>NW_028227258.1:100670000-103070000 GCF_978045245.1 Mus caroli
TCTGTATTTGCCAGGCACTGGCATAGCCTCACAAGAGATAGCTATATCAGGGTCCTGTCAGCAAAATCTTGCTGGCATCTGCAATAGTGTCTGGGTTTGGTGGTTGTGTATGAGATGGATCCCTGGGTGGGGCAGTCTCTATATGGTCCTTCCTTCTATCTTAGCTCTGAACTTTGTCTCTGTAACTCCTTCCATGGGTACTTTGTTCCCCATTCTAAGAAGGAACGAAAGGTCCACACTTTGGCTACAGAAAATGTGGTACATCTACACAATGGAATACTACTCAGCAATTAAAAACAATGAATTTATGAAATTCTTAGGCAAATGGATGGATCAGGAAGATATCATCCTGAGTGAGGTAACCCAATCACAAAAGAACACACATAATGTGCACTCACTGATAAGCGGATATTAGCCCAGAAATTTAGAATACGCAAGATACAATTTGCAAAGCACACGAAACTCAAGAAGAGGGAAGACTGTTGTACTTTCTTGGTAGTGGCCTCACATGTTCTTGCCTTGATCAATCTGAGCATGTTTAAAACTTAAGCTTATGCAATTAAGCGCCTCCCCTCCTTTTTTCTTAGTCCTCCTCTCACCGAGTTACATACAATTTATTAAAATGTGAAGAGATGAAAGTCAGTACTATGACTGTAAAATGGAAGCAGTGAGCAGGGTATACTTAAACACATACAATGCTATGGAATCCTGAAGGAACTAGGTATGTACAGTGACCACCTAAGAAATAAAATTCTGTAGTCACAGAATTTATTGCAAAACTGATAGTACTAAATTATCCACTCTGCCCCCCAAATTTAGCAACCTGCCTCTCCCAAAGACTACTTTACCAAACTGCTGGAAATTTCTGCTTCTCTCATAAGCAGGAAAAAGGTAAAACCTGTGATCCCACAGAATGAACAAACTGCAATTTTTTTTCTAGAAACTAAATAAAAATATTTCTCTTCTCTCTTTATTTTTTAATAAAATAAATGTATACATTTGGTCATGCACCCTTTCAGGTTTACTTAAGGATTATATAAGATCAGCCATATAAAGTGTAAAAACCGTATTAGAATCTCTGTAATTACTACTTCTCTGTTCCAACACATCTATCTTAATAATGCCAGCTGTAAAACAACTTGTCAGAACATCTACTATATATTTTGAAAGGCAGATTATTTTTCTGCAAAGTCTCCATTGGATATATTGGACTTTCCTCTCTTTTTTATTATTGAACTGTAGTTGGACAGGAGACTCCTTACAAAACACGCAGACTCTAGCTAGGTCACTTCAACCTTTATTTGCAGTCTTGACAATCTTGGTATTCAGAAAGACTGGTATCCTAATAATGAGTTTAAGTTTAAAGCTATATATTTGTTATTTTTGATATTGCTCCTTCAGTCGTCTATGTCTTTAAATAATATTTTAGTTGTTACTGAAATAATTGAATGTTCACTGAAATGGGTTTTGTCATACTAACTCACATGTATAAGTAGAATAATTCAGTCAAAGAAAGCATTGTGGCCAGGTGATGTGGCATCCCAGCACTTGAGAGTCTAGAATCCTGTTTCTTAAGGAGATGATACATTTGTTTCCATTTTGGTAAAAGATGGTGACATTTTACAGCTATTGTGTTTTGAACTACATTGCCCATTTTCAGTGTATGTCCTCCTGAGAGAAACATAATATGTGTCAAAGACTCTCAGCTCAATGAGTGGATCTCAGCATTTTCTCTACCTCTGTCTGTGAAAATTCTTGACACACTTGCTCTTCTGAATTGTTTGCTGTGTGTCTTAGTCAGGGTTTCTATTCATGCAGAAACATCATGACCAAGAAGCAAGTTGGGGGGGTGAGGGTTTATTCAGCTTACATTTGTTTCCACACTGTTGTTCATCACCAAAGGATGTCAGAACTGGAACTCAAGCATGGCAGGAAGCAAGAGCTGATGCAGAGACCATGGAGGGATTTTTTTTTGCTGGCTTGCTTCCCCTGGCTTGCTCACCCTGCTCTCTTATAGAACCAAGACTATCAGCCCAGAGATGGTCCCACCCAAAAGGGGCCCTCCCCCTTGATCACTAATTGAGAAAATGTCCCACAGCTGGATCTCATGGAGGCACTTCCCCAACTGAAGCTCCTTCTCTGTGATAACTCCAGCCTGTGTCAAGTTGACACATAAATCCAGCCAGTCCAATAGACCCCTTGTCAACTTGACACACAAACACATCACTATTAAGTCTCAACCCTTAGTTTCTTATTCATCCACAAGACCTAAACAACTTTAAAAGTCCCACAGTCTTCACAAATTAAAAGTTAGATCCTTTAAAAATATCCAATATTTTTTAAAATCCAAAAGCTTTTTACAGTTAAAAGTCTTTTAACTGTGGGATCCACTAAAATATTTTATTCCTTCAAGAGGGAAAAATATCAGGCACAGTCACAATTAAAAGCAAAATTAAACTGCAACTGTCCAATTCTGGGATCCAACTCACGATCTTCTGGGCTCCTCCAAGGGCTTGGGTCACTTCTCCAGCTCTGTCCTTTGTAGCACACAGCTTGTCTTCTAGGCTCCAGCTGCCTGTACTCCACTGCTGCTGATGTTCTTAGTGGTCATCTCATGGTATTGGCATCTCCAAAACACTGTATGACCTCTTCAGTCTTGGGGGATCAATTGCAACTGAGGATACACCTTCACCAATGGCCTTCCATAACCTCTCACAGTGCCAAGCGTCAGCTGCTCTGCATGACCCCTTCACGCCTTCAAAACCAGTACCACCTGGGTAACTCTTACACATTACTAAGTCCTGCTGCAGAACGAGGTACAACTTTGGCTATCTCTGGAACACAGCCTCTTTGTGATTTCAGAAAACACTTCACAGAAAAATGTCATCTCAGTGATGCTGGTTTCTTCTTAGTCACAGCTAATTTTTTTAGCTCCAGCTATCTAGCATCAATAGTCCCAGTAATGCAAAGGTTTCACTTTAGTAGTTCTGGTATCTTGTTAATCACAGCTGATTCTTCAGCTCCAGCTAACCAGAATGACAGAATCTTCACAATCTAATCAGCAATGGCCCTGAAAAGAGTCTTTAATTTTCCCTCTGGAATTTCACAAGCCAGGCCTCCATCTTCTGCACTGTTCTTGCCATTATCTTCCAAGCTCCTACATAGCATCTGACAGAGCTCTTAACACCAAATGGATCTTCTAGCCCCAAGTTCCAAGGTCCTTCCACAGTCATCCCCAAAACATGGTCAGGTTGGCACAGGAATACCCCACTCCTGGTACCAATATGTCTTAGTTGGGGTTTCTATGCATGCAGAAACATCATGGCCAAGAAGCAAGTTGGGGGGAAAGGATTTATTCAGCTTACGTTTGTTTCCACACTGTTGTTCATCACCAAAGGATGTCAGAACTGGAACTCAAGCAGGGCAGGAAGCAAGAGCTGATGCAGAGACCATGGAGGAATGATTTTTGCTGGCTTGCTTCCCCTGGCTTGCTCACCCTGCTCTCTTATAGAACCCAAGACTACCAGCCCAGAGATGGTACTACCCACAAAGGGCCCTCTCTGCTTGATCACTAATTGAGAAAATGCCCCACAGATGGATCTCATGGAGGCATTTCCTCAACTGAAGCTCCTTTCTCAGTGTTAACTCCAGTCTATGTCAAGTTGACACATAAAACCAGCCAGTACATTGTGCAAATGAAGATAACTTAGTGACTGGGAGGGGTGGGAACAATAAAGCATAATAGATAGGAAAGAAAGGAATATGCTTTTCCCATTTTAATTCAGAAATGGAGGTGTGGATTGGACAGCTACATGCAGATAGTTTCAAAAAACCACAATTCACATTTTTTCCCATAACATAAATTAATGAGGCTCTTTTCATCACTATTTCTTTTTCTGTGACTGCTCAAATTGAAAGATGGAAATCTACAGAATGTCAGTTTCTTTTAGCTTCAAGGGAAATGGTTGCATGAAACCTTCTTTAAAACATTTTTCTGATGCAAGCATTTTAAATTATTCTTCAAAGGGCAGCAGTGGACGCTGAGTGAATAGCATGGCATTATGAACTACATCTAACATAAGATTTTGCTTCTGCATGCCTGTCATTGCTCTTCAGTGCCACTGCAAGGGAGTGGAAATCATGCAAGCTTGGAAGAAATATTCTCCTCACCCTGATACTCTATATTAACTGTGGAATTGTACTATTTTTCCTCACCATGGCAACAAGAGCCACAGAAAAGAGTTAGCAACGACCTTCCCTGCACAAGGTGACAGGGAAAAAGCAGCAACAAAGAAAAGTGAAGCAAATGAAGGCTTTGGAAACAGGGGGTGAAGAAACCATCAGTCCGGGCAAGAGAAACTCAATGCCCAGCATCAAGGACCCTTCCCAAACACAAGGTATTCCATGACATTACAAAGCACAAAGAAAACACTTGTAATCTACCCACGACTGAATTTCAGAATAGAGGACTTTTAATATTGCATCATGCAACTGAGAAGATGATACAAATGACTGCATTTTCCAGAGAAGATAATGTCAATAAAAAGTGAAAGCCTAGGTTGACCAGTAAGCTTACAATGACTCTGAATTGCTCACCTAAACTACTGTAAAAGACAGATATTAGTCTATTCAGCACAGATGGTTCTTCTACTAATTTTCTGAGAATCGATGCTGTTTTGGACTATGAGACACTTTAGTCATATGTTCTTTTCCCAGAAATTAGTTGAAGACGCCACATACTCTGTATTCTTTCAATATACGTTGGTCAAAATATTTATCTTGCCCTCCATTCTGGGGTTTGTGATAGGTTGTCTTGGTAGAACATACTAGTCTAAGTGAAATTAACCAGAAATGATATTAACAGATTAGCCTCTTCAGAAAAAAGGAAAAAAAAAATCACACCAGCATTTTATTCTATAATGTCAGAATAAATATAAAAATTAATAAAAAAGTAATACTGCCCAAATAGAACTCAAATTATTTCATTACAACCAGAAAGCTTTAAAAGGTTTCAACCATGGGATTCATGCTGTGTAAGATTCTTTTTTTCAAGATTAAAAACAAGAAGAAAGAGGAAAACTCAGTCTTGTCATTGATCTCAAATATAAGAAATAATAAATTCTGTATATTTGTTGGAGACCCAGGTAACTTTTGGTATTGTGTTTTACTAAAAGTTAATATTTGTGTTGAGAGAACAAATTTAAAATAGTACTGAGATTGTTTAGAAAAATAGATTTGGAAGAGTTACAGAGAAGGCGATGGAAAGGATGCCAGTTTACATATAGCTGCCTTTGATTCTCAGTAAAATTAAAGAAATGAACCTATAATGATGGAAAGTAATAGGGCCGTTGTGATACTCTAAATGTGAATATCAAATTAGCAGTCCTAACATTTGGAACAAACAGCGTGTGCTTCGGGTTTAAGGATAGAAGTTATCCAGATGGTGTATGGGTTTTCATTTGAGCTCAGGAAAAGAAAATACTTGGGCATCCACTCGAGCCCATACACATCCCAGGTTCTGTTGCAAAGTCTTTCTTTTCCTGTATTATGTTCATGATTCTGCTCCATCAATGTGTATATTGTTTAATTAAGGTTTGTTTTATTTGTTTTTTGTTTTGTCGTTGTTGTTCTATTATTTTACTTTAAAACTTGCCCATGAGTGACTAAGCTAACCTATAGTGTTCCAGGGAAACATTTTTAGAGTGCTCAGTTTGTCACCCTTAAGGTCAGGAGTTCTGTATACATTGTAATAAAGAGCTCAATGGGAAACCAAGGGCACTGAAGAGGTAATGGGGGACTCATCACGTGGCAGATGATGAGAAAAAAACAAGGCACCATGAGCTATATAGCTCTGTTGCTTATGTAAGTATGCATTGCTTAAAAGAGAGGTCAGACCTCCATCCAAGCCTACACGGCAAAGAGGTGCAGAATAATAGACTGAGACTCACTTTCTAACCCACAGGCAAAGACACCTGCACAGAAAAAAATATTAAATGAGCAAGTGAGTGTAAGATTGCTCTGAGACATTAAGAAGATGTGGCTACCCTGAGAGTTAGCCTGCTCAGGACCTTCCAACTGCAATGCAGTGAACTCTAGAAATTGGGGTACATTCCCTAATGTCTTGGTACTGGCTTGGCAGCAGTGTTTGAGACAGATGGGGAGGGCCCAGGATGGTATTAATCTGATTGCTGTATTCATTTAGATTCCAGTCTGGGAAGCATTAGGAATCTCCTGCAGTGGTATTTTTTTATGAAACCTGTGTTGCTTTATTTTTTCAGAGAAACACATAGAGGCTCCTGTTCAGCATCACAGTGCCAACAACACACATTACTTCAAACCTCCCTGTTCCAGTTAGCTTTTCTATTGCTGTGATAAAACACTGACCAAAAACAATGTAGTTAATGTTTGGCTTAAACATTAACATCCCACAGTCCATTGTTTCAGGAAGTGAGGGAAGGAAATCAAGCTGGAACCTGATCTGGAAGCAGAAGCAGAAGCGGAGACCATAGAAAAACACTGCTCCCTCCAACCCTATAGTGCTCAGTTATTAATCGTATACAACTCAGGCCCACATGCACAGATATGGCACTGCCCATAGTGGACTTGGTCCTTGCACATCAATCAGCAATCAAGAAAACGGCCCACATGCATGGCCAATGTGACAGTTGGATGGAGGCAACACCTGAGTAGAGGTTGCCTCTGCCATGTCATATCAAGTTGACAACCAAGATTAGCAGTCACACCCAGATCCATGAACCAGTTACCATCTCCCCGTCAATAATGTGAATGAAATACAGTTAAGCATGCAGGCCCTTTTCTCCTCAATGCTAGACTGTCTTCAGCACTGCTAAGGTGTTTGTTTGACTCCATAGGTTAAGACAGATCATCTTCGAAAGGCTAGAGACTAGAAGATGGGTTAGGTTTGGCCTGCAGACATGAAATCATAAGAGTTGCAATTAGAAATATGACTTAAATGGCAATATGTATTCTTAGGTCTAAGAGACAGCTTTCAATTTGATGGGGATCAGCTCTACCCATACTGTAGCTTATTATTAACTTACACCAGTGGCATAAAGACACATGTTGTAAATTTTTCTGTTTGTGTCATTACCATGCTTACAAACCATCTTGAGTTAAAAATAAATTATTCAGCAGTATTTCCCTATAGAAAGGATGTTTTGATTTGTTACACTTTACTGTTCCTATCTCATGATTTCTCTAACTAAGAACTGAACATACTCTCTCCTAGAGGGATTTTTAGATTCTCTGCCTTGATTTGCTGAGCGTGTTATAAGTGAAAGGTTAATGAATATAGATTTCCTCATGCAGTAACTTGGTGTGAGTATTCAGTAGATATAACATTTCCCATGTAACAACAAAATAATTTTTTTTTCTTTTAAAGTTTTATTATACTTTAATATATTAAATTATAAAAAGCTGGCAAGTTTTCTCTCAAAATTAAAGTCTACCATGTAAAAAAATAAAGATCTGTTATTCAACATAGGGTTCAGATGTGATTGTTTTAAACACATTTGGGTTCCAAGTACACTAATTAAATGAACCTAGCAGAGACCTAGTAAGCACATCCACCAAATTAATCATATTCAGTTAATTAATTTGTACAATCATTGCTATATCAACTATTATATTTTAAAAGATTTTCTAGATTGGAGTCCAATGTGCTCTTTTGAGAACATGTAGGCATTATTCTTGAAGTGCTGTTTGCCCTTTTGCACAGACTTTCTTCTGTTCATCCAAATTGTATCCCAGCTGCAGGACTGTCTCCTCATATATTGTGGATAAATAAGAAGGCTATAAATATCATATATTTTCTAGAGCTGAGTTAGCTTATTGTAATGGGAAGCATCTGAATTTATTTCATTAAATTTTACAGCACTATGCCTAATGCATCGGCATAACTTTTCATTTAATGTCAATTTTTCATAAATAAATTAAGATAGATTGGCGAATTAGTGAAATATCTGATTAACATACTCATGCTCTGACATGTGACTTCAATTTGCTAGAGATCAGAGAACCAAACGGGAGGAAGTTTTACATGGGTCTGTACAATTCAGCAACACTCTAGTAGATAGATAAAATGATAAAACACAACCTGATCCTAAGCAGGCTGTGTAATGAGATGTACAGAGTGGAGTAATCTCTCTTCCTCTCATTTTCTTGCAGGTTGTGGTTCAGAGATGTATGTGAGCTATTAGGTATTTCTCCAGCACCCATGCCGGCTTGCCATCACATGCCCCACTATGATAATAATGGACTAACTCTCTGAAATTATAAGCAAGCTCTCAATTAAATGCCTTCCTTTTTAAGTTGCATTGGTCATGGCATCTTCTTTCAGCAGCAGAACCTTAACTAATATAGTTATTGTGAATAGCAGTGTGATAAGCACAAGCACCAGATATTTCTTATCTTCTGGTGTGTTCTTCAGAGTTCAAAGCTGGTATCAAATGGTACCTTTATTTTTCACTACTTAAAGAAGTACCACACAGTTCACTTTTGGAGCTAATGATGGCCTAACTCATGCTCTCATCATTAGCTGGTAAGTGTTCTTTTATTTTCACATCTTCCTCCAATGCTTGTCATTATCATTCTTGATCATTGCCAATTCTGAAATGAGATCAGGTCCTTTACAGTTCTGTCTGCGTTTTCCTCATGAATACAAAGCATTTTTATATTATTGTTGTCCCTAACATTTCTTCATTTGAGAGATATCTATCTGGTTTTTTTTAAATAAACAGTTTGACTGGGCTTACAGTGCGTGATGATGGACTGAAGTCATGGTGGTAGGAATAGTCAAGAAATCACATCCAAAACCACAAGTAGGAGACAGAGAAAAGCACTGAAATCCTCTAGTGGCATGCCTCCTCCAACAAAGCCATGCAGGCCATTCTTCCTACTGGGAATCAAGTATTCAAACGTCTGCTATTTTTGTTTTTTGTTTTTTCCTTATATTGAAATACATTTTTTTCTCATATACTATATGCCGATTAGTTTCCCCTCTCTCTACATGTCCCAGTTTCTCATCCCATTAGGTCCTACATACTTTAGAAAACAAGCTGTTTTCTAAGAAATAATACTAAAATAAAATAACACCAAAATTTTTAACAATACATAAAAAGATAAAACAAAACCTAACACACTGAAGTAGACAAAGCTGACAAAAAGAAACAGTCTTTAAAAAGGCACAAGAAACAGGTATCGATGCAGAGACCTACTCATTTGTGCACTCAAGAATCCCATAAAACATTAAACTGGAAGCCATAAAATATACCCAAAGGACATGTAGAGTTAAAAGAAAGAAAATACATGATTAATAAAACAAAATAAAGTAAGAGAATTTTTAAAGTTCTATCATAACATTATGAGACAAGGAACCTCCAAAGAAGACACTGAATTCGTTTTCTGTTGCTGGACATGAGACCTACCCTAAGAGTAGATTGTTTCCCCAATGAAACACCCTTAGAGAAAACTGATCTTTCATTTATAGTTGGTTCCCAACCTCAACTGCAGAGAGCTTCTGGATTAAGGATGGGCTTGTGTCCACTTCTTTCAACTATAAACCCTATCTAGTGCAGACCCACGCTGGCGCTGTAAGTGCTTCCTCCATCTCTTTGAGCTTTTTTTTTTGGTTTTTCAAGACAGGGTTTATCTGTGTAGCCCTGGCTGTCCTGGAATCCACTTTGTAGACTAGGCTGGCCTCAAACTCAGAAATCCACCTGCCTCTGCCTCCCAAGTGCTGGGATTAAAGGTGTGTGCCACCACCGCCCTGCCTCTTTGAGTTTCTATGTGCCCTGATCCTGTTGTTTTAGAGGTACATGTTTTCTTTGTGTCCTGCATCCCATCTTATCCTTATTCTCTTTCTGCTTCTTATTCTGCACAGTTCCCTGAGCCCTGAGGAGAGGGATTTGATAGAGACATATCATTTAGGGGTGTATTCCAAGATCTGTCACTCTCTGCAGACTGGATATAGAATATTTGTTCCCATCTGTGGCAGGAGGAAGCTTGTCTTGTGGTGTCTCTGTGGGTCTAGCAGAATGACATTATGCACTATTTTATTGCTGTGTTCTTTTAGCACAACAATAGGATTTAGTTTTACCCTAGGACTATCTAGTGTTGTTTTGTTTTGTTTTGTTTTGTCTTGGTTTGGTTTGGTTTTTTTGGTCAGATATGAACTCCATCTTGTGGAATCTAGTTTGTATCTTCTAAGTTTCATGTGCCTTGATGGAGGTCTTCTTTAGGCTAGGGACATTTTCTTCTACTATTTTGTGGAAAATACTATGTGTGCCTTTCACTTTCATTTCTCCTTTAGTTCCTATTATCCTTACAGCTGGTCTTTTCATAGTGTCTCAGATTTTCTGGATCTTTTGTGTCAGAATTTTGTTTTGAGCAAGGTATCCATTTCTTCTACTGTATCTTCAATGCCTGATGTTTACCATTCCATGACTTGCCTTTCTAATTCCTATTCAAGTTCTCAATTTTTTTCATTTCCATATTTCCCTCAGTTTGGGTTTTCTATAGTGATTGTATTTCTACTCTCTAGTCTTGAGCTGTTTTATTTATCCTCTTCCACTGTTTGTGTCTTCATAACTTTCTTTAAGAGGTCATTTCCTCTTTAAGGGCCTCTATCACACTCGCAAAGGTTTTTGAAAGGTCTTTTTTTGTGTGTGTGTTTAAGCTATATTGCAATTCTTAAGCCTACTGTGGGAGGGTTGGTAGGCTCTTGTGGAGACAGATTGTCTTGGCTAGTATTGTGTTTTTACCCTGGCATCTAGGCAGATGTGTTTGGGAAGGTTATATAATTCCATGTGCTGGTATCTGGTCTTGACTTTGTTGAGTAGATGCTTTGTTTCTTTTGTCTATTATGCTCCTTGGTTCATAGAAGGGTACAGTAGCTGGGAGCTGTGCTTTGCTTGGTAGGGAATCCTTTCTAGATTCTGCTAGGTGTCACCAATGAGAATTCTGCAAAAAAATGTGTTTCTAGGTATTGGAAGCTGACAGTTAGGAAATGGGGTAGAGGAAGGGAGTCTACAGGAAGGAAAAAAGCGCTGGGATTGGCTTAGTTCTCTAAGAATGGGACTAGAGAGTGAGGGGAGGCTATAGAAAGTAGTTCTCTACAGGTTGTTGGGATGAGACTCAGTATTGGATTGGGAAGAAAGGATAGAGAGTGAAGAAGGAAACTCATTTACATTCTCTGCTTGTTTGTTTCACTGGCAGGCTTGTCTGCAGAAGTCCCAGGAAATGCCTGCTGGAAATGGGGACTGGGATAGACAAATGAGTTGGAAGAAAGGTTGGAGGAGAATATCTGCATGGTTCTATGAAGATGGGATCTGAGAGAACAGGGGTAATTTTAGAAGAGAGGAAGAAGTAAGATTCCACAGTTAAGCTACTTGCTTTCATGCCAAAGTGGCCTGGCGGTTCTCAGAGATTGATTGACTGTTGGAGTTGGGGACTTGCATAAAGTGATGAGTTGAAAGAAGGGTAATTGGAGGGAAAGATCTGTGAGATGAGGAGATGATGAGGCTAGACAGGGATCACAGGTCACAACAAGTAGTCTGCTAAAGAACTCTGAATGTGATTGGGTGATTGGATTTGGAGAAGAGAGAGAGGTGAAGATCTGCAATTAGTTTTCTGGGCCTTAGATAGCTGGTACATTCCCAGGAAATGACTGTGATGTTGGAATTTGGATAATGGGATGAGTATGGGTGAAGAAAGGTTGGAGGATAGGTCTAATTAATTTACTGGAAAGGAAGGCTGCTTCAGTTGGTCTGCTATAGAGCTAGGAATGAAACTGGGGGATCAGATATGGAGGAGAGGAGGGAGAGAGAAAATTTGCTATTAGCTTACCTCTATCTACCCATTTTTAATTCAATTATTGTTTTCTGATTTTTATACATTTAGAGTTATTTATATATTGTGGATATTCATGTGCAAACTGGAAAACTGCTTCCAAGTGTTTTATGCATTGGTCTGACTTCTAGTTGACGACTTCATTGTCTATACATTTTATTTTTTATAATTCTGTTTTTAATTGTTGCAATCATTTTCCATTCTTTTTGGATACTCTCCAGATTTCTGGTGTTGGCAGTACTATCTTGAAGCATGTTCTTTTTCATTCTAATTGTTGTATATTAAGTCAGATTTCTTATAAAGAAATAGACTAACCTCACCATGAAAACCAAGGATATTATATAAGGGTCAATTAAGATAAGTAGATATTTCTTGTTGACTCTCAATCTATTTGTTATTTTCTTGTCATACAACAAAATACCTAGAACAAAGAGAGGACATGTGGCATTGTAGCTAATGAAGTTATTTAATATCCATGTGTCTATTCATAAGGTCAAAAAGATATGCTGGCTATGCTGGATGCAATAATTAAGCTCATGTAACAATACTATCCATATACACATATCTAAGGCTGCCTTGAAAGTTCTTTCCCTCTTCTCCTGAGTGAGAACACAATCAAGGTCATCTTTCATTTTTCTCTCATGTTCTGTACAATGGGAGCTCAGTCACTGTGCTGCAGACACACTGATGGTACCATAAAATTAGAAGGGAGATAAAAACTTTCTATTGCCTAGTGACCCTGGCTGTCCCAATGTCCTCACTAACCATGTTATTTGTGCATGTGATAATGATGATACAAACAAGCTTACTTTGGGGGGGGTGGTATTTAAATATGTAGCATGTGTTAATTATGTACAACACATAAGACTTGGTAATAAATGGCCCTATGATATTTTTATGTATTTACTATGCTGTGTTTATATTGACATTTTCAAGTTTATTATCACATATACAAGAAAAAAATATTATAAAATAGAATGTTGTGACTACAACAAGGACTACTAAGGTGTTTATGCTACTGTGCAGCTGCAACATTTGGTTTAACCTCATGTTTTGTTCATTTTTGCCTAGAAACAATAAACTATGCCATACATCCAACATATATATATATATATATATATATATATATATATATATATATATATATATAGACACACACACAAACACATACACACACACACACACACACACACACACACACATCCTGCCACAAAGCTTAGGTACACATCTTTGTGTAAGTATAATCTAAGATGCTCACATAATGAAAAAATTATCTAATGACACATTTCTTAGACTGAATCCCTGTTGCTAAGCAACAGGTGGTTCTAGGACCTGTCAGAGGCTCCACTTGTATTTGCTCATAATACATAAGCCAGCTTTGTGAAGCCTCTACCATGAAAGCAAAAAAGCTATTCCAGCCAACAACATGTCAACTAGTATTCACTTGCTTTAATATGCTTGTGTTGAATTAATGAATAGATTCATATATGGATACATAACTAAATAATGAATAGATTTTTCTTTCCAAATATTATCTGACACTTTGGATTCTTTTATTTCCTGCTTTTTGTTTCACACACTAACATTATTCTACAGCCTACCAACTAATGAACATACCATTGCTGAAACTGTGTAATATGCATGTGTGTTGATGTGCTATATGTAAAATCGTTGCATAAATATATAATTGCATAAATATGAATGAAAGTGTCTTATTACTTTCATAACTAGAGGACAATGAAACAGTAGCACTATAGAACAACAGAACATGAACTTTGCATCAAATATCTGAGTTTTCAGATACCCAGATCTGTAACATGTACAGGTTATTGTTGCATCTCAAAGTCTCAAATTTCTCATTTGTATTTGGCAATATTTACATAATATCCTCAAGACATTATGTACAGATAAACTCTAAATTTGGTAATTAATCTTGTCTTCAAAGCAGGCTTACATGTCCTTTATAAGTATCCCAGGAGGAGAGGCCAAAACTGCAAAGGCATTTGGCAGAGTAGAGTGAAGGAAACACCCTGTCAATGTGAGTGTTGTTACATAACTAAGAGCAGAAGCTGGGATCCTCATCCAAGTGGCAGGGAAATAATGTGTGTAAGCAGGAACAGCTCTAGAGATGCTGCGTACAAGCAGTGAAATTCTCACAAAATACAAAGGAAAAAATAACCATTGTTCCTTAAACATACTTGATAACTTTTTAATATCAGTTTGTAGCTACAAAGGAGATACCGATAAGAAAATTCAGGGTAATGGTTACGGTCTTTGCTGAGAGTGTTGGTGCTCTCCAAGAAGTTCTGAGAGTTCCTCTGGACTTACTTTACTGAGTTTTGTTTGTTACACACAGATACAAACGGGATAATCTTTTTTAAAAATATTTTTATTAGGTATTTTACTCATTTACATTTCCAATGCTATCCCAAAAGTCCCCCATACCCTCCCCTCCCACTTCCCTACCCACCCACTCTCACTTTTTGGCCCCGGCGTTCCCCTGTACTGGGGCATATAAAGTTTGCATGGCCAATGGGCCTCTCTTTCCAGTGATGGCCAACTAGGCCATCTTCTGATACATATGCAGCTAGACACGAGCTTCGGGGTACTAGTTATTTCATATTGTTGTTCCACCTATAGGGTTGCAGTTCTCTTTAGCTCCTTGGGTACTTTCTCTAGCTCCTCCATTGGAGGCCCTGTGATCCATCCAATAGCTAACTGTGAGCATCCACTTCTGTGTTTGCTTGGCCCTGGCATAGTCTCACAAGAGACAGCTATATCAGGGTCCTTTCAGCAAAATCTTGCTAGTGTATGCAATGGTGTCAGCGTTTAGAGGCTAATTATGGGATGGATCCCCAGATATGGCAGTCTCTAGATGATCCATCGTTTTGTCTCAGCTCCAAACTTTGTCTCTGTAACTCCTTCCATGAGTGTTTTGTTCCCAATTCTAAGAAGGGGCAAAGTGTTCACACTTTGGTCTTCGTTCTTCTTGAGTTTCATGTGTTTCGCAAATTGTATCTTATATCTTGGGTATTCTAAGTATCTAAGCTAATATCCACTTATCAGTGAGAACATATCATTTGAGTTCTTTTGTGATTGGGTTACCTCACTCAGGGTGATGCCCTCCAGGTCCAACCATTTGCCTAGGAATTTCATAAGTTCATTCTTTTTAATAGCTGAGTAAGGGATAATCTTTTTAATGCTTTCATTTGATTATATAGTTTTAGTTATCTCTGATATGCCACTTATTCCTAAGGCACAGTGTTGTCTGATATCTTATACAAGTTTACCTTTGTCTTGTCAAGATCATCACCACCATGAAAAGGATAGGAAGAGGGTTGTTGTCACTAAAGCCCATGTTTCCTAATGCACTGGCCACCTCATTCTAACCGTATCCTTCAGACTCTGGTGTAAGCACCAAGTTACAGGGAAAGGCAAAAACAGACCTTCAGTTTTCTACAATTGCATTTCCCCGGGAATCCAAGCAAATTACAATAGTGACTAACAATGAGAATTGCTTTTGTTGCTATCTCTTAGTGACTTTGGCTGTACTTGAAGACACTTGTAGTCTTTATTAATGGGGCATTCATTGCTACAGAGATCTAAATGCTAGGTTGCTACTAAACATCATGCAATACATAGAACCATTCTTCACATCATAGACTCAATTGTTCCGAGATGCAATGGTGCCCAACTGGGACATCCTTCAGTACAGTGATATGTGATATATTTAATCCTCACCATCCACTCCATACTGATACAGTGAAATATGGAGTAAGTACTAAAGGAAGGCTCGGTGGTACAAATCTTGTCTAGTACGTGAAGACCTATGTGTGATTCACTTAAAAATGGTGGTGTTTAGGAGTGTTACTTTCCTGTTTCTTCACAAGGATATTGTACATATTATATTATAGCAAGCCTCAAAGCCTGTGAACTTCTAAAAAGACATCCAAGTGGGAAATTTACTTACTATAAATTTACTCTGTGGCATGGTGGGCTTTAAGTGATTTTTTTAAAGTTGCAATTATTATACTGTTTTGTTGCTGTAATTTCCTGAAAGCTGGAACTAAAAATGAACTTCACAGTCCTACTTGGCAAAGTGTTATACCTTGAGAATATTCCTTAGGATCCATGAGTTTCAATAACATGAGCTTATGATTACATACCATAAATACATTTAGCTTTATGCTAACTTCACGGTTGATTTCTTTTAGTAAACATCAGTTGTAGAGCATGGGTTTCATTGTGATATTCTTTTTAATGATCATAAAATATTTTATCCAATATATTCTGATCTGTTTTCCTTCTCATTCCCTCCCATATCTCCCCACTTTCCATCTCTTGCTTTCTCTCTCTTAAGAAAAGTAATTCACAAATTTAAAAAAAAGACAAAAATAATCAAACACAATAGCAAACAAAAATAAAAGCAACAAAGAAAGAATATATGAATTATATATGCACAGACACACATATACACACAAAGAAGGCACCAATCAGAAAACTAAATACAAGCAAAAGACCAGTAAGGTTAAAATGCCCAATCAAAACAGTATGATACAAAAGGTAATGTGCAAAAATACTACTGAGTTTGTTTTGTATTGCCCATCTATTACTATGCATGGGGTCTGCCCTTAAATGTGAGCTCCCTTGGAGAAACATTTTTTTTTTAATTTTCTGAGCAGTTGTCAATTGGAGATGGTTTCTTGGTTATAGATAGGAGCACTGTGGCCTCCATTCGGTTTGGACCTACCTATACAGGCCTATGCATGCTGCTCCAGTCTATGCAAGTTCATTTATGCATTAGTCCCATTATATGTACAGACAATGTCTCCTTGGTATCAATGCTATGGTTCTTGCAATCTTTCTGCTTCCTCTTCTGCATAGCTCCTTGAGCCTTTAGGAGAGGGTTTTGATGAAGGCATATCACTGAGAACTGAGTGTTCCAAGGTCTCTCACTCTCTGCAGATTGTCCAGTTATAGATCTTTCTACTTGTTTCCATCTACTGCTGAAGGAAGTTTCTGTAATGACGATTGAGAAAGACACTGACATATAGTTATAGCAGAATGTCAGTAAGAGTCATTTTATTGCTTTGTTACTATTGATTTGTTTCTTTGGAAGAACAATAGTATCTGCTTTCTCCTATATCCATGGTCTATTTATTCTCAGGTTCTTGTTCACCTGGGCAGTGTTGGGCATGGGCTCCATCTGATGAAATGGGTCTTATGTCCAAACAGATAATGGTTGGTTATTTCTATAATGTGCATTGTAGGTTCCAGTACTCACTGGTGATGTTAAGTACTTTTAGAAGTACAAAAGAATGCTATATCGTGTTATACATACACTATCACTCTCATGATTATAGCAGTAGTTTGAACCTTTTAAAAATAATTAAGCATTTGATTTTATAGTCCTTTAGTGTCTTATATCACTATTTTCCAGATTAATTTTTACCCTAATATCCACATAAAGTGGCTGTTTGCTAACCTTATGTTTATTAAAGTGCAGAAAATGTCATTCTGACCTTATCCCTCTGATACAGTATCAGTACTAAAATGGCACAGTCAATCAATAGAAATGGAATGCCACTTTACACAACTTAATTTGCTTGGCTGCAAAATCAGTTCAAAGCACTATCTATATCTTTGGTATTGCACAATAATCCTTGTAATCATACTTCATACTGCCAAATTCTCGTTAATGAAAAGTCAGCAAAAAGATAAACTTTAAACTAAATCTAATTCATTCCAGCCATTTTAAGAACATTATAATATTAAAAAGCCCATAAGAACTTAGTTTTTATATTCTGTGTTGTATTCTTTTGTTTGCCTTTTTTGAAACTTGTATCCTCAAACCATAAAAAGCTTAATTTTCCAAAGAAATATTTTGTTTGTTTGTTTAAAGACATTGTTTTAAGGGTTAGTTTATGTCATAGAATCACAAATGCTAGTTAGGGGATGAATTTTGTAATTATGACATTGTTAAAATCATAATGCCATATAAATATCATATACTGAAAAGAGGTGCACACATGTACAAACTAAGAAGCTACATACCTCCAATTAAACCCAGAGGACAAAGATAGTCACATACCATCTCAGTGTGCAGCCACTGGAAGATCAGTTGAAAAATATGCTCATAGACTTTAGGCAAACACCCAATTTTGAAATAGATTCACAAAGCCACCAAATATCAAAGACTGAATTTCCAGTGAATGAGGAATGGGTATGGAAACACAGATTTTGTTTGTTTACAAGTGCTGTTCAACTCTCGTGTTATTTAGGTCCTGTTCACTTTAGCTTTCTAGACAAAGTCTCTCATCAGCCTAGGGCTTGCTGATGATGCTGGAGAAGCAGGCTACTACTGATCCTCAGAACTCTGTCTGTCTCTCTTATTGCAGTCCTGTGCAGTGCATCATGATTTTCCACATGAGTTCTGGAGATCAATTCTAGACCTTCATGCTTACAAAGCAAACACTTTACCAGTTGAGTATTTATTCACCCCGGGCCCAAAGTTGAATTTCTTGCTAAGGTTGCTTTAGATCTTAGAAACTTCCTTTGCTGTAAACCATCCCCAAATGAGCTTTAATCAAAACATTTATAATTTAAACTAACCAAAAGGTCTGCTTTCCAGAGAAATGGTCTCAAGTCCTTATGCATTCAGTTCAACTAGTTTTAGCAAAGCAGTATGTCATGTGCACTGCAGGAGATTTTTTAATATTAGATGGCAGCTAGAAATGCAAAGCAAGGATAACATAATTCCTCAGTAGTCCTGGAGCTGTTTGTTAATGTTTGACTTTCCAAAGCAAGTATAGGTTTGATGAATATGAAACATGAGGATATATCTTAGTGATACCTAGCTTGCCTAGAATGTACAAAGCAATATATTTAGTCCTCAGTACTGGGAGGAGGGAGAATTCTTGAAAACAAATAAACAAAAAAACAGAAAAGCAACAACTAATTGAGTAGATAGATAGATTGATAGACAGATGATAGATAGGTAGATAGATATGTGAGTAGATAGATAGATGGATAGATAGATAGATAGGTAGATAGATAGATACGTGAGTAGATAGATAGAGTGATAGACAGATGATAGGTACATAGATATGCGAGTAGATAGATAGATAGATAGATAGATAGATAGATAGATAGATAGATAGATAGATAGACAGAGAGGAAGCAAGATAGTAATTAGTGTCAAAAGTCTGGTGAAATTAATGGAAAGTGACTAAAGATTATATGAGTCCTGTTTTTAATCTGCACTTTCCAACAAGGACAAGACCCTCGCTTTTCTGAGGCTTCTCATCTCCAAAAGGAAAACTCCACAGAAACTCTAAGAGGAATGAATGGAAAGAAGCCCTTCTGGAGTCCCCAAAACACTCACTTATCAAAATATGAAGAAAAATATATGACCACAGTGATCCTTAAAAACAATTCAAGTGCATAGCAGTATTGTTAGTCAGTGTAACCACGTAAAGAGGAAAGGACCATCTTAGAGCAGAAGAGGCAGCTACTATTGATGAGAACCAAAGGTAAGTGCCCAAAGCTCCCAGAAAGGGTTGCAAAGGGACCTCTTTATCAACATATCCCCAAGGAAGTGCAGCCACAGTTTATTTCCAACACAAAACTATCTCTCCTGTGCCTGTCTTATCCATCCAACCTATAAGAGAAATTTTAGTTGACATTCTTGTTGTTAAGAACAACAAAAATTTCCTGTGATACATTAATTCCATTTAAATTTTTATTTTTTCTATTTCTTGCTTCTCAGAGAAATGACAGAGATAAAGCATCACGTCTCCAAGGGCATTAAATATACCACATGAGAGATCCATTTCACATGCAACAAAATAAAAAAAAAATCCTTCAGGCATAACACAAACCCTTCAGCTCTTCAAGAAGAAAGGCCCCGTATATTCTCCTTTTTCCTGAGAACCTGTGCACAACTCCTGCCTCACTTAATCTTATCCCCAGAGGGGTCACCAGGTAATTAGACTCAAAAAATGTGCCTTTATCACCAGAAGCTTCTTCAGCTACCCTCAGTGTAATATATGTAAATGAATATAAATATAATGTATATAAAACATGGTACTAATCTATTGAGACTATACTGTATAATTTGCTGATTATGCTAGCTATAATCTCTCTCTACTAAAATGTAAGGCTAAAGAAGGCCAGGAAAATTGTCAGTTTTGTTCACTAAAGTATTCCTGGGGCCTAAAAGGTAAAACAAACAAATAAGAGAGAGATTATCTTGATTTTAATAACAGGGACATTTTTTTTTTGTTTCATAGTTTCAACTGCTCAGTTCCTTCTCATTTGCCACTATTGACAGGAATTTTCATTTAGCATAATATCTAAGCAGCCTTTGGAATCAAACAGTGGAATTGTTACTTGTCTCCAATTCTTGGATGTAAAAATTTTCCATAATGATCTTTTGTGTTAGAAAGGATTTAGATTACACTTGGTCCTCACCCCGTACTTCAGGCTCTTGAGTATGTAGAATGATGTGCCAGCACCTACAGGATGATCAACTGCATCTATATTCTTTTCAAAATCTATTTGAGGTGGCTATACCCAAAACTCACAAGACTAAAGGTTTACAAAGACAGAAAGACAAGGATTCCCTATGTTAAACATTTCATTTCAGAGTTAGAGAAAGTAATAGTCAAAGAAATTAAATTATTAGGGAGGGGATAGGAAGTTTGTGGAGGGGAAACTGGGAAGCAGGATAACATTTGAAATATAAATAAATAAATAACCAATAAAAATATCAAAAAAAAAGAAATTAGATAACTAAATCAAATCCATTATCAACTAATACAAAAATTCAAACTAACAGCATCACATTGTCTGACTCCCAAAGGTCAGCTTTTCTGAAAACTTAGAAATTGTGATTCTTTATATTCTGAGGTTTCCCTATCTCCTCGTAAAGTAAAGTAAAGGACAGGGAACAGCAAGTGTTAGCACCACTTCATATGAGCCCATAGTATTTCAAAGAAAACTAGACACCTAGTAAGATTTCAGAGGAGAGGACCATAGTGAATCACATGTCCACACCTCTAAATCCATAGCAAGATGTGTAGGTGATGTGTGTCTGACCTGGAGGGCATCATCCTGAGTGAGGTAGCCCAATCACAAAAGAACTCACACAATATGTACTCACTGATAAGTGGATATTAGCCCAGAAACTTAGAATACCCAAGATATAAGGTTCAATTTCCTAAACGCATGAAACTCAAGAAGAACGAAGACCAAAGTGTGGACACCTTGCCCCTTCTTAGAATTGGGGAACAAAACACCCATGGAAGGAGTTACAGAGACAAAGTTTGGAGCTGAGATAAAAGGATGGACCATCTAGAGACTGCCATATCTGGGGATCTATCCCATAATCAGCTTCCAAACGCTGACACCATTGCATACACTAGCAAGATTTTGCAGAAAGGACCCAGATACCAGATATAGCTGTCTCTTGTGAGACTATGCTGGGGCCCAGCAAACACAGAAGTGGATGCTCACAGTCAGCTAATGGATGGATCACAGGGTCCCCAATGGAAGAGCTAGAGAAAGTACCCAAGGAGCTAAAGGAATCTTCAATCCCATAGGTGGAACAACAATATGAACTAACCAGTATCCTCCCGGAGCTTGTGTCTCTAGCTGCATATGAATCAGAGATGGCCTAGTCGGCGATCAGTGGAAAGAGAGGCCCATTGGTTGTGCAAACTTTATATGCCTCAGTACAGGAGAACACCAGGGCCAAGAAGTGGGAGTGGGTGGGTAGGGGAATGGGTGGGGGAGCGGGTGGGGAACTTTTGGGATAGCATTGAAAATGTAAATGAAATAAATACCCAATTAAAAACTTAAATTAAAGACTTCAATGTTTCAATGTTCTCACCTCTTTATTTCTCTGGAGACCACCTGTTATATATTCATGTTTCATACCATGTATTTAAATTTAAAGGCATTCAATAAATGTTAAATGAGCTAGAAAATTAAATAAATATTTTCTCTCTCACATTAAGTGTCAAGGTAGCCAACTGCTCTGGCTTTAGAACTGAAGCTTCTGCATTCTGAGAAATCCATCAGTCCTGGACAAACTAAAATAGCTAACTACACTGGAGTAGACAGTTTTCTTTCATCAAAGTCACAGTCAGACATTAATAATTTATATTTTTATATTCTGATATAAGTGAAATCAAATAAGTAATGGCAACACCTGGGTAAAATCAGTATACTTCTCTTAGGAAACTTAGGAAGTAATAAATAGTGATGTAAGTATGACCTATGTTATCTTTGATGTAGTCTTATTTCTTTTGTTTGCTTTGAGAAGGCACTTGATATATATATATATATATATATATATATATCATATATATGTGTGTGTATATATACATATATGTGTGTGTGTGTGTGTGTGTGTGTGTGTGTGTATGTGTGTGTTTGTATGTCTATGTTTAAGGCTATGTGTTCATGCATTCCAGGCACTGGAAAAGGCAAGAGGCTAGAGAGTTTCTGAAGCAGGAGTCACAGCTATATAGTAGTGCTGAGAACTGAGCCTTTAGTCCTCTGGAACAATTGTGCCTTCCCTTAACCACTAAGCTACTCCTAGCCCCAACCTTGAATTTCAGATCTTTTAGCCTTCTTTTCATAAAAGCTGGGACTATAGGCATGTACCAGAAAGCCTGGATGTTTCTTAATTTTGAAGAGTACTCATTTTAACTGCTTCTTGAGAATTGGTATATATATATATCTCCTTGATTTAGAAATATTTCAGCTTGAAATGGGGACACATCTCAGTCTTCAAGGAGTATAACTGGAAAAAGGGTATATCTTTAGTTCCAATTATAACTGCCACTTAACAGCTTTCTATGAACAAATTGAAATCTTCCCTGTTCCTTCCAGTAACCATGCTTCACCACCCAACCCACAATCTCACGTTGTCAGAACTCAGAGGTACTTTTTCAAAGTGGATTCTTTGACCATAGAATTTTCCTCAGGCTCCGAGCTTAAGTTTTCGGACAGAGAACAAGTTAATCTCTTAATTTTTAGTTTTATCCCTGGTTGGGGAAGTGATTCTAGAACAGCATCTTCTCCCGAAGATTCCATAATTTAAAGTTCTTATAGATTATTTATAAATATGTGTCATAGACACCTCTTTGCAGCTTCCCCTGCCCTTTCCTCTCCCTCTCCCAAGCTTCTGTCTGTCCCTGTGATGCTTGCACACAGACATCTGTCTCAGTCCCCTTACTCACCTCATCTTCCACCTCCTCCTCCCTTCTTGCCTTCTTTTTCAAATATATTAAACATTTATACTAAAAGAACAATTTACTTTTTACAATTTAAATTGCATTGAATATTCACTGTAGAAATGGGTTTGAAAGAATCAGCCAGTGAAGGTAGGGATTACACAAGTTGTAGCATGTTTGAAGGAGGAAGAGGGAAGAGAAGGGAGGTAGAGCCAGAAACAAGATTGGAGGAGAAAAGACAGACATTCTCATTTTTCCCATTTACTGTCTTTGTGCAAGTCTCTAGAATCTATGCTGACTTCTCCACTTAGAACCACATTTAGAACCACATTTAGAATATGACTTTGCACTAAAATCATACTTTTAAGTATGATCCATATTTTCTGTATTTCACTAGAAAGAGATTCATCAAAATAATTGTCAGTTAGTTAAACTTTTAAAACATATATCCAGTTAAGACTTGCAAATAATGATGTTAATTTATGCAAGATAGGTAAATGATAAGCTGCTTCAGTTTTGGTGTGATGGAATCTCTCCACTGTAAAATTTCATAATAAGCTACCATATTTTTCCTACCAGCTCATTGAAAGATGAACACACCAAAAGCTGTATCTTTCCAGTGCTTTTCCTTGGAATTCCTGTCATTCTTGTTTAATATATCTTATTTCTTCAAAAAAAATAGCACTGTTTAGTTTATTAAAATTTAATGGTACACAATTTTCTCTTGAGTACATAAGGCATAAGGCTTTCAACCATGGCTATACTATTGCTTAAAAACTTACCTATATTTAAAAGATTTATGAATTTAGCATTACTGTTGGCAGAGTGCTAACAATATTTTTTTCAAGTTATAAACACGAGATTGGGAGAAACCAGAAAAGGTCATTTATCCTCTCTACTTGTAGTAAGACTTGTCTTATATTAAAAACTATTAAATAATTTATCTTTTCTTTTTTCTATTTTTTTTTTTTCGAGACAGGGTTTCTCTGTATAGCCCTGGCCATCCTGGAACTCACTCTGTAGACCAGGATGGACTCGAATTCAGAAATCCGCCTGCCTCTGCCTCCTGAGTGCTGGGATTAAAGGCATGTGCCACTACTGCCTGGCAATTTATCTTATTCTTAAAATCATAAAATGTCACCACTCATTCTTGCTCATAGATATTTCAGTAAAGAGGCTTGATTGGTGTGGAACAGAGCCTTTTGTTTCAATGATACTCATATTTCCTCACAAGATGAACAAAGTTTTAAGTTGCCTACCAACTTCACAATTTTGACTTGCAACTACTTGTGATTATATGTCTCCTAACTGCTCTGTAAAATTTCTGTCTTTCACTTAGATCCGGAACCTACATAGTATTTCCTCCTAAAACTTTGTTATGTTTCAAGAAGTTTGCTCTACACTCTACTGTTTATTTTATATTCTTAGCATTTACTGCAACATTGCAAGTCTCAAAATGTCAAAGGTCAAGGACATCAAGGACCTGAAGATCCACAAAAGTGCATCAATGTTTTAAGGCTAGAGGAGTCTCCATATCTTAATTCTGTCAAGACTTACATTTTATATGCTAGTTCTCATCTACTCTGGCTATAGTTCAGGATCCATTTAGTAAGTTCTACTTAATGGGTTTTTAATATATTTACTAATAATTATCTATTTAATCATTACTTTTTTCATGACACAGTTGATCAGAATTATTTATCTAAATTATTTTCCTCATTCATCTCCTCAGAACTATAAGCTGTCTAGAAGATAATATATTATGACAGTGAAGACTTTTTACCAGTTATGAAGTTATGAAAAGTATTCTAAGTAACTTATGCATTATTGCCTTGTCAGGTCTTTTGTTAATAATAACAGTATTTTGTCAGACAAAGCCTGTGTTCTGAGAACCTTACTTAAGATATTTTTTTTATTTCTCCCTAACAACTTCATCAGGTAGTTGTAACACCTTGACTGTCACCAGAGGAAACCTTAGAAAAGGCAAATAGTTCGTTCATCTGCAGTCTCAAAGCTAGAGAGTGGGAAGGAAAAAAGATTGAGTTCAGGTTGTTTGATTTCAAAACCCTGTTTGTCCTAAGCTGCCAAGATTTCCTTTATTAATAACCTGAGATTCACTGATTAATATCAATGAAACTAACATTTTGTAAAAGCATGAAAACGAAATCTAGAACTGCCTTTGAAAATATATAAAGAGATAAAGCCAGTAGATTAAGATCATTTGATTGATAGAAACACTGCAGCATAGTGTTGGAGTACCTGACCACCCTTGAGATACAGAGGACTGAAATAAATGAAACCCAAGCCTTGAACTCAGAAATCTGCCTGCCTCTGCCTCCCAAGTGCCAAGATTAAAGGCATGTACCACCACAGCCTGGCAATTTATCTTATTATTAAAAACATATTTAAATTCAAATCTGAGCCATATGTACATTAAGCAAGCACTCTAATGCTGAACTGTACACTCAAACATTCTTGCCTTTTACCTATTGAGCAACATTCGATTGTGCATATCTTCATATTTGATTTATCAACAGACATTTGTTGAGCCCTCATTCTGGCTACAGAAAATACAGTTACTGTGAACTAAGTATACAGACTACCTCTTCCAAACATTGTTACCAATTATTGTGTGAATACTGCCACAAGGGGATTCCTGGATGATACCTTTATTACATTTTAAAATTTTTGAAAAATCACTATAACACTTTTTATTGTGGTCATACAATTGTACATTCCCCAAAACAATGTGTGTTGGCTCCTTTTTTCAAAATTCTGCCAGCAGTTGTTATTTTGTATGTTATTGTCATTTTTAAGTCGTAGTAACCTAATGTGCATGAGGACAGTTTATTTTTATACTTAGATTTTCTAAATTGTTCATGATGTTAGACATCCTTTCATTGTTGGTATATGTATGCCCTCTAGAGAGAAATGTCTATTCATATTACTTGCCTATTTTCAGTCAGATTATTTATATCTTTTTAAGTTCACTTATTGGGTTACAGAGCCCAACTTCATCCTTGCTATAAAGACTTGAGCAACAGCAGTATCTCAAACAAAATGCCAAAGAAAAGACCAGAACTGTAAGTCCATTTGCTCACCCTACCCATATGAAATCTGAACACAAGCAAGTTCTAAATTTACAAATATTACATAAAAACCATTTTAAGATAACTTAATAGTTTTACTTTCTTTGACTCTGGCTTGTAATATGGCCTTAAAGTCACATGACTTAATGTTAGTAAGTCTGACATTTAAGCTAGCGTCCAATTCCCTCCTTTTGTCGATAAAAGAACATCAAAGGAGAAAAGGTATTTGTTACTCAGATAACAGAAGTACAGCATGGACTGGAGATCATGTGCTGGGGCCTGCAGACATCATTTGTTTTCCATCATCTGCATTTTTTCCCCAAAATCAAATAAAGCTGAGAAGTCATTTCAAAATTTACAGAAATAGGAACTGAAACACCAAGGTTCCCATCCCACTGTGTCAGGCATAGAATAAGATTTTTAGTAAGACACTTAGACACTGTACTTTTCACTACACTGTGCCAACAAACAGATATAAAAACACCTTGTCTGATATCAGTTGTGCACGTGTAGTATAGAGGAAATAATGCGTGTTAAAGCAATTTGAAAACTTACAGATTTGAGCATGCTTAAAGTGGGTATTACAATTATTGCTAGCAGCATATAATTTTTGTGAGGCTATGCATAAGAATGAAAGGAAATTCTGATAGTAAGAACAGCTTTGATTGCAAGTGCTTTTGCCTACAAAACACCTCATTGTCAGGTCTTCAACAATTCTTGCCTTGTTTGTTTCTGGATTTTACTTATCTCTGGAGTAAGAAGAGCTATGCTAGAAGGATACTCAAACCAATCCAGTCTAAATTCTTGTGATGTTGGGGTATGTGTGACTTGTCCTGCCAAGTTGCATTCCAGCTAAAAGAATCTTCTAAGCTAGTGAGTGCTACTATCAACTACACTGCCCAGAGTAAGACTGCCTCCAGCATTGCTGTGCTTCAGTCTTGGGAAAACAGATGAATCAATCCCTATGATTAGGGAACTAGGGAGATCACTCAGTGGTCAAAAGTTAAGATATCACTAAGTACTACAGATTACTGTTCATTTGCTGTTCTTACTTGGGATTGGTTCCTAACCACCACACGACAGTTAACTATGGTCTGGAACTCCAATTCCAAGAAATACAATTCTGTCTTCTGATTTTTTGCAGGCATATGCGATGTGTAAAGAAACGTGTAAGCAAAAATACCCATCCACATAAAAAATAAAAAATAAATATTTGAAGGAAAAAAAATCACCTATTTTCTCTATTCATGAATACTTAGATCTCTGGCCTTCGATGACATTTTCCTCAAAGACCAAGTTCTAAATGCATTAGTAGATTAGAATTTTTTCTCATCTTCTTCTCTCACAATGGTGAAGCGTCTTTTTAAGGAACATCTACTGTAGAGATCAATTGTTTGTTGGTAAGTATTGAGGGAAACTGAATCCTTTATAACCTCAGTTGTATAGGCTAATGAATCTGGCATAATAGTCCCTGCTTTATATAACCACAGGCAGTACTGAGTGCAGTATCTTATATATGAAACTCAAACATATTTAATGCTAAACAATTACTAGTTACTAATAATTTAGCAGTTAATACTTAACATAATATATAAATATAAAGATGAAGTCTTATTCTCTCCTTCTCTAGTCATGGTCAGGACTGAGTGACATATCCTGCGTAAATTACCTATTATAGAAGCAGATACTGAGAAGATGCTAAGTTTTTATCTCCTCCCTTCTTCTTCCATATAGACACTAGGACAGCTGAGGCAAAAGATAAAGCCTGAGTTCTCCAAAGGATAATGCTCCTCACTAAAATTCCTTGAGGAAAAAAGAGTAGCAATCAGTAGGGGGTTATCTTTCTCCCTAGCGAGACATGAAAAGGCTGACTCTAGGGGAAGAAAGGCAAACCACTGAGCTATAGACTCACCTTGAACAAGGATGCTAGAGGAGAAACAAGGAGAAAGAAACTTATCACATGGTGTAAGCCTCTTACCAGAAGGCTAAGGAATGTGGATGATGGATTATGGGGTTTCTTTTGAGTCAGTGAGGCTTGGTAGCTCCCCATCTTGGTTTTCAAAAATAGGTGAGAGACAGAGTCATATCTTGTTTTGTTTTGTTTTGTTTTGTTGTAGGGAAGATGTGCCTGACAGAAATGGGAGCATTCCTTAAAGGGGATAATTTGAGTCCCAGAAAAATAGATTGTGAATGAGTTCAAAGAGTTCAGTTACTGTTTTGTATTTGGTTGGTTGGTTGGTTGGTTGGTTGGTTGGTTGGTTGGTTGGTTGGTTCATTGGTTGGTTGGTTTTGTGTGATTTTGTTTTGTTTGAGTCTGAAACAGTTTGAGTAACTCAAGCTGGCTTCGAACTCACAATTTAGCCAAAACTGGCTTTAAATTTTTGATGATTTATCTGTTTCCCCATTCTAAGTACAGGGATTCAGTAATATATGACTGGCCTTAGAGGCAAACCCCAGTATTTAGGTTCATGAATACTTTCTCTCTGTTCCTTTTTACTAATGCATAAGTGTTTAGTTCAGACTGCCTTTTCTTTAGAAAATAAGTCATATTGAAGTCTGAATTGAACTGTGTTCAAAATACTTGACCTTGTGACTGATTCATATGGACCTGGACAGGACAAAACTACTCTCTGCTCTAGTGAGGACTTCCAAATTCACTTTTCTGTCTCAAAATAGTGATAATTTTCACTCCAAATGAGGGTTTCTGAACCTCAGCTCTGAAAGAGTTAGGGTTGTATGATTTTTTTGTTGGGAATGTCCTGATAACTTGGATGCTTTGTATCATTCCTGGTCTGAACCAGTAGATGTCAGTAGTAGTTTCCCCCACCCCAACTTATGACAACAAATTGTCTACAGATATTGTCATACATGTCCTACAGATAAAATCATCCCAAACTGATACTGCTGATGTAGCAAAAATGAAAGATATACTCATGCTCAGTCATAAGACTTATTGATTTATGTGTGTATTTTCCTTCACATATGTATTAAGGTGCTATATATACAGGAATAAAAATAGCAATGTATGTGAAAGATAGAAAACACATTACAAAAGACAGAAGTGAGTATTAGAGACATATTTCAATATGATATTAATGTTGGAAAGTTGAGATTGCTTCTTTGTCCATTTTTGTTATGGGCGCATGATGTACAATATATAAACCTTGAAGATTTGACCCTAAGTGAAATATGCCAAAAACAAAAAATCGAAAGTACTTGTATTCCTATGACAATATGTTCAAGGCTATCCTTCCCTTTCTCTCCTAGAGGTACATTGTATCACCTCTTTTGTTGAGTTCCTTGATCCAACTGGACTGGAGTTTTGTGCAGGGTCATAAGTATGGATCTACTTGCATTCTTCTACATGCAGCCATCCAGTTTGACCAACACCATTTGTTGAAAATGCTGTATTTTTCCAGGGTATATTTTTGGCTTTTTCATTAATTCAAAGCACCAATAAGGGTGTGGATTTATGTCTGGGTCTTAAATTCAATTCTCTATCAAATTAATATATTCTCTATAAAGTTAGCTATTCTATATATTGTAGTTTTAATTTTTGTCATTTTGGTTTTGATTGTGATTTTTTCTTTAGGTTTTGAGCTTCCCTAAATTGAATTATTTTGAATCCTGAGGAACTTTTCAGTGAGAGGGAAGAACTAACCATCTCTATCAAGAGCAGATTTTATTTTATTTTTTTAATTAATTTACTTTTTTACACTCTATATTTTATTCCCTGCCCCCCATCCAACCTCCAATTGTCCCCCATCCAACCTTCAACTGTCCCACATCCCATATCTTCTCCCTACCCCCACCCCCATTTCCAGAAGAATGTCCCCAACCCCGACCCTACCTGACCTCTAAACTCCCTGGGGTCTCCAGTCTCTTGAGGGTTAGGTGCATCATCTCTGAATGAACACAGACCGGTCAGTCCTCTACTATATGTGTGTTGGGGGTCTCATATCAGCTGGTATATGCTGTCTGTTTGGTGGTCCAATGTTTGAGAGATCAGATTTTAAATGGGGTAAAAACATCCTGTTATGTTTCTTATGATCATTTATCAATGGAATCTAGACTAGTGGCTTGTGGTACATAATGAATGATAGAAAATCTGGTGTGATGTTTTCCCCTGTAACTGGAAGTGCCAAGCATCTTGCCCGCTCTGAGCCTGGTTCCCTGGACTCATTGTTCTGGTGTAGCTTGAATATTTACCTCCTCCATCCCCTCTGCTTCTTTCTGTACAATTTGTAGAGTTCTGGTGTAGCTTAAACCCTACCTTTTTCTTCAAGTATTTGCTCACAGTAACTATTTAATAAATAGAAACTAGGAATGAATCTCCCATCCTATGTATTAAGAATGTGGCATTTCATGTTTCTATTAATTTGAGTTTGAATCTCTCTTCTATCATACATTGTGATTTTTCTGTAGGGTGACTCCATTGTCAATGAAGAAGATCTACTTTTAGTTTTTAAGTGCCTTAAAGTATATGGAGCTGTGATATTAATTGTTTTTCAGAACTGACATACTTTATCATCATCATTGTCATCTACTTTTTTACATTTCCAAAAAGACTTAGGTGAGAAAAGAGATAAATGTACTTTCTCACCCTCTCTGGTCTTGCCACTAACATGAAATTTCTATTCTTTCCTTGTTGTTCTAAGCATTAGTCTCAGTCTTGACAGTACCTTGGAGTGCTCTTATAAAACACTAATGCCTGAGCCTCAGGCAAAAGGATGGTGATTTATTTAGTCTGGAATGAAACCCAGACATCAGTACTCTTTAAAACTCCCTGGGTGATTGTAATGTGGCATCAGTTTGAAAATGATTCTGGAAATGTGTGAGTACTTAAACAAGAGGAGTCACACATAGGTTTCAGTGTCACTAAAAATACTCAAAGAAGATCCTAAAGCTCCACGGGCACTAAGTCAGAGGACTCAAAAGGTAAAGAAGCTTGCTGCCACAGCTGTCAACCTGACTACTATCTCCATGACTCATGCCATTGAAGGAGAGAACCAAATCCAGAAAATTGTCCTCTGACCTCCACATGACTGTTGTCGCAGAGGCACACATATACCCTGATCCCCATCCCCCACTTTACAGAGGTGTGTGTTTGTGTGTGTGTGTGTGTGTGTGTGTGTGTGTGATTGTTTTAATTAAAAGAACAAAAACAAAAATGTTGTTTCTACTTTAAATTTCTGCATGATAGAGTTGGGAAACCTTGCTATGGCTTGATTAAGTGTTTCTCAAATGCTCTTATCATCACAAACATAGTGTGGGGTTCTGTTACACAGTCTACATGGAGACTGCAAGTAGATTAGGAGTGAGTGACCTGGAATTCGATGTATCATGAGCTGAACTTCCAAACACAGTGGATTAAAAGTCAAATCAGGGATGACTACTTACTTATGGCTCTAAGTTTTCAAAGCCAGGAGCTTATTCTAGTTACTGCAGGGAGATATGTATGGTTCATGGCTCAGAGTCTCAATACCTAGTGGCTAAATGTAAACCTCTGAGCATACTAGGCTTTTTCCCTCTGGCAATTACTTTATAATCCAGTGACTGGGGTGTGCAGATTGGTCTCTGTCCTCAGCTTTTGTCTCTTCTCAGCTTCGTTCCTTCTACAATGTAAGTGACTCTGCCATTTCTTGTCTTGACAAAGATGTCTAGTATCCTTTGTAGTGTCCTTAGCTGCTGTTACCATTGCTGAAGTCTCCAAATTTTGTCAGGTTTTGGAGGCATTGTTGTTGTGGTGGTGGTGGTGGTGGTGGTGTTTTTGGAGTTGTTGTTGTTGTTGTTGTTGTTGTCATTGCTGCTACTGCTGCTGCTGCTGCTGCTGCTGCTGCTGCTGTTTTTAAGCAAGTTCAGCCTGTTCTCCTCATGATAAAGACTACAAATTATCTATTAGGCCCCATGTTGATGACATAATTGTGCATGGAACATAATTCTACCAGTCACAATGCAACATGTTCATGGCTCCTACTTCCATCAATCTCAAACTTAACATGTGTACTTCTCAAGTCTTTTATGTGAACCTTTTATGTGACTCAATCATAAACTTCCCGTGATTTAAACCACAGATTTACTGGGCAAATGCTTTGCCTCTTGACCCAACTGAGAATAGCTCTAGAACAGTAGCAGCATCTTGAGTTCCCTGAAGCTTGAGTACATTATAAATTCTCTGGAGTGGCTGTGACTGGCCCTCAGGCAGCCATGAATAAAGTAAGAAGCTTTGCTGCTGTAGTACAGTTTCTCCAAGGAATCTATGAACTAGAAATGCAGACAGAGTCTCAGATCTGAAGCTAAAATTTCTGTAAAACTAAAATGTACGGGTAAGTCTCAGATCACTTCATAGGACACAATAAGCACTCTTTCTTCCATCTTGGTGATGACTTGGCATAAAAGTTAAATGATTTTGAACAGACTATCGAATGAGAAAGTCAAATATGACAAATTTATAAAAAGTTATAAAAAAGTAAGTTTACCTCTCACTGTCTAAGAAAGTAATTTCATGAACTAATTTGTTCATAAGGCAATTTTAATCACATGAGAATAAAACTAGAAGAAATAAGTATGTTTAAACTTAAATAAAAATTGTTCTTCACTGTTTATATCAGCATTATGAAAAATGGAATATATTTTATCTATTATAACACATGCATTCATATTTCACAAAAATATGTGTAGACCTTTTAAATTATAATTTAGTTAGCATAGTACTGCATCTAATTTATTAACTCTTAATTACATATTATAGAAACACTAGAGTGCTTCTATAATATGCAGTTTTGTTTGCTTGGTATTTTGTTTTGTTTTGTTTGGTAAAAATGTCCTATAGAGAGAAGTTAAATACAGACTGTTTGGAAAGTATGTAATTAAGAAATCAGAACTTTAATTTTACTTAAATAAAATATGAGACAAAAGCACAGGATTATTTTTTTTTCATGATCTATATGGACTCCTGTCTGGGAATCATATTCTGTACATTAAAAGTGAAAAATTACAGTGACTCTCATTTGCAACATAATAAGAAGGGGAAAACAATATATCAGAAGAAGGTGTTAGTGATAAAAAACTGGCAACGCAAAGCATGAGGGAAAGCATGCTATGGTTTCCAAGGATAGCTTGTGATAATGATGTAAACACTTCTTGGTACGATAAATTAAACACAAAGCAATCATTCTTAGACTGACAATTATTTGTCAAATGACTGCTAGATTCCAGATACTGATGATATGGGCAAGGTGCGACTGAGCAGTATGAGGTAAGCTCTTCCCTTATGTAGCATTTGATCTACCAGAATATTCACATGTAGATTAAACAGTTACATGGTAAGTTATTAATATATGTTGTGATAAGTTCTCTGAAGAATCAGATACTAGGAAAACCTAGAAGCAGTTGTTTTATAAAGGAAGGACTCTATAAAAAATATTGATATATTTGGTAAAAGAAAGAATTCAGTAAAAATCTTAAATTCATCAAGATCCATGAACACATTCCAGCAATGAGAAAGCCACCTAGTTTAATGGACTGAAGGTAATAAAATCCTAGTAAACATTGTCTAGAACATGACAAACCATGGTTAACATCTCTTGATAAGGAAATGGTAAGTGACCCTGCAGTTGATTGCTCAGGGAAATTTCTATATCTAAAGGTGAGCCTTTTAGAGATATTTCAATTCAAAAAAGGAATGGGAGCTTGATGAGGATAGAACAATGCAAAGGATGTCATTGTCTTAAATATGGACCATTAAAATTATGGAGGAAGACCATAAACTCTGGCTTTTGATGGTGTTAGCTGGATTGATGTATTTCTAATTTAAAACAACCTCAAAGATTTTTTTTAAAACTGTGTAGATCTTTGTCCCAGAGCAGTAAAAATTGTAAAGTACAAAAATCCATCATGAATTTGTAATAATAAACAAGTTAAATCCTTGTTTATTGAGCAATGAATTCTCTTCTATTGAAGAGAGAGTGTGAAATTTAATAAAACCCAAGCTTTTGATTATAAGATACGAATTCAGTGTTAAAGTATTCTTTGGAATACACGACTTTCTCAACTTATTTTTAGAATTCAAAATAAATCAGTGAACAGGTCCCATCATTGGCTTTATTTTCATTCCTTATGAACTATAGTCAAAGTTTTGAGATTTTTGTGTGTAAAAACACAATAAATTACAAAGTTCTTCCTATTTAGAATAAATTACTCTGATCTATGGATATTCATGAGTTATCATATTTATATAATGTGCTTTAATCCCAGCTTAATTAGCAGAATGAGATATGCATTTCAATGCTGAAATTTTTCTACATTTCGACTGTTTGAAAATACAAAGTTTATAAGAGCATCTAAACAAATGCAAAAGTACAGAGTGAACATTACTAGAAATTCAACAGTTTGATAATACCCTATCACAAAGAATAGGAAGAAAATTAAATCTTTTCCTATTAATTAAATGAAAGTATATTATAATTGTTATTTAAAATGTAGAAAGTGACTGTGATCTAACTTAAATAAATATTTCTTGTACAACTATCTATGTAAATTAAAAACTTAAATAGACTGAATGATTCAGGCATATTTCAAATATTTTCAAAATTATTTAGAGATCAACAATAAATTCTCAATGAATCCTTGTATTCAGGCATAATGTTATGTCATATATGGGGAAAAATAATTTCCATAAGCTAAGCATTGATTGATCCTAGTTTTTTATCCTAATGAAAAAAGGGAATGAAAACATCTCTCTCTCTCTTTCAGAAAAGCTGAAGAAGGTAACCTTGAAATTCTACTGAAAGAATGCGTCTCAACTATTTCCTCTATATTTATGTTTAATAGGATTTCTGAGAATCGCAAAATATAATCCACCGATCTATAATAATTGTGGTTTGAAAATATGAAATCATCAATTGTTGAGTTGCAATGAAAAGTGAAATTGAACAGTACACTTAATATAATGCAGAGTGGATGAAAAGGGACTTTAAGTGGAAATATTCTGATATTAAAATCTTATTAAAGAGACGATGACCTCTAAAACTTCAGTAATTAGAATATCCAACAGAAATATTTTTGTTAGAAATTATGTAACATGCACATGAAATGATGCACATAGGAAACATTCAGATGAAATTTTATAGATTTTGATGTCTTACACAGGAAAATAGAGCCTGGAAAAATGGGTCAGTGATTGAGAACCTTTCTTGGTCTTGAAAAGGACTGAAGTTTGGTTCCCAGCATACACATAGATCTGTAACTCAAGCTCCAATACCTAACATCCTTTTCCAGGTTCTCTGAAATCTCACATACATGTGCTAAACATAGAGACACACCGCCACTTATAATTAAAAATGAATAAATATTTTCTAATTTAAAATGATTAAATCGCAGAATTACAAAGCTTCTGATTCCAGAACATTGAAAGTTATAAGAGAAACATAGAAATAGTTTTAAAATTGGAAAATAAAAGGCATAAACTGGTGAGTTGAAAATAACAAAATTCATATTGTATCTAAGAACTGCTAAATGCCAAGGAGTGTTTAAAAAAAAAATCTCTTCAGAATGTATTAAAAAAATGGAGAAGAAGAAACCAGGTACATGTGAAGAGAGAAAACATTAAACAGAACCACAGGAGAGGGAATGAAGGGGAAACCTCCGACATACTCCTTTGCTGCCCTAGTAGGCAGTGATACAAACAATCTGCTAGTGTAATTAACAGTGCTGTACAGTTTTGCTATTGTTCCTTGTTTCTTACATGGCATGTTTTGTTTGTGTGTGGTGGGGAAGGTCTTAGTGTTCTTTTATTATTATTTTTCCTGTGTATTTCAGTTTTCACTGTTTCATTAAACTTAGCATAGAACTTTTCTAAACTTTCTTTGACCCTGACATTTATTGACAGTTTCATAAAGTGTATGTTTCTTTCTGCCAATTTAGATTTTCCGTTGATTCTTTCTTACATTTACCTTCTCTCTGCTTTTCCCATTAACCATCTCTTTCCATCTGATCATTTTAACATCTGAGTCCTATGAATCTGATTCTGACCTATGCTTGTTTCTTCAGTGTTTGTTTGCCTTTTAATATGCCTTATAATTACCCTCAAGTGATGTGTGTGTGAGTCAGACAAAAGAAACTGAGGGAAACTAAACTTCAATGTTTGCCTAGGTAACAATGACTGCAAACTTCTTGTCCAATTGCACTTCCCTCATGGCATGTTCTCAGTGAGTCTGTCTTAAGGCTCTTTCACTGGCAAACCAATGCACTTTCTTGTGATGGTAAGGCATAGGAAAAGGAAGTTCCCTGAAACCAACTAGAAAACTGGGGCTAATTGGAGGTTGAGCAACACATTCTCTGACTTGGAGTACAGCTTGACTAAAGTCTTTTCTTGGTTATACATAAAACCCTGGATATGTTTCATTGTAGTTCATCTTTCTACTCCTCTCCTTCCTCTAGGAGGATCTGACTGAGATTGCATCCATGAGAATCTCACAGGAATTCGGGAAGTAAAATATTAAGAAAGTACAGGACTTCCCTCATGGAGCTATGACAAAAGGAATTTTCACATTCTCCCTCTATAACACTCATGGTCTCGAATTTCATGAAAATCACCATTGCTGTTGCAACTAGGATTGTCCCTGAAAATAACAGTTCAAGTGCATGTGACTTTTCTGAGATTATCTCTGTTAAGTGGTCTTTTCAGATTTCAGGGTAGTTGTTTTATAACTTGAGTTCTCTAGTAGGTTAAAAGGAAGTTGAGAATTTTAATTTCTCTCAATTTCCCATAGTATAGACAAGCTAATAAACAAATTGCTTAGAATCCTTTGCTCTACTAAGATTAAAATTGTGGACACATGAGAAACAAGTCTAGTATGTTAACCATCCTGTACCCTTGAGTAACTAGAGCCAGGTGTGGTGGTGCATGCCTGTATTCCCAGCACTTGGGAGGCAGAGGCAGGCAGATTTCTGAGTTCGAGACCAGCTTGGTCTACAAGAGAGTTCCAAGACAGCCAGAGCTATACACAGAAACCCTGTCTCAAAAAACCAAAACCAAACCAAAATAAAACAAACAAAAAACAAACAATGAAAACTAATACATGCATGCCCATTCTCACTGCTATTTAATATAGCACCAGTGATTTTAGGTAAAACAATTGGTCAAGAAAAAAAAAGATATGCAATCAAGAAAGGTGTGAGGTTCTGCACTTCACTGCTACAGGGGCACAGGGGCGTGGCAACCCCTCCCAGCAGACAAAGCACAGAATATTAGACGCATTTAGCCCAAGTCATCATCAGGTGTTGTGGGAAGCACACATGCATTGCTCAGGGGCTGGGAGAACTCAGCCTAGGATGTTCAGCTCAGATGAGAAACGAGGCAGTGTAAGGCAGAAGAGTCAGGGCTTCCCACGTTCGGGGGGATCCAGTCTCCACTGGAAGTCTAAGAAGAACTGGGAACTGCCCTGCTGAGGACAGCCCGGGGTAGGAGAGGGAGAAGTCCTGCTTGGCTCAGGGAGGTGAATGTCCAAGAGTGTGGGTGGGGCCTTCTGCGGGAGTCTCAGGCAGCGCTGTGACCACTGGTCACGTTCTTTATGTGGAGAGTTGTGGTCACTTATTCCAGGTCAGGAATCTGGCCAGAAGCAGGGAAAATGCTACTGTTCTCAGGTGTGAGGTGCTAGAGTTTCTGAACCTACTCAACTTTACAGCTTCCTGGCACAGTCCCCTTTCCCACCAAGGAGGAAATTAGATTAATCAGAAAAGCAATTCTATTTATAATAGTCATAAAAATACTCAAAAAAAAAAAAAACTCAGAGATGAACCTACCTCAACCACCACAAAACTCAGTTTAATGTATACCAGGGACTATAATTTAAAAACCCGAAATTAATTGAAAAAAAATGTAGGTAATGTACTTGTATAGGCAAGAACTCTATGTATAAAATTCCAGTAGCAAGGGCTGGAGAGTAGTGACTGCTTTTCGAGAAGTCCTGAGTTCAATTCCCAGGAACAACATGTTGGCACACAACCATCTGCAATGAGATTTGGAGCCTTGTTCTGCTGTGTCTGAAGACAGGTCCAGTGTACTTACATACATAAAATAAATCTCTAAAAAAAATTCCCAAGAGCACAAGAAGTGGCTTAAGAATTAATGAATAAGTGACTAAATAAGTGACCTGACTAAAATATTTCTTAGAATTAATGAATAAGTGACTTGACTAAAATATTTCTGCACAGCTAGGAAACTATCAGCAGAACAAACAGGAGTACATTTTTTGTCAGCTATACCTCAGTTGTATGGGTATAATATAATTTATTTATCCATTTTCTCATTGGTTGAAATTTATTGGTTTCCAAGTTAAGCTGATAAATATTCATTTGGAAACCTTTTACTGGACTTGTGGTTTTTGTCCTGGTATGCAAATTCCTACACTGAAGTAAAGTTCCTAGACCTAGTTTTTTCCATTCTGAGACACTGATAAAGTGCTACAGATTCTACCTGTCAACGATTGTATCCATAGTGTCTGAGCATTCCCTCTCTACTTCTTTTCTTGCACTTGTCCTGGACAAACTCTTACTGGTTTTGTTCTCTTCTTTCCTTTTCTTTAGTGTTATTTTTGGGTTTCTACTTTCTTAGAACACTAGGAATCAAACTCTGGGTCTTTTGTATGTTATCAAGTTCATAAGGTTTATACATAAAAGAACTTGCCCTTTGGGGATATCAAGTCTCTCCTAGACCATAGCATTACTCCTGGTGTTCTCTAACTCTTCTCAGTAAGCAGAGAGATTACGAAGCAATTTGCAAATATGTTAGTGTTTTAGCTCCTTCCTTGGATGTTGATGGACAGGTACAAAAATCTATGATTATGATAAAATTAAACAGAAGTTTTAGCAGTGTTGTGAACCACAAGCCAACTCAAGCCAAATCCATAGACTACTAATTAAGTAATCAAACCACTTCCTACCTCAGGGTTCACTGCAGGAATTTTGAGAACCAGAGTTGAGTTCCTCTTTTAAAGAGACTACTCATCTCCTTTATGACTCACTTCATATGTAGACTATTTAAGGACTTCACAAAGAAGTGAACAACCGCCTTGCTTGTTGCTGTGTACAAATCCAGCTCTCATTTAGCTCACCCCTTTGCCCTCATATGACCTAGTTAGTTCTTCATTGAAAACCAAGTGGTCACCTTGATTTTGAAGCAAAAGTTAAAAGTTTATTTGTTCATTTTTAATTTTTTTCCAACATCATTTATTTTTCTTTCTTGTCTATATTCTTGGTCAAAAGCAAACTTCACATGCTTTTTATGTATAAACAAACACTGTAGTCTTGAAAATGTTTTGCTAGGAAATCAGGAAATCTGGTACTATCTTCAAAATATCTGTAATATTTAAAGAAAATATTCAATTTTTAATTGATTATTAATATTCTTTTCCTGACATTTTAAAAATTACATTCAGCTTCTTCATAAAACTTGGTTTAACAAAAAAATTACACATTGAAGAATTTTTCTTAAAATCAGCAGGTTTCTATGTTTGGTAAAACATTATCTGGTAAACTGGGCAGTACTGGTGCATACCCTTAATCCCAGCATTGGGAGGCAGAGGCAAGCAGATTTCTGAGTTCAAGGCGGGCCTGGACTACAGAGTGAGTTCCAGGATAGCCAGAGCTACTCAGAAAAACCCTGTCTCACAAAAACAAACACAAACAAACAAACAAACAAACAAAACAAAAACAAAAAACCTTTAGCTGTTAATGGCTTGGAATTTCAGAATATAGTATAACAGTTTAAATATTTATCCAGATTAATTACATTAACTCCAAGTCATTATGTGAATAATATTTGAAGCTATGATCTTTAGTCAAACAATATATTGCCACTAACAACATTTAAAAGTCTTACAAGAAATTAGAGCTTTGTAGACGCATCTTTACCTTTAAAAAAAAAAAAAACTGTTGCAAATAAGCTTCTATAGTTTATATCTTAACCACACTTCTATGAAAAATGTAATCCCTATTAATAGAAATATGTTACCAGCAGAGTAGAAAAATCCTGTGTAAATAAGATAACCCTTTTCCTAGTGGTCACTGTAATTATCTTCAAGTGACACAAAATGGAGAAAAGTGAATTGGAATCAGGGAGTTGGTCCTTCTGTGTATTATCTCTGTTCCGTTTGCTCACATGAAGAAGATAAAAGATTTAAACAAGTAGTAAATCATATTATAGCATAAGGAGAATTTGGGTTCAATAACATCTTTCAACAAGGCCAGAACTTTTTATGAGAAATATTACTTTTCATTATTAACAAAAGGCTGTAGTGCATGACATTTTCTTTTATATCAGTGTCATGCAACTGCCTCAGACAGCTCAGAAAAATACAATTAAATTCAATAAAATTAAAATTAAATAAAGAACAATACATAAAAATCTCTCATTTTCAGGATGAAGCCAAGATAAACAGATGATTAGATAGTGGGTTATGAGACCATATGCTATAGGAGAACAGGAATTTTTGTTTTACACACTAAAGTATGCAACCCCCAGCCCCAGAAATGACTCTCAACAGATATTGAAGCCAAGTGAGCTATTCAAGCCCAGCAGAAAAGATATACTCCCTACTTTATTATGAGAATAATAACAGCTGAGGCACTCAACGCAAGCCTGAAAACAGAAAAAGAGTGGACCACAAAGGAAAAATGCTAAAGACAAAAAAACATATCATGACTGAGGAAGAAGTATGCTTGTCAAAAGAAAAATGGTAAGAGTGATATTCCAGCACTTCTATAAGAATGGCAGCATTGATGAAGACACAGAAATGTACAGTGCAGCAAGAAACTTGGGTAGGCAGAAGACACTAAGTGAACTCTGTATTTATTAAAAGGCTGCGTATGCCTATTTGAATTCAGCTGGAAAGTGAAGAATTTGAAACAAAAATTAAGAAATTTGTCCCATATTTCCAGGAAGTAGCAATATAAAAGCAAAAAACTTGACCATGAAAAATGACAGTGAGGAGGGTAAAAAAAAAGAAAAATGACAAATCTGAAGAAAATGTATATAGTAATTAATAACCTAGACATTTGATACATGTCGCTGAATGGCTTAGTGTTTTATAATATTAAACTCCTAAAATGCATGGTAGTTCCTGTGCATTTCTTTGAATGTTGTAGAAAACTTTTCAATATTTAAGTAATTCATCTAAGAGTACATTGAACTTACCACAGTGAGACATTGTTTAAACGTTCTAGACAACACTAAACTGTTTTGTCTTAGCAAGTGATAAACTTGGTTAAATCCAAGCTTCAAGGCATAGCCTGCTATTTGTGGATTGTAATTTCAAAACCAGTTTAGTGTTCAAAGTCTTCCTAGGACTGCTCTTGTTGACATCATGAATATTGTACAACAGCCTATTCCAAACCTAGGCTGAGGTCTGTAATTCAGTTCTCAAAACATTTGCTCTGCATTTTCAAGTTAGCTGTGTGCATATGCAAATTATCGATGATCCCTTTTGTTTGTGGACTTTTCTCAGACCACAGAACCCTTTTTGCCTGCTACTCTGCTACTCTGATTTTCAAGGACTGCCTTATCTCTATAGAGAATAAAAAGGGACCAGTCATTGGCAGAAATGGCTAGTTGATTTACAAGACCCACTTCAAAATGACTATCCAGGGCACAATCTTCAAAAACAGTTTAGAGTTTCAAGAAAGAGTTAACTGAGCATTTAAAACACTGTGGAGACATTTTGAACACGAGCCTTGGGAAATTTTATTGATTGCACAACATGAAGCTGGAATCTTTCATAGCCCTGCTGAGACTCACACCCTAACCAGCAGAATGGCATAAAGCAGCATGTTGTTATGGATGCTTAAATGTTTAGTATAAGCAGATTTGGTTGAAACAATATCCACAGATATTCAGAAATGAAAGAGAGCTTTATTTGCCATAATATTGTGTATATCTTTGTAAAGATAATAAATAAGTTCTCATTATTGGTAAGGGCAGTTTTCATAAACTAGTCTTCTCACTAAAATGTATTCACAGCCCGGAACTCATGCATATAGGACACCCTACAGTCATTAGTAGTAATGTGTAGAGTGATACATTGCACATACTAATGAATACTACAGTTGTGAAATTCTAAAAAAATATATATTTGAGGAAGTGTTCTTTTCTACAATAAGGAGTGAATAAATAATAGCATCCATTACCAATTCCACCTTAGATATTTATATCAATCTTTACTTATTACCTTTATCAGGCTAGTAACACCTCGTAAGACTGCCAAGATGCAAGAATTGTTTTGTCTAATTTATAACTGAAGAAAAATCTCAAAGATCTCAGTAATACCAGGCAACCAGTCACTGATGGATTAACCATTAAAATGATGATATCTATGGGATAAATGTCCTTAATACATATAGTACACATGACTATTTGTCACATTTTCTGTTATGACCTTATATCTCGTTCCCATAAATACTGTGATGAAAAGTTCTTTATAGTAAGATTCATAGGAAGATGGAGAAAAACAAAGAATAACTGGGCTCAGGTTGACTAGAAAATCCATGCTGGAGAACTGATCCATTCCCATGTGTATAAGGAGTTCTTGTGTCATATTCATTATATGTGTGAAAATCCTTTGCATATTCTATTGGCTCTTTTATCTTGGGTATCAAAGGTAGGCTGGTGTTGCGTTTTAGTCTTTTGCGGTGCTAAATACAGGTTGCTCCCTGAGATGCCATATAGACCTAGGTGATGATATATATGTAACCTTGCCCCACTAGGTATCCCCATTTTTTTGATTGGTTGTTTGATTTTTTTGTTGATTATCTTCTTGTGTTCTTTATATATTTTTTATATTAGCCCTCTATCTGATGTGGAGTTAGTGAAGATTTTTTCCCAATCAGTAGGTTGCCGATTTGTCTTATCGACTATGTCCTTTCCCTTACAGAAGCTTTCCAGTTTTATGAGGTCCTATTTATCAATTCTTGATCTTACAGCCTGAGTTACTGGAGTTCTTTTTAGGAAATTTCCCCTTGTGCCATTGAGTTCAAGACTCTTTCTCACTTTCTCTTCTGTTAGATTCAGTGTGTCTAATTTTATGTTGAGGTCCTTGAACCACTTGGACTTGAGCTTTGTCATCCTGAGTGAGGTAACTCAGACCCAAAAGGACATGCATGCTATGTACTCACTAATAAATGGATATTAGCAAAATATGCAAAAGCAAAGCAAACAAACAAATATACAGAATACCACAGTCACACCTCTGACCCATAATTGTTTCTATCTGAAAGAGTTACAGGGATGGAAATGGAAAGGAGCCTGAGGAAAAGAAGGTCCAACGACAGGCCCAAAGTGGGATCCTGCTCAAGGGGAGGTCTCAAGTCCTGACACTATTACTGAGGCTATGGAACACTCTCAAAAAGGGATCTATCATAACTGCCTTCCGAAAGACCCGTAAAGCAGCTGAAAGAGTCAAATGCAGTCATTTGTACCCAGCCAATGGACAGAAGCAGTTGACCACTGTTGTTGAATTAGGGAAGGCTGAAAGAAGCTGAGGAGAAGGGCGATTCTGTAGGAGGACCAGCAGTCTTAATTGATCTGGAACCCTGAGATTTGGACCACCAAACAGAGAGTATACACAAGCTGATATTAGGCCCCTAGCACTCATACAATAGAAGACTTCTAGGTCTGTGTTAGATGATACACCTAACCCTCAAGAGACTGGAGGCCCCAGGGAGTTTAGAGGTCAGGTGTGGTGGGTGGTGGGGGCATCCACTTGGAGATGGGATCGGGTGGGGAGGAGGTATGGGATGTTGAGCAGTTGGAGGATGGATGGGGAGGGGTAGGGAATGGAATATGGAGTGTAAAAATGAATTACAAATAAAATTAAGTTAAAAAATAAATAAAATCTTCTAAGAAAGAAACTATAAAAATATGAGGCAAAGAGCTAAACATAAAATTCTCAACAGAGGAATCTTGAATGGCCAAGAAGCACTTAAATAAATGTTCAAAGTCCTTAGTCATCAGGGAAATGAAAATCAAAACAAATCTGAGGTTCTATCTTATACCACTCACAAAGGCTGAGGTAAGAATCGCAAGTGATAGCATATTCTGGTGTGGACAAGGGGAACATTTGTCCATTGCTGGTGGGAGAGCAAACTTTACAAACACTTTGGAAATCAATTTGATGGTTTCTCAGAAAAGTGGAAATAGTTTTACCTCAAGATCTAGCTGTACCACTCCTGAGAATATACCCAAAGGATTCCCCAGTATACACAAAGACACTTGTTCAACTATGCTCATAGTAGCTTTATTCATAATAGCCAGAAACTGGAAACAACCTAGATGTCCCTCACCTGAACAATGGATAAAGAAAATGTGGTACGCCTAATAGTGGAATACTATTCAGCTGTAAAAAACAAAAGTATCATGAATTTTGCAGGCAAATGGATGGATCTTGAGAATATCATCCTAAGTAAGGTAACCCAGTCCCAAAGGATATGTATGGTTTTTTATTCACTTAGAAGTATAACATGCAGGATGCCCATGCTACACCACACAGGTCCAAAGATGCTGAACAGGAAGGAGGATACAAGCAAAGATGCTTGAAAGGGAGAATGCAATGGTCATGGAAAGCAGTTGGAGGGAACGAACTGGGTGGGAGAGAGGATTAGGAGGGGAGTAAGGGTGGCTCAGAATCGGATGCGGGGAGGGGTAACAGTGGAAATCTTCAACTGAAGGAGGTTTGGGAGCATGTTCAGGAAGAGACAGAGACCTGGGATAGAGAAGGCACCCAAGAAATGAGGGTGTCTAGCTGTGACTCAGAACAGTGGGGATATGGAGCCTAGGAAAGCTATCTCCTGTGGCCAGGCAGGAACACCAGTGGAGTGATAGAACACCAAACCACCCACAAAAATTTCTACTTAGTACCCTATTTATAAGAAACGCAGGGGCTGGGGATGGAGCAGAGACTAAGGGAATGGCCAACCAATAATCAGCCCAACTTGAGCCTCATCCCATGGACAAGCACCAATTGCTGATACTATTAATGATACTCTGTTATGCTTGCAGACAGGAGTCTAGAATGGCTGTCCTCTGAGAGGCTCCATTCACCAACTGACTCAGACAGATGCAGACACCCATACCCAAATAATCCATGGAGTTTGGGGACTCTTATTGAAGAGTAAGTGGAAGGATTACAGCCCCTAATGGGTTAGAACTCCACAGGACGACCAACAGAATCAACTAACCTGGACTCTTGGGACTCTCAGAGACTAAACAACCAAGCAAAGAACTATACATGCTGGACCTAGGCCTACCCACACATATGTAGCAGATGTGTAGCTTGGTCTTCATGTGGGTCTCAAACAACTGGAGTAGGGGCTATCCCAAAAGCTGTTGCCTATATGTAGGATATGTACTTCTATCTGGGCTGTATTGTCTGGCCTTAGTGGAAAAGGAATTGCCTTACCTCACAGAGACTTGAAGTCACAGAAGTGACGGGTAGAGGGGAGTGCCAGAGTAGCGGGGATACCCAGGGCTCCCCCTCACCCACTCATAGGAGAAAGGGAAGGGAGATAGGGGAATAACTGTGGGAGGGGTGATGGGAATGGGGCAGTGAGTGGGATGTAAAGTGAATAAGTAAAAAAATAAACAAATAAATTTTAAATAAATATGTAAAATAAAATAAAAAAGGTTATGTGCCTTTTATCCAGGAACAGAATAGTCAATGGCTGAGTAGAAACCCTGGATTTAGATTAAATATTTCTACAATAGGCTGGTAGATGTCTCTCAGCAACGAGATAATTATTGCTTTAAGTAATTTCATCTTAATATGATATGATTAAATAGATAGATATTTGAAACAGCCTTCCTCTGTTGCATCAATGAAAAGCAAAACAAAGAATGAGAACCCCTAGTAAAATTTATTGGAGTTTAGAACATATAACCAAGAAAACCTAATATAAAACTAGTTATAAGGTGAAGTTTGGAATGAGTACAGATTCCTGTGACTATATTAACAAGCAATAGTTTCTGCTTTCTATGTGCCAGGCCAGTTCCAAACTCTTCCTACGAGTTAGAATAAATATCCATCCATGCATACATGTATACATGCACACGTGCAGACTTCATTAAGATTTATAAGGCAAGTCAGTAGTGACGCATGACAGGCTAATACATTTAAAGCCTTTGTCCTACTTATATTGAAAAGGGCATAAGTTAAAATAGTCTTTTATACCATGAACTGTATTTTATCCAAAATTTGTATTTTATGAGGGAAGAACTTAACTTTAGTTAATATTTAGTAAATTAAATTTGGAAAGATTGCACTGGGAATTGTTAATGTAATATTATATTTCATTACTTGTGGGGCCTCTTGATTTTTAACAGCATATCTGGTCTAAGTAGCTATAAAATAGACCAGGATTTCACCAATAAAATGGTTGAAAGGCTGCTTTGAAAATAAAGTAAAATGAAGTGAGTATTTCCCTCTATTTTCCTGTGGAGGGTGGAACTAAGTGAGCACAGGTTATTCTTTATCTCCTTTGGAGGTAAAAAAAAAAAGAGGATTTATCTCTTGATGGAGTTCAAGAGGATTCAGAGCTAGGACCAGAACACCATCATGTCCTTTAGCTTGAGACCCTCTTTGATCATTCAATTGCTATCCCACCAGTCACTTACAGCTTTGCGATTCTTACTATGTAAAAGTACAATCAATAAGTCTTCCTGACATTCTGTTTTGATATATATATATATATATATATATATATATATATATATATATATGCAAGAGACATATTATTGTTGCGGTAAATCTCCAACACAAATAAGCCCAGGCAATGAAAACTCAACTCAATTAGTATGAATGTATGCTGTGCACCTAGATTGAGCAGATCTCCCACTACATTACCATCTTCCCCATATAAGAGAACCCTAGAACTTGAAGTTTCTCCAGGCCAGGTGCTTCTGCTCCACTTTCCTTCTTCTTCCTCCCCTTCGTTGTCTTCTCTCTCTCTTTCTCTCCCAAAATCTTCAGCTCCACCTTCCCCTCTTTCTCCACTTTTATTTATAAATTAAGGTGTGAAGAAGGTTTACAGGAAATCACCTGAGTGCTGGCTCATTCCTTGTTTGCAGCCCCTCACAGGAGAACAAAATTAACGTTAAATACAATCAGTCCCAGGGCTATCCACAACATATTAAAGTGTGCAAATTCTCAGCTGCCAACAGGACACAGATGGTCTTGGGAACACAAAATGGTCCAGACTGCAGAACCAGTGGCATTTTCCTTGGGACTGGGGACAGGTCCTTTGCACTGGATAGGAAAGAATGACTGTATTCTCCTTATCCACAAGCCACTGAGTAAAGATGTTTTGGTCTTTAAAAACAGCCTGCACAGTATATAATTTAATCTAATTTTGACTCTGACTCAAGATGTAAAAAATCTGATTGTTACCCAGTCGACTATTTCTCAGCACAGTAAAGAATATTTGGTACACTATAATAAATCTATGGATTCACATGGAAATGCATTCTTTCCAAAGAATGCCTCCAGCCCAGTTCCCAGACTATAATCAATGCATTTTCTTAACGCTGTGTCTCAGTCCACTTATTTGAAATTTTCTTTTGAATCTGCTGCAGGGAACAACTTGCAGTGGGAAAATCACCTGCTACCCTTTAATTCTATGAGACCACATGTGCAAATGGACAACATAAGACCACGAATGAAAATTAATCTCCCACACACAATCATTGGGAGTGGCCAGAAAGCCAAGCCACAGCTTCCTCATCAATCAGGCCAGGACCTGAGTAATCATAGCTTCTTTGATTTCAGCCTCCACCCTACCCTGCTTCTAAACTGGGAGCAACTGAGAAAAGCCACGCCTGCCCTACTGGCCATTCTCATAAGAAACCACACTTGACTTTGGCTGCCTACAGCCTCAGCTAGTGCACACCTAAAGCCTTGGCAGGAAGCAGGAATACTAAAGCTTCCTAAGTCTTCTGTCTGGCCTTGAGTCAAGACCAAAAGCAACTAATGCAGACTGAACAAATACCCTTGACTCCTTTTCATTTGAATGGTTCTGTATTACATATCAATTTTCCTATTCCATAAATTTACCATAAACAGAAAGTTTTAACATATTCCATCAGTGTTTTAGTTATTTTTTCTTTTTTATATTCCTGTGTTACAAGCAATTTAAAGGAAGAACAGTGAGTCTTCTGTCCTGAGTTAAACCTTTCTGTAAAATGTGTTACCATGGTGATTCCAAATCCAGTCAATTTGACTATAAAGAAACCATCATTTATCTACCTGCTATCAGCTTGACAACCAAAACATTGCTTTAAATCATAACTATCTACCCCTATCCCTAAAGATGCATTTTCACATCATGATGCAGAATGTGTTCAGTCCATCAAACGCACACACACACACACACACACACACACACACACACACACACGACCTTTAACAATTCTAGCATTTTTCAATGCTAGAGTTAACATCTCTACTGGGATTCAGGCAACTTTAACTATAATCTCCCCAATGAACATCAAACTAAAAAACATGTTACAAGTCTCAAGAGTTGACACAGTGGGTATAAGTGCTTGCTATGCAACCTTGACATCCTGAGAACAGTTCCTGTAATCTTTGTAAAACTCCAATTGTTTTCATGAATGTCTACAATCCCAACACTCCTGCAATGACGTGGGAGGATGCAGGAGTACAGCCCCAGGGTACAGTAACCTGAATTCTAAAGAGATTGGGTACTCTCATTCTTCCAGCTCTGTAGCCTATAGCATGTATAGTATCTCTTTTGGGATGGCCCCATACTGTGCATGCATCTTTCCTTGGCTATCATTTGTAGTCCTGGCATCTAGAGAATTTTGGTGTCACTATCACAAATTAGAGTTTATTTTAACTTTTGAAATGACCTTGGGCTTCCTTGCAGGGATTCTGACCCTGCCACATACTTACCTCCTTAGAGGGCCTTTTGCACAATCTCCCATGACCCTCTTTATCTTGCATCTTTCATGCCTCCATAGCCAGTATCAGAGCATAGTGTTGCCAAGTTCTGCTTCTACCGCATGATGTGCACTCTGTTTTGATTAAAGGTCCAATTTCTTCTATGTGTCTATTTTTGAATAGTGAGTCCATTCAGCAGCATTCTAAGTTTTGGCTATCCTGTTAAATAAATTTGTATTGTCATGAGATAGAGATGCCTGTGGATTAGAACCTCCCATGAATGGTCTTTGACCTCTCCTGGGGAATGGTTTCTATTTTCCTAGTTTAAAATATCATGTTTCTATTTAATGAACGTGATCCCTTTAACAATTATAGCACCTGGTCAATGCCTTTACTGATTCCACCTTTCACTAAATACAACATTTCAAAAGTTCTTGCTGTGTTTGCTGTACTGTCTCACTGTAAACCTGGATAGATAAGAGCAGTCAGCAGTAACTACAGCACAGTCTAAATGCTATCTTGTCTTCAGATTTCATCTACCAAACAAAAGCAACGTGTACCATTTGAATTAGGAGTCACTGGCATTCTTAGTACATGGGGAAAAGAGTCATACTCTTTGCAAGAATATACCATGAATAGCCTCTAACCCTGTTGACAGCAGAGTACTTGATTCCCTCTGAAACTTCATAACTTCATTAGCTGATATTCTAGACTCCTAATGTGGTCTCCCTTCCCCCCAGCCTGGAACCTGCCTGCTCTAGGGTGGAGCTACCGGCTCATTCGTCCTGCCACACCTACCTACTGCTGGAACCTGCCTTTGCCGTCTGGAGGCACACACGTGTTCGTCCTGCTACTGGACCCTGAGTTACTTGGCGGGAAATTGGGTTCCCTCCCCCTTCCTTTATAAACTGGGTGTCTGGAAATATTAAATTGAGCCTCGAACAGAATCTGTTTGTCCTGGCTTCATTCTTTTCTTCCGCCCTATCTAGTTACCTCTCTTTCAGCCTAAACTGCCCTTCTTCAGTCGAACCGTTCGTGTTGTAGACCGCGGGCGGGCCGCAACATCCTAGTATATACACACACACACATATATGTATATATATTCTGCTTATAGTCCTTTAGGGCTTTTTAAAGCCCACAACTTTAAATACTTCAATGTTCCTCCTGACAGCCCAGTCAAATGATGAATTGATGAGGCACAAGGTCCAGCTTAGTGTAGCAACAACTACACTCATTGACATCGACTCTGTATTAACCACTCTTCTTGTTGGGATTGAACATCAGACAAGAAGCAATTCATTGGCTTAGTTTAAAGTACAAGCGGCTACAGTCCTTTGTTTTGGAGAAGGCATGACAATGAGAAAGAAAAGTAGCTGGCCACATTATTTATGAAGTCAGAAAGGAGGGAGGGGAGAGAGAGGGGAGGAGGGAGGGAGGGGAGGGAGGAGGGAGAGAGTGGGAGGGAGGGAGGATATCAATCGCAGTGTTCAACTTGCTTTCTACTATGTATACAGCCCAGGAATTGAACTGATGGGATGGTGGAGCCTACATTCACAGCGAGTCTACCCTTCTCAGGTAAGCCTTTCTGAAGATGCAGAGATGTATTTCTATGGTGACTTTCCATAGTGACTTAAAATTGAGTTAAGTTTATAGTGAAATATATATATATATATATATGAGAAATTTTGTTTTCTTTAATATAGATATTTTGTTGGGATATTATTTGGATATTAAACATATATTCCTACATGTACACCTCTATGGCATCTAAACAAAATAATAATATAATTAAAATAATAAAATAAAATTATTCACATAGGTATAATAGAACATTATATCATTCTGGCTTTGACTATTAATGAACATATTCTATGCTATTATTTGGGTATTTTTACCAAATAAAAACTACTCAAATATAATGGCATTGTGTCTAAAACTCTTATGTAAGGCCTCAAATGTCTCCGATGTCTCTAGCAGCTTAATGCTTTTCATTCTCATCACGTTTTTGTTGGAATAAAATGTAAAAGCAAATAACCTTGTATATGCATAATAGAACTTCAAGCAGGTGAGCGTTTCCATGGATACTTTTATGATGGGAAGAGTGTGTGGAAAGTGGCATTCATTTCTAGTTCTGAAAGATTTTACTCTGATTAAAAAAAAGAAGAAGAAGAAACGAGAAAATGCCAATCATTTCTTGACTTTCTGAGAGAATAAAAATAGTACATATCCCTGTGCACTTCTGTGTAAATGATGATATAGTTCTTTCTAAACAAGTTTTTTTATTCATCGGACTTATCTTACTGATGTCAATATTTTATTAAATCTATAAAGGATTAGTGAAAATATTCTTTTTATGTATCATTTAGGAAATTAAAATTTGTTATTTATCTACAGTAGTATAAAGATCTATTTATTATTTCAAATAGCATTTAGAATAGTTTTGCTTTCAATTATATCTTGACTTGATACTGTGTCAAAGTGTCTTTGATTGAATGTTATTTCCTAATAGCCACCCAAATCAAATTATATATGTTTTTATCTTTTTTTGAGGAATATTAAAAAATATATGCAAGTTTTCAGACAGTCAAATTTTAAACAATGTGGCTTATATAAAGGCTAAACAGGTCCTGATATTTTGGTGAAGGAATTCTTTTAAATGTTATATTTTTACTGTATCTTTGCATGCAATATACTGATATATGACTAACCATTTGTAAATATTAATGTACCATAAATAATTTGAAAAATAAGTTGGTTTAATTCCAATTTGAGGTAACTCTCAAAAATATTCTTCCTTTTCTTGTTAAGAGGAGCCTATCTGGCTAATGTAAATGTGAAAACCAAGGTCATCGATGTATTTAGGGCCTGGGGATGTGTTTCAGTTGGTAAAGTGCTCATGGTACAAGAACAAAGACTCAAGTTAAAATCCTCAGGACTTACATCAAAGGTCAGGAATGCCTATCATACGTCACTAACAACCTTGCTCCCAGAGATGTGAAAGAGGTAGAGATAGATAGAAAGGGTTCTAAAGCTCATTGACGACCTAGCCTATTAAATTAATAATGAAGTTTCAGTAAGGGAAGCTTTCTGAAAAAAAAATTATATATATATATATATATATATATATATATATATATATATATATATATATATATATAACAGATAGGCTAGGTGGCTGAGGCAATATGGCAGCCCCAATTGTTATTTATTTATTTATTTATTTATTTATTTATTTATTTTATTAGGTATTGTCTTAGTCAGGGTTTCTATTCCTGCACAAACATCATGACCAAGAAGCAAGTTGGGGAGGAAAGGGTTTATTCAGCTTACTCTTCCACATTGCTGTTCATCACCAAAGGAAGTCAGGACTGGAACTCAAACAGGTCAGAAAGCAGGAGCTGATGCAGAGGCCATGGAGGGATGTTCTTTACTGGCTTGCTTCCCCTGGCTTGCTCAGCCTGCTCTCTTATAGAACCCAAGACTACCAGCCCAGAGATGGTCCCACCCACAAGGGGCCTTTCCCCCTTGATCACTAATTGAGAAAATGCCTTACAGTTGGATCTCATGGAGGCATTTCCTCAACTGAAGGTCCTTTCTCTGTGATAACTCCAGCTGTGTCAAGTTGACACAAAACTAAACAGTACAATTGACCCCTTGTCAACTTGACACACAAACACATCACTAGTTAGCCTCAACCCTTACATTCTTGTTCATCCACAAGATCTAAACAACTTTAAAAGTCCCACAGTCTTTACATATTCTTACATTTTCAATCTCTTTAAAATATCCATCTCTTTTAAAATTCAAAGTCTTTTTTACAATTAAAAGTCTCTTAACTGTGGGCTCCACTAAAACAGTTTCTTCCTTCAAGATGGAAAATATCAGGGCACGATCAAAAGGAAAAGTCAATCTCCAACCATCCAATGTCTGGGATCCAACTCACGATCTTCTGGGCTCCTCCAAGGGCTTGGATCACTTCTCCAGCCATGCCCTTTGTAGCACACGCGTCATCCTCTAGGCTCCAGATGCCTGTACTCAACTGCTGCTGCTGCTCTTGGTGGTCATCTCATGGTACTGACATCTCCAAAGCACTGCATGACCCCTTAGTCCTGGACCTTCAATTGCAACTGAGGCTGCACCTTCTCCAATGGCCTTCCATGGCCTCTTACAGTGCCGAGCCTCAGCTGCTTTGCGTTGACCCCTTCATGCCTTCAAAACCAGTACCACCTGGGTGACCCTTACATATTACCAAGTCCCACTGCAGCAGGAGTACAACCTTGGCCACCTCTAGAACACAGCCTCTTTGTGCTTTCAAAAAACACTTCCCAGAAAATGTCACCTCAATGATGCTGGTCTCTTCTTAATCACCGCCAATTTCTTAGCTCCAGCTAACCAGCATCAATAGTCCCAGTAATGCAAAGTTTTTGCTTTAGTAGTTCTGGTATCTTGTTAATCACAGCTGACTTTTCAGCCCCAGCTAACCAGAACTACAGGATCTTCACAATCAAAACAGCAATGGCCCTGAAAAGAGTCTTTAATTTTCCCTCTGAAATTTCACAAACCAGACCTCCATCTTCTGCAGTGTTCTCAACATTATCTTCCAAGCTCCTACACAACATACGACAGAGCTCTTAACAACGGATGGATCTTCAAGCCCAAAGTTCCAAAGTCCTTCCACAGTCCTCCCCAAAACATGGTCAGGTTGTCACAGGAATACCCCACTACTGGTACCAATCTGTCTTAGTCAGGGTTTCTATTCCTGCACAAACATCATGACCAAGAAGCAAGTTGGGGAGGAAAGGGTTTATTCAGCTTACTCTTCCACATTGCTGTTCATCACCAAAGGAAGTCAGGACTGGAACTCAAACAGGTCAGAAAGCAGGAGCTGATGCAGAGGCCATGGAGGGATGTTCTTTACTGGCTTGCTTCCCCTGGCTTGCTCAGCCTGCTCTTTTATAGAACCCAAGACTACCAGCCCAAAGATGGTCCCACCCACAAGGGGCCTTTCCCCCTTGATCACTAATTGAGAAAATGCCTTACAGTTGGATCTCATGGAGGCATTTCCTCAACTGAAGGTCCTTTCTCTATGATAACTCCAGCTGTGTCAAGTTGACACAAAACTAATCAGTACAGGTATTTTCCTCATTTACATTTCCAATGCTAACCCAAAAGTCCCCCATAACCTCCCCCCCCCCACACTCCCCTACCCACCCACTCCCACTTTTTGGCCCTGGCGTTCCCCTGTACTGGGGCATATAAAGTTTGAAAGTCCGATGGGCCTCTCTTTCCAGTGATGGCCAACTAGGCCATCTTTTGATACATATGCAGCTAGAGTCAAGACCTCCAGGGTACTGGTTAGTTCATAATATTGTTCCATCTATAGGGTTGCAGATCCCTTTAGCTCCTTGTGTACTTTCTCTAGCTCCTCCATTGGGGGCCCTGTGATCCATCCAATAGCTGACTGTGAGCATCCACTATTGTGTTTGCTAGGCCACGGCATAGTCTCACAAGAGACAGCTATATCAGGGTCCTTTCAGCAAAATCTTGCTAGTGTATGCAATAGTATCAGCGTTTGGAGGCTGATTATGGGATGGATCCCTGGATATGGCAGTCTCTAGATGGTCCATCCTTTTGTCTCAGCTCCAAATTTTGTCTCTGTAACTCCTTCCATGGGTGTTGTGTTCCCAATTCTAAGAGGGGACAAAGTGTCCACACTTTGGTCTTCGTTCTTCTTGAGTTTCATGTATTTGAAATCGTAATTGCAAATTGTAACTTTTATCTTGGGTATTCTAAGTTTCTGGGCTAATATCCACTTATCAGTGAGTACATATCATTTGAGTTCTTTTGTGATTGTGTTACCTCACTCAGGATAATGCCCTCTTGGTCCAACCATTTGCTAGGAATTTCATAAATTCATTCTTTTTAATAGCTGAGTAGTACTCCATTGTGTAAATGTACCATATTTTTTGTATCCATTCCTCTGTTGAGGGGCATCTGGGTTCTTTCCAGCTTCTGGCCATTGTAAATAAGGCTGCTATGAAAATAGTGGAGCATGTTTCTTTCTTACTAGTTGGAACATCTTCTGGATATATGCCTAGGAGAGGTATAGCAGGATTCTCAGGTAGTACCATGTCCAGTTTTCGGAGGAAATGCCAGACTGACTTCCAGAGTGGTTGTACAAGCTTGCAATCCCACTAACAGTGAAGGAGTGTTCCTCTTTCTCCATATCCTCGACAGCATCTGCTGTCACCCGAATTTTTGATCTTAGCCATTCTGACTGGTGTGAGATGGAATCTCAGGGTTGTTTTGATTTGCATTTCCCTGATGATTAAGAATGTTGAACATTTTTTCAGGTGTTTCTCAGCCATTCGGTATTCCTCAGGTGAGAATTCTTTGTTTATCTCTGAGCCCCATTTTTAATGGGGTTATTTGATTTTCTGGAGTCCACCTTCTTGAATTCTTTATATATATTGGATATTAGTCCTCTATATGATTTAGGATAGGTAAAGGTCCTTTCCCAATCTGTTGGTGGCCTTTTTGTCTTATTGACGGTGTCTTTTGCCTTACAGAAGCTTTGCAGTTTCATGAGGTCCCATTTGTCAATTCTCAATCTTACAGCACAAGCCATTGCTGTTCTATTCAGGAATTTTTCCCCTGTGCCCATATCTTCGAGGGTTTTCCCCACTTTCTCCTCTATAAGTTTCAGTGTCTCTGGTTTTATGTGGAGCTCCTTGATCCACTTAGATTTGACCTTAGTACAAGGAGATAGGAATGGATCATTTTGCATTCTTCTACATGATAACTACCAGTTGTGCCAGCACCATTTGTTGAAAATGCTGTCTTTTTTCCACTGGATGGTTTTAGCTCCCTTGTCGAAGATCAAGTGACCATAGGTGTGTGGGTTTATTTCTGGGTCTTCAATTCTATTCCATTGGTCTACTTGTCTGTTGCTATACCAGTACCATGCCGTTTTTGTCACAATTGCTCTGAAGTAAAGCTTTAGGTCAGGCATGATGATTCCACCAGAAGTTCTTTTATCCTTAAGATTTTTTGCTATCCTAGGTTTTTTGTTCTTCCAGATGAATTTGCAGATTGCTCTTTCTAATTCGTTGAAGAATTGAGTTGGAATTTTGATGGGGATTGCATTGAATCTGTAGATTGCTTTTGGCAATATATCCATTTTACAATGTTGATCCTGCCAATCCATGAGCATGGGAGATCTTTCCATCCTCATGCAGAAAAATTAATGAAACGTACTACAACATGATGCTGCCTCTGCATGTATATCCATATATAAGCACAACTCAGAAAATAATTGAAGGCAACAAATAAAATATCAAAGTGGAAAAAAAGTGGAATAAAAAGCTATAAAGAAGATACAAACTTACGGAAATCTAGAAATGAAAAGTCTAGGTAAACAAACAGGAACTGCAGACTCAACCATCACCCACAAAATATGTGAGATGCATTAGAAGTAAATAGGGAAGCCCAGAAATATTACACCATGCAGCAGGTCTCTCACAGGAGGTTTATTGGGAGGGCCACACAAAGGAAGCCACTGTGAGAACGAAGAGATAAGACAGAGGGGTCAGGGAGAACAAAGCTTTTTTTGGACCTGTGACACATGTTTAAAGGGGTTAGTGAAGTGACAGAGGTCACAGTGTATGTGCAAAGGGATGCTGTCACCTCTTGGGTCACTAGATGGCAAATCTTATCACAGGGCCCTCGAGAGCTCACTGGAAAGATGACTGATTGTTGTGAAGTCACTTCTAGGTGTCCATGGATATGCCTGATTGCCAACAAGATAGAAGAGAGAATCTTAGGAATTGAAGATTCAATAGAAGAAATGGATATATCAGGCAAAGAAAATGTTAAATCCTAAAATGTCCCAACACAAAATATTAAGGAAATTTGAAAAACTATGAAATGAGCAAATCTAAGATTAACAGGAATAGAAGAATACTAGGTCAAAGACCAGAACGTATTTTTAACAAGATCACAAAAGATAATTTTTTAATGAAACGAGTTGCCTATAAAGTTACAAAAAGCTTACAAACACTCCTTGCAACTAAAACACTAAACACACACACACACACACACACACACACACACACACACACACACAAAGAACAAATATTCAAAACTTCAAGGGAAATCGAGTAAGTAATTGGGTTTAAGTCCAATTAGACAATTGTTGGTTACCTCTTTAACATAAGTGCCAGTCTTATACCTTTGAGGATACATTGCCAATTGGGTCATTGTTGTTGTCCATAGGCATTAGAGCTGGGTAGTAGTGGGAGGACCCATGTAGTTTTTCTACCTTAGCAGCTTGCATAGCTGTTTTCAGACTATGAGACCTAATATTCTGTCAGGAGGGTTCCAGCCTGATTGCTCCGAGTCCTCTGTCTGAAGAATATAGTGTCTTCAGCAATGTCTTCAATATCTGGGATGAAACAAAGAGCAACAGTAGTAGCCCATGTTGTTTTCAACGTCCTTGGAGCCCTTGACCATCAACCCAAGAGGAGGTTTCACATTCCTGGCACTGGGGTTTTTTGTTAGTCTATGGCTCTTGGGGGAAATTTAATAACACTTTTTATATGACATCACATCTAAAGTTTTACCAGTTAAGCACATAAACACCATTACATTAAAGTTTTAATGAAGTATCACAAAAACATGTGAGACTGAAAGACAATGACTGATATGGAAAGGCATAGGAACTTAGGTAAGAAAATATGTGAAGAACTAAGAAAATAAAGGACAGATCAGATTATAGCCACTATCAAGAATGTGGTAGGGTTTTGATAAGATGATTGCTATAGCCCTGACTGATTTGGGAGGATTTGGGATTGGCTTCAGTGAAGAAAATCTGGATTGCGGAGATCCTAGAGAGGTTACCATCATGCAACCCAACTAGGAGGCAGTTGGATGTGGGCTTGTATTAAACTGACAAGTAATGAAAAATATGAGATATATCTCAAGACAGAATTGACAAATCTGACCAAAGTTAAGAATATGATGTGAGAAGAAACAGGACAAAGTTTATCATTTTGTACTAGGCACCAAGGAAAGAGTCCCATTTACTATGAGAAAAGAGACCTCAGATGGACAGGTTTCTTTTGCTTCATTTCCAAGATAAAATTTATATTAATATTTGTTCTTTCAATATTTGTCATTTTAATAATTATATGTCTATATAAATCATAGCCATAAATCTTGGCCTAAAGAAAACTAATATCAGAGTTTGTGGTTCCATTCAACATAGGCACTAACATTAGACTCTAGTTAATCCTTCACCATTTATCCTCAAAACCACATTTATACATCTTATCTAAGTGCAAAATTCATACATCCTTGTGTTTCATTCATGGGTTTTACTTCCATCTCCATAATTAGTAGCCCCATCTCTTTTCTATCTACCTTGCCTTGATTATCAATTCAATGAATTCTGGTCTGGACCCTTCAATACCTGAACTCCTCTCCGTCCAGCTAATGTAAGTTTTAGTCCCTGTCCTATGAATAATCAAACCATCTGCTTGCTCAACAGAAACCACTAAGCTGCCAAACACTGCTGGAGAAAAATTATATAACTGTATTGCTTAGACTTATCCCACAGCCAGTCTCCAACCTTGATTCAGTCCTTAGTATGGTTGCCAGCCCTTTAATCTCTGCTCAGATATTTTTCCCTTTGCCAAGGTAACAAATTTATGTTTTAACACTCCCACTCAGCTTTCACTTTTATATCCAAACAAAATTAATTCTGTAGGTGATTAACTTATTCAAATTTCCTCCTCCATACTTCATCATTATGCATATTATCACTAGTCTGCACTCACTACATTCAACCACTCTAGTTTTAGCTCCAAATGTCTCTTCCAGATCTTGCTCCATTATTAATGTCTCCTTCACTGATTTCTTTCTCTTCCTCAACAAGTATGCAAAAGTCTCTTCCTATCCTAATGATGACCTTACTCTTTTTTCTGGTCCCTTTTAAGTTAATATTTTTGTTACATATATTCCATAAGTAAAATCATGACCTATAGTAGTCACATCCATCTACTCTGTTTATTAGTTCAGAGATCATCAGTTTGCTATCATGTCTTAAGTTTAATAATTTATTTTTCATTTTTATCCAATTGACCATCTCTGTAGCATCAACTATGGTTATCTAAAGTTTTCCTCTTGGATTTCTTCAGTCTTAAATCCTGGCCCAAATTCCCTGTATCACTCACAGTTTTTCTCAACCAATTTATCCTCTGTCTTAAACACATATACCTTTAGTTACAATAGAAGCCATAAAAATTTGCAACTCAGATAGCTATTCTTAAAAGACTAACATATCTCAAGCAGAACCTTCACTCACTGAGGATAATTTAACCTGGCAACTGAAAGTAGTGGGAATTACACTGTAAACCAATTATTTAGCATGAGACTCTTGTGATGAGTACTTTTCATCTTTGAAGAATGATTCTTTATATTATTTTTTATTAGATACCTTCTTCATTTACATTTCAAATGCTATTCCCTTTCCTAGTTTCCTCTCTGAAAGTCCCCTATATACTTCCCCTGCCCTGCTCCCCAACCCACCCTCTCCTGCTTCCTGGCCCTGGCATTCCCTGTAATGGGGCATATAATCTTCACAAGACCAAAGCCCTCTCTTCCCATTGATTGCTGACTAGGCCATCCTTGGCTACATATGCAACTAGAGACACAAGCTCTGGGGAGTACTGGTTAGTTCATATTGTTGTTCCTTCTATAGGGCTGCAGACCCCTTTAGCATCTTGGGTACTTTCTACAGCTCTGAATCAATTATGAAGAGCTGTCTTTCAGTAGTGTCACTTTCTAATAAATACTGTATTTAGGAAAGGCTCTGCCAGAGCAGCTCCATCACAGCCTCTCCTGCTTTATTACTGTTAATCCTTCATTTTTCCTCCATTAGAAACTCCCTTTTACTCACCAAGTCAATGCCACACTTCTTCTTTGCTGAGCCTTTGCAGATTCTGCATCATAATCAGTTTCTAAGTTACTCCAAAACTACACACTCAGCCGGGCGTGGTGGTGCACGCCTTTAATCCCAGCACTCAGGAGGCAGAGGCAGGCAGATTTCTGAGTTCGAGGCCAGCCTGGTCTACAAAGTGAGCTCCAGGACAGCCAGGGCCATACAGAGAAACCCTGTCTCGAAAAACCAAAAAAAAACAAAAAAAAACAAAACAAAAACAAAAAAAAACTACACACTCTTCAGAGTACAGTTCAGATGATATTTACTAGCCAAAACCTCATCACTGAAGCAGAAACCAGAAGCAAAAAGGACAAGGGACTGCACTTACTGTCATAATCAACTGTGCATCCCCAAATCATTGTTTCTTAAATATTTAAAAATGTTTAGGAAGGTTTTACAGAATAATAATAAAAAAAAGGTGTTGTGTTTTGACATAACCATTAAAACTTGTCTGAAACAAAACCAGGACCAAAACATTGTTCTTTAGGAGGAAGGATAATGGTAGACACTCACACTCTGTTACTACTTTATGGATTTGTTAGAGAAAAGATATGTTGCTAATAGAGACAAAGACATAGTGGTGCCATTCTTAAAGATACATATTGTATTACAAGCAATGAAACACATATCATTAATGTCAAAAGTAGAATGCTGTCAGCCCCTGAAGTGTGTTCACTCAGTAGGGCTCAGAGAAAGCCTACCAAAGGTCAGGAGGCTTCCACAGCATGACATCATCACTGGCTAGTTGACTCCTTCTGACTTGATGCATATTGTAAGTGGCATTTCTTGCTGTACAGTCACCTCTGCAAGATATCCTTTAAACCTGGAAGAATAAACAGTAATGCAAAAAAGCTCTCTGAACTGGGGACAACTCACCAAGCTGCTTCTGCATTTCACAGCTTTGAAGTAATGTCCCATTACTGCTGTGAGTTCAGACACAGAGACTCATGTTTGCTAAAGCAGCTTCCTTTGAAATTCATCTCAACTGAAGTACAAAAGCAAAAGTTAAGTAAGCATACATAAATTTAACTAGTGTATCACTCTACATGTATTATTAATCTCCAAAAAAAGAAAAGAAACAAAATTTTTATGTTCATGTGTGTGAAAATATTTGAATTCAGAAGTATAAAGTAAAAATTTCAATGTAGTGAAGCTAGTGAGTAACAAAATCCAAATTAAAAAACAAGTCAAAGCCAAGAAATTTTTTCTTTTACCTACTATTTGTTCTAAGGAAGAAATGAAAAATCAAGGTTGAAGAAATCAATCTGAAGGCAGCATACAATGGAAATTACTGACAGGCTCTTCCAGGACTTCTGTCTGAGAAAATAACCTCACATTCAGATTTGTAAAATTCTGTCCCTCTTCCTCATTGAGTATGGGTTTTTATTATTAGACATGAAAGAATTATGCAAATCTTTTCACATTTTAGAAATTGAAATGTTTGTCATAGACCTACCTATTCTCAAGGCATTTGATGTATGCAAAAACATGGAAAATGAATAGAATAAGAATCAAATAAGTATCTGTAAACAATTTCAGTAACATATTTGCAAAAAGAGTGAATGGCTCAATAGTCATTTGAATTTTACTATAAATTTCATTTAAAATTCTATATAAGATCCTACCAGTCTCCTTCTGTGCCCAGGAGTTAAGGCTGTCACACAGCCCTCCATACCCAAATTCTACCCACAGAGAGCTGGTCTCCCAGGAGTGTTGTCACTCCTAAGCTCACATGTGAGATGACCAGTTTTGCTCCAATAACTGGACAAAGAGAGACCCTCCAGGAGACCACAGGGCTCAGGAACTGAAGAGTTGTCAAGGACAGGAGACTTCCAGTCACCATCTGCACCCTGGAGTTAAGGCTGTGCAACAGCTCTCCAAATCCAAATACCCCTGAAGAGAACTGATCTTGCAAGAGTCCTGACACACCTAAGATCTCAGGCTTACAGGCCCACACAATGGACAAGCTCCAGTCAGAGACAGCAAGACCAAATAACACTAGAGATAACCAGATGGCAAGAGGCAAGTGCAAGAACCTAAGCAACAGAAACCAAGGTTACTTGGCATCAAAAGAACCCAGTTCTCATACCACAGCAAGCCCTGGATGCCCCAACACACTAAAAAAGCCAGACTTGGAATTAAAATAACACCTCAAGATAATGATACAGGACTTTAAGAAGGACATAAACAACTCCCTTAAAGAAATACAGGAGAACACGGGTAAATAGGTAGAAGCCCTTAAAGAAGAAACACAAAATCCCTTAAAGAATTACAGGAAAACACAACTAAACAGGTGAAAGGATTGAACAAAACCATCCAAGATCTAAAACTGGAAATAGAAATAATAAAGAAATCATAAAGGAAAACAACCCTGGAGAAAGAAAACCTAGGAAAGAGATCAGGAGTCATAAATGCAAGCATCACCAAAAGAATAGAAGAGATAGAAGAAAGAATCTCAGGTACAGAAGATACCATAGAAAACACTGACACAACAGTCAAAGAAAATACAAAATAAAAAATGCAAAAAGCTCCTAACTAAAAACATCCAGGAAATCCAGAAGACAATGAGAAGACCAAACCTAAGAATAGTAGGTATAGAAGGGAGCAAAAATTCCAAACTTAAAGGGCCAGTAAATATCTTCAACAAAATTGTAGAAGAAAACTTTCCTAAACTCAAAAAAGAGATACCCATGAATATACAAGAAGCCTACAGAAGTCCAAATAAATTGTACTAAAAAAGAAATTCCTCCCATCACATAATAATCAGAACAACAAATGCACAAAACAAAGAAAGTATTAAAAGCAGTAAGGGAAAAACGTCAAGTAATATATAAAGGCAGACCTATCAGAATTACAGCAGACTTCTCAACAGGGACTGTGAAAGCCAGAAGATCCTGGACAGATGTTACACAGACCCTAAGAGAACACAAATGTCAGCCCAGGCTAATATACCCAGCAAAGCTCTCAAATACCATAGACAGAGAAACAAAGATACTCCGTGGCAAAACCAAATTTACACATCTTTCCACAAATCTAGCCATACAAGGGAAAATAGATGGAAAATGCCAATGTAAGGAGGGAAACAACACCCTAGAAAAGGCAAGAAAATAATCTTCTTTCAACAAACCCAAAAGAAGACAGCCACACAACCATAATTCCACCTCTAACATCAAAAATAATAGGAAGCAACAATAACTATTCCTTATTGTTTAACTCTTCTGTAGTGTCTTGAGGTGATTTGTCAATTTCTGTAGATAGATGTAATAAGACTGAAAGCCAGATTACCATTATTCTTTAGAGACAGAGTGAATTTATATTAATAAAATGCTTTCTAATTTAAAAAAAAAAACTAGTCCTTAATGTCTCTTAACATCAATGGATTCAATTTCTCAATAAAAAGACATATATCAACAGACTAGATATATAAACAGGACCCAGCATTTTGCTGCATACAGGAAACTCACCTCAGTGTCAAAGACAGACACTACCGCAAAGTATAAGGCTAGAAAACAATTTTCCAAGCAAATGATCCCAAGAAACAAGATGGAGTAACCATTCTAATATTGAATAAAATTGACTTTCAACCAAAAATTATCGAAAAAGAGAAAGAAGAACACTTTATACTCATCAAAGGAAAAATCTACCAAGAATCTACCAAGATGAACTCTCAATTCTAAATATCTATGCTCCAAATGTAAGGACACCCACATTCATAAAAGAAACTTTACTAAAGCTCAAAGCACAGGAACATGGAATAATCATTATACAGACCACATGAAGTTCAGGATGAAGAAATACCGAAGAGTGAATGATTCAGTCCTACTCAAAAGAGGGAACAATATAATCAAGAGAAGTAGATGGTGGGAGGGACTTAGGAGGAAGAGGGTGGAGGAAGAGGGGCAGAATCAGGTATGGGAGGAGATGGAGGAGATGCAGAGAGGGTCACTTACCCATCTTCAAAAATTTAACCCAGAATTGCTCCTGTCTAAAGAAAATACAGGAACAAAGAGTGAAACAGAGACTGAAGGAAAGGCCATGAAGAGACTGCCCCACCTGGGGAGCCATCCCACATGCAGACACCAAACTCAGACAGTATTGCTGATGCCAAGAATTGCTTGCTGACTAGAGCCTGGTACAGCTGTTTCCTGAGAGGCTCTGCCAGATTCTGAGCAATACAGATGCGGATGCTAATAACCAACCATTGGACAGAGCGCAGGTACCCCAGTGGAGGAGTTAGGGGAAGGTCTAAAAGAGCTGAAGGGGCCTTATCAGGTATCAGTAGGATGGGAGGCCCTTGGTCCCGTGAAGTCTTGTTGTCCCATTGTAGAGGAATGCTAGGGCAGTGAGGCTGGAGTGGGTGATTGAGTGGGAAAGCACCCTCATAGAAGCAGGGTAAGGGGGATGGGATAGAGCGTTTGCAGAGGGGAAACTGGGAAAAGGGATAACATTTGAAATGTAAACAAATAAAATATCTAATTTTTAAAAAAATCAAAATGTTGATGCTTCAGTCCTTCTCAGAACAGGGAGCAAAATACTCACTGGGGGTAGAGGGTGGGAGGGTCTTGGGAGGAAGAGATGAGAGAAAGGAGGAAAGGGGGACAGGATCAGGTATGGGAGGAGACAAGAATGATATACAGAACATCAGGTATTTGAATAGAGGGATGGGGAACTAGGGGTAGCCACCAGCAAGTTCCAGATACCAGGAAACCAAGAGGCTCCCAGAACCCAACAGGGATGAGATTAGCAGAAATGCCCAACAAATGGGAGAGAGAACCATATCCAGAGGTTAGGCAGGGCCCCCTGTTGGGGGAGGAGGCCACTCATCTCCATTTTTTTTTTTTTTGAGAAAGCAGAATTATACTTTTATTTTTTTATTTTTTATTAGGTATTTATTTCATTTACATTTCCAATGCTATCCCAAATGTCCCCCACATGCTTCCCCACCTAGTCTCCCTCCCACCCACCCACTCCCACTTCTTGACCCTGGCGTTCCCTTGTACTGAGGCATATAAAGTTTGCACGACCAATAGGCCTCTCTTTACACTGATGGCCAACTAGGCCATCTTCTGATACATATGCAGCTAGAGACATGAGCTCCGGGGGGTACTGGTTAGTTCATATTTTTGTTCCACCTATAGGGTTGCAAATCCCTCCAGCTCCTTGGGTATTTTCTCTGGCTCCTCCATTGGGGGCCCTGTGATCCATCCAATAGTTGACTGTGAGCATCCACTTATGTGTTTGCTAGGCCCCGGCATAGTCTCACAAGAGACAGCAATATCTGGGTCCTTTCAGCAAAATCTTGCTAGTGTATGCAATGGTGTCAGCATTTGGAAGCTGATTATGGGATGTATTCCCAGATGTGGCAGTCTCTAGATGGTCCATCCTTACGTCTCAGCTCCAAACTTTGTCTCTGTAACTCCTTCCATGGGTGTTTTGTTCCCAATTCTAAGAAGGGGCAAAGTGTCCACACATTGGTCTTCGTTCTTCTTGAGTTTCAGGTGTTTAACAAATTATATATTTTTTAATATTTTTATTACGTATTTTCCTCAATTACATTTCCAATGCTATCCCAAAAGTCCCCCATCCCCCCTCCCCACTTTCCTACCCACCCATTCCATTTTTTTTGGCCCTGGCGTTCTCCTGTACTGGGGCATATAAAGTTTGCAAGTCCAATGGGCCTCTTTCCAGTGATGACCGACTAGGTCATCTTTTGATACATATGCAGCTAGAGTCAAGAGCTCAGGGGTACTGGTTAGTTCATATTGTTGTTCCACCTATAGGGTTGCAGATCACTTTAGCTCCTTGGGTACTTTCTCTAGCTCCTCCATTGGGAGCCCTGTGATCCATCCAATAGCTGACAGTGAGCATCCACTTCTGTGTTTGCTAGGCCCCAGCATAGTCTCACAAGAGACAGCTATATCTGGGTCCTTTCAGCAAAATCTTGCTAGTGTATGCAATGGTGTCAGCGTTTGGAAGCTGATTATGGGATGGATCCCTGGATATGGCATCTCTAGATGGTCCATCCTTTTGTCACAGCTCCAAACTTTGTCTCTGTAACTCCTTCCATGGGTGTTTTGTTCCCAATTCTAAGAAGGGGCACAGTGTCCACACTTTGGTCTTCATTCTTCTTGAGTTTCATGCGTTTAGCAAATTGTATCTTATACCTTGAGTATCCTAAGTTTTGGGCTAATATCCACTTATCAGTGAGTACATAGTGTGTGAGTTCCTTTGTGATTGTGTTACCTCACTCAGGATGATGCCCTCCAGGTTCATCCATTTGCCTAGGAATTTCATAAATTCATTCTTTTTAATAGCTGAGTAGTACTCCATTGTGTAAATGTACCACATTTTCTGTATCCATTCCTCTGTTGAGGGGCATCTGGGTTCTTTCCAGCTTCTGGCTATTATAAATTAGGCTGCTATGAACATAGTGGAGCATGTTTCCTTTTTACCGGTTGGGACATCTTCTGGATATATGCCTAGGAGAGTTATTGCTGGATCCTCCGGTAGTACTATGTCCAATTTTCTAAGTGACAGCCAGACTGATTTCCATTCAACAAGATACAACACCCATTCATGATAAAAGTCTTGGAAAGATCAGGAATTCAAGGCCCACACATAAACATGATAAAAAGCAATCTACAGCAAACCAGTAGCCAACATCAAAGTAAATGGTGAGAAGCTTGAAGCAATCCTACTAAAATTAGGGACTAGACAATGTTGTCCACTCTCTCCATACCTATTCAACATTGTACTTGAAGTCTGAGCCAGAGCAATTCGACAACAAAAGGAGATCAAGAGGATACAAATTGGAAAAGATGAAGTCAAAATATTTTTGCAGATGATATGATAGTATATATAAATGACCCTAAAAATTCCACCAGAGAACTCCTAAACCTGATAAACAGCTTCGGTGAAGTAGCTGGATATAATATAAACTCAAACAAGTCAATGGCCTTTCTCTAAACAAAGAATAAACAGGCTGAGAAAGAAATTAGGGAAACAACACCCTTCTCAATAGTCACAAATAATATAAAATATCTTGGCATGACTCTAACTAAGGAAGTGAAATATCTGTATAATAAAAACTTCAAGTCTCTGAAGAAAGAAATTATAGAAGATCTCAGAAGATGGAAAGATCTCCCATGCTCATGAATTGGCAGAATCAACATTGTAAAAATGGCTATCTTGCCAAAAGCAATCTACAGATTCAATACAATCCCCATCAAAATTCCAATTCAATTCTTCAACGAATTAGAAAGTGCAATCTGCAAATTCATCTGGAATAACAAAAAACCTTGGATAGCAAAAACTCTTCTCAAGGATAAAAGAACCTCTGGTGGAATCACCATGCCGGACCTAAAGCTGTACTACAGAGCAATTGTGATAAAAACTGCATGGTACTGGTATAGTGACAGACAAATAGACCAATGGAATAGAATTGAAGACCCAGAAATAAACCCACACACCTATGGTCACTTGATCTTCGACAAGGGAGCTAAAAACATCCAGTGGAAGAAAGACAGCATTTTCAACAAATGGTGCTGGCACAACTGGTTGTTAACATGTAGAAGAATGCGAATCGATCCATTCCTATCTCCTTGTACTAAGATCAAATCTAAGTGGATCAAGGAACTTCTCATAAAACCAGAGACACAGAAACTTATAGAGGAGAAAGTGGGGAAAAGCCTTGAAGATATGGGCACAGGGGAAAAATTCCTGAATAGAACAGCAATGGCTTGTGCTGTAAGATTGAAAATTGACAAATGGGACCTCATGAAACTGCAAAGCTTCTGCAAGGCAAAAGACACCATCAATAAGACAAAAAAAAAAACACCAACAGATTGGGAAAGGATCTTTACCTATCCTAAATCAGATAGGTGACTAATATCCAATAAAGAACTCAAGAAGGTGGACTCCAGAAAATCAAATAACCCCATTAAAAAATGGGGCTCAGAACTGAACAAAGAATTCTCACCTGAGGAATACCGAATGGCAGAGAAGCACCTGAAAAAATGTTCAACATCCTTAATCATCAGGGAAATGCAAATCAAAACAACCCTGAGATTCCACCTCACACCAGTCAGAATGGCTAAGATCAAAAATTCAGGTGACAGCAGTTGCTGGCGAGGATGTGGAGAAAGAGGAACACTCCTCCATTGTTGGTAGGATTGCAAGCTTGTACAATCATCTCCAAATTTTTAACTCAGAATGGTTCCTGTCTAAAGGAAATAATGGGACAACGAGTGGAGCAGAAACTGAAGGAAAGGCCAGGGAAAGACTGCCCCACCTGGAGATCCATCCCATATACAGACACCAAGTCCAGACACTTTTACAGATGACAAATAGTGCTTGTTAACATGAGCCTGTTATAGCTGTCTCCTGAAAGACTCTACCAGAGCCTAACAAAAACAGAGGTGGATGCTCACAGCCAACCATTGGACTGAGCACAGGGACCCAAATGGAGGAGATATAGAAAGGACTGAGGGAGCTGAAGTGGTTTGCAACCCCATAGGAAGAACAGCAATATCTACCAACCAGACCCTCCCAGAGCTCCCAGGGACTAAACCACCAACCAAGGAATACACATGGAAGGACAAATGGCTCCAGCCAGGATCGTCTTGTCAGGCATCAATGGGAGGAGAAGACCTTGGTCCTGTGAAGGCTTGATGCCCCAGTGTAGGGGAATGCCAGGGCAGGGAGGCGGGAGTAGGTGAGTGGGTTTGTGGGTGGGGGAACACCCTCATAGAAGCAGGAGAATGGGATATCAGGAAAAAAGGATAACATTTGAGCAAATACATAAAACATCCAGTTAAAAAATTATATAATTACTCTTAATTTTTCAACATTTATTTTTATTTTTAAGTATTTCATACATGAGTGCGGTATGTATATAATTTCTACTCTGTGGTTTTCTTCCTCCTACTACTCCCTTGTTTCCCCCTCCCTCCTTTTAATAACTTCATTTTTATAATCATAATATGCATATATATAAATATGCATGCATATAAATATAGGTATATATGCATACATAAGTACAATCTTTTAATCAATTTAATGTTGCTGGTATGTATTTGTATTTAGAACTGACCACGTGGAATTGAGCATCCTGTGATGTATCTCATTTCCAGGGAAGCCTGATTCACCCTCTCTCAGCCTATAGCTCTTCATCTAGAAATGGGGTCTTATAATATTTGCCTATCCACATTACGATATCAACTGGTGTTTATCATTGTGCAAGTCTTACTTATGTGACCACATTTTTAAGATTCCATCGGTACAACTTGGAGCCATCATCACTTAGAAGAGTCCTGGTTCCTTGGCTCTTACAACCATTCTGGTTCCTTTTCCATGAAATTCCATGAGCCTTAGGTGTAGCAGTTGCCATGTGTGTGTATTGCAGCCAGCCAAGGCAAAAGACACTGTTGGAGCCCTGAAAACTGAAGTTATAGGCTGTTTGAGTTATCATGTGTGTGCAAAGTACCAACCTAAGCCCTGAACAAAGGAAGAAGGCACTTAGCCACTGAGTCATCTCTCCAACCCTTATTTGGTTCTCATATTTTATTGCTCTTGCTAAGATATCATATTGAATAGAAGTGGAAAAACAAATAACCTTGCCTTGTTGGGGTAGGAACTATGTTTTTTTTCTCCAATTATGGCTGTTTTGGCTATAGGTTTATCATGTGTAGTCATATTATATTGAGATGTATATCTCTGTCCCTATCATCTCCATGACATTATTATGAAGGGAAGTTGATTTTTGTTAAAGTTTTTCTGCCTCTTATGATTGGCATCTTTTAGTTTTACTTATATGATAGACAGCATTTACTGATTTACCTATGTTAAATCATCCCTACATCTCTGAATGAAACCAACTTGGTTAGAATGAGTTATCTTTTTTTATATGAACTTTAGTTCTGTTTGCCAGCATTGTATAGAAAATTCAGACATTTATGTCCATCAGAGAATTCATTCTGTAATTTTTGTTAGTGTTGTCTTTATCTGGTTTTGATATCATGGCAGTACTGGCTTCATAAAATGAGTTTAAGAGTCTTCTTGTTCTAGTTCATGAAATGATTTGGATCCTACTGGTTCCAACCTTTCTTTGAAGATCTGATGGATTTCCTCAATAACCTATCTGGTCCTGGGATTTTTGTAGATGGGAGATTTTTCATTATTCCTTCAGGATTGTAGCTGGTTGCAGATTTGTTTAAAATATTTATTTCATCTTGATTTAATTTTGGTATGTTGTATGCATCTAGGAATCCATCCATTTCTTTTAGATGTTTGAGTATTATGGAATAAAAATTTTAAAAGATGTTCCCTTGACTTTCTGGATTTTGTTGTTGCCTATTATAATGCTTTCCATTTTGTTTCTAGTTTTATTAATTTGAATCTTTTTTCAATTTATTTTTGTTAATTCAACTGAGTTTGTTAATGCTTTTTTAATCTTTTCCAAGAATTAACTCTTAATTTATTATTATATTCTTGCTTTTTTTGTTTGTTATTATTTAATAAGTTTTAACCTTGATTTTGGTTACTTCCTATCCACAATTTTTAAGGGATGCTTCATTTTGTCTTTCCAAGGCCTTCAGATGTTATTAATTATTATTAATAATAGTTATTAATTTGAGATCTCTCAGAACCTTTCACAAATGTGTCACGTGCTATAAGTTTCCCTCTTGGGGATGCCTTCCTTCTGTCCTGTAGATTTAGATTTTCACTTTCCTTCAAGTCTTAGAATTTTTAAATATTTTCTTCTTGATGTCATCAGAAGCCCAAGTATTATTCAATACTGTACTACTTAATCTCAATGAGTTTAATTTTGTTCTGTAGCTCTTATTGTTTTTGATATCTAATTATGTGTGTTTTAGTCATATATAATCCAGATTGTTATTTTAATATTCACTTCATGAGACTAGTTTTGTATCTTAATATGTAGTTAAGTTTGTAGAAATTTACATGGTATTCTAAGACGAAAGTATATTTTTTGGTGTTTGGATTTGATTTTTTATGTTATTTAACTCCAGATTTTCTTTATTCGGTTATTATTTGGCTAACTTGCCTATAGGCAAAGATGGAGTATTGAAGTAACCCACTATCACTGTGTTGTGGTCATTCTGTGCACAGAGATGTATGTTTGTATGTTGCAGTACCCAATTAAGCTACTTAGATTGATCCCAGCAGTGGTGGCCTTCCTTGTTACCTGCCTCAGTGTTCTGGGTTCCTGAATATCTTTCTGTCTCTCTGTCTCTCTGTCTCTGTCTCTGTCTGTCTCTCTCTGTCTGTCTCTCTGTCTCTGTCTCTCCCCCTCTCTCCCCCTTTCTCCCTCTCTCTCTCTCTCTCTCTCTCTCTCTCTCTCACACACACACACACACACACACACACACACTCTTTATATTAAGTTATTACTTACTAAAACCTAAATTCTATCTTTGCTGCCCTGAACCCAGTTGAGCAGCCCTCTTAGGGCTGCTCTTCCCCAGCTCCTACATGGCAGCTATGCTCTCTGTCCCACACCTTCTCTGGTGTGACATCTTTCCTCTCCTCCTAGCATGGCAGATCTCATTCCTTCCTTCTTCCTCTCTTTCCCTAGCCCAGGAATCCTAAAAGTCCCACCTCTGTCTACCCTACGCAGCCATTGGCTTCCAGCAACATTATTTACCCAACAAAACCGACAGGGGGCAGGGTCCCTCAGATGTCTTAAGTGCAGACTTGCAGATTCTGATGCAATTTTGGAGACCCAAATTAACATAATACAAGCAGCATTAGACCAAACCCACTACAGAGATATAATAGTATTTATTTTCTGAAGTTGTATGCTTCTGTGAATAGTGAACAAATGTTTAGAATTGCAATATCCCCCTTTTCTTTAATCACCATGAAATGTCCTTTTCCATTTCTTCTGAATAGTTTAGGTTTGAAATACATTTGGTCAGATATTAGAAAAGCTGCATATGCTTCTTTTCTAGATCAGTTTCCTTGGGATACTGTTTCCATCCTCATGCCCTAAGATTCTGTCTCTTACTGACAGTAAAGTGTGTTCCTTGGAACCAGCAAAAAGATGGGTCCTGCTTTTTGATCCAATTACTACTCTGTGTTTCCTAATTGGGTAATTAAACCCATTAATTGAAATATGTATTATCTCTGACAGTTTGTTGATTTTTTTCTTAGATCATCTTGATCAACTGTCTTGCTATTGTTTATTGTCTGTGACTTTGGGATGTGTTTGTTCTTCTTATCAGACTCTTGAGTCTTCCAATATCCTCTATATTGGAATAATTGGAATAAATCCCTCTAATCTCTTCTTATCATGAAACATTTTATTTCTCCTGAATTATAATAAATAGGGTTTTTTTTCTAGGTAGTCATTTATGGTCTTTCAGAGCTTAGAATCTGTCTTTATAAGTTCTTCTGGCTCTAAATATTTCTGTCAAATAACAAGCACAATGTCTCCCTTTATAAGTAACTTGGTATTTCTCTTGTAATTGTTAGTTCTCCTTGTTTATCCTATGTTTTAATTTTTTTTTCGGGTATTTAATTAAGCTTGTTTCTTTCTTTTTTTTTTTTAAATTAGGTATTTTCCTCATTTACATTTCCAATGCTATCCCAAAAGGCCCCATACACACCCTTCCCACTCCCCTACCCACCCACTTCCCCTTTTTGGCCCTGGCGTTCCCCTGTACTGGGGCATATAAAGTTTGCAAGTCCAATGGGTCTCTCTTTCCAGTGATGGCTGACTAGGCCATCTTTTGATACATATGCAGCTAGGGACAAGAGATCTGGGGTACTGGTTAGTTCATATTGTTGTTCCACCTATAGGGTTGCAGTTCCCTTTAGTTCCTTGGGTGCTTTCTCTAGCTCCTCCATTGGGGGCCCTGTGATCCATCCAATAGCTGACTGTGAGCATCCACTTCTGTGTTTGCAAGTCCCTGGCCTAGTCTCAGAAGAGACAGCTATATCTGGGTCCTTTCAGCAAATTCTTGCTAGTGTATGCAATGGTGTCAGCGTTTGGAAGCTGATTATGGGATGGATCCCCGGATATGGCAATCACTAGATGGTCCATCCTTTCGTCACAGCTCCAAATTTTGTCTCTGTAACTCCTTCCATGGGTGTTTTGTTCCCAATTCTAAGAAGGGGCAAAGTGTCCACACTTTGGTCCAATCACAAAGGAACTCACACAATATGTACTCACTGATAAGTGGATATTAGCCCAGAAACCTAGGATACCCAAGATGTTTTAATTTTTAACTGCAATGTTCTCATCAGTTTTGGCTGTGCTCCTGTGTATTTGAAGTTCTACAGGGATCTTATACTAGAGTGGGCATCTCTTTCCCTAGGCATGGAAATTTTTCTTCTACAATTTTATTGAAAACAGTCATGTCTTTTGCTTGTTTGTTTTTGTTTGTTTTTGTTTTGTTCTCCTTGTTCTTATGCTCAAATTTTAGGTCTTCTCATGGTGTCTCGAAGCTCTATCACTTCCTATTCACATATATATATGTTCTAATTCCATGTCAAATTTTGCTGAATAATCTAGTTCTTCTATGTTCTTTCTAGGCCTTAGTCTCTGTTTTCTACACACTCAATTCTGTTAGTGACACTTTACACTATTTTCTTTTTCTTTAATTTCGCTTACTGAGGTTTTTTCATTTTCAGAATTACTTCACTTTGGCTTTTCTTTAGACAGTCTATGTGTTTGATAAATTCTGTTTTCATATCGTGTAGTGACTCCCTCATTCTATTCGTCTGTTTGTTTTGTCTCCTTTGAGTTGTTTGAGTATAGCTGTATCATCTTTAGAACTCCTTGCCTGAGAGTTCTTTGAGGTCATGCGGATTGGGATCCACTAATATGAAACGAGTGATTTTTGAAGGAGATGTGTTGTTTTGGATCTTCATGTTGCTTTTCTTTTTCTTCTTCTTCTTTTTTTTTTTCTTCTTCTTTTTTTTTTCAGTAGGCTTTGTATAATTGAAGATAGTTGGTGATGTGGGAGTGTAAGGGCTAGGCATGGTGGTGTAAGAACTGCTTGCTTACCAGTGCAAGGATTGGCAGAAACTGTAGAAGTGTGAGCACAGAATCTGGGTAGAATAGAAGAAGTGTGGGTCAAGTAGCCAGGATTTGAGTGCACTTACCTGTCCATTGTGGGAGTTAGGCAGACAAATGAAATATGGGACTACTTACTTGTTTGCAGTGGGAACTGGGTGGATTGTTTATGATCTTTCTTTATATATATATATATATATATATATATATATATATATATATATATATATATATATATATATGTATATATATATATATATATGTTTGTGTGTTTGTGGTACATGCATGTGTGTATGCATAGTGTATATGTCTGGGTATGTGTCTCTTTCTTGGTGTGTGTATGTAGATGAACTTTTCTGTGCCTGTACATGTGGAGGGCAGAAATCTATGTCAAGGGCCTTATTTTTAACATTTCGACTTATATTTAAAACAGGATCTCCCACTAAACCTGGGGCTGATTGTTTCAGCTAGATTGACTTGTCAAGGAGTCCTGCAGATCTGTGTTTCCCATGCTGTAATTATGACATATGCCTCTCCACTTAGCTTTGATGTGCTTGTTGTCATTCCAAATTTAGGTTCTTATGATTCTGTAAAAGTTCTTTACCCATTGAGCCTCTTTCCCAGCCTGTGATACACTTGTAATTAAATTTTCTTTTGCATAAGGTGGGAGGTATGGATCCAGCTGAAGTCTTCTACATTTGGATACTCAGATTTTTAGCATCATATATTAATGTAGCTCCTCTCTCTAGTGTATAGGGTTTTTTTTTTTTTGTAAAAGATTTAGTAGCTATAGCTGTGGGTTTATATCTAAGTTTTCTACTCCTTCTCATTGATTTGTATGTATGTTTTCATTAGTGCCAGTAATATATGGTTTTTGTTACTATGATTTTGTGGTACCATTTGATGTCAGATATTGTGACACTTTAGAATTACTTTTTCTATTCCTGATTACTATAGATATTTAAGGTGTTTCAATGTGTTTAGGGTTTTCCTTCCTTATTGTGTAAATTGTGACCCAGTGACATTTCTCAGTAGGAATCAGTGCTCTCTTGTCAACCATGAGGATTTGAGATTATCTTCAGGACTCAAGTGGTAGAAGAAAACAATCTGATCTCCACATGTAGAGTACCTGGCATGCCCCTGGCCACAAATATGGACACAAATCAATCTATCATCCATCAATCAATAAGATATTTTGAGGGGCATTGTAGTGAATCTTTAAATCACTTTGGTAATATAGCTATTGTAATATTAATTTAGATAGCCCATGAGCATGACAGGTATTTTCATTATCTTGCATGTTTAGTTTCTTTCCTCTACACTAGTTTTTACTGTAGATATTTATAACTATATTTTATAAATACTTCTAGCTTATTTGTTTTTCTTAAAATGAGATTTTTTTCCTCTGATTTCTGTCTTGGCACTGATATTTCTGGTTTATATAAATATATATTTATATCCTGTTATTTTGTTAAACTATTTTATCAGATCTGAGAGTTCTCTAGAGAAGACTACAAGGTCCTTTAAGAGAATGATCTCACCATCTGCAAGAAGGGATAACTTGACACATTTTTCTTATGTCTTTTATCTAATTATTTTGTGTTTTAATCCTTTTATTAAGATATCAAACACTATTTTGATTAAGAGAGAAGGTGATCATGATTGTTCAACACTTTAGTGCAAATATTTTCGTTTTTTCCCTATTTAATATAAAATTTTCAATTTGATTTGCAAGCATTTTATTGAGAAAATTTTTCACCCATACTCTGGGAAAACTGACCTACAGTTCTCTCTCTCTCTCTCTCTCTCTCTCTCTCTCTCTCTCTCTCTCTCTCTCTCTCTCTGTGTGTGTGTGTGTGTGTGTGTGTATGTGTGTGTGTGTTTTCTCTCTGTGTGTTGCTTTCTAGTTTTCTCTCTGTCTTTCTGTCTGTCTGCCTATCTCAGTGTGTCTATCTGTGTATGTTTTCTCTCTTTCTCTTCCTGTTTATCTTTGTGTCTCTGTCTCTCTCTCCCTGCCTCTCTCTCTCTCTCTCTCTCTCTGTCTCTCTCTCTCTCGGTCTCTCTCTCTCTCTCTCTCTCTCTCTCTCTCTCTCTCTCTCTCTCTCTCTCTCTCTCTCTCGTGTGTGTGTGTGTGTGCATGTGCTTGTGTGTGTGAATGCATGTGCTTGTGTGTGCTTGTGTGTGTGTGTGTTTGTCCTTATCTGGATTTGTCATCAAGATACACTGACTCTATGAAGCATATTTTCTATATTAATCTTTTGTGGATCACTTTCAACACTCTTAATGATGGCTTTTCCTTTACTGTGTGATAGAATTCACCAAAAAATTCTGTTTTTAAAAGATTTATTTATTTTATCCACGTAAGTGTTTTGCCTTCCTATTTGTGTGTGCATCATGTATGTGAAGTGCCAATGAAGAATTGGGTATCAGATTCCCTGGAAGTAGACTTACAGATGGTTGTGAGACACTGTGCAAGTGCTGGACACCAAACCCAGATTATCACTGAGAGCAGCAAGTGTTCTGAACTGCTGAGCCTTTGCTGCAGCCACAACCCTGAGCTTTCCCTGTAATTTATCTTTCTATTCATTTACAGTCTTTTCCCACTGTCACATGATGAAATAAGATCAGATTATTTTGTATTTGTGGGACTTTTTTTTGAGGCAGGGTTTCTTTGTAAAGCCCTGGCTGTCCTGGAACTCACTTTGTAGAACAGGTTGACCTTGAACTCAGAAATCTACCTGCCTCTGCCTCTCAAGTGCTGGGATTATATTTTGTATTTGTTAAGAGTCATCTTGTGACCTAGAATGTGTTCTACTTTACAAAATTTCCATATGCTCCTAAAAAGAATGTGCATTCAAAATTCTACAGACTATTCTGCTTGTATATGACCATTCTATTTAATCTCTGATGTCATTTAACTCTGGAATTTCTATGTTAATTCTTAGTTCTAGCTCATGTTGAGAGAGGTCTATTAAAACCATTCCTAGAACTACACCAATACCTCTGTCACATTTTTGCATATTAATATTTGTTTCGTGAAACTAGGAGTCACAGCACTTGACATGTATAGTTGTCTACCTTCTTCTCTAAGAGTGAATTTTTTTTTCATTTTTTCAATCTGTATATGTGTTTGCATCTATACTCATATGTGTGTGTCTGTGTGTGTGTGTGTGTGTATACATTCATTGCTGGCACCTGTGGTGGCAAGAAGAAACATAGGATTTCTAGAATTTCAGTTATGGATAGTTGAGAGCCACCAGACATGGTGGTAAGAACTGAAACCAAATTTTGGGAAGAATGACAAGTGCTCCTGTTGTTGAGCCATCTCTCCAGCCCATTTTATCTTCTTAATGTTTAATACTTCTCAATGAAGCTTTCCTCTTATGAGCATGAATGGTATTCTAGATGTTTTCGGTCTAATTTTAATTTCAACTCTGCTTGATCAGAAATCAGAAAAGCTATGCTTTTGACTTCCATTCACCTTATAAATCTTTCCTACCTTTTAGTCTCTAAGTATGGGTACCTTTTCCCGTGAAATGTGTCTCTTGAAGACAACACAGTCTGTGGCACCTTCTACTCTCAGATCCAGACTACCACGTTCTAGTGTTAGCTGTTCTTCAGGCTTCATGTATAGGGTTATGTAATTCACCACCCAAGCCAAGTATCCTGGAATCTCAGATTTTCAGCTTATCACTCTATAATTCTATACTATGTGGCTTTTAAAAAATAGTAAAAAATGAATATACATAGTTAGTTATTCTGAGATATATGTTATAAATTCCTGTTCCCCTAGTTTGGCCAAGTCAACAATTTTACTCATGCTATTTTAAATTCTCTTTAAGGACAAATATGTTGTATTGCTCTTAATTATACCTTAATAGTTCATAATGGCCTTTCTTAATTATAATTATTGACATAGAAGAGTGAGACATAATGATGAGGGTGCAGTTTCATACAAGAGATTTGAACAGAAGTAATATTAATCAGATGCACACATTTTCCTTGATAGAAAGCAATCAATCCATAAACTATTAAGAAAGATAACATTCTTATTGGATATGCAGTGATCACATCCACTAAACTACATTCTATAGCAGCTGTTCAGCATCCAGATGTTCTTACTATTTCAAAATCATTTGATTTTTGAATAACATATTGCCTGGTAAACATAGCACAATATACAAAACATAGAGTAGAGAGCCCCCTGGCCCTGTCTCTAATAACCACATCTCAGTAAAAGAAATCTAATGTTTAATACTACACTTTAGGAAGAAGTTGCACAAAGGTTAAAAAAAAATCTTGGTCTATATGTGAAGTTGTTCTATCTTTTTTTCTATTAAAAAAAAAATCAATCCAGAACAGTCAACTATGAGATGTTTTTCAGTAAGAATATTGAACTTTAAAAGTTAAAAACAAAAATCTCTCTGGGATTCTAGGCAGAATCAAAGTGTGGTTTACAAAGAAAAAAAATTTAGACTGGATTTGACTATTGTCAGCAGCAGTCAAAGCAAAAAGCCAGTTCAATTCTTTCCAAAAGAAAAGTAAAAGGAGCAGGGGTGGGGAAGAATTTTATAGCTAATGAGCTGTTCCTCACACATTAAGGCTACCCAGGAGTCTTCATGGAGGGATTTGATAAATGATCACCACATTACCTGAAGATTTCAGAACATTTAAGGTGGAGGAAATGGACCACCACCTGTTATTATAGTCCCTCTCCTTCTCTGTCTGGGTTACAATGAGGTTTAGTCCTTAGCCACAGCTTAGTCACAATCATACTGGGTGGTGTTTCAGTATGGATAGGTAAAATTATTTAATGTTTAAAAACAATGTTTAAAAATGGTTAATACAAAAATCCACGAAGGTGGTGAACATCGAGTTTTCATGACCACAGAATTGTCCTTAAATCTTTATGACTCTGTCTACATTGGGTTGGATGTTTCTCCAGCTTCTTTGTAACACTAAGATGCAGTCGTTTTCTGAAAACTAATACAAAAACCAGGTATTTGATTAATGTTTTGTGAGATTTTGAAGGTAGAAGAAAATCAATTCAGGCCATCTCCTTTATTGCACTTTGACATCTGCCATTCAGCATGAAGTTAGTTTCCATGTGAAATGGGCTGAATAATTTACGCTGTTTACTTTGAATGAGATTACTCATAGGAGGCTGGAGAAATGAATCAATACCCACTTAGCTTTACCAAAATAAATTGGAAGTAATTGTTAAAGTATTGCACATTAATTTAGGCTGCCAAATTAATTTCCCAACACTCCTTACACAACAAGAGTCTTAATTAAGAAACAACTAAGATTGCCTTTTCTTATTATAGATACTGCTGAATTACTGATTATGAACAGTCATTTAACCCTTTTGATGTGTGTGCATTAAAAAAGAGAAAAAAGCCATGAAGTTGTTTTTATACCTTGCATTTGTAAAGGGTCTTTGCAGTCTTCAAAAAGTGAGTCCTTGATCTATTCTGCAAATATGGTTTGTTCTGCAAGATGTATTCGAGGTCTCCTGAGATGCTGTTTCAATCTTGTGTGGGGCACAAAAATATGTCCAAACCCAAGATTGATATTTTAAGGGGCTCACTGATGATGTTTGTCTGTGTGTCTGTGTGTCCGTGTGTATGCAATTCTTGTGATTTTTCTTCATTTTGTTGTAATTTTGGTTTCTTTGATTTTCTTTGCCCATATGCTTTAGAAAGCAAGAACGAAAGTGTGGAATTGGGTGGGTGGAGAAATAAGGATGACATGAGAGGAGGTGGGGACGGGGAAACCACGATCAGAATAGTTTCTATGACAACAGTATTTCCAACACCAACAAACAAAGTAAGAGGATCAATTATGGAGTGACTCGGAGAAAGAAAGTAAGTGAAAAAAAATCTGTCAAAATTTTATAGAGTTTGATCCATTGAAAACACTTACAAACTTCTAGCAAATAAAAAAATTTAAGTAATCAACCTAAATTTTTGTTAAATTTGGAGTTCTTTTACCTATATCGTGTTCTTTAGAGGGAAAGTTCTTGGTAGAAGTGTGTGTCATACACCACACAAAAATATATTGTTGTGATACTAAAAATAAACAGAGTTTTGAAGGCATCAAAATTTAATGTAATAATTTTGCCAGTATATTTATTGAAGAATTCAAATGTATTTATATTGAGATTTAAAACAAATACTAATATTTTAATTTACCCCTAAAATACATTAATAGATTAAATATGTTTGTACCTTTATTATTCTGTTATAGACAATGGAGCAAGTCAGAGGCTAAGGCTATCATTTTCTCTGTCTCGTTAATGGAAAGTAGAACACATAGACAGTTGAGGACCAACTCCATCACAGTTAACACCATCATTAAATTCTGTCTTCTTGTATTGACGATAGAAAAGTTTGTCTTACACTATACTATGATTCTTTCTGCAGGTGTCCCATGAAATCATAGCATGGGAATCATGATTTCTCCTTCTAATATGACACAGAGAGAGAGGTCATATAGGGGATTTGAGAAGAGTTCTGCAAATCATATAGAAGAAGACAGTGGCTCAGTATTTCAGCCTTCATGTATTTCTTCTTGTCATTCATTCCTACCAAGTAGCTGCTGTCTTCTGTAGCCCTTTCCATGTGATGTTCCAGTTATTTTAGATAAGGAACTTATTTCATTAAATAGAAAAGATTTCACTCTTCACATTCATACACACAGAACAGTCGATAGTTTTTCTAAACAATTTGACTTACTGAGAATTAAAGACTTGCTCTAATGAACAAAGTAAATTTACTTTGGCATTGAATGGTCTTTCACTTAGTTGGTTTAAAATAGTTAGTAGTTGTGACTACTTAACAGATTGTAGGTGTTGCTGTTGGACAAGGTTTCATGTCATCAATAACCCAACATATTTTTTTTATTTGCTATTTGCCTCATGATTTGCTGGGAGCCATTTTGCCCCCTCCCAGGACAGATGCAGACAAGGTGAAACTGAAGTGCTCTGGTGTGGAGAGAGGCATTTGTTTCATAAGAAATGCATTTATTCTTTTGTAAAGAAATTAATTGCCAGTGTTTTCATCCTACAAAATCACCTTAGCAACATGGCTATGGAAACAGCATGAACTTTCCCTCAGAGCCTGTGGTCACTGTGGGCAAGAGGACTCATCAACAATACAAAATGTTTCCACTTAGTTTAATCCTGAAATTAATTGTAGCACAAAAAATCAAATAATGATACATTTTAAACTGATTTGTATTGGAAGACTAATGGTTCCAACTATACTTAAGTTTTCCTACTTGAGTAGTATGAGGCCTGAAAACCAAAGCAAGCCAAACTTTATCCATGCAGTCTACTTCAAGGCTTGGGAGTGATAATAACCAGGACTCTCTGGTCTGTTTCAGCGTAACTAAACATTTGTTGTTCAAGGAATACAAATCTTTCTTTCTGGCTTGGATATAACCTTATTTTCACATGCAGAACTTATGGATGTGGGCAGTATCTACAACCATCTCACTTAAATAGTGTTTTTCCGAAAGCCTTGCACTTAGTATTGGCTTTCTTACAAGTGCCTTGTGTATTCACTTAATTGCTCATTTAGAGAGATGATGAGTTTTTCGGTAAGATCCTGTTTCTATTATGGGAATCTACCCTGTGATAGCATTAAATGTTTACTCCCTCCATGCCCCTGTCTTAATTTCAATGCCACTGTAATATTTATGTCCCTGGATGTTATCTTACCTCAGATTCCTAGTTCTAGCATCACCAAAATGCCTTCTCTTCCTTTTCTGTGAGTGTAAGTTTGCCTAAGTCAACTTGGAAGAAAAACTGAGGGAATCATTTCACACTTTCTTATAGAGATCTTTTTTTATGAAGATTCTGTCTCTCCTTAGTAAATTACCTCTGGTCAGAAAATGGGCTCCAGGATAAAATATGCCAAGACAAACTAACAACAGCAGCAAAAATTACCTCTGACCCAAACAGCTTGAGCTCTTAATCATTGAAATGTAATTCTGTGGTGTGTGTGTGTGTGTGTGTGTGTGTGTGTTTGCTTATTCATGTGGGTGCATGTATGTACATAGGTGTACATGCATGTGTGTGCAAACTCATGTGAAGGTCAGAAGTCACCTTCAGGAATCATTCTTCAACAGCTTTGGTTTTAGAGATAGAGTCTCTCATGAGCTTGAGGCTCACTAAGGAGGCTAATCCAGCCAGTGAGTCTGAAAAACCCACTGTCCCCATCTTACTGTTTCTGGGATTATATGTGCATACATCCATGCTTAGCATTCATCCAGAATCTATCCTAAGGTCCTGTCTTCATCCTTATGAAGTAAGCACTTTACCAGGTGAACTTATTCACCGGCCCCAAATTTTAGAGTTTGGAGTGCATACACCAAGAGTTCTTTTGTCTGCTGCCTTTCTCTCTTGTCCCTAGAGATGCATGTTTACCAGCTCTGTTACTATTCACTAGTCAGGCCTCTAACTCTTACCCACAGTAGATAGTATGTCCACCTTTGCCTGATCTGTGTTCTATGTGACTATATTCACTTTCAGATGCAATCATCCCTTCCACTATATGCAGCTGCTGTTAGTATGGTCTCATGTTGAAGTGTGGAACTCACTGCTGAGTTGCTTAGTGATGCTGAAGTCCCCATCACCAGGATGGTTCCCATTATAACATTAGTGCTATGTTCTCTGTGACTTCCCAAAGAACACGGTCAGTGGCCACCAGATCTTATATTTTATAGTGTGTCCTCTTCATCATCCATCATGCTAAACCACTCTGTTTAGAGTTTATAATGCAGTAAACATAATCATCTTTTCAGGTTTCAAGAAGACAATAACTGCCTTTCAAGGCAGTGATAATTGAACTCCAAGTCTCACACATGCTTGGTAAGTGGCCTACAACCAGCTACATTGTCAGCCTACTTCTGTATATAGCTTATTAGCACAATGCTCTTCTATTCAAATATATTGCTGCAAATGTCAAAGAGTCTTCCTAGGAGAAAAGCAATCTCCACTGTGTGTATATACTATATTTTCTTTTCCATCAATCCACTATTATAAATTTATTTGCCTCCATGCCTCTTGCTTACTATCAAAAGTGTTGTAATCGACATACAATGGCAGTGATTTCCTTGAGAACCCAATTTCAATTCCATAAAATATATGACACAAGTATTAGAGAGTAATTTTTCTACTTTAATTTTTTCTGAATTGCCAAGTGGCTTCCTTAGTGACTATCACATCTTATGCTCCTTCCATGTACAAACATTCCTGTCACCAAAACCTGTACAGCACTAACTGTTACTGTTATTATCAATATTATTAATAGAATTTTTGCAGGGAGCATTGAAATCTTACTGTGACTTTAATTTTTCTCTTCTAGACTATTTGTAACAGTACATTCTTTTTAATATCACTATCACTACTGCCCAGTCTTATACTTGCCTAGTTGGGTTTTTTGTAACATCTATTTATTGATTGTATTCTTTTTTCCTACTGTTCATTTATTAAAAATGGACATTTTTCATGCAATAAATTCTGATTAAAGTTTTCCCTCCCATAGCTCTTTCATGATCTTTCCTACTTCCTCTCCTATCCAAATCCACATCTGTTTGCTTTTAGTTTTTGGTATTGAGTGATAGAAGTTTTTACTTTGAGTATCGTGGGATGCAAACATTTTACTGGGTCTATGGTTTGTATATATATTTCAGTATTTAAGTTCTTTCTTAATATGGTATTTCCTTTGCTGGACATATACTTACACCATTAGTGTAAAACTACTTTGTTTTGTTTTGTTTTACATTGTTCCTCCTCTTGGTGTCAAATCCTATAAATAATTGCAAAGGTCAATAACACAAAGGATTTTATTTATTTTTTCTGGATAACTTTATAGATTCAGTATTCATGCCTAAATAACTCATTTGACTATACTTTTATGTAAAGAGTAAAATATAAATTACATTTTATGTTACTTGTGAAAACTACATTGCCCCAATATCATATATTTTAAAAATAAATCTGTTTCTCTTATATATGTAACAGATGCCAATAACTAACATATTTGTCCTTCCCAGTGTATTATATATACTTTATCTCTTGAGACTATAAGGATGAATTTATATTATTAAGTTCTATCCTTTCTCAATTTATTCTTTTCTATTTATTTAAACATTTTTAAGACATAGTCCCTTATACTAAAAACTCCTCATAGCCCATGTTTTTCTGGGTCTTACAATTGGCTCTTTCCTCTCTTATCAGGCCTTGTATGATCAAGATGAAATTGTATTGTTGTCTCATGCCAGGAAAGAAAATGGAGTAAGACCCTGAGGGACAAAGTTTATAATGCTCTGCAAGATAAAGTTTTTCAATTACTATTTAGAAAACACACTGTTTAATATCAAGTGATAAAACATTGCTAATAATAGAACATTGTTAATCTTTAATAAGAAGAATTAAGTCACTTCTATAGTAGCAGAGAATCAAAAAAGCTGGATGTTTTAAGGGTTTTTAATGAACTGATTCTATTGCCCCCATTTAAATTGTCTCATTCCTGTCTCTTGAGGCCCTAAAATTGACATAAACAACTTCTTAAAATATCCTTTACCCATACAAATAATTCTCCAAATGTTTCTAGTCTTTAACAAAAGAAAATTATACCAACTAGCTTGCCTCGAATTTATGATTAATTACTGCAAATTTTTAACTATTAGTCGCCTGGGGAAAGGAGCTAAGAAGAAGACTTGTACGTGTGAAGATTAGGGTAGCTCAATGGGAGTAACGAAACAGCAAACATTATGTAATGAGATTCTCAATAGTAAAGCATTCCATTCCTGTTCCTAGGTTTTGATGATTGCTGTACTTGCACCACGTATCATAAGGCTAAGCAAGGTAAGAAAGATGGTAAAATGACAGATAGCTAATGAACTGAATGAAATGATGGAGTTGCCGAACTAACTTCTGGCTGATGGTTCTGGTGAGCTGACAGAATAAACTCTGGAATGACAAGATGTTGTTTGAGGGAGAGTTATTAAAGCTTCATATTTCAAAGAAGGACACTTCAATGTGAAAACCAAGAAAGTTATACTAGCTGGTAGTTTATGAAGGAAAAATATGAGGCCACCCTTTTGTAGTTGAAAGTAGACAGCAGAGAAATGAAGATTGGAATACAGACAAAGAACTGACTAGCTATTCTCATCAAAAGGATGGCCATAACCAGGAGTTCATATCTCAGGACTGCCTCGGAATTGTGCTGGTGGGCATTTCTCCAGTGGTACAGAGAGAATGTAAGGTTACCTTTAAAACACCTAGTTTCACATTGATCACTAGTGTTCCTGCTAGAAAGACCTAAGTTCTCTCAGTATGATCATTTACTTCTCAGTAGAAGGCTATGTTTCAGTGATGCAACTTGAAAAAAAAACCTTTTTACTCAATGGTATTAATTCTTCCTGTAAAATAATGTTATGCCTGGCTGCTTCATAATGAAAAGCATGTAGGATAACAGAAAACTCACTCTTCTGAGCCCAAAAAATCTTTATTGACTTGGTTTCATTTCTTAAGTTAGTTGTTGTGCACCCTAGGTATCGAATACATTCTACTCTCAATCCAGGAAGAGATTTGGAAACTAATCTGAGTTAGAAAGGAGCATATTATGCTAGAGGGTTGTAAAATGTAAGTACTGATATTGGATAGATGAAATTGAAGAAGCTTAGAGAGGGTTGAAGACAACCAAACAGATAGGAAAGTAAAATCATATTAGTACCAAGATGCCCTCCCAGATAGACAGGATACTGTACTTGTGTTGTTATGGTAGCCTTTGTGTGCTTTTCTGTGAAGCAAGATATTGAGAGTCTCAGTCATCTAGCTCCAAGAACACGACTGCTTTGTAACAGACGTGTGCTAGGTTACATAGCCTATTTAGAGATGACAGCTTGAGGTAAGGATTTGTAGACATCTAAATGCTTCCTCTTGGGCAGAGCATCTTAGAGGGAAGCAAAGCAGAGAAGACAAAAGGGCAAAGCAAGAATGTGGCTCAAGTGAAGGCCAATATTTAAGTTAATTCAAAAGAAAAGGTATTGGGGAAATAATATCGATCCATCCTCAAACTGCCCCATCCCTGACTCAGACAGTCAGCTTTTTATAGCTGCCCAATATCACTGAAAATGAATAGTCTGTGAGATCCTGTGAGGCAAATGTTGGAGGTGGTGGTCACTTTTGAGGCCTTGGAAGGCCAGAATTATGTAAATGTACAATGTCAGAGGGTCTAGACAGGAGGTGGCATGCATGATCCTGCACTATCTGAGGGAGGAGCAGAATAGAGGAGATGGTAGGACTGCAAAGAGATTTCAGATGCAGGAAGTGGCTCACACACCTAGGAAATACCCCAACTCCATCTACAAGGCAGACTACCTCACAGCATGTATATAAGTCAGGTACTGACCAGATGCAGCTGGATCACAGGAACAAGGATCTGACTTGTGGGGGCTGGGATGTTGCAGAAAATGCCATAAAAATTGAAGGGAATGGGGAGGAAAATCACCACCAAAGTCCAACAGACCAGGTGACAGCATCCTGTAACACAGACCTGACGGAAAGTTAACTGAGTGTCCTCACAGGAGGATCAACTCCACCTGAGAACACAATTCATAAATTCAGACTGTGGGTATTCAGTGACTTACAGAACATGGGACCAGACAGATAGTGTGCCATGTCTCCAATATAGAAGTTGTACCAATCAGTCCAAATCCAGGGCTCTATGGCCAGGTTGCATCCCCACATCTTACTAAGTTTAAAGCAATTGATCTCATTTACAACTTTATTAATGCCCAATTGGTTTCTCAAGAGATATGGGTATACCTTAGAACTACATATCTTCACATTCTAATATATATTTATAGCACCCAGAGCTCATAATATTCAGTAACTTTTAGAAAAAGGTCATTTGAGAATGCCATTTGATCTTGAAAAGGGACACACATTTGCCAATAGTACAAATGCATATGAAAGAGGAAAATTACTGGACACCTGAACTTTTCCTGAACTCTCTTACCCCTCCCATCCGGAGACTGTTCCCGGAGCACTCCTGAACTTTTTACCCCAAGGTACCCCCTCCCAATTGGAAACTGCTCCAGGAACATTATTTAGATAAGGGGTCTCCTAGAAAAAACCTAGTCCAACCCCTCCCAACTAAAGACTATGCCAGGAACATTTTTGAGATAGGGGCCTCCTGGTACTACCCCAGAATGTTCCAATAGATCAAGTACATTGCCAAAATATAGGACACGACCCCTTGGTTATGTAAAGCCCCTTGGCAGAACACCTTGGTGACGTAAAACTTGTACTTTTCCCCTTACCCTTTTCCTATAAAAGCCTGTGAAAAGTTTGGGCTAGTTGCCGAATCTCCTCTGCACCTTGCTGGCTGCATGAGTTTCGACCCCAGATATCTGGTATATGTGCTTTTTATGTGCTTTTTATGTGCTTTCTTGTCATTGCTGTATTAAATCTTACTCTCTATACATCTTAAGTTCGGTCTCAGTGTCTTCTTGGGTGCGCGGCTGTCCCGAGGCTTGAGTAAGTGCCTCCCTTTGGGAGTTTTGGAGTCTTTCATTTGGTGCATTGGCCGGGAATCAGCGCGACTACCCAGAAGTCCTGGACCCACTCAGAAGTAAGATTTACTGTTCTGCTTTGGTCTGGTGTCTGTGTTCTGTTAGTTTCTGAGAGGCCAGGTAGGCTATTCTGTATCTGGTGCGATCGCAGTTTCGGTTTTGCAGACGCTCAGTGTGCAATGTGCACAGTGAGACCGCGCTCCGGGTAGGAGCGCAGGGTGTGGATAGACAGACGTGTCCAGGTGTCCACCGTCTGTGCGCCCTGGGAGACGTCCCAGGAGGACAAGGGGAGGACTAAGGACGCTTAGTGGACCCCTCTGGCAGGTTGCGAGATCGTGGGTTCGAGTCCCACCTCGTGCCTCGGGTTGCGAGATCGTGGGTTCGAGTCCCACCTCGTGCTTTGGTTTTTTCTTTTTGTCTCAAGTCTTGTGTCTGCTCTTGTTGTGTTTGCTATTATTCTAGAAATGGGACAATCTGCTGGGTGTGTAGGTGTGGAACTGCTGCATTTGTGTATTCTGAGATTGTGGGTTTATTCTGGCAGCTGCCGCTGTGGACCGTAAGGACCCTAGTGGCTGTGAGAGGACGACTGTCTATGGCCTCACAGTCTGCACCCCAAAAAGATGTTCCAAGGGAGACCCTGGAAGGAGTGCCCAGGGTACAGAACAGTCAAAAAGACCTGGCTGTTGCCTGGCAGAGTGAAGGAGAGAGAGAGAGTGTTCTCTCTGCCAGAGCGGGAGTGGATGTGGAATCCCACCCCTATCAGGAAAAAGAGTCAATGTGGAATCCGACCCCGTCAGAAAGTGGCGTTTGGCTGGTTGTGTCACGTGACAAGACTGTGTGTGTGTGTGTGTGTGTGTGTGTGTGTGTGTGTGTTAACCCTTTGTCGACTGTAGACTTGGACTGACGTCAGGACAGAATTTGTCAGCAATGGTTTTAAAAAAAAAAAGGAAAAAGGAAAAAAGAACCATCAGGCCGGTCTTGCCCGCCGCGCTCTCGGCGAGGCAGTGCCAGCGGCTCGCAGCGGGCGGGCAGTGCCGGCCGGCCTTGCTGCGGGGCCATCGTGGGGCGAGACCAGCTGCCACCGGCCGACAAAGGCAGCGCACGGTCCGCACTCGGCTGGGGAGCCCCAGGCTGTTCAAAAGAGAACCTAGATGCAGAGCCGGCTTTGGCGGCGCAGTTATGCTGGTGGCGAGTGCAGCGGCCTGCCGGTTCCGCCTGGCGCCCTGGAGTGGCCGTGAAGCTTGCCACAGCTGGGGAGGGGCCGACTGCGGCCGCCGTCCCTCCTTTGGCTTCCCCCTGGAGTCTGCCCGCACTTCCTTGTGTCTGCGCGCCCACCGCGGGGCACAGAGAAGTGTAGTCGTTGTCCCCCGCCCTGCCGCGCTGGCGCCTTGCGTTTCCAAAAGCTCGGGAGGCCGCCGTTGCCTCCGGCCAAGAGAGCTCCGTGGATGCCTGTGTGTGGGGTGGCGGACGCCGCCGCCTCCGGGGGCTCAAGCCATGCCGGAAAACAAGTGGTTAAATTGCCCCTCATTTGGCTCCTCCCAGAGTCTGCGCACAGGTGCCCGCCCACACTCCCTCCCTTGTGTCCGCCACCCGCGCCGCTGCCGCTGCTGCCCCCACCGCAGCCGCTGCCGCCCCGACCGGCGGCGGGGCCGTTTCGCAGGAGGAGGCTGCTGTCTGCGCTCCGCCAGGCCCGCCGCCGCCTCCAGGCCATGCGAGAGGACAGTGCAGAGAGTACCGGATGTCTAACAAGTGGTTGAATCCCCCCTCCCTGCCAGTGTTTGTTTGCCACTCCCAGAAGTTTGGGTCACATTTCCCGCGCTGCGGCGCGGCTGGGCTCTTCACATCAAAGGATCTGTTTTCAGCCTTTGCCTGCCTCCTGGGTGGGAGAAAGGCTCATTCTCCTGTCCCCTGTATCCTGTCTCTTGCTAACTGTTAACAGAAAAAAAAAAATTGTGTTCATTTTGAGATAACAGTGTGCAGCCAGATGTAAGAGCTACACTCCCTTCTCTGCCCCATGTGTTTTCTCTTCTCAGGCACTGCCCTGAGCTGTGTGAGTTTGTTCTAAGCTCCGGTGAGGGAGACCACTCACTTGGGGCTTCTTCTGTCCAAGGTAAGGAACACCTGCGGGTCTAACTGCCAGGCTCAGATAAAGGTCTCATGTCTGTGGGACTAGTAAGTGTCCCATCAATCTGACCTAGGTAATAGGTAATAAAAAGTTATAGAAGTTAAGAAAAGGATAGAGGTCTGAAAAAAGAAGAACTGAGAGCAAAGCTTCAGCAGACTCAAAAGAAATAGGTTAACAGTAAAAAGAGGTAAACTATGAAAAAAGTTAAGTGACAAAATATAGATGTAATAATTAGATAACATTCAAAGTAAGCAAAGACAAGAAAGAAATATATATAGATAGAAAAAGAGACATTATATGAGATCTCCATTGTGGTTAAAAAACAGGAGTAAAGAGAGATAACTGACAAAGACTAGAACCTAGCAAGGTGACACTTGCTAATAATACTAGCACTTAGAGATGATCTGTAAGAAATAAGGAGCCAGAAAATTTTCAAAAAAAAAAAAGATAAGAGAAATGAAATGCTGGTCACAAAAGTCAGGGAGACTAGAAAACTTAGTACCTGGCAACAGTAAAAAAAAAAAAAAGAAAGCTTTTGGCTAAAGATCAGAGTGTTTGCTGTTGAAAAAGAAGAGCACTGGGTGAGAGACTGTCCTAACAAAAAGAAGAGGAGCCCCCCCCCCCTCAAGACAAAACCCTTCACCTGCTCGTGGCTAAAAGTAAGGAAATAGCAGAAGAGGTGCTAACACAGAAGCTGAGACCTTAAAAGAGACCGGTAGCCTACCTGTTGATGCAGCTAAAAAGAGACTGTGTTTTCATATTCCTCCACTGACCAGTGCAAAGCAAGTTTAAGAGGTCCCTGGACACTACAAGTCTTTGCAAAAGATAAACAGCCTTTCGTATAAGAAATAAAGAACAACCTTGGATGGCCTTAGATGCTATTGAGACTGCCCTAATGTTGTCCCCAACTTTGGGACTCCTAAATGTGACTGAGAACAAAAGTATTGCCAAAGAGGTTCTTACTCAGAAATTGGGACCCTAAAAGACCAGTGGCACTTGAAAAATTAGACCTGGTGACTGAGGGATGGCCTGCTTGTCTGCACATAGTGGCTTCTGGTCAGGGACACATGATTCAATTGTTTCCCTGGCTGATGGACACATTATTAGAGCTTTTTGTTGACAGAACAAGTGACCTTCGCTTCCCCTGCTAACCTGCTGAGTCTTCACCTACTCATCACTCTGACATTCTGGCAGAAAGAACTTCGGCTCAGAAGGCTGAACTCTTGGCGCTAACCCAAGCCCTGCGGTTGGCTGGGGGCAAAGAAAAAATTCTGGCCCTCCTAGAGGCTCCTGAATGAACTGGGTGAGTTGGGGTATCGGGTATCGGCTAAGAAAGCTCAGTTATGTCGTACCGAGGTGCCAAAACGACGGAAAGCGGTGGCTCACCGAAGCCAAGAAAAAGACTGTGATGCTGATCCCAACTCCCACCACCCCGCGCCAAGTACGTGAGTTTCTGGGAACGGTGGGCTTTTGCAGACTCTGGACTAAAGAAAAAGTCCTATTCACCTGGACTGAGGAACACCAAAAAGCCTTTGACAGCATAAAGACAGCCCTGCTTGCAGCCCCCGCTCTGGCTTTGCCAGATCTGACTAAGCCTTTTACCCTATATGCTGATGAGCGGGCTGGAATAGCCCGTGGGGTTTTGAAAGTTTAAACTGGTACACGGATGGCAGTAGCCTCATGGTTAAAGGTAAGCGGAAGGCGGGGACAGCAGTGCAGCGGTGGACAAAAAGCAAGTGATCTAGGCCAGCAGCCTCCCTAAAGGGACTTCAGCCCAGAAAGTTGACAACAAGAAAAGTCTACACTGACAGCAGGTATGCTTTTGCCACTGTATGGAACAATACAAACAAAGAAAGCTGTTGACATCTGCAGAAAAAGACGTTCTCAAAATGGATAAATGAGACTGCTCACATAGTCATCAAGAAGATTATTAAAGAAAATTTTTCCAAGGTTCAGAGTGCCAAAAGCAATAGTGTCAGATAATGTTGCCCAGGTAAGTCAGGGTATGGCCAAGTATTCAGAGGTCAAATAAAAATTACATTGTGTGTATAGACCTCAGAGCTCAGGATAGATAAAAATTAGTTTAAAACTCTAAGACAGACCTTGACAAAATTAATCGTGGAGACTGGCATGGACTTGGTGTTCCTTCCCTATGCCCTATTTCTTGATTCAGTTTTACTCTTTTTAAGATCCTTTATGAAACTCCTATGCCCATCATAGTCTCAAATGATGTGTTTACACCTATGTTGTTATAATAATGATCTGTATGCTAAGTTAAAAGGCTTGTAGGTGGTCTGGTCACAACTGAAAAGGATTGGACTGAGTACGCGGACGACATCGCGCCAGGGATCCCAACAGCCGAGACAGTGAACGAGCTGGGTGCCCCAAGGACATCTCACCAGTTCCAGCCAGAGATCTGATCTACGTGCACCTGCATCATGCCCAGACCCTCAAGCCTCGCTAAAAGGGCCCCTGCCTAGTTCTGTTTACTAATGCTTCTTGTTCTGTTTTTGTTCCCATGTTAAAATAGGGTAAATGCAGTATTCTCCGCATAAAAATATAGACTTCTGAAATTCTAAGATTAGAATTACTCACTAAAAGAAGGGGGGAATGAAAGAGGAAAATTACTGGACACCTGAACTTTTCCTGAACTCTCTTACCCCTCCCATCCGGAGACTGTTCCCGGAGCACTCCTGAACTTTTTACCCCAAGGTACCCCCTCCCAATTGGAAACTGCTCCAGGAACATTATTTAGATAAGGGGTCTCCTAGAAAAAACCTAGTCCAACCCCTCCCAACTAAAGACTATGCCAGGAACATTTTTGAGATAGGGGCCTCCTGGTACTACCCCAGAATGTTCCAATAGATCAAGTACATTGCCAAAATATAGGACACGACCCCTTGGTTATGTAAAGCCCCTTGGCAGAACACCTTGGTGACGTAAAACTTGTACTTTTCCCCTTACCCTTTTCCTATAAAAGCCTGTGAAAAGTTTGGGCTAGTTGCCGAATCTCCTCTGCACCTTGCTGGCTGCATGAGTTTCGACCCCAGATATCTGGTATATGTGCTTTTTATGTGCTTTTTATGTGCTTTCTTGTCATTGCTGTATTAAATCTTACTCTCTATACATCTTAAGTTCGGTCTCAGTGTCTTCTTGGGTGCGCGGCTGTCCCGAGGCTTGAGTAAGTGCCTCCCTTTGGGAGTTTTGGAGTCTTTCACATAGGAAATGGTAAACCAAGATAAGAGGAACATACAATGATGAAAATATGTAAGTTTTGCAGAAACAAAGAAGTTGCATTTTAATTTTGTTGCTCATTTAAACATGATTTCTGTATTTTAAGTCTACAAACTTATATTGCTTCATGTAAATTGCACTGACACTTCCCACAATACACAAACATATGTATACATGAATACTATTGGACATATTTCAATATGTAAAGCTGTAATATTTCCCTTCAGTGTAGCCATCAGATTGCTCACAGTGGATAAGCTGAAGACATTCACCTATACCGTTACAAAGCTACCTGCAGGAATTCTGATAAAATGCCTCAATCCAATCTCATGTTTGCCTTGAAATTTTTCACTGAATAATTTGCAAGGCACTTCATTTTTTAATTTGCTTTTCATGGTTAGAAATTGTTAATCTTTGGCTGGTGGTTTAGTCCCTGGGAGTTCTGGAGGTGGGGTGGGGGGTCTGGTTGGTTAATATTGTTGTTCTTCCTATGGAGTTAGAAACCCCTTTAGCTCCTCCAGTCCTCCCCCTAACTCACCCATTGGGGTCCCTGTACTCAGTCTAATGGTTGGCTGCAAGCATCCACATCGGTATTGGTAAGGCTCAAGCAGATCCTTTCATGAAAAAGCTATATCAGGCTCCTGTCAGCAATCACTTCTTGTCATCAGCAACAGTGGGATGGATCCCCAGATGGGGCTGTCTCTGGATGGCCTTTCCTTCCGAAAACACCAACCAGAGAATACACATGGAGGCACTCATGGCTCCAGCTGCATATGTAGCAGAGGACGACCTTATCTGGCATCAATGGGAGGAGAAGCCCTTGGTCCTATGAGGGCTGGAGGATCCAGTATAGGAGAATGCTAAGGTGGAACACTCTCATAGAAGGAGGAGGCAGGGGGATGGTTTAGGGGGATTGCAGAGGGAAAACTGGGAAGGGGGATAACATTTGAAATCTAAATAAATAAAATAACCAATAATTTTTTTAAAAAAAGAAGAAGAAAAGAGGAAAAAGAAATTGTTAATCTATGGTTTGACAATATGCCATTGTCAGGTCCCTCATTGTCTTAGGATTCATGCGTATCAGCAGAAGTTAGCACATCACTGTTGGAGTCTCCACAAGTATTTATAGGTAGATGCTCCTCTTCCTGCTAAGGGGAATTAAGTGTTCTAGGAGCAGGAACTGCTGATCCTTCAGAAGACACTGCCTGTCCCCAAGAGGAACCTTCAAAGATCAAATAATGTTTTCAGGCCAGAACTTGTCGAAGTGCTCTGAGCAACTGTGAAAGCATCTGGGCATCTGGTGGCTGAGCTACCGTGTCTGGAAAATCATAAATGTTAAGATTCTAAAAATGAACTATTAGAGAAGGAATGAAGTGAGTTCATGTACGGGAGTAGCCTGAAGGACAGTAGGGAGCATGGAGAGAGCAGAACAATTTGCTCTGTGTGGGTATGTGTGTGTATGTGTATAGGCATGTGTATGTATGTATGTGTGTATGTATGTGTATGTATATGTATGGGCATGTGTATGTATGTATACATGCGTGTGCATGTATGTATGTGTGAGTGTATGTATGCATTTATTATTTTCACTTTATAAATTCTAGTTTTATATTCAAAATGCACTATTCTTCATTCTGTCTTAATGTTGCTTGATTGGAAATTGGAGACAGAAAATAAGAAAGAAGAAACTGAAAGGTACAAGACTGGGAAGGGGACAGAGTGTTATCACTCAGAATGGCTAGAAAATGAATCGTTTCCTGTCTACCTTCGAGGATAGAGAGAATGGAACACAAAATGATATTTGTTTTGAGGTAATTTTGTCTCTTCTGTCCTGGAAGAAGGATCATATATAAAATAAAACAAGGGCATATAAAACAAAACTGCTGAAGTCATTATATAAATTGTATTTAAATGTTTAACATTTTGCTATCCCGGTACAACCATATAAATATAGCAGCTCAAAATGGATGATCTGTTATGCTCAAGTTACAGAAACAAGTTAGTGTGGTGAATTTCATTTATTTGTTTGTTTGTTTATTTATTTATTTGCATTCTAAGTGCTGCCCCCTCCAGGTTCCACCCTCACAGAATCCCTGTACCCCATCCCCCCTCCCCTTTCCTCTATGAGGGTGCCCCACCCCCACCCTAGCATATCAAGTCTCTGCCAGATTAGGGATATCCTCTCCCACTGAGTCCAGACAAGGAGCCTTGTTGGAGAAAGGACACCAAAGTCAGGCTACCATTTAGAGAGAGCCTTTGCTTCCGTTTTTGGTGGATCCACATGTATTGAGCTACATGTCTGCTACATATGTGGAACTGGAATGAGTGCAGTGATTTTCTACATCACAAGAAGTTTTTAAAGGAAACCTTGTTTCTAAGCCCCAGGGTTTCATCCACTTTTATGTGAGCTGCTCTTCCCTCAGTGTAGACTCCAGGGGTCCATCAGGTTCACTGGCCACACATACTTACTGGATATATCCCTTGTGGGGCATCCCCTATACTGTTTCATGGAGAATACAAAAGGGAGAGAGTAGACACTGACACCCAGGAGCTAGGAATTCAATGAAAGACCAGTTCCCCTCCGCTTCTATATTGTTAGTCTATAATCATTGACGATTAAATACAATACTCCCTTTCTCTGGTTCTCTAAGCACAGTTGCTTTCTGTCATTGGGAAATACCAGTAAATTCTCAGAAGAGACTGGAATGTCTAGGAAATAGTTCTGAAATAAAAAGACATCCAAGAATCAGCCTCGCAGAGTCAGCAGAGTATGGAGAAGGAAAGACCTTTTAGTGATTGGATGTACGAAAAGGAGAGGCATTCATTTAAAAACCCAGGGTGTGTTCTTGTTAAAGTATCATGCAAAATATGCTGTTTAGGATAACTAAGAGTGATAAGAGTAGTTTTCAAACTTTAGATTTTTATCCAAAAAAAAGTTCAAACAAGCTAAGTGAGTAATTCCAATGTGTTAAACAAGTGCATTTTTTTTTCAGTTATCATGTTTTTCTTTTTTTTTTAATTAGGTATTTTCCTAGTTTACATTTCCAATGGTATCCCAAAAGTCCCCCATACCCACCCCCCCAATCCCCTACCCACCCACTCCCCCTTTTTGGCCCTGGCGTTCCCCTGTACTGGGGCATATAAAGTTTGCAAGTCCAAAGGGCCTCTCTTTCCAGTGATGGCTAACTAGGCCATCTTTTGATACATATGCAGCTAGAGATGAGAGCTCTGGGGCACTGGTTAGTTCATATTGTTGTTCCACCTATAGGGTTGCAGTTCCCTTTAGCCCATTGAGTACTTTCTCTGGCTCCTCCATTGGGGGATGTGTGACCCATCCAATAGCTGACTGTGAGCATCCACTTCTGTGTTTGCTAGGCCCCCGGCATAGTCTCACAAGAGACAGCTATATCTGGGTCCTTACAGCAAAATCTTGCTAGTGTATGCAATGGTGTCAGCGTTTGGAAGCTGATTATGGGATGGATCCCTGGATATGGCAATCACTAGATGGTCCATCCTTTCGTCACAGCTTCAAATTTTGTCTTTGTAACTCCTTCCATGGGTGTTTTGTTCCGATTTCTAGGAAGGGGCAAAGTGTCCACACTTTGGTCTTCATTCTTCTTGAGTTTCATGCGTTTAGCAAATTGTATCTTATATCATGTGTATCCTAAGTTTCTGGGCTAATATCCACTTATCAGTGAGTACATATTGTGTGAGTTCCTTTGTGATTGGGTTACCTCACTCAGGATGATGCCCTCCAGGTCCATCCATTTGCCTAGGAATTTCATAAATTCATTCTTTTTAATAGCTGAGTAGTACTCCATTGTGTAAATGTACCACATTTTCTGTATCCATTCCTCTGTTGAGGGGCATCTGGGTTCTTTTCAGCTTCTGGCTATTATAAATAAGGCTGCTATAGAAAGGGCAATCGGCAGATTCATCTGGAAGAACAAAAAACCTAGGATAGCAAAAACTCTTCTCAAGGATAAAAGGACCTCTGGTGGAATCACCATGCCTGACCTTAAGCTCTACTACAGAGCAATTGTGATAAAAACTGCATGGTACTGGTATAGTGACAGACAAGTAGATCAATGGAACAGAATTGAAGACCCAGAGATGAACCCACACACCTATGGTCACATGATCTTTGACAAGGGAGCTAAAACCATCCAGTGGAAAAAAGACAGCATTTTCAACAAATGGTGCTTGCACAACTGGCGGTTATCATGTAGAAGAATGAGAATTGATCCATTCCTATCTCCTCTTACTAAGGTCAAATCTAAGTGGATTAAGGAACTCCACATAAAACCAGAGACACTGAAACTTATAGAGGAGAAAGTAGGGAAAAGCCTAGAAGGTATGGGTACAGGGCAAAAATTCCTGAATAGAACAGCAATGGCTTGTGCTGTAAGATCGAGAATCAACAAATGGGACCTCATAAAATACAAAGCTTCTGCAAGGCAAAAGACACCGTCAATAAGACAAAAAAACCACCAACAGATTGGGAAAGGATCTTTACCTCTCCTAAATCAGATAGGGGACTAATATCCAATATATATAAAGAACTCAAGAAGGTGGGCTCCAGAAAATCAAATAACCCCATTAAAAATGGGGCTCAGAGCTGAACAAAGAATTCTCACCTGAGGAATACCGAATGGCAGAGAAGCACCTGAAAAAATGTTCAACATCCTTAATCATCAGGGAAATGCAAATCAAAACAACCCTGAGATTCCACCTCACACCAGTCAGAATGTCTAAGATCAAAAATTCAGGTGACAGCAGATGCTGGCGAGGATGTGGAGAAAGAGAAACACTTCTCTATTGTTGGTGGGATTGCAAGCTTGTACAACCACTCTGGAAATCAGTCTGGCGGTTCCTCAGAAAACTGGACATAGTACTACTGGAGGATCCCGCAATACCCGTCCTGGGCATATATCCAGAAGATGTGCCAACTGGTAAGAAGGAAACAAGTGCATTTTTAATTTAAGTAGAGGTAACAGACAATTGTTTAAATAGTACGTTTTACTTAATACAACCTACCAGTATATTATTTTAACATATTTGATTTAAAGAGGTCTAGAAATATACTGTGTTTGTCATATAATTCCACATCTCAGCTTAGACTACCCTCCATTTCAAGTATTCAGCAGTTAGATATAATTAGTGGCTGGTATTTGGACCACCCAGCTTCAAACTACACCAAAATCCTATTTGCCAGCACACCAAAGAACAAATCCCAATAGTTATTGAAACAACAACAACAAAAGACACATATTGAAAGAGAAAGGGAAAGTGAGTCGTCAAGGGGCTAACTCACTAAAAGCACGTTCAAAGTAAGCCTTCTATTACTAAGCTGCATCTGATTTCATTTCAGGGCCTTATCTCCTGAGGACTGTCCCTTCCTCCTATTTTATCCCCAGTCTCATCATCTCTTCTTCACTTTAAATTTGTTGACTTCCACAGACCAGCTTTAAAACTTTCTTCCAGACTTCTGGTCCCTGGGAAGTAAGCTATCCTGGTTAGAGTCTCTCCTATCAGAAGAAAACTGCAAAAAAAAAAAATAAAATAAATTATCTAAGAAGCTTGAGAAGTCAGCTACAACTACCAATAAAAGTTAACCATGGCCAGCTAGATCTAGAGAAATAGTTCTAGTTTTTAGATAACTAAAAATAAGGATGTCTTGCTGGCTAACAAGTTAGAGTGTGTGAGAAACACAAAGATTCCAAGGCCTGAAACCGCAGTATTTATCAGATGTCACATACCTTGAAAGGGTACCACAGCCCACTAGAGCATATAGAACACAAAGAGACAATAGCAAGACCTATGCACTATGTTATCACTTGTTATACAGAACTCATCTGATATGCCATAGCAACGAATGGAGTTGATAAAAGAGTTACAGATATCAGCATATCTTTAAATCTGTTGAATTCTGGAGACTGGAACTGATACCCACCACTCCTCACTTCAGGCTGATTTCTTTCTGTGTGAGATTTTGAGCAGCTACAAAGCCTGTTAACAGAACCCCAGCCCCATCCTCACCCCCACCCCTGCACCCCCAACCCCAATCCCCAACCCTATCCCCATCCCCACCCCTGCCTAAGATTCTTGCTGATTGTGAGTCTAAGCTAGCTTCATCTTTCTCACACCCTACCTTCTTTAGTCTCTGTCTGGTAATTTATCTCTGCTTCCTTAGCACCTCCAGTTTCTTCTCCATGTTCTTAAAATGTTCCTACTGAGCACATTATCATATTACCACCCTTGGCTGGTGATTAAACGACATCCAGGACCCTACAATTTCAATCTGAAGAGCCACTTCTTTTTACAACACACCCTTGAAATTGCTGAATTGCTGCCTCAAATCTTGCTTGAGGCCAGTAATTTTATTTTCCTAAAATAAATTCCTTACTCACTCATCTCTCTGGTCTGCATTCTGCTGAGTGCCGCCCACTTCATCTAAGAAACTGCACAGTGTCTGTTATAACAACCAACCGCATATTGGTGTTCAGTCACAAATGGAAAATCACTTTTGCATTGAAAGAGTAATTCTTTTTGAAACCAAACAACCTGCATTAAACATTCTGGAACCTTCTAGTCTCTCTAGTTTTCATTTGCTCTTATTTAGCTTAAAAACAAACAAACAAACAAACAAACAAACAAACACTCTATTTCTACATGTCCAACTACTGAAAATAAGAACAACCACAAAATCAAACAACAACAAAACAACAGCAAAAACAAAACAAAACAACAACAACAAAAAAAAACCCCACAATAACAAAACCAAAACCAAAAAAGGAAAAAAACTGTTTATCTACAACACTTATGAAATGGAATATATGGGTCTGTGTCTTTCATCCAACAACCAATTCATCAACATTCTGGTCCACAAATTCAATGTCCTAAAACTTAATTCAATTTCAATTATGAAACTAGCCTCATAATGTTTATTTGTATAGACTTAGACTTTATAGGCTGGTTCACATATACCTGGTATCCACTCCAGACCCAGTTGCTTCTAGCTATTCCCGGGGATTTCTATATATCTGTTTGACTGGCTACAAAGTAAGGATTCATTTGATTTCACTTCCTGTTTAATAATTTGCTGTAACTGCTCACACAACTCATGGAGATATTTTACTTATATGATAGGCTTGTTACAAAGGCTATTATAAACCAATCAAATGAATGAAGAAATAAACAGTTTTACAGTGTGAGATCAAGAAGTATCTTAAGCTGAAGATTTTGTCCTTTGCAATTAAAGAGTGCTGCCTCCCAGGGCAATCTTGTGGCTCTCTGCCTTAAGACTTTTCTTAGAGGTTTCCTTATATAGTCCCTTTTATAGAAGCATAGATGGTTAAATCATTGACTCTAAGTTGTTCATCTTCAGCCCTGTCTACCTCCTATAGGTCCTCCTACAGAGCTGAAAGTCATAACCCTCTAAACCATCTCAGTCTTTTCAGTGACAAGCTGAGAAGACCTTAGGGGCTGTCAGGGGACAGTCATCCATTAGCATCCAAACAGATACTTGTCACTCTGGGGAGTCAAAAAATCCTATAAACTTCTCTGTCAAGAACAAAGGGCAAAGACAAAATACCCTGTTCATCCCAGAAATTACAAGGACATTAGGAGCTCTGTGTTAGAAACTGGGAACACAGACCAAATGTATGCTTAATATCTCACATCTAATTTGGATGGAGATTGAGAATAGTCAGCTGCAAGATTGTAAATTCTAAACCTTCATAGATATTAAATCTCTGCTCAAAACAAGCAAATATTTTCTGAAACCAGATGGGCCTTGTCAAATTTGTCCAAGGTGCTGTGCTTGTAAGTGTGGAAAATGCAGTTAGAAATTGAGTTTCAGGGAAAGTATTGCTCACTAGTACATTGAGTAGGTGTTGGAACATTCATTCTGGGTAAACTTCTTTACAATGAAATCTGTCAGAAAACAGCTTCTGCAGATACAATACCCCAACTTGCATTTAATTAGTATTTCATGAGCCTTCAAAAAGAGCACTTGCATGGATCAACACTCATGAATATTAACCAGAAATGACAAAAATCTTACAAGTAATTGTTGCCCTGTGAGTGCTTTACTTAGTTAAGCAAATCTTTTGTATTTATCAGCTAAGTCTCAACTGGTTCTTAATTGTTTTAAGAATGAACTAGCTTCCTAATTGGATCCCATGCAGATCACAGCTTGTTGTGAACCTCCACAGCAAAAGAATCTATACAAATATTAAACCACAGGGCAGGACTTTGGGGAAATTTTTAACTTATACCACAGAGTAAAATATGGTCTGGAAGCTTTGATGGAACCACTGGAGAATTTTTGCAAAAGAAAAGCTGGAAGGAAGGAAGGAAGGAAGGAAGGAAGGAAGGAAGGAAGGAAGGAAGGAAGGAAGGAAGGAAGAAAGGAAGGAAGAGATTTTCAATTCAGAGTCTAGGAAATCTTCCTTTCAGAGGTAAAATCTACATCAGCAGTCTAGCTATAATACTCTATATTCAGCAATCTAAAAACAAATGGAAATCATAAAGAAACTATTACTCTTCAAATTATTTCTTCAGTCCTACAATTAAAAATATGTTATATTAACTATTGGGAAAGACAAATATGTCACCTTACAGCATTGAGATGCTTTATTCTAGACCATAAATTTGAATGACAATGGACATGAAAATTAGATTTAGGTTATACCATTTGTGTGTTTTCCAGTATGGACATTAATTTCATAGCCTTTTTTTTTCTTGGTACTTTTCTTTATTTACATTTCAAATGTTTTACCCTTTCCAGGTTTCCTCTTCAGAAACCCTCTATCCCATCCTGTCTCACTCTTGCCTTCACGCTGTGGCATTCTCCTACACTGGGGCATCGAACATCCTCAGGCCCGAGGGCCTCTGTTCCCACTGATGTCCAGCAGGCCATCGTCTGCCATGGGTTGCTCATTGTATGTTCTTTGGTTGGTGGTCCAGCTCTGGGGAGCTCCAGGGGGTCTGGCCTATTGATACTGTTGCTCCCTCCACGGGGCTGCAACCCCCCTCATCTCCTTCAGTTCCTTCTCCAACTCCTCCATCAGGGATTCCTGAACTCAGTCCAATACTTGGCTGAGAGCTTCCTCCTCTGTATTTGTCAGGCTCTGCAAGGCTTCTATCAGCAAGCACTTCCCAGCATCCACAATAACATTCAGGTTTGGTGGCTATATATGGGATGGATCCCCAGGTGGGGCAGTCTCTGAATGGCCTTGCCTTTAATCTCTGCCCACACTTTGTCTCCATATTTCCTCCTTAAGTATTTTCTTCACCCTTCTAAGAAGCACTGAAACATCTACATTTTGGTTTTCCTTCTTCTTAGGGTTCTTATGGTCTTGGGTTTTCTGAACTTTTGGGCTACTATCCACTTATCAGTGATGATATTCTTAAGTTCCATCCATTTGCCTGTGAATTTCATGAAGTCAATGTTTTCAATAGCTGAGTAGTACTCCATTGTGTAAATGTACCACATTTTGTATATCCATTCCTATGTTGAGGGACATCTGTGTTGTTTACAGATTCTGGCTATTATAAATATGGCTGCTATGAACATAGCGGAGCATGTGTCCTTATTACATGTTGGAGCATCTTCTGGGTATATGCCCAGGAGTGGTATAGCTGGGTCTTCAGGTAGTACTATGTCCAATTTTCTGAGGAACTGCCAGACTGATTTCCAGAGTGGTTGTACCAGCTTGCAAATTCACCAGAATTTCATAGTCTATTATGGAAACAGAATAAATAAAGGTATGAATCAAGGCATTTTAAAAATACATTGATGAGCTGGGCATGATGGCACACACCTTTAATCCCAGCACTCAGGAGGCAGAGGCAGGTGGATTTCTGAGTTCAAGGCCAGCCTGGTCTACAAAGTGAGTTCCAGGACAGCCAGGGCTATACAGAGAAACCCTGTCTAGAAAAAACAAAAAACAAACAAACAAAAAAATACATTGATGGAAACATGTAGATAAATATTAACAAGATGGGGAAACCTTAGCCATGGGGCTAAGATGCTTTCTGGTGACACTTAGTCTTCTGATTGACAAAGAATACGCTTTTGTTAAGTTAGTACATTCCATGTGGTTTTGTCTCCTGTTAGGTTTGACAAAGCACTGGATGAGGGATGGTTCTTGAGGTAAAAAGACACCCCAAGAGAAACTGTAATTGCTATCCTGTCCCTACTGCACTCCACGCATTCCAGTCATTGGAGTTCTAGTTAGTGAAACCTGAAGATGTAGCATCTTTTCAGGAACTCTTTTATATATTGACTATTTAATATCTTGTATATTTTTGTAAGTTCTTTCTGTATTATAGGTATCAATCCTCTGTCAGATGTATGGCATCTCCTATTTTGTAGACTCTTCACATAATTTACTGCTTTCTTTCCTTTTTGTGTAGAAATTTTTGTTTGTTTTTCATTTTTTGTTTTTGTTTTTGTCTTTTTCATGAGGTTCCATTTATCAGTTGCTGACTCTATTTTCTGAACATATTGAGAACCACTAAGTTGAGGCAGGCTGACACAATGACAGGCTTCAAATTGGCAGTCCAGGAGACTAGGTCTAAGAAGTGGGCAAGTCCAAGCAAGCCCAGGCAAGTCAGTTACTAGAAAAAATCCCAGGCTTCAGGCAGCTAGTCAGATACTGTCCTGCCATCAGATGCTGCCCTCAGCTATGTCCTCAGTAGCAGTTTCCAGACCTCCCCAGCAACAGTTTACAGACCACATGCCCTGCTAATGGAATGGCCCCAGAGATGGAACAAAATAAAGGTCACCTACCCTGGAAGCATTCCAAATAAACTCGACTTATTGTCTCATATTAATTTGTTTGAACATTTTTTTTCTCTCTTGCTGGTATTTTGCTTGTTTCCAATTTTATATTTTTATAGGTTTTAGTGTCTATGTGTGTTTCTTGTGCCTTTTCTTTGTTCTTTTCGTTTAGATTTTTCTTTTTGATTTTTATTATTCTGGTTCAATTGCCTTTATTAATTGTGTCACTGTTTGCTTTCCAAATAAAAGGAGAAAGCAGGTTTGAAGTTAGGTGGGTGGGAAGGTGAAGAAAATTGGGGGAAGATGGGAGAAGAGAACCATGATCAGAATATATTTTATGAATATTTGTTTAAAAAAATAGAAAGAAAATATTTGCCATGAGGCTTTGCAATCAGTCATGTTCGGCTGAGACTTTGTTTGAAGCTATATTAGTGGTGAATATATATATATACACATATATATATGTATATATATACACATACATATATATATATACACACATATATACATATATATACACATGCATACATATATGTGTGTATGTATGTGTGTGTTATATGTTAGTTATATATATATGTTAGTTTTATATATATATATACACATACATATACACATATATATATATTTGTGATCATAAAAAGAGAAAGAAATATAAGAATACATTCTAAGGGGGTGTGGTGAGGTGTGGGGGAAGGGGGTGCCTCAAGCAGGCCCATGCCAAGGCATCCCTTCCCCCTGAGAGACCAGCCACATGACAGTATAGCATGGAATAGAGTTTATTTAGGGCATGGGGAGGGGAGTTAAAAGGGTAGCAGAAGCAGAGAAAGGCAGAGAGGAGGAGAGAGTAGAGAAGTAGAGGCTGGCCATGACCATGTGGAGAGAGGGGGTAAGGGAATGGGAAGAGGGGGAGAGCAAGGAAACAAGAGACAAGAGTAAGAGAATAAGGGAACAAGAGAGGCAAAATGAGAGGCAAAGACAAACAGCTCCTTTTATAGTGGGCCACGCCTACATGGCTGTTGCATTGTTAAGATCATAAAAGGAGAAAGAAATATAGGAATATGTTCTAAGGGGGTGTGAGGAGGTGTGGGGGATACATATCCTTATCCCCTTGACTAGGAGCATGTTGTTCAGGCAGGTTCATCCACTGAGATTGCAGGCTAGTGTCTCTCCCAGTTCACTCCTCCTTCTTTCCACTTTACCACTTTTGATCCCAAGAACATTTTCACAGCTTTCAATATGCTAATCACCATCTCAAGCCCTGGTTCCATGGTACACAGTCTGAGACAGGTAGTGATTAAGTGCAGCATCCCCAATAGTACATGGTCTCCTGAAAGTGGCAAACAGTGCAACCAATGAGAAAAACGATGAAAGACATATATTTCATGAAAGGAGAAATGAAACTGTCATTGCTTATAAGCAATGTGGCTCTACAAATAAAAAATTAAATAATCTTCAAATTATCACAATCAATTAAATAATAAGTAGCCTGCAATTTTTAATACTCTAGACAAAAATATACACTTTAACTTTAAAAACTGTTTCATTTTTCATACCACCAAAATAAATATACCTAAGAATAAATCAAATCAATGGTGTTCAAGTTTTAGAAGTCATAAACAACAGAAAGTACTTTTGAGAATAATTAAATTAATCCTGAGTAAACAAAAGTAAAACCATACTGCAAGATAGAAGAGACTCTTTTACAAAGATGTCAGTTCTCCTTAAGTTGAGTCATTGATTCACTGTAATTCCAATCCTGATGAAGCTACATCACACATGATTCCCCAGAGGCCAGTTTCATTACTGTGAAGGACTAGCACTTCCCAGATTGTATTTTCTCACATAATGGGAGAAATGAACAAATTCAATGTAACTGAGCAAGCTTCTTCTCACATTATCTCTACACACAACATCTCAGGGACCAAAGCCAAGTATTACAAGCAAATGATCAGCACAATAAGATAGTTTTTCGTAATAGTGTCCACTATCAAGGTTTTTGGAGAAATTCTGAAAGTGAATAAAATTTTCTAAACAATTCATCAGTGTCAAAACCCTTGCGTACGTCTCTGTCTGTGACTGTGCTATTAAACATTGAAAATGAAAAAAAAATTACAAGTGTTTATGTCAGAATTTCATTGAACAATAGTCTATCAAAGGTTTTATTTTTTTTCTTTTTTTTTTTCTATATATTTATTTATTATATGTAAGTACACTGTAGCTGTCTTCAGACACACCAGAAGAGGGAGTCAGATCTTGTTACGGATGGTTGTGAGCCACCATGTGGTTGCTGGGATTTGAACTCTGGACCTTTGGAAGAGCAGTCGGGTGCTCTTACCTGTTGAGCCATCTCACCAGCCCCAAAGGTTTTATTTTTTAACAAATATATCACTTTAATTTTTTTAATTTAAAATATTTTCTTGAGTTCTCAATTTAGTAAACACCATGGGTAATATTGTAGAGTTCAATACTCTGTTGTAGAGTAGGATAGAATTGATCACTAAACTAGCAATTTTGAGATAAAAGAAAAGGCAAAAAATACTGTTCATAAACAGTATACTAAGAAATGAAAAGATATTTTCCATCGAAATAAGAGAATGGTTTTATGTAATATTTTGTCAATATCTAAAGTAAAAATCCACTAACTATGAATGATAACTGCTTCACTATTACATATCCTGCCACAATAATTTTAGCATGAATCTTTTCAAATCTTTATATGTCGAGTAAATAATCTCTTCTGTGTTTGATAGTCTCATGTCTTATTTTTGAAAGAGCTTGGTATTTTGCATCTTTTGAATCCATAATGGCCAGGCAGTACCCAATACTGAATTTGTTATGATCTTGAATAGTTTTGTTTTACTGCTACCTTTGAAACTTGAAGTCCATTAAAATGATTTTTTTCATATTTATGAGACTAATCAAAGCTATGCTAATATTTACTCACTAGGTGTCAGATGCTGTAGTGGTTTGAATATGAATGGCCCTCAAAGGTTTGAATACTTGGTCCCCAATTGTTATGGTGGTCTATCAGAGCAACATAAAAGTAACTTTAATAAAATTCAGTACCACTATGCTAGAACTACCCACCAATGACTCAACCTCAACAATAACAATACCTCAAACAAAAATATCATGACAACATTTTAGTCTTTGTGTTGGGGTCTGGGAGGTACATGCACATGGTACATCCCAAGGGATGTCAGAACAGGGTTCTATATATCGTTGTTCAGAGGTCATCGCCTTAGTGCTTTGGGACATGGTCTTCAACTAAATAGGAAACTCATTATATTTGTTAGATTGTCTGACAGCCACCTCTCAAAATTCACAGCCATGCCCTGCTTTTTCCTTTAGTAATAGAGGTTCATACTCAATTCCTCATGCATACAGAATAATTGCCTGTATGTTTTGAGCCATTATTACTAATGAAAAGCCTTAAAGTACTTGATTTGTACATTAGAAAACCCCTTGAATTTGTTACATTGTAACGTTTACTATAGTTCTGGTTGAAGCTAAATACATTTCATCAGCATAGGTACTCTACTTTAAATACAATGACAGACTATAAATATTGGAGCTGACTCTGGGTTAAATTTTGGAAAAGCTCATATTTATTTGTAGCCAAAATTTTCCAGGAAGTTTAAATGCACACACATATTTTTAACCATTAGGCTGCCTAATTTACATAACTCATATGTTTTGATAATCTTCACAAAAACTGATCTGCTCATAAATATTTTATGAAATCTTCATCGCTTCCATAGAATTTACTTTTCATACATATTAAATTCAACTGGAAAAAAACATTTTAATACTTGTGGTTTGTATTTATAAAACCATTATGCTGCTTCATCTACCTTTCAAAAATAAACTTTAATATTTGAGCTGATAAATGCAGCCCATATAATAATTAAAAAGTCTGTATTAGCACAAAAATCAGCATTTTTTCTTCCATCTCTGAGTGCACACTTGGTCTTCTTGAATATTACAGGTGAAAAAAAACCACAAATTTTCCTCTAGGGATGGTTTGACTGCTTAACATTTTCATGAATCCACATCTTGGTAACTAAAGCTACATTCAGATTACTGCAAGTAATCTGTTAGGACCCCAGGAGGAATGAAATATGTTCCACAGTTAATTATGCAGACTTGTCTGTCATTTGAGGGGATAATGAATGCAGAATAGATGTACATGTCCTGTTTTAACATATCATATGGTTGAAGCAACCACACAAAGCACAAAAGAGAAGACCAGTGTGATGGCAGCATGTTCTTTTGACACGTAGCCAATGTCATGTGGCTTTTAACCACGTTCAGCTCCACCTCCTGTAATATCTGGCCTCCCGGGACACTGCAACCAAGTACACATAGACACTCTCACACATATATACATAACTGAAAATAATTAAAACTAAGCATCTTAAAAGACAATTCTCTGACACTTATACTACACATATGAAGCTTTAACTTCTCATTCAATCCAGGGAGGTGCCTCTCCTATGCCCAAACAGGATCAGATCAAAAATGGCAGGAATGTCTTTTTTTGATAGTGGGACTGGTGATAATTACAACTGGCACCATTAAGATTTGTTTCTAGATTTAAATATATCTTTTATTTTATGCACATTGTTGGATTTTTAATACTGGAATCTTCCTCGTTGTCATTTTCCAAAGAGAGGCCCCTCTTCATCTTCCTCTCTTTGACCTTCATTTCTGTAAACTATTTAATCTTCAGTCCTTGAATTGGGATTGTTTGCAGAATAGGTTTTTATCAAAATAGTAAACCAACTAACAACAACCAGTAAAACCAAAAACCAAAACCAAACCAACCAAACAAAACCAAAACCAAAAAACCCCACACATAAGAAAGAGTGTTTGGCTTTCAGGATGTCTAATGAGGAGCTTAGCTGTACTAGACGCTTTCTTCTTCGACTCTTGAAATATTTCTTGTGACCAATTTTCTGTGTTTGGAGAAGCAAATGATTCCATGTCAGCACCAAGGTCAATAAAACACCTGAGTACACTGCACCCAGTGGCTAACAGTAACTCTGCCTAATGACTTGACTTGATCTTGCAGACTTTGGAGCCATTCTAGAGCATCACTGATGCTATAAAGAACAGAATTAAAAATTCTAATGCATGGCTAATGATTAGGTTTACCTACTATATTTTATGTGAATTTCATAAAGTCTTAAAAAATAAAACTTTAAAAATTTCAAATTTTTAAAAGAGAATTCTACAGGGTTCCCCAGAATAAAAAAGAATTCATTTTTAGCTACTACATTTCATCTAAGCATGAGGAAATAAAAGAGTTGCTATACAGTTGTTTTAATTTTAATTTTTAAAATTTGTTTTTATGTAAATGGATTTTCGCCTTCATATGTGTCTGTGTGAGGGTACCAGATATGCTGGAGATGGAGATACAGTTTGTGAACTGTCACACGGATGCTGGGAATTGAACTCCAGTCTTTTGGAAGATCAGCCAGGGCTCTTAACTGCTGAGCCATCTCTCCACCCCCAAAATATTATAGCTATTTTTTGTTTTGAGACAGGATGTTCCTGTGTACCCCTGGCTCTCCTTGAACTCACTCTGTAGACCAGGCTTGCCTAGAACTCACAGACATATACCTACCTCATGCCTGTGATTAAAGGCATGTGCCACCATCACCCAGTGTTATACAGTTTTTATTTGTTTGTTTAGTTTGAATCTATAGCATAGTGAATGGCATTGTCTAAAAACAAAGAACATAAAATACAAAACTGAAAAATTTTTAAGTGTCATTAATATGATTAAAAATATTTTTCAGTCATATCAGCAAATAAAAATATTACATTGCTTAAATCTGAGAGGTTATTAAGTCATCATTTATAAGAGACTATTTATTGTACAACATTCTGCTGTGAGATGAAGACATACCAATTTTTCTTTACTTGCCTCTGTAGGCTTTTTAGATTTTCATTATAGTAAGCAAAATGGAAATATCTAAATAAGTTAGACTTCCTATCTCAAAAAATTAATAAGAATAAAATTGTGACCCTGTGTGTGTGTGTGTGTGTGTGTATAAGCTGTTTGGATATAGATTACTAAATTGTCTTTATGGAAGTTTGCAAGCATTTATACCATTTCCTGCAAGTGAGGACATCCTATTTTCTCTCTTGACATAGTTCTCGGGCATAATTTAATGTATAAATATATGATTTTGAGCTTAAGTGAGAGTAAGCTTCCTCATACTTTTAGCCACTTTGTTCACCTTGACATCCAGGAAATACAAATTGCATGAGCATATTCAAATACAAATGGATTGACTTAACTATATGCCACTCAAATTGCTTCTCAGGAGGTAAACAAATCTTAAGGCTATATTGTTGGCACAGTCTATCTGAATCTTCTTGTTGATACCAAGAAATCATTCAAAGAGTGTCGGACCCTCAGCTACCCTTGCAACATGCTTGGAAGTATCTGCTTCCAGCTGCAGCACATCTTTGCCCTTTGATCTGCAGAATCCCTGAACTGGTTTTGCTACTAAATGTATCTTCAAGTACTGTCTGTGACTATCAGAGTACAGGCATGGGAATCTTTGAAAGGAATTTAAAATGGTATAGTATATACAGTGAGTTGCTACTGTATATTATTTCATCATAAAGCTTTGATATAGCCTTTGCAGTGGTGAGAGGACCCTCTACACATAAGAAGAAAGTGGGTAATTGTTTCTGCAAGCATTAACTTGTTCACACTTTGTCCCAGGATTCTCTGCTGGTTGCCTTAGCTTCAAAGAAGAGTAGCCTTGAGCTTTTTTTTTTTTGGGGGGGGGGTAGATTTCTTTCATGATTTGAAGTTTCTTCTTTTTGAATCTGTGAATCTCAGTTTCAGTTATGCTTATGGGTTTCAGCCATCATGGTGACAGTTATCACTTTTCTCTGACACAGAACAAAGCAGAAACTGAAAATGAACTTTACAAAAAAAGGTCATATTTTGCAATGAGGAAGACACTAGGACCTGAGGCAAATTGAAAACTGACCATGACTTTCCCACATAATCTATGTTAGGCCACAAACATATAATGCCTTCTCTAGTACAGCACATATAAAAACACAATACCTGTAAACTAAAGTCTGTAAGTGTCTAATTTATATTTTAACTAACACAAAGAAAAGGGGGCCTACCAAGAACAAACAAGGAAATACAAGCCTGGAATAATATCTGTGCCTTTCCAATGTCTCCTCAAAAAGATCTCATCCTATTGATAAGCTAAGCTCTCAGGAAATGCTCTCTCAAACTAGATCCCACATAGAACTCACAAATCTAAGATTTAATGATTTTTATCACAAGGAAATAGAAGTCAATGGTCACACCAATGAATCTAGACACTGAAATCATTACATACTAAATGTAAAGTATATTAGACAAATAACCCTACATTAAGAATATAAAAAAAGTTGAAGAAATACAGGAAAGACTATCAAAATATTTTTTTACTTATTTTTTTAATTAGGTATTTTCTTCATTTACATTTCCAGTGCTATCCCGAAAGTCCCCAATACCCTCGCCTCCACTCCCCTACCCACCCACTTCCACTTCTTGACCCTGACTTTCCCCTGTACTGAGGTATATAAAGTTTGCGTGTCCAATGGGTCTCTCTTTCCACTGATGGCCAACTAGGCCATCTTCTGATACATATGTAGCTAGAGACACAAGCTCTGGGGGGTACTGGTTAGTTCATATTGAGGTTCCACCTATAGGGTTGCAGACCCCTTTAGGTCCTTGAGTACTTTCTCTAGCTCCTCCACTGGGGGCCCTGTGATCCATCCAAAAGATGACTGTGAGCATCCACTTCTGTGTTTGCTAGGCCCCGCAATAGTCTCACAAGAGACAGCTATATCTGGGTCCTTTCAGCAAAATCTTGCTAGTGTATGCAATGGTGTAGGAGAGTGGGTGGGTAGATGGAGGAACACTCTAATAGAAGAAGGGGGAGGGAGATGGGATAGGGGGTTTCCAGGGTGTGGTGAAACCAGTAAAGAGGATAACATTTGAAATGTAAATAAAGAAATATCCAATAAAAATAAATGAATAAATAAGTAAATTGTAACTTTAAAAAACATCACACCAGTCAGAATGGCTAACATCAGAAATTCAGGTGACAGCAGATGCTGGTGAGCTTGTAGAGAAAGAGGAACACTCCTCCATTGATGGTGGGATTGCAAGCTGGTACAACCACTCTGGAAGTCAGTCTGGCAGTTCCTCAGAAAACTGGACATAGTACTACCGGAAGATCCAGCAATACCTCTCCTGGGCATATACCCAGAAGATGTTCCAACTGGTAATAAGGACACATGCTCCACTATGTTCATAGCAGCCTTATTTATAATAGCCAGAAGCTGGAAAGAACCCAGATGTCCCTCAACAGAGGAATGGATACAGAAAATGTGATACATTGAATGTGGTTGGAATTTAATGTATGTGAGAAGAATAAATAAAAAATACAGAAAAATTAATTGGGACAATTGATAGCTTAAAACAAACTGAAGAATGAATTAATAAACTATAACTGTTCTTGGGGACATAACCAGATTCTTGTTATGTACACGGGAACTAGAAAGAACAATTGATAGTGATAGGGAGTCTGGGCTGTCCTCTGAGAACAGTCATGGTAGTGACACTAAGAGGTAAGGCATTAGCAGTGTGGCACGGAGAGTGATCTGACAGAAGGAATAGCCTTTATTTGAAAGTAGATCTGAATCAATGTATATCACATTGGGATTTCTAATACTGGCAGTAAAATGAAAAACAGAAAACTCCGATAAAGAAATAGCAAAAAATTCTGGGGAATCATAGTAATTGAATGTTTCAATACCATCACTATAAAACATAGCTCTACACAAATTCTTCAAGTTAAAAAGGGAAAGTCTACACTAGGACCAGACAAGGACCAACAAGTGAATGGAGATAACCCGTCAGGGAGTTAGAGATGGCTCCGCAGTGTGGTGGCTTTTGCTGCTTTTCCAGGGGAACCTGAGTTCATGTCCCAATGCCCAAAAGGATGATGTACAACTGCCGGAGCTTCAAATTCCTGTTCTGGTCTTTGTAGATATACACACAGATACATACCAAAAGACCTATACACATGAATAAAAAATAAATCTTCAAAACAGAACAGACTTTTCCTCCTTTGCTCCTTCACGAAGCCTTTGGGAAAAGTGTTACACTAACTGCAGACAGAAGCCTAGAAAAAGGAAGTCCTGACCATAACTATGGCTGATCAGAGATGATTTAACAGAGCTTGAGGAGGGGAAACCCAGGGTGTCCCAGGAGCGGGCTTCCCAAAGTGCTGTAAACAAAAAAGGCACCCAGTATAACTAGATATCAAGCCTATGACTATGGTGTGACTTGCCAGGAAAATTAACCCACAAAAACACCAGATGCACCTGCTGTCCTAAGATGACTTTTAGAAAAAATACTAAGGAGGTGTGACTGAGTGGGAAACAGAAAATGGGTCAGAGAAAACAAACCCTTGTGCTGAAAGGTCATTATGGTCTAACCCCTCAGTCCTGCAGGAAAGGTCTCTCTATGAACAGTAATGATGTAAGAGAGAACCAGAGGAGGTCATCCCTTCAGTAAGATGCTGAACATGAAGTCAAGACACAGTTCTTAAAACCAAAAACAAACGAACAAACAAATAGAAACCTCCCTTGACTTAGAGATAAAGTTACAGTTACTTTCAGCCCAAACACATGACAGAGGTGGAAATGGTCCTGAAGGCCACAGGTGGAGGTGATACACAGGAGGGGTTGGGGGATGCAGCTGTTATTCTTAAGCAACTCTAGAGTCAGAGGAAAGTTTTCTAAAGTAATAAAGTGAGTAACATATTTTTTAATTTAATTTTTTACTAGATGTTCTCTTCATTTATATTTCAAATGCTATCCCCTTTCCTAGTTTCCTCTTCGAAGTCGCCTATACCCTCCCCCAAACCTGCTCCCCAACCCACCCACTCCCCCTTCATGGCCCTGGCATTCCCCTGTACTGGGGCATATAATCTTAGCAAGACCAAGGGCCTCTCCTCCCAATGATGGGTGAGTAGGCCATCCTCTGCTACATATGCAACTAGACACATGAGCTCTGGGGTACTGGTTAGTTCATATTGTTGATCCTCCTATAGGATTGCAGACCCTTTTAGCTCCTTGGGTACTTTCCAGATGCCACATTTTTAAAAATGTAATGAAATGAGTTTTAATAATACATTTTCCTCAACACAATGCATCAAAATATCAAAATTTCGGTATGTAAACATTACAGAAATATTTAAGGAGACATTTTGCATTCTTTTTAATGATGTCTGGTGACTAACGAATGGTTTGCACTTGTAACTCATTTCAGTCAGGATTGGTACCACTTCAAGTGCTCAGTTACTGCTTCCTTATCTGATACTTTGCTCACCCTTGTATGAAGGAGAAGTAGACCTGATTGTGTGCATCTGCATTATCAATGCACAGATGCACCCCATTTGCCTAGCAGGAACCCCAATCATCCATAGAATCAAACAATTGCAAAGACCAAGAAGATGAAACTTCCTTAACAAAATTCCATTAAAAAACATGAAATTACATATTAGCCTCTTCTAGCTATGGATTTCATCACCAATGTGTATAGACTGCTCTTTGTACATCTCATGTAATTTTACAACTTAGTCCCTTTTCATTATATGTGACAAAAGGAATGTGCAGAAATTTGATTTGCCGAAATATACCAAGTTATGAAGTGACAAAGCTGGTGTCAACCCCAAGCTCTCTGAGGTTGAGCACATCTCTCTGGTGCTCTTCAGAGATTTACAGTAGAATGTGCAGTTTCAGTCCCTTAAAGATGACAAAAGTCCAAATAGCTGGGTCACTTTGACCTGAATCTGATGCCCACTCACTTAAAACTAATGTCAATCCACGTGCTTCTATTTCTTAATAGCGAATTTCTTAGTTCTATTTCTTAAGTACTTCAGAGTAAAAATATCATGTTAACTACATTAACTAACTTAGCCTTTGTATTGAGTAATTTGGATTTACCATGTAAGACAAGTATCAAGGAAAAGACCTGGTCTTCAAATTGCTATCAATATCATCCAGAAGTTCTGCAAGTAGATGGAAACTTTGTTAGTAATTTAGCAGAAAACTTTTATATTAGATGCTGGTTTCATTAACAAATTACCCAGGAATGTAGTAACTTGACTCATGAATATTTATCTTCTTGATTTTTTTTTCCTTGTGTACCAGGAACCCAGATACTGCTTCTCTGGGAACTTTTACATCAATCATTGTTTTTTTTTAAAAACAAACAAACAAACAAACAAAAACTTATCTAATCAAAGTGATATCCAGATCTATTTTTAATGCCCATCATATGGCTTTGACCAAAGACATGAAGTCTTTGTCTAATAAACAAGTATTACTCATGAAATGATGTTGTATTGCTATTTCTTCTAAAATATAAAATTTCTTCCTAGTAGCTGGAGAGATGGTTCAATGGTTAAGAACATTCTTTGCTATTGCAAAAGAGCTGGGTTTGGTTCTCAGCACCCACATGATGGTCCACATCAATCTGTGACTCCAGTTCCAAATTCATTGGTTTCACCAAATTAGACTTTGGGATACGGCCTGTTACGGGTTCCCTATCTGTTGCAGTCCCCCAGGAAAAGTTTTGTCATGCAACAAAGAGACAGCCTACATGATGGGGAAATTGTCTTTGCTGGCTACACATCTGGCAGAGGATTAGTGTTTGGTGTCTAAAATATATGAAGGACTCAGAAAAACTAAACACCAAGAAAACGAACAACTCAGTTAAGGTGATGGAATTGAACAGAGTTCTCAGAAGAAATGTTTTTTAAAAATCCTCACCATCTCTATCTAGCAGAGTAAAGCAAACCAAAACTGCTTATCTCCACAGAAGAATGGCTAAGATTTAAAAATATATATATATGAAGGAACGAAAGAAAGAAGGAAGGAATAAATGAATGAATGAATGAATGAAGAAAGGAAGAGAGAATGAGAAAAAAAAAAAAGATTGCGAATGCTGGCCAGAATGTAGAGAATGGGGAACCTCCCAGCACTGTTTATGGAGTTGCAAATTTGCATAACCACCACTGTGGAAATCAATGTGCAGTTTTCTCAAAAGACTGAAAATATATCTTCAATATGACCCAACTATTCAAATACAGGTCATATACTCAAAGAAGGGGCTCTAACAGGCATAGCAGACATCCATCACTCTGGCAGATCTAGCCCTCCCCCCATTCCCTCTGTCTTGCTAAAAACTATTAGATTACATTCTAAAGCTTGCCATTGAGCTTTAGAATGTAAGCCATTCCCTTATTAGGCTACTTCTCCCCCTGAGGCTGACCATCAAGGTCCAGCTATCAAAGTATTGAAGTCCAGCAATCAAAAGCCCCCTTTTGGCTCACCTAATTAACATTCTCAATTAAAATTAAACACCTCATCTAACACAGGGTTTTCTCTTTTTTTCCTTTATAAACTGCCACTTGCCTATGGACCACATCTGTCTCTTCTCTATTCAGAGTCAGTCCTTAGTTCCTCCGGGATAACATCCCTTCCCCCTCTTCCTTACTTCTTTTTCTCCCTTCTCCCTTGTTCCTCTTCTCTTCTCTCTCATCACCTGTCTTCTGTCTTTGTCTCTTATTCTCTGCCTTTGTCCCTCTGGGGCAAATACATCTCATTTGTGCTGAGAACTGTTTGTGCCAAATCAGGTCCTCTCAAACACTATTTCTCACTACAGAGACAAATGTTCATCCATGTTCATATCTGCGCTATTCCTAATAGCTAGAACATAGAAACAGCCCAGATGTCTATTTACTGATGAGTGCATAATCAAACTATGCTACCCATAGACAGTGGAATTTTATTTTGCTAGAACGGAAAATTAAAATTATGAAATGGATAGGACTGAAAACTATATACCAAGTAATGTAACCCAGATCCAGAAAGACCAATCTTCATGTTTCCACGCATGCATGGCTCTTACCATTGAATTTTTAGACTTGTGCGTTTAATTAAAGAGCATATATAATACTGGAAACTAGAAAGGAACAATTTGTTGGGAGGGGAAGAAAAGTCTCAAAGGAGGGGAAATAGAACACAAGTGATATAAAGGAACATAGGGGGATAATGGGTGGGAGATTTAAGTGAAGAAAGTAGTGGGAGGGGAGAGGAGAGAAAAAGCTTGGGGAGGTATAACTAACAGTAAGGATATTTGCAAATATATATTATTTTATAGGCTTCCTAGATATATATGTGTGTGAATATTCAAATTAAACTCGTTTGAAGTTCTCTTACCCAGGGACTAATGTTCTTCGCAGCATCCATAGATTTCCAAGTAGAAGCCCTGTGACTGGTATAGCATACCCTCCCCCCCTTCAGGAGTGTCCTGAAGACTCTCCAAACAGTACAAGCTATGCCATTGTTACTGTTGCCATTGTTACTGTTACAGAACTTGATAGACTCTATTGCTAAAGATACTATACACTTTGGTCACAGGGCATAGAGAAATCAAATTTGTCTGACCAGGAAGCTACCTTTCTGCTGGCTAGCTTTCATTTCAGGAAGGTGTAAGCTGTTAGGAATAAAACATTATCAACCTTCTTACCCAGCAAGGAACCCTGTGAACTACAACAGTGAACTACCTGGCTAGATACGAGTTCAGTATGGTCATGAATGTAATGAGGGTGACAAAATGCTTTCTGGTTAGAATTAAGGCCCATTCCACAAAAGAAAATACATTCTTTTTACTTCAAATCTGCCAAAGAAACTTGGGCAGCTCACATTCTCCATGTGTGAATCTACTATTACTGCTCTACTAAAGGAATATAATATCAAATGGGCTTCCAAGTTCATACCGACAGGTTAGTGCAGCTCTCAGGCTTCACAAAAGTGTGTGTGTGTGTGTGTGTGTGTGTGTGTTTGTAAAATGCAGACACTGACAGCAAGCCAAAATTCAGAGACTAAGTGTCCAAGGAATGCTTAGCCAAAATTGGAAAAATTGTTTTACTTCCCTGACAAAACTCAGGGACCATAATGATAGTACGGTCATTAAAGAGCCTTAGATTAAGAAGTATCAGAGCTAGTTTACATTCTAACATAGAGGGGAAGAAATCACAAGCCCCTATCTCTCAGAAACTATTGATAGTTGATGAGTTCTAGAGCATCAATTTTCTTGAAAAAAATGTGGATCCTGAACAAGTGATCACATTGGACTCAGTGGTCCAATTTGAGAGAGAGAGAAAGCACAGAGTTAGAGGGAGCAGTGAGTGTGAGGGGGTACAGATGAATCAAGAGGAATATATGGTGAAAATCATCAAATTACATTGTTTCAGATTATTAAAGAATTAATAAAATCCCATGTTAAAACTCTAATTGTCAGATAATTTATTAATGAACATAATGATAGCCAATATGAACTCTAGAACCAACATGTTTGAGCTGCAAAATATCTGAAAGCTCAAAAACAACATAAGAAGATAGAAAGCCTCCTGAGTTTGTTTATTAACTATCTATTGATGATGATGGGTTCACAGTTATTGTTATACAGAACTAGAAATTAAGCCAAGATGGTTTGAGCAATTGAAAAATACATTTTAAAATGACCAGTGACTGAAAACTGTACTTTATTTTCTAGGAGCCTACCTCTTATCAGAATTCACACATGGTAGAAAGATGTATGTGCAGTGACACTTCATGCTATATTAGTCACAAGAGCCAAAAGCAAAAAGTGATAACCTTGAGAGTCGTTAAAACTTCTGTTATAGAAATGATATCAGAAACCCTTGCTTAAAATATTTAACTAGTCTCTCAGAATATTTAATAGAGTAGAATATATTAAATACAGAAACATGCAGCACAGTTTTGTTTTCCTTATGAAACAATACAATATTGTCTTACTAAAATAATTAAGAGATATGACAATGCAACTTTTTTCTTTTTTATATATCTTTTATTATTTTCTTCATTTACATTTCAAATGCTATCCCAAAAGTCCCCCATACCCCTTCCCCACTCCCCTACCCACCCACTCCCACTTCTTGGCCCTAGTGTTCCCCTGTACTAAGGCATATAAAGTTTGCAAGACCAAGGGGCCTCTCTTCCCAATGATGGCCGACTAAGCCATCTTCTGATACAGATGCAGCTAGAGACACAAGCTCCAGGGGTACTGGTTAGTTCATATTGTTGTTCCACCTATAGGGTTGCAGACCCCTTTAGCTCTTGGGTACTTTCTCTAGCTCCTCCACTGGGGTCCCTTATTTCTATCCAATAGCTGACTGTGAGCATCCACTTCTGTGTTTTCCAGGCACTGACATCACCTCACAAGAGACAGCTATATCAGGGTCCTTTCAGCAAAATATTGCTGGCATATGCGATGGTGTCTGTGTTTGGAGGCTGATTATGGGATGGATCCCCGGGTATGGCAGTCTCTAGATGATCCATCCTTTCATCTCAGTTCCAAACTTTGTCTCTGCAACTCCTTCCATGGGTGTTTTGTTCCCAATTCTAAGAAGGGGCAAAGTGACCACACTTTGGTCTTCATTCTTCTTGAGTTTCATGTGTTTTGCAACTTGTAACTTGAGTATTCTAAGTTTCTGGGCTAATATCCACTTATCAGTGAGTACATATCATGTGAGTTCTTTTGTGATTGGGTTACCTCACTCAGGATGATGCCCTCCAGGTCCATCCATTTGCCTAGGAATTTCATAAATTCATTCTTTTTAGTAGCTGAGTAGTACTCCATTGTGTAAATATACCACATTTTCTGTATCCATTCCTCTGTTGAGGGACATCTGGGTTCTTTCCAGCTTCTGACTATTATAAATAAGGCTGCTATGAACATAGTGGAGCGACAATGTAACTTTATTACACAAAATTTAAACACAATCAGCTATTGAATGTTTAGACTTGAGGAACGCAAAACAAGCAGTAGATCAGATGACATTAGCTTATTTTTTTTTCTGTCTATACACGCATATTATATGATTTGATTTCTATACACTATGAAGCTGGTAAATAATTTTACAAGAAGCTCACATCCTGTAATTTTCAGGACTTCATTTTTTATATAATGGAGACTTGAACTTCAATACCAGTAGCTTATGGCAATGTTGAAATAGCATTTCTGTCCATTTAAAGTATTTCAAACTATTCAGTGTGGTATTGGGTATGGGTGTGTAGCTGTCTCCTCCAAATAGAAGCATTTCCTCATAGAGGGAGGAGGGGATAACATAAGAGACTCAATTGGTCAGGGAGCTAAGTTTACAAGGTTTAGAATAGTCAGAAAATTACAGGATTCTCAAGACCTTTCCTCAAGGAGATTTGTAGAACCAACAGTCCAACCCAGCCATGACATCCATGAACCACATCAACAACCAACATGACCATTGCACCTTATTGGTCCATTAGCGGTGCATATGCCATGCTATTAGAGCAGTGCCCAACTGCTCTGATTTAGCTTAGGATCCCCTCATCATTTGTATGATGTGCAAGGGAGCTTGAAGAATACAATTTTGTTTGGTTTATTTATAAGATTGTATTTTATTTAAAACATGTATCTCTTCCTTTTCTCCATCTAAAACCTCCTATATATTTCTCCCTACTCTGGTTTAAATTCATAGCCTCTTTTTCACTAATTGTTATTGCATGCATATATGTATAGATCCCTAAATATAACTTGTTGAGTCCATATTACAAGGCTACACAATCTCAAAGAAAAGTCCCATATCTTCCCACTTCTTCTATAATGTTCCTGAACCTTAAGTCTGGAAGTGTTTTGTTGATTTACCCAATGGAACTGGGTTCTACTACTATGTATTTTGGTTGATTATGGTTTTCTGAAACAGTCTTCATCTGTTGTAAAGAAAAGATTTCCTTGACGAGAGGTGAAGACTACATTTACGTGTGGGTATGAGGATAAATATTTATAAATTTTTGTTAGGGATTATGTATGCTGTTTTAGCAAACTAGTGGTTGTAGATCCTCTTCTAGTAGCCATGATTCACTAGCACTGAGTAGTTAGGTAGTAATTCAGTACCAGACATGGCATTGCTCTTGATGAGGGGATCCTAAGCTAAATCAGAGCAGTTGGGCACTGCTCTAATAGCATGGCATATGCACCACTAATGGACCAATAAGGTGCAATGGTCATGTTGGTTGTTGATGTGGTTCATGGATGTCATGGCTGGATTGGACTGTTGGTTGCCATCCTCCTTGGGAAGCAAGCATGGTATCTTTTAGTAATATGAAAGTTGGCCATCAGAGGAAGGCATTCCTGTCAGTTCTGACTCAGAGGCCCCTGAGCTTTTTTGTGAAGTTTATGCTGTCTTTAGCAATAAGAACTTACATTCCACTTCTGGGGATAAGAGGGTTGTAACTTTTAGGAGTTGTTATTCTGAGTCAGATTTTTGAAATCCAGCTGCATTTGTGTTCTCCATGCTCCTGAAAGTAACCCCTTATCATGCTCCTATGCATAATCTTAATAACCTCATTGGTTTACCCTGATAGAATTGCAGAATCATTTCTTCGTTTTGTCATAGTTGCCCTATAATGGATAAATAAATGTTCATTGATGTTATTCCTGAAAAAGTCACACAGCACAATTGCCATCCATATAAGGACTGTCAGAATGAAAGATAAACTGGAGAGCAATCATTGCATTGCCACTGCCATAAATAAGAAGCTGTGAAGCTGGAGCTAAAAGGTCTGCAAGGAAAGCATCTGCAGGGGAAACCCCAATATGACTGTCTTTCTCGATGTGGTATGGAATAGCATGCATCTTTGCTGAAATATCATCTGCATGTGCCCTGCAATGATTGTTAAGACTTGAAACTGAGGCTGAACTGCCTGAAGTGCAATATTATCAGGAGGAATCTCAGAGTGGTTGTATTATATAAAGTAACACCCCTTTTTGATCTCTGGGTGGACATCACTGGGATGACCCACAAATTATTGACTCTTTCAAGACTATATTGCAGTCCCTGAAAATAGCACATATGGAATAGTTGGAAAAGCAAGCTTCGGGTAGTTCACATCTGTAGTCTTTGCTGGAGGGTTTTAGGTGCTACTGAGCCTAATACCAGAAAGGAATGACTGTATAAAAAAACAGGAATACAATAGGGAAATATGGATTTTTGTCATCCACATTAACCTCTGATTTGGCAGAAAAAGGTAGGCAAATGGGGAGGATGATGTGGGGACATTGCTTTTCCATTTCTTGAATCCAGCAGAGGACAAGGGAAAGAAAATAAAATTCATATCCATGCTAAAGAGCACTTTGTTAGATCCAAAGCTTTGGAAAACATGGAAATAATTGAACAAAAAAAATGAGAGAGAGAGAGAGAGAGAGAGAGAGAGAGAGAGAGAGAGAGAGAGAGAGAGAGAGAGAGAGAGAGAGAGGAAACTCTTAGTTCTCACCTTTACTCAAAGGAGAATATCCTTGGTTTGGTGGGCATAGGGACATTAATATGCCCCCAGATGAAACTATGCTGATCAGGAATTCTCTGTATCTGAACTCCTTGGTTTGGGGAAAACATAAACAAGGGAGCACAGCCTGGTTAATGAGACTGTGAGACATGGGAAAGGCAATATCACTCTTTGTGCCACTGACACAGAGAAGCTAAGGAATATAATACTCATCTCCAATGCAAAGGCAGCACAAACTGATGACATACAAGTAAAATCAATCTCTAATGTGCTGGCTCATAGGAGAGACTATAGATAGTTGATTTTCCCCAGCCGAGGTCTTCATGAATGTCAGGAACTTAAAGGCAACACAGGAAACACAGACATTACTAACAAAACTGACCACAAGAAAAGAGGTGCTTGATTCCTCATTTGTTGGGGTGGAGAAAGCGGTATTCCCAGGAGAATTAAGCAAGAAGGATTCAATAGGGACTACAAAATCAGTGTGGGACTTTAGTGGCTTTTTAGAATCACATGCTTATGTGATTGAAAGACTCTGGCAGATCTGAAGGATTTACAACAGATGACAAATTGAATAATAAGCTACTAAAGCTATCAATGGTGAATAAAAAGGAAATGACAAAGCAAATGAAGGGTCTTTTGGATCACTCAACAGCATGTGTGCCAAGATTTATGTCAAACTGGAGGCAACAACAACAATCCAGGACTGGGTTACTCAGCTTCTAGAAGGCTTTCATGCTTGAGAAACTGTTCATAAGCAACATAAATAATCAAGAAACAAAGATGGAAAAGATTAAGCATGTCCTAAGAATTGACAATTATCCCCTTACCTATGCTATGTGCATTTTTTTTCCCTGGGCAACTGTACTTGGGTCAGGGCACGAAGTCTGAGGTCCTTTCAGCAGCTTTGTTTATCTGATGAAAAGGAAAGAGCCATGGAGCTTCTCCAGAGTCCATCAGAATGGGAAAGAGAGCTCCAACAGCAGGCACAACAAGCTAGCTGATAGCCCTGCTTCTCCATGGGTGAGAACCAAGCCATCTCAGTCAGGACTATCAGGGTAGAGAGATGTGCAGAAGTCCCATGGCAGTAACAGCACCCTAGAATGAAAAAACCTGAGGGCTTAAAAAAATGACAGAGGATCAACAGCTGTAAAATTAGGGTACTGCTTCCTGTCTATACCATTGTACCCATTCTTGCTCTCTTGACAAAATACAAATGGTGAGATATTTTCATGCTGCAATAGATCTTAAAATTTCTTTTTTTTAGTACCCTCTTACCTGTAAGAGTCCAATTGATATTTGCTTGGAGTGGGTAATGGTAGGCCATCAGAAACCGTATCCCTTTAACAGTACCATAGAAATGATCTCCCATTGGGGACTGTGACATTCACATCACAGGTCTTTGTGTTCTAGTCCCAATTTCAGGTTCCCTCCTGGGGCCTTCAATACATTTCTGAAGCAGTTACTCATACCCATACCTGTAAAGCCTTTTTGTACATAAACTGTTAATACTTGACTGCCTTGCAGATTTGTAAAGTCATATCATAAAACAGTAGATATAGCAATTAAGGAAGTGAAGCAAAGCCACGTATTATGAGCAGACCCAGCATTCTTCTTCTTTTTATTTTTTCCAATATTTTATTAGATATTTTCTTCATTCACATCCCAAAAGTCCCCATACCCTCCCCCTGCCCTGCTCCCCTACCCACCCACTCCCACTTCTTGGCCCTGGCATTCCCCTGTACTGGGGCATATAAAGTTTGCAAGACCAAGGGGCCTCTTTTCCCAATGATGGCCGACTAGGCCATCTTCTGATACATATGCAGCTAGAGACACGACGAGCTCTGGGGGTACTGGTTAGTTCAAATTGTTGTTCTACCCATAGGGTTGCAGACCCCTTTAACTCCTTGGCAGACACAGCATTCTAAGGAGCAGTAAGGTTGTGGGGTGAAAAATCCCAGTGTCAGAAGGAGGCTACTTTCCTGTACACTGTACATCACAAATGTCCTTGAGATCTCATGAGCATTGAGGTTATTGTCACTGCTTCTGGTTGCAAAGAAGAATCAGATGGAAAGTCCCTATTGTTAACACACCACAAGTTTTGAAGTGAGACTAGAGGTGAGCTGGGCATTCCTTCCCCAGTGATGGCTTTATCGTGAGAGGCATTATGCAGGCTGTAAGGGAAGAACTGTCACTGGAGGTCCTGCTGAATTAGGTATCCTTCATGCTATTCCAGGCAAACTGTACACACTGTTACAATCATGTGTGTGCTGTGGGTGCAAATAACTGTGTCCTAGATAGATTTAATGTCCCTTCATAGAAAGGAAACCAGGCTTGGGACTATGAGACAAAGACCTCTAGCTAGGGAAATCACAGTCCTCAGTGGGAAGGCAATTGTTATAGGCATGTGATTGGATGCCAAATTGCCTTCTAAACATTTATGCTTACAGATTACTAAGGCTACTTAGTAATCTACTTCAGTCACAGATAGAAACTTTGGTTTTGTATTGACAGCAGCTACTGACATATTAATGACCAGTAAAGTGTTTAAGAATAAATGACTGATGTTGTGGCATAGCAAGCCACTGCCCAGACACAAACAGAAGAAAATGATCAGACGTGTACATCACCAACTTCAAAAAGCTCAGGCAACATCCAGTAAGAGGGGGTGAAAGAACTCTGGCAGGCAACAGAACAGGAATGCCAAGAGAAAGGATGTTATATTGTATGACTAATTCCTTCCTCAGAGAAGGAAGGAGGAAGAAAAGAAAGGAAGGCTCAAAATATTGGAAGGACTCAGAAACAAGATTCTCAAGTTCCTTCCTCAAGTTTATAGTCAATAGTCACATGCTAAGGAGTAGGGTCTGTCTGTTAGAGCCCACTGTAAGCTGTGCAGAGAGCTCCAGCCACGCAGCTTTTGTGAGCTATATGGTGCTGGATGGCCTTTTTAACGAGGCAGCTGCATCTGAGTTGCTACGCTCCTGAAATTAACCCCTCATCTATACCTTGCTAATCATATCAATGAATGCAAGACTCACCAAGCAAGACTTATTTAGAACCGCTTCTTTGGATTCTCACTGGTGCCTTATCTGAGATGAACAATCATTTGCCAACATCTCCCGTGGAAGTCACACAGCAGGTATGTACTGTTTAATTTATACAGTTATCCAGAAGTTAAATATCCCACTGCACAAAACATACTCCCTGCATTGATTCACTAGTCTTCCACCTGAAACCATTTCCAAAGATAACTAACTACTAATAGTGTTTCTATTAGTCACATCTATAATATATATATATATATATATATATATATATATATATATATATATATATATATATATATGGGCTCAAGGTGCTGTTTTTTGGCTGTCATTAGAAAGTGATAGAGATGATATCAAAGACAGATATTATTAGGATTCATTTTATTACTACTTTTAAAAAGACCATTAGTGTTTAGTTTCATGCTAAGTCTCTAGGTTATTTAGTCTCTGTTTCTTGGCCACCTAAACAGTGGCAGGTATGGGCTCCTTTTCATTAACACAGAATGGTAGTCAGATTTCTGCTCCTGCAACAAAATAGCCACGAAAACAACTTCAGAAGATGGCTTTACTGTGGCTCAGTGTACAGTTTCAGAGACTTTAATCTATAATTGGCTTCTTCCCTACCATGAAACCATGGCAAGGTAGACTCTCATGGCAGAACAAAATTACTCAACTCATGGTAGCCAGGAAGAAGAGAAAGAGAGAGACAGATACAGACATTACCCAAGATTTAGTACAAAGGACATGCCCCCATGACGTCATACACTTAACCCCACCTCTCATTCCCATCACCTTCCAATAATGCTGTCATATTGTTATTCCATGACTACACCGATCAATTGATTAAGTCAGACTCCTTGTGACCCCATTGCCTCCCCATCAGATCTACTCACTGGAAGCTCAGGCTTTACCACCATACACAAGCCATTTTACAATGCTAACTAAAATTCCTCAGACGCCAACAGGCACATTTTGTAAATGAACCTGAGGAAAATAGACTTGATCTTCAAAATAATTGCAACTTAGTATTTCATGTTAAAACAAATAAACATTATTATTTGTTAATTTAGGCTGAAACCTTAGGAAAAAAATATTCTTTATTTATATTGCCATACAAATGACACCAGTCACCTGAAGAAACTGAAGAAAAGAGGAAATTTGAGCAAATCATTTTTTGTTTGTTTTTAATTTGTTAGATGCTACAGATTTACACTATTCAACTGAAACAGTTTCAATATTTTGAAGCTAGATAATACACTTATTAAATTATCTTTATATTGCCTGTGTGGTTTTAATACACGTCAATTTCTAAAAGGAAATGTTTGCAGTCCAGTGTTTTTAGGAACATCCAGGAAAAAAGGATTATTGAAATGAGTGGAGCCAGGAACAGTGGGAATAACAACAATCACACAGAATTCAGCTGCCTCACCCCATTTACTGTGCAGCCTTGATCTCACATGATATTTGGTCTTTAATGCATGCAAGACCAGCCAGTGATTTGCTAAAATTCCCTGATGTATAAATGCCAAAGGCTCTGCAGGAACAGCGGGCCCAGACAGTGTCATTCACAAGCTCAGCCTTCCAGGCCTTTTGCCTTTAGCTATTGTTTAATACCAGCTGTTTGTCCTTTCTCTTCCTCCTGCTTCTCTACCTCCTCCAGGTCTGCTTTAAAATCTACCCCCACAGAACCAAGAATCATTCTCAGTTGCCTAAGCAACTCTCTAACATAGGATGGCTCCCAGCTTCCCAGGCTAGTTCCACCACATCCTTCAATTAATTAGTTAAGCTACGCTTTTGATGAAGAGTCAGATATTCCTTAGGCCTATAATCATGAATTGGATGGCCGAAGTTTGCTTATCGAGCCACACACTTCCTGTGTGCATCCTCAGGCTGTCTCTCTCCAAGGGCCCTTTCCAATAGAAGAACTAAGGGTTGCAATGTTATGACAACCCATTTTTTTTATTGGATATCTTATTTATTTACATTTGAAATGTTATCCTCTTTCCCGATTTCCCTTCCGGAAACTCCCTATCCATTCCCCTCTCCCGCTGCTTCTATGAGGGTGGTCACCCACGCATCCATTCCCACCTTACTACCCTGGCATTCTCCTACATTGGGGCATTAAGCCTTCACAGAATCAAGGGCCTTTCCTCCCATTGATGCTGACAAGACCATCCTCTGCTACATATGCCGCCGAGCCATGGGTCCCTCTGTGTATACTCTTTGGTTCGTGGTTTAACCCCTGAAAGCTCTGGAGGGTCTGGTTGGTTGATATTGTTGTTCTTCCTATGAGATTGCAAACCCCTTCATCTCCTTCAGTCCTTTCTCTAACTCCTCCATTGGGCTTCCTGTGCTCAGTCCATTGGTTGGCTGCGAGTATCTGCCTCTGTATTTGTCAGGCTCTGGCAGAGCCTCTCAGGAAATAGCTATCAGGCTCCCTCTCCATTTTCCCTCAATACTGCCTTGAAGATTTACTTTGGTAAAATGTCTCCTGGTTGTTCTGGCCATTTGGCATCTTCTGAAGCTTGGCAGAATTCCTTAGTTGGCAGTATTGAGGTTGGTATGTTTTTCTCCTTCAGGTCCTCTCTGAGATTCAAAATGTTCATGTTTTTAAGCAAAATACCACCAAAGCATCAGATCCTTCCAAAGCAGGCAGAGACAGCCAGGCTGTGTTTATGTGTTCAGAGGAGAAATTCATCTCAGACCTACCTTTCCACCCAGGTGCTGCTGCTATACAGTGGAGAGTGCTGATGGCCAGACAAGGTCAAAGTGAGCCCCTCATCTGACCTGACAGGACCAGGCCAGATGGAAGTGCATGATTCCTCACATTTAAGAAAATGTTTTCTTACGTTGAAAAAGGCATGTGGGAACAAATTTTTGCTAGTAGAGTTTGTCAGTTTATTGAGTTCTGGCTATAGAATATACATAATATCATATGGTGTAGGTGAGCTAAAAAAAATTTACTTGCATAAAATATGGTCATTATTTAAACATTTACACTATTGTAAACTTAGCTAAACTCAAAGAAGCTTGACTGTTTTAACTTTTTTACAGAAAAAAAATAATTAAATGTATATGCAGTATTTTCTCTTGAACCCAGCCAGGCTTATTTTTGTGGTTGTTGTTGTTGTTGTTATCGTTATCGTTATTATACATTTACAGTGAACACTAAGGTAAATCAGCAAACAGAATTGATAGGACCAAAGCTAAGTAAGGGTGATGAAAATAAGTTTTTCTGCCTGGATTTAGAGTAGAGGAGATGACCGAGCCTGCCTCTTCAGTAGCTATAGGCTCCACTGTGGCAAAGCTTCCAGCTCTGTGGGTAAGGATGCATGCCTGACATGGCGTAAGTCTATAGATCCAAGGATAACTTGCAAGGATAGCTTCTTCCCTTCCACTTTGTGGGTCCTTGTGATTAAATTCAGGACCTCATGTTGGTTGAAAGGACTGTTATCTTCAGAGCCATCTCTCCAGAATTGTCATTTTTAAACTGAGCACTTCAGCCGTACTCAAAAAGCCTTTATAGGCAACTGAACAATAATGGATTCAATGAGAAGCTATGACCATGCAGGGTTTATTAGCTTATTTTTAAAGCCATAAGCTCACGGGATGAGAGAGTTTTAGGGCACAAAATGTTAATGGCAACACTCAAGAGGCTGAGGCAGGAGAGTCACTGGCTAGATAGCTAAACCCTCTTCAACAAAAACAAGTCCATATTGTTGGCATTAGAAACAGCTTTACAGTCAGCCTTGGAATCCAGAGATGATGTCAACCCTAGGTGCCAAGGGCCCTTTTGCATCTGTTGCCATGGCAGCCACACTCCTGGCATACATCTCACCTGTGCCTGTCATTCATTACCTTGCATCCATGTCATGACCCAAATAAAAGACTGAAACCTCTACCCTTCACCCCTTTCTCCCTCATTCTCCTCTTCCTCGCTTTCTCCACCTCCCCCACCCAATAAAAAAAATCCTCTTCTTGTGGAATTGTGCTGGCCTGGCGTGATGTGTCTGGAAAAGAACCGCCTTCGAACTAACACTTATGCCTGTGAACAATTAAGTGTTTCGTTTTATCTAAGACCAAACCCACAGATTCACGCATGCGAGGCAAAGGCTATAGCACTGAACTAAACAATCCCGTTCCAATGCTATTTTACTGTGTCCTAGAGCTAAAGGTAGTCATATATCCTACATGGATTAAATATTTAAAAAGTAAACACTGACTTGGAACATATTACAAACAGATGTGTAGTTCATCTGTTAACTCAAAACCCGTACTTCAATCTACTGACTTAACAGTTCAAAGCATGTCACAAGGAAGTGCTATTGAAAATTACAAAATAGTCAAGTGTCCCTCTAGGACATTAGGGATTATTTCAACAACTATAGCAGCCCTCCTGTCATGAAGCTGCTGCACATTAAGGAAATTCACTTGTATTTTTAGATACTCATAATTATCCCCCATCCTCCTATTATGTAACATCATTACAAGAATAGATTTCTGTGGCAATAAAACAATGTTTACTGCTTCTTTATCAGCCTGCCATGCAGAATTATTTTAAAAGTCCACTCTCTTGTTAACATGTACTTATTCATAGCGCCAATTTACTGCCAAAACCACATTAATCTGAGCCTAACTCAAGTCACTACTTCATAATTTGTCCTGTTAAGTTTTCTGTGAAGGGAGAGATTAGCAGGCTCCTCTCTTTCATAAAACACAGCATGACGATAGCTAGCTTTATTTTCTTAAGGGCAAGCAAGGCTCCCTCCTTGCTACTTTAGTTTTCTCCTTAGAGGAAAATAGTTTTTTACTTCTCCCCTACAGGATAAATAAACTCCATTGTATTTGCTGGAAATCCTATCTAATTTAGCCCAGAACAGCTTGTTGAGGACATATTCAGAGGACTTTGCAATTTTTCTGACGTTAAGAGCGATGAATCTATATCTCATTAAGAGCTATTTTTGCCTTCCTCACTTACTTTCTCAATATCCTTGCCAAAGGAAGCTTCTCTCTCACCCAAACAAACCTGTGCACCGCCGGTTTCTCCTGTAGAAGGGTTTTTGTTATTGAAGATTGAACAGCTAGTGTTTTCTTTTCTCAAAGTGAATTACCTTCATCAAGCAACCTTAAAGAATTTTTAGAGGTTCTGCTTCTGTTAATGAGATCGTTTTTCCTTTCTCATTTGGAATAAGCCCGAATCTTGCCATCTTTGAATCATTGACCTAGTTACTCAGGCCTCCAGCCAATGTCCCTGCTTGCTCTTTATGTTTCCCACTCTGTATCAAATCCCTTAGGAAGCCCTTCAAAGATACTGAGTGTGGTCCATGCCAGCACCTTCTTTCCCAAGAATGCATACTTCTATATGCTTTCCAGCATAGTGTCCTTCACTATATATCACAAGTGAGTCTGCAAAATCTAATTCAGGTTTGTCATTTTCTCAGCTTGAGATAGGATAATGCAAGCCTAAAAAATACTGCAAAGTCTTAAGCATGGTTTGCATGACTGGATCCCATCACCCAATCCTTTCCAGCTTCACTGAGTCTTTCTCTCAGCGAGCTTGGCCACAATGGATTCCATAGCTTTCATCTCAGAATCTGAGGCTTTGGAGCTTCTTCATGCTGCTGGTGCTGCTTATTCCTTCCCTGAAGCAAATTGTGATCAATTCAAGACACTCCTAAGAATAGCAGACATGCTCTACAGTCCCCCCTCCCCACTATGCGTAACGTTTCACATAACACCTATTACTACAAACAGCAAAGGTTTTTGTTTTTCTCTTTGTCTTACTCAGATAGGAATTTTCTGTACCAAGGTGCCTTGCTCATTTCATTGTATCCTCTACTTTATATGAATCTAAAACAGAGTAAGCATTCAATTGCTCCAAGATGGATTCCACTTAGAGAAGCAAGCTCAATAAAATTTTCTCTTCATTAGTGTCTTCCTTATTTACATAATCTTTCTTAGAAAAAATAACAAAGTCTTTCTGGTTCCCACAATAACATTTGTTGGCATGGCTAAGAGAAGCAGGATCCTGGCCACATTTGGAAAACTCTATGCAACCGATGTGTTATAAAATAATGTGAAATCATGAATTTTGCCTAAAAGCAAGTCATATAACCTCTTATATAATAAGTTAATTTCCATTGCTTAAATAAGTCCATATCTTAAAATTACCCACTTGTAAGTAAAACTCTGAAAACATCTTCCTTTGATTTTGCAATTTCTCTCTTTGATAGTTTAAAATTCAGTATTCATGTAATTTGTCCTCACTAACATAGATACTCCATGCCAAATCCAAGCACTGATGAATGCTATTCACAAATAATTCAGATAGTTTTCTTTTTCTAGCAGGGTCCATCTATAAGTCCTAGAGAAAGGAGCAGACAGAGGATGATAGGCAGCATATGCCCTAAAATTCTAGAAAATACTGCTCAAAAATTCTAGGCATGCTGAAGGTTATTTTATTTCACTTGAATTAATCAATTTGGTGTGTGAACTTAAAGCATTTTAATGAGGCTTTCAACATAATTAAGGGAATTGTGGTGACTTTTTCACTACCATAAACATAGTGACATTAGTCCCACTCTCTGCTTTACTAAGAATTTCCAATGAAATAATGCCAGTGGCATGGCAATGAATGTAGAGACAGTAGTCTTTAAAACTTAGTGGACTACTTTGAACACTATTAGCAAGCAGACATTCTACGTTCGAGAGTAACTCTAGTACTTTCTTATATCATTAAGGACCATGTACATCCCAGTGACCAGGATATTTTCTTTACACCACAGCATTCTACATTAAAATATATATCATAATTCCTCAAGTGATCTAATTTGGGGATATTAAAATATACTTTGATTATGATATTCTTTATAAAGTTCTTCAGTTAATAAACCTAAAAAAACTATTAAAAGTTTAGCTGTTCTGTCATAGGATTTGCCAGAAAATTAAATATACTCAAAAGAATTACAAAATTCTAAGAAATTAATTACTACCTTCCTAAATTATCTGAAAGCTAAGTCATTATTTTGAATATTTTTTGGAGAAGTTTTCTGGGAATCACCATCACCTTTGTAGTCTCTCTTCCCAGGACTTGTTACCAATCATCAACTGCAATCCAAGAATATGAGGTGGTAGTTTCCAGAAGCTAACAAGTTGTAATTTGTAAACTGTTACTCCTCAGAGCAGTTGAGGAAAATTTGCCAGGTCTATCTACCCAAGGACATGTGATTCCCTCATGCAACAAGGACATGCCACCCCTCAGTGTTTCAGTCACTATCTTAGATCAACAGTGTTCCTCAGGGGCTTACTGGTAATAATCCTTCTTCATTTGTATTGAAGAACAACAGTGATGTGCTGGTGATTTGGTACGGGAATGTTGTCACTGTGTAGAAGATTTAACTCTTCTACATGAAAGGTAAGCATATATTGAACTAGTTTGAGATAGTCACATATATTGTAATATTTCATTGTAAGTTTATACTATTTTATTACTTTATTAGTTATGTCTAAATAATTTTAATTAATTAATATAATTTATTTATTTATTCTTCTCTCATAAATTGCATCACGACCCCAGTTTTGCCTACCTCCTCTTCTCCTAGCACACCACACCTCTCCTCTCTTCCTAATCCACTCCACTTCCGTTTTTCTTCAAAAAAGATCAGGCCTCTCAGGGTTATCAAGCAAGCATGATGTAACAAGTTACAATAAAACTAGTCATAAACCCTCATTTCAAAGCTGGACAAGGCAACCCAGTAGGAGGAAAAGAATCCCAAATCAGGCAAAAGAGTCCCACTCTGATCCCACTCTGACTATTAGGAATCCCACAAGAATGACAAACTACCCAACAACATATATATAGAGAGAGGACCTAGGTCAGACCCATAGAGGCTGCCTGATTGTCGATTCTCCTATGAACTCCTGGTTAGTTGATTCTGTGGGCTATGTTTCTATGATGTTTTTGACCCCTCTGAATCCTATAGCACTTCTTCCCCCTCTTTCACAGGATTCCCCTACCTCTGCATAATGTTTGACTGCTCCCACCAGTTGCTAGATGAAGCCTCTCAGATGACAATTATACTAAGCTCTGGTTTATGCATATAGCAAACTATCACTTTGTAAGGAATCATTACATTGACTTTTTATTGCCAGTTTGTCTCTGGTCTATCCAGTCTCTGGCTTGTGATCATTCAGGCAATGTCATACAGAGGCTCCTTTTCATAGCATGGGTCTCAAGTCGGACCAGTCATTGGTTGGTCACTCCCACAAGTTCTGTGTCACCTTTACCCCAGCACAAGTTGTGGGCAGGATTATAAATTATAAATCCAAGGTTTTATGCCTGGGTTGGTGTTCAAATCTCTCCATTGGAAGGCTTGCTTGGTCAAAGAAGATAACAGATACAAGCCATCACTACAGGTCTTTGCTAGGATCCCCTTGTAAATTTCAGGAAGCTTTTATTACACCAAGTTTCTACAAGGCCTCTAAAATTTTCCACAATTCTAATCTAGTAATTAGTACTAGATTATTAGATTAGTACTAATCTAGAGATTCCTTCCCCAGTAGTCTCTTCCTCCCACCCCTGATCTCTACATTTTGCATCCACACCTACCCCAAGGCCACTCAGAAAATATATTTCCCCTTCCCTGGAAGATCCCTGTGTTCCTCCTAGAGCCTTCCTTTTTACTTGGCCTCTCTTAGTCTACATGAATTGTAGCATGGTTATCCTTTAATTTATAGCTAATATCCACTTATAATGGACATATATTTTTTTTCCATGTCTGTCTTTCTGGGTCTGGGTCTGGGTTACTTCACTTGGCATTATTTTTTCTAGTTCTATCTATTTTCCTGAAAATATCATCATGTTATTAAAAAAAAAAAAAACAGCTGAGTAATATTCCATCGTGTAAATGAACCACTTCTTTATCTGTTCTTTAGTGAAGGGATGTTGCCATAAATCTCCTCCCAAATATGCCCCAGCAATGAAAACACAACACAGTTAATATTATTACATGTTGTGTGAAAGACCCACAACGTGAGGACTCCCCCACATTCTGACTCAGGAGAGGCAACACCTCAAATCACACAAGAAACGGTCTTGCTGCAACTGCAAGAGAATTTTTATTCAAGAGCGCTCTCGAGCCCATGGTCATACACCACACAGGGGTAGAGGACCATGGCGCCCCGAGTAGCTGAGTAAGGGGGTATTTAAAGGAAGAAACCACAACTCAAGGAGGTGGGGAGGGCGTTGTTGGAAAATACCAAAAATACCAGTTAAGAGTCACAAGGAAGTGCAAAGTCGCAAGTGTCAGGTTATCTCTCAAGACAGTTTCTAAGAGCCCCTAACAATCTAAGAGCCCCTAAAGATAGCACATTTGCATTGCAGGTTCCAGCAATGGTCAAGGTGGGTCAGGGTGACTTTCTTTGAATGAACACTTTTTGAACCCAGGAAGCGGGTGGGTGGAGGAAGGAATGTCGCTATCTGTTTTATGACCAGCACCTGGAGCACTAAGCCACAAATACCACACTCTCAAGCCTAAAGGCCTCGAATTTTGCTATACTTCTTCAGTGCACCTGGATTGGGCAGACCTACTGCTATACTACCATCTTCCACATCTATGGAGACCCCTTAGAACTTGTGGTTTCTCCAAGCCATATGTTTATGCTCAGCTTTTCTTCTTCTTCCTCCTCCTCTGCATTCTCTCCCTCTTCCATTTTCTCCTTCTTCTCTCCCCCAATTCCAGCTCCACCTTCTCTTTTATCTGCCCAATCACCAGCTCTCCTTTATTTTGCAAATTAAGGTGGGAAGCAGGTTTACAGGAAATAACCCAAGTGCTGACTCAATCCTTGTTTGCAACCCCTCAACAGGAGAACAGATTTAACATCAAATATAATTTTCCCCAGGGCTATCCACAACAAAGGGACATGTAAGTTATTTCCATTTTCTGGCTATTACGAATAAAATTACTATGAATATTCTTGAACAAGTATCCTTGTGGTAGGATGGAGCATCCTTTGGGTACATGCCCAGGATTTTGAGAGCTAGGTCTTGATGTAGTCAAGCCCCATTTTTCTGAGAAGACACCATATTGATTTCTAAGGTAATCCCATCAGCAGTGGAGGAGTGTTCTCCTTGCTCCACATCCTTGCCAGCATGAGCTGTCACTTGTGGTTTTGATCTGAGCCATTCTGGCAGGAGTAAGTTAGAATCTGAATGTAGACTTGTTTGCATTTCCCTGATGACTAAGGATGTTGAACATGTTTTTATAGTGTTGTTTGGCTTTGTGAGATTCTTGAAAATTCTTTGTTTAAATCAGTACCCTTTTTTAATTGTATGATTTAGTTTTTTGGTATCTAGTTTTTTAATTCTTTATGAATTTTGAATATTAGCCATCTGTCAGATGTGGAGTTGGTGAAAATATTTTCCTATTCTGTAGGCTGTCACTTTGTCTTATTAACAGTATACTTTGCCTTACAGAAACTTCAGTTGCTTGAGGTCTAATTTGTTAATTGTTGATCTTAGTGCCTGTCCTATTAATATTCTATTCAGGAAGTTGTCTCCTACGCTAATATGTTCAAGGCTATTCCCCACTTTCTCTTCTAACAGATTCAGTGTACCTTTCTTTTTCATATATATTGATCTACTTGGACTTGAGTTTTGTGCAGGGTGATATATATGGATTTATTTGCATTTTTCTACATGCCAACATCCAGTGAGAATAGCACCATTTGTTGAAGATGCTTTCTTTTTACCATTGTAAAAAGCAATTTCCATTGCTTCTTTGTCAAAAATCAATTGTCCATAGATCGACTTGTCTATTTTTATTCTAGCACCATATTACTTTCATTACTATAGCTCCATATTACACCTTGAAATCAAGAACATTGGTACTTCTGGAATTCTTTTACTGTACAAAATTGTTTTAGCTACCCTGGGGTTTTTGTTTTTCCATTTGAAGTTGAGTAATTTACTTTCAATGTCTGTAAAGAATTTTGTTGGAATTTTGATGGGGATTGCTTTGAATATATACATTGATTTTTATAAGATGGACATTTTTATTATACTTATCCTACTATTACATGAACATGGGAGATCTTTCTTTCTTTTGATAACTTCTTTAATTTCTTTCTTCAAAGATTGAAGTTATTGTCATAGAAGTATTTTACTTGTTTGGTTATAGTAATCCCAAGATATTTTATATTATTTGTGCCTATTCTGAAGGTTGATGTTTCCCTGATTTATCTATCAGCCTGTTTGTCATTTGAATATAGGAGGGTTACTGATTTTTTTTTAAGTTAATCTTTCACCCAGTCATTTTCCTAAAGGTATTTATCAACTGTAGGGGTTTCCTGGTACTAGCTCTGGGATCACTTATGTATGCTATCATATAATCTGCCAAATAGTCATACTCTGATTTCTTCTTTTCCAAGTTGTATCCATCTCCTCCTTCTCCTTTCGTTGTATCATTGCTGTAGCTAGAACTTCAAGTACTATACTGAATAGATATGGAGAGAGTGGGCAGCCTTTTCTTGTTCCTGATTTTAAAGGAGTTGCTCTGAGTTTATCTCCATTTAACCTGATGTTGCCTATATGTTTGTTATGAATTGCTTTTAAGTATGTCCCTTGTATCCTTGGTCTATCCAAGACTTTTACCATGAAGGGATGTTAGATTTTGTCAAAGGCCCTTTCAACATTTAATAAGATAATCATGTGGTTTATTTCTTTCAATTTGTTTACACGGTAGATTACATTGACAGATTTTCATAGTCAACTATTTTTACATCTCTAAACCTTTTACTGTGCCTAATTTAAACATTAAACTCTCTTTGCTCCTTCTAAGATTGAGCTGGATATTAAACCCAAGGCCTCATACATATCTTTTACTGAACTACATTCCCAGGCTTGCAAAATCTTCAACTTTATTGTTGGTATATATGTATAGGAATGTGTACATCATATTTAAGTTTATTCAGGGCATGGGGAGGGGAGTTAAGAGGGTAGTAGAGTCAGAGAAAAGCAGAGAGAGGTAGAGAGTAGAGAGAATAGAGGCCACCATGGCCATAAGCACATGGAGAGGGAGGGAAGAGAATATGGAAGGGAGGGGAAAGGAAGAGCCCAAGAGGGCAAGAGAGAAACAAGAGAACAAGAGAGGGAGGTGGAGGCAAGCAGCTCCTTTTATTTTTATTTTTTTTTATTGGGTATTTATTTCATTTACATTTCCAATGCTATCCCAAAAGTCCCCCACATGCTCCCCCACCCACTCCCCCACCCACCCACTCCCACTTCTTGGACCTGTCGTTCCCCTGTACTGAGGCATATAAAGTTTGCACGACCAATCTTTCCACTGATGGCCAACTAGGCCATTTTCTGATTCATATGCAGCTAGAGACACAAGCTCCGGGGGGGGGGGGGGTAACTGGTTAGTTTATATTGTTGTTCCACCTATAGGATTGCAGATCCCTTTAGCTCCTTGGCACTTTCTCTAGCTCCTCCATTGGGGGCCCTGTGATCCATCCAATAGCTGACTATGAGCATCCACTTCTGTGTTAAGCAGCCCCTTTTATAGTGGGCCAGGCCTACCTGGCTGTTGCCAGGTAACTGTGGGGTGGAGTTTAGACAGAATAGTAACAGTAGCAATACTAAATAAGTACAAAAAGTGACTGTTTATATCATAATTTGATTGATCTATATCAAAGTTAAAAAGCAAATACTGTGAACATCTTGAAAAGGAGTGTTTTTATGTTGACTTATTATTACAGGGGCTGGAGGGTAAAACCCAACAGTAAACATGAGTGGAATGAGTGTGCTTGTCAGAGTACAGCTTGTGTCTTAATTCTCTCCTTCCCCCAAGAGGACTCTGGGTATTGAACTCAGATAGTCAGGTTTGGTGGCAAGCACCTTTCCCCAATGAACCATCTCAATAGCCCAACTACTTTTTAGAATAAAGAAAGATAGAATGAAAGGAAGGAAGGAAAGAAGGAAGGGAGGGAGGGACGGAGGGACAGAGGGACGGAGGGACGGAGGGATGGAGGGAAGAAGGAAGATGAAATCAAGAAATCAAGTTACTGAGAACTAAGCAATTTTCTCATTGTCATAGCTGACTCCTGGTTTTATTCTGAAATATAGTTGTACTTTCATTTGATCAAGGCTAAAAAAGATAATGTTTTTTTACTAACCAGACACTATATTTATTCATACTATAATTTATTCAATAATTAGTTATCCTCTTTCACTTTCCAGTGTACTAGGGATATAGTGAACCAGAAGGTTCCATTGCTGTGAGAAGAATTTAATAGACAAGAACCACATGAGACAACCTGAGATGAGAGCTGTCCCTGTGAAAATGTCAGGAGCTATTAGTTATAACAAGAATGTCTAAGCCAATATCCACATGATTATTTTTATCCAAAACTTGGTGTGGTTATTCTTGTGTATAATCCTACCACTTGTGAGGTTGAGGTAGGAGACTCAGGAATTCAAGGTCATAGAGGCCAGTCTGGGTTATATGAGATGCTGTCTCCAAAACAAAACAAAACAAAACAAAACAAAACAAAACAAAACAAACAAAAATAGGCCTATCATTCACATGTTATTACTGGAAGAAATTACCTGCATTATTATTGGAAGAAAGGGACAAACTCGCACTTTTTACTATGGTCAACACGTTTACATCTTCCAGCCCCTGTAAATAGTAAACAAATGTAAAAACACTCCTTTTAAAGATGTTAACAGTACTCACTTTATAATTTTGATATGGATCAATAAATTTATAGTACAATTAGGTACTTTGGTACTTATTTGGTACTACTACTATTAAAAGTGTTATTATTTTTACAGAAATAAATTAGACCTTTTACAAACATTATTATGAAAAGCATTCTGTCCTACCCATTCTCCTCCACCATGAAGAGCAGTGTGAGGTTATCAATGGACACCATACTTAAACTTCTTTACGCTGTAGTAACAGCAAAAACCTCCTCACCTCAAGTCACCTGCTTACCAAAGTAGCCCACAAGTTAACCTTCAGACAAACAAAAAAACATTCAAGTAACCATTTTAGAATAAAAATTAGTACACTTATTATTTTTACATTCATATATATATATATACTCAAAATGATATTATTTATATCTGAGTTTTTATTGAGATAAATAATTTAGGCTAAGATTATTGTATGTAACATCCTTCCAAATAAATAGCAAGTGTCTGTGAAATAATTCAGTCCGGTCCCTCTGTGAGTATTCTGATATTCTGGTGGAAATGAATCCCCGATACTCTGCTTTCCTGCTTCTATTCTTATACACTTGGAGCTTGAGTAGTCATAAAGCATTTACTTTAGCAGAAATTGTCAAGGTTCCTGTTGACAATGCAGAACTGCCCCCACTCCCACTCTCCTCTGCTATCTTTTTTTGGCAGCAGCAAACGCCAAGGCCACCAGCTTCCTTTGTACTTGTATTCTCTAGCCTTCTATACCTTATCTCATTCTCAGTTGTTCCCTTTGAACTCAGTATTATGAAACTGTTGCTTTATTTCTAAAGCTATCATGAAATAAGAAAACCAAGAGAAAGAAGACACAAAAGGAATGGATAAAGAACTAAGAAATTGCTATTCAAGGAATAAATAACAAGGGCTAGTAAAAAGTGAAGCACAAATATTAACTGTGGCCAATTCTTTTATAACCGATCAAATATATATCACTTTCAAAAAAATTGTAAGGGAGTGTTATAAATTACTGCACTTATTTTCTGTATAAATACCTAAACTTGAAAGAATTCTAGTTTTAATAAAGTTAGATTTTTCTCACTTCCCTCTCAAAAATCACCCAAAATTCACAGAGAATAAAGTATCAAATTCAAATTTCATGTTGATAAGTCTAGAAAATAAGTAAAATTCCCAGTTGGTCTGAACAGAAAAGCACCAGAATTATGAAGGTCAGACAGACAAGCAATTCCCTAAAACATGGAATGGTTCCTGCAGCCCACATTCTCAGAAAGATGATGGGGACTCACATTCTTCCTTTTGTGGTATTTTTTTTCTAAGTGACTTCAAAACAGACAACTACTGTCATGACATGAGCAAAAGGGCCTAAAGACCTTGTGGTGGGGACTTCACCATCATGTGGACAAGGTGGGCAGAAAGGGAGTGGTGAGGGTACCTCTATCATTTCAGTATACTGAGAGGGTTATGACTCTGAATCCAGAGCACTTATGTGTTTCCAGGAGTGTTCCATCAGTAAGACCGTGACAGCAGGGACCTTCTGCCTTCCTGGGAAACTACAAAGATACCCTCAATTTCAAACACTGTTGAAGAAAGTGCCTTCACAGGCTGCTGGGGCAATGTGACCCAAGCATGCTATTCTGAGTCAGAAGCTTCACAAGTGAAAAGGGAATCATAAAATGTGACTGTGCATGTACTCAGGCTGCCTGGTTCCCCCACTTATAAAATGTTGAAAGACAAATTTCAACCAAGTAGGAGATGTCTACAAACACCCGAGCTTACCTACAAGCGATATATAATGTTTATTTTTATTGGTAAGAACTTAGACCCCCCAAAAGTGGTGATAACAGTTAATGAAGAGAATCTAGATAGTTGTTGGGTTTTTGTTTGTTTTTGTTTTGTTTATTTTTTAAAGTGATAGCTGAAACTAAAGACAAAAGATTGAAAGTTATGGTGACATGTGTTGATTCCCTCACAAGTAAATAACATTTAAAATAATATCATGTATATTTAATATCAGTTCAAATTAAAGGTCTATTATTAAGATGAAAAAGATATGTCCATCTTTAGTAAAGTGACCAAGAAGAATACCAGTAGTATTTATATTCAATTTACATTCAGAATGTACTGATTGTCAACAGTCTTCCATAATGGCTATACAGTATGACTTACAGTCTTTACTGCATTCCACACACATCATTACAATTTCTGTTCAAGTATTCCAGTTGTTTAATCTCTGGAAATTATTCAGCCATTGTTTATGTGATTATTAACATTATATATTTTAAAGCATACTTATACCAAACATGTCACCCAGAGAAAGTGCTTGTTATATTTCTTTTCAATTTTTTTCTGATATTTTCCCCACAATTCTACTAAATCTATACCATACTCTAAAACATACCCAGGAATAAGGCATTTATCTGTCTGTACTGAGTATGTTAAACCTGATAGATGATGTAGTTTCTGATCCACAACAGAGGCTGCAGTCATCCTTCTTCCTCAAAATGGAATCAACAGCTACTGGTAAGATGGAGTCTCTTGGGGCACAGCCTGAAAAGCTATTTTATACAATATGGAGTAATTTAGAGTCGACTGTAGCCTCATATGAACAGATAGATAGTTTTAAAATTCATTTGATAAGATTTTTTTCTCATAAGTACTTTCCATCTTTGGAAACTTTTCCCCAACTAAATCATGAGTATTTTCTTCTACTTTCTTAGTTTAATGTCCTCAAACTAGCCAGGCAAGATAGCAAATATTTGTATTCCTAGCACTTGGGAGACAGAGGGAAGCAGCTCACTGTGAGCTTGAGGCTAGCATGGCCTACATAGCAAGTTGTAGGCCAGCAAGAGTTACATAGAGACTGCCTGAAAAAAACAAAACCATAATGCTATAGATTTTTTTTGTTTATTTTCTGTGTATGAGTGTTTTGCATGTATGTATGTATGTTTGTATGTATGCATGTATGTATTCTACATAAACTGGTGCCAACAAAAGTCAGAAGAGGGCATTAAATACCCTGGAACTGGAGTTATGGAAAATTAAGAGCTGTCATTGGGTACTGAGACCTGAACGTGGTCCACTGTAAGAGTAGCAATTGATCTTATCTCCTAAACCATCTTAGGTCTTATTTTAAATCTAAAATAAATTGAGTTATATTATCCCTGGTATTTTATTATGCTAATGAGATTTGGAATTTAATCTACACAAAACATTATCAAATTAGTTTAGAAAAAAAATTACTTAGACTTCAACAAAATTTGATATATCCAACCCAAAACAAAATAAAAGGCCTGGTAAAGAACAGTAAAAGCTGTATTTTAAGGTTAATCTCAGTTTTGTATATGTTGCTTTTCTATTAAAATCAATAGTACATTCCATGATCACATAAATAAATTCTAGAAAGTAGAGAAGTAGTTGGACTGTTTTTCACACTTTTGAAGATGAGAGACAGTCTTATTATTTTGTGAAAAATCTGGGAAGTCTTTTTTTTTTTTTTTTTTGGTTTTTCGAGACAGGGTTTCTCTGTGTAGTCCTGGCTGTCCTGGAACTCACTCTGTAGACCAGGCTGGCCTCGAACTCAGAAATCCGCCTGCCTCTGCCTCCCAAGTGCTGGGATTAAAGGCGTGTGCCACCACGCCCGGCAGAAAGCTCACCTCCTAGTTGGGTGGAGAATCTTGGTGATAGAAACTTTTGAACCTAGTGTTATTACCAGGGTTATCTGCTCCAGCCACTTGCCTTTTCAACTGTTATAATGTTGACACAGATAAAAGTTTGAGTTATATGTCTGACCAGGCCAAAAAAGTACTGTATGAGAAAAACTCTCCTTTCTTCCAGTCAAAACAGACAAGTCGGTCACTGCAGACATCAAAGCAATGAAGATGAACACCTACACCTTTCTTGTTATATAACCAATTAGCAAAGTCCTAGGCTGATTATAATGGTTAAATTTGTTGGGGGACTTGGGCTGACTCCATTTTTCTGTTTTAATGATGTACTCCTTCTATAAGGAGGACAAAACTGCAGCTATCTTGACAGTTCTACCACACTCACTCTCATGAGACTTTTCTGGGATATGTGGGAACTCTGGTAAGCTTAGCAGCAAAATGCTTTAAAAAAAATGAAAATAGATTCTTTTCTCATAAAATATATCCTGATTATAGTTTCCCACCCCTGCCTTCATTCCAGATCTACTCCCTTTCTGTCTCTTGTTAGAAAAGGATTCTAAGAGATAACAACCACACATAACAAAATGAAATATAATCAGATGAAGCAGAAACTTTCATGTCAAAAGTGGCCACAACAATCCAACAGGAGGAAAAGAATCCCAAGAGCATGCAAAAGAGCCAGAGGCCCACTCATTCTAATAGACAGGTGTCAATAAAAATACTAAGCTAAATCTATAACATATCCACAGAGGACCTGGTACATCCGTGTAGAGCCAGGGCTTATTACTTCAGTCTCTCTGTTCTCATATGTCTGCTTTGTTGATTCAAAGGGCCTTGTTCTTCTGGTGTCCTCCATCCCCTCTGACTCCCAATCTTTCTACCTCCTTTTCTTCAGGACTTCCTGGGATCTGAGATTTGATGGAGATTGCAATAATGTCTGCCTGTGGTTCTCTGCATCTGTTCCTATCTGCTGCTAGAGATCATATCATCATCTCTCTGATGATGACTAGATAAAACACTGGTCTATGAGTATAGCAGAAAACCATTAGGAATCATTTAATTGTTTGGCTTTACCCTAGGTCTCTGGGCTATCTAGTCTCTGGTTCTTGGTTACCTAAGCAGTCTTGGATATGGGTTCCTTCTTGTGGAGTAGGCCTCAAGTCAAATCAGACTTTGGGTGGTTATTGCCACAAGTTCTGTACCACTGTTGCCCTAGCATATTGTGCAGAAAGGACAGGTTGTAGGTCAAAGATTTTGTGGCTAGGTTCCTGTCCAACTTTCTCTTTCATTAGCCTGCAAAGTATCTTTTTATACTAAAGAGACTAGAACATAGGGGTGAAGGTGCCATGCAGGCACCAACTCAATTTTTCCATGCTCACTGAGTTGTGTGGATGTTGTCCTCAGCAATGGGGCCCCACTGTCAATTTTCAAAGAGCAATCCTTTGTCTTGGCATCATCCTGGGCTGTTTGGGGATTTCCATGGCCCATGTTCCCCCTCGGCCAACAATTCAATTGAATGCCACTCAGTCCTCCAACTGAAAGCCTTACCTGGCTATAAGAGATGGACAGTTGAGACTTTATATTTCCCATTACAGAGAGTCCTCATTAGGATCACCTTTATAGACTCCAGGAACTTTCTACTGCACTGGGTTTTCACATAATCACTCAAATTCCCCTAACTCTAAACATTCACCCTTGTTTTCTCTCTATCCATCCTATCTTGTCCTGATTCCTCCTACTCCTGTCCCTACTTGCCCTCATCCACCTGCAAAATCGATTTTAACTCCTCTCCCCAGAAAGATCTGTGCGTTCCCCCAGACCCCTTCTTTACCTAACCCCTATAGGTAGTAGCATTGTAACTTGCTTATTAATTTATTGATTAATATCTACTTTTAAGTGAATAGATATGTTACCTCACTGTGGATTTTTTTTAATCCATTTGTCTTCACATTTCATGATGTCACTTTTAACTGCTAGTACTACATTGTATAGATGTACCACATTTTCTTTATCCATTTTTCTGTTGAGGGACATCTAGGTTGTTTCCAATTCTGGCTATTATGAATAAAGATACAATGAACATTGTTGAGCAAGTGTCCTTGTGGTAAGATGGACTCCCCTTTATGTATATGCCCAAGATTAGTATATCTTGGTCTTGAAATAGATCGATTCCCAACTTTCTGAGAAATCGTATGGATTTCCAAAGTGGTTGTACAAGTTTGCACTCCCACCAGTGATAGAGGATGCTTCACATCCTGGCCAGCATAAGCTGCAATTTGTGGTTTTGGTCTTAGCCATTCTAACAGGGGTAAGACGGAATCTCCCAGACACAGAAAGACAAACAGGATCAGTGCCTTGTTCAGACGTCATCAGAGCAGCTTCCTCGGGCAGCTGATGGGATTGAATGAGAGATCCACAGACAGGCATTACAAAGGGAGATTCCCCGACATTTTGTGTCAGGATATTTTTAGCTTTAACATTTTCTGTGATTGGCGTATCCAGTTCTTCTAGTGTATCTTCAGTGTCTAAGATTCTCTCTTCCATTGCTTGTACTCTGTTGGTGAAGCTTACCTCTGTAGTTCCTGTTCAAATTCTGAATTCATTTCCAGATTTCCCACAGTTTGAATTTTCTTTATGGCTTCCATTTCTACTTTCAGGTCTTAAGCTATTTTACTTGTTTCCTTCAACCATTTGCTTTTCTTTTTCTCCTTGCATTTCTTTATGGGATTCATTATTTCCCACAATTGTTTGTATTTTCTTGGACATCTTTGAGTGATTTCTTTCATTTCTTCCAATTGTTTGTATTTCCCAGGTTTCTTTAATGGGTTTATCCGTTTCCACTTTAAGGACTCTTCTCATTTTCATATAGTTGGTTTTATGATCTTTTTCTTGTACTTAAGCTATGTTGGGATAATCAGACCCTGCTGTAGTAATATCATTAACCTACCTCCTGAAAGATAGATCTGCTCTAGTAGAGCCATATTGCCTAGGCTTTTTTTTTGTTTGTTTGTTTTTTCGAGACAGGGTTTCTCTGTGTAACCCTGGCTGTCCTGGCACTCACTTTGTAGACCAGGCTGGCCTCGAACTCAGAAATCTGCCTGCCTCTGCCTCCCGAGTGCTGGGACTAAAGGCGTGCGCCACCACGCCCAGCTTTGCCTAGGCTTTTTATTGATTGTGTTCTTATGTTTGTGTCTTTGTGTCTAGACATCTGGTTTTGGGATGATGATAGGTCTAGGTGCTGTTTTCTGGCTCTGTGTTTGTTGGGTGGGTGTTTTGTTCCATCTTTTTTGGTTTCTTCTCTGTAATTTTGAAGAGAGTGATGGCCGTGTGTTGCCTGTTTTCCTGGCCTGCTCATATGGTATATTCATAGGGAATGCCTGCTGGTATTGAAGGCTGGGGTACAGTGATGAGTCCGGGAGGGAGGTTCCAAGGGTTGTCTGTGGAATAGACAGCAGACATGGACAGGGGAGAGAGGAGCATCTAGCTGGTGATCTGTTGTAACACTAGGAACTAGACTAAGGCATTGTTTCTAGGAAAACAGAGAGAGAGAAGAGGACTGTGGACAGCCTGCCTGGTTTTCTAGAAGAGCACAAAATACTTATATATTTTAATTTCAAAAATCACAACATGGAAACAGGAAGTAGTTAGTTGAGAGGCTAGCTCAATGGCTTAGTCTATTATTCATATGCATGAGGTACTGCGTTCTGTTCCTGCATGAAAGAACAAAGATTGAACAGAGAGACAAGGGAAGGAACTGTAATATTTAATAATTTGCCTATGCTCTTGCATAATCATGCTTTCAAGATTGATACTTTTAGTAGTCATAGGGTAATAACTAACATTTTAGAAAACCCTGGTCAATATACATGTATAAATCATAATATTGATAATAAAAGCATATGAATAGATTTCAAATTGACAACCAGGAAAAAAACAGAATATGCTTTCAAATTCTTTTATAGTAAAATTCTTATAATATGAGATACAGGAGATTTGCACAAAATAACCCTGTTTATGAATAAGATCCAGGGCTTTCAAGCACATCAGTGAATAAAAGAAACATCTTTACTCTTCATCTTTGCAATTTTTCTGTGTTCTTCACATAAATCTACATGTGATTATAATGGAGTCAAACTACATATTTACAAAAAGGTAGATGAAAACTAGTGTAATATAAATAAGGGCTATAGACTCTAGCCACGCTGGTTTTATTTTGATATTGTATTTTAGCTTTAGCTACAGTGTTACAGTAGAGAACACTAAGTCGCTGGTTGAGGATTTCTTTGTTTTAACACTACATATGAATTACTTTGCATGGATAAACAACCACATGAAACTAGAAGGTTTTGTTTTTTGGTTTTCTTTTGTTGGTTTGTTCTGTTTTTAATTCCTTGCCTTTGGGAGTTTATATTCTAATGCTTTAAAAATAATAAACACATTAGGTAAATTATACCATAGCTTGCAAATTAAATATCATATAAAAATAGTCTTGGGCATGAGAAGCAAAAATAGTCTGGGTTTACTTTCAGTATGCATTATGTATATGTGTGAAATTGTCGAAGAACAAGTTTGCTTAATAAAATAATAAAAGGAAGTAATATTTGAGGTTGCTGTTTGCTTGAGAGAAGTAACCTTTGCATAGCCTGTAAGGCAAAAATGAGTATATTTGAAGAAGAATGGGACAAGTGGCTGCACAGAAGGGAGCAGCTGAAAGTGTGCCTGGATGAAGTCACCAAAGGTTTGAACAGGACTATATCATGTGCGTACCTCTGGCTCCTGGGTTGAAAGCTGAATGTGAAAGAGAGAGAGAGAGAGAGAGAGAGAGAGAGAGAGAGAGAGGAAGAAGAGAGCCATGAGGAGGCTACTGCAGACCTCCAGAAGAGGCAAAAGAGCCTGGGAAAGCAACCCTAATGGTAGTCAGGACAAAACCTAGCAGTTTACTGCTGTGCGTATCTTCTAACAGCATACCAGTGCCTAAGGTAGCAATCATCAGCTCTACAAATACAATATATCTCCAAGAAGCAGATTATACAATGCATAATTTGCATGAATTACAGGATGTGCTCTTCATAACAGGAAATTACAAAGGCCTCATTTGTAAATTCTAAGTCTTAATGAAACACATCAGCACATAATAAAAGCCTGCCATATCCGACTCAGAAAGCTGCTACCACTGTTGCACCTGCCCTGACTGTTGGAAACAGAAGGGGGCTTGATGCCTGGCTCCCCTTTTCTTGCATGACTGAAGGAAGAAGCATCCTGGGTCAGGACCACTGGCAGGGTAACTCTGGCTCCCTCTGCTGACTATGAACAGGAGGACCAACAAGAAACCCAATTCCTCAGCTCTGAGTAGTTAGGGGAGAACGGGGTTTTCTTGCTCTCTCTGTTATCCACATAACTCGATAACCAAAGTATCCAAATTTAAAGCACATCAAGACATAGATGCCTGATTTGCCTATGTAAAAATCAAATGTTCTCAATAATTGAATAATTACTTATCCTGGGCCCATTGTGAATTTCATGGACTATGGTTTCTCTATCTCTCATCTCCTTTGAGTTTATTACAGGTATTTTACTGACCGTTTACCTACATAATAATACCTCTAATATCTTTGCTATGTCTGCTAAATAAAAGATAGAATCAGGAAATGATTCTCCTTAGTTTTTCAAAGCAATGTTCCTTTTTTTTTTTTTAACATGTCTGACCCTGAAGTTCTGCCAGCCAGGCAGGAAAGTTTAGTGCAATTAAACATGACTCAGACTGCAGCCGAAGTCTATGCACCGTGTGCTAGAGGAAACAGACAACCCCCTCCTTGAGCAACAGCAGAGTCTCTCATGATAACATCATGCCACTTCTAGTCTCTTCTTGGCAGCACACTGACAATGAATGTATTTATTCATCAGATCCATCTATGAAAATAAAATAGCCCCATTCCTTTATTTCTATGACCTTCCCATTTACCATCTGTACTGGCTAGCTTTGTGTCAACTTGACACAGGCTGGAGTTATCACAGAGAAAGGAGCTTCAGTTGGGGAAATGCCTCCATGAGATCCAGCTGTAAGGCATTTTCTCAGTTAGTGATCAAGGGGGAAAGGCCCCTTGTGGGTGGTGCCATCTCTGGGCTGGTAGTCTTGGTTCTATAAGAGAGCAGGCTGAGCAAGCCAGGGGAAGCAAGCCAGTAAGGAACATCCCTCCATGGTTTCTGCATCAGCTCCTGCTTTCTGACCTGCTTGAGTTCCAGTCCTGACTTCCTTGGTGATGAACAGCAGTATGGAAGTGTAAGCCGAATAAACCCTTTCATCCCCAATTGCTTCTTGGTCATGATGTTTGTGCAGGAATAGAAAGCCTGACACCATCACTCCAACACAAACTCTTGTGTGCCTTTCCACAGATAGCCACACCAGCAGGGAATGCTGCCCATGAGAACATCCCCTTCCTCCCAAAGCCTGCAGCAGAAAGAGTGAGGGTGGGGTTGCAGGCTACAGAAGGGAGATGAAGACCTGGCCTTTGCCTCTGGCTCTGTCAAAAATCAGTATCTGAATTAAAAGAATCCATTAAGAAACAAAATGACTGTCTGTAACTCCATAAACTTAGTAGAAATTTTTATATATTAAAAGTGTCTGGAATGTGGATCATTTATTTTCTATTTTTTTATATCACTTTTGTGGTTTTGATTTTGTTTTGAGACAGGACCTGCTGTGGAACCCAGTCTGGCCTTAGACTCAAGGCAATCCACTTGTCTCAGTCCCCACTAATGCCAAAATTGACATGCACCACCATGTCCGGCTTGTAAATTACTTATTAATTTTAAATGATTTTGTATTTTATCACAGTAAGAGTAATATAGGCTTTTAATTTAGAACACTAAAAAATTTTATAGCATTTAAACACACATTATATTATCCATATTTCCAATAATTCTTCAAGTACATTTAGATATCATGAAGCTAATATAATTATCCCAACAGTTGTTATAGAAAGGGCCTGTCTGGCTCCTGGTATTGAGGATAAAATTAGGCCATGAAATTTCTCAATTTTAAAATTATCAAAGGAGGAAAAACAACTTTGTTGCTGCTTTTCTCAATTAATTCTATTTCTAATCAGTGCAGGAAAAATTTTGTGTCTCTGTCTAATTAAATATTTGACGATTAAGTGACCCACAGTTTGCTATGTCACTGAGCAATGCTTTTCTCTCCACTGTATGATAATGCTTTCTTCCTCATTGCTGAGCTTATAAATTAACCCTTTCCAGGAAAAGGCCCTCAATTCTTACCACCAACTCAGTTCAAACAAAATTAATCCACTGCACAACCCTGCTGGTGGTTGCTTTTTTAAATAGACTCATGTGACATGTTACTCAGTCCTGAAAGGACACAGTTTCTAAATGGTAGGTTAAAAACAGTGCTCCACTTTCCCCCTCATCGTGCAACTGCTGCCTCTTGTCTCTTTAGGAACCTTCCTTACTCTTGCCTTCTAACCTTGCCTAGCATTCCCAGAATCTATCCACATACTCATCTGGTCACTTCTTGTATCATAGCATTTAATATCAATTTTTTTTCTTACTGTCACTTTGTCCACAATTATGAGGAATTTGCAATTGATAATGAAGATGCTTACATATTTGTTTCTTCATCTTTGTCATTTTTATAAGTATTTCACAGACAAATGAATAGCGAACTAGATCTGTAGGAGTGGTTTTAATGCAGATACCATTCCATATGAGAGAGACGCACTGGGAAACAACTGCTGTTAACTTGAATCTTCCAATTCCTCAGCACACTCTTCTGCACAGAGAGCTCATACAGAGAGTCAGTGTGGGTACTCCTGCTGATCATGTGACCTTCATTGCACTAGTCTATCAGTTCACATTACCTACCTATGGATGCATTTTTTACACATCTCCTCTAAAACAAACTATGTATTCATCTCTTTAAATGCCACTACACAAATTAACAAGCTTAACAGCACAGTGAGTTCTTCACTTTTCCTACATACTAGCTTTCCAGTTTCTAGAATTCTTTACAAACAACAAAACCAGAAGCCACTAGTCAAAATAATGCAGATAAAATACTCCAAGATTCTGAACACAAAAATAACTCTAGTCAAAGTTGGAAAAGAAGCAACAACGGTACCTAGAGATTATCTCTTATTTGTCTTTGCATAAAACATCTCCAAGGAAACTTGATAAATGAATAACACTGAGTTTTTCTTTTTACATTTATTGCAAGTGCCATAGGGCAAGGATGCAGTTGAAGAAGAGAAAAATGTGAAAAGCTGTTTTGAAAAAAAAAAAAACCCTAGAGTTAAACTCCCACTGTCTCTGGGTTATACTCTGTAGGTCATAGATAGCAAACAAGACCAAATTTCTACACTACTCTTTTGTATCTCTTACCCCAGAAATTCTGGCTAACTTCTAGGCAGATTAAAAAAACAAAAACAAAAACAAAACACAAAAAACAAAAAAAAAAAACAAAAACCAAAAAACACCAATATAAAGAATAAATTTATTTAGCCAAAATGAATGATGATTCATTCATTCAAAATGAATGAGACTCACATCTTATGACAATACCCCTCTGTCAACATATATTCATATATGTGCATGTTTTTGTGTATGTGCATGTGTGTTTGTGTGTATATGTGTGTGTATCATATACATGAATATATACATAAACAGAAGAGGAGAGAGAGATTGCTATCTGCAGCACCCTAGAGACTCAATCTATAGTTCTATTGCAAGTTCAAGTACCTAAGAACCAGAAAGGTTATAATGTAAGTTCCAGTTTATTTGTGTACCTGATTGAATGCAGAAGATGATTGTGTCTCATCTTAAGAACTGGCAGAGAAAGAAATCCCCTTCATTTGGGTCAGCCTGTAAGAGCCCCTTCAAGATACCCACAGACTGGATAAGGCCAAACTACATCCCCCAGAAAAATCCACTTTCCTTCTTTTCATCAATACATTTTCAAACATGGCACTTGCCATTCTTTGTCCTGTTGAACACTGTAATGTGCACCTATAGCACATACATATAGAGAGGAAAGTGATATATAAGATGGCATATGCTAAATAGCAATAAGTTACATGTATTAAATTAATAATTGTTACACATATCTTCTTTAGACTTAACAATCGGAGGACATCAGCTAAAAGCAGACCAAAGTATATAGTGAGGTCATTACATTCAGTCTCATGCCATTGGGAGAGTCAAATCTTCCCAAGTTCTCAGTGCTGTGTGGCTCCTGTTCTCCACTGTGGCTTACTGGACCAGGGATCCTGAACCAGGCTTGCCAACGAGGACATTATTGTGACCACTTAAGCTTTCATGACTTTGCACAAATTATTTGTAGTGTTCTCATGAAATTCAGGCCTCTGATAACATCCTCTCATACCTGTGATGCTAGTCTGTTAGAGACTAGTCTTCCAGATTGTGTTTACAATGACATCTGCATATATAAAGGCTTTATCTTCTGGCATTCTTAATGATATAGTTTCTTTATTGGTAGCATATATGAGTTTATTGACTTTTTTTCTACTTAAGGGATATTGTGTAACGGTTTTGTCTGACATTGAAACGTTAAATCCCAGGGAAGCTTCTTAAACAGGAAGGTAAACAACTCAAAAATAACTTAAGAATGTCCCTGAAACTGACCAAATTCACCAGGTCCTTCCTTGCCAGGCTAAGCAATGAAAGCTGAGACTCCTCCTCAGAATGAAGGGGCAAAGAAGACTCAGAAAAGCCAAGTTACAAAGACCCTTGAGATCTGACCAGCTGCCTGGACAAAGTAGAAACCAGCCGAGCTTCCTAGATGAGGTTTGGACCAACTGAGGCACTTGGAAAGGACACTCTCCAACTTTGTTGAGCTGCTTGTAGGCTATGCAGTGCCCTAGGTTCCCAGCTTTCGTGAGCTGTAGCCTGTGCTGTGGTGGGCTTTGATGATTCAGATGTCTTTGACTCATTCTGCTCCTGTCATTCGTTATGCCAGCAAAACTCATTGTCCACAAATTTGGACTTTCTTCTCTGTATTTTGATCTGTCTTGGCATCTCTACCTGAAGTTAGTGGATGTATGTACTACACCTTCCTAGGAAAAAAATTGTCATACAACAATAGGGCTAGCAAAATGGCTGTGTGGATAAGAGTACTGGATGCTCTCCTAGATGACCTGGGTTACATTGTTAGCATCCACAAAATGTCTCATAAACATCTATAGATGTACCAGAAGTTCTGACACCCTTTTCTGGCCTCTGTGAGGACCAGCTATGCTTGTGGCACACAGATAAAGCATACATACACAAAAATAATTTTCAATTTAGTTGCTTATGAAAAATTTCACTATAATGTTGGTATTAATATTTCACTCTTCCTTCTCAGAAAAGAGCCTTTCAGAGAATCCAGCCCCATATTCAGAGAGACCCCACATTCAGGAAGGGGATGCATGTTGAAGTGTCTCCCTTTCCTATTTCTGTCCACATTTTGAAATGTAGCCAGAAAACATGTCAACTCACCACACCCTGCTGGGTTTGAGTTCACTTTCTTATCATTTGAAAAACAAACAACTTTATCTTTAGTGTTATTCACAATGCTTCTTTTCTCACAAGGATGTAGACAGAGATTACATCTTGCTCAAACACTTGCTAGCTGTGCATTCTGGGGCAAGTCACTTAAGGCTCTCTACACTTCAACTTACTATTTGTCATAATGATTTACCTATAGAATGGTTATATAGATTAAAGGGAATGCTATATATAAAGTGTATATCAATCTCTGAATTGTTCCTGCTCTTATTTTCTATAAAACACTATATCAACTGATGAAGTTGGAAAATGTGGCAGGTTAAATTAAATTATTGAGCCTCGTTTGCTCCCCTTTTCTGCCTCCACTTTCTTGGACTGTAGCATGGGTTTTCTCCTACAGACAGATGTGCTTTCATATTCCACTGACTTTCAACTGGACCATGACTTGATTGTTTTAATTTTATTTTTGATTTTTAGTTATATGTCTCTATGAGTATATGCCACATGTGTCCAGTTTCCGATGAGGGAGGAAAAAGAGAGCTTCCAGTTCCCTGGAGTTTGAGTTGCAAACAGTTGTAAGCAATGTGGATGCTCAGAACTGAACTCGAATAGTCCAGAAGGACAGCAATGATGCTGAGCTTATCTCTACAGTCACTGTTGGGCTATTTTATCCCATAGGCTTTTATCCAACCTAATATATTACAGTATAGGTCTGAGTAGTGCTTGCTGCCTTTCACATCCCAATGGGTCACTGGAGAACTTAGGGCTTGGGGAGTAGAGCTGGTCCAGGGGATTCACAGGCCACTGTAAAATAAATGCTTCCCTTTCTCAAATTTTGAGATTTTTGTGGTTGTAGTATAGCAAGCAATATTGGGTTTACCCCTTATTTACTTGTAAACAGAGAATAAACATCTTCAAAGGTGAGCATGATGTTCTCAGGAGGTGACTTCCCAGCCTCGCTGCTCATCGCCCCTCATACAGATTCAAGGAGTGGGATCACTAGACCACCCTGATGCAGGGACCAACTATGCCATCCATCACAGAAGCCAAGTGTGGCTTCTGATTGGTCTCTCACTGCTGTCACTCAGGGAAGGAAGTGAGTTGCAATGCTCCTCTCCACAAAAGAAATAGACAGCAGCTGCATGAAGATCACTAAATTGTAATAATAATTTATAATGTTAATTTCAAATTTATTTCAAGTGTTCAGTTTTCTTTCTCCAGTGTTTGAAAGTAAGTTTTCTTTCAAAACCATGTTCCATGTAGTTATTTGATTCAGAGCAGTAAAGTCTGTTGCGGGGTAAATCTCCAACCCAAATTTGCCCTGGCAATGAAAGCACAACTCAGTTAATATGAATATATGCTGTGCACCTAGATTGAGCAGATCTACCTCTACCATCTTCAACATCTATAAGACCCCTTAGAACTTGTGGTTTCTCCAGGCCATGTGCTGCTGCTCTGCTTTTCTTCTTCCTCCTCCTCTGCATCTTCTCTCTCTCCTATTTTCTCCTTCTTCCCTCTCCCTACATTCTGCTCCACCTTCCCTTTTATTTGCTCTTCTTTATTTTACAAACTAAGGTGGGAAGCAGGTTTACAGGAAATCACCTGAGTGCTGACTCATTGCTTGTTCACAACCCCTCACAGGAGAACAGAATTATCATCAAATATAATTAGCCCCAGGACTATCCGCAACAAAAGTCTTTGAGAATCTGTCTAGTTTCTGTATGTTTTACTAATCAATTCTGGATTTGTATCATGAATCAAATCTTCTTTTGTTTACCCATAGCAGTAAAACATAGCAATGCTGAAGGAAGATGATTTTATGATGGAAGGGGAATCTCAAGACATGAGAGCCTGAGAGGAGCTATTTGTCTGGGTTCTATTTTCTGCTCCCAAAGAAGCTGCTGATCCAATAGGTCAAGCTGTGTACAACACATGTGTGAGAGCCACAGAGGCCTCATGCTCACATTAAACTCTACCTGCATTATGAATGTCTCTGCATGGAATCAGTAAAAGAAATACTCACTGATAAGTGGATATTAGCCCAGAAACTTAGAATACCCAATATACAAGATACAATTTGCAAAACACATGAAACTCAAGAAGAACGAAGACCAAAATGTGGACACTTTGCCCCTTCTTAGAATTGGGAAAAAAACACCCATGGAAGGAGTTAGACAAAGTTTGGAGCTGAGACGAAAGGATGGACCATCTAGAGACTGCCATACCCGGGGATCTATCCCATAATCAGCCTCCAAACGTTGATACCATTGCATACACCAGTAAGATTTTGCTGAAAGGACCCTGATATAGCTGTCTCTTGTGAGACTATGCTGGGGCCTGGCAAACACAGAAGTGGATGCACACAGTCAGCTATTGGATGGAATACAGGGTCCCCAATGGAGGAGCTAGAGAAAGTACCCAAGGAACTAAAGGGGTCTGCAACCCTATAGGTTGAACAACAATATGAACTAACCAGTACGCTCGGAGCTTGTGTCTCTAGCTGCATATGCATCAGAAGATGGCCTAGTTGGCCATCATTGGGAAGAGAGGCCTCTTGGTCTTGCAAACTTTATAAGCCCCAGTACAGGGGAACACCAGGGCCAAGAAGTGGGAGGGGGGAGGGTATGGGGGACTTTTGGGATAACATTTGAAATGTAAATGAAGAAAATACCTAATTAAAAAATTTTTAAAAAAGAATAATAATAATAAAAAAGAAAGCTACATGCAGACCCAGTATCATCAGGTAAGGTGGACCAGGAGTTAGAGACTGAATTCCTATGTGAGAAACAGACTCCAAACGCTGAGATAATTCATTTCACACCTCTAAGACACAGGTCTTTAAAATGAAGGTAAGTAAAATAATAAGCAATTTACAAGACTCTTGTGAAATATGAAATGCCTATGGGCTGGAGATAGGCACCTAGAATCCCAGTGCTGAAGATTTAGTGTCACAATTATTGCAGCCATGGGTTTTTAATTTTACCTTTTAGTTTGTCAAGAATTTCATATATGTACATATGTGTTTTGATTAAGTATATCCTCCATCTTTTCCACTTCATGTCCTTCCCTTTTCCCTGACAATTTTGCCTCCCAATTTCATTTGCTTTTGTAAAACTCTCTAAAGCAACTTAAAACTGCTACTATGTACGATATAGTTGAACCATTGAATGGAGCCTGGACATGACTCAGATACCTGAAGAAAACAAAAACAAACAAAAAACTAACCTTGGCTCCCCTAGAAACCACCAAATTTGCAATATCTCCTCAACCAGGTATGAGACTTGATAAGTCCCTCCCCTAGACATCCGAGAATTTTGGAGGGCTTGATCTTACACAAGTGTTATGACTTTATGAGTGCACCAGCCCTGACAAGGCCAGCAATCCTGTTTCACTTCAGGTGTGAACTACTTCTAGCTCTTGGAATCTTTCTGTCCTATCTTCAACCTTGGGATACAAGGTTGTCCAATTTAAAGCTGAGCATTCCTAGCTCTCTTATTCTCTGAATATTGACTAGTTGGGGGTTCTCTGGATTAATCACCATACAATGCACACACACACACACACACACACACACACACACACACACAAACACAGAAAGAAGGAAGGAAGGAAGGAAGGAAGGAAGGAAGGGAGGAAGGGAGGGAGGGAGGGAGGGAGGGAGGGAAGGAAGGAAGGAAGAAAAAAGAAAGGAAGAAAGGAAGGAAGAAAGGAAGGAAGGAAGGAAGGAAGGAAGGAAGGAAGGAAGGAAGGAAGGAAGGAAGGAAGGAAGGAAGGAAGAGAAAGAAAGAAAGAGAGGAAAAAAACCAAAAACTTCATAATTAGAGTTGAAAGATTCATCTATGGCTATAAAGTCAAAAATTTAGGGGAAGTTTAAAATTCTGTCTGTTTAACCCAAGTAATATTTATTACTATTATTATTAATATCATCATCATCACCATCAACATTTCTCCTCTATGGTCTCTGACCTAGGTTGCCATGGGGTTTATCCAGTAGTAGTATCAGGTATGAATTCTATCTTGTACCGTAGACCTTAAACCCAATTAGAAAGTGGCTTTTTTCTCCCATTGCATCCATGCCATTGAGTCCAGTCATTATTGTAGCCTGCTGCGTGTACAAGTAGGTAACACTGTTCATGGCTTTCCCCTTTCCAGTCCAACCCTGCTCAAGTTGCACACACTGAAACCGCATTCCAGCACTTTAAAGCTAGCCAGCTGGAATGAAGATTAAAGTCAGTACAATTATTTTTCCATGTCCTCTGACTTCAGCATGTGTTGTCATCAAGAATAAAATCATACTATCAAATTCTGGATTTTATCAAGAGCAATGGCAATGGACTTTGAAGTTTATTGGAAGTCCATGGCAAACCATTGATCAGTAACTCCAAAAAAAGTAAGCCATACCTAGCACTGGGCTTTTTATTTGAAAGCATATAGAGAGAATTTTTCCTCCCTCCCTCCCTCCCTTTCCTTCTTTTTTTCCCCCTACCCCCTTCCCTCCCTCCTAATCTTACTGCTTCTCTGTTGTAGAATAATTCTCCTAAAACTCCTTCTCTCTCTCTCTCTCTCTCTATATATATATATATATATATATATATATATATCTCCTAATATATATATCCTAATATATATATCCTATATATATATATATCCTAATATATATATATCCTAATATATATATATATATATTAATATATATATAATATATTATATATATATAAATATATTATATATATTAATATATATATAATATATATATTAGGAAGCTGCTACAGTATTACATCTTTATATTTTTTCAAAGGTCTTTAATGCTAGTTATACCTCCCATACTCCCACAACTCTTCTCTCTTTTTCCTCCAACCTATTCAACCCCTTCAGATCCATTATTCCCTTTCCCATGTGTGTTCTATCTCCTATCCCTTGAAATACACTTCCATGACCAATTACTAATATCTATGAATACTCTTTAAAACACATATATAATTATTCAAAGCTACTATACACATATGAGAGAGAAAAATAGTATTATATCTTTCTGATTAACTCAGAGTGAGGATTCCAAGCCCCACTTATTTTTCTGTGAATTTAATTTTACAACCAAAGAGTACCACATTATGTATTTGTGCCAGTTTTTATTATCCATCATCAGTTGATGAATCCACTAGTCTGTTTCCACTTGTTGATATTATGTTTGAACAAAGAGCAGCAATGGGGCTGGCGAGATGACTCAACGGGTAAGAGCACTGACTGCTCCTCTGAAGGTCCTGAGTTCAAATCCCAACAACCACATGGTGGCTCACAACCATCCGTAATGAGATCTGATGCCCTCTTCTGGTGCATCTGAAGACAGCTACAGTGTACTTAGCTATAATAATAAAAAAATCTTAAAAAAAAAAAAAAGAGTAGCAATGAACATGGATGAACAAGTGTTCTCTCCTGTAAGGTAGAGAATCCTTTGAGATATACTCAGGAGTGATAAAACTGCATGATATAGTGAATCTGTTTCCAGCTTTCAGAGGCACTTTATACTAAGTTCCACACTGGCTGTACCAATTTGCACTCCCATCAAAAGTGAATAGGTGTTCTATTTCCCTTATATCCAAACCAGCATTTGTTTTCACTTGTCTTTTTTTAGCTTAATCGCCTTGATTTGAGTAAGATAAAATCTTTAGAAAAATGAATTTGTATCTCCTCAATATAAAATGTTGAACAGGTTTTAAAAAATAGTTATCAGCCATTTTTATTTTCTCTTTTGAGGACTCTTTGTTTAGTTCCATTTCTCAATTTTTAATTGACTTGTTTGTTTTCTTGTTGGTTGATCTTTCTCTCTCTCTCTCTCTCTCTCTCTCTCTCTCTCTCTCTCTCTCCTCCATCTCAGTTTAATTCATCTTCTATCAAAGCACTGTTCAAGAGATGACTAAGTCTTAGTGGGTTTGAGATGCCCATTTCCTACTATGGAACTGTTACAGTAGGTTGCTGGGTAATGTGGGTGGGCCTAAGCATAGGATACCCGAGTACAGAAACCTGTGTGGGCTGGGTTCCTCAAGTAAAATACCTGAGAGCTGTAGATGTGCCCAGTGCTGGAGTCTATGATCCTTAATTTTTATGAGTTTGTATGTGTGCCTCCTTGTTTGTATATTCCCCACATCTATGAAGGTGTCACCAAAGACTAGAAGAGGATATAGGATCCTCTAGACCTGCACTTACTCAGTGGTAGTCAGCTGATTGATGTGAGTGATAGAATGCAAACCTGAGACTTCTATAAGAGAAGTGAGTGATCCTAACCATAGAGCCATTCAGCTCTGATGTCATGTTCTTAAAAAAAAAAAAAAACTGTACAGAGAAAGAGTGTTGGGGAATGAAGATGCAGCTGAAACAAGATGAGCCATGATTTGTTAATTGTTAATAAAATACTCCACATGTTTTATTTTTAATTTCTGTGTTAAAAACATAGTACCTTGAGGATCACTTAGATTGCAACAAGTCTGAAATGGCTCTGTGTATGTGTGTGTGGTAAACAAATCACAGCAAGAAAGAACTACTATAGGAAAGGAGCTGACTTACATGGGGAAGTCAAAGGAGGGGGTGTAAAAGTGTGTTGTAAGCAGAACTCAAGAGCAAAGAGGGAAAACAGAGTATGAAGGGTACATCTCTTGTATGGTTGGTGTTGCTTGACACAGATGTAATATTTAGATAATTTCCATCCCTTGATATACTTCCATTAAGTCCTAAACAACCGTTTTTCAGTGGTTCACTTGTATAATTATTAAAGTAAACCCCAAATTTCAGTAAAAATTATTCCTTCTACTTAGAGCATTGTATTATGAAAACAGCATTATAAAATATATAAACACAAAAAAGTCATTAAAAAATAAAAATGGATCATTCAGAAATAGAATTATTCAGAATATTTAGGTAATGCTCTAAAAACAAAGTTAAATAAAAAATTATAGAACATTAAAACAAAAGGCATATACATGAATACCTACATTTATACATTATTGTGCTGTGACAGGTATAATGCCTAAATTACATAGCAGTTCTCTCTAGAAGAGGTGGCCTGATGCATAAAACAAGTAGGAAAGCTGAAAATAATAAGGCACAAATAAATTGAGAGTCATTCTCTGTAAATCAACAATGACAACAGCAACCAAAGAAACCATCCTGGGGGGAGGGGCAATTCACACCTTCCCATGCAGTCCTCTCCCTTTCTATTGTTGTGCTGGGGGTGAGGAGGGCGATATGGCATAATGATAATAAGAGTCATTCAGACAGACATGCCTTTACTAAGGTGAGACCCAGAGGGAATCGGGCTGCACAGTGCTCCAGCAACTTGCAAGCTGGCTCCACAGCCAAGAGCAGACTTACTCTGCTCATCTTAACACTAGTTTGAAAGTCTTTGAGTTGCCTATGACAGCAGTGGCAGCATTTCAATGACTAGGAGACGACAGCCCAAGAAATTGCTAGCCTCTGGTATTTGATGCAGGTTTCTACATAATTTAGATCCACTTAACTTGGGGAAACGTTTCAGGAGTTACTGTGATTGAATCTTGTTCATTTCAAATGTCATTAAAGGCACTAAACAAATAAATTGTCAGAGCCTAACTATCTCCCATTTCCCACATACAATTACTGTCAGAGCCTGCATCTTCTTTCCCTGGGTCTCAAAACCCTGGATGTCTATGTAAGGTACAAGAAAAATGCCCCTCCTAATACAATTTTTCCAAGAATTTTGCCCAGTCTCCAAGAAGTTTCTGCACTTGACCTTTAACAAATCACTTTTCTCACTACTACCTATCTGTAATGTCTGCCACTCATACAACTATTTATAGAAAGCTCCCAGGTATTTGCCAGATCCTCGGTGTCTTAGTCAGAGTTTCTATTGCTGTACTACTGCAACTCTTATAAAGGAAAATATTTAATTGGGGCTGGCTTGCAATTCAGAGGTTGAGTATGTTGTCATCATGGCTGGAAGCATGGCAGCACTCATGCAGACATGGTGCTGGAGAGGTACCTGAGAGTTCTACATTTAGATGGATTGGCAAAGAATGCCACACTGAGCCTGCCTTGACTATCTGAGAACTCAAAACCCACCCCCAGGGACACACTTCCTCCAATAAAACCACACCTATTCCAACTAAGTCATACCTCTTTTTTAAAAAACTTAATTTTTTTTAAGATTTATTTATTTATTTATTTCATGTGTGTGAGTACACTGTCACTGTCTTCAGACACATCAGAAGAGGGCATCAGATCCTGATTACAGATGGTTGTGAGCCACCATGTGGTTGCTGAAAACTGAACTCAGGACCTCTTAACCGCCGAGCCATCTCTCCAGCCCAAGACCATACCTCTTAATAGCACCACTTCCTATGGGCCTGTGAAGCCCACTTTTATTCAAACTGTCACATTCTACTCCCTGCTTCCCATAGGCTTGTATCTATTTCTTACTGAAGAAATACAATCAGTCCAACTTCAAAGTCTCCATCGTTTATCACAGTACCTGTACTGTTTAAAAGTCCAAAGTCTCTTCTCAGATTCACGTAATCTCTTAATTATAAAATCTAAATACAAAAGCAGCTCATATGCTTCTAACATGTAATGGTACAGGATGTTGCACATTACCATTTTAAAAAGTTGGAAAGGAAGCACAATAAGGAAATGCTCCATCCAAGTAAGAACAACACCAGCTGGGCAAACTCCAAACTCTGCATCTCCATGCCCAATGTCAAAATGCTCTTCAGATCTTCAACTGCCTTCAGCTTTGTTGACTGCAGCACTGTTCTTTCTTTCTCTTAGTCTGGCTCCACGCCCTGTTAGCAGCTTTCCTTAGCAGGTATCCTATGTCTCTAACATCTCTAACATCTTACAAGCCAATCCAAGCTTCACTTTTATAGCTTCATGCAATGGCCTAGCTAGGCCTCCATGCAGAGACATGCCTGATACCTGCTTGGCCTCAGTGGTTTTCATACCCACAAAGAGAGATTTTATAACCTCTTTCTTTTATCCTTGACTCTAAGCCTGGAACCACATGGCAGAAGCTACCAAGTTCTGTTGCATGCTAGGGCATGGAACCTGCCCCCCACACCCCCCACACCCCCTGTTCAAACACATTTTTACCAGGTTTTTGGGGGCTTGCTGTTCTTGTTTGTTTGCTTGTTTGTTCAAGACAGTATTTCTCTGTGGAACAGCCATGACTTTCCTAGAACTGAATTGAGACCAGGATGGTTTCAGACTTACAGAGATCCACCTGTCTCTGCCTCCTTTCCTGAGTTTTGGGTTTAAAGGCCTGTGCCACCACACCTGGCTCAGCTTTCTGATTTTGATGGTTTCCTCCACTGCCTAAACTTGACTGTTTTTAAACTTGCTCTGTAGATCAGGCTGGCCATGAGCTCTGAAATCTGCCTGCTTCTGCCTCCCAAGTCCTGGGATTATGGCAGGGCATATGCCATCATGCCCTGCCCTAAGCATTTCTTTAATTCCTTTTCACAAGCTGGAAGTTTAGTTGAGTATGATCTTGCTCTGAGGTCACAACTCCCTTTATTCCACCTACCATCTGTCTTTTCTTTACTCTTCTTATCACCTTGAACATAGGACTTTGTTCCATTAAACTTCCTGGTGCTCCATTTCTTCTCAAACTGTACATTTTGTATTTTCCCTTGCTCAGTTTGCTTCTTTCCATTATAAAAGTTTAGTTGATTTATTGTCATGGTGGAAAGCATGACAGCACTCAACCAGATGGCAGGAAGAGAGTGAGACACTGGACCTGGCTTAAGTATCTGAGACCTGAACGCTCACCCCTAGTGACACACTTCATCCAACCAAGCCATACCTACTCCAACAAAGCCGCACACCCTAACAGTACCACTCCCTATGGGGGCCACATTTATTCAAACAACTACGCTCAGTGACAATGACCAGGGAGAGGATAAGTCTAGCATTATTAAAACCATAATCCTCAGAGGCGCCACAGTTCTTCTGCCTCCTCTTCGGTCCATAGCACCTCCTTGTGTAAGTCAGAGCAAAGCCCTCTTTACCTCATTGTGTGTTAGCAGAAAATCTGTTATTTTCTCAATTGTCTATGAGCAAAATGAGGGTTCATTTAGCAGAATAAGAAGGGATTTTTCCAGGCACACTGGAACATAAAAATGCTTATATGCTTACCCATGGCCTTTGGGCTATGAACCTGCTTCCTGGTTCTTCACTAGTCCTTAGAGCAAAACCACTTCAGTACCTTCCTTCAAAGGACTTAGACTGTCTACAGGCTCCATGGGGCAAAGGTACAAACTGTCCTTGTCATTGCCTATTCACCTCACTCTAGCTATATACAAAACCATTTCCACTTGACCAAACCTACCTGCCCCTCGACTCCCCTGGCCACCATAACCAAAATATATCCCATGCAAAATACCCAAGAAACTAGCCCATCTCTACTCAGAATTAACATACGTCCCTACAGGAGAAAAGTGTCAGAGACCATCCCGTGAGAAAGTGATCCCTTCTCAAAACTCTTTAACAAATCAAATGGCCTTGTGCTAAGAGCTGGTTGCCACCCCCTTCCTCCTTATTCCCTTCCTAACACCTAAGACTGTAAAGTTGAATAATGGTCCCCTCTTCCTTATCTCTTCCTGAGTTCCCATGACATCCAAGGACATGAGCTATGCCTGAGCCCAGCCTGACACCCAAGGCTGTCAAGGAGGATCTATGTTCCAGAGATAAGATGCAGAGTGCCCGCAAGTTTGGCGCCTGACCTCAGCCCCCATGTCAGCAGATGCCCACTTCTTTGTTCTTTGTATAATTCTCCCTCGACCCCTCCCATATTCTCTGAGATGTATGCTTTAAAAAGAAGGCACCTCAGCATAATAAACGAGACCTTGATAGGTAAAATCTACTTGGTCTCCGCTTCTCTTTCTTTTCCTCCCATTTCCTTCCAGGTTTGCGGTCCCCCTCACACCCACGAATAACTGAATCCCGCTGGACGGGATAAGTGGCGCCCAACGTGGGGCGAGGTCCGGATTGTAATTCCTAATCGGTGGAGGTTCCAGAGAAGTTCGTCGTGACCCCAACAATTCAGAAGCAGTGAAGGACCCTTTCCGCTGCTCACCGAAGAGCGAGAAGTACTTGGTGAGTGAGTCATCTCCACTTCAGGTAATGGGAAACAAGCTATCTAAAGAGGCAGCCTTCATCAAAGGCTTAAAGGTAGCTCTCAGAGAAAGAGGAGTACGAGTAAAAAAGAAAGATTTGATAGACTTCTTTATTTTCATAGATCAGGTATGCCCGTGGTTCATTATAGATGGAGCGGACATACATCATAAGAAATGGAGAAGAGTAGGTAGAGAATTAAATGACATTTTAGCAAAGCAGGGCCCCGAGGCGGTCCCTGCAAATGTATTTACTTATTGGAGTTTGATCCGTGATTTGGTAGAAAATGCAGTTGATGATCCAGAGAAACAGCAACTTTTGTCAGTGGCAGAATTTTGCCTCCGTCCCTTGTCTCGGGAAGCTGTAGAGGGCTCCCTCCCTACTACTAATGCTCCAAAAGCTGCAGAAGGGCCTAAAGTTCCACAGGCTACTCTTTATCCGCAGGTCCCAGTAGGCGCCTTGCCTGCGCAGCTCACGCAGCCTGCCCCTGCCAACCCACCACTAATCAATCCAGTCTTTAATAAATCTTTGGCAGAGGGTCCTTTAATTTTTAGAGACTCAGAAGAGGTAGAAGAACAAGTAGTCCAGCCCCGTAAACCAGAGCGGCTACAGGGTGCCTCAGCTCCTCCTCTCAATCCCCCTCCCTACTTGCCGCGGATCTGCACTCCCGCGCCATGGCCTCAAGCTTTACCAGTTCCCACTCTCATTGATGCCAAAGATAAGCTCGCATCTCAAGTAGCAGGATTATGAGAAGTATTAGAGTTACAGCAACAGTATGCTCGCCTGTCCACAGAGCTTCCAACACTCCAAAATTCCTTAAAAGAGACCATTCTTGCCCCTCCCTCGGCCACAGCCTCGGGCAACGTAAATAAGAAAGCTCCGCGAGCTGTAAAAAACAAAGCATTAGCTTTTCCTGTAATCACCCGCTCTACAGGAGCTGCTAGCTGTGACCCGCCCACCTCTACGGGAGAGGAACAGCTCTCAACCATCCGTACCAGATCTGCTTCTTTGGAAATCGGGCCTTCAAGAGCGCCCCAGGCCGATCTTTCAGACAGTAACAGCGAGGACAGAACAGGTTCTGAGAGTGACAATGAAATAGAGCATGAGCCAGGTGAACAATTGACTGTTCCTATCAGACAGACAGAGTTTCGTAAACTGCGTTTCAAAGACTTAAAAGAGCTTAACTCAGCAGTTAGAACCTATGGTCCGTCTGCACCATATACGCTTTCACTCCTAGAAGCCCTCCCAGGAGGCGGACATATGCTCCCAAGTGAGTGGATCAGAGTAATTCAGACCGTGTTAACTCACGGACAGTTTCTTTCTTGGAAGGCTGATTTTCTGGATCGCTGCCAGACAATTGCTATAGCCAATCAAAAGAACCCTCGAACGCCATCCACTGGCTGGACCTTTGAAAAACTTTCTGGGCAAGGAAAATACGCAGCAGAGGCCAGACAAAAACATTTTCCAACCGGTCTGTTGGCTCAAACTGCTAACGCAGCTTTGAGCGCCTGGCGTGCCATTCCTATGAAAGGTTCTGTTATTACCCCTTTAACCAAGATTATTCAAGGAGCACAAGAGGACTATAGTGACTTTGTAAGTCGTTTGCTTGAGGCTGCAGAGAGGACCTTAGGTCATGAAGATGCAGACAATAAACTTGTAAAACAATTGGCTTTTGAAAATGCTAATTCAGCTTGTAAGGCAGTCTTGCGCGGTAAGATCAGAGACAAAGACCTTGATAAGTAAATTCTACTTGGTCTCCGCTTCCCTTTCTTTTCCTCCCATTTCCTTCCAGGTTCGCGGTCCCCCTCGCACCCACGAATAACTGAATCCCACGGGACGGGATAATTTTAGTTAGTGCCTCTCAAGGGCCAATATCTATAAACAAAGGACAACGTTTGGCACAAGCCTTGCCCCTACCTTTAGATACCTCCTATCCAGCTGTGGGCAAAAGTCGTGGCTCTTCACAGCCAGGGTCATCACACCTTTATTGGGTACAAGCAATTACCAAAGATCGCCCAACACTCTGCCTTAAAATAAACGGCAAGCGTTTTGAGGGCATTTTAGACTCAGGTGCAGATTCCACTGTGATTTCACAAAGTGCCTGGCCTGCTTCTTGGCCGTTAAAGGCCTCTTTAACTCATTTACAGGGAATTGGACAATCAAAAAATACTCTTCAGAGTTCACAGTTGTTGACCTGGGAAGATGATGAGGGAAACTCTGGTTCTGTTCAGCCTTATGTTGTCCCTAATTTGCCTGTTAATTTATGGGGGAGAGACATTCTCTCTCAAATGAGGATCATTATGTGCAGTCCTAATGAAGTCATTACTCAACAAATGCTCACCCAGGGTTATCTCCCTAGACAGGGACTGGGAAAATATAGCCAGGGAAGGCCTACCCCAATAGAGGCCATACCCAAGATAGATCGTACAGGTTTAGGTTACAATTCCCATTTTTCATAAGGACCATTGCTCTCCCTGCACGTCAGGCAGATAAGATTACTTGGAAAGATGATACCCCTGTCTGGCTTGACCAGTGGTCCCTTCCTGCAGATAAATTGTCAGCAGCCATAGAGTTGGTGCAGGAACAATTGGCAGCTGGACATATTGAATCCTCCACTTCACTGTGGAACACTCCTATCTTTGTCATCAAAAAACGAAATGGTAAATGGAGATTGTTACAAGATCTTAGAGCAGTTAATAAGACCATGGTCCCCATGGGGGCCCTACAACCTGGGATTCCCTCTCCAGTGGCTATTCCCAGGGGATATGCTAAGTTAGTGATTGATTTAAAAGATTGTTTCTTTTCCATTCCTCTCCATCCTGAAGATTGTAAACGCTTTGCATTTACCCTTCCAGTGGTTAATTGCATAGGTCCTTCTCCTCGCTTCCAATTGAAGGTTCTTCCTCAAGGCATGGCTAACAGTCCTACTCTTTGTCAGAGATATGTAGCACAAGTTATTGATCCATTCAGAATGTCTTATCCTGGTCTGTATGTGGTCCATTACATGGATGACATTCTGGTTGCTGGACCTGATCAAGACCAATTATATATTGCTAGCCAAGAGCTTATTAATGCCCTTCAAAATCAAGGACTTCAGGTTTCTCCAGAAAAACTTCAGATCCACCCTCCTCACTTGTTTTTAGGTTTTGAGTTATTTCCTAACAAAATTCTCTCTCAAAAGGTTCAGGTGAGACAAGATTCCTTGCAGACTCTTAATGATTTTCAACGTCTACTAGGAGATATTAATTGGCTTCGTCCTTATTTAAAGCTTACAACACGAGAGTTAAAACCTTTGTTTGACATTCTGAGAGGAGACCCAGATCCATCCTCTCCACGCATATTAACTCAAGAGGCACGAATGTCACTAGCCAGAGTTGAACAAGCCATCAGTGAACAAAATATTGGGTATTTCTCCCCAGAACTTCCACTTCAGCTTCTTGTCTTCCCTACTCCCTTTTCACCTACAGGTCTGCTGTGGCAGCTCAAACCTCTGTTTTGGGTCCACATGTCAGCTTCTCCCTCCAAGGTGCTGCCCACATATCCTCAGTTAGTTGCTAATGTTCTGCGCCTAGGCAGAGAAGCTGCTCTTAAGCTTTTTGGCAGAGATCCAGATGTTATTGTTCTCCCCTATGATGCATCTCAAGTTCAGTGGTTACTTAAAAATAATGATGATTGGGCAGTTAATTGTATTTCCTTTCAAGGTGTAATTGATAATCATTACCCTGCTGATAAATTGGTTCAGTTTCTACATAGGACACCTGTGGTTTTCCCTAAGAGAACAAAGTCAAACCTGATTCCTGGGGCTATGTTAGTTTTTACTGATGGGTCTTCCTCAGGTATGGCTGCTTTTAATATCGATGGAAAGGTCTCACGTTTTATGACAAACTTCTCCTCAGCACAGCTTGTTGAATTGGCAGCTATTGTTAAAGTATTTGAACTGTTGCCTGAAGCTTCCTTCAATTTATATACAGACAGCACCTATGTGGCTGCCTCTGTTCCTCTTTTAGAAACTGTTCCTTATATCCGCCCTTCTACCAATGCATCTCCAATGTTTGCTAAGCTTCAAGGTCTTATTCTTACTCGTAATTTTCCATTTTTTATTGGGCATATTCGTGCTCATTCTGGCCTGCCTGGACCTTTGTCTAAAGGCAACGATATAGTTGATCAGGCCACTCAGATAATAGCTTCAGCTTTGTCTATTACCCCTCTTGCTGCTGCTCAACAGGCTCATGATTTACATCACCTTAATGCACATACCTTGAGACTTAAATTCTCCATCACTCGTGAACAGGCTAGACAAATTGTCCGACAGTGCAATGGCTGCCTGACCCTTTTGCCAGAGCCACATGTGGGAGTCAACCCCCGAGGACTAATTCCTGGTGAACTGTGGCAGATGGATGTTACCCATTACACTCCCTTTGGAAAATTAAAATATATTCATGTCTCTGTCGATACCTTTAGTGGATTTATTTGTGCATCTTTACAAGCGGGAGAAGCCACTAAACATGTTATCAGCCATGTTCTCTCCTGCTTGGTGGCTGTGCCACAGCCTAAAATCCTCAAGACAGACAATGGCCCAGGATATACTAGTGCCAGCTTTAAACAGTTTTGTGCTCAAATGGGCATTAAACATATTACTGGAATTCCTTACAATCCCCAAGGTCAAGGTGTTGTAGAGAGAACCCATCATACCCTTAAAAATATGCTTTTCAAATTACAGTCTGGAGGAGAAGTCCTATATCCTCAGTCTGGTAACTCCAAGATGCTTTTAAATCATGCATTATTTGTTTTAAACTTTCTAACCTACGACAATGCAGGCAAGTCTGCTGCAGATCGCCTCTGGCATCCTTCTACTGCTAATAACTATGCACAAGCTATGTGGAGAGATCCCTTGTCCAACAAATGGCAAGGTCCAGACCCAGTCCTCATATGGGGCAAAGGACATGCTTGCATCTATGATTCAAAAGCACAAAATGCTAGATGGCTCCCTGAGCACCTAATTAAACCTTATAACTGTCCAGGGAAGAAAAACCCTGAGGGAATTTCTAAATGTGCTTCTTTACAGAAAAATGAAAGTGCCAAGAAAGAAGTCACTTCTGATCATCAAGATTTGGCTGTATCTCTGCCTGATGAAAGGCGTATCGTCAGTGGTGGGCCAAGCTAAGAAAAGTCCTTATCGACTTTATAATTACACCTGGTTGATCATCAACGAGGCAGGTGACATAGCTAATGCCACCTCCAAGATTGAAGGTTCTGTCCCATGGCCCATCCTGAGAGTTGACCTCTGTAAATTAGTCTTAGGAGGTCATAATGACTGGGGAACTCACTTAGAATTCCTGCCACAAGAACAAGCTATTGACGATCCTAGACAAGTTGCCTATACCACTCCTGGATGTGCTAGTTTAAGTCGTAGGAGAACACTTGCCAATATTTTAAAAAGATGGGGCATGTATATTTGTCCTGGCCCCAGTCACAGGAGTCGCACTCTTAATTATAAATGTGGTTCCACCCCTGATTATTTTTGTGCTTCCTGGGGCTGTGAGACCACAGGAGACACCTATTGGAAACCCACTTCCAATTGGGACCTAATAAAGGTCCAGAGCAGGCCAGATTATGCTGCCTGTGATAGTTCCAACCAGACCTCTAAAGGATGGTGCAACACCTTAGAGATCTCCTTTACTGACGCAGGGAAAAAATTTAATTGGGAAAATACACGAGGAGCTGAGTGGGGTTTACGTATCTATAAAAATGAAAAAGACTTCGGAGTAATTTTCAAAATCCAGTTACTTAAGAACACCCCATCCTTAGGGTCGGCTGCTATAGGCCCCAATCTCTTTTTACATTCCTCTTATCCTAAAAAACCAAATATTCCACAAACTGTTACCTTAGGTCCACCTGGGACTTCTATATTCCAGCCCACTTTACCTGCTGGATCTCCCTCCTCCGCAGAATTAATTTTATCCTTAGTTAATGCATCGATTACTACTATACATGCAGCCAATGCTACTCAGTATGAAGAATGTTGGGTGTGCTTTTCTCCTCAACCTCCCTTTTACGAAGGGGTGGCAACATTCGGATCAGTTGTTGCAATTAATGATTCCAGTAAACTTGGATGGCACCCCGAGAGCCATGATGGACTCACTTTAAGTCAGGTGTCTGGCATAGGCTTATGCCTTTTGGGGCCTTCCATGCTTCCTCCTCAGGCCTTATTAGAGGTTTGCAATCAGACTATTATAGTAGAGCCCACCTCTAGATATCTAGGAGCACCTAATGGTACTTATTTAGCATGTTCTACTGGACTTACTACCTATATAGTCACTCAGACATTTTTAGATGACAGAGATTATTGTGTTGTAGTTCAGCTTCTCCCGAAGCTGACAGTACACCATGCAGAAGACCTCCTCCAGCTCTGGAAGAGTGACACAGATCTATCCCGTGATAAGAGAGAGCCTATTTCTGCAGTAACCTTAGCAGTAATCCTAGGTTTAGGAGCTGCAGGCACAGGAACAGGTATTGCATCTTTGGTCACTTCCCAACAACAGTATACTCAGCTCCACCTTGCTGTGGACAGAGATATTCAAGAGTTACAGAGAGGCTTAAAAAATCTAAAAGACTCCTTGGTCTCTCTGTCTGAAGTAGTATTACAAAACAGGCGAGGTCTTAATTTAGTGTTCCTTAAAGAAGGAGGGTTATGTGCAGCCCTCAAAGAAGAATGTTGTTTTTACTCTGACAAGACTGGCTTAGTTCAAGATAGCATAGATAAAGTTAGAGCTAGTTTAATAGAGAGAAAACGTAACAGAGAGAAACAAGATTATTGGTATAAAAATTGGTTTTTTACTTCTCCCTGGGTCACTACCTTGCTTCCCACAATTTTGGGACCTTTCTTAGGTATTCTGCTGCTTTTGTCTTTTGGCCCCTGGGCCTTTAAAAAACTAACCAGTTTTGTTAAGTCACAGATTGAAGCTGCTCTAAGTAAGCCGGTTGCAGTCCACTACCATCAGCTGAATATCCAGGACTCAGACGAAGAAGATCCTCCTCCCACCGAGACAGAAACTGCGACTTGTCTCCAATTTTCCACCCTTGCTGCTAATGCAGAGTCCCCTTGGTTCCTTAGGTTTTGGAGACAATAGGGACGAAAAAGGGTGACCTCCAGCTCCTATTATAGCTTAAGAGCCACAAATTGTGGCGTTACAATTGACATAATTCTTGTAGAGGCCTTACTGAGTCTGAGGTTGATAATTCTCCTACGAGAACTGCACAAAACTCAAAATTGTGCATGCTGGTTCGTTAAAAATGCGAATCTGGTATGGGCCCAGCATGGGTGCAAACTAAGTATTGCAGGGGAAGGTCCATATAGACCATTTCTGAGTTCCCTGAGAGACAAACCCGGTTTGGAAAGAGGTTGGTATCTGATTTCAGTTACAATTAATAATTTTTCTAAGGCTCTGCCTCGCCTCCCCAAAAGATACCAAGAGCCACAAGTGTGGGTCTGTGACAGCACCCACGGGAGGAATCGGGTCAATGTCCCCCCAGCCATGGTAATGCCCGCTCATCTAAAAATGAAGAGATTATTTGATCACCTCAGTTAAGTGTGGCCTTATTAAATTTAATTCAGAAGGGGGAGATGTCAGAGACCATCCCGTGAGAAAGTGATCCCTTCTCAAAACTCTTTAACAAATCAAATGGCCTTGTGCTAAGAGCTGGTTGCCACCCCCTTCCTCCTTATTCCCTTCCTAACACCTAAGGCTGTAAAGTTGAATAATGGTCCCCTCTTCCTTATCTCTTCCTGAGTTCCCATGACATCCAAGGACATGAGCTATGCCTGAGCCCAGTCTGACACCCAAGGCTGTCAAGGAGGATCTATGTTCCAGAGATAAGATGCAGAGTGCCCGCAAGTTTGGCGCCTGACCTCAGCCCCCATGTCAGCAGATGCCCACTTCTTTGTTCTTTGTATAATTCTCCCTCGACCCCTCCCATATTCTCCGAGATGTATGCTTTAAAAAGAAGGCACCTCAGCATAATAAACGAGACCTTGATAGGTAAAATCTACTTGGTCTCCGCTTCTCTTTCTTTTCCTCCCATTTCCTTCCAGGTTCGCGGTCCCCCTCACACCCACGAATAACTGAATCCCGCGAGACGGGATAGAAAAGTCCTTTGCCAAGGCTGTTTCATAAGTTTGTTCATTATGAATCTCCACAAATAAAGCTTGAATTGTCTCTTCATCATTAAATATTGATAACTTCATCAGCCTAGTATCTGGAAATATAAATAACAAAGCAGTGTTAGAGAAAATCATGTTTGTAAAGCATTATTGATCTTTCCAAAAAGGAAATTATATTAATGATAATAATACTGGTATTCCCAATGATAAGTTCAAATGAGAAATCACTTTTTTAAACTACAAAACATACATAAAACATTTTTAATAGTAATTATTTGAAATTAACATATCCCTACAGTCATATGCATTTACTAGCATATTTTTGAGAGCATAGAGAATTTATAAGTAACTGATGATCACAGTCTAACAGTTAAGTGTGTATATTCCACAGGGAACTCACACTGTACTGGCTAGTTTTGTGTCAACTTGGCACAGCTCGAGTTATCACAGAGAAAGGAGCTTCCGTTGGGAAATGCCTCCATGAGATCCAGCTGTAAGGCATTTTCTCAATTAGTGATCAAGGGGGAAAGGCCCCTGTGGGTGGGACCGTCTCTGTGCTGGTAATCTTGGTTCTATAGGAGACCAGGCTGAGCAAGCCAGGGAAAGCAAACCAGCAAAGAACATCCCTCCATGGCCTCTGCATCAGCTCCTGCTCCCTGACCTGCCTGAGTTCCAGTCCTGACTTCTTTCAGTGATGAACAGGTGAATAAACCCTTTCCTCCCTAATTTGCTTCTTGGTCATGATGTTTGTGCAGGAATAGAAACCCTGACTAAGACACACACCTTTGAGTGAAGGTTTTAGTATTGAACTTTAAACAATTATCAGAAACAGGAAGCTTTACAGAGGAAGCCTTACACAATTATATGCGAGCTTGGGAAGAAAAGAGACTACTTAGATCAGATTTTGCCTGCTACTACAGTGAAAATAAGAACAAGGTATTCAGGTACCTATTACGTAGCCAGCCTGCCAAGTGTGAGCTTGTTGCACTAATCTAGATTGCTTCAGGAATGGTGACATAAAGCCAACACAAAGCATAGGCCTTTGCATACTCTGCTTGCTTGGTGGCTCCTGCTGGTTTACTAATGTGGAAATGTTCCCAACCAGATGGAAAATGCCACCTTTCTGAAGACAGGAGAGTTCCTCAAACTGTAGACTAAATAAAATATGAGGTCCCTTTTCTGATAATGGAGAAGTGACAATTCCTAAACAGGTAGACAGGCAGAGATGTTTGTGGAGAGACTCAGGTCAGAAGCAGCAAGAGAAGGCACAAATGAAAATGTGAAGTCTATGAGCATTTAGCACTGCAGCAAGGTTATCATCAGGACAGCTCACCACGTATTTGACTTTCCCAATATGAACTTCCTTAAGGTTACCAGAGGAGTCAGTGTTGACCTGTGTCAGATCCAGACCAAACAGCTCTTCATCACCTCCCTGACGTCTCCTGTGCCTTAAATTCCAACAATATAGACTCATTCTTTCTCTTCACGCGGCCTTCTAGAGTTTCTCATAAAAATGAAAGCCAGCCATGTGAATGTCAGATTTTTGAGACAACTCTCCCAAATATACATATCTAGTCCCTTCATGAGATTGAAAACCGAGCAAAAAAAACTCTACTTTTTTGTTGAAGAAATTTGAGAAAATTCTATGTATTTTATTACATTTTAGTACTGATAATAATAAAAGTTATATGAAATAAAAATCACCTAAAATCACATTGCAGACAAAGCTTTATATAATTATTGCTGTTGAGTTCAATATTTGCAAAGTTCTTTTAACGAGGGAATATACTAAGGAATGCTTTTTAGCATCCAGAATACTGCAACATGAACTCACCATGAATCATCAATGTCTGGAATTGTGAACAATGTGATCACCAGCCAGGAAGCCAGGAATAGTTACTGGATGACTGGAGCCCTTGTCATGGCAAGTACTTATTGAAAAAAATAATAACTAAGCAATATCAGCAGTGTCAGGATTTTCCTGGTTAGTACAGCCATTAGAGGAGAACATTTCCTAGTCTACATATATCACAACTTAATCTATAAAGAGGAATCAAATATAGAACACATAGAGTCTATGAGCAAGGAAACATTTGGTCAGTTGATGAATTGTACAGTTCGGGAAGTAGTCAATGGAATTGGACTGAGCTTTGAAGTGTGAGTAGCATTTGGGGGCACAGAAGGAAGAGGTCAAAAAAAAAAAAAAAAAAAACAAAAAAGCAAAACAACAACAAAAAAACCCAGAGTGAACAAAGTAGAGCAGCTGCCAAAGCATACCACCAGCACTGGGAGAAATATCTGGAGCATCTGCAGACCAGTGCCACATGAAGCAATAGACCAGGGAGCAACACTCCTCAAAGGGAAGTATTGTGGACTAGAACTGTCTTCCAAAAGCACAGCTAGGAGACACTGACAAAAACCTGATGCCACCCTGCCAGCTGATGAGAAGCCTGCTTCTGACTACCCATTGACAAAAAAAAAAAAAAAAAAAAAAAAAAAAAAAAAAAAAAAAAAAAAAAACTTGCCATTTAGAGGCCTAGTAAATGAATTAAGCAGAAATTGCCTTGTTATCCAGTATTCTAGCCCTCTGTTGATTCCTGCTAACAATGCAAATGTGTTCTAGCATTGACACAAGGGTGGCTATGAAAATATACTACTCAGATGTTGTGCTGTTAGAAGCATAGTTGACTAATGCCCAAGATGCTATTCCCCTGGACCTAATCATATTCAAGCTCAGGTATGTTTACCATGTGTGCTCATAGTTGACAGATAAGCCTACTAAGTATACTTATATAAACCCATTTTCATGACATGGAACTTTCTGGATGCTTAGGAAATATTGGCACACAGTTCCTCATGTACCTGGCTAAACATTTCTTGGAGGTTTGATACAGACTCTCCCTGCACACACTTCCCTCCTCTTCTAAGTCTTCTTCATAGACACACCAGCAGTGTGACCTGATGACTCACCCCTGCCTTTTCAGTACCATGTTCCTTTATTATTTATGGGCATTTTTTTTCTGATTTCTTTCCAACACAGCCAATTCTGGCTTGGTATTTGTTTCTTAGGGAACTCCAACTAATACAGTTAGCCAGTCATGATAAAAATCCATTCTAAGGTTCTATTCTGTTGTGTTTTGCAGGAAGTTTATCTCTCAGAAGTATCCCAGGGCTCAGCTATGATTTTAAGAGAAAGACTTTCCTTCCCAATACTGACATGTTCTATGTATCAAATAGGATACCCAAAGCTACCCTATATCCTAAATGTAGTGCAGTATGAAAAAAGTCAATATTAGATTAAGGGATCGAAAAAGAAATTAACTTCTAGAGATTTAGCACTCGATGTGAAGAGTTTAGAAATGCACAAGCAGGATGGGAGAGGATAAAATAGAACCAGAACACCAGAGCCTAGAAGAGGTCACTATTGATGTTTTGCACATTGATCACCTCCCATGTGGGGTATGTTGAAGACCTAGAGGGGCATGCCAGAGTGGATGACTAAACATCAGAAAGTTATTCTCTTGGAGTATGGACACTAGCCATCTAAAAGCCAGGTTGTCAGTGTGACTGTACTCTTTCAAGGTATTGTGTGAGAAACTGCTACATGGTTCCTGGTATTATCTGCTATCCTGGGTGTTCTTGGCTTCTTGGTTCACCATCTTCCTCGGCAATACATAGTATTCTACTTGTGTATTTTGCTGCCTCTTCTATTTCTACAAGGACTCCAGTCATAAGAAATTGGAGCCACATCTAAAGACATGTTCAACATTCTTATATCTGAAAGGACCCTTCTCCCCAATTTGATTATGTGCAGTTATCACATCTGGGACTCTTTTGAGGAAGCACACAATAAATTGGCTGCTGAATCTTGTCCACAATCGTTACACCTTTACAATTAGCCAGCACTTATCACTTTGTGTCACTGGTAAATATTGATGAATAAAAATGACAGGAAACCAAATGGAATTTACTAAACATAGTCTGTGGGTGATATGCATTGTCAGGTATATTTACTAAAACTGGCAGTTTCTCAGAAAATTGGGAATAGTTCTACCTCAAGATCCATCTATACAACTTCTGGGCACATACCCAAAAGATGCTCCATCATATCATAAGGACACTTGTTCACTATGTTCATAGCAACTTTATTTGTAATAGCCAGAAACTGGAAACAACCCATATGTCCCTCAACAAAAGAATGGATAAATAAAATGTGATTCATTTTCACAAAGGAATACTATTTAAAAAAAAAAAAAAAAAACAAGGACATCATAAAAATTTTAGGCAAATTGATGAAAGTAGAAAATATCCTGAATGAGGTAACAGAGACCCAGAAGACATGCATAGTATGTACTAACTTATAAGTGGACATTAGTCATAAAGGAAAGATAACCATTTTACAATCCACAGACCCAAAGAATCTTAGGAACAAGGAAGGCCAAAGAGATTATCCATGATCTTAACTACAGAAAGACAAAGCAAGGTAGAAGACCTTGTTAGTGTTTTCATCAAATGGAAGAAGCACAAAGTAATAACATTCAGGAAGCCTCACTCCACTGTAACCTGTCACATTTTATAAAATTGTAAATTAACCAATACATATGTCTTACCTTTGTTAAGATTTGAAGACACAATAGTATTAAGTTGAAACATATAAAACTTAGCATTTTTCTACCATACTTTTAACAACTATGACACATTCTGGAGACTAACTTGAGGATTTAAACTTGATAGCACTGTTCAGTAAACACAGGCAAATGAAATTACTAAAAAGGCTAAATTATATTTATTTTACAGGAATTGACGAAGAGACTGGAAATATCTTAATTAAATCTCCAATCATAAGATATTTTAGCAAATTATGAGAGTACACAAATAATTAAGGACCTAGATTTTTCTTGCCTTTCCACATTTGGTTAGTTTAACTCTTCCAATTCAGTTATAAAAAATAACCTCATCAAAGGCTTGGGTTTGGGGCTAACTAAATAAGACAAGTTTCTTAGTTAGCGTTTCTATTGTGATGCAGTACCAGGAGCAAAAGGAAGAAAGGGTTTATTTCGCTTGCACTTCGATATTACTGTACATCCGTCATCCAAGGAAGTCAGGAAAAGAATTCAAAGAGGGAAGGAACCTGGAGACAGGAGCTGATGCAGAGGCCATGGAGGGACTCTGCTTATTGGCTTTCTCATCATAGCTTGCTCACCCTACTTGCTTATAGAACCCAGGACTACCAGCCCATGGAAGGCATCACCCACAGTGGGCTGGGCTCTCCCCCAGCAATCACTAATTTAAGAATACTCTATAGCCTAATGTTATGGTTGCATTTTCTCAACTGAGGTTCGTTTTCTTCAGATAACTCTAGCTTGTGTCAAGCTGACACAAAATCAGCTAACAGAGGTGTTTTTGTTTGTTTGTTTTCTATAATTTAAGCCAGCAACACTTCTAGGTCTAAACATGAACTTCCATATTATGTGGGCCACATTTAACCTTACTATTTAAAAGCCTGATAGGATAGTCCTTCAGATGCAGGGAAGCAGGAGAAGCTGCTCAGTTGATTCCACAGCCCATGGTAGGAAGCTATCCACTGACCCAGTCACCATTTTTCTTTATTGTACTTAAGTCTCTCACTGCTGCGACAGTAAGGCTCTAGCAAAAGACAACCTTATTGTGAAACTTGTGCTTACTCTTATTAAGAAGAACACAAATTGATTAAAGTGTGTACTTTTAAAATCCTTATTTATATTTTCTCCGTGTAGAATGAATTAATAGTAATCAGCCGTTTCAAGACTCTTTTAGAATGGTAAAATGATGCTGGACTCTCTCTCCTACCTATAGTTCCTCTCCATCTCTCCTCTCAAGGTTCTTACTGCCATTTCGGTCTCTGAGTTCCATCAACACACCCCTTTCTCTCACATGCCTTTTCAACTGGTCTTTCTCATCCATCCTTTCTGTTCCTAAAGGGAAGGAAATCCCTGATCCCTCTTTGTTTTTATGTGTTACCGACCTGTGTTTCTTCGCAATATATTTGTAGATTTCACTCATTTTGTGCATTTCCTTGTCTCCTATAAAACCTTGCTACTTTATTTTGCCTTATTAGGTAATAGTAAAACATGACACTATGTTTCTGTTTGGTTCAGAGTGTTGTGATTTTGGTAAATGATACAAGTTATAGTTTGAGTGATTTTAAAAGACATTTATGGTGATGATCACTACTTTTACAGAGTTGGAAAGAATCACCACCTTCTATTACCAGGCTAATTTGTTTTGACCCCTTGAAGCTGTGTACCTATAAAAACAATCCTTATCCTTTCCTATCTCCAGATTCAGCATCCAGTAGTGTAGTCTATGAATTCGAAAATTCTGGGTATTTCATATATGCATCTGCTGCCATTTTGCATGCCTTAACTCCCTCAGTGTGATGTATGAAGGCATACATGTGCCATAATTTTCTTCCTTTTTTACAGCTAGATGAAATTACATTATGTGTTCATATTGCATTTCTCCATTTTTCATTTGTTAGGGAACACTCTGTGTTGATTGCACTTGTAGCTACACTCCTTTCCATTTTCTATCAGCTATGTCTCAGTGTCCCAAAATCTCAGCTCCCCACCAACCATTGCTATTTTACAGGGCAATTCTTTTTTATTAGTAACTATCTTAATGGGTATAAAGTAGCATCTTTCTGTGGGTTGTAATTAGCAATATTGATCATCTTTTCATATTGATTGGCCACATACACACACATGCATGCACACATAAACACATGCACTCACACAATCTTTGAAGAAATAACCACTAAAATCTCTTGCCCATTTTTAGATATTTTTTAATCTAAGAGAAATATTTAATGTGTATAAATGTGTGTCAGCTTAAGTGTTTGTGTTTGCCTGTTTGTGGGTGCATTGTGTGGGCAGGTACACATGTATATTTGTGAGGGTAGGAATAGAAGCCAGAGGTTAATTTTAGGTTTCTAATCATTTTCCAATTTATTTACTGAGGTGGGGTCTTTTGCAGATGCCACAGGCTGCTGATTAAGCTAATCTTGGTGCATAGTTTGCTTTGTGGTTCCCATTTTGCCTACCGAGTACAGAGAGTACAGGCAAGGAACCATATTGACTGACAGTTACATGGGTTCTGAGGCCATAGTCTCAGCCCTTAAGCCTGTCCACTGGGTGCTTTATACAGTGGCCATCTCCCAGGACCTTTTTTTGTTTGTTTGTTTTGTTTTGTTTTTCGAGACAGGGTTTCTCTGTATAGCCCTGGCTGTCCTGGAACTCACTTTGTAGACCAGGCTGGCCTCGAACTCAGAAATCCTCTCCCAGGACCTTTTAAATTGTATTGTTGTACTCAAGCCACAGGAGTTCTATATGTATTCCAGTTATCAGCCACGTAATTTGCAAATATTTCTTCTCATTTTGTGTTGTCTTTTCATTATGTTGATCGTGTCCTTTGATACGCCTAAAGTTAAATGACAATATTTAAACACAGTTTGTTTAATCCTAATTAAAAGAAAAAAAAAAAAAACTCCGTGGAGTACATACCATTATTGATCACTATTGTTTCTATCTTCTTTATGAGGAAACTGAGAAAGAGGGGGTTTGAGAGTTGTACAGGTATTCCATGGAAGTAGCAGAGCTTATGTTTGAGCCCTAGAGTTTGCTTCTAGGGACACTACATCTTGAAACCTCTTATAATGGACACAAGTAGCTTCCAGAATACTAAATCCAATTGTGTTTCTTCATATTTCATTCCTCTGATTGGCATCTCTGTTGGTTAAAATTATGGCTCCCTTTATGTGATGTCTTTCTTTGGCTACTCTCCTTTCCCTAATTCCCTGCTAATTCCACAATATACACCTTTCCTGAACTATACTCATAAGCTCTTTCATCTGCTCTCTCTGTTTGTTCTAAATTCTTTAAGTATGTTCAACTGTTTTAGGAAAGATAGCTAAGTCTTAATTCACAAATTCATGAACAATTACCTTATTTGAGACTAAGTATTTACCTACAATCCAGTTAAAATGAAGTTATTGGTGTGAGATGAAAAGTAATATGTTCATGTCCTTATAAAGGCAGACATTCAGACACAAGAAAAAGGTATACTCATAGGGGGGATGATGGAAAGACACAAGAAGACCACATCTTCAAACCTAAGGTTCTCAGAAGCTAAGAGAAGGATGGATGGGTAGTCCTGCCCACATCTTGATTTTAGAACATCCAGAACTCGGAGACAAGCATTTTGTTATTGTTGTGACTTAAGCCATAATGTTAATGGTACTTATGATAGGCATCTCCAAGTATATAAGGGCTTGGGGGATGAACTACTTCATAAAGTTTCTATAACTCGTACTCTAGTCCTGATTTTCTTTTTAGCATCCATAATTCCAACATCATCTATTCCTGTCCAATTTTCCTCTTGCCTTTCAGAATATTACTCTGCTCTTCTCTTACTTTTCACCTTTGATGCCTGCACTGAGCCTTTGTAAGTGATGTATCTTTGGCCCCTCAACCACTCTAGAGAAAGCACAAAGTTACCTTTGAAATCTCATTTTCCATTCTCTTGAAGCTGTCTCCAGTTCTGTAATCCAAGAGCCATGTGTGGTCCATTAGTGTAAAAGATTGGCTCCAGGCTGCTAAACTGGGCAAAGTATCTTTCACCTTGTGGCCAAAATCCCATACAGATGCAACACTATCTACTAGGCTGAAGAATTGAAGGAACCTTGGCCCAGTTGACACAGAATACGAAGCCCCTGCACTTCTCCCAGTATTATGACACAGTGCTTGGCCTTGTTTCCCACCTTTGAGCACTCAGCTTTTTGCCTAGATTCATAACATAAACTCAGGTTTAGGGATTGGGATGTAGCTTAGTTGTGGAGCATTGTCCCCGACGCATATATGTTCAGTCCATAGCACTGTTAAATGGCCTAATAACTAAAGCTGGACTCAAATCTCAGCAGTGGCTAGAGTTCTGAACCTTCTCATGGATGCCCTTGAGGATTGAAATCCCAACCCTTGGTCTAATCTAATTACTCATCACAGACCCCTTAACATCCCTAGAAAACTAAGATCAACCTCTGTATCTAATTTAGCACATAATGGCTATGTCGCTTTTTTTTTTTTTTTTTTTTTTTTTTTTTGGTTTTTCGAGACAGAGTTTCTCTGTATAGCTCTGGCTGTCCTGGAACTCACTTTGTAGACCAGGCTGGCCTTGAACTCAGAAATCCACCTGCCCCTGCCTCCCAAGTGCTGGGATTAAAGGCGTGCACCACCACGCCCGGCCTGCTATGTCGCTTTTTATAGGGTCAGATGTACTTAAATATGCATATCAAATATCATATTTACATTTTTGTATTTAATTCTAAGAGCCTTAAGGAAAGCAGAAGACCCAGGGTTAAATATTAATACAACTTTGTATACTTAATTAGCATTGATAGCACCAGCATTTAGATATGAATCTCCCATGTCTAAGTTCAAAATTTTAAAAGTTCCTACATTTTTGGAATCTTTTGTTCATACAAAACTTCCTTTCAGATTGTATCAGTCCCAAGGTGTCCTGTAACTAGATACCTGTCTTCCTTTGCTGTAGATAAATAACCTGTGTTTTGTCAGGTCAAGGTTTCCTTAGATCCAAAGATTTGATGGATGTTTTTAAAGTGACTTTAAGACAAATGGTTTTCCTTCTCAAAAACTTGAAATGGTTTAAAAACTTGTAGGACAAATATGTTTCATAAAGAAGTATGCAAGTTCCTGAGTGCATGTTTAAACAATGTGTCTCTGATGAAGACAAATGCATGATCAGATAATAAAGAATCTGTGAAAGTCTATGCAGTGCCAGGGTAAGCTGTAACTGTTAAGATGAGAGAAATTGCATTTATCTTTTGAATATTCACATAGGAGCACCCTCCATTTTCATTTTCTGTTTCGAGATGTTGTTAATATCTTGTTGGTCTTCTCTTCTTAGCTTAATCCTTATAGACATCGTGCATGTCTATAAGATACAGGCTCTCAGGGTAAAAACACAGTAGTGAAAACATGGGCTCTAGGATAAGTCTGCTCTCATGATAGTTTCCACAATACCATCAGAAACTATGACCCTGAGTGAGTTACTTAACCTTCCTACCTCTTACTCTTTTTCTCACTGTAAAATGATTCTATTAATGGTGGCTTCTCTCAGAGAGTTATTGTGATGATTGAGTTATTAATAGAGGTAAGGTACTCAGAATAATACCTTCTTCCACAACTGCCTAGCTAATTTTCTGCTACTATATACATACAGGAACAGGAAATTTATGGCCCCCAATCCCTTGAGGGATCCTTGCTGCTTGATAGACAAATTTGAAAACAGGATAATTTCAGAAATATTATTCTATTATTTGCCACAGGATCTCTCTCTGTCCCTTCCTGCACTCAGTGAATATAAATAATTACTTTTCCTCTAGGACATTCTTTTTTATCTAATAAATATGGATGATCCTATGGGGTTTGTTAGAAGGTATCAGCAACTGACTTAGATTCAGAGCAAGGAAATACTGCTGTAAATAAGTAACTAGTCACTTTATAAAATTCTTAGGCAAATGGAAGGATCTGGAGGATATCATCCTGAGTCAGGTAACCCAATCACAAAAGAACACACATGATACGTACTCACTGATAAGTGGATATTAGCCCAGAAACTTAGAATACCCAAAATACAATTTGTAAAACACATGAAACTCAAGAAGAAGGAAGACCAAAGTGTGGATACTTCTCTCCTTCTTAGAATGGGGAACAAAATACCCATGGAAGGAGTTACAGAGACAAAGTTCGGAGCTGAGACAGAAGGAAGGGCCATACAGAGACTGCCCTACCTGGGGATCCATCCCATATAAAACCACCAAACCCAGACACTATTGCACATGCCAGAAAGATTTTGCTGACTGGACCCTGATATAGCTCTCTCTTGTGAGGCTATGCCAGTGCCTGGCAAATACAGAAGTGGATGCTCACAGTCATCTATTGGATGGAACGCAGAGCCCCTAATGAAGGAGCTAGAGAAAGTACACAAGGAACTAAAGGGGTATGCAACCCTATAGGAGGAACAATGATATGAACTAATCAGTACCCCCAGAGCTCGTGTCTCTAGCTGCATATGTAGCAGAAGATGACCTAGTCAGCCATTAATGGGAGGAGAGGCCCTTGGTCTTTCGAAGATCATATGCCCCAGTACAGCAGAATATCAGGGCCAGGAAGTGGGAGTGGGTGGGTTTGGGATCAGGGTGGAGGGACGGGACGGTATAGGGAACTTTTGGGACAGCATTTGAAATGTAAATGAAGAAAATATCTAATTAAAAAAAAAAAAGAAAAAGAAAAAAAGTTGCCATGAAGGGCAGAACATTCTGCCCAACAGAATTTTTTTTCCATCCCATCCTCTATCCCAGCCCCATCACCTGACCACACACATTAAGTTGCTACAGGACTAGGCACATCCTCTCCCTCTGATGGCAGACAAGGATTTCCATTTAGGGGTGATCCTGATGCAGGCAGGTAGATAATGGGCTCAGGAACAGCCCCTATTCCCATTGTTTAAGGAACCTACATGAAGACCAATCTGCTCATCTGCTACATATGTGCAGGAGACTGAGGTTCAGCTGTGCTCCCTCTTTGGTTGATGATTCAGTCTCTGGGAGCCCCCAAGGATCCAGGTTAGTTGACTCTGTTGGTTTTCCTATGGAGTTCTTGTCCTCTTTGGGACCCCTAATCTTTCTTCCAACACTTCCAGAAGACTTCTGTTGCTCCATACTCTTGGTTATGAGTCTCTATATCTCTTTCCATTGGCTGTTTGGTGGAGCCTCTCAGAGGACAGTCCTGGTTATGCTAGGTACCTGTCTGCAAGCATAACAGAGTATCATTAACATTGTTGTAGATTGGTTCTTGCCATGAGATCAGTCACAATTTGGGGCAGTCATTGGTTAGCCATTCCCTTAGACTCTACTCTATATTTGTCCCTGCACATCTTATAGGCAAGACATACTCTCTCAACGGAAGAATGGATTTTGAAAATGTGGTGTATTTATACAGTGAAATACTACTCAGCCATTAAAAACAAGCACATCATGAATTTCATAGGCAAATGGATGGAACTAGAAAATATCATCCTGAGACCCAAAAGGACATATATGGTATGTACTCACTTATAATTGGATATTAGTCACAAAATACAGATAACCATGTTATAATGTTATAATCTACAGACCCAAAGAAGTCAAATAACAAGGAAGGCCCAAGGGAGGATGGTTGAATCTTTCTCAGAAGGGGAAATAAAATATATACCCGAGATTGATGGAAGGATGGGACTGAATAGAAGAAGGGATGGGGACGAGGGCGGATCAGGGGAAGTATCATATGTAGGGAAAGCAAGGGAGAGAGAAGGGCTGTGGGGTAGGGGGCAATCTCTAGGACATGCTAGAGAGCTGGGATGGGGAGAGCCCCCAGCAGGTATAAGTGGACAACGCTAGCTGAGGTTCCTAGCAGTGGATGATATGGACCCTGGAGTTGCTTGCCACTTCCTATAGCCAGGCAGAAGTCCCAGTGGAAGGATAAGGACAGCAACCCAGAATTTCTTACAGAAGGTCCTACCAAATTCTGGCTCTGATGACTTAAGCAAACATCTGTTAACATGTTAAAGATCTGTGGTGAAGATGCTTCCTTGTACTTTTATTGTCTGTTTTTACAGATTAACATATGAGATAATTCATACAGAAACTAAGAAAATTAATTAAAGATAGTGTCTTGTCCTTCAGGATTCTTCCTTTATACTGGGAGAGTGAGTTCTTCATAGCAGTGTCAGATTCTACAGAATCCTTCATATAAAGTACAGAGAATTGTCTTTACTATTAATTTCTATTCACTCCTTCATCTTTACAAAAGCTGGGCCTGGAATCAGAAACATTCTAATGGGTTATTACCCTTCTGAATTACAGTATAAGTTGTATGAAGGCAAATATGAAGCATTGTCAGACAGGCAGCTTCATGCTATATTGTGAATAGAGCTGTCAATTAGACACCATGTAGATATAATACATGTGCCTTGCAAGAGACAAGTCAGGAAGCACGGTAGTATCTGCATTTCAGAAAAAGGGAATCTGTGTAGTTTATAACATACTTTATATAGTCACTTTAAAATTATGACCATTGATGAGCCTATGATATAATCTACATTACAGGCACAATATAAAGTAAATAAGGGCCAGTAATAAGAATTTTATTAAAGAGGTTAAAAACAGAAGATACTGATCACAGTAAATGAAGAAAATAATAAATGAAATTTGAAGCCTTTCTCAGGTCTGTGTTCACAATGTGTTGATAGACTATTGCCACAAGCTGAGCACTGTAAGCAGACCACAAAGTAACACTGGGAAAGGCTGATTTAACTAGTTCATTTTCGACTTCAAAAAGGTGTATTGAATATCCAATGGCAAGATTCCTGCTCTGATAAACTCTGTCTATCTAAATACTTGCCTTTCTTCTAATTGCCATTGACTCCACCAGCCCTGACGATAGTGACTGCATCTGATTAAAGATAGACTTCTGGGCCTGTTTTCCAACTTCATTGAAGAAAACCTTTGAATTTGTGACTGGGCATATTCATTATACAGTCTTCATTCACTTGCCAGGAGTGCAGAAAGTAGGACATGGTGACTCTTGCTAGAATCAGGCTCTCTACTTTTGTTTGTTTTTTAAAGTATCAGAATGCATTTTTTTTTGAGAATTTATGAGTTCTTTTTTTTTTTTTTCAAAGATTTATTTATTTATTATATGTAAGTACACTGTAGCTGTCTTCAGACACTCCAGAAGAGGGCGTCAGATCTTGTTACGGATGGTTGTGAGCCACCATGTGGTTGCTGGGATTTGAACTCTGGACCTTCGGAAGAGCAGTCGGGTGCTCTTACCCACTGAGCCATCTCACCAGCCCCGAGTTCTTTATTTTTAATGTTTCTTTCCTTCCTATCTTCCTTCCAATGTTACCCAGTACCCTTGTTCTTTCTCAAATTAGTGACCTCTTCTTCTTTAATTATTAATGTTTTATACACACACACAGACAGAGAGAGCAAACACACAAACCTCCATTTAGTGTTACTGTGTGTATATGTTTCTGAGAACTGACAACTTTGTATTGGACAAACACATAGGGGATTTATCCCCTAGGGATGCTGATTTTTCCTCACTTAGATTTCATTATTTACCCATAGCTCTTCATAGAAGGTAGCTTCTGTAATTTTCCCCATTCACATTAGCACATCAACTGGTATTACCATTGTTCACGTCTTGTTTAGGTGACCATATGTTGAGATTTCATAGGTTCAGCCTCTCTGTCATATATAAAAGAAGGTATGTATAATCTTTGCAGCAGATGTCATGGTCACTTGGCTCTACACTTGGTCTGCTCTGTCTTCTGAGATGTTCCCTGAGCCTTAGCTGTAGAGATTATGTGACAGATCTATTAGTTGAGACTGGGTACCATGGTCAGCACTCCTATTCACTTTGACCCATTTTGAATTTCTGCAATGGTCTACATCTTCTGCCAAAAAGAGTCTCCTTGCTGAGGGGTGAGATGGGGAGTGGGTATAAGGTTAAGCCCTCATTTAGACTGCAGTTTGAAATCATAATCACTTAGTAAAGTAGAAGGAATAGGATATCATCTGGGTTCTAATGCTTCAACAGCCACTTGCCATGTTGGAAACCACATGTCACTGTGGGGGTGGGCTTTGAGATCTAACATGCTCAAGCTACAGCCAGTATGACATACAGCCTCCTTATGCTGCCTATGGATTGAGATGTAGAAGTCTCAATTCCCTCTCTTGCACCATGTCTGCCTGCATGCCATCATGCTTCTTACCATGGTGATAAGACACTAAACCTCTGAAACTATAAGTCAGCCCCAGTTAATGTTTTCCCCGATGAGAATTACAGCAGTCATAGCGTCTCTTCACAGCAATATAAACCCCACCTAAGACAGTACTTTCAGGATATGGCTTCCTTACCTAGTATAGTATTTTCTACTTCCATTCATTTTTTATTCATATTTTATGATTTTATTTTTCATTACAACTGAATAGAATCTTGCTATAAACATGTTATCTCATTTTCATTAACCTACTCATCAGTTGAAGGACATTCAGTGTGTTTCCACTCCCTTGTTCTTGGGAATAGAGCAGCAGTGACCATGGCTGAGCAAATATTTGTGGAATAGGACTTTGACTCCTTTGAGCATACGCCAAGGAGTGCTATAGCTCAGTCATATCAGTGATTGGCTTTTAGCTTTTTAAGGGTTCTCTATGCAGATTTCCAGAGTAAATGGACCAGTTTGAAGTTCCATCAATATCATCACCAACATTTGTTGTTTTTTTGTTTGTTTGTTTTTGTTTTGGGATTTGGGATTTTAGGTTGTTTGTTTGGTTTTTAAAGACAGGGCTTCTCTGTTTAGCCCTGGCTGTCCTCAAACCCTCTGCTTCCACCTCCCTAGTACTGGGCCTGTGCCACCACCACCTGGCCTCATTAGAATTTGTTGTCTGTCATTTTCTTAATCTTAGCCATTCTCACTGGGATAAGATGAAATCTCAAAGTTAATTTAATTTTCATTTTCCTAATTGCTAAGGATGATGAAAACTTTAGAGATATTTCTGAACTATTTTTTGTTTCTTCTTTGGGGAATTTTCTGTTCAAAAGCATAGCCAACTTTTGCTGTCATTCTAACTCTCTGCTTTTTAAATTCTTAGGTGTAGATATTATGATCTAGATATTAATCATCTATCAAATTTATAGCTGTCAAGGATTCTTTCCATCCTGGCAACACTGAATATTTAGCTGAATTTTGCTGCAGTAACCAGGGAAATCCTTTCTTGTCTTGAATTTATTTAACATACGTGGTAGATTTTCTAAAGGAAAAACTGCACCAATGTTCCAGATCATACCTCCTCCTGAGAACCCACCACATTTCTAGTTCTCTTGGACTCTTTGTTCTTCTAAAATAGTGTGTTGGTACAGATGCTTTGCCAACATGATCTGTAGTAAGTTTCCATCCGAAAAATTAATTTGAAGGTGACTCAAAGCAGAATCTAAGAGAATGGCATTCTATTTTTAAATCATTTATTATTTGGAACCTTCATACAGATGTGCAATGAGTTTTGATTATATAACCACCATCCCTCCCCATCCTAATCTGTTGGACAACCCCACTTACATCCTTATCCCCACTCCTCCATCACCTGTTATTGCTTTACTTTCTCTCTCTTATAACCTACTGCGTCTAACTCCTGTTGCCTATATGGGCAGGAGCACAGGACCCTCTACTGGAGCATCATGGACATCCTACCATAAGCCACACCTCTGAGGGTAAACATACTGTCTCTTCCCTAGGAGTCATCTACTAATGTTCTTGAGCCAAAGATGTCCCATAACATTTTAAATGTGCCTCATATTGCAAGAATTGTTAGCTTTAAATATATAAGCTCAATAGCAAAGAACATTTAAAGAATGTCAAGTAAGACACTTTGTCAAGGAAAGAATTAGCTCCAGTTTTTTTTCTTTTTTTTATCCTCTACATTTTTTTCTTTCCTGCTGATATTCTGATGGGTCACTTTATGGCCTTCACCCCCACTGCGTCTGCACTTTCTTGATCTAAGATATCAGGCCAGCCTGCTAATAACTAAATCTATGCTGCTATCCAAAGCAGCCTCAAGGCCAGGCATGGTGGTAGTGTCAGTGCTCACAAGGCAGAGGCAGGTGGATCTCTCTCAGATCTAAGCCAGCCTGGTCTACATACCTACAGAGTTCCAGGCCAACCATGGCTCCATACTGAGATCCTGTTAAAAGGAAAATTTAAAAGATCCCCAAGAAATGCTAGTTCACATTTTCTTGAAGCTTCCACTCTAACACCAAATCCACCCTTTACCTCAGTAAACAGTTACCCATGTTGGTAATTAATAAGTCAAATCTTGCCTAGTTAACAAATACTTAGCAAAATTTTGTAACAATGGCAAGAGCTAAAGCTCATGTTCTTCTTCTATTGGTATTTAATAATATTTGCTGGCCACGGGCAATGCTGAAGTCTGGCTTAAACATAACCAGCTGACAGGCACTTAGCACATAACACACCACAGAAACTGGAAGGATGAACCATTGGAGCTAACATTATATTCTTTGAAATGAAAAGTCCTTTCATGGGAATGTAACTATGATGCTGAATCTGCTATGATCTATAAGCAGAAGCAGAAATTTATGAAGTTGAGGAAAGGAGAGTCCTTGTTTACCTAAAGCCAGAATAAGCCTGGGAATAAAAATATCTGAACAGATAGTTGTTATATAGTGTGCTGCAAGGCACAATAAAAGAGAACTATGTTACAGTCATTTTTAAAAGACTTGACCTCTCTGGAACACTGGCAAAGGCTTCTCTGTGAACATAACTTTAAACTGAGGAATGCTCTGGCTCGATACCTGAAGAACACTCAGGCAGCAGGATTTAAAATATCCGCAAATAGAGTGGCCTTTACAAGCACAGGAGGGTAGACAAGGTTCTTGCTGGGTAAGGAATAAATATTGATCTGACCACAGCATTTAGATGATGGGTGTGGTGAACAATGGAACTGATAAGGAACAAGGTGTGGGTTGGATTACAAAGGACTAACAAGATTCTATTTAAAGATTAAACTGTACCTTTTCTTCAAAGGAAGGGCATACAAATGTTAGATAGTTTCAGATCTGTATTTTCAAAAACCCACCCGCAAGTGAGTGGGCAAAGAAAATGTGGCATCTCTCTATTTCTCTGCCTTTCTGTATCACCCTTTGTCTCTGTGTGTCTCACACAGACACACACACACACAGACACACACACACACACACACACACACTAGAGATTCACTATGCTAGCAAAAGGAATGAAATTATGTTCCTTGTAACAATAACAAAAACAGATTAAGAAAGATCTCTATATTAACTAAAATAAGCCAATCCCTTAAAAATAAATACTAGATGTTTTCTCTTATATGTGGAAGCTGGGTTTGGGGATGGAACATGAAACTAAAAGGAGAAGTACTAAGAATATGGAAGCAAAAGGAGGTAAGAAATAGTGCGGGTGTATCACACACACTGTATGCATGCATAGACACTTCATTGTGAAACTCTTTACTCTTTACTTTGTACCATTAGTATATACCAAAATATGATAATCTTAGTCCTGATACTTAATAAGTCTCATATATTTTTCTTAAGAACAGATTGGAACACTAGACCTAGAAAATAGAAAATTCTGGGGTATGTTGGGAGATATGAAACCAGGGATATTTTTTCACAGGGTAGTTCTGCAAGGAATGATGAGGAGATTTAGAGCAAAATTTATCCATAAATGAGAAGGACTGGAGATGGAAAAAGATGCCAAAAATTTAAATTTAAATATAAGTTGAATTAAGGCAGGATTCACATACTATGGCCCAAATATAATTATTGGTCAACATGACCAATAACCTCTTATACAATTTTTGAGGTCTTGGGAAAGAAATACAGAGAAAAATACTCTGATAGATTAAAATATACTTAAAGTTTCAATGCCAGTTTTTGATACTTTATTCTAAATAGTTAGCCATAGTTGTCAGTGTAACATTTTCTTTGCTTTTGTGCTACAGCAGAAGAGTTGAGGTTGAAAAACCTAAGATTGCACTACCCGGCTTTTTATAGACATGCTTGTAGATGATATATAAAGAACACCATAAGAATGCCACCTTGTTCCTTACTAATGCCATTAGGTCAGGAAAGAAATATTTGAGCTAGAAGTAATGTAAATGTTCATGCACTGTCTAGTATAGACAAGCCAAAGACTAAAAGCCTTGCTCTACTCTTGTTTGAGCTCAGGGAAGTTTGACCTCCTGGGAAACCCACATTTCCTATCCCAGTTTTCCAGTATCTAGAAGTTAGAGGATAAATATTGTAATTCATCTATTTTTCTCATGTATATATGTTGTGTGCATGCATATACATATTCACATGTGTATATTCACATGTGTGGGGGTGGGTGAATGTGTACTTAGGTTTGGAAGCAAGAATTTGTCTTTGGCTGTTTTGGTCAATAATTTTCTATCTTATATATTGAGAAAACTATGTTCACTTGAATCTAGAACTTATGAAATTTCCAATTTGTTAACTATCATCATTTCCCAGGGATTCCCTGTCTTCATGTCCTGAATTCTGAGATTGTAGGTAGCAGTTCACTTCTTCTTTGGCAGTTATATGAGTATCTGAGACCCAAATTAAGTTCTTTATGCTTATGTGACAAGTGCTTAAGCCATACTCACTAAACTGTACATCCTTAGCCTAACCCTAATCCTATTAGTTTTAAAATGAGTTTTGAACATAATTCAGAAGGCTAACTTGGAATTTTAGTGAAATAATTACAATGTTGTAGAAATCAATTTCAAAATCAACCTTTTTGTTGTGGATGGGCCTGATGCTGTTTGTATGTTGATACTAATTCCGTTCTCCTGGGAGGGGTTGCAGACAAGGATTAAGTCATAATTTGGTGACTTCTTGTGAACCAATCCCCTAATGAATAAAGGAGCCAATCACTGGGCAAGTAGGCAGGACTTCTGGGTTGGAGAGGGGAAGAGATGAAGCAGGAGAGAGTTAGGTCTTTTTTTTGGACAGGGATACCATGAGGACAAGATGTAGCTGCCAGTGTCTCCTAGTTTTAAAGGCAGATTCATCAGGATTTAGATTTAACAAGACTTACAAGATTAGGATTTTAGTTGCACTCAGTGATTGAATTACCGTCATTTCTTAACTAAGTTTGTGTTGTGTCAAACACACATACACACACACATATATACAGAGAGAGAGAAAAAAAGAAAGAGAGAGAGAGAGAGAGAGAGAGAGAGAGAGAGAGAGAGCTTCTCCACTAGGGAACACTGCCTAGTGATTTAAGATAGGTTGGGGTTTTCACTTATGTGGTTGAGCCTAAGTTGATGCGACTCCCTTACAAACGAGTCAGCTTGGCAGAATGCCAGTGAGGCTTTCTGATGACTACACACTGATACTTCAGATGATTGATGGAAAAGTAGCACGTAGGATTTGACATTAGACATTAGTTTCATGAATCATAATTTATCACCAGCTTCAAATTATGTCAAGAGTAAGACATTTGGGTGAATATTCAAGAGTGTTTACATGAATTCACAGGACTTAAATTAAAATATATGTATTGGTATTATTCCTATGATACTACTCTGGAAAAACATTGGTAGTTCTTCATCCTTAGTAAAATGCATTAAATGTCACAGAGGATTATACTTCATCCATTGCAAAAATAGTTTTCTAGTGCTAATGATGCACCAGCCTTCTAAAGATGCAAAGAAAAATAAGGCAAGGCATTCTTCTTCAAGTAACTTACTCTTATCCCAAAAGAAATCATGGGGGACAACAAAAATAGTTAGAAAACAACAAAGAAGAATTCATAGATAAAACAAAAGTATTTTGGGTTTAGTTATAATATGAGGGGTTGTCATTTCAAGATAAATACATTAATATGTATAAGCATCTGGAACTTTGTGGCAAAATAACTCTAAGCAGACAAAAAGAATTATCAAAGGCCCTGCTAGTTTCTTTAATTCCAGATACAGTAGAGAAGATTTGGATGATTCTTTGGTCTTTGGTCCTAGAGTTACAAAGGCAATATCTATTCAGATAAACTGCCACATACCAATGGGCACATTCTTGACTTATTTAAAATATATGTATCCAGATGCTAGCCCCATACAACACATAGAAAAAAGACTTGGTATACTTTAAAAAAAAAAAAAAAGATACATGAGTCTGACTACTATTTGATGAATCAGTAGTTTGAATCTATTTGCAAAATGTAACTCCAAACCTAGTCTTAGGAAATGTAAGTCAGTAATAAAACAGTATTGTTTTAGCTACGCTGAATGACAATGCAGAGTGAGACAAGAAGCTCTGACACATAGTTACTAATCCTGCTGTAAGGATCAATGAGAGGTCTCAAACCCAGTCTGTTCTTTAAAATAGTCCTCAAGTGTGTTACTCTACACAAAGTACAAGACATCTTAATAAGTAACAAAAAGTATTAGCAGCAATAATAGAACCAAGTTCCAAAGTAATGATAGATAGATCAATTGATATTATCGCTTCCCAATTTTTAGGACTACATGGAAAGTTCAAGTATACATCAAGCTATGCATTCCTGATCACCAGGCAGGCAGACAACAACAAGGTACAGTTATGTCAGATCTAGTGGGGTGACACTTATAGCTCTCAGTCAGCATTAAGTGCTCCCCTCAAAAGAGACAGTCCCAGCCACAGCCAGGACCTATATACAGTTGATAGTTGCTGGTTGGAGGCAGGGGGATGGGGGTGGGGTGGGGGGGAGATGGTTCTTTTTAATGCACTGACTTCAGTATATCAACCAGAAGCAGGGCAGTCCTTCTCATCAGGAATAGTTGGCCAGCACAAAATGGATTCTTTTTTAATTTTGCTTTTTAATTTAAATTTTTATATGTTTTGCTTTTTAAGTTTAGTTTTACTTTGTTCTTGTTCTGTTTTTTAATAGAGGGATAAAGAACACGAAGTTGGATAGGTAGGGAGAAAAGAGGAACTGGGAGGAGTTCAGGGAGAGGGGGGAATATGATTGAGATATACTGTAAAAAATATTTTTTTAATGATAAAGAAGTGTTTCCCTTAAGAAATAATGCTGGAGAATAAACTTGTGGATTTAGTGAGGTATAGCTAGGTGTGATAGGTGTGAGTCAGTTGTTCCAGCCTGAGAAACAATGTTAATACATACATACATACATACATACATACATACATACATACACATATACACATATACATACACACACACACACACACGTGTGTGTGTGTGTATGTATGAATAAAAAATAAGGAAACATATAGAAATGTTACATACATGTTGGCTGAGATACAAGCCATAAATCTGGCTTCAGGTTTGGCTTCTTCAACATCAAAAGCAGTGACAAAGATTCAAGTGCACACAGTTACTTATGGGAAGTATGCTAGTGGAAGAGGTAAGAAAGAAAGACAGGCAGAAAACAGCAAACATTTGAATACACTGCCTATTCCCACTGAGAGTAAGCCCAACTTACCACACTGGGGAACTCTGAGAGGTGGTGTGGAATGGCAATCTCAGTTTTATCTATTTAAAAAGAACAACCTGGGCAGATGTCATTTGGACCCTCTGACAACACAAATGCCAGCTCAGGCTACTATATCCAGCAAAACTCTCAATTACCGTATATGGAGAAACCAAGATATTCCATGACAAAACCAAATTTACACAATGTCTTTCCACAAATCCAGCCCTACAAAGGATAATAGATGGAAAACTCACACCAGTCAAAATGGCTAAGATCAAAAACTCAGGTGGCAGCAAATGCTGACCAGCATGTGGAGATAGAGGAACACTCCATTGTTGGTGGGATTGCAAGCTGGTACAACCACTCTGGAAATCAGTCTGGCACATCCTCAAAAAAATTGGACTTCTGGGTATACCCAAAAGATGCTCCAACATATAACAAGGGGACACGCTCCATTATGTTCATAGCAGGCTTATTTATAATAAACAAAAGCTGGAAAGAACCCAGATGCTCTTCAACAGAAAATGGATACAGAAAATGTACATTTACACAATGGAGTACCACTCAGCTATTAAAACCAATGACTTTATGAAATTCTTAGGAAAATGGATAGAAATAGAAAATATCCTGAGTGAAGTAACCCAATCACACAAGAACATACATGGTATGTTCTCACTGATAAGTGTATATTAGCTCAGAATACCCAAGATACAATTCACAGACCATATGAAACCCAAGAAGAAAGAAGACCAAAGTGTTGTTGCTTCAGTCCTTCTTAGAAGGGGAAACAAAATAGTTCCTGGAGGTAGAGGTCAGGAGGGACTCGGGAGGAAAGAGAGAAGGGGGAGGAAGGAAAAAGTGGGCAGGATCAGGTATGAGAGGAGATAGGGATGATATACAGAGGGTCAGGAATTTGAATAGAGCTGTGTAGCAATGGGGGGATGGGGAACACGGGGTAGCTACCAGCAAGTCCCAGATGCCAGGAAAGCAAGAGGCTCCCATGATCCAACAGGGATGAGATTAACTGAAATGCCCAATAAAGGGGAGGGAGAACCTTTAGAGACCATATCCAGAGGTTAGGCAAGTCCCCCAGTTGGGGTTAGGGCCACCCACTCATCTCCAAATTTTTAACCCAGAATGGTTACTGTCTAAAGGAAATATGGGGACAAAGAGTAGAGCAGAGACTAAGGAAAGGCCATCCAGAGACTGCCCCACCTGGGGATCCATCCCATCTGCAGACACCAAACTCAGACACTATTGCTGATGCCAAGAAGTGCATGCTGACAGGAGTCTGATATAGCTGTCTCCTGAGAGGCTCTGCCAAAGCCTGACAAATACAGAGGCAGATGCTCACAGCCAACCATTGGACTGAGCACTGGGTCTGCAGTAGAGAAGTTAGAGAAAAGACTGAAGGAGCTTAAGGGGTTTACAACCACATAGGAAGAACAACAATATCAACCAACCAGACTTCCCAGAGCTCCCAGAGACTAAACCACCAACCAAAGAGTTTCACATGGAGAGAGAGACCCATGGCTCCAGCCACATATGTAGCAGAGAACAGCACTGTCTGGCATCAATAGGAGGAGTCTTGGTCCTGTGACAGCTCAATTCCCCAGTAGAGGAATGCCAGGGTGGTGAGGTGGGAGTGGGTGGGTGGGAGGGGGAGCATGCTCACTGAAGAAGGAGGAGGGGGATGGGAGAGGGGGGTTCCAGAGCAGAAACCAGGAAAGGGGATAACATTTGAAATGTAAATACATAAAATATCCAATAAATAAAAGAGAATTGGAGAGTGCATTTATCATCAACTTTTTAACATCTTCCTTAACTGTTTATATCAAAGAATATGATAAAATTACAAAAAATAGAACAATATAAGGGGATCAATGGAGGGTGGGCATGTTTAAAAGCTTAAGAAACCAAATCCGTAAAATCTGGCAGCACAGATATTGTGTGCAGCAACTTGGTTGTTTTCTTTCAGCTAAAGACAGTTTGGAAAGAAAGAACTCAAGCTGCAGGATGTCAAATTTCCTATAGCAGTAAGGCCCTTGGTTGCTGTTGAGGAGGCAGGCAGCACTCACTGACAGCATACAGCAGACAGAGAAGGCAGGTTCTATCAGAAGGAGTAAATAGCGAGGTTTTTATTTTAAATAAATGGCTTGAGCTATATTCTGAATATTAGATTTTTTTTTCTGAAAGAGTTGGGGAAAATAGTCTGGGCTTTGTAAAGCCTATTCCTGTCTCTTTGGAAGCTGAATTGCAAGGGTTGAGGTTAGGTGTAGGCGGCTCTAATTTAGGAGCTGTGCTTCTCACAAAAAAAAAAAAAAAAAAAAAATCATGCAGTTTTCCACAATAGCTTTGCATTTGTGTGTGGAAAAAGCAAAGCCCTCATCAGAGTGCCTCTTTTTTTGCAGTAGATGGTCCACATACACTGGGCAGAGTGCAGAGACTAAGAAAATGAAATGTTAAGCCTCAATGGAATGTCTATATCACATGTCTTCTTTTCAAGGTTCCAGAATCACCATGAAGGGGTGTATATGCTGGAAAAATTCTAAAATCTCAGAGGTGTGGGGGAATTGGGGAGAGCTATTTTTCAGACATGATAAGGACATTTCACACAAGAACTCACAAGGTTGTGGCTGTATGCAGAAGGCCTGTATAAGTTCAAGCCAGCCAAAGTTCTAGCAGGAGTCAGGGAGGGGCCCATGCATACCCGTAGTTAAGGAGTTATTGGCAGTTGATGGCTGCTGAGATGAAGAATACATATAAAAACAATCTGCCCAGGCTACTTAGTGTTACTAGTATAATTTATGATTTCAGGGCTGACCAACTGGTAATTATCATTTTGCCATAACCTAGAATCACTGGAGAAGAGAGCCTCAGTTGAGGAATTGTCTTGATCAGTTTGCTGGTGGATATGACTGTGGAGTGTTATCTTGTTGTTGCTTGGTGAAGAAAGACCTAACTTATTGTGGGAAACAGCAATGCCTTAACAGAAGGGTCTTGAGCTATGCAAGAAGAAAGAAGAGAGAAACCAAGCAAGGAGCATTCTTTACTCTCTCTGTGTTTTTGACTATAGACATGATTCCTTAAGTTCCTGCATTGGCTTGAGGCACAGTGGACTGTAACCTGGACTGGTGAAACAAGCAATCCCTTCCTCCTGTTGCTTTTAGCCAGAATATTTGTCACAGCAACAGAAAAGAAACTAAGAAGAAGACCTGTGGGGATACTCTCTGGCATGTAATTGGCCTCTCTTTACTCCCTTCACTGGCCAAGATCTGAGGACACTAGCACATAGGTAAACTCAGCTCATACTTTTTGGGTGTAACTTGAAATTTAAATAAAATTACACAGGAAGTAAATATGGGCAGAACATATTTATTTCCTTTACAATATTTGAAGTCATTCTAACTGTCTACTACAATGCTAGATTTTTGGATTTGTTCTTTATTTCTTTACTTCCTACATAATATAAATGTTCAGTTCAGTTTAATACAGAATTAGCTTCTGTTGCTTATTATCAAATAATTCTAATGGTATGTAGCTCCAAGATTCTAGAAAGTATAAGAAAACGAAAAGTAGGAAATGACGAAGAAGTATGCCACATGACAGATACATTAAAGTCTGTCTATAGATGTGTGTCTAAGGCACGGTTGTAAGATTTACTGAGCATGAAGATGCCTTAAGGATCATGCAAATTTGTCCTCCCAGAGATTTCTCTCAAAGGTTTCGATTTGGACTTGCCTCTATGTGGCCAGCAATCCTCACCATTTAAAAGCTTCACAGATGATTTTGAGCCCAAGCTTTTGGAAACCTTCCTTTCAACCCTGTTGTATACAAAAATGGCAATTAATCAAATCTGTAAGCACAGCAAAATCTGCCTACTCCCTGCTATTTTGCTGAGCAGTGCCAAACTTTCAGCACAATCCCTGTTTGATGAAATGCTGTAGCTTTGCCAGTGACCATGCTGCCCTAGTAAGTAAATGTGTAAGATATATTTACACATAACAAATAGCAAAGATGAGCGTCACTTTTTTATTTTGTTGAGTAAGAGCCAATGGAACTATAAGATGGAATATTTAGCCACAAAAAAAAACAAGACTAATAATGATACTACATAATCCAATTTCATAATTTACATAAAAAGAGAGTTTTAAAGACAGGGGTATAATTTTATTTTCTATGACTTTACGTAAATTTATGTTTATTCCCAATACCATTATCTGCCTAAGGCTATCTCTAGCACAAGGGTTAAAAATTCATGATGATATTGTATCTCTTCAAACTGACGTGAAGCCACATATAGTGGAATTCACCTTTAAGCCCAGCACTCAAGAGGAAGAGGCAAGCAGATCCCTGAATTCACAGTCTACATAGTGAGTTACAGGACACCCAGGGCTCTGTAATGGAACCCTATCTCAAAATAAAATAACGAAATCAGACCTCAGAATCACTGGCATTCTGTAAGGTATGCGATAATTTCTTTAGGTAAGATCTCTAGAAAAATTAGATATATCATTTAATTTCTACAAATATTTAAGTTTTTAGTTTACCTTTTCAAAAGAGGGGAAAAACAAACAGTATATACCAGGGAGAACTTCCCAAGCATCCTCAACAAAAGAAAGATTACAGACACTTTTGCATTAATGTGGATAACTCTTTTTCAATATCTATTTATTAAAAAAGAAAAATCTGTACAAGTTATAAATTATGAGATGAGTATACTGTATGAAGCAGTACCAATCTGACTATGCCTGTGGTCAATGCCCAGCCTTGATTAAACTGTATTTGCTTAACTATTTTTGTAAAGTTGTTTAATAGAGCCCATACAAAGCTTTCATACTAGACAAAACCAATATGAGTTTTTAATTCCTTTTAGGTTTTATTCAGCTTAAATAAGGACTTCTTTATAAAGTACAAACCGTTCCCAACATCCATATGGTGCCTCACAACCACCTGTATTTCCAGTTCGAGGGTATCTTCTTTTGACCCTCTTTGGCCTCTGTGGGCACCAAGTGTGCATGTATGCACATATAAACATGGAGAGGACACACACACACACACATTTTTAAAGCATGAAATGCAGACCTTTTAACAGGAATATAAAACCAAGAGCATTGAAGACTGATTTAAATTTTGCAAGGGACATGTGGGAAACAGCAGCATGTTCACAGAAGTTTCTGCCACCATGAAGTGCCCTCCCTAGGATCCCACTGGGGAAGATTTAAAATGTGACACACAGTGTGTGGCAGAAAAGAGAGTTGTTGATACCAGAATGTAGCTCACTTTAGAGTGCTTACCTAGCATGTACAAGGCCCTAGGTTCAAGTCCCAACAGTGTAAATAAAAAAAAATGTAAAAGAGTTTCTTGCTAGTAAAGAGGCAAGAGTGGACAATTGCCAGGGGGACTATGGTGCCATCCACACACTCTGCAGGCTTTTAGTCTACTTCCTCAGTTTCTGCAACAAGCAGCCTTTTCTGTGGCCTCAATCTTGTGCAGGTGATGGAGAGGCCAATTTGCAATCTGTTACTGGAGAGACCAGTGGTATGCCATTGTATTAATCAGGAAACTTCCTGCTGAACACTAATCTTACAAGGTTTAGAGTTCCTAGAACAAGCTAGTTGTCTATTAATAACCTTTCATACAGTTCAGCCCCAGGGCTACAGACAGGAATTGGATTCCCTTCTTCCGAGTGGTAATTAGGGTTCTTTGGTTCCATGCCTTAGTGTCACAGGCTGCACATTAGGCAGCAGGGATCCAGCACCAATGTCCTCATAGCCCGCTCATCTCTAACTAGATACCTACCAGTCCAAGTAAAACAAGCACGGGGTCTGTCCTCCTGCCTCCTTCTTTCACATGACACTCTCGGGGTTCTCAGAAGGAAGAGAACACACAGGAAAAGCCAATTTGAAACACTGACTAGCATTACTGAATTAGTCATGGACTTGAAGCTGTAGCTTTCCTTATTCACACATGAGTTCACGGGGTGGGAGGGGTTTAAAGAAATGGTATGAAATAGACACAGGGCTGTTTATTAGGAATCTCTTCAAAACTGCTTTGTGCTGCGTTGCTGAAGCATGTGACAATCACAAGAGACTTTATGTTGTAACATTTTTCAGACATCCCCTTTCTGACACAGAAATAAGGTCTAGTTGAGAGAGGAATTAACAGTGCTTTTAACTCTTTTGCATTGTTTGGCTTTCCCTGGCCTGTGATCTTAGTTCATCTCATAGCCCTTATGCTTAATGATCTGTGATAGTAACACATTTTTTTATTGTTGTTGTTGCCTTTATTAGCACCAAGAAAACAGAAAACATTTTTTGAAGTTAGTGCAGCTCAGCAATTACTTTGTTTTGGGTTTTATTTTATCCATTCATTGATGTTATTTACTCATTTATGTCAACTGACACAGAAAAGCTGAATGTGCTAATGGTGTCCAGAAACAGAAGAAAGAAGCCGCCTTTACTAAAATACATGAATTCTACACCCGCACCTCATCCTTAAGCTATCATGCTGCCATCCTTTTTCACTTTCAAAATTAATATATTTAACAGAAGTGAAGAAGTCTTCATCCCTCAGAAAACTGCTAAAGTAAAGATAGAAAAAACTTGAACTCTTCCCCCAGTGAAAATTGTAGTTACCAACAAAAACTTTGTTCTGCCTGTCCTGGAACAGGGTGGATTTCTCCATCTCCTAAACTAATGGAGATCTTTCAGATTCCATTTTCCTTCCCCAATCATAAATAAAACTCTCTGGAGACAGTGGTGGTCTCAGTTTTGCTTCCTCTAAACAAAGAACTAATTATGTTGATAGTTAAATTAGCGCATTTCTTGCTTTTGTGTCCTGGCTTTCTATAGGTTGTTGTTATATGGCCACAGAGACAGCAAGGAAGAAATTAAAACTTTCCCCCAGAGCCAAACTAGAAAGAAATCCATATCCTTTCTTTGCTTTCTGTTTCATAATTGGATTAAATTTAGCTGAAACAGTGGGGAACTGTGCAGTGAATTCAATGCCTCCAAGTGTCCAGTAACAAACAGTACTGTAAGATATTACAATGCATGAAATCTTAAAATTGGAGTAAACATGACCATCTCCCCAAACACTTATCATTTCGTTATGGCAAAAGAATTCAAATATCCGTTCTTTTTGTTAACTTTTTGGAAATATACAATGCGTTGGACCAAGTTTCCAAAGTCCTGCTGAGGCCAGGCTTCACAGCAGGGCTGGTCTCCCTGCACAGATTCTTGAGAGAGCGTTCTGTCAAGTCATGGAAGTGAAGCATACATTGTAGTAGAAACCCCAGAAGATGCCAGAACCATGGGACATTCAGTACAAAAAGCTGTATCAAATGTATTGTGGATCCAACTGAAGACAGAGCACCTCAGACAACAGAGCAGTGAGGGTCCCTGGAGCTGATGCCCTAAGAGCCTCGGGATCTAACATGGAACTTCAAGGTTTGGTGTTTTCTATGCTGGATTTCCATTTTGTTTTAATCTGATGTTTTCTTGCTATACCCCCATTCCTTTGTTTTGGATAAGAATGTATATCCTGTGCCATTGCATATCGGACATGTGTATACTGCTTTTGGATTTCTACAGAGGCTAATAGTTACAGAATTTATCTTGTCTCTCAGAAGAGACTTTGGAATTTTGAACAGCATTGTGATTTCTGACACTAGAGTTGAACTAAATGCATTCTGCTTTATTACATGGCTATGAGCCCAAGGAAACCAAAGGTGGAACATTGCAATTAAAAATGATTGTTTGTATGTCCAGCTGACAAGAGAAGGATTCATGGTGGTTATTCTCAATTATCAACTTGATTAGAATAAGAAACACTGGGGGCACTAATGGATAATACTTCTGGGTATGTCTGTGACTGTGCTTCCGGTGAGGTTTACCTGAGGACTGAAGATCTAACTGAAATGTAGAGAACATCATCCAATAGGTTGAGTCACAGGACTACTGAGTAAAAGGGGGAGAGGGGGCAGGAATAACTAAGCATATGAATTCCTTTTTTTCCCCTCCCGGTAGCACTGTAAACCATGCCTTCCCTGTGTAATGGACTATATTCCTCTAAACTGTAAGACAACAAAATTCTTCTTCCCTTAAATTGCTCTCTGTTGAGCATTTGGTTATATGACAGTATTTAGTGGCAAAGCTTATTGAAAAATACAATACCTTAGCTTCACTCCTGGGCTTTTTATACCACACCAGTGGGTTTCAAATGAGGTTCTCAGATTGGCAAGATCAGCCGTAAATAAGAGCACATTAGAAATTCTGCTTTTTAGATTGTGTAGTGCTGTCTTTAGTCCATTGACTGAGGTCTGAGAGAGAGAGGACACAGAAACCGGGTTTACACAAGTCTTTAAGCGTGTCTAATGTACAGTACTGGACCGAGGTGATACACTGTCACAAAGGTAGAATATGCCCATCTAGATCATGATTATATTTGTACAGTGAGAAATCCAAATACTAGGCTGCAGCATGTGGAAGCAGCCTTAGAGATCACACTGCCTGGGAGAAGGAGACAGTGTTAGTTAGAAGTACAAGTTCAGCAGCTAGATGGGAGCTACTCTGAGTCACTGGTTCTAAATCTGCAGGGAGAAAAATGACCCTTCCAAGGGATCCCACATCAGCTATCCTGCATATCAGATATTTATATTATGGTTCAAACAGTAGCAAGATTATAGTTATGAAGTAGCAATGAAGTAATTTTATGGTCGGAGGTCATCACAACATGAAGAACTGTTTTAACATTCACAGCATTATGAAGGTTGAGAACTACTGCTCTGAACACTGCTTGGTCTGCTGAGGGAGGCTGGGGTAGGGTGGGCTTAGTGCCTTCCTAGTTCAGAGAGCTTAACTCCAGTTACATTTGCTACTCCACACACATGGGCACAAAAGAACTAACTTTATATAGTAAATGAGTAGAAGGAAAAAGGCTTACTTTTCAAAACATCTCTATTGCTTTTTTAGCTCAAATATGATTATTTTGAAAATGACATGTGTAAGATTAAAGGAAAGGAAACAGAAGATCCTTAGGATGTGGAAAGATGTGTCTGCCAGTATTACGTCACTGTACAGTTCCTTTGCTCTGAAAAACAAACATATTTTTCCATATGGCTCACCAGCAAGCATTTCTTCTTTAGATGTGGGTCCTGTGCTGTGTAGCTCCAGATATCAAATAACCATGGCTTATACTTTAATCCAAGAATGTCTACCTCAAAGAACAAAACAAGGAGAATACTTTTTCATGATCAAAAAGATTGCATTAAGCTTAGCAGCATTAATCAAATTAAAGTAGTTTTGAGTAATATCCCCAGGACAAGCATGGATCATACAGGCTACAACAAACACTGTTAGCATTAGTTGAACTTGGTTCATGAAAAACCTTATAAACTGTTCCTAAAATAGGCACTATACTAAATTTCATCTACTTCCTTTTATTCCTTTCTGCTATGTCTGGATAATACCTTTTAAACTCATTATTAAATAATTAGGCAATAAATATCAACTGCTACAGAGAAATAGAACTATCTGGACTCTCAAAACTGCACCATTCAGGTAATGATGGGAATCAGGCACTAGCGTAGGAATTTTTTTCTTTTTTCCTTCTTTTGTTTTGTCCATTTACTTTCTATCCTCATGTCCTCCAATAAGTAGGGCCACTGTCACTGTCTTTGTGTCTTTTCTTTTCAAAAGAGATTTTACGTTTGTTCCCAAATAGAAGGTAGTAACTACTCCTTGTTCACTAATGATGTTCAGATCCATACGAAGTTCAGCTGGCAGAGAACTATAAAGCTTTAGGCATGGACCAGTGTCATGCGTGCGTGTTTGCAGAGGCAGCTCTGAAGACATGTGCTAATAATTTCATATCTCTAAATATCTTACCATGTGCCTGTGCTGGTATGAGAAAGTGTTTTCTATTACTTTCTACCCTACAGTATAAACATAATGAACAAATGAGAAGAGGAGCTGTTAACGTAATAAAATAATTACCATTTGGAGAAATTATCCCAGCCTCAAGGATAAAAGGAAAGCTTAATTGTGTGAACAAAATAAAAATATTGAAATAATATATCTCTGTTTTCAATGCATTGTTTTTGTTTTGTTTTGACCTCTGCTCGCTCTGGTCAACCCTGTTCCCTCAGGCCCAAAGATTTATTTATTATTATACATAAGTACACTCTAGCTGTCTTCAGACACACCAGAAGAGGGCGTCAGATCTCATTACGGGTGGTTGTGAGCCACCATGTGGTTTCTGGGATTTGAACTCGGGACCTCTGGAAGAACAGTAAGTGCTCTTAACCACTGAGCCATCTGACCAGCCCTTTAATGCACTTTTAATGCACTACCAATCTCCTTCTCTCCCTCTCCCTCTCCCTGTCCCTCTCCCTGTCCCTGTCCCTGTCCCTGTCCCTCTCCCTGTCCCTGTCCCTCTCCCTGTCCCTGTCCCTGTCCCTCTCCCTCTCCCTCTCCCTCTCCCTCTCCCTCTCTCTCTCTCTCTCTCTCTCTCTCTCTCTCTCTCTCTCTCTCTCTCTCTCTCATAAAAACAGATTCTGAGAGTCCTGGCATTCAAAAACAGCCATTTAACAGCAAGTAATTTAAATTCATATCACAATTGTAGCTGAATCCATTATAACTTCCCTACAAAAATCATAGAATCTCATTTATAACATTATAATCAATGCTAAAGAAAAGAAAGAACATTTTTGTAATTCTTCTTCCATTGCAACTTTAAAATATGATTTTCTTGTCCCTAATTAAAAAAATTACCACTTTCAAGTCCATTCTAAAAGTCATACCTAATGGCAGTGTATAGAGCATGTCACAGAGTTCAGGAAAATGAAGCAGGAGAATCGTACTTTCAAGGGCAGCCTGTGATAGACAGTAAAAGTTTATAAGAAAAATTAAAGGCAAACAGGCAAAAAAAAGGCAATTGTTGTAATGTAAAACAGCAGATTCTCCTTTTGTTTTTTTCAAATTATCAATTTTTATTTATTCTTATCTTGATAATTTAGTTAAATAGAAATTAAATATAGTTATTTACTTCATAGATAAGAATGTGGGATTTTTTTCTTTTTTCTTTTTCTTTTATTGGATATTTTTAAATTTACATTTCAAATGTTATCCCGTTTCCAGGTCTCCCTTCTGAAAACCCCCATTCCATCCTCCCTTCCCCTGCCTCTATGAGGGTGATCCCCCACCCACCCACCCATTCCCAACTTCCTGCCCTGGTCTTCCAATGCCCTTCAGGACCAAGGGCCTCTCCTCTCACTGATATACAACAAAGGCCATCCTCTACCACATATGTGGCCGGAGCCATAGGTCACTCCATGTGTACTCTTTGGTTGGTAGTCCATCCCCTGGGATCTCCAGAGGGTCTGACAGGTTGACACTGTCAGCAGATTCTCTTAACAGACCAAAGATTTACTTCATTCTAAACTTACGCTACTCCTTACTATTCTACCTGCCTTATCCATCCCTAGAAATATCCGCTGAAGGAACCTGGAACAGCTTATGGTTTCTTTCAACTATTTTTACAAAAAAATAGACAATAGGAAGAACACATATTTGTAACAAATTTACTATATTTGAAACACAGAGTTGACAGGTTTTCATGTGCACCCTTCCCAGTGCTATCATTACAAGTACATGGTTTTGTACCCATTTTACATAGGACTAAATCAAAACCCAGAGATACAGCTTGGCCGTAGACCTAAAGGGGAAAGAATCTTATTTGAACGTAATTCTATGCAAATCCAAACTGTATTTCTTTATAGGCTTCATGAGACATTAACCCTGTCATATGTATTAGTAAATTCACTATAAGTACTACCTTTATTTAATAACCAAGGTTTCAAACCATTCTTACATGCATCACTCCATTTTAAGGCAGAGCCCAGAACAGTGGGCTTGCCTGGCTTTCTGTGAAAATTACCAGTGCTATATATAAAATATAATATCTACTGTAAGGCATGGGCTCAATAACTATTGTTATTATTATTGATCGTCTGAGCAGGTTTAGAAGTTATATAATACAGCTGCCATCATTCCCTTTTGACAGAATTTCTCTAAGAAGATTAATCTCTTTCACATTATACTCCAGAAGGGAAAATTACTTTACAATTTTACTTTCAAGACAATTACAGGAATTTCAAACATACCCTCCCCCTCTTCCACTCCAGCTTGCTTCAAACTGGGTGAGAATTGAGTATTAGAAACATAGGAGTAGGAAGGATTACGGTCTTTCCCAGCAGAGTCAAAATATGGACTGGACCTTCTGTCTGCCACAGTGCCTTTTCACTACACTTCAGGAAAGTGACATGGAAGGTTGATCTTTCTCCTGTGCTTTGCTATCAGAACCGGCAGAGCCCAGAACAGTGGGCTTGCCTGGCTTTCTGTGAAAATTACCAGTGCTATATATAAAATATAATATCTACTGTAAGGCATGGGCTCAATAACTATTGTTATTATTATTGATCGTCTGAGCAGGTTTGCTATCGGATCTGTCACTAGTAGGGACAGGAGCACACACTGATGAGCTCGCATGCCCCTCGTTTGCAGCAGGGAAAGTGGTTATCACCACATACATGTTTAACATCCACAGCCGCATCCCTACTCTCCTGATAGCAGGCTATGGAGTGCAAGAAAGCAGCTCTGTATCAGTGACTCACAGCAACAGGAAATCTTAAACAGGCCCGCCCTTCCTTCCTCTCTCACAAAGAGCTGAGTTGTAGAACCACAGGCCACAACCAGTCTCAAGTCTTGGAGAAAGGAGCTGGAACCAGAGACTTTTACATGAGTCCTGAGATGTTCTCTTTATTGTGGGAACATAATCTCTGTTGAGATCTCTTCCACCACACAGTGGCATAGTTTGGGCTTGGTTCTAATTTTAAACATGAAAACAATGGATTGAGGCAGGGGATTGAGTGCAGATGTGCCATTAGACATTAGGCTGCAGAACAAGACCAGGAAGGAAGGAAGGAAGGAAGGAAGGAAGGAAGGAAGGAAGGAAGGAAGGAAGGAAGGAAGGACATTCCACATTAAGAAAATGGAAAAGGCATCTGCCTTGACAAAGGATTTTTAATGGGCTATAAAACTCTCTCATTAACGCCATATTATTTTTCTCTTTCCTTGAGTGGTAGATGACAGTGGGTGTGGTGGTGATATTGATGACAATGATGTTGATGTGAGGGTAAGCCTAACAGCTGTTTGTTACTGCAACAAGTGCTCTCCACTTAATGTCTGGCTGTGGGTCTCTGCCCCTATTGTCCAGGAGTAAATGGCCCACTGAATTGACTAAGCAGGGCTCATATGACTCACAAACACTGAAGTGGCAAGCATGGGGCCTGCACTGGTCTGTGCCGGGTCCTCTGAACATATGCTATGGCTGTTAGCTTGGTGTTTCTGTGGGACTCCTAACAGTGGAAGCTGATGTAGCTCTGACTTTTTTTTGTCTGCTCTTGGGACTCTTTTCCTCCGACTGAGTTGCCTTGCCTAGTCTGTATATGAGGGCTTTTGCATTGTCTTATTGTATTGTTTTGTCATGTTTGGTTGTTGTCTCTTGGAGGCTTGCTTTCTTCTGAAGAGAAACAAAAAGAAGTAGGTCTAGAGGAAAGGGAAAGTGGGGGGAGGTTGAAGAAGTGAGGGAAGAGAAACTGTGGTTAGAATGAGAGAAGAATCACAGAGAGAGAGAGAGAGAGAGAGAGAACCTGGATGGCCCACCAGCATACTGAACACTGCCTGCATAAATAAACCCATGAGGCAATGGATGAAGAGAACACAGACTCTACTGGCAGAAAGCTTAAGGAATGTAAAGACAACAATCTCCAATCGAATGTAAACTCCAAGATGCACATGCATCAGTTACCATAAGGGAACCAGACAGCGTTGTACTGAGGGCAAAAGAGAAGGGCATCCCCGGCCTCCCCTTTCTTGTTTGATGGCAAATTGGAGCCTTCAGTGTGCTATTCTCTAAGAGAGTGAAAACACTGGGATCTTGGCAAAGACTATCTCAGGACATACTCTATGGCTGATGTTTCAGACCATGAATGTATGTAAAATTAGTTTTGGAACACGATGAAAGTCAAATGAATCTACTGAGTAACCCCCTGTTTTTCTAAACCAGTTACTAAAAAGCTTCAGAACTACTTTGAATTGTTTAAATTACAGTCGAATTCTGACACCGGATAAAGCCCTCACATCCTGTCTAACTAGTATGTTGTCAACTTGACACAAGCTAAAGTTATCTGGGCAAACTTGCACTGAAAAGTGCAAGTCTGTGGAGGTATTTTCTTATTAGTGATTGATGTGGAAGGACCCAGACTCCATAGGCAGTACCATCCTGGCCAGGTAGTCTTCAGAGAGGGAGGAGAACGTGAGCTCAGAAAGCAAGCCAGTAAGTTGCAGTCCTCCGTAGTCTCTGCCTTGGTTCCTGTCTTGAGTTTCTGTCATAACTTCCTTTCATGATGGGCTGAGAGTTGAAAATTTCAAAGAGACATGGATGCAAGGATATAAGTAATTTGCAACCATATTTATAGTGCTGAAGAAACACACGAGGTCAGTTTGTATTTCAAGTAATAATGACTCCTAACACAAATATTTGCTTTTATGTGGCCAAAGTTCACACCCTTTCCTCCTTTACATTGTTTCTGGTCATGACCTCTTTTTCCCAGCAACCAGAAGCAAACTAAGGTTTTTTATTTAGTCATTTTACCACGTCTTCATTTCTTTTTAAAAAATTATTTTAAACGATTTTTATATGTATGGATGTTTTTCATAAATGTATGTATGTGTAGCACATGCGGGTGTTGTTCACTTAGCATTCAGAAGAGGATGTTGCCTCCCATGGAAATGGGGTTATAGATGATTGATGGGGTTATAGATGACCAGGGCTTAGGAATTGAACCCATGTCCTTGGAACTACAATGCAGGCTGGCATGGGGACCTGTGAATGGTGCTTCAGTGCATTCCCTTGCCATTTTTCCATAATTCTGCACCTTGTGGGCCCTACCTCCTCCACAGAAACAATAGAAACTTTGAACTCCACAAAAGATAGACCAACTCCTTTCCCCATTGGCTTATTGTACCTGCTTGGTCCCCCTCAGTTGCCAATGTGCACTGGTGAGCTTTTGCCTCATCAAAGCACCACAGAACTTACTTAATGTTCTAAAATTACAGCTATTTATCATTTCTCACCATTCTGTTGATGATGTAAATCATGGCAGATCATTTTGGACTTGCCATCTCAGATGTGTACCCTGATTTCCAATAGTCTTTCACAAAGGGTCACAGAAAAAGGTCCCCAGCAGTAAGGGAAGGCAAACTCTGTGGCAAACAAGCACCCTTCAGACCTCTTTCTGCCTTTTTGGATGTTCCTCTGACTAAATCAAGTAACTGGCCCAGTCTAAGATTAAAAGACAAATAAACTGAACCTTTAGATGGGAGGTATAAGACAAAAAAATTCAAAAAGACATGGTTGCAGGGATATAAGTAATTTGCAGCTATATTTGTAACACTGAAGGAACACATGAGGTTAGTTTGTATTTTAAGTTATAATAACTGTTAGCACAATGATTTGCTTTTATATGGCCAAAGATCACACCTAGAAAATCAAGGTATGGGGCTGGAGAGATAGCTCAATGGTTAAGAGCACCGACTGCTCTTCTGAAGGTCCTGAGTTCAAATCCCAGCAACCACATGGTGGCTCATAACCATCCATAACAAGATCTGACACCCTCTTCTGGAGTGTCTGAAAATATCTAGTGTACTTACACATAATAAATAAATAAATCTTTAAAAAAATCAAAGTATAATTTGACTTGTGGGAGAGAGTGTATGTATTACTTTACTCCCTCAGATGCTTGCTGAGGGAGTTATAGTTCAAGCATATAGTATATGCTTGAACATAACTATTCAGTAATTGTTGAATCAATTGGAGAAAAAGTAAGAGAGACAGAGAATGCATAGCCATCAGCTCTGTACTCACTACTTCTTTAAAGAATCAAGAAGTACCACAGCAGAGTTGAGTTGACATGAGTTCTAAAGTCAGATGAACATACTTCCTGTGTAGCCTCTGGCAAATCCTTTGCCCTTTCAGCCTTCTACTCCTCATCTATAACATGACATGATATGTATACTACAGGACCATTATATATCGAGAAAAGAGCCTCAGTTTAAAAACTGGCTCCATGAGTGCCAACAGTAAGGTCTTTTCTCAATTAGTGACCAATGGGGAAGCCCATTGTGGGGGGTGCCATTGCTATGCTGGTAGTCCTGAGTTCTACTATAAAGCAGACTGAGCAAGCCAGGAAGCAACACTCCTCAATGCCCTCTGTGTCCACTCCTGCCTTCAAGTTTCCAAGCCTGCTTGAGTTCCAGTCCTGACTTCCTCCAATGACGCACTATAATCTGGAAGTCAAAGTCAAATAAACCCTTTTTTCCTCAACTTGATATTTGGTCATGGTGTTTTGTAGTAGCAATAAAACCCCTAAGACACAACTGTTAGCAATCAGACACCTTCCTAGCCAGTGCCCAGGGACTCAGCATGACAACATACAACAGGACATGTCGCCAAGGTCCAGACTCAGCTAGGTTCAGGTTCCTGAGAAAAGTGACATCGGGGAGCAGTGAAACAAATGACTGGAAGTCAAATTGTGGGTTCAAGCTGACACCCTATGTTCTGCTTAAGATGACTCCCTAGAAAACTCTCTGCAGACAGCTCTTAGTTCTGTAGTTTGCTCTAGATAGCTTTCAGATTGTTCTCTGTGTTCTGCTCTGCTGGACACAATTTCTTCTTTCTACTCTAAAAACTCTCTCGTTGAAGACAGCTTTCTGCTCGAGACAGCTGTCTCTGCTAGTAAAAATTCTAAAAGCTCTCTGTATAGTTCATGGGTTTTTTCTGACAAAGGTCAGAAAAGCTGCTATTAAAAAAAAAAATCTTGGATTTTCCAATCAAGTCAGAAATCCTGTTAGAAAAATTCTAAAAGCAATTTTTCAGTTTTCTGATCAAAATCAGAAAGCCAGAAAACATTCAATAAGAGCTATGCTAGCTCTCTAAGTAATTCTTGGGATTTCCGACCAAGGTCAGAAATCCTGTTAGAAAAAAAAATTCTTGAAGAGCTGTGTTCACTCTCCAGAGATTGCCAGACAGCTTACTTACACACACACACACACACACACACACACACACAAATCTAAAAATGAATTGCTATGGTTCATTGCCAGCTCACCTCAGACCAAAAGCCCAATTTTTAAATCACATATCAATACAGTCATTTACTACAGGTTCCCTTTTGGATATCCTATGAATCAGCATCCCATGGCCTCAGCCCCTTGAGACAGCAAGCACAAGTACAAGATAATAAGATAGCTGGTTGGACCTTGCCTTTAAGTTTCCATTCTGACCTTGCCTGGGCCTAAATCATCTCTGTCCCAGGCTGACCTTGAACTCAGTAATTATCTACCTTTGTAAGCATAAACAAATAAACAAAATAGCTGTGTGGGGTCTTGCCTTGCGATCATCACTCCCTAAATCTCTTATCTCCTTCCTTTCTATCTTTCTGACAAATAGTACAGCTACCTCTACTTCTTTAGATATGTGGAACACTCCTTATACAATTCATATTGCATCCTTATATTTTGCATAGTTGAGAAATTACATAGTTTTGAACTCATGGTTTTAGAGTTCTTCCCATAGCCTTTAGGGCTGTCCTGAAGGTCAAAGAATTCTTCCATTTGGCTGGGTCACAGCCACACCCTTGCCTCCCAGACTTGTGCTGTCTCTGATTGTGGTGGAGTCATTAACCTTGGCTGAGAAGACGTTCTTCAAAGGAGGAGCATGAAAATATGTACACTATTATATAAACAAGCCTTTTGAGCACAGCGACCATCAACACTCATGAAGCCCTGGCACACTGTCCTTTACATGGCCAAGGCAGACAGGCAATTCGTCAACCCTAGATGCCCAGAGGCTACATATTTCCATTGTCACCCCTGTCTCATGTCCTCCCATGTATGTGCCATGGACTCTCACTTCAGCATCCCTCGTCCATCTGCACTGCTAACTATCTAAGCCTGTTAGACAGCTCTCACCCAATAACTATTTTTCACAGGTTTCCAGGTCAAGTTCATTTTTCTTTTGACTGTCATGATCTTCTTTGTCTTGGATTACCATTTCATTTTTACCTTCATACAGCCCAAATAGTCTTTTCATTTATATTTTTTTCTTTAGAAAGTATGCAGAGAAAGTAAAAAGCTCTAACCACACGCATGTCTGAAAATATGTTTTGAACTTGAAAAGTAATTTAGATTGGTGTGCAATTCCAGATTTAAAAGGATTTGTCCTCGGAACTTTAAAGCATTTCCCATTATCTTCAATCAATCGGTTTTCCTGGGAGGAGAGTGGCACACTCCGCTTCTCATTTTGGTACAGGTAATGTGTTTCTTCTTTAAGAAAGTTTTTAGTCTCTTACCTCTGATACAGTGATGTTTCATAAAAGATGCTTAGGTGTGGAATCCGTCCCACTGTCATTTGATGATAAAGATGTCCCAGTCACCCACAGACGCCTTAGCTCTTTATGGGAAAACATGTCAATTATAATAAGAAATACTTTTTGCTTTGATTGGAACAAAAGATACACATCCTTTTTGCATGAGGATATGGGAGCAGAGAGTTAGGTGAAGGTAGGTTTACATGGCTTCCTCTGTAGCCCTTCAGTCAGGACCTTGGATTATGCATTATTCTACCCTAGAATTAGCAATTTTAAACTAGCTAATTTTAAACTTAGAACTTATATTTGTGTACAGTTGTCTGTTGGTATCTATATTAAAAATGTAGATGCTTTTGTTGATATTACGCTCCAAGTGACGTGCTATGATAACTGTTTCTAAAGAATCTACATATAATAATCTGTAATGGTTTAAAGCATGAGAGGGGATGCACATTGGCTATGAGCAATCTGAGTTCATTTTGAGCTTCTGCAAATTTTCATGCGTGAGGAGTCCTGGATGTTAAGAGATGACTATACTTTCTTGTAGATTTCTCTCTCTTTCTTTCTTTCTTTCTTTCTTTCTTTCTTTCTTTCTTTCTTTCTTTCTTTCTTTCTTTCTTTCTTTCTTCTTTCTTTCTTTCTTTCTTTCTTTCTTTCTTTCTTTCTTTCTTTCTTTCTTTCTTTCTTCTCTCTCTCTCTCTCTCTCTCTCTCTCTCTCTCTCTCTCTCTCTCTCCCTCCCTCCCTCCCTCCCTCCCTTCCTTCCTTCCTCCGTCCCTCCCCTCCTCCCCACCTCCCTCTCTCTCCCCCTCCCCTCCCTCTTTTGCCCTCTGCCTCCTCCTTCTGGTTCTGCTTCTTCTTCTGCTTCCATTCTCTTTGCTTCCATTCACAAAAACAAATCCCAACTTTTATTGAGCAGTCTTCCAGGAGTGGCTCTAAGCGCTTCCTGTGCTCTAACCTGGCTAATCTCCACAAAACACATTTGAGAGAAATACTGTAATTGCTTGCATTCTATAATGAGACTACAGAGATGCTGCCACAGCTCATGACTGGCTCTGCTGTCGGGTGAATCCTTGCACTCCACAGTCCCGCCCTCCACTTATCTCTGAGAAGTATTTATTTTAGAAAGCTCCAATTCTCTGATCCAGGGATTTATTAGGAGATCATTCTCCTTCATATTTTTGAGAGGCCTTTATTTCTGTGGAATGTGAGGTGCAGAGGCCAAGAGGGTGAGGCTGTGTTCTGTCTGCAATGTTGCAGTGAAAGCAGCCTGTGATTTCTGAATATGAAAATCACCAAGTCATCTGGCTGGATCCAGACATAAGCAGTTGTTTACCCTGGGGTGTATGTGGCTCCTCAGTGACAGGCAAGAAGTAGCCAGAGGTTGACTTTTAGAAGCAGAAGAATATAAAATTATTGTATCCACTATAAAAATTAAGTTAATTAGAATTTTCGAAGACTTTCTTTTAAACCTGAAGGAATGTTGAAACAGAAGATTCATTCATGTGATCCTGTTATCTCTTAAGGGAATTCCAGCTAGACTTTATTTATTTATTTATTTATTTATTTATTTATTTATTTTGCTTATGGGTGTTTTTCTGTCCCCTGGTTTCTAGTTTGTTTTTCAGAGTGGTGAAGCAGTATCAGCTTTTCATCATGACATGGATATATTTGAGGCAGTCAGGTACATAAAGTAAAGAAATTATCAAGCTTCTCTGGAGAGGGTAGGCTAGAGATGCACACCAGAGCCCAAGGTCTACAAAGACCCCATGGTAGTTCATAGAAGGCAGCGTACAGGAAGGCTCACATGGAAAGACAGAAAGCAGACATTGGCCAGCTGGTCCCCTTTAAAGGCAACACCTTGTTGAGAAACGTTTATAAGTCCCTTTTGAGAAAAAGAGTCATCCTGTCCTCCCACCCCCATCCCTATGACCTGAAGGAAAGTCTACAGAATGGAACTAGAGCGTCCATCACTACCCAACATAACCACTCTGGGGACCAAACCTCCTATTAATGGGACTTCATTAGACATACAGAGCACAGGAGAACAACAGTAAGAACTATGAATATTCAGTAAAGTGACTTGCTATGTTCTGAGTTTTAGAAATAAAATTATGCTTGAACTATAATTTCAGATCTCCAGAATACCTAATTACTGCTTATACTGTATTAGCTCTCAATCTCTCTCTCACACATACACATATATAAATACATACATAATAAATTTAAAACATACTTTTTTTTTTTACAGTATTAGAGTAGCTTACATGGATCATGCCACTTTATCTGCTCATACTTTAATCCATATTTTCTATGACAAGATTTATTTCTTATAGAGAACCATGGGGTAACTTTTAAATTCATGTCATTAAAATGGCACCACATTTTAAAGTCTATGATAGTTTTTCCAATTATTATCAAAAATACCTGTTGTAGCCTTCTTCTCCAGTTCAAGACAATGTCTAGTAGCACTGATTTCATGTACTTATTTTGTCTTCTGGGTCTCATTTAGTTTGGAGCCGTGTTCAGCCCTCCTTTGACTTCATGCCATTGGAATTTCTGATGGAAGAAAGCCAATTATCCTTAGCATATATCTATTTAACACTGGGTTTCTCTGCTGTTTCCTTGTAGTTAGACAAAGGTGATACCTGTTCAGTTGGAACTTCATGTATGTGGTGTGGTTTCCATGTGGTACTTGCTCACATTTTGCTGATGCAAGATACTGACCTGTGTTGGCACTATATACCTCCTTATTGTTTATGTTTTTGAATAATTGTTGAGAGATAATTTAAAGTACTATACTTATCCTGTTTCTCATTAAAATTTGCTCAGCTGTATCGTTTGTTGATCTTTCTCTATGTTCAGTTTAACTGATGATTGTAAAATTGTAAATTTCTACCTTTAGTTTTTCTATTTTTCTGTATCTTTCTGTTATTCACCATTTTTTTTTGGTAAAGAACAAATTCACCTTCTTTCTTATTTAGTAATAAATCATATTGGCTATATGAATTTTAGTGTTTTTTTAAAAATTATATTCCATAAATCTCTCTCAATTTCCTGGTAAAATTGCCTGGATTTTTCTAGTGGACATGCATTTAAGTTGGCCTCTTTGTAAACAAAAATTCAACATGACTTTCTTGTCCCAACTGAGGACTCCTCACTTTACCCTAAGAAGTCTCAGTTTCTATGTAAGTTGACCAAATTTTGAAACTGGCATCATGGAGGTTGTAAGTGCCCTTCTGAAGCATATCTTCTGGTCTCAGTGATAAACCAAATCTAGATCAAGAGAACTGAGTCTGGCACGCCACCCTGGAGACACTGTGTCTATTCTTTATAGAATCAGTGTTATAGAGTCTGTGAAACATGATTCCATACCACCAAAATGTACTGAATTGTAAATAATTATTTAAATTATCACATAAAATTAGTCTATAAGACAAATCAATTTAAGATGTAATATTTTAAGTGATCATAGACATTTGCTTCACAGAGCAATGGAGACAGTGATACACTGTGCTTTGGAGTGCCTTAGGAGGCCCAAAGTGATCGATTTTTGATTCAGATTGAAAATAGTATAGAACGTAAATGTTATTTCAAATATACAGTATGATGAGTTTGTTAGGATGGCTGCTATGAGCATATACTACTCTTTCAGAGGACCTGGGTTGGGTTCTCAGTGTCCAAGGCAGGTGGCTCAAAACCACCTCTAACTCCAACTACAGGAGTCCTTAGACCTCTACTGGTACTAATATTCAAATATGTTCCAACACATGATCACATGATCACAATAATTAAAAATAAAGTAGATACTAAATACACACTATGCAAACAACAAATTGTTGTAGTGCTAAAATTGTGTTAGGTAAATTAAAGAGATTCAAACATTTTTACCAATGGCAGCTCAAATTAAAATGAATATGAAGGGAGAAGGGCTGAGAAAGTCACAGCCTTTACCATCAAGAACTCAAAGCAGCTCAAAATCTCTATGCTGAGTCTAGGTAAGAATATGTCTTTACCAGCAGGTATGGATGAAGGAGAGGCTGGAGGGCGGTGGCTAGTTACTACTGATGAATTCAGGGAACCCACAAGGCTCCTGTGGATACCTTCAATACAATGTTGTAGATGGCCCAGGTTAAACTAAATGGTTCACAAAAACAAAACTCAAAATCATGATTCTGGGAAAGAAGGGATGAGAATGAAGTGACAGGGATGTGGAAGATATAAGAGGAAGCATGAGGAGAGCAGTCAGAATACATGATATGCATATAATTGTCAAATTTCACATACATGAAATTGTCAAATCATAAAATTAATCAATAAAAATGCATATTATTTAATATAATTCACTTGTCTTCTCTAACTTATTAATATATGACCAATTTCCAACCTAAGTAACATTTATTTGAAAACTTGGCTGCTCTTTTGAAAAGCCATCTAGGGAAGCAAGGGAATACAGATGAAAGAGTAGTTTATTGCAGAGGCAGGCTAGGGTTCAGGGTATCTTGTCCAGGAACATCAGGCAAGCCTAAACCACCAAAGCTTATGACAACCTTGCGTTGTAAAATAAGCTTATAACAATACCTCTTCTGCAGCCAGGATCCAATTCAATATCTATCTAAGACTGGACAATCCTCTAATTGATTTACAAGTGTTAAACCCTGCATCAGAATTTGTCATAACTCAGCATATGTTGTAACCAAATGTAAAGACTTGCACTTTTCTGTGGCCATAGAACCTCAGGGTGGAGAGGGAAGCTAGCATTTGCAGTTGCAGATAATGGGAGATCCCATGATGTGATGGGAAAAGATGACTCACACTTTACTTCCCCCAGTTGGTTTGTCTTCATTTGATTCCCTAGTTTATTTCAGATTCCCCAGGCTTCTCAGCTGCCACGTTTGTAATAGAAAGAAACTGAGATCAAAAGAGGCTTTCAAGGCAAGACAGGGGAACAGGAGCGTGACTTGACTAGAGTGTCCAAGTCCTGTTGCTTTCTCACAATGGAATAAATGAACATGAAAGAAGAGGCTAGGTTAAAACACAGAAAGGAAGCTAGGCCAAGAGAGCTTGAAGAGACCAGCAAGGAAGAATCATGGGCAGCTGTGCCAGGACTGCTTAGTCTTATCTTTTAGAGAGAGGTGGCATGCTTGGTGAAATTATAGTACATTAGGAGGAGAGCCCTCTAATTCCAAAAGAGACTGCAGTCTATGATGGTAGAAATGCTGGAAAGGATGGACATATCATTCCAACAATTGGTCTCAGCTGAAGGAGCTGAAGAGTAATGGGACTTAAATAGGTGAGAGAGACTGGACTCCCCACCCAAGAGGAAGGGGTAGAATAACCAGGTTTACCTGCTCTGAAAAGCAGTGAAAGTGGGCACAGAATGAGTGAACAGCAATTACAGGTGGAATAAATTAGCCCAGAGAAAAGCAGGAGCTGCACAGCTGCCTCCCTCCTCCACTCTTGGCTTGTTGCAGGAAAATTGCATTCCTGGTGAAGTAGAAATTTCTGGTTTCTTTGGAGATTCAGTTGTGTCACGTGATGTTTCTCTGGAAACTCTTTTATGAGAAGATGCTAAAGTAGACATGTGAGAGAATGTTTTGCTGAAGCAGGCACATGAGAGGATGTTTTGTTGAGGGAGACACTTGAGAGGAGGCATGATGTTTACAAAGAGTGTAAGTAGTACCCAACAGACAATGAACGATGCTCTTGCATTGGTTTCCTCTTGCAATGTTTCGAGGGTCTTTGCTGGTCTTTGCTTGTTGTGACTTCATAAAAGAAAACGCACCAGAGAACGTCTCATTGTATTCCAGCTGCTTCTTGCTGTTTCTGCAGACTCATGCCTTGGGGTTTCTTATGGATCCAGCTGCTGCTACTCTGTGTTTTGTGTTTACCGATTGGACTGGACTGCCATTATTGATTTGGATTCGATGTTTTGCCTTGTATTGCTGATATCCTGACAACAAAGATTGGAATCTCCCCCGAAGAACTACTTCTAAACAGGCCCATGACCCTGGTTTCCTATTCACTTCTCATTTGCCCTACCTCTGGTCAGTGGGCTAGAAGGAAGGTTGAAGAGGTTAAGAACCCTTTTTAAAGTAGATTTCGATAAATTTAAACCTATACCCTGGTTTCATGGCCTGCTGTGTTTCTAGGAGGTGACTCAGGAGGCCTGAGGGGAAGCCAGGAGTGACTCAGGATGGCAAGAATCCCTGAAATGTGTTTATTTTTCTATACTCAGGTGGACACACAGCTGTAAGAGGCACAGAACCCTGTGGGATTCCCCACAGAGTTGAATGAAGTAAAGACTGTTGAGTCATGACCTGAGTGACAGAGTTTGCACCTCTATTTGCTCCTTGCCTTAGCTCCTGGAGAAAGCGAACAACAGAACAGTCCTTCATCACTGAGGCTCAGTGTCTTCGTCTTTTTCCGTGCTTCTGATTACATGTCAATCTGGATAGCATGATATTAGGAAATAAAGAACTATATCCTACTACCCGCTCCGTATCTCCTCATTATTTCCCATTCCTTACTCCCTCACCTTCATTTCCTCCTGTATGAAAGATGAAAATGTTAAACATTTTCATAAAGCTAGAAAGAGGATTCTTTTCATCAAACAACTTCAGATTATTACAGGATAAAAGCTGTTATAATATTATTTCTTATAGCTACCAACCATATCCTTGATGTTCAAAATGTGTGTCTACCATGCTTCAAATCCCATAACCTAGAGACTAAGTTATATTCACTATGGATGTATTGCTAGTCACTCCATCAAATTCAAGTTTTGACAATCCATGCATAACAGTAAACAGAAGCAGAAATAAAGCAGAAACATTCATTCATCAAGAAAGATCCTTGAATTGATTACTCAGAGGAACAAGACAGAGTAAAACACAGCCCAGGTTCCTCTGGAAAGCCTGTTTTACACACAGATGGAATCAAGTTGAATCTCTGTGTGGTTAAGATGAAAAGGAAGGCCAGAGTCCTCATTCTGTCTCTGAATCTTTGTGTAAACAGAAACTAAATATGAATCATTTCTGAAATAGATTTGAAAAGATCAATAGCCTTTGTAGTGATCAACGTTAGCTTGTGCACGGATAACTCTCTGCACAGCTTCCTGGGCTAGGGGATCACAGGAGAATCCGTGCCTCAAAAATGAACAATTAAGCCTTGGAATCAGAAAACACTATTTTTAAGGGAAGAGAAGGAAAGGGGGAAAGTAGCTCATTGCCTGCTTCGGATGAGTGGAAGTGCATCAAATTGTGAAGATAATTGATATTGACATCAAGAAATAATGAAAATTTATGCTATGCCTAGTGCATAAGACTGCATGCCTGTTGTTTCTTTACATAGAATAGGCTGTCAATCATTCTAAAATTTATATAGAATCCTCATGCCAATTTATACTCACAAATTTAGGGTAATAATGACCAATTCAGCATCTTAGCATCTACCTTTCCTTTGAAAAAAATATATACACACACACATATATATGATCATATATGTAATCATAATTATATATAATATAATATATATATACATACATATACATATATATTCAGCCAAAATATGTTACCATGTGAAAAGCAAATTTAGAACTTTAGAGGCAAGTATTTCAATATTTTTTAAAACTAGCAAATAAGGCATTTTTGTCTCATAACTCAATAATGTTAAAACAATATCATATTTAAAAGAATGGTCACAAATGTGGGCTTATGACTAGATTCAAGATTCATGCTTTCTTTGTCTTGGGAAGTTTCACATAATAGACTTTCAAAATGATATTCCCTTTTAGCCTTTTTAATGGTCAGAGTTTGGGGAGCAGTTTTCACACATCATTGGGATAGTTGGCATCTTTGAAGTAAGGAGCCTGAAGTTACTATGTCCACACTAAATGACCATGGCCCTGCCAGTCTGCACATTTGCAAGTAGGTGCATGGACAGTTGACACCATTGTGTAGAAAGTAATTGGTGCTGAAAGCTTGCAGTGAAGCAAGTGAAGGCTTGTCCCCTCCACTTCCTCTTCATGGAGATCTGGACTCCAGTACAAGTTTAGTAGAACTTAAAAATGAAAGCCAAAGTTCAAGACAAATTGGCTCAGCTCAATAATTCATAAAAATAAAAATGTGGCAAATTCCTGTTGGTATTTCTTAAATAAATTATAGATAGAATATATATTATTGATAAGCACATAAATAAAACTCAAAATTTTTAAATGTAAAAAAAAATTACAACTCTTTAAAATAAACTGTTAGGAATTTTATGTGCTTTAAAACTACTCACAATTTCATTCTGAATTCTTATATTAAACTTTGCTTTGTGACACTAATACTGAAACTTGGTTTTGAAGGAAGAAATTAATAAAGCTAGCTTTCAAATATTTATCCTAAACACAGACAGTTAGATGGACACCACATGTCAGGTCAGGTTCCAATTTTGTTTAAAAAGACGTACAGAGAGTTTAAAGAGCAGCTGAAATGGACTTTTGGTGCTGTGACCTTTCATAGTGCATTCAGAGGACTCTAGTGGTGCAAAGTGTTCTGAGCCATTAATGCTCCACTAGAAATGGAGGGGAAACTGACTGTGAGTCACCAGTGCTCCAGTCTCTACCCAGTAAACTCATTGGTCCACCAAGCTGAACTATGACAGCTCCTTTTCTTTATCTGCTATGCCCTCTCTATCTGGGGAGAACAGAGGGTTTCTTATATCTCTCCAGGAGAGGTTACGCAACATAAAGGGAGTCATTTAAATTTATGATCAAGTCTCTGGTAGGCCTTAAGCATTATAATTTACTAGCAGAATGTAAATTAATCTTCAAATAACTGCATAATGTAGTTCCAGTGTGGAGAGAGAATAGGAATATAAAGAGAAACATCAAAATTAACATTTGAAAAAAAAAAAAAAAAAACCTAGTTGGAAAAGGGGAAACAAAAGCAAGAAACAGGAAACCTTTCCCTGCCTGTACTTATGTGCGTCCAAGCCAGGATGATGATGAGAAGCCAGGGATGCGTAAGTGTGGGGGAAGCAAGTGCTTTCAAAATGACTTATGAAGGGTAAAGGTCATGAGCCTCATCGCCAACCACTTTTGAGTTCATGCCTTTTTCCTGCTCACTGGCCCAGCTCCATCTCATCCTTAAGAAACTCTCTGTTTCTGTTTATAACCACATCCCTGGTATAATCCTCTGTCCAGAGACACAAGTACCTGGGAATTTCAGTGGATGTTCTGGAATTCAGACCTACACCTCCAATGTCAAAGCGTGACAGGAACTTGCCCAAGTTACCCAGCTGACAGAAGCAGACTGGAGATTTTAGTAAAATTGTTCTGATTCCCGAGGTAAGTCCATCTGTACGTTTGCTGCCGCTGAGAAAGCAGATATGGAAGGGATGTGACTTGAGGTAGCAGGTGAGTGGACTGTGACTTACCAGGTCAGGGTTTCTCCTGTGAAACTCTCCTTCAGTCTCCTATTTCACCAAAACAAAGATGAATAAATGAGCTTTTGCCTGTCCATTTGTAGATGATGTCTTGGGAGTCTGGAAGCCGCTGAAACATTGCAAGAGAAAGGATTCATGGATCAAAGCTTCCAAAGAACTCACAAATGAAGAAGTAAACTGTGAGAAATTGAACGTTCTATAGAAGAAAATTGCATAAAAACACCCTGAAGACTTCATGCTCTGATTAATAGTTACCTCTGTGAGTTACTGAAACTTTACAAGCTGATCTTTTTTAAAGAAAGTTTAAAGACAAAAACTTTGAGTTCTATTGATAAAGGTCTGCCAAAATTAGGAAGTATTGTGTAATTCAAATGTTAAAACGTAAATAAATTCCAGATACTTAATCTAGCCATGGCCGTCTAACTCTGCATCTCCCTTCACTGGAGTCAGTTTCATTTGGCTTATCTGTGACTTTGGCAAACAAGGATTCCCTCTTTGGAGTGTAAATTTCCCCTGGAAAACAATGTGGACAGCTTCACTCTGCATTCTGGAAACAGTGACTCAGCTTTCCTCCCCCTCTCTGTAAGCTGAAATATGAGAGCTATGTGTTGTCTCAGAACTTTTCTTCGTTCTCTATGTTTTGAAAGGAAATATAGGTGGGACATCTCCAGATATACGTATGCATATGTACCTGTATGTGATGCTGTATGTGCACATTTGTATGTGTGTGCATAGTGCCACATTATAAACATAAAATTTAAAACGAACATTCTTCGAGCAGCATCCTAATCAGAGTTGGAGGTGCAGTATAGAGGTAAGAAAACCTTGGTTCTCTGATACATTCTCTCAATCTCTCCTCCTTCCATACTCCTCAGTTTGCCTTATAAGGCTGGAGAGCTCAGTGCTGTTTACAGTCACACACAGGGCGTCCAGCAGTGTTGTGTTTTAGAAAAAGATAAAGAGGAAGGGTATGTTTGGTGGAGGCGTGGTATGGTGTGGGGGAAGGGGATACCTCAAGCAGAATGTCCTCAGCAGTCCTCCACCTCGGAATCAATCAGCCTTTATTATCCTTTGATACAATGTGTTCCTAGAGGAACACATTGGTCACCTGACTTCAGAAAGACAGATAAAATACAGTGTTTCTCAATGGAGTTATTATTTTATAAGAGTTACTGTCAGGAAAACATTATCCTAATTTCATGACTATCCATGATTCTGGTGTGCTGAGTCTCAGTGGCTCCTGTGCCCCAACCACAGTTAAATAAACAAAATGCCTCTCTATGTATCAGCAAGTGTTTCCCCAATAACAAAGGCTAATTGGAGTTAACTGCCTTCTTCGGGATTGATTCCCAGGAAAAGAGAAGCAAACAAAAGCGGGTTACTGGGAAACTAAGTCACAGAATGATGAAAATGTAGTCCCACATCCCGTACTCAATATGCTGGCCCCTCTTCGTGTCATATTGACAGAGCATACTTGTTTAGTCGAAGTAACTTTTCCACAATTTTCTTTTTGTCATCTGCAGAGGTTGAATCCAGAGCCTCACTCATGCTAGACACATGTGATAACTCTATTACTCTATATGATGTCTTTTGTGTTCCCTCCTCCCCCTCCTCTTCTTCCTACTTCTATTCCTCCTCCTCTTCTTCCTCCTCTTCCTCTTTTTCTTCTTCTGAAACAGGCTCTCACTAAGTTGCCCAGGCTCATCTTAAATGTGTAATTTATTTGTGACCACCTCCTGAGCAGCTGGGACATCAGGCATGACACCACCTAGGTCTGAGTAGAAATAATGCTCTCTGGACAGAGAGTGAAAGACAGAGAGGAAAGCAGCATTGTGTTGTATATTTAAGCCAAATGATGTTGAATGTCTGCCGTGTGTCTTGTATGCACGATAAGCTGCCTGAGCAGTAGCTCTTATTTCATATCCACTTTTTCAAAACAGTGGAAGCAAAGATGGGCCAAGTGTCTAATCTGTTTGTCACCCTGGGGGAAGTAACTAGCTGTCTAAGCACCAGTGACAAAGCTCAGCTTTCAAGCTAAACTTTAGAATTTTGGAAAACTTGTAACAACTTTTACCTTAAGCTTGTCAGATTCCTAATTCTTAAAGACTTTTCTGAAGAAATTGGCCTGGATAGTAACACATACATTTATTAAACGTTAAACCCATTAACCACGCAAATTCTGCACATGACTGATCTGCAATGCTAGAGGATCATGTAAGAGTGATGGTTCCTTTAACTTGCCAGACAACCAGTACATTTAGAACAGCAGAAACGGACATTTTTGTGGCTCTGTCTTCAGAACCACATTTCAACCAACATAAGAAATGACCACTTGGTTAATGTAGAATTAAAAGTCATCAAAAGAAAGCGATGTTCAATTGAGTGGAACCGGTCCTCGGTGAAGTCATGCCATTATACTTTCCTTAGGAGTTAATCCAGTTGGGCACACCAAACTTCTGGCCGAGGGACCATCCCACATAAAGGCAGTTCTCTGCCTGAAGCCATGATAAAGAGATAAGAGAAATCATATTCCTTCTATAATGCTTTTATAATATAATCCAGATAATGTACTTTTCCTTCCTGGATTCCTCACCTCCTAACTACTGTCAGCGCCAAAAGAGTCTGTTAAGTCTACTTGACTCAGACTGCAGAAAGATATAGCTTCCTTTTTTTTTATTACGTATTTTCCTCAATTACATTTCCAATGCTATCCCCATACCCTCCCCCCCCTTCTCTACCCACCCATTCCCATTTTTTTGGCCCTGGCGTTCCCCTGTACTGGAGCATATAAAGTTTGCAAGTCCAATGGCCTCTCTTTCCAGTGATGGCCGACTAGGTCATCTTTTGATACATATGCAGTTAGAGACAAGAGCTCCGGGGTACTGGTTAGTTCATAATGTTGTTCCACCTATTGGATGGATCACAGGGCTCCCAAAGGAGGAGCTAGAGAAAGTACCCAAGGAGCTAAAGGGATCTGCAACCCTATAGGTGGAACAGCTTCCTTTTTTTTCCCCCTTCTGTCTCTTTCTTTTGCGTGCTGACCAGAGCCTATGTCTGCTTTTTCTGAAACTAAGGGTTTCCACTGTTTCTCTAAGGGCTCCTTCACTTCCAGTTGGTCGCTTGCTCCCCATGTGGCAGACCTCCAACGAGTTTATTTCAAATAGCAGGGCTTTTCCTATTTTCTTCTTCATCTTCCTCCTCCTGGAACCCTGTCTGTCACAGACTGTTCCTTTTCTGAATCCATTCTTAAATTATTTCACTAATGGAACTAAGAAGCCCAAGAAAGGTTCTCAATTATGTCAGAACCTTGCAGCGTCTCTGGTTGGATTCTCCAAAATGTCCTGTAACAACTTGACAAATACAAAAACTGGAAACTCTAAATATCCTAATTTCTCAATATGATATATATCATCAGGTCACAAACAAAATAAGATGAATGTGAGAAAGAGACTTGTGGAAAGACGGGATCACGGAGAGACAGGGAAGAGATCAGAGAGGGTAAGGGGTGAGGACATACAAACTGTGCTATATACATAGGTCAAATCAACAAGGAACAAATTTAATCAACCAAAGAAATTTCTCATTCTAACTGATCATATAGTTTTAAAAAATGTATTGTCTTCATTTCTTCCTGGGGATTGAAGCTAGAGTCTGGTAAATATCAGGCAAGGGTTCTACCATTAAGCTGTGGCCCCACCCTGCTCTACCTGTTATTTATTCTATGGTTTTTACTTTGAGTCAGGGTCTAACTGACTTGCCCAGGCTTGTCTTGTACTTACTGTGTATCCTTGGTGGCCGTGAATTTGTGATCGATCCTGCCTTAACTTCCAATACTGGGATTATGGTCCTATGATACCAGGCCAAAAGATTTTTGTTGTGGGATTTATTTTTTCTTTATTTTGTTTTATTGTTGAGACAGACTCTCCCTAGTACCTTGGCTGGCCTGGAATTTGCTGTGTAGATCTGGTTGCCTATGCCTCCTCAGTGCTAACATTAAAGCATTGAAGGGCTATGCTTCCACACCCAGCTAGATTTACCTGTTTGTTTGTTTGTCTTTTAGTTTTGTTGGTATGGATTTTTAAATGTTTATTAGATTTACTTTTAAAAGAATTAAATATTTTAAAAAGTTTCCTTCTCTATAGATTGGAAAATACTAATAGATTTTAAAATAATAATGATAAATTCCTTTGAGTCCTGACATCTTTAAAAAAATGAAAAGCATTCTGAGAATAAATTGTATGAGACTTGCCATATTAGATGGATAGTTCCATGATACTTTAGGCAACTTCCTTTCTTTCCGAATAGTGTACCTTGGAACACTAGCATGTGAGCTGCCAGAACTTCTACTCTTAATTCTAAACGTCAGCTCTGCTATAGTGACCTTGAGGGGAGACCTTGATTCTCACAGCCCTCAGAACTTTGTCGAAGGGATGTAGAGTGTTTCAGCCTTCAATGTGTTAACACTCAAGTGATTCCTTAACACAGCTAAGAAAGCATAAGGGCTGGAGATACAACAGAAATAGCATCCAGTCCAGTGTCGGCTTCATAAAAAAAATACCTGAGGAATTTTTGAACTTTTTTGTCTTAGGGGAAATAAGGAAATCTTAAAATCTGGTTCTTGACAGCCATAATTGATCTCCAGGAAGAAAACTCAAATGTCTAAATTTAGCCCTTATTTTCTGCAGCGTCTTTTTAGGCAAGCAAGAGCGCATTCAGAGAAAGGCTCTATGCTCAGGTGAGGCAGGCTCCGAGTCAGATGTCAGAAGGCCCTCCTGTATCAGCTGGGAGTGCTCAGGTCAGGCATTCAAGTGCACGTGACTCAGTTTCCTGATCTGTAAATTGGTGCCATCTTCCAAATAAAGTCTTTAGAAGAACAACTGGTATGCAGACCCATTCATAAATTTGGCTCTTACTTTAGGAATAAACTGGCTGGCTAGTTGTATATAGCTATATTCCCACTTGTTCAAAAAACTAAGGCAGGAAATTAAAAATTAATTAATGATTTCATTAATAAAGGAAAACTCAGTTTGCAACACTGTGTCCATAAAGGTTTGGTGATCATCTATAAATATGATATCCAAATACTGGAACATTTATAAATGACTATGACTTTGAAGAAATGAAATCAGAAACTCATGTAGTAAGAAGCTTGTCTGTGTTCAAACTGTGGTTAAAAATACAATTTTAAAATTTTGGATTTAGAGCTGGGGTGCAGCTGAATGGGAGAGAATGTCTTCAGCACTCAGGAAGCCCCCCTCCCCCAGTTTACCCCACACTGAAAAATATAGAGCCACGAAGATTGCAGGAGGCTATTGCTTTTCAGGGATGGCAACTAGAGCCTTGAAGGTGTTAAGTGTTCTACCACTGAGCTGCATCACCAGCCCCAGGTGGCTTTGTTGTAAGGTTAGCACCAGCCTCATTTCTATGTAGTTTCAGCTGTGGACTACTCTCATACCTAATGAATAATATGCAAACTTCAGGAGTTAAAAGATGGATGACTATGATTCTCATTTTTAAAAGAATATAAATATACACAAGTTTATTTTCTTATGTATGTATCTATAGAAAACACAGTGTCAGTTATTTTCAGGCTATATACAAGTTTTACCAACTCATGGTCTCAAAAGTATTGTACATTGCCCAATCTTCTCCACCTACTATGTTGTCATGTCTTTCTTGCCAAAGGACTTCAGTTTGTTAGCACACACACACAGAAACAGTGAAACCAACCAACCAACCAACCAACCAACCAATCATGGAGATTCTGGCCAGGGAAGGAGATCATTGCCTTGCTCAGAGCAGCCACCATTAGAGAAGCTTCTGCCTGAAGACCTTGGTAGCGGATGCAAACACTCACAGTCAGACATTATGCAGAGAGTGAGAGACCTTCTAAGGAAACAAAACCCTCTAAATCAGCGGGATGGATGCAGTATGAACTCACCGAGACTAAAGGAGCTCGCACAGGGCCCACATGAGTCTGTATCTGATGGGGTCCTAAACCTGAAAGGAAAAGTGGATACATACCCCCTATCTCTAAACCAGAAGTAATATCTAGTTGATAACCACTTGCAAATAAAAGTGGGTCCTCAGCATGCCCATCAGTAGATGGCCTACAGAAAACAAACTCAGTGGTATCTTTGGAGGTTCCTTGTCCCATAATGTCTTGTCAGGGATTCTTTTAACTTTATCTTACTTTTTATTTTCATTTCATTTTACTTTTATATTTTCTCTCTTTTTACCCAAAGGCTCTTTGCATATGTGTTCTGGTTTACAGTTTAGTAGTTTCAGGGAATTTATAAGCGTGGGGATGAGTGGGTCTCTGAGTCGATCTGGCTTTTATACCTTCTCTTGGGCTCTTTTTCTTGATTGTTTGTTTTGTTCTACTTCAATGCATTAGTTTGTTGTTTTACCTTTTAATTTATATTATATTACATATTATTCTATCATAATCCCTTACAAGGCTGTTTATTTTCTAGTGAGATTAAGCAGGTGAATCTGGATAAGAGGCAAGGTAGAGAGGAACTGGGAGGAGTAGCAGGAGGAAAACCATAATCAGGATATATTATGTGAGGAAAAAAAATCTCTTTTCAATAAAAGGAATAATAAAGAGTAACTCCTGGGCCAACTCTCCAACTCCATTCAAACAGTTGTATTGTTCATATGTGTGCTCATATATATATATATATGACTTAATGTATTTTTGTATTTAAAATCTGTACGTTTGATACCTGTGTTTGGTGTGTTTGTTCATATACTATACATGTGATCCTGGCCGTATAGTGCAATCAACTATTAAACATAACTATCACCTGCCTCCCCTCCCCCCCAAAAAAAAATCAAAGAAAGAAAAGGAAAGAAAGCATGAGGGAAAATCCTCTTCCTAAGAGCTCTTGCAAGCATAGTCTAAGAAAACGAACCTATGCATCATAAGAATGTGGCAGGTAGTGATTAGACAGCACATTAGATGGACACAAAATGAAAAGGGGAAGTAGAAAACTTAGCATCAATATTTTCTTATGCAGTCAAAATTTTGGTGCTCATATAGAGAAGATTTGATAAGGTCTAGTCTCGTATGCCTCCAACAAGCTTGTTACTCACAAACCCTGCCTCCAGCTCTGCAGGGCAGACTGGGATGTGTGCATGTATGTCTGACTTCCTTTTTTAAGGTTCTCTTTGGTTTCTGTTGTCTTGCTGATAAAATGGATAGTCTGTTCCTAGACCTCATAGAGTTATTGTGAGGGTGAGTAACACATGAAATGTAAATTACTGGGAACACATCTGCTCCTGGACCGTATCAGTGTGAGAGTGAGGGATCATTTTATCATTGCATCTACCTCAGCTTCCAAGGTGTACCTATGCTTTGATTGAGTTATGTAATGAATTGCCAACATGTTCATATTTCTTTTCTGTGTCTCTTACATAAATATGACTCTGAAACCCTTTTTTTTTTAATTGTCAGCCACATAGAATGATTATGTTGTGAAAGCGACAAAGAAAGGAAACTTTGAAATTTGCTTCCTAATTATGAATCACTTCCCCTTGGTTCTAATCAGCCCTGTTTCCGTCTGTGAGGGCTATCATAACAACATATCCAGGCTGGCTAGTTTAAAGACTCAAAATACGGTTTTTATGTTAATTTTGCCAGGTAGACATCTAAACTCAAGGTCATAGTGAGTTTAGTCTCTCTGGGATCTCGTTCAACCCGCAGGCGGTCAGGTCTTAGTAACTTTATGAGGTTTTCACTCTGGGTGTCTGTGTCCCAAGTTTAGCTTTGTATAAGTATAGCAAATTAGACTAAAGCCCACCTTAGTAGCTTCAATCTAATTTATTTTATAAAGACTCTATCTCTAAACAGAGTTCTGTGCTGAATAGTCAGAGTTTCAACATTTAATACCTGAATTTGAAATTGGCTACAGCTGAGTGTTTAAAAAAGAAAACATACATTATCATTCATTTCTAAATAATTTTGTTTAAAGCTGTGGAAATTGTTGATACCTAAATGTAAGATTTAAGAGTTTTTAGAACATTCAATTTCTGATTTAAGTATGGATCCAAAATAACAATCTCCCTTAAATCAAACATAACAAAACCTGAAAGCAGCTTAACTCTAACGATAGAAAGTGCTATCAGCCACATGTGCTGGTGTGTGAGTAGAGACCATCAGTTCTCTGGGATGCTGAGGTGGGAGAATGAAGAGACTTCAGTCAGTGTGGGCAGCAGAACAAGAGACCTGTCTCAAAAACAAATTCTTTTTTTTAAAATATTTTTTATTACATCTTTTCCTCAATTACATTTCCAATGTTATCCCAAAAGTCCCCCATACCCCCCCCCACTTCCCTACCCACCCATTCCCATTTTTTTGGCCCTGGCGTTCCCCTGTACTGGGGCATATAAAGTTTGCAAGTCCAGTGGGCCTCTCTTTCCAGTGATGGCCGACTAGGCCATCTTTTGATACATATGCAGCTAGAGTCAAGAGCTCTGGGGTACTGGTTAGTTCATAATGTTGTTCCACTTATAGGGTTGCAGATCCCTTTAGCTCTTTGTGTACTTTCTCTAGCTCCTCCATTGGGAGCCCTGTGATCCATCCAATAGCTGACTATGAGCATCCACTTCTGTGTTTGCCAGGCCCCGGCATAGTCTCACAAGAGACAGCTATATCTGGGACCTTTCAGCAAAATCTTGCTAGTGTATGCAATGGTGTCAGCATTTGGAAGCTGATTATGGGGTGGATCCCTGGATACGGCAGTCTCTAGATGGTCCATCCTTTTGTCTCAGCTCCAAACTTTGTCTCTGTAACTCCTTCCATGGGTGTTGTGTTCCCAGTTCTAAGGAGGGGCATAGTGTCCACACTTCAGTCTTCGTTCTTCTTGAGTTTCATGTGTTTAGCAAACTGTATCTTATATCTTGGGTATCCTAAGTTTTGGGCTAATATCCACTTATCAGTGAGTACATATTGTGTGAGTTCCTTTGTGATTGTGTTACCTCACTCAGAATGATGCCCTCCAGGTCCATCCATTTGGCTAAGAATTTCATAAATTCATTCTTTTTAATAGCTGAGTAGTACTCCATTGTGTAAATGTACCACATTTTCTGTATCCATTCCTCTGTTGAGGGGCATCTGGGTTCTTTCCAGCTTCTGGCTATTATAAATAGGACTGCTATGAACATAGTGGAGCATGTGCCCTTCTTACCAGTTGGGACATCTTCTGGATATATGCCCAGGAGAGGTTTTGCTGGATCTTCCAGTAGTACTATGTCCAATTTTCTGAGGAACCGCCAGACTGATTTCCAGAGTGGTTGTACAAGCTTGCAATCCCACCAACAATGGAGGAGTGTTCCTCTTTCTCCACATCCTCACCAGCATCTGCTGTCATATGAATTTTTGATCTTAGCCATTCTGACTGGTGTGAGGTGGAATCTCAGGGTTGTTTTGATTTGCATTTCCCTGATTAAGGATGTTGAACATTTTTTCAGGTGCTTCTCTGCCATTCGGTATTCCTCAGGTGAGAATTCTTTGTTCAGTTCTGAGTCCCAATTTTAAATGGGGTTATCAAAAACAATTTCTTAAAGCATCATAGATTCATGAATTTTCTATAATTCTTTACTTCAAAGAAAGAATTTTTCTTTCTGTTTAAAAGTAGAGTTGGTTAGCATTCTCTTAGTGAAGATACAACTAATTACCAAAAAACATCTTTAATAAATGACTTAAATAATATTTAAAGCTAACTTTGGAAAGGAACAATTTAAAACTAATACAACTTGAAAATGTGGTAGAAGACCTTGGCAGTGGAAAGGGCAATAGTTCAGTTTTAAAGTTTAGGCTTGGATCAGTTTTATTTTCAGTATGTTAAAATTGCCATTATCACTTTGTAAGTGATCATGCTTTTGCTGTTATAACCAGCTGCACACTTGCACATGACTCGTCCATGACTCTGTCTATGTCAGTCCAGACCTGAAGAGAACCATCTCAAGCAGCACTTGTGGCTACAGAGCTGAGTCCTTGCTTCTGCCCAGACATATGCACTTAATAATAAAAATTAGAAGACAACAGGAACATTTAGATAAAATGAATTAAGTGGGTTTATTAGGATTTACATAAATTTGTTTTGGAGTAAGGCTCATGCAAGTTTTTTGTTTAAAATGCACTATATCCTGAGCTTTAGTTATTTTGTTCTTCCCTTCAGCAAAGATTTGTACATGGTCTTGAGTTTGGAGATTATTTTTATTAACATAACATTCATATAATAAATTTTATTTATTGAAATCACTACCCCATAATTTTTTAGACCGCAAGCAACTCTGGTATAAAGCAAACTTTTATGATTTTTGAACAAAATTATTAATACTACAGGAGTTATGGATGTGTTGTTTAATCTGTTTGCAGCAAAACCTAGAGATAAATCCTGAAGTGCCAGACCTGAGTTATTCGCTATAAAATGTCTTGTTTAATGCGTCTTTAATGAAATCAAATCCCTAAGATAATGAAAATAAGGAGAAAAGTCAAGTCATGGAGGATAAGCCATTTAACCTTATATCTTACTGCATAACACAAGCAAAGGGTAAGAAGCCAATCTTCATAAATTGAATTTATTTCATATTCTTAATGCTTATGAATAAATCATCTTTGGTAATTAAATAATATATGCTGCTTTTCTAAAAAGCTGCCTGTCAATTGTTGGGGTCGGTGTGTGCTTTCCAGATTTAATACCTATCTGCTGGTACTCTCCCTGTCCTCGAAGCTTACTGAGTCTGTCTGAGCATTTGGGAAACAGCAGAAAGAAGAGAGGCCAACACACAGAAAAACACCTCAAGTTAACTCTGTCAATTCTACACATTGGCAAAGAATTGTGTTGTATTTCTTACAAAAGAAGTAATGATAACACAACACAACCACAAGTCCCTCCTACAATGTAGAATTTTCTATCGTCTAATTCAGATACTATACATTGCAAAAGTACTTGTATGCAGACATATACTCTAATAATCACAATCAATAGGCCCATTTCATTGTCTTTTCACTGGGTAATGTTTCTATACCTGTAATTTAATCCTCTCAAGATTTTAAAATATATATCCAGGGTTGGAGTTCAAAATTAAGAATAACATTTCGTTTATGTTTTACCATTGCTTGTAGCACCTTTATAAAGCATCATGAAGCTAGAACTGTAGTTTATGCCGATCTTCCCAATACTCAGGAGGCTGAGATCAGCAAGCTCAAGACTAGCCTGGATTATATAGCTGCACTCTGCCTCAACTAAAAAACTAAGTCCACTAATAGATAATAAAAAGCCACCTCCAACCTTCTAGAATTTTGCTGGCTTTTCATTTCAGAAATATGTGTGTAAATTCTAAGATTCTTCAGCAGTAAAGCACGTGCTCCCAATGTGTAAATGTGCCCAAGTTCAAATCCATAGAACCACGTAAAAGCTGGGCATCCTAGTACTACCAACCCATAATGCCAGTAAGTCTGTGGCAAGACAGAAAGCAGACAGCAGAATCATGGGATGCTTGAAGGCTAGCTAGCCTCAAGTATTCAGAGGTAAACAGCAAAAGAGAGACCCTGTTGTAAGCAAGGTACAAGACATGAAGTGAATTGTCCTCTACCCTCCATGTGTACACTTTGGCAAGCACAAGCATACACCAGAACTAACACACAGGAACTTACAAGCACACATCACAGACACATATGCATATGCATCCTACACACAAAGATTAGGATATGTGTGTGTGTGTTTGTGTGTAGTATCAATATATTTACACACATTGTAGCCTTTACCATTTAATATTAATTAATTAATTAATTAATTAATTAATTAATTTTGGGGATGGGGTATCATGTATCCCTGACCTCAAGCTTTCTATGTTACCCAGAGAGGCTGGCCTTGAGAACCTATCCTCCTATTTCCAATTGTAAAGCACTGGCATTAATCACATATGCCACTGTATTCTGCTTGTTTCTATTTTCATTTAAGTTTCCTTCTTTATCCAACTAAAGTCAACCGGAGATGATGGTTCAAGTCTACTTTTGATGTAAATAATGAAAAGAACAAGACATGCACTTATTTTCTCTTATAACATATAACCCACTTCCTGCTTGGCCTTTCGAGTTAATCAGCCTTTCGCAGACTGGCAGCAGTGAGCTTTTCCCTGCAGACACTCAGGCCATAATGCTCATGCTGAAGACATGTTCCTATGCACACATTACAGGCAGGCTCCCAAGTGCAGTCCTGAATACCTTCACCCCAATCTAATTCCTCTGCTGCCTTTCAAAAAGTCCACCAGAATATAAATCCATGGGAGTCAGAGAAGCATAAGTACATGACTAACCTTGTGCATGCAGCTCTATAAGGAATGAAGCAAACATCTCTCAAGCATCCATATTGTAAGTACTATTGATAAATGAGACTTAATGCACACTGATACTGTGTGTATGATTGCTTTCAGTATAGAATCACATTCCAGATGTTTTAAGAAGACAAAAAAAATTGCAGTATATATTCAGCCTCAAGAATTGGACCATTGTTGTTGTTGTTGTTTTTTAAACACATATGTTAAGATATATTTTAGAGCTACTGAAAACTCCTTTCCTGAAAAAGAGCCAAGAAAATTCATTAAGATGTACCTCTGACAACATGAGCCACTGTCATTATACAATCTTATTTCAGGCTGTGACTCCCATTTTCAAGGCGTTCTTTCACAACAATAAGACACTGACACCAATTATTTTAAAATCCAAAATGCTTGGCTAGATTGTGTTTTTAAAATTAATATTTTATAGGCTGCCTTGCTCCTCTTGAGCCTCAGCTATAACCGACTGATGTCGTGTTCTCATTAGAAAGCATTACAGTCTGACTCAACAGAAGAGTAAATGACAAATCCTCTTCAATAAAATAAAAGGCCCAGTCACATTCATAAACAATTACCCAAAGCACTTACTTAGAAATGAGACTTTGGTGTTTTGAATCTACTTACTAGTGACTGCTGGGTGCCTAAAATGTTACTCTTAGAAAAGGTTTGCTTGCAACATTTATACACTGACAACTCCATTGTGCTCAAACAATAGCTATTTAGCTAACAGTGGCTCCATTTCATTAATTGTCGTGGGAGTTCGGAACTTTGTGTAAAGAAGAATCCTGGCTAATAAATTCATTGATCAGTGAAGCAACTCTGAGCCAGGAGAGGTAATAGCATTTTGGGAAGGTGAACATAAGGCTGATACTGTTTTCTTTCAGAAAGGAGGCTAACCAAGGAAGTAGCAGCCTAAAGAATGAAGTCATACCAAACTAGAAGGTATGTGGGGGGGAAACAAACACAATTTGATGAACAGCATTGACAGCAGAAAATGAATAAATAAATAAAAAGCTACACAGTTCCACTTTGCTTCCTTCACAGAATCGGGAAGATGGGCAGTTGTTTTGCATGTGCAAAAACAGATATAATTTCTGATGCAAGGACATCTTTAACTGTGCCTCTATGAAAGAGGATTATGTAAGTATATGGGAAATCTTACCTGGAGAAATTCCTGTCTGAGTGAGCAGGCCACCTCTTTTAAAAGCCAAGGTAGAATGACATCACAGAGCTTATTTGTAAAGTAATTTATGAGTAAGTTGGGGAACCCTTTAATTTTTCCAGCTGTTGGAAAAAATAATGGCAGGGTTTTACACAGAAGTTTTATTTACTGATATAGATTGAGTCAAGCTAGAATTGGCTTTTAAATGCAAGGAAGGGAATGGTTACACCAAGAGAGAAAAATGCAGCTTTCCCAATCATGGTCTGTTCCACAGTCTATTCCCTGTAGTGTTTAGTATAGAAAGGAACACAGCCTTGCCTGCCTAGTGTTGTCTGCCTAGGAAGGACTGAAGAGGAAATAGAATAAACAATTATGAAAAGGTTAACAGAATCTTATTTGAGAAGTTACACCTCAAACATTAAATTAATGCTTGAATTATTAGTGCACTCAACATTTTTATTATTCTCGTAATAAAAAGTAGATAATAACGTCCTGAAGAAATGCTAGTAACCATATCCAGGGTAGAGATGCAGAGACAACTGTCTTACTTGCCTTTAATGAGCTACCAACTTGGATTAGCATCTTAAAACTATTATTCTGATGGTCATTTAGCAATTTTCAAAAGGGAGTTTAGTTGCCTTTAATTACCAGACTAAAACAACAGAATGGGAATAATAAAAATGCAATAATCATAACGTAATGTCCAGCATTAGAACGGAACAGATCTGATTCATTTTTGCAACTGTAACAACACTAATCACTGTCAAATCTGCTACAGACAAATATTTAAATTAATTGGCATTTCAGAAGCATCAATCAGCAATATGAGGGGCATGTGAGAGTGAAAAAATACAGTCAGTGAAGAGAGAAGACATTAAAAGCCAGCTCAGAGGTTATTATCTTTTGGCTTCATAAATTATCTAGATTCTCTGACTTAAAAATGAATGACAACTAAGTACATGTAGGATTATGCAGATTGCATTTAAGTGTGTAAGAGTATGTGTGTGCATGTGTGTGTGCATGTGTGTCCACTGTGTGATAGCTTTTACATAGTAACCATTAAAATTGATCCTCATGGCTTAGAGATAAAGGATCTGTAAATCAATCCAAAAAACTGACAAAAGGCTTCTCAGAATACTCAGAATTTCAATGACTTACAAAACAACTTTCCCACCATTGAAAACCATCCTGAGAATTATACATGACAGAAAACAAATCAAAATCACAGATTAAAAAACACATATATAAAGAATTTCATTCAACCATAATAGTCAAGTAAAGGAACTATAAATAAAAGAACACTCAAAATTTTTACACTAATACCTTAATATTAATTCTAAAACTTGCACTATACAAATTAAATTTAGTTTTGAAGTACTAAATTAAAGAAAATATTTCTCACATGAATGTACTAAATGTTGTATTGTTCAGGCCATGAAAGATTATAATGGAGAAAATTACATTTAAATAGAATCTACTTGATTGGAATTGCAAATGCTCTGTTTTGATTATCGCCCATTGTAAGTAAATATCAAACAACTACACTGCAACCCCCAAACAGGTGCTATTATTGTGTCAACTGAAAGTATAAAATGAAATGTAAAACTGAAAAATAAAGAGAAACAATAATAATAATGTTCTTAATTGTGAAATATTAAAAATTTTATTCTTTAAACTTCAAGTTTGAGTTATTAGTGGAAACCACCTCAGCTCTGTAGGCTTAAACTGCTCATTGATGCTGTCAGTATAAAAATAGGCATGCTAAATGGTTAATGTTATCAGTGAGATCTTTTGTTATTTAATTATAATTTACATATGGAATATACCATCTTTTCAGTGATTCTCCTAATTTGAAGGGCTTATTTTACCACACTAATTTTTATTAAGAGAAAACTCATCTTGAACGATTCAACTAGTGCTGAACCAAGGCATATCTAGTTGCTATCTAAATTCTTGAAAAATAACATTCTAAAATTAAATTTGGCCTGAAAAGTCACTTATTGGTATTCATAAAATTGGTACTTGATTTTGAGTGACACCAAAATTCTGAGCCTGACATTAATTTTAAAATGAAAACTAAGCAATTCATGGTAGTCAAAATGAATCATTAGGAATTAGACACATTTTCAAACTTTTGACTTTAAAGGCAATACCAAGTTTGAACTTTAGTACCTTCTCTTACTTTCTGAAAATGAAAGAAAAGAAAAGAAAAGAAAAGAAAAGAAAAGAAAAGAAAAGAAAAGAAAAGAAAAGAAAAGAAAAGAAAGGGAAGGGAAGGGAAGGGAAGGGAAGGGAAAGGAAGGAAAGGGAAAGGGGAAGGGAAAGGGAAAGGGGAAGGGAAAGGGAAGGGAAGGGAAGGGAAGGGAAGGGAAGGGAAGGGAAGGGAAGGGAAGGGAAGGGAAGGGAAGGGAAGGGAAGGGAAGGGAAGGGAAGGGAAGGGAAGGAAAGGGAAGGGAAGGGAAGGGAAGGGAAGGGAAGGGAAGGGAAGGGAAGGGAAAGGGAAAGGGAAAGGGAAAGGGGAAGGGAAAGGGGAAGGGAAAGGGGAAGGGGAAGGGGAAGGGGAAGGGGAAGGGGAAGGGGAAGGGGAAGGGGAAGGGGAAGGGGAAGGGGAAGGGGAAGGGGAAGGGGAAGGGGAAGGGAAAGGGAAAGGGAAAGGGAAAGGGAAGGGAAGGGAAGGGAAGGGAAGGGAAGGGAAGGAAAGGAAAGGAAAGGAAAGGAAAGGAAAGGAAAGGAAAGGAAAGGAAAGGAAAGGAAAGGAAAGGAAAGAAGAAAAGAAGAAAAGAAAGAAAAGAGCAGAGAGTACAGGGGAGGGAAGAGAAGAGGGGAGGAAAGAGGGAAGAGAGAGGGGAGAGGAGAGGAGTGAGGAAAGGATGGAGGGGAGAGGAAAGGACTGAGGGGAGAGGAGAGTGCAGGGGAGAGGGGAGAGGAGGGGAGAGGGAGGAGGAGAGGGGAGGAGAGGGGAGGGGAGAGGAGGGGAGAAGAGCACTTCAGGCCTGGGAAATGGTTCAGCAGATAAAGGCGTTTGTCACCAAACCCAAGTTCAACCAGAATCTACATCATGCATACACAAGCACAGGATAAATAAACAAAACAAAAAAAAAAATTTAAAGTCTAAATTCCCATCTTCTACCATAAAAGCAATTTTATTTTTTCCCTATAATCAACTTTCCCTCAATACTGAAAGCCTTGAATTCTATAACAACTACTTAATTTGAAAACATTGTCTACATGTGAGTTAGAACAGATAGTAAAGGAACAAGATGCTTCAGTGTCAACCCATCCATAGGCTCTACTATGCACAACTCCAGCATTTGATGTGAGGTCCATCACCAGCAAGGTCCCTTAGCATCACCGTGGAACTTTATTAGAATCACAGATTTTAAATTCTGCTCAATTAGGATCTGTGAGGTGCCTGCTTGATATACACACATATTGAATGGTAAAATAACTTGATAAGTCTAACGCAAGATGTACCAGATTCTTAATAAGTTTAATAATGAAACTAAGCCAATCGCATGATGAAGTTACTCTAAACAATCTATGGCTAAGCAATCTGAGCCAAGAGGCCCTTTAAAACTCCCTTTAGCTCTATAAGAGATCCATCTTAATCCTTAAATGATCTTTTTCCTTTCCCTCCACTATCACTTTTTCCTTTGGAGCCAATCTCAGGAAACAGAGATAAAATGCATTAGAAAGTAGCTTCCTACTAAAGTGGGATTATTACAGGCATAAAAACTCTTTCAGAACAGACATGCAATTATTTGGCTTCTTTTCTCAGCAAGCAGAGTTTATGCTATTTCTAGCAACACAGTATAGGTACACGAAATCAGCTTTTCATGCAATTCTAACATGCTGTATTTGGCAGAAAACAAACAAAAACGAACCAGTTGTTCTCAGCCTGGAAGCAGTAAACGGTCATCCAAATCACTCACAAAAACCATTCGTAGGTTTTGTCTTTTTTTGGTTTTTTTTTTTTTAAAGAATGGATGGTTGCTTGAAGATCTAGCAGATCAGAAATAGTTCAAACAGCTCCACAAGAAGTGGGAAATGGGGCTCATGCATCCCTCCCGAGGGAATCAAACAGCTGTTCTTTAATTTGGAAGACTGGATGTTGATGTGACAAGTTAACGTGCCCAAGATTTAATGTGTTGGAGTCTGGGTACTTTTTATACCCTTGCTGACAAAAATAAGAGAACGGCGAAGTTAACTACAAGAGAGTAGGGTCATTTCCCCATGGTCTATTTGGTAACAGTGGTTCAATGGTAAAGAATTAGCATATGTGTATGTAATAGACATGTCTAAAAAGATGCCACCGTCCCACGTTAGTCCCTTAGTGGGGAGGCACTCATTGAGGCTAAAAGCTGGCCGCGGCTGCTCTTCCACATTCTGTTCCTTCCTCAGTGCTAACCTTCAGCAATTCAAAAGAATTTCCTGGCAAGACTTAATTCAAAATGAAAGCAATTAAAAATGCATTTTGAAATTACAAAGGGAGTCATGATACACTTCAGAATATATTATTCTTACCCATGTCCAATTTTTCCACATTATCATTTAAAATGCAATTACATGATTTGTGCTGAAGGGTTTGAGTTTTCATGCGCTCATTCAAGAATGCAAATGGATTAATTAAATTTTGGAGGAATCTATCTTTATCACCATTCAAAAGGAGATTAATATATTTTCTCTAATTTATAGAATTAGTGAAATTAATCACCGATTTATGGATAAAGCACCCATTTCTGAAACAGAAATGAAATTATTAGCAAATTGTTCATTATCTCTATCAATGCTATGTTGCATTTATATACAGGTCAATCATCATACACAAATAGGATGCTCAAAGGACCACAGTTGGATTGTAGACTATAGACTCCAATAAAAAGAATATTGATTTTAGAATAACAAATTAAAATCCAGCATTGGTGAGATGGAGCAGAGGGTGAAGGCGCCTACTGTGAACCTGGGACCTACTTGGTGGAAGAAAAGAACCTGCTCCTAGGGGCGTCTCTGAATTCCACAAGGACTGTTGGTTCTCCACTCCCATACATGCAACATAAATAAATAGAAAAATAATTTTTAATACACAAAGATACAATCTAAACAGGAGCCAAATGAAATACCCGTAAGTTACCAGTTCCTTTGTCCTGTGGGTATTAGAATCATTGTACCAGCAAGGAACATCCTCTTCTCTGAGTATCACAAGGGTACCTTGCATAGGTTCTGTCCACAGGTTCTGTCTGGGAATCTAGTTTTATTTCCAGCTCAGCATCACTTGACTTTATTGTGTATGTCAACTTTTGGGGCTTTCACCTTAACATCTTCAACTTGAAGGTATTGTATCTGAACCTCTGGACAAGTGGCAGTATCACCTGAGAATCTTTCAGGAACAATGCTTCCTAAAGCCTGCTGCAAAGACTACGTCAGATGTGCGCGCACATTATGTGTGTAGAAGCACATGTGCCACAGCAGAGGAGCTACAGGACTACAACCTTGGAGTCAGTTCTCTCCTTTCACCTTCAGGTGAGTTCTGAGGACTGAACTAACATGACCGTGCTTGTACAACTGGCATGCTCTCCCTGCTGACTCATCCTGCTAGCCCAATCTGTATTTTAAAAAGCCGGCAGAGTGATTCTGACACATCGTGAACATAGAAGACCAGTGAACTCTGTGATCTTCCATGCTAAGCAAGTAAACCTCTGTGCTTGTGAGTTTCAGTTTAGGCCTGTATCTTATGTGTTGGAGGTCTAGAATGTCTCACTGTACAGATGGGAGATTGATGTATCATCTCCACAGGGATCTCTCTGCTCCCAGAGCACTCTGTACATAACTGTTTAGTGATACACATCATTCTTCAATTACATTAATCCTTTCATTGGGCCATTTGCCCTTGCCTTTGCGTTTCCTATAGAGGCATCAGCACTGATACATTTCCCCTCTTCCATCCCACATAGCAACGGCTCTCAAGCTTCACCAAAGGACATAGATTACTGAGCACCAACCTCAGTCTTCTTGACTAGGCATGACTGAGGCAGTGCTTGAGAGTCTGTACAGTGTCCTTGGTCCAAGACCTGACTTTGAAAACCATTGTCACCATACATACTGCATTATTAGTACAGAAATTTCTAATGGGTCACATCACTGCTTATGATAGCTGACAGATATTACAAAACAGTGTATTACAAAACTGTGTTCAAATGATTCAAAGGCGGGTCTATTAAATAGCACATTTTAAACCACGTATTAAACATGATTAAATTTTACATACTGAGTAAGACATACCCACATTTCAGATCAGGGAAGGTGTCTATTAAATATTCTATTCACCCTTCTCAACGTTCTTTACCTATTTTAATCTTTCTTTTGACAGATTTAAAGAAAATGTAAGTTCTATTGATACCATGGTGACACTGACATTCTAAGCCCAATGTTTTTACAACTGCAGATTAATAAAAGCTCCTTATGGCTCTCATTCTATAGCAGTTTTTGAATGAAGTTGATCAAAGCCTTGAAATGGTCTATCTTTACTGGTAACACTGATATTTTCAATTAACATTGAGCCATTCACTTGTTTACTCCCTCATTCAACTAATGTCAAATATTAATTTGTATAAAGCATCATTGTAGGCATTGAGGTCCACAGAGGGTGCAGTTCCATGCCTTACTACTACAAGCTAGCCTTTTGGTAGAAAGGAGGCTTGAGAATCAGTATAAGCCCCTGGGCATCTGTAGGGCTTTAGGTGTTAAGAAACATCTAAGTCTGCTGGCAATAACCCAAATGCTCACAGAGGACAAGGCAGGAGGAATGCATGAACAAAGCCTGCCTGGGCAACCCAGTGAGACTCTACCAAGAAAGATTTAAATAGGGAGGGGAGGGAGGGAGAAAGGAAGGTAGGAAAGGAGAGAAGGAAAGAAGTCTATGCTGAAGGACCAATTTTAAGATAAATGTATGTATTTCTTCTTTGCTTTAAGATAAAGATAAAGAGAAACCAAGGAAATAGGTTGCACAAATGCCTGCATGCGTGTATACAGACACACAGACGCGCATACACACACACATACACACACACAAATTGTATTTTCAACAGCCAAAGTGGGTCAGCGTTGAGAAATAAAAAGATAATTCAGAGACTCCAAAATTGTTCCTAATATATGGAACTCTCTAGTTCTCATCATATACCATTCGGAACAAAAAGGATCACTCTGGTCCCATAATATTAAAAACATAATGTTAGTAACTAAGCAGAAATACTTTCTAGGAGGGTCATTTATTTCTGTCACATTATCTGCTTTATACATTATTCAAAACTGCTAACACCAAAATGTCACTTTAGTTCCACTTCGTGTGCGTTTTGCCTAGTAAACACCAATTCCGTTCTCTGTAATTAAGACAGTACCCATCTTGGCAACTCTCCACTGCTGTGATATATCTGAATAACAGATCTATATCTTTTGGGTAATTAACATACATGCTTTCTCATCTATAAAGTGCTACTTTTCTTAGTAAACTTAGTTTAAATAGCAACACAGTAATCTTTCTGCAATATATAAATGAGAGAATTATGATTCTTCTTTAAAAGCAATAAAAGTATTTCGATGGCAATGGGAGCTGGCACTTGGGAGGAGACCCGTGCATCTCTGTGAGTCTGAGGCTAGCCTCATCAGCATAGAGAGTTCTGAGACAGCCAGGGGAACACAAGGTGATCCATCTCAAAGCACAACAACAAAAATGGATAAATATGATAATTTTTAAGATCAATAATGAAATGGTCACTTCTCAAAAGACAAATCTCATTTTCACTGAAAACCATTTTCATGCTCCAAACCATAAATATTAATCATGCATTGCAAAATCCTGTCCCATTAACTTGTTTAAAAATATGAATACATATATTTTCTTGGCATCAATAGTATTTTTCCATATTATGGATTTTTAAATTATCTACAAAAACCTAACTTTTCCAGAAGCCAATAAAACTTAGAAATTAGGGACAAAAAAAAATTTACAACAGCACATGTGACTAAATGGGAAGGAAAATAAGACATTTAGAGACAGAAGAAAAAAAAAAGCTTGCTTTCTAAATGTTGTGATCACATTACCACTAATCTGGTGTTTTAGTGCACAACTTAACACAAAGACACTAGATCAACATCATCCATTTTAATATGAGGGCATTATCAAATTTGGAAGTCAAATTCAGCTACACAAATTACTTGCTCTTCTCCATCAACCAGTGCTTTCTACTAATTGTAAAGGATTATCTTGTTAACTGCATACATGGCTTTTAGAAACCTTTCTAGCTGTGAAAATCCCTCTGGTGATCTTAAGAGATTACTCCTTCTCCTTTGCAAAATGTTAGCATTCCTTGTACACTAAGTGCACCTGACTTCCAAATGTGAACTTTTTCAAATGTAAAGCCATGATTTTCCAGATAGGTGGGTGCCCAGTAGTCTGGTTGCTTCAAGTTTTATGGGTATCTTGTTTGGATTTCATTAAACTGTAAGAACAGGACAATCGTGTCTGGTTCAGAGTAAATTAAAGATCCACGGCTATTGAGTTAATTCCACATTAATGAACTTGCTGACAGGATTCTCAATGTTGAGTTCCAGGGCTTGGCAGGCATAGCCTATGAGCTGCATAGAGGCTGCCAGGTTGCTGAGAACTTCATTTCAGTGTAGTTACCATCTCCACCTGTCCAATTCTTTATACTTACCTAGTTAAGAACTACTTTAGATATAGGTGGGCATGCAGAACTCAGTAATAGGAATTAGTCCTGCATTCATGCATACACACGGAGGAGAGAGAGAGACAGAGACAGAGAGAGACAGAGAGAGACACACAGAAAGATAAGAAAACAAGGAGAAAAGAAAGAAAAGGCACATATACTGAAGAAGTTAATTGTAAGAAACAAAAGTTAAATATAAGTGGACACTTGATAAGCAAGCTTTCTGCCCCAGTAATGAGGTGCTGAGTAGGGCTGCAGATTCAGTTGAAGAGCAAGATGATTTGCAGGAAGCTGCAACAAGAACAGAAAGTTTCCAGTAGTCTTCCAGTAGCGACCTGAGAAGGTTGGAATCAAAACAGTTGCCCCTGATTTTCCTTTGAGAATTTGTAAGTCTAGTTATTTGGTCATCAGGCTGAGTGGAGCCTCTGCCCACCCAGTTTCATCACCTTCAACACCCCCGCCCCCCTTCCCTTATCCCGGGTAAAGAAATCCTAACAAACACCATACTTTGACTACTTATAGGTATAGATTTAATGGATTGGTCCATGTCATCTTGACTGAGTGTGAGAATACTGGTACTGTAAAGAAAAGCACACACTGCATGTTGTAGCATCTTAACTATGCCTGATTTATCAGTCACTCTTACTCTCCTCTGGTCTATGGCTCCTCCACTCCACAGGGTCTTGTGCATAGCAGCACTGTGTGTGTGTGTGTGTGTGTGTGTGTGTGTGTGTGTGTATGTATGTGTGTGTGTATTGTCATATGTCATAGTTAGTTCACAACCAGTGGCTTCTTTGCACCTCAGAGCAATGTATGATAATACTTTCGGTTGTCACAAATTGGGCAGAGAGGAAAATAACAGCATTTAGTGATGAAAGAACAGGCTGGCCCCAGCATCCTAAAGAGAAGAGGATGTCCCAGTACACATAAGTAGGCATACATGCACACCCACCACTACAGCATTATTCTGCTCTCTAAGTTCACAGAGCTGAAACTGAGAGAGATATTGAGTTCCATTTGTCATCTGTAGGACTACCACGAGGACAGACAGAATTTTAACCAGTAGTGCATACAGATGTGCTTTTCTATATACTTTTCTTGTCCAATGGATGCAATTTTGCAGCTGATCATAAAAGGAAGCAACAATTGTTTTTAAAAACTGATCCAATAAGCATTGATCCTAACATCACAGTAAATATTACATTCTCCAGTCATGTTTGTTGGATAATGCATGGACTCAGTTCAGCCATACTCACCAACTCCACTACAACTCTATTCTTAGCAATCAAATAATATTTCCAAAGCATCAATAATCTTTCTTCTTTCTATTAAAAACAAATCTGCCTTGGAAATTTTTCTGTGATCACAAAGAAAAGAGCATACATTTTTAAAGATTTCTGAAAATTTTAGCCTCATGTAATCTTACAAGATAATTCATCTTGAAAAGATTAATTTTAGACAACTGACTGAGGAATAGCTCCTCTAACTTATGGAACAGATTGCTACTATTCCAAATGTAGTAAAGTCATTGGTCGGTCTCTCTCTCTCTCTCTCTCTCTCTCTCTCTCTCTCTCTCTCATTAGCCATCTCTACTTTGCAAGAAAATTATTTTACTAATTAAACCTTTAGCATTTGCCACTTTACTACGCTACTGTTCCTTCATTTCTTCAAAGTAGCCAAGTTCTCTCCTAATGCATGTTAACCTGTTAAACTGAACTATAAGATGGCTTTTCTTAGACAAGGCAAATATCTTTGTAATACAGTACACTTTATAAATAAATATACCATTCTAAAATAAATATAACTTCAATGTTTAACAATTAAACAGAGTCAAGTATCAGTGGCCCAAATTTACAGCAATTCAAAAAAAAAAGAAAAAAAAAAAAAAAACAGAAGCTGAAGGCCAATATATAAAAGTCACATCATTTCACCATTGCGTCTGTTATCATAAGCAGTGAGTTTTTTGATTATGACGCCTTCTACAACTACGGCACATATCTATAGATACACATAAATGTTTGGAACTATTTGAAGTGGCATTTAGTCACAAGATACAAGAATATTCTTTTATCTGATGATAGATGAATCAAGCTTTAAAGTAACCATTCATTTTATGTGTAATTGGAATTGAAGATACAATTCGAGAATCTCCCAAGGGATCTATAATGAGTAGACGGGTCAAAAGTCTACTACTTTTCCCTCATTTCTCAGCTTCTATTCAGACAATTTCTAACTTGCCAGGGTGAGCAATGTGCATGAAAATTACAAGAGCAGCAATGGGGGCAGGTGGAGCAAAACATATTTTCATCAAAATATTTATTACTATATTATTATTAATCAAGGAAAAAAGCAAGCAAATAACTCAACTCCAGAACACATTAAAAGTGAAAAATGTCCCTTCTCCTCACCCACCTTCACTCATATGACATCTGCACATTACTCTCTCCACCTTGTGAAAGGCAATATGAAAGAGCAACTTCTCTGCTTATTACTGGACTTCCTTCCACTCACTGCTTTTTTGAAACCAGTGAAGACAGGGATTTTTGAAGCATGGTATTGGGAACATTCTTGGGCATTAAGATGCATTACAAACGCATGACATAAAACCACAACAGTTTTGTAGTATGTATTTTCCCAGAAAGGAGAAATGTCTAAATTTAGACTGAAGCTAAGAAGACACACACCTTCGTGTACTGGGACCTTAATATTGAAATTCTCCTGGTTTGTTCTCAGAATCTTTGCTTGGAAACATGAAAAAGTAAAGCCCTAGCCTTTTAATTTCAAAGTAAAGAGGACATAGATATCTTAAAGTGCTCCTTTAGTCAAAGGTATTAATTATTGTTTGTCTTTCAATGGGGTAGGGATGCTGACTCTGATAAACTATTTCTCTCAAAGTTTGCTTCTGATTTAGCCCGAAGCCCACAGCAAATTTCGTTGAGATGATGATGTGAAGTTAAACAAAGACCTGTTCTCACAAAGGAGCCAACAGCCATTTTCAGTGGTATATGTTCTCTTCAGTAAATGTCTATGAAGACCATTTTAGCACCACAGCAGAAACGAATTGTAAACGTAGCTAAGTTTGAGTCTCTGAGTATCTAGGCAGATCCTATGTCAGGTGCATTTAGAGCTGGAACTTGATCTTTGATTCTCAGAGTATAGTCCCTGGACCAGCAACATCACTGTCACCTGAAACACCAGATCCACTGAAGAATAAAATAGGAGACACAACCTGCAAGTCATATTGATATGCAGTTTGGTTTGAAAAACGTCATGAATAGGTGACTCCTATTGCCTCAAATTACCAAAGTGCTACTGTGGAGAGACCAAATATGTTCCTTACTAGTGCCATGTTAAGGCAGTCAAATATTCTTGTTGTCTGAAAAAAAAAATCACAATCAAGAATGACATATTCATGAATTTTAGACCTGTAACATTTCCTAGAGAAAGTGTATATTAGCAGGCTTTCCCCCTCCCTCCATTAAGCAGGCACTGACATACATCACTGTAATAAACAGTGGATGTCTCCAAATTCAATCTTTGTTTTCTTCACATTTATAGAGAAGGATATATGATGATAGATAGAGCACAGGCATTCCACATCTATTTCTGCAAACTCTTGCTCCATAGAAATTTCTCTCACTAGCCGGGTGTGGTGGCGCACGCCTTTAATCCCAGCTCTCGGGAGGCAGAGGCAGGTGGATTTCTGAGTTCGAGGCCAGCCTGGTCTACAAAGTGAGTGCCAGGACAGCCAGGGCTACAACAGAGAAACCCTGTCTCGAGGAAAAAAAAAAAAAAAAAGAAAAGAAATTTCTCTTACTTTCCATCATTCAGGTTAGAGCGATAACAAAGCTACTTAAACCATTCAAGTAAAGAGGCTCTCACCCAGGGGAAATAGGCAGGCTTCAGAGTGCATGAAGCTTTGGCATTTCAAGACTAACTTCAAATAGATCTGGTTTCTCAGTGTGACTCAATGAATGGAAACAGTTTGACCTGAAGATCAAAGTGTGAGAGTTGAGCAGACACCTTTAGCTTTCCTGAGGCGTTTACAAATGAGCAAAAATAATGCTTTGAAATGACAGAAAACTGGGCAGGCTGGCAGGGACCAAAAGGAAAAGCTGAGAGACAGAGAGAGAGAGAGAGAGAGAGAGAGAGAGAGACCCCAGTAGTCAAGGTCAGTGGTCAGTTTGCATCCACTTTGCAGGTCCTCTCCCAATTTCTGTTTTGACAAGTGACATCACTTTACATCCAACCCCTCCCACCCTGACTCCTCCCACCTGACTCAGTTCCTTAAGCAGTTAAACCAGCCTGACTTTTGCACTGAAACAAATGCTTTTATTTCCTCACAGCAGTAACACTAAGATGAGGTTCTTCCTAGCCAAATAAACTGTCACCCTTAACATTACCTTCTTAAAGCAAGAAAGCAAAAACAAAAAGGCCAAGAGACAAATGTCTATGTTGCCATGAAAATAACAGGCGCAAGCCAAACAACTCAGGGCTCCATTTTCCTGCAGCAGCTTTAATTGTACAATCCAAAAGCATTTATTTTACAGTACTCAGTAGAAACATGTTTTCAAAAGCCTGTCCTGCCTTCCATGACCTCTCGGAAGCCTCTGGAGAGGTGATTAATGCACCAGCAATCTAGTTCACTGTCCACCTTCAAGTATTTTCTGAGCTATATACTTGGCAACACTTTTGTTCAAAGCCTTCCAAATCATGAGAAGAGGGCCACCATTAGCATTTTTTTAAAAAGCAATCCCTCCAACAGTGCTTGACACATCTTCAAAATGTGTCAACACTTTAAATGTGCAACACTTTCATCGACCTAAGCAAATACATTTGTTCAAACATTAAGAATGAATTCTTGTAAAGACATTATTTTTCAATTTGTATACTTGGAAGCAGAATCACATCTGACACTAATGGAGATGTGAGATCCGAGTTGGAAAATAAACAAAGGCCAGTACAGGCAAAATGTTCTTCCTCCCCATGAAATGGTGAGATGCAACTTGGATGGAGAAAACAAAAATTAAGGCAATATATATTGATATAGCTTTAAAGAAATCCTTGGCTTTGCCAAGGGAGTAAATTCCTTAGTTAAGACTCTTCAGACATCAGCGTTGCCTCAGGAACCTGTGGTATTATATCTTATAGATACTTTGTTATTCTGTAAAGATTATTGTACTGGAGAGCCCAAGCAAACTACAAATAAAACACCAACACACATTCATTGCCTCCTACTTTTAAAAACTTTTGTGGGCAAATAGAAGGAGAGCAAGGGAATCCTCTTCATCTTGTTTACTTTTTGTTTTCAATCTTATGATTGGTTCCAAATAAAAACTTTGGAAGGGTTGAAATAACGACTAGAATAATTGTATTCCATCCATACGTTGTAGAGGGCAGGGTGTGGGAGATCAAAGTTAAGATCACTTCTGACTCGGTGTGGGACATAAACAGACAACATCAAACCAAGACAAATAGAAAGTGCCCCTGTTAGTTATTCTGCCAGGTCCACGTTGCTTTCCCAGGCCTGAGAGGGCGTTACTAGCTGAGGGGCTTGCCCCTTTGCTGTCAACAGTAAAGGTCACTGCTCATCTTCCGCAGAGCAGTGCTTCCTCATCTGGGCAGTCAGATACCCCTGTCATACCCTGTGATTCTTAGGCCTTGATACTTTCCTCCACTTTTAAAGACTTGGAAACATTGTTACCCAATTTTTCATAGAAATAATCCTATCTTCAAATTTTGACACATAACTCCAAAGGCATCATGGACCTGGCCCTATCCACCTCCCCGCCTGACACCATATTCATGGAAACTGTAAATCACAGAATATGAAACACAAAAAACACAAATAGTTTGGGGTTTCTTTAAAAATGACAGTTGTATTAAAAGTCTTAAAATGAAGAGACAGTGACTAAATGAGTGGAATTAAAAGTTACAACTTGTTAAAATTCTTTTGGTACATCACAATAAAATTTTGCTCTTTGCCTCTGGAGGAACACCCTGTAACAGATAACAGATATTTCGAAAACAACAGAAAAGGGGAGCTAAAACCTGAAATTTGAACAAAATGAAGGGGAAAAAAATTCAAGACTTATGGACTTAACATTGAAAAAAAAAAAAAAGCTAAAATTAATGAAGCAATTCACGGAATAACAGGTCCTATTCATCCTGGCTCTTTCAGGAAGATGCTTAAAGTAGTTTTGGGGAAAGCAGAACAGCAGATTCTGGGATACGGTGGGAATTCACAGGTTGGCACCGGCTGGAACAGCTGAGTTTGAAGGCACTCTGCAGACACAGGGGTGCTGGGCGCCCTGAATCACATTTACGAAGTCTTTGTATTGTATTTTTAAAAGCTAGTCAGCAAAATCTGTCACTGCCAACCACAAAAAAAAAAAAAAAAAAAAAAAAAAAAAGCTATACTTACACTCACACACACATACACACACACAATAGCACACACAAAAAATGTGCAGATTTGTAACATTTTTCACAGCTGATTAAAAAAAAAATACTACCATTCTCCCCCAGACTCCCCTTTGATACAGTAGGTAATCAAAATAGATTTTTTTTTCCCCACAAATATCAGCAGACACTTCCTGGCACCCCACACTGTATTGGCATCAGTGTTAAAACAGTCCCAGTTCACATGTGCAATACTTCAGATTGGATACACTGTAACAAGAACCCAACTTTGCATAGACATCCTCAGAATCGTAATCAGTCCCTGGGTTGCCCTTCCAAGCTGGCAGAAAAGGAACCCCTGGTCTTAATTTCTAAATAATCCTGGAAAACAAGGGAAAAAAAAAGTTTCGTCCCCTCTTCTGGCTCCTTCATATGATTTTCTTGGACCTCTTTCCTTGTGTTAAAACTTGGAACTATGAACAGTTGCTCGGGGGAACCCTCCCCCACTGCCTCCTTTCCCTTCACTTCCTCTGCTTCGCCACCCCCATTTTTTTTTTTTCAGGCTTGAAACTTTTGCTTGCCGGTGTCAAGCAGCCAATACAGAGCCTTAATGGCTATTTAAACGGGGAAATATGCATGAACCAAAATCAACGAGGAACGTACACGCTGTATAGAGCCATTTTTCCACCAGGGTCTCAGATGCTCTGCAAGGTACACCCTCTCAGACCCTGGCTGAAGGCTGGGGATGCTGGCCACACACGTCAGCCAGGTTCCTCGGACATCCCAGACAAGACAACAAAGTCGTCTCCAATCTCAAAGCAAGAAGACAATCACATTAAGAGAATCGGGTGCATTTGGCTTTGTGCACAGAGCGTGGCCAGCGCCCGGCGGCAGACGGCGCCTCACAGGATCACGCAGGCCGAGCAGCAGCCCTCGTCGCCGTTGGGCTGTGCCGCGTAGTTCATCTGCCTCACGATCTCTGCGAATAGCTCATCCACTGAGGCTTTGTTTTTGGCCGATGTCTCCATGAAGGGGCAGCTCCACTCCTCGGCCAGGGCCTTACCCTCGCCATAGGAGACCTCACGTTCGCCCTCCAAGTCCACCTTGTTGCCTACCAGGATCATGGGTACGCGCTCGTACCGCTTCACGCGGATGATCTGGTCCCGCATGGGCTTGATGTCCTGGAAGCTCTGCTGGTTGACCAGGCTGTAGACGAGAATGAAGCCCTGGCCATTCTTGATGTACAGGTCCCGCATTGAGGCGAACTGCTCGGTGCCCGCGGTATCCAGGATCTCCAGCACCGACGGCGACGAGTCCACCTCGATCTCCTTGCGGTAAAAGTCCTCGATGGTCGGGTCGTACTTCTCGATGAAGGAACCTGTTACGAACTGCACGGTGAGCGCGGACTTGCCCACGCCGCCCGAGCCCAGTACCACCACTTTGTACTCTCTCATGGCTCCGTCGGCGCCCTCGTCGCGCCTGCCGCGGCCCCGTCGGGGCTGCGCGCCGGGGAAGGCTGGGCTGGGCGGACGGGTGGACTTCTCCCCTTCCTCAACTCCGCAGGAAAAACCCCGGTGAGACTACCCCGGTAGCACGGGCTCACCAACAGACTAGCAGAGCCCCGCGCCAGGCCGACCGGCAGCGGGGGCGCGTCCCTAGGGCGCGGGTCCCGGGCCCCGCAGCAGCTCTGTCGGAGGACCCTGAGGACAATGCGCGCAGCCGGAGCAAGACAACGGCTGGAGCTCTTCGCCCCGACAGCCTGGGAGGGCCGGGAGGAGGTGGCGGCTGGTTGCAGAGGCGGCTGCTAATTGAGCGTCCGGCTGAGACACGCGTGGCATGAGTCCCCGCGGAACGTGCGTCCAGCTCCGCGACCCATCACTCTCTCTCTCTTCTCTCTCCCGCAGCCTCCGCTGGGCGAGGGCTTCCTACTCGCCGCGCGCAGCCCAGCCCTCCCCGCCCAGCCGAGCATGCCCAGTACGTCGCCCGCGGTGCCCCGCCCGAGCTCCGCTCCAGCTTTTCCGCCGCATCGGGAGGGGGCGTGGCAGAGGGTGTGGCAAACAGGGGCTGGGCGGGGCGGGGCGGGGCGGCGCGAATCTTGGAACTGGGCAGTCCTGCTTGTGTGTGCTTGTAAGTGGAAAGCTCGCCAAACCGAAGCCACCTCTGTCGGGGCTCTGCGGCTGCCGGCCTCCTATGGGGACAGCAGGCAGCAGCTGGCTGTGACCTCTTCGTCGGCTTGCGCTGTTAAAGGATAGACACTTGTCCCCGAACTCAGGCTGCTGCGCGCCTCTCAGGATCGTACACTTGCAGGGCTATTTTCAGGCGGGGGAAGGTAGCAGAGGTTCGTGCCCCCACTTGGCCTGGTGTTCGTCAGTTTCCCACGAAGAACTCGGCCTGAGTCCCTGTCCGGACAAGGAGTTGGGGCTGGGAATCTATGGGGCGCTGCAGCCTTCAGGGCAGGAGTTGCGGGGTCATCCTACGTCTCCCCCCACCCGCCTTTGGTTAGAGCCAAAATATGGCTTGTGGATCGAGCCCCGCGGCTCCCGTACCGAGTCAGGGCATGCTCAGTCGGCGAAGCAGGTTTGGGGCTTGCAAGTAGGAAGGTTTCGCACCGCACACCCACACGCCAGCTCAAATTACCTCTCCCAGACTCCCAACTCATTGGCCCCAGGATGTGAGTCTCACACCCCCAAATGTTTTCCCATTGGCTGTTGCCGAGGTTTTGTCACTTTAGACAGCTTCATTGGCTGCAAAGTCGCCTCCGCTCAGGATTGGTTATTTATAGAGATTGAGTGGAGAGGCGGAGGCCCAGCTGTTCCTTCTCCACTGCTCCCCGCCCCCTTCCACCCACTGCCCGGGCCTGTGCATCTGAAGCTGAGAGGGGAAAAGAAGGAATTTAGGTGGAGTGCTCCAAACTAAATATAGTCCTTTGTTGGTGTTCAGGAGGGAGTCTGACTTCTTTAAGCCCAGTCACGACCGTCCCTTAAAGGGAGCAGCTAGAGCTCATTGCTGCTCCCTGTCTTTAAGAAACCCTGAAGTTCCTAACTTGATCTTAGCAGGAAGAAGGCTGGGATGAGCAATGAGCCACCGCAAGTTCGTGGCATCAGGGGAGGTGGGGCTGCCCGGGCTTGCCTCTTCCCAAAGCTCTGCTTGGTGGGGAGGGCAGTCTCAAGACTTGGCTCCGCTCACTTGCACGGCGATGCGAGGTGACGCCTGGACTTGTCCCGAGTCTCTCTAGATCCTTGCTAGGAGAGATGTCGAGACCTGTCTGTGTACTGCACTGGCAGCGGGAGCCCGGGGGCACAGAGGGGTGGGGATCGGTTTTGTGTCAAGTCAACCAGGGTTAAGTGGCCAGGCTTGCTATCCCCCTGCCACTACCCTCTGCTTTAAACGTCCTCACGGAAGGAAGAACTGAGCAGTGTTGTTCCAAGTCACAGCGGTACTTAGGGCTCCATTTGGGAGTGAACCTGCTCCAGATTCTTGGCTGCGGCCCCGAGTGTCCACAGCCGCAAGTACCTGCCAGCAGAGCTAGGCAGAACCTCAGTATAATCCTGTGCCTTACTAAGGTGGTGGTGCTTTCTCTCTGCCTTGGCTCTGCCTTTTAGTGGAGGAAGGGTTTTCATGGTCGACTACTGACTGCTTCGATATAATTATGCTTATATAATTCTTCAGAGAATTATCTCTGAAGCAAACTTTAATATAGCTGGCTAGAACCCTGCCAACATTCTGCCAGTGTTTAATGCTTGCCAAGTGTTTTTGCATGCACTATCTCAATTACCCCTTGTAATAATAATTACTTATATGCCCATTTTAAAGATGAAGAAACTGAGGCTCCCAGGTGTTCAATAGCTTGCCTAAGAGTGGCAGAGCCAGGATCACAACCTAGGTGTTTGATTGTATAGCATTCAAACGGCTAGTGTGCTTTCCCACAATATTATCCCCAGCTTTTCTTCTCATACAGAATTTCGTAATATAATCAGAGGCGGCCCCTCTGCGATGACCGTGCTTTGCACTCTTCTTGTGGAGATGACATCTCTCTGGAAGGTGCTTCCTCATCTACATTATGGCTCCAAGGGATGGAGACTGAAATATTTTTCTGTGTGGTGCCAAGCCCACCTCCAGGAACTTTTGGGGGACTCCCAACTCACCCATCTCCAGTTAATACTTCTTTGTTGGACTGTGTGCTTTATTGAGGTGCTGTGGGCCCACAAAGGTGTGTTTCTTAGTAACATGAAAGAAAATGCTTCCAGCTTATATGTGTAGTCTGTCATTTCAAGCTTTGGACCTCGCTCAGTGACTGTTTGGGTCGTTGAACGAATCCGGGAAGCTTCCTAACCTTAGTTTGTCTATCTATAAAATAGTGATTGTGAAATTGGCCCTGCCCACAGGACTGTACTAGGTACCTTGAACAGCAGTGCCCTCTCTTTACAGCAGAGAGGTGAGCAGAGTCAGAGCCTTGGTGTCCTGGCTGCCCTCTGCAGCAGTTTGGTGCATTCCAGGGAGATGATAATAACCAGACAGTGGATAGATAGTAACACCCATTAAAGCCATTGTGCACGAGGTATTTATCAACTACTACCCTGCCTGAGCAGTGGGGCAGCCCCATCTAGAAGAGAGATCCACGTAGACAAGTAGACCGTACTACCAAAGCTTGTTGGCTTTTTCTTTCTTTTTTACTTTTTTAAGATTTATTTATTATTATATGTAAGTACACTGTAACTGTCTTCAGACACCAGAAGAAGGCTTCTTCAACAACAGAAAAAAAAAATGTTGCCATTTGAAAACATTCTATTTGGCATCTTTTAGTAGCAGTTTTTAACTATATCCCAATTATTTCCCTCAAATAAGATATACACGGGGAATTATGATTTAATATGAAGCCACAGCCCAAAAATTTTAGGAGGGGTGCCAGAGACTGAACTATTGTTTACCGTGATAATTAAGTGGCATACCATTGAATGATGTACTCAGCAATGTATGTGTATATATGTGTTGAGAGTAGCTAGGCTAACAGGCCTGGATTGCTCAACTTGGCTTAAAGCATACATATTTTAAAGTTGATCACTTCCTTATATCAAAGTTTTGTTTGTTTTGATTTTTTAAGGAGTCTGCCCCATGGTATAAGGATTTACAGAACTAAGTCTGATTACCCTAACCACCATGTAAAACGTTAGAAGGCATTACCACACCTGGTTTATCTTAGAGCCTCCCATGGTTCATGATATTTATTATGATAAGAGACCCTCAATAAATATCCATCAGTACATAGGTAAATTGTTGTTTTTACGAGCTCTATCTGTGGTAGAAGGTTATGATAATCCTTGATAAGCTATAGCAACTCCTTGGTTCAAAGAATATATATATATATATATATATATATATATATATATATATATATAGTTTTATATCCTAATGGCCAAGTCTCTGAGTCCTGAAGATGCTGGAGAAATGACAACCAAGAAACCACACTGTCTTGAGTGACTACATAGAAATAATGCTGCCCTCAAGAGAGGCATTCAAGCTCCAGAGGGCAAATGCCCTCTGTAAAGAAGACACTGTCTTCTGACAATGTGAAAAGGAAAACAGCCTAAAGGAATTCACATAAGGACAGCCTAGCCTTAAACAGACGCCCATCCTTGATCTTCCCGTTCACAGAACAGTTGCTAAGTCCCTTGTGAGATGTAGCTCTGGGCCTGCAAGGAAAGCAGGGATGCTACAAGGTGATGCTAAAGCTCTCAAGCAGAAAACTACTCAGTTGCACAGCCCATCTGTACAAAGGAGCTGATTTAGCTGTGTCTGTAGATCTCCCAGAGCTAACTGCAGGTACACAAATCATTCTAAACTCTCCTCATTTTGAAAATACCCAGAGTAAGTTGGTAGTGATGACGAAATTTTAAAGTAGAAGACTATTGAATTTGCAGAGTTCTCAAATGGTACATCTCAAAGTCATTGAACTTCTGATAGTAGGACCACCTCGCTGCTTGAGGGTTTTAGCAAAGATACTTTGATAATAACCAACCAGAAGCGTCTCTGAAAATATTTTCTAATTTAAGCAGTCATTGATTCATAGGGTTGGTGGTACCCTTTGGATGGTCAACATATTTGCCATTACTTCACAGACCGATTTGAGCAGCCATTGAAAGAACAAGCATTGGCCAGTCTTGATGAGATCTTGAATCTTTGTTATCTTAGAACCATCAGGAACAGCTTAGAATTATGACTAAGGTGAAAAGAGTCCTGCTCTGTCTTATTTCTGCAGTGACTAAGCCTGTCTGGGTTACTTGTACATTGATCTTTTATTATTATTATTATTATTATTTCAATTATTCTTAAAAATAATGTGCATGAAATAATTTTAAATTAAATAACCTCTGAAAATCAGTCGACCTCTACAAAATCTACACACACAATATTAGGAAAATAAAATCAATGATTATCTCATTTGTCTCTTTTTATCAATCTGGTATTGCACAGTATGCTCAGCAAATAAATTAATATACCTGTTAATATTGGGAATAAAATGCCAATAAAGAAGTTGTCCTGGACAACTGAGGCTGGATGAGTATCATGATTCAGTAGATTTGGACCCATCCTGTTATATGCCCGTTTTGGATGGCTTTCCATATGTTAATTCTTTCAGTCAGTTTTAGAAAACAAGGTCAAAGTCCCTTCTCTCCCTCTTTTCTTTAAAGATTTATTTTATTTATTTTTATGTATATGAATACACTATAGCTGTCCAGAAGATTGTGAGCCTTCATGTGGTTGTGGGGGAATTGGGACCTTTGCTCGCTCTGGTCATCCTTGCCTCCTCAGGCCCAAAGATTTATTTATTATTATTCATAAGTACACTGTAGTTGTCTTCAGACACACCAGAAGAGGGCCTCAGATCTCATTACGGGTAGTTGTGAGCCACCATGTGGTTACTGGGATTTGAACTCAGGACCTTCAGAAGAGCAGTTGGCGCTCTTAACCGCTGAGCCATCTCTCCAGCCCTGAAGTCCCTTCTCTTAAAGGTAAATTATCTGACCTTTTGTTTTGGGTCATCTGCCAGAGTCCCTCATCTATAGGGAAGACCCGTGCTCCTCTTGCTATTGGGTCTCAGATCTGCCAGAGACTTCATCTATGGGAAAGACCCGACCAGTGTTCCTCCTGCAGCACAACTTTATTTGGTGAAGGTACAAAGGAAGCTCGAGGAAGGAAGCATTTAGAGAGATTTAGTTGATCTAGGTTTTCTTGGTTGAAAGAGCCATCTCAAACCCCCGTCTGTTTAAGATTCCTCTCCTCAGAATGTTCTGTTCCAGAGAACCAAATATAGAAATAGGAGAAATTGCTTAGCTCCATTACAAAGAATTTGTCTCTCTTTCTTTTCCCTCACAAACCACTGGATGAAAGGAGCTCCCGTTTCTCCCTGCAGGGATGCCGGCACACCACTTCCCCACACAGTTGAAGCCTATCAGCTCTGAGCAGCAGTGACTCCTCCAACTCCTTCAGCCTGTGGTTCAGAGGGAGACAATGAGGGCCTGTGCAAAGGAACGGAAGTTGCACTTGTAAATCATCACCAGCAGTGGGGTCTGCTTTATAGAATCTGCCTAATGGGGACTCTGTTTTACTGGGAATTACATAATCGAGCAATCAGAAAGTAGTATTAAAAAAAAAAAAAAAAAGATTTGCGAGCTATAGCTTAGGAAGACCGTACCTCAAAGCAGAAAACGGTTTTGTGTTTATTGGTTTCAGGTCTGTTAGTAATACTTGTAGGAAAATATATTTAAAGCCTGCTATGTACCAAAAGATTACTGTTATTTATTCAACATTTGTAATAAGGTCATATGACTGCTAAATATATTTTTAAAGTTCCTTTCTGTTAAGAGATTTCTATCCTTAAAAATCTTAACTGTTTTATACAAACAATCTTGTGGGATAAAAAAAAAAGGAGTAACCCTTAAAAACTGATAAATATTTGTGGGTTTTGTGTAAGTTGAATATTATAAGCGAATGCTTCGAACGTTTGCAGTAAAGGGCTACAGTATAAATATGTCAAGTTGTTGGTTTTTTTTTTTTTTTTTTAGGGGACTCTACCTCTTTACTACTTGTAAGCGTCATCTAGCAAAAAAAGCCTCCTTAGACAATATGCAAATAAACGGTCATGGCAGAGTGCCAACAATACTTCCTTTGTGGAAACAGGTGGTGGACTGCATTTGGCTTGCAAGCCCATGGTTTGTTGATTTCTAAACCATGAATTGAAGGGGATGGGAGGAAAAAATCCCTATTTGTTGCCAGAATGTGTTTAAATAAAAATGGACTACTAGTCTGTCAATGGATGTAGTTACACTTTTGGCTATAATCAATGGGAAATCACTTGTCAAATAGCAAGTATTTATCAACAGATGAAACTCAGTTTATATAATTTATAAATAATCATATTGCTATCCTTACACAAATGTCAAAGGCATTAGCTAGGCTACATTATCTTTATTTCTTTCCTATTTATTTTCAAATAAATGATTTTTAATTCAGTATTTATTTTTAACAATTTGGATTATATTTGTCATATAATATGGTGCATATATATATATATATATATATATACACACCATACTATACATATAAAATACATAAGTACTACACATATTACAAAAAGTCATATATATATGAATATTAATGAAATTGTTTCCTAGGTATATGCAAGCACACTGTAGCTGTCTTCAGACACCCCAGAAGAGGGCATCAGATCAGATTACACCACAGGTAAGCCACTATGTGGTTGCTGAGATTTGAACTCAGAACCTTCGGAAGAATAGTCCATGTTCTAACCCACTGAGCCATCTATCTCTCCAGCCAGTATAGTTCATTTTATAACCATGTATTATACATGTTGCAACAACAACAACAACAACCTGCAGACATTTCAATTGATTTTGACATACAATTATGCTTTGTAACAATGAATTATGCTTCCTCCTGTGATCCATATTCTTAGATTCCTCTCTCCTTCTCCACAGAACTGTTGTTCCTTGAACATCTCATTACTCAGGTTTCTATTTTATGTCTTTTTTCTTCATTTGAATAGTAAGCCAACATATAGCCATACACATGCTAGAAGAAAAATACCAGCTTATGAAAACTAAGGAATCTTCCTTCTTGTGTCATGAAATTCACAAAGGACACCCAATAGGAAAAGGGAAAATTCAGAAAAAGAATATTTTAAATTTTTAATCTAAAAGCCATTTAAAATCAAAAGCTAATCACAAATTAATGAAATTATTTCCAAGGTAAATAAATATATTTCCAAAGCTGCTTATCACATGTCTGTGCTGCACATGGCACAAAGATGCTAGGTTATTATCGTTGGGTACTTGAATTTATGAACATCCCAACTCACTTTCTCAAAAATTTAGGTGGCAATAGTTCCTTTCAAGTATGTCAGATCAAAATCAATTGAAATGTCTGCAGGTTTTTTTTTTTTATTTTTTGCAACATGTATAATACATGGTTATAAAATGAACTATACTGGCTGGAGAGATAGATGGCTCAGTGGGTTAGAACACTGACTACTCTTCCGAAGGTTCTGAGTTCAAATCTCAGCAACCACATGGTGACTCACAACCATCTGTAATCTGATCTGATGCCCTCTTCTGGGGTGTCTGAAGACAGCTACAGTGTACTTGCGTATAATAAATAAATAAATCTTAAAAAAATAAAATAAAATGAACTATACATCTCTCAAGTGTCTGTACCCTTAGTAGAAGTACGTATGTGATCCTTGTAATTAAAAATCCAACACAAAGAGAAAATTAAATGAGCTCGAGAAAATTGTCACCAGTGTGATCTTTTGGTTCCCCCTTCTATTAAATAAGTGCTAAGCTACAAGGAAACCTGACTACACTTTCAGACAATTAGTCATTGTGAGTAGCTTTGCTTGATTGTTGTCCACAAAAACGTTTAAGTTATTTGAGGTATTGCTACAGTAATAAAAATACCTATATCCATTATTATTATGTAAGTGGTAGATCCTTGTCATAAAAACTTCAGGATATGTAGGAAAGTGGGAAATTAAAAAGAAATCATTTAAAACATACCTTAATATTTTGGTTGATTGTCTTTTGACTTTATAAAACTTATTTTCTGAACAAGGTTAGATCTTTCATAACTGCCTTAACTTATAGCTCAATTTAGACTCTATATTTTATACTTATTCTGCAAACAGGGATTAATTTAAAAGTCCTAAATGCCAGCATAGTGTATAATTTTCTCCGTATTTAATTATCTCTTTATGGGAATCTCATACCTATTTTTCTATGTTATTACAATCAAAACTTACCCAGAAGTTGCCTTATTGACCAAGTCTCTGACCCAAACGATTTGGGACTATTTTCCTCTTTTTCCTGTGTGTGGAATAAAGCACACCGAGGTTCATGACCTCTGGAGTAGCTGGACATGACTGCCTATTTGTATAATCAGCTAGTCAGTCAACAGCTTTAGGCACATTCTTCCCAAGGTTTCTGTCACTCTCCAGAAATGATCTTCTCCTTTGTGGTTAGCAGTGCCCATTGATACATCAGCACCATTGCAAGCAGTGGTAGTGACTTTTCTATTACCCACACATTTCTGCCCTCTTTGTCAGAATGCACCCAGGCTTCTCTCTGTTTTCTCTAAGTATTACAGAGGCTTAAAAGAAATCTGCCCTTTACTTTCCCCCGATTCTATCCCAGTATGTCTGGGAAATGGCTTATTCTCAACGATGAAAGTTATAGGAAATCAGGTTACTTTTGCTGACATGATTGCACACCAAAACTTTCCTTAAAGTGGCCTTAGAGTTTCTATATTGTATGCCACAACTCTGCTGCAAACCTGATGCTGAGCTCACAGCACACTTTGCCCTCTGCAGACTTTCTTGGTAAGCAATGAGAACAAACACCCACAAAAGCACCTTGGCTCAGATGCAAGATTATTGTATAAGTTTCAGTGTTTTTACTGAACATACAAGCCTATGGTTTGTCGATTTCTAAACCATGGGTTGAGGAGAGCAGGAGAGAAATCCTTAGTTGTTGCCATACTGTCTTTAAATAAAATTGAACTACTAGTCTTTTGAAAGATGTAGTATACTTTTGGCTATAATCAATGGGAAAATGCCAGTTAAATACATATCAACAGATGAAACTCAATTTATATAAGTGCTCATATTGCTATTTTTACAAAAATGTCAAAGGCATTAGCTAGGCTTTATTATTCTTATCTCTTTCCTATTTATTTTTAATCTATTTTAATTATGGATTATGTTTGTTATATAATATATACATATATATGTACACATATACATATGTAGAATATTCCTATAGAACCAGTATAATTTAACTATGGGAAACAACTTTTGATATTTCCCTACCATCATTTTTTTTTTTGCATGTGAGTACCAATATGTATAGTTTTGGGTTATAATATCAAAATACTTAATTTTATAAACTGCTGTCTGAGTTGCTGAATTGAGTGTCATAAAATATTGCTAAATGAATTTTGGCTTGGAATTAGGATGGAAGTTGCAACGACTTTAATAAAATTATTTATGCCATTTTATAAGGCATAGTTTTTAAAACTAATGTTCCCAGCATTGATGACCATAAATCAAATGTCAATCAACTCAAAAAAAAAGAAAGAAAAAAAAACAAACCAACTGAAGTTGCTCTATGTTCTGCAGTACCAAACATTCAACCAAGATTTAATTCTTAATGTAAAAATAAGCCCAGTATATTCATCTCATTAGTATGGAAATTTGCTTTCATGTTTAACAAATGGTAAATTACAAGAACTATTTTAAGATGAATTTATATTTTGATATCAGTAAATGTTTGATTTGCATATGCATTTTACATTCTTATACACCCCAAATCACTTAGAAACTTCTCAGGCAAAAAGAGTCTGAAAATGCAGCAAAGCCCTGTGCTATTTTATAGTAGAACAAGTTACCTTTGGGAAAACATGATTCAAGCTTAGAAGTGTGATCCAAGGACAGCAGAAATCCTCAAATGGAGATATGAGTTAAATACAGAGTTTATATCAGAGATTAGATCTTGATATGGCCACAGTTTCCCCAGGACGATGAGATTCAAGGAATGAACTCCCAAGATACCAGGGATGCTGGGATTCCCAAACATTGCTGCCAGGTTTTCAGGACAGGTAGCTAGAGAAGCTAGACCTGACACAGCAGCCAGCAATGGCTTACAAAAGAGACAGTCATGGATGTTGACACCTGTAGAGAAACCTCAATATAATGAGCTAATATAGGAATATAATCAGTCCACCAAGTAGCCAAGAAGGCTGTCCAGAGAAAGGGCTAGCAGGGCAAGCCTATAAGCTCTAAGTGCTATTTGTGAAGAAGAGAAAAGGGGATCTGGACTTACCCACTGAGGTTAGAGACTAAAATAAAACAACAACAGTAGCAATAACAATGGCAACAACGATAGTAACCATAATAACAACAATGTATGATTATTGACTGCCTTTTTCCTGTAGCAGCTTAATGAAGGGAATTATGATACACAAGAGATTGTTTAGAAATGATTACTCAATAATCCACAAATATTTCTCAGCATACTCCCTTTTCCCCCATACTGTTCTTCTGGCTTTATTTTATTATCTTCTAAAGTGAACTCTCAAAGAGGATTAGGAGTGTTTATAACTTGAAGGAACAGGAAACCCAACCAAGGGGATGGAGTGTTAAACAAGCCTTTATTGAACATGTGACAAGAAGTTTATAACTGGAGGCCTTTTGACTTAGTTTGAGAGCTCAGTGAGATCAGAAATTAGATCAGCTTTTGTGACTAAAGGGTGGACTTGGATATCAAGAGAAAATGTATACAAGGAGGGTCTTCTGTCTTTTCATAAGTGGCAAATCGCACAGACATTCAAATTTCTTTGACTAGACCTGCAGTGACTGTACTTCAAGCTGCAAGGGAAGCTAAGAATCATAGCTTTCACCCTTTCACAATGGTAGGAGACAGCCTAAAATAAACACATTGAAACTAGCCCTAAAGAAAAACACATTGAAACTAGTATTGAACTAGCCAGCCCATTCTGTCAACATCAAATCCCAAAGCTCTCTCAGAGATACAGTTTGGGAAAGAATTTCACCCTGCTTCTCCAATAGGTCTCATGTAAGAGATAGGTACCATCTCTTATTTTCAATACAAACTGCACTTTACAAATCTTGATTTATTTTTAGGTTGGTTATACATCATTCGAAGACTTGTTCATTTGCCTAGGATAGTAAAGCTCTAACTCAGCACTTTGTTCATAGCAAATCCTCCACTAATGAGCTTCATTCCAAATCAGGGTTTAATGTATAGATTTCCAAAAACCTCTTAAAAAAAAAAAGCTTACATTTTGACTCCAGATTTCTAAAACCTCATGAAATAGAGATAACCCAGGACTTTTAGCCTCACTGACTTTCTTTTAAAATGTGAATGTCTAGCTTCAAAAATGTGAGATAACTTGCTCAAATGTCTGTGACAACCAGTATTCAGGATAACTCCCATGCACCCTACCTTTCTACACCCACATTAGAATTTATTCACCCATCATCTATCATGGCTAGCAAGAATGATGAACAGAACATTAAGAAGTGAAGCAGTTAACTCTCTAAGCTAGATTGTTACAGACTGAGGCTTCTGCCTCTCCTGAATTTCTCATCTTGGGCAAAGCCAGCCTCTATGTCTTCCAGATATCCAATCAACTACATTTAAATAGACCCTTCTTGCAATATACTCAACCTGGTATTCAACTGAAGCAGAGAAGCTGAAGTTAATCCTCAGCATACCCATTGATGGCAACTCCCCAAGAAATCTTGGATACAACCACCCAGCTTACCACTTCTAAGGTTCCTGGCCTAAGAGACTAAGCGAGATAAATGTTTCTTACTTTAAGTTGGTAAAGTTTTAAGTGACAAGTTATACAAAAGTATGGAACTTACCAACCTTCCTTAAATATCAACATCCTAACTGTAAGTGGATATATATACAAATCATGAAGCTGACAGCATATGTGAAACTGTCCAGTGTGGGCCCTGCAACATAGTGAAACAGAGAAAATGAGTACTTGCCAAAATCTATTTGTCTGTGACTTTGTTGTTTTATTACATCTTTAGCTTTTGTAGGACTTCTGCTTAGGATTAGCATAATTAAAATAAAACCTCTATGTCTTTTGCTTTTTTCCCAGTACCATGGCAGAATGCATGTCATCCAGAAGAACTGACTGTGACATTGCCTTGGCACTCTTAGACTTCTGAATGATTTTGTTGCTTACAATCATTGCGTTTAGTAACAAATATCTTAATCAGCATGGCTCCTGGCAGTGTCTGATACATATCTAGTAGACTACCAAACAAACAAAATGTTGCAAGTGGCTGATGCAGGTCAGACCTTTTGTCCACCGGAAGGCTTCTGTGACCTGGTTATGGTTTACTATGATTATGCATCTCTTTTCCCAAGTCTCTGAAGTAGGGAGTGTCTGGTGAAGATGACTGCCTGCCATGCACTCAGAGAGTTCACTCTGATTTCCTTTTACTTTATCCTTTGACCTTTGACACAAATTGCCAAACAGATTGTATAAACATGTAAGCATATATCTACACACATGCAATTATGTTTGTGCATTATGTCAAGTTACAACATTCCTTTCTTGAGTACAGTAGCATACAGAAATAACATTTGGTTCCTTGAATTCTATTCCTTTCCTTAATGAGTGTGTTGTGTTTACATGTGTGTATACTTGTATATGTGCATATGCATATATGTATGCATGCATATGTATATATGTACAAATGTGCATACACACATATGTAGATGTGTACATATATGTGTATGCATATATGTGTGTATGTCTGTGGAGGCCAAAAATGGAAATTGATGACCCTTGTGTAACAGTTTCCTTGTAGACTGAAACATTCTATCTTGCAGAGAAGTTCCTTAAACATGAAGGTCAACAACTCAAAATGGCTTTAGGAAGTCCCTGAAATTGACTAGAGTCACTAGATCCCTCCGTGCCAGGGTAGAGTAGGCAATAAAAGCTGAGAGTTCCTCTCAGACTAGCTAAGCTATAAAAACAACTCTGGAGGGCAGGCCAGCTTCCTGGAAGAAACAGAAATCAGCCAAGATGTACGGAAGAGGTTCAGACCTACAATGGCACCTGCAAAGGACAGTCTTGAACATGTTGAGGTGCCTCTAGGATGTGCAGTGTGGACTTTAGTGTTGCATTGTCTTTGAGTCAATTTTTCTCCTGTAAGTAACCCTCACCCATATTTTTCTGGTATCTTCAATAAAACTTGCTGATTCACCAAGTTGAACTTTGGTGTGCTTCTCATTCTATTCTGCTGTGGGTTCCCTATCTGGAATGAGTAGTGTAATGCATCTTGAAGGGAATCTAGCCAGCCCTAGCATGATAAGCTTGGCTCTGGCAGGCCTTGCCCTTCTCCCCCATTCCCTCTGCCTTGCTGAAAACCTACAGCTTGCCACCAAAGTCTATTCCCTTATTTGGCCACTTCCTCCTCCTAAGGCTGACTAGGACAAGGCTTTCCTTGATTGCTCTCCACTTTATTTGTTGAGGTAGGGTCTCCCACTGAAACCAGATCTTGCCAATTCCCCTTATTCTAGCTATCCAGATTGCCCTAGAGATCCCCTGCCTCTACATGGCAGGTAAATGACTGTCCTGTATTTATGGGAGTCCTGTCTTCAGTCTCCACACTTGCAGAACAAGCACTTAGCCACTGAGTCATCTCCCCAACATTATAGATTATGGGGTCAAACTAAATGAAAATGATGGACTCTTTGCTAAAAAATGATTACAGGTGTTGGAGAGATGACCCAGCAATTAAGAGCACTGGCTACTCTTCCAAACAATTGGAATTGGATTCCCAGCACCCACATGGTGGATCACAGCTGTCTGTAACTCCAGATCCAAGGAATTCAGTGCCCTTTACTGACCTCTTGGGCACTGCAAGCACATGGCGCACAGACATGCATGCAGGCAAAACACTCATGTGCATAAAATAAAACTAACTCTTTAGGAATTATTATGAATGCAGAGACAGAGCATGAACTGAGAGGAGGACTCCTGTCAGTACCAGGCTCAGTTCAGCTCTGATGCTGATTCTGACAGGTGATGTTGGGGGTGTTTCTCAGGCTTTGTTTTCTTACTCAGGAGGATGGGAGTCACACAAATATCTGCTTCAGAAAAAGTTTGAAGTCAAATATTCATGATAAATATATGTTTGCAAGTTTGTTGTTTGATAATTATAAACAGTGGCCAGAGAAGTGAATCCAAATGATCATTCCAGTTCTAAACACTGCTTTCCCTTGTATTAAACTGCAACCTACTGCTGTACCCTCAGCTGCAGCAGGCTCAGCTCCAAGGACAGCTCACCCAGAAGCAACCTAGATTTCTTTGAGAAAAATGAACCATTCTCTTCTCTCTTACAGCTCTCCTTCAGCGCTGTCTCCCTGCATTTCAGGTTTTTTAACTTCTCTGATTACAATAGAGTTCTTTGAAGTTATTATTTTTAATAAAAGTAAAAATTGGGGCAAACACTTAAGTCATTTGTTTCATGTGTAAATCTTAAGTAGATGTCTATTAACTGAGGCTATATAAAAACGACAACACCTCCATAAAACCTAGGAATTTAAATATGCATTGATGTAAGGCCCCAGTGGTGAGTGCCTGTGCAACATGAGAGGTTGTCTAATGAAGAAAACTGTGAAGTAGACACCAACTGCTTTATGATATTCAGCATTCTCCTTTCCATGTTAGAGGAACCACAACCATCTTCCTGCTGGTTGTTTTTAACATATTGATAAAATATACTGGGCTATGCCTTTGAGGTGTCAAACACTATTTGTCATAATTTTCATTTATTTCTTTTTCTTGGCACATTTGAGTTCTCACTAACACTTTAGATTCTTCTGATAAACAAGGGGCTTGTACACATTCTTGCAGCAGACAGATGGGTGTGTTCTCTGGGTATCGTTTTAACATGAAGGAAATGTTCCTCTTCGCGGCATCTGGGTAAAACGTGGAGTTCTGTCATAGCTTCGAAACACAGGCAGAAGTAATAATCTCTGCTCCATGAGGTGACTCTGCAGGTAATCCTTTTCTATTTTTTTTTCCGTTTCGAGCTTTGAAATCACAGATGAAGTATGAGTTCACAAAAACCAGTATACAAAGCAGTATTTGGCTATTTCTTCTCATCAATCATTTTTATGGATGTTCTCCAACCACACTGCCCAGATGGCCAATTCACAAGTCTATGGCAGCACAAGCAACCCCGTTGCAAAGGTAAGGAGAGATCTAGAAGAATAGACTCTAAATGTATATATAAATACATAATGTTTTATTCATCCTCACTCATGATTTCACAGCACAAATCCCACCCAAATGAATTATGATATTTGGTTGGCAAACATATGGCTACATTCTCAATGACACAGACATATGGTTAAATCATTCAATGAAAAATGCTATCATTTCCACAGGATAATTCATTTTAATCAACACAACGACTTTACATGATTCTTTTCTTATTCTGCCAAGTCACTATACAGAAGGGGAAAGAACCAACTTATTCTAAAGAGACAATGACTACAGGAGAGTCTGACATTCTGCTAAGAGATTATTTATGCTTCGTTTGTGCCATTTCATACTACCATATTTTTCTCCTTATGGCCAGAGATCAATGCCCACACATATAATAGCTCAAGCATTTTGCAGGTTTTCAAAGTCAGTATTTTACTTCTTGGCAAGACTTTATATACAGTCACATGCACCATGGAGTCCTGAGGGATCTGATGGCGTCATGGCTTCAGGCATGCTCTCTCTCCCTCCTTCTTTCCCTCCCTCCCTCTTCCCCCCTTTTTTTCTCAGTATGTCACATAATTGGGTTCTCCTCATCCATGAAGCTGTCATCTTTTTTTTAATATATATTTTTGGGGTGCCTGACATTGAACTCAGAAACTTGACAGGGCAAAGCATGTCTATGAGCTATACCCCTAACACAGATGTTCTGAGCAGAGATTCAGTACCAACCTCTCTTCAGAATAACAGCAAAGCTTTGTCCCTGAGCCACATAGCCAGGAGTTGACAGAGGGCATATGATAGAACAGATTTGACTTCCAGCTTCCTTTGTAGTGTCTACAAATTAAGAATGGTTTGTAACTTTTTTGTAAGTTAAAATAGGTGAAGTATATTTAATGATAATGTAAAGACTTTAGATTTTAAAGTTTACTATCTATAAATAAATTTTAGTTGAACGTAGGTGTATTAATATAGAGTGGCTTAAATTCTTTCTTAATAAGGCTCCATTTGTAGCTCAGGTGGGGCTCGGACTCAAGATTCTCCTGCCTCACCTGCCCAGTGCTGGGTGACAGGTATGTATGGTCAGTTGTGGTTTTTCTTAGGATATAAGAGTTAGATTGATCAAATTGTTACAAAGAGGTGGGGACTAGCCTACATATGGCTAATTCCTTTTCATAGGAAACATGTCATTTTTGTAGTGCTTAGTCTGAATTCTCAGGTTTAGACACACAATCTAGAATCATCTGAGAAGAGAGTCAAAAAGGTTTGTTTAGATCCTGTTGGCCTGTGGGCCTCTCTATGGGGTATGGCACACTATCTTGGTTGCTTTTTTTTTTTTTTTTGTCTTTTCAGACAGGGTTTCTTGGTGTAGGCTTGGCTGTTCTCTGTTTTGGAGTGGTGGGATTAAAGGCGGGTGCTACGACCACCTGGGTCCCTGGTTGCTTTAATTGAAGGTGAGCAACCTTCCCGTTATGAATGCTACTGTCTCACACATTTGGGTTCCAGAAACCTAAGTGTAGAGAGGAGGGTGATGGGAGAGAAGCACAAATGCACTGATTTCTCTCTGCTCTTGACCGTGGATATGATGTGACTGTTTCAAGTCACTGCTGCCATAACTTCCCTACAATGATGTACTCTAACCTAGAATTGTGAGTTAAGTATGCCTTTTCTCCATAAGAAAGTTGTTCTTTGTCCTGGTCTTTTAGCCCATCTATCACAACAGATGTGAACTATCTATAACACCCCTAATCATGGCCATTTCAGGCCATATTAACAGAACTCATGAAGCTGTGCTTTATTTACTCAATTCATCTGCTTACATTTATGCCAGACCTGGTTGTACTAAGAGATTAATAAATATTTGTTGAATAAGTATAGAGTAAATAAACTGTCTATAACCTCTGGGTTAAAGCTTCTTTATTATATATCGATCTTTATAGGTGAGGAAAGGAGTTCATTTCTTATTAGAGTTGAGTGAATTATAACAGTAACAAGATCGCAAATCACACACACAGTGTGCACACACACAACTGGAGCAAAATGAAATGGTACGATCTGACCTTTTGAGTCTGATGACACCAAGCCCATTCAGGAGATGGCTGATTCTGGTGTGGATTCACTTAGGGGTCAGATGCAGGCACCCAGAGAGGAAGAAACAGACCGTCTCATGTTTCCTCCCCAATGCCATAGATTCCCCTTTAGTAAAGCCATTCACCCGTTCCATCTTCTTCTCTCTTGCTCACATATTTCCTCAATGTACTTGAAGGTAATTTACTTTGTATTATTACACTCATAAGATTTATTTTATTTTTGTTCATTTACTTTGCCTACTTACATCTATGCTAGACCACTAAGGACTGCTCCAGGGCCTTTCATTACACAAATCAGAAACGATTAGTTCTTATGCATTAACAAAGGAACAGCTGTTATCTGTGGAGTCTATGTGCATTTCTAACCCCCTTAAGATACTAGGGCTATCCCAAATAGGCACAAATCTCCAGAGATTCCAGTTTTACATGAGGCTGTATTGTCACACATGCCCATAGGAGTGCTACAGTGCTATCCCATGCCTCAACTGTGAGCTGCACACTGACTTGGCCCTCACTGAGCTCCAGAGAGAGAACAATGATCTTCGTAGAAAGGAAAAGTATTATTCTCAAGATCTACCTTTGAGTATCCCAGATGACAGGCTGAGAAACTGGTGTTCTCCATCAAACACTGAGGTGCGTCTGAAGCTTGCTTCAGGCTGGTGAGATCTGACTGATGAGTTATTTCCTTTGATCTGGGGCAATGCTGGAGAGCAGGACCTGCCAAAGGAAAGCTGGAGCTTCACCAACCTAAGTGATTTATTTAAATTCATCAGGACATCTGGATCATCAGCTGGTCTACCTGGGTCTCTTAGATGACTCACTGCTGCTCTTTAATAAATGAACCCTTGCTGCTTCTACTGAGTTTTGCTGCATGTTGTGAAGTGGTGTTTGTTTTCCCCACATAGCTGCATTTTAACACAAAGAGTCTCTTTCTCCAGTGCTCAGTGCAGTGAACCGTGGGGAGAGCAGTTACTGCTGCCCTCTCCAAGGGCCTGGAATGTGAGTTTCAGATATGCATATAATGAAAACCAGATCATCACAAATACAGTCCCTAGGTTCAATACATGAAATCTGGCCATTTAAGAATGATGAGCAACTGAAAGTTCATCATATGCATTCTGTGGCCTTTACAGTATACAATCTAAAAGTCATAAAAAAAAAAAAAAAAAAAAAAAAAAAAAACCTGACATAAGGGGAGGAGGCAGTTGGGTGGTTTCTATAACCCCAGTTCAGAGGTCCACACTTCAACTACACACTCTGTGAGAAGTCTAACCTGAGAACTTGGAGTTCGGTTTTAGCATTTGGAACCATAGTATCCTGGGCCCTACAACTTCTGATTAAGATGCTGTCTGTGGATCCAGCAATACCTCTCCTGGGCATAGGATCCAGCAATACCTCTCCTGGGCATATATCCAGAAGATGTCCCAACCAGTAAAAAGGACACATGCTCCACTATGTTCATAGCAGCCCTATTTATAATAGCCAGAAGCTGGAAAGAACCCAGATGTCCCTCAACAGAGGAATGGATACAGAAATTATGGTACATTTACACAATGGAGTACTACTCAGCTATTAAAAAGAATGAATTTATGAAATTCCTAGCCAAATGGATGGACCTGGAGGGCATCATCTTGAGTGAAGTAACACAATCACAAAAGAACTCACACAGTATGTATTCACTGATAAGTGGATATTAGCCCAAAACTTAGGATACCCAAGATATAAGATACAATTTGCTAAACGCATGAAACTCAAGAAGAATGAAGACCAAAGTGTGGACACTGTGCCCCTTCTTAGAATTGGGAACAAAACACCCAGGGAAGGAGTTACAGAGACAAAGTTCGTAGCTGTGATGAAAGGATGGACCATTTAGAGACTGCCGTATCCAGGGATCCATCCCATAATCAGCTTCTAAACGCTGACACCATTGCATACACTAGCAAGATTTTGCTGAAAGGACCCAAATATAGCTGTCTCTTGTGAGACGATGCCGGGGCCTAGTAAACACAGGAGTGGATGTTCACAGTCAGCTATTGGATGTATCACAGGGCTCCCAATGGAGAAGCTAGAGAAAGTACCCAAGAAGCTAAAGGGATCTGCAACCCTATTGTTGGAACAACATGATGTACTAACCAGAACCCCGGAGCTCTTGTCTCTAGCTGCATATGTATCGAAAGATGGCCTAGTCGGCCATCAATGGAAAGAGAGGCCCATTGGACTTGCAAACTTTATATGCCCCAATATAGGGGAATGCCAGGGCCAAAAGAATGGGAATGGGTGGGTAGGGAAGTGGGGGGCACTATGGGGGACTTTTGGGATAGCATTGGAAATGTAATTGAGGAAATTATGTAATAAAAATATATATATATAAAAAGATGCTGTCTGTATGCTTCTTCTTGAAGAAATGCCCAACCCGTTGCTTCCCTTTCTTTGTCCCACAGGGTTTAAATGCAGACATTTGCTTTGGTTCCAAAGTGGTCAAGACCCGAGGAGTGACTTACTTGGCTTCTGATTTCCTGAACACTCAGCCTCCACTTTTCCTCAGTGGGCCTTAGCATTCTCAATAATTAAATGAGAACACCAGAAAACACTGGTGCTTTGCAAATTGTTTTAGAGCAAAGCTCCAGGAGACTCTGGAGAAGAACCATGAGGCTAAAGGTTTTGGCTTCCTTCCTACAGCCTGAGGTGAGCTGCATGGTGATTGCCATTCAAACTCAGGACAAATCCATTTGGGCTAGTTTGCATTCTAAAAATCTGAGATTTTTATAAGTTGGAAAACTCTGTGCTCCATAAAGTCCGTGGCATCTTCTAGATTTGTAAACTTTTAAACACTAAGATAAGTAATCAAACCCCTAAACTCTAGCTTCTCATATCTTGCTGTACTGTAACCCCAGCAAGTAAGTTCCTCTTCAGGCCTTCCTTGTTTTCTTCCCATCTATAGACACGAGGAATTGATGACAATAATTTTCAGGTTTCTTCTGCTTTGGAAAGTTCTGTCTGTTCCCCGTCATCAAACTTTCCCAAGTATCTGCCGGTTTAGAAAGATGTTTCACATGGAGGAATGCTTAGGATTTAAAGACGAATAGACCTTATCAGTTGTTTCTTTGTTTTACATCCTGACGTTTTATATTGTTACTGGAGGCATTTCAAGAAATGGGGGTTGAGGGTGGGGGGAAGAAAAACAGATAAGGAAAGCATTTGCTAAGTACAAACACCGTCCAAATAAGAACTCACTGCAAAGCTCTTGTATTTGCTCAAGAGGAGATTCAAGAAACTGTCTGGTGTGGGTGTGAACAAGACTGAGTCAGAGGAGGGTTACCTCAACACATCACAATCTTCCTGGTTTCCATCCTAGAGGACTGCTGACCTAGCAAAACATGCTAGGGGATTTCCTTTCGGCCAGCTTCCTTCCACCTGAGTCATGCCAAGTCATCTTTCCATAACCTTTGGTTTCTCTAGCTCGATGAGCTCTGTGCCAGAAAAATGGGCAGGGCAGTTTCACCCAACTCCTGCATAGCACCTTCCTTTAATGAGTCTCATCCACTGTGTCCGGGGGCAACATTCTTATGAAGTATGACGTGTAAACAAACTGTACCCCAAACCGCATGCATATCTCACTCACTTTTAACCAACAGTATTCTACTCCTGTAACCACAAAGAAGAAGGGATTGTTCTGATCCCCAGCGGAGTCATTTACAGAGAGGAAGCTCTTCACTCAAGAGCTTTCCGGGGAATACTAGATGTTCAAGAAGCCCGTGCTGGTTCTGCAAAGGGGTCGGGCTTGGTGAGAGCAAACAATAACAATGGCTCCCATTCATCAAGTTTCCTCACATCCCACATGACCGACATTTACAGTTAGCATTAGGCCCACAGTCTTTCAAAGATATCTTTACTAATTAATTCCTTTTGGCTTTAGGATATGATCCTTGAAAAGTATACCTTTGCATACAGTGCTTGTAGATTGTATTTCTGGAAACTTCTATATGATGTCTTTTGTATATGACTTTTTACTTTTACTTCTTGCCACAGGAGATAGAAAGGGAGCAATTGAAGAATTTCTCTCTCTCTCTCTCTCTCTCTCTCTTGCCTTCCTTCCTTTCTCCCTTCGTTCCTTCTTTCGTTCCTTCCTTTGTTCCTTGCATCCTTCCTTCCTTTCTTCCTTTTTTCTTTCTTTCTTTCTTTCTTTCTTTCTTTCTTTCTTTCTTTCTTTCTTCCTTCCTTCCTTTCTTTCTTTCTTTCTTTCTTTCTTTCTCTCTTTCTCTTTCTTTCTTTCTTTCTTTCTTTCTTTCTCTCTTTCTCTTTCTTTCTTTCTTTCTTTCTTTCTTTCTTTCTTTCTTTCTTTCTCTTTCTTCCTTTCTTTCTCTCTCTCTCTCCCTCCCTCCCTCCCTCTCTGTCTCTCTCTCTGTCTCTCTGTCTCTGTCTCTGTCTCTCTCTCTTGTCACATCCATTGTCACCACTCCCATGAGGTACTACTGCCAAGTATCTAAACTGCTGTTACTTAGGAACTCGGAAGCCAGGCAGTAATACTTACAAAATTTGCCCTGGAGTAAGAACTAGCTTGATGGAGCTTGGTAATATTAATTCCAATTAAAATACATTGAGTAGTTTCTTCTCCTCTTATGTTTCTCAGCATGGTTGTATGAACCTTTTTTGACACTTTTGACACTTTCCTTTCAAGATTGTTCTTTGGCGTGGGTATTTTAAAGTAGGAAATTACTATGTTGATTTTCTTACAAACTCCAAAAATTGCTTTGTGGGGCTAGGGATGTAGCTCGGTTGTTAGAGTACTTGTCTAACATGATATCCCACATAGGATAAACCAGATATGGCACATACCTATAATCTCAGCATTCAGGAGTTTGAGGCAGGGATCAGAAATTAAAGGTCATTCGTGACCTCATAGCAAGTTTGAGGCCAACTTTGATTACATGAGACCCTGTCTCACAAAATAAAGTTGTCTGGTTTTAGAAATATCTCAGCAGTTAAGAACACTTGCTATCCTTGCAGAGCATCTGGGTTTCATTTGCAGAATTCAGATGACAGCTCAGAACCATCTATAACTACAGTTCAAGGGGCTCTGATACCATTTCTGGGCCTCTGAGGATACCAGGAATACACTTGGTGCACATGTATGCATGCAGGCAAGACACACATACACATAAAATAAACATTTTAAATTGCCTTGGTTCATGCACATATACTCAGGCATACACACATACACATAAAATAAATACACATAAAACATAAAAAGATAAATAAAAATTGCACCGGAATATTTATGACTTACTTCAAAATTTGCTTTTAGATATTACAACTACTCTATATTATTAGTTTTACCTGTGGTATTTCTAGAACATTCCAAGAACAAACTATGAAGTTTGGGAATCCTGTGTTAAATAGTGAGAAAGAATCATTTTGACTAATTCTGTTTTAATTTAGGGATTAAATTTTCTACTGAAAATTAGACCTTACTAGAAATATTATGCTACCAAAAACCACAATACACAGGGGAAAAAAAGGAACAAATATATACTTTGGGTATTTATTTATTTATTTTGGGAATTTGTTACCTATCCTCCTTTACTAATTCTATAAGGATATTAATAGCCTCATAACATACTCTAATTCATAAGTAGCCAATGTGGGAATAATGTAAAGTGTTCAGTTGAACGCTGTGCATTATGCTGGTGGTTTGTTTAGTAGAAAAAAGCATTCCTTGTTAGGAGGCATTACTCCACGGGGGCTCCAAATAGCTTCTGTCCCAGCATGGTGTCTACAGTGCTTGCAGACAGCATGCTCATAAGTGCTAGGCCAAGCTTGTATAGACCATTGCTGTATAAAGACAGTCTGAAAATGAGAACTTACTTAGGGTTTTTCATGCCAGTGCACACCATAGCTCCTGCACCAGATGCTGGTCCTGAAAGGATCTCTGCGTCCATGGTTCAAGGTGAGGAGCAAGGAGTGACTCATCGGGACTGTCAAGTTCCACAGTTTCCTACCTCACATTTTTCCATGATGCTTCTATTTCTCACTGATGGTCTTCTAATGGGCCTTCACCTTTTCTCCTTCCCTAACTAACCTGTAACAAGATGCTATTCTTCTGTGCACACTTCTCCCATGCTCATTTAAATATCTTCCTTGGTTTTCACTCCGTTTTACATTTGCTGCCCCGGTCACAAACCTAAGTACTTTTCCCTTGAAGATATATTACAATACCATTGGTGGGAGACAAGGAGGATAAGGCAAGAAGAAGGCACGTAAATGTCACTGAGCTTAGAAGAAGCAAGGGTGTAAGGACAACTGTGGGGAACAGAGGAAGAAAGACCTGAGTTAGTGAGGTCAGAGGTAAGAGTGAATATGTACCATTGACAGGGGCATGGCCATGTTGAAGACCTCAGTGCCTCAGCACCATGGGAATGACATAGCCTTCCCTACATGAGGCTCCAAGGGATGACAAAACCTGGTGCAAGTGGCTGACCAGTGTCTTTAAAACTTGCAACTGCTGTATCCTTCCCTGTTTCCTGCCTAAGAGTGCTCACGTACAGACCTGCAGAGACCTCCTACTGAGACTTGCTAACCCTTCTACCTATGCTGGACATAAGAAAAAGGCTTGAGAGTCTCCATTATGGCAGCAGAAAAAAGTCACAACACGAAATTTGCAGGTAAATGGATAAACCTAGAAAAAAAAAATCACCCTGAGCAAGGCAGCCCAGACCCAGAAAGCCAAACATGATACATACTCACCTGTTAAGTAAAGGGAAATCACCATACAATCCATAGAACCCAAAATACATTTTTAATCAAGATATTTCAATAGAAGTTTTAAAAATGCTCTATCTCTCAACATGTCACGCCCTGACATTGGATCTTCAAAAAGGACACTATGCCATAGTCAACAGTTATTATTTAAATATGCATAACACCTATAATTTTCAAGACGCATGCCTACAGTGTTCTCTAGATAAGTAACATTTCCTTAGACTAAGATAAAAGCACAGCACAAGGGCAGATGACTTGGTAAAGGCACAGCTGGGTTTTCACACTGTCATTTAGAGTCTAGCACATCTTCTTCCGGCCAGCAGGGTTTTCCAGATGACATGGTTCTTTACTTTATTTTGAAAATGAGAAAGAACGCTCTTTCATCATCCACAATATTTCAATAAGCACAGACAATGCCCAGCAAACTCTGAAACCAGGGATAGACATCATCTATGGGAACCAAAAGAGCAGTAAGTGCCTTGACTAAACAAAGGGCCACTGAGCTGGTGCCACTTGCTTTAGAAAACCTGTGTCATGCTGCACTGGGATGTGAACAGCTAATTGCCTCCAGTGAAAAGTCAATATGTGACCAGCATTTTGGCCCTGTGCCCTCAGCAAAGCAGGATGTTATTCACTGGTGGAATGCTCTCCGACAGGCCTGCAGGCATCTCCTGAGCCTCTGTGCTGGCTCCCAAACCTCAGTGACAAACCTGATGTCAGCAAATCCACATCCTGAATTTTCTCAGGGCAGGTTTTCTAGTCACTGGTTTCTATACAGGACTACCAAGTGAGAGGAGGAAATTCAACCACTCCCATGAAATCTTGGCTAGAACTGGAAACAACAGCCCAGGGAGAAACTAATGAAGTAAACAGTTACTCACATCCTGCTGTTGAAACGTAAGGCCCAGCTCATGGACCTAGCAATGAGTTATCAATAGATATGACATCAGAGTGTGTCATGGAGGTGAATGTTCCTTTTCAGGTGGGTGTGAACAGGTGAGGCAGACTCTACTTCCTGTCTACCTTTGGTCTTGCTCAAAACTTTTTTTTTAATAGTCAATATCTTTAACCTTTCTTGGGAACTTTTAAAAACTATTGTATTTTCTGAGATGAAAAAAAAAAAAAAAAGAAAGGAGATTGAACTCTAAGCAAGGCCATGTTGCCATGTTGCCTGGAGGAAGGAGCTGGTGTGTGTGTGTGTGTGCGTGTGTGTGAATGGTGTTGGGGTTGTTGGGGGTTAGGGTGGGTGTGTTCCCTCTTAGGGTCACATTCCTCTAGTTTTAACTTTGCAATCAATTCCTCTGGGCAAGTTACAACTGACTGTTCTTCATCTCATTTCCCTATTAGTCAAATGAAGGTGATAGTGTTTGTCTTGCACTCTTGCTTCGGAGACTGACAAGAAGGACCTAAAGAGCTAATAGCTGTGAACAGATTTTGAAGTTTAAAATGCTAGGCAAATGCAATGATTGCTGGGAACGGGAAGCTACTCAGGTAAGCGGGCTGGAAAACGATAGGTTTAAAGAGCTGTATAGAACCCAGGAGATCAAGAGCAACCTCTAATTTTACAGATGGGAAAACTTTCTGTAAAGAATAGTGAAATGATCAGATAATTCCCATAATTTTAGATAATGATAATAATTGTAGAACTTACTCTGGGCTGAGTGTACAGATGTTTTACATCCATTATCTGATTTAATCTTTTCAGTGTCTCCATTAGAGGATGAGGAGGCTGGGGGATGACCTTTCAGGGCCACACTATTAGAAATAGGTCAATCCATGATTCCTACTGAAGGATTTCTAGTGCCAAAACTAAGCTTGGGACTGCCTTGGATGACTACTATGAACCAAAAATTTAAAAGCACACAAACAAACAAACAAACCCAATCATTGTGTCTTTGATCTGCAAGAACGTGTTTCACCAACAGGTATAAGGCAGCATTATGTACCCCTATACTATAAAATCAATTACACATGAAGACCTCTGCTTCATAAGAACAAACCTCGAGACTTGCATATGCCCTCTGTGAATAACTTTAGCAGACGATGTGGTGCACAAACATTGTTATTTTACCTATTTCCAATCTATACCCAACACAAAACATAAAACATTGAGAATGAAAACTTTGTAACAGAGATTCTCACTCTTTTGCATGTGCAGGTACAATCCCCAACACTACACACTGCATAGATGTAGCATCTGTTCCAATAGCACATTGTGGAGTGAATGGAGTCTGGCTTTATTTGAAAAGCAGTGCTTGTGAACATTTACAATCTCAACCTTTGCATGGAAGAGTCTTCAGAAGTCCTCTAGATGTGTCCCCTTCTGCATCTTAGCTTCCCTCTTTTTGAAGGAGAATATACATCGCAGTCACCCTGTGTCTCATGCACTAGCACTAGGTAATGAGTATGCTTGTGGAGCCTTTGGAAGGGGAGAGCTAATGGGTGAAGAGCTGTATCTGTGGAATTACACTGGTAGAGCCTCACTGGTAAATGGACCTGACTTTAATGACAAGACTGTGGGCAGATTGTTCTGAGATAAGGAGGAAGATGAATAATTAGAGAGCCAGGAATATGGTGGGACTCAGGCTCCAGGTGAGTGTCTCTGATACATTTCCTTGTGTCTTTGACATTCATCCTCCTGTTTCTACAATCAATAGGACACTAAATGGTGGAACAACATTCAAAAGCCTCCATTTTGTTTTCTATTGTTATTTCCCTTAAGGGAAAGCAGCTGTTGTTGTGTCATGAGGACACTCAGGAAACTCTAGGGGTTGGTACTGAAAGATTTTAGTGCCAACATCATGCAGCATTAGACAGAATTAATTTGCCCCCATGTCAGCAAATGTTAGATGAGCATTATCACAGCCATGTCATACAACATACCTACAAGAAACTAAGCTGGACTGTTCAGCTAAGCCAACCTGAATTCTGAACCCTACCGAACATAATTCATTTTTATTGTTTTAAGCTTCTCAGTTTTAGAAGTAATTTGTTACACAGAAATAGCTTCAGCAGAACATTGAAAAATGCTTATCTTAACCTTTGTACTCAATTTAGAGATTATGTTTCAACCATAATTTTAGGATGAAAGCAGTTAAAATGGCAGGTTGGCATGTTCATTCAAAATGCAGTGCATGTGTGTATGTATTCACAAACTATTACAGACCAGTAAATTATTGATTAAATTATAATTAAGTCATTGTTGTGGAAGTCATTCAACTCACCTTCACTTTTTTTCTTCTTCTTATCAGTCTCTCCCTGAGGAGCACAGGAAGAGGATGGCTTACTTAATGGCCAAGTCCCCAGAGCAGGATCTGTAAGGAACGGAAACATTAACTGGAACTACTGGGCCAAAATTCTACTCTAGGGGTTTCTCAACAAGATGTCTTTTTTTCCCCTTCATTTTTCACCAGGCAAGTGGTGATTAACAAAACCTTGTCCTTTCAGAACAAAGCCTGGCTGTAGTAGAGAATAGCCAAGCTAACGTCTAGCCAACCATCTGAAGCTTTGTGCTAGGACACAAGCTGCATGTGAAGCTACATGCAATCACCAGCCATGTGGGAAAGTCTGGGCAGTCACTACCAATTTTGTAATGAGCTACAGCCAGTTCTCAGAGCTGTGTGGTGAGGTGAGGTAAGGTGAGGAGATCAGCACCTGTCTGATGAGGCTTTTCCGGGCTGCTTAGCCAGCCAGCCTTGCTCCATTTGCAAGGATCTGGAGCAGTGTTTGTTTCCTGGGCTCATGAGTTTTTAAGATAAACAGATCTTTGTTTTTCTTTAAAGAGTGTATTCTTGGGTAGATAGCCTGGGCTACAGAGTAACCTCCGTCCTAAAGAAGTGAAGAAAGGCTTTATTTGTAAACTACTTCAGATAAGAAGCCCTGGCGTGACAAAATGGGTGTGTTTGCTTGCTTGCTTGCTTGTTTGTTTGTTTGTTTTCCCTTTTTTTTTTTTTTTTTTTTAGACAAATTCGCCTTCTTGCATAAGGTGTCCTTGAAATTCTGGCAGGTTGCCTGCTTTTGTTTCTCAGGAACTGGCCTTACAGGTATGAACTAGTTTTCTCAGATTGCAGAAATCATTTTTATTTGGGTTAAGATTCTTTTAAATTCATGAGAAAATGCTCAACCCTTTTCATAGAAGACAAGACTCCCAAATGTGTGTGTGGGGTGTGTGTGTGGCGGGGGGGGGGGGGTCATCTCTACAAAGGACATCGACATGGCCATGATAGGTAATGATCTGCCAGAGGCCAGAAGGAAGTCCAGCTCAACAGGACTCAAACCTTAGAGTCTTCCACCAAAAAGGTTATTTTATGTATCTTTAAATACTGTACCATTTGGGAAAAAAGTTTCCTGGTATAATATAACCCTCTGTGCACAATAAAACTTAAGGCATAATTATATCAAAACTCTTTTCAAAGTATATGTCACTTCTATAAAGATGGGTTCTGTAAGTAGACTACATGCATTATCTTAATGGCCTGAGGGAAGGATCTGGTATGGCTTCAGTCATACAGATAACACAAAGGTCACTAGGCTATTATCTACCTCTGGACCTATTAGTAAGGAAACAGAGAGAAGGTGTGGCCTGGCTCTAGATATAGTACAGAGGTCGCCTAGGCTAATCATCACCTCCATTCCCAGCCTTCTGGGTGGAGAACGGGTTATACATCCCTTTCTTTGTGTGTTTAACATTCCTGGTTTCTCTGGTAGCTAATCTGTGAGCACAAGAACCTCCTGCATGAGTACACAGAGGAAAAAGAATGGTATCAGTAAGCAATACAGGAGGCACGGGAACCTTTTAAACTGGAAATAATTACAGAGGGTTTAAAATGATTCTTTTCTCAGACAGTCCTAAAGTTTCCACAGAGGTTTGTTCATTTACTTTTGCCACCGTGATGCCTATTCTGTTTTTTGCAATGAAAACAAAACTTTTCAATGTAAATCGTTAAATTCACCATGCATAAGGATCCATGGAACCTAACCATCCAGATGCTCCTAGCTCCTCCGTAAAGAACACACACTGAGTTACACCGGCTTATTCTAGGTGCAACTGCAGATCTCTTAGATTAGGAGTAGACTCATGGCTGCTCCCAACTTGGAGAATAGAGTGATTTTCTGATTACCAGAGAGTGACTGTGGAAAGGAGAGGTTAGTCCAGGTGGGTTGTGGGGGAGATGATACTCTGCAGATCATGTTTCTAACTCTTGTCCAAATGAAATATGAACAAAAACAAAAAAAAAAAAGAGAATACAATTCACTTGACTAGAAATTGCTTTATGATTGGCTCATAAATGTCTATTCAAACATAACATTGGCTTTTAGCCAAATGTTACTTCCTGATATTAAATTAGAATTGACTTTCGTTTTTCAGGACGGTGACTCAAATCTCAGGCCTCAAATATACTAGGCAAGTGCTCTGTCCCCTGAGAGCAGAATACATAACTAGAATATCCTATAGTAATAATCCTATAGTTCTACGTCCTGTATTGTCATTAAAAATGGCTTATCTTTTGACTAATGTTTACATGTTAAAGTATTTTTATTGATATGCATTATTTATGTACATATATGCAATGTAATGATACTTTAATAACAAGAACATTTCTCACACCTAGACATGAACTCTTACAAAGAACAAAACAAAGCATTATTTGTCTTAAAACAATGAAAAGAAACAACAACAACAAGAAAACACCTAAATACCACTAAGATATGTTTGGCTGCTCTGAAATACTTCCAGTTCATGGCACATTCTCACAGTACAGCTGATTGAGTATTTGCCTGTTGTTCAGAGCCCACCTCACCGATCCTCACTGAGTTAAAAGAGTACCACCATTACTGTTGTGTTAACTTATTTTGGATATTGAGGAGGGAAAACACCCCAGATTTTTACAATCTAGCTTTCATTATTGTTGGAGAAATGTTAAAACTGAAGCACTCAATAAAGGATTAGTGTTTCACCTAAGACTTTACAAATAGCCTCCAAGTCAGAGCCAGTGAGTTAAGAATTCCGCGCTGAATTAGATATTAAAAATAGATGCAGTAGTGAGAAATGTATTTAAGGCCCCACCTACACTGCAGTTAGAATCATGAGATTTACAGATGATTTGTGCTAACCTGCTGTTAGCATCATTTTTCTGGCCAGAAAGGATATAAGACAATTTTCTTGGTAATTATTTAGAAAATTTATAAACTTCCTTACTGTTGTAGATGCTGTTGTGGCTAGCATGCCTTTACCTCTTTGTTTTGAAAGAATTAAGTTGAAAAGAATATGAAGTAGTAACATTTTAAGTATTATATGATATTTTAATAGTGTCTTGATTCAATATGTATGAACTTCATTGTCATTCTCTGTTTTACATATGGAGTACTTGGGTGCAATTTTTGTAAAATCATGAGTAGGTGCTGCTCATGTTATGACAGTATTATCCAGAATGATGTAGCGCATACATTGTACATATCCACACATGCACCATCCTGTTCAATAGTAAAAGGTATATAGTGAACATGTAAGTAGACATCGTATGTCTCCACATTTCTCATTTCATAAAGGTTGAATCCATTTAAGAAATAAGGCATCAGCATGCTTTCCCAGTTAATCTCAAATCATCCTCCTTTATTAAAACATTTGTCCTTAATATCTCATCACAATCTGTAGTGACAAGTTACTGTCTACATCGAAATGCTGTAAGTTATGTCAGTGATTTTGATCCTTAAACAATCACAGGCACTTTCATACTCCTTCTCCTCTCCTCTCCTCTCCTCTCCTCTCCTCTCCTCTCCTCTCCTCTCCTCTCCTCTCCTCTCCTCTCCTCTCCTCTCCTCTCCTCTCCTCTCCTCTCCTCTCCTCTCCTCTCCTCTCCTCTTCTCTTTTCTTTCTTATACACCTTTTCCTTCTCCTAAGGTGTAAGGTTGTAGTTAGGATTCCTATTGCTGTAATAAAACACCATGACTGAAAGCAAATTGGGGAAGAAAGAGTTTATTTGGCTTACGCATCCATGTCACTGTTCATCATCAAAGGAAGTCAGGACAGGAACTCAAACCATCACAGGAAATGGTGCCACAAAGGAGAGCTATTTACTGGCTGCTGCTCTCTTTGGTTTGCTCAGCCTGCTTTCTTACAGAAGTCAGGACAATCAGCCTTGGGTGTCCCCACCCACAATGGGCTGGGCACTCCCCCATCAGTCACTAATTTTAAAAATGCCCTACAGATTTGCCTGCAGACCAGTTTTATGGAGGAATTTTCTCAGTTGAGGCCTCTTCCTCTCAGATGACTTTATCTTATATCAAGATGTCATAAAACTAGCCAGCACAGTCATGTACAAGTTGTAGCCTTCCATTTTTGTTTGGTGTGTTACATATTTGTGTCTATAATCATGTGTGGGAGGATGTGTGTGTGTGTGTGTGTGTGTGTGTGTGTGTGTGTGTTTGTGTGTGTGTGTGTGTGTGTATGATGTTGTGCATGCTTCTGTGAATATGGAGGGTAGAGGTTGACATTGTTTTCCTCAAATGGAAACTGAGTCTCCTGTGTGAGAGATTCAGCTGGCTGGCTGGGGTCTGAAATCAGATCCTCACATTTACAACTCAAGCATTTTACTGACTGAACCACCTCTCCAGTCCACCTTCCAAACAAACAAACAAACAAACAAACACCCATCTTTTTTAGCTCAGTTAACTAATCTCATTTTAGCCAATATTTGCTATATAATCATTATTCCATTTAATTCCATTTCTTTCTCACTTACCCCTTTTTTCTTTCTCATCTCAAGGGAAATATAACCTTCTCTTCTGTTTTTTTTTTTTACTTAATTTTTCTTTTCCTTTGTAATCTACAAGGCAAATAACATTAACCCTGAATAATAAACTTTAGAACAAGGTTAAATACACAATACAGGACGGTTTTGTTTTATTTCGGAATTCTTAAAAAGTTCTCATGAGTCATGTTCAAAATCTCTGCCTAACTCTAGCTACCCCTTTAACAAAACACTTCAAATATCAGCACAAAGACAGTGGATAGACAGGGGTTATGAATGGCTGTAGTCCCAGCTATTCTATGTGATGAGGCAAGAGGATCACTAGAGTCCTGAATTTCAAGGCCAAGTTTTGAAACATAGCAAGATATATTCCAAAACAACACAAAGGCTGAAGATGATAGGGAAATTAAGCTAAGTGTTATTGTCTTTCCATTTTATTTGATGACTTTTATAGTAACAACATCTTACAAAAAGTATTTCAGTATATAATGGCTCCAGTGAGCATTGGGTGAGTATCCACTCCTAACCTGCCTGAACAGGCAGCCTACTGTTCTCTTCATTCCACCTCTCCTCCCTACTTCTATCCTTGCCTCTCTGCCATCAGGTTGTTCATGTTAAAAGACAACCAGAGCTTGACACTTCCATGACCTCAACAGTCTACAGACACCATAGTTAGAATAAAACCTAAAAACATGGATGGCTTACCAGACCCAAATTATGTGGCTCCATTACCCTCCAGCCATGTCATCCCACCCTCTTCCCTAGCCATCCTATAGACAAACTGAATTGTCTGTTGTTCTTCCAAAGTGACCAACTGTGCCATCTCCACCCCTCCAATGATACCACCACTCCTCCAACCCCCCAATACTACCCAGACCCTTACAGGCTCCCCATGCCCCATCTTCCTGCAGATCTGTTCAAATTTAGACTTATATGTCAGTTCAATCTGGTTAGGCTTAGGTAGACAGGTGGGGAAGGAAATAATTTTTGTGTAGAAGTATGAGCCAAAGAAAGGGAAACCTAGAAATCATTAGCATAGGATCAATATCTGAAATCTCATGAGAGGAGTATGGGAATGGGCACACAAAATAAGTGACCTAGAGCAGAAGACAGCAAAGGGAAGGAGGGAGCAGAGAGCACTCTAATGTGTCACCATGGAATGCACCCAGACGGGAACACCAAGGTCTGACCACAGGAGTGTGAAGACTGGGGACACGATGGGCTTTGCTTCCTTACTGCTCAGTTTCAACGCAGAAAATGCATGTTGTGTTTCCAGTGTCTGTCCTAATTTGTGAATTCCCCACGAGAACCGTTGGAAGTAGTTGTGTTGTCTCGGAGCCATCTTATTGTGTGCCCACAGAAGCCCACATGATGGTTCTTAGAATTGTAAACATCGTACGGGAGCCTATGCATAATAGTTTTATCTCTTAAATGCTTTTGCTGCATATAAAAGATAGAAACAATGATAAGGAAGGAATTAGAGTTTATTAGAGGTCAGTGACAAATCATAAGTAAATGTCTTTATTATCTATTCATCACTTGATGGCCCTCTAGGTTACTTCCCTTTCTTGCTATTGGAAATAAAGCAACAATGGCATGAGAATTATCTCTGTGGTAGGATGTAGAGATTTTTGGTATATGACAAGGAGCAGTATATCTGGTTCTCTTTTTAGCTTTTGGATAGAGTGGGAAGGAGAGGAATTCCACACTGATTTCCACAGTAGTTTGCACCAGTTTGCACTTCCATCAATAATAGATAAATGTCCCTCTTTCTTGATATATAGATGTATATATATATATATATATATATATATATATATATATATTCCCGATGGCTAAGGATGTGGACACCCTTGTTTGTTTGTATGTTTGTTGGCCAAGACAGGGTTTCTCTGTGTAACAGCCCTGGCTGTCTTGGAACTCTTTGTAGGCTAGGCTGGACTCGAACTCATGGAGATCCCCATGCCTCTGCCTCCTAAGTGCTGGAGTGTGGTTTAAAATGCATTGCAAGTATTATTGCCCTTTGTATTTCTTTTTTTTTTTTAAAGAACTATCTATTTAAGAGTGAATGTGATCCACTGTAGAATGCTTGGAAGCCTGCCAAGCCTGATAGTGACCTAGCCCAGACTTCTGCCACCATTATGTCCAACTACCTGCCACCCCACCCTCCACTCCCAATATTTCTCTGTTCTTCAGGAGCATGACAGACTACACCAGGTCCAAAGATTTACATTGGGAATTTGGTCACTATGGTCCATTAGTAGATATTTATGTTTCACTTTATTTCTACACTCAACATTCAAGAGGATTCACATATGTTCAGTTTGAAAATGCTTGTGGTGCTGAAGATCCTTTACATAATTTGGACAGAAAATGAATTTGGGGGAATCTGAAATATTTCACACAAGGGGATCAGAAGACACCAAATCAAGTGAAAGCCAAGGGAGGGAGGAATGTATACAGCTCTTCCCAATATGATGATTATGACCGGTATAGAATTTTATGAAAGGAGGAGATTAAGGAGTTGCTCTTTGATTACAACCAGCTCCCACTATCCTAGAAATAGACCAATTGGAAGACCACAGAGTAGCCAAAGCCATTCTGCCAAGGACAGATTCAAATGCTGAAATTGATCTTTTCAAGATCTGAATCCAATTCAAGATCATTGTCCATGTCCCAGCCCAAGAAAGAAGGCAAAGGTAAAGGCTCTTATAAAACAGATTCCAAAACATTATAAGTCAGGCTCAAAATAAGAAAAGGAACCAAGGAAAAAGAGCTATCTAGATCAAAATCTCACTCAAGATCAGAGTCTAGGTCTAGGTCAAAATTTAGATCTAGGTTATATATCATCCTAAGCCTAGTGGTATTTTCTAGGCACATGTCATTCATTGGTATACTTAAATTATCAGGAATTCAATGTTACATTGATCCATTTTAAAAAACAAACTAATGTTTGTTCTCTGTAGTGGGAAATTAAAAGGATATGATTTTGAGTAGCAACTCTTAAAAGCCTAGTTTGTTTAATGTTATGGGCAGCTACCAAATTGTAAAATTTCTGAATACTTTTATAAAGATTCTCCTTTTTTATGCTTGAAATATTTGGTGAAAAGATGGTAGTTGGCCATAATTTGCAATATTGTCTTATTAAAAATAATTTTTCATATTCTCATTTCATAAAACTTAATGTAGAAATGTAGCTTGAAAATAAAATAGAATAATAAAAAAGTAAGTAGCCACATTACAACATTGGCTTCTCAGACACATTTAGATTCAGGATGGATCTGTATGACTCTTGGTTAGTTTCCAGAGATAGATAGATGGTACTACATACTTGAGTCATATCACAGAGAAATGAACCTGGTACTTCTCTGGGAGATTAATCCCTACTGACAATGTTACCTATTAGGAGAGAAAAGTAATTACTAAAAGATGGCCTATACACATACACATATTGGCAGCACTCTGTGGACTCCATGGTTCTATCTGTCTGTCTATGTATGTATGTATGTATGTATGTATGTATGTATGCATCTATCTATCTATCTATCTATCTATCTATCTATCTATCTATCTATCTATCTATCTTAAAGAGAGAACATGTGATATCAAAGGGATTAGTGGTGAGAAATAGGGGAGAAATTGGAGAAATACTCATACTAGCTATAATCCTTGTTTCTGTAACATGGTCATTTGGCTTTAGCTGCTATTTTCAACTACCTTCCTCTACTACTCATTCTGTTTTCCTTCTACCCATACCTTCATTTATAATGGGTCTGTGCCCTTTGCCATCTTGCCTAGATTAGGCTGTTGTAGTTTCCCATTGACTTTAATTAAGGTTGTGGTAGCTCCAAGAGACACCCTAAAGGATCCCCTACACTCCAGACATAACTTTCTTACTTCCATTGCAGAAAAGAAATCTTATTTCCCCAGAGTAATCTCTATCAGTGAGCACCCCCCCCCCATAACACTGCTATTCCTTTCTTAGCATTTTGGTTTAAGGTCATTAGAAGCTCAAAGTGACCACAAGGAAGCCTGAGCTGCCAGTTCAATGGGGTATTTGTGGTAACTCCTGGCATGAGCAGTCCTCTCTCTGGAGCTAAAACTTCTAGACCAGCAGAACTTAAGGTTTTGAAAACAGGAAGGGAAAACTTTCCTAGCAGATCACTAGGGGTTAATGTCCATGGAACCATTTCCCTCTCTACTCCTTGATTCCTGGACCTATGATTCTGTCTATGGAGAACCCATAAAGTATATTGAATGCTGATTCAAATTATATACTTCTTCTGGAGAACCCAGAACTAGCGTGCCAGGCTGCTGCCACCTAAGTAGTGCTATAACTAACTCTTTCTTCAAAAGTCCATACTGTCTTTATTTTTTTCTTTTTTTTATTGGGTATTTATTTCATTTACATTTCCAATGCTATCCCAAAAGTCCTTCTATGAGGAAAGTTGCTTCAGGATCATGGGGAACATGGTAAAACCAGTGGATCCTACCCATGATCAGGGGCTCACTGTCATACTTCTCTGGCTGTGATGTGAATGGTGGTTTGCCAGACACATTCTGGGCAGGAAAGGCAAATCCATAAACAAAACAAGTATTTACTCCAGTAAGGACAAAGCATTGTCCTTTCCTAGGAGGAAGTGGTCTAATGTAGTCAACCTACCACCAGGTTGATGGCTGGTCTCCTTGGGGAATGGTGCCATATCTGGGGCACAATGCTGATCTCTGCTGTTGGCAGATGAGGCACTCAGTTATATCTGCATCCAGCTCTGTCTTGGTGAGTGGAAGTCCATGTTGTCAAGCCCATTCATAACCCCTCATCTCTGTAACCATGGACACTTTGTACATGGACCCAATGGGCAATGACAGGGATGGCTGAGGAAAGAGTCCGACTGTCCACAGGATGGGTTATCCTATCTATTTAATTATTGAACTCCTCCCCAGCTGGAGTCACCTATTAATGACCATTTAAATGGGACACAAGCATTTTCACATTCTTTGTTCATTCAGAGAGATCTTTCCACATACTTTGTCCCCATATGTCTCTCTCACCATGTTTTAAATTTTTTTTTCCAAGTCCCTAACCATTAAGCCATTTCATATGCTATGGCCCAGGAATCACTGAACAACCATGCATTTGGACATTTCTCCTTCCAAATAAAGTGTATGACCATGTATACTTCCTGAAGTTTAGACTCCTGTGAAAATTTCTCTTCACCAGTTTCTTTCAGGGTTGTCCGAGAGGCAGGTTATAATTCAGTAGTGGTTTATTTCTTAGTGGAGCCTGCATAATGTCCAAAGCCATCAGTAAACCAGGTCTTAATACCAGAAAACATTGTAACAGAAGTAGGAACTATAGGCATTTGGGCAACTTCTTCATGTAACTTGCTTGAGTCTTTAGGACTATTTCCATTTGATAATAGATCATGGCTGTGCATGTCCTACTTTATGATTTGATGGGTCTGATAACATCCCGCTCATGATGTGTAGCTCAGGTTACATAATATTTGGTTTCCCATTGTCAAATGTTAAGTTTCTACTAAGGCCCCATTGCAGTCCAAGATTTATATTTCAAAGTTGTCTGCAGATGGAAGAGCCTTGTTTCAAAATCCTAAAGGTCTCTTCTGTGATTCACCTATAAGGGTCTGTCAAAGGCTCCAAATAGCATCTCTATCTGCCACTGCTACTTCAAATAACATTGGATCTGTTGGACCATATTGTCCAAGTAGTTGAGCAGCCTGAACCTATTGAAGAACCTTCTATTTCAGGCCCCACACAAAGCCAGCAGATTTCCAAATCACTTAGTGTATGGGAGGCAGTAGCATATCCATGAGAGGAATATGCTGTCTTCATATAGTGCCACTGAACATTGCTCTTCTTTCTTTGTGGCAGGAGAATACATTATTGTACCTATACAATAATGTATTCTTCACCTTAGAAGGAACACTTTTGCATGCCCCATATCAATGAACTCCTAAAAATTTCATTGGGTTAGGAGGTCTTTGAATTTTTGTTCGATTTTATTTCCCATATTTGATGTGCATATGGGCTACCAATGAGTTTAAAGTGGTTTCTGCCTCCTGTGCACTTGGTCCAAACAGCATTGTGTCATAAATATAGTACCCCAATATTATAGTTTTTGGAAGAGACAATCAAGATCCATTCTAATAAGGTTACAACACAGGACTAGATAGTTAATATCCTTGAGGTAAAACTGTAAACAGGTGTACTGCTGGCCTTCCCAACTGAAAGCAAATTGCTCTGGAGGTCCTTGTGGACAGGTACTGAGAAATGGACATTTGTTAAATCAATAGCTGCATACCATGTACCAGAAGATGTATTAGTTTGTTCAAGTAAGGGCACTGCATCTGTTACAACAGCTACAATTGACTCAGTTTCAATAGTCAACTGTCATTCACCAGGATCTATCTGTCTTCTGCACTGACAGGAGAATTAAACTGATGTGGTGGGACCACCCCAACCCACCCATGAATCTTTCAAGTCATTAATGGAGGTACTAATTTCTACAATTTCTCTAGGAATTTGATACTGTCTTTGATTCACTATTTTCCTTGGCAGAGACATCTTTAATGGTTTTGGTTGAGCCTTTCTAAACATAATAGCCCTCATTCCACATGTTAGGGAACCAATGTGGGATTTCAGCCAACTTCTAAGTGTATCTATCTCAATTATACATTCTGGGACTGGGGAAATAACCAAAAAAAAGAAAAAAGAAAAATGAATTCAGGGACCCACAGAACATACTGTCAGGCAGACTTCAATCTAAACTCTATTAATCACCTAACCCCCAGAAACTCTAATTTAACTTGAGGGCCACAATGTTTCTTGGTATCTCCTAGAATCAGCGTGTACTCAAAACTAGTATCCATCAGGTCTCTGGAATGTCTCATTATTTCCTTTCCCCCAATGTTCAGTTATACTTATAAAAGACGGTAGGCCCCTTTGGGAAAGGAATGGAGAAAGAAGGTAAAACTTTTATGTATATTATCAAAGTCCTTTCTACCTCAAAGGTCTGGACTAGAAGTGGATTCATCTACGTCAAACCAAACAAAAAAAAAATCTTTACAGGTGTCCCCTCCATTTCTGGATTATAGCTCATTCCAGACGTACTCAAGTTGGCCACCCAAGAAGAGGTATCATAGTCATCCAAGGCAGTCAAGGTAAAAAATCCAATGAGGACATGATCCTGGAGGCAGGAGCTGATACAGAGGCCAAGGAGATATGGCACTTACTGGCTTATTTCTCATTGCTTTTTCAGTCTTATAGATCAAAGGATGGATCACAATGGGCTGGGCCATCCCTCATCAATCACTAATTAGGAAAATGACCTGCAGGCTTCCCTACAGACTGATCTTATAGAAGCAGTTTCTCAGTTTAGATGCCTTCTTCTCCAATGATTCTAGCTTATGACAAATTGACATAAAACTAGCCAGCACACATATAATTGTCAACCAATAAGAAAATGAAATTTGAAAAAGCAAATAGAAGTAATTATTTTAAGTTAAAAATGTACGTACTTTGGTTGTAGAGGTAGGTTAATGTCATCAGAAACATTAGTACAAAACCTTTCTTGGAATGTCATTGGTAAAATTAGCCACATATCAGCACTGTGAGTACTATGACAGTCCTATCCTGAAGTAGTTATAATTATATATAATTAACTTTCCACTTTCAACTAATTAAAGGAGCTTCGGACCCATCATCTTTGCATAGCAGAATATAATAAGTCTTGAAAAATTAAATATTTAATCAAAAGTTCACATCTCTTCTGGATTTCTTTTACTTACAAAGTTAATCCACTGTCTTTAAGAGGAAAAAGCTAAGATGTGAAACTGTGGGCTATCAGATTTTACAGATTCGTTGCCATGTTTTCACCATGTATTTTAAAATTTTGAGCTCAAGATAACAACAGTAGTACAATCTGTAAATCAAAAGTAATATGATTAATAGAAAATGATTCAAAGAATCAAAATAAAACTAATTCTGTGAACAATCCCAAGCAAAGACATACTGTACTCTTATCATTGTATAACAAAACTCATATATGTGCATATACATACATATATTAAATTTACAAGTGTTACTGTTGGAATTGAGCATGACAAATTCTAATTATATATATATATATATATTTCTTTAAATTTAACATGATAGATTCCCTATAATAATTTCCTTGACTATAGGTCTCAATTGGGAAATGAAAATTATAATTGGCTTTAGAATTATATCTAATATTATAGAAGGGAATAATCATTGTTGCACAAAAGTTCCTTTTGATATGCAGAATTGTAGGTGAACAATATATTTGGCCTCAGGATATAGCTAATTGGGGAAGTGCTTGCCGAATATGCCTGAGGCCCTGGGTTTCATTCCCCAGTACTGCAGATAAACATTTTTTTTACTTCTATGTTTATGCAAAAGTTAGAACATATTTAATCTATTAGAAAATTAAAATTCCACTCATCTTTAATATAGGATGATTTTAGTTAATGCATTTAATGTGAAAGAAAGGAAGGAAGGGTGCTTTAAAAACACATGATTATTAGTATGAAGTCAGTTGTAATTTTTATCTGGTTGCTTTTGAGACTTAATAACTGGTCCTTCTGTTGAGGGGTTTACAGAATGTACAGTGTTATTCTTATTTGAAGTTTTTGCACTTTATTCAATAGGAACAGACTCAGAGGGGACTAATGTGGCAAACAGGACATCAAGCACACCAGGCAGTTTGTCTGCAGTCTGAACAGGCACTTTCCAATAATTATGCACAGTCTTTTCCCAGGCTTCTTTCTGTTGTTCTCAAAGAGTCTATGTGCCAGGCACTGTACTAATGCCACTTTCCCACCAATATTCCTGAATAAGATCCAGCCTGCCTTTCAATAAGCAAGCAACCAAGCTGGGGGGTGGGGGTGGGCGTCAGACTCATGAACATTCTCTCGCTGTTTATATTGTGACTATGAATATCCAGCACGTGAAGAGTGATTCTGTTCATTATCTTCAAATTCTGCTGGCTGTACAGGATTCTATCCATATCAGCACTCGTTTGTACAGCCTGTGAGTGCTTCGGGAAAGTAATCAAGGTTTCTGGGGAGTTGGTGCTTCATAGAACAAATGGGGACTTCTATTTGATGCATTATCCACTCTGGAATTATTTTCTCTCTTTTCAGTCCCTGGGGCTGACACACTCACAGTTGACAGCGGACCTAGAAAAAAGTACTTTCCTGAGGTTGCTGCCTGGACAGGCACAGAGGAGCTACCATGCCTGGAATTATACCTACCAATGGCTCAGGAATACACTGCCAAGTACTTCTGCTTTCCACTCAGCCCACACCATTGTTGCTTTGGCACTGACCTTTGGATTTCGAGAACTAGAAGGAAGTCACTTTGTCTTGATGGCATGAATTGCAGCCCAGCTCAGGAGTCACCAAAGGCACCAAGGAGACAACTCTGAGAGGAATCTTTCTCAGCAATCCCAACAGCTAATTCAGTAAGAATTACATTGTTTCCATGGCCATATCAAGATTTCTCTCCCCTCCTCTCCTCCCAGACAACTTGGTAGATGGAATTATTATTTTACACTAGAATATGTATTTGTTTCAGTAGGTAATAGTTTACAAATCCATGAGGTCCTATATTTCACCAGAAAGACACCAAAGCATCTTATTATTGTAGTCACTAACCAAGGGCACATAACTACAGTAACCTCGGCCAAGAACAATAGCCTGGTGGCCTCTCATAGGCTTCAACTTTTCACCTTTTAAATGTTCCTTCACCTAAAAATATGATCAAATTGAGGACCAAGTTTATGACATCTGAACACACTCAAACTACATCCAAACTATAGCATACATTGTAGCGTATAAGTCACATCTTCAGTTGCTTCCTTTCTCTGTATAAGTCATATGGGAGTTCCCTATCACAAGCTTCCTGAACACAGAGCCACAGTACCTAGGGAAGCTGCCAGTCTCCTGACTTGTGGAGGATCAGTCAGTGTTAGTAGGGGCTCTTACCAAAAAGGTTGGCTGGGATTGGCTCAGCCCTCTCTTCTTTGAGTTCACTACAAAAGCCCTGACATGTGCTCTACTCCAATTCTTCAGATGCGAAGCCTGTCAGAGCACAGTGAAGGTTCAGATTGCAAGACCTAGCATCTTGGTCATTCAGTCTAGTAAGAAGGACTTCACTTTCTGTGGGAAGCCACATGTGCCGTTGCAGGGTGGTGCAGGCTACTACTGGCCACCACGCATAAGTTTGGGCAAACAACCAATGCGTACTTATGCAGTAAAGTCTTTCGCCAAAACACTGCCTGGTCTAGGCATGATAATGAGGCTCTGCTAAGCACTAAGAGAGTTAACCAATCAGATGTGAGACATGCAAATGAGTATGATAATGAGGTACTGAGAGAATAACCAATCAGATGAGGAACATGCAAATGAGGTAGAATGCACAACCAATCCGGGTGTGAGACACGCCTCTCCTAGGCCTATATAAGCAGCACCTGTTCTGGGCTTGGGCGCTTTTCGCCTCTACAATCAAGCTCTCCCAATAAATGTGTGCAGAAGGATCCTGTTTACAATCAAGCTCTCCCAATAAATGTGTGCAGAAGGATCCTGTTGCAGCGTCGTTCTTGCTGGCCAGTCCGGAGCACGCAAGAATTTTCTCCATCGGATGAAAGTCCTTCCCTTTCATCCCCACATTTTGCACTTTCTATCCACTGTGCTTTGGGCATCCTTTCTTTATTCATAGTCCGTTGTTTATAAAGGAATGTGGTAGTCTTGTCCTTTTTATTGGTTTAAATAAGATTGCCCCAACAGGCTTGGCCTCCCATTGACAAAACCATTGAGATATAATTGGATGATGATGATGTTGTCACTTTACTTAATCTGTAGGTTAATTCATGGATGATGTCATACTGTGTGGTGTGGACCATGGTGGGGAGACCAATAGCAGACAGCAGGTTCCTGGGATTGTTCCTTTATATATATGAATATATAAGATATATAAGAATATGTGAATATATAAGAATATATCTTGTTCTTAGCCTTCCTGTTGGCCCCTCTGCTTCCTGGATACCCTGAGGTGAGCAACCTCCTGCTATGTTTTCTTCTAAGTCTCCTTGGGTTCACAGTAATGAATTCAGTCCAGCATGAACTGAGCAGAAACCTCTGAAACCACACGCCAAATTCTTCCCCTTCTCCTTCACTAACTTTTCTCAAGCATTTTGTCCCAACAACCAAAAGCAAACTAATACATCTTTCATATTCTTCACTTCTGGAAACAGTTTCAAAATTCTACCTACCTCCTCCTCAACTAGCAAGACTGATGAATTCTTGATCATGCAGATTCTGCACTGTATTCCCACCGTCAATCTGTGCACACAATCTGTTAGAAGGGCCCCCCTGCTGATGTGAGTGGGACTCACTCCCATCTGCTGTGGACAAAAGTGACTGCTCTGAGAGAAGCCTCTGGACCCACTGCTACAGTTGGAACTGTTCTGTGACTTGAAAAGGCTGAAGTCAGTTAGTCCGTTTCTCATCACTGCCTTGGACCGGACACTGGCATTCAAGGATTATACAATTAGCTTTACTCCTGAAGGTTCTCAGACATCATTCTCCTTTTCAACCACTTTTCTGCTCTAATATACGAAAGCCAGGCTATCCCGCTGTCGAAGCCAGTCCTGTACTACTGATTTACAGCTTTAGCCCTAATCCAGCATTCTTGAAGTTCCTGTTGATTTCTTTTCAGATAATTTAGTACAGACAAAGGCTATGAGACCCATGCTTCTGTCACCGGAAGGCATAAACTATGAAGACCCAGTTTTTGTGTGCTGTCAAAGGCAGCCACAGGTGCGTAGAGTACCACACAAAAATTTTCAATATCACATACAGAATGATAGCCACTGAGTAACACGTAAAGCTTGTACTTCATATGTAATGTTAGTACAAGCTAGTTTAAATTTGCTGTACATTTTATTTCTTATTTTTCAGTGGTTCAGGGATTAGTTCTCACAGCATCCACACAGGTCACCTTCCCAGGAACCTGGTTTGAGGTGCTGCTCACACAGCTGGACTCTGGCAATGGCAGAGAGGTGTTGGTGAATGCAGCATAGGAGCACCAGCAACCATATCCACATTTTAGAAATAATAAAGATTTAACAAGAAGGTGGACTAGAATAGGAGCACTGGCTGCTTTTCCAGAGGACCTTGGTTCAATTCCCAGCACCCACACGTCAGCTCTCAACAATCTATAACTCCATTTCCAGGGGATCTAACATCTTCTGGTCCAGGCACACATGTGGCACACAGATATACATGTAGTTAAAACACTCATAAACATAAAATAAATAAACTAAAATATTTTTTAAAAAGAGAATAGGAAGGTCATAGGTTGAGAGAACAAAAAGAGAATTTTCTTTACCACCTGGGATACTGCACTTTGGGGTCCATCTTGAATGTCTGGCACTCAAGTATTTTTATTTTTGATGTTCTCTTCCCACCGTAGTTCTTTTGTCTGTCTTTTCACCTAAGGGTGTATGCATTGTGATTGTACAGATTAGTCAAGTCATAAATATTAGTTCACTTTGTCATAAATGATCAACCTACTATGAAGGAAAGCATGTTCATTTTTCAGAACAGAATAAATCCACATGGCTTGGAATAAGATAAGAATCTACTTTAAGCTGCCCCATGAGACATATGCCACCCTTGTGGATAGATTTTACTCTTCTAAAACTATGAGATACATCGACTCCAATCGTCCATGGTCTAATAACATCTTTTACATTACAAAACAAGGTTATCTCTATGGCACTTCACACAAAATGAAGCATGCACAATGTAGTGACATTTTGAACACAAATGATCTCATTCTGGAAATCCCAATAGAGCATATCCTAAGAGCACTATGTGATGATTTTGTTTTGAGCTGAATGTCAGTTCCCATTCTTTGCTTGTATGGGCTAAAAGAGTCTTTAGTTTCGATTTGCATTATGTAACCTATCCGAGCTCTCTGTCCATGAAAGTTTTAAGATTATATGTTTTTTTTAAGATTAAATACTTCTTTGCCGGCAAAATCACAGCTGAACTGAGTATGGGACAACCATGGGACCACTCAGAGTTAACATGAATGTGCCACTAATTTCTAACATAAAGGAATCAGACATTGTTAGGCGTTAAATACAACATGGTTATACAAACCAAACGAGTCTTCCACATTGTTTTATATAGATGATCCCATGAATTATCAACTTCAAGATTTTTTTTTTCCGAGACAGGGTTTCTCTGTGTAGCCCTGGCTATCCTGGAACTCACTATGTAGACCAGGCTGGCCTCGAACTCAGAAATCCACCTGCCTCTGCCTCCCAAGTGCTGGGATTAAAGGCATGCGCCACCACGCCCGGCTCAACTTCAAGATTTTTAAATGACTCTGGTAATTCTGAATTGAAAATTTCTTTGAAACAGAGGAGAATAAATTCCTCCATAATAACAGATTTACTGACTCTTCTTTCTCTTCCTCTGGTCCCGGTCCAATGCAGATGATAAAGCTTTATTTTTCTGGCTCTATCAACACAGAGTCTGGAATCTGGGTTGGGAAGATACCAAGGAAGAAAGTTTCTAGCCACAGGGTCAGATAGGTCCCCAGAAATCTTAAGATAATTCTCATGCATGAGATGCTGCTCCATAATACTTTGAAATACAATGTGATATTTGTTGTCACCTGTTCCTGTGGCAGTGGTTACTTTGTATGTCAATTTAGCTTGTCAGTAGATAAGTGGATAAATATTATTCTTGATACTTTTATAACAACAATTTTGATGAGATGAACATTTTGATCAGTAACCTTAAATGTAAGAGTAAGAAAAATGGACTTTTCTTGTGTGCCTGGGTCACATTCAATCAGATGAAAGTCTGAAAAGAACTGATCTCCTCAAAAGGAAGGAATTCTACCAAGACACGGCCTTCAGGCCTTAGCTACAACCTGGGTGTTCCCTTGTCTTCATTTAGCTTGTTGGCCTACCTGCAGGTGTTAGACTTGATAGCTGCTGTCATCATGTGATCCAACTCCTTCAAAGAAATCTTTTTATCTATATTTTTACCTATTTCTCTTCTGTTAACTACCTGTGACAATCAAACGTCTAGTACACTAGGTAACTACATCATATAATTAATTTACAAACAGAGGAAGTTCATATTTCTCTTGTACTTCTTGAGGTTAAAGACTGGATAGAGCCATTGCTTTGGGTCTCTGGTGGACATGATAAACGTTAATGGCAGAGAAACAAAAACCACAGCAGAACAAAGTAACTGCCTTATGGGCTGGAATAGTCAGGCTTCCTCGACTGTGTCCTGGAATTTGCCACCAGTGATCCTTGGGCATTTATCCAGTAACTGGCTGGTAGAGGGTCTACAGCTGAAACAGAAGTAAGCCCTGTGGCCACAGCTTTCATCACTCTTCATCATACATCATATAAACCAATCCAGCCAAATATCACAACCCAACTCTGTCAACCACATTAGGGCAGCAGTTTTCCCCAAAGTTTAATGAGTTCATATTACATAATTGTATATGTTGTTTAACATACATCAAATCTTGTAATTAAGCAGGAGGTGTTACGCTGGGTGAGGCCTACAGAACTCAGAGCAGGGGAGTGGAGGCAGAGCAGTAATGGAGTCAACATGAGACTGATGGCCAAAGGCCCTCAGCAGGAACACTGGAACATGCAGGCTTTAGAATGAGAGCTCCCAAGAAAGCAAATGTTCCCAGCTCCCACCTAGCTTTCTGCAAGTATATTAAGTGATAACACATGTGAAATGTCATTTACTCCGGAGAAAGAATTTGGCAAAAGTACATTCCTATCAAGCCATGAACTCTAGCTGTGAGCTCAGGCTTCTTTCTGTGCCTCTATCAACTTCTCTCAGTATCTGGAAAAGATAGTTTCCTGAAAAATACAAGTTGTTTTGGGTAGAACTTAGCCAAGAGAAAATAATCAACCTGTGTCAATGTCAAAGACTTCATTAGTCCAGGAGTGGGGACAGAGGATCACTGGAGAGATGCAGAAATAACTGAGGAGCATTGGGTACTGGGCCACACATCCAACAGCATGGCAGATCCTGGCTTGAAAGCTTCCATGTCTAGGAACTCTGTGTAAGTGGTCAGTTACCTAGGTTGTTCAGCTAGGCCCACAGACATGACCACCAGAACTTGTCTTACAACATTCTGAATTTCCCTGGAAATTCCATTAAACTAAGGCACAGCTTTTAAACCAAAAGCCCTAATAGTAGAGTGCTTGCCAAGCATGCAGGAAGACTTGGGTTTGATCCCCAGAGCTGTTAGAACAAATAATTATGGAATGTTTTAGGGCTGGTGTGACATGATTCAGAGGAAGATGAACTAATAATGTGTTAGCCCCCTCACTTATTTTTCTGCTAAAGCTAGCTGGAAGGAGCTTTAGTAGGTGGAGCAAGGTTTTCTGCTTAGTTTGAGCATAGGAAACTTAAAGGGAAGGGGAGATGACAGGTTGTTATAGGAAATTTAGGGAGTAAGGGTCTGTGAAGGCTGAAATCATATGACTAGTTAATCTCCCCTGCAAATTGCTGACTAAGGATCAGCGCACAGCATTTCCTGGGAGCTTACTAAAGATGCAGCTGGAGGCTCCATCCTAAGCCTAATGAAGCAGAACTGTACTTCAACAAAACCCTCAGATGACTGCTCTACTCACTGAAACTTGAGGAATCTTGCTTTCAAAACCATGTCTTTTATTTCCAAATAGCCCTAAGTGCAATGTCTGTAGATAGGGTTAAGAATGCCGCAGCTTTCTCTTTCTGTGCCAAGTGACTTCCTGCTTCTAGGATGTGGGTTTTAGACCTATTTAGACCTGTGGGCTATTACTAAAACATTTTAATTTTCTTTTGGGCTAAGCAGGCTTGGGAAGTAGTGTAAGAATCAGACAAATGCATGCAGCAGCACCCACAGGAAAATCTGATCTGATCTGACTTAAACAGCTCTGAGAATACAGTCCCTATAAATCAGGAATTGCCTGTAGTCATGCACAGAAAAGAACTATTCTTAGTCCAGAAAACAAAAATGAATTTTGATGTGCTAACATATAAATAGCAGTGGTAATAATATTAGAATTCCCATATTTAAATGACTGTGTAGTGGGGAAGAAGAAAAAAAAAGTCAAGCTTCTAAGTCCACCTCCCCCCTCCAAAAAAAGAAAAAAAGAAAAAGAAACCAGTAGAAGAAATAATGCTAGTTTCCCATGGAATAAAAGAATCAAAATCTAAACAATGGATACAAGAAAATATTTTATTGAATTCTTTTGTTTGTGGCTTAAATATGGTCACACCTTATCCATCAGTCTCTAATATCCAGAAATGTAATTGTAATAAAGAAGAGTCTAAGGAGCTTATGAGTGAATTGACGGATGAATGAATCAAGGGATGGCACAAAGTCATGTGCATAGTGTAGTCTAAGGAAATATTTGACAAACCAACAAAAAAATGTAAAGATTATCAAATCAAGAGGCTCAGGTAATAAAAGAGGGTGATTAAAGGTGACTCACATAGGCATGATAACTTTAGACTCCATGTATTACATTGCTAGTTTCAAATTTTTTCTATGGCCCTTGTTAACTGCACGATTTAGATATAATGATGTAGTCTATACACAGAAGAGGAAAACCTGTGGAAAATTACAGAAGTTTTCTTTGTGAGCATGTATGTCTAGAAATAACATATTTATGGGGCATTATCGTTTATGCTTTTTACCATTTTCAACCTCTAAGACTCTAAGGGATAAGTAACTGATTAATATGTACTTTGAATATTTGTTTTAAATATCCTCACTCATCACAGTGACTTTATGACAATGTTGAACTCAAAGCTTGTGTGCCATTCAAAGAGTGCATTATTCTTCTGTGGCAAATAAATTAAATTCCTGAAACAAAATAGTTTACAAAATGTTTAGTTATGGTCTAATTAAAGTCAATTTAGAAAACTGCGGTTGGAAAAATCTTATGAATGATTTGAGGCTTTCTGCCCTGTGACTCTCACCTGTACACAGGAACCTGAGGCCTTCCTTCTTAAGGCTCAGTTTGGGTTTCTGCACCTAAGTGCTTCAAATGTATTAAAAAATCTAGGACCCAAACGGCTCTATTTACTTTCAGTGGTAGAGCTTGTTCATTACAAAGAATCTAAGCCCTTTGAACTTGAGTGTGCAGTTGTTGTCTGAGTAAAAACAGTTGGTTCTTTTTGATTTGATGTTATTTTTAATCCTCTTAAAGTTACCAGTCTCAAAATCCACTTGTCTTAAACCTAATACACTAGAATTCTCTGACCAATGAGTCCAGAGTGCATATCCCAAACGAAAGGCCCTGGATTTGATCTTGTGGTCCAGCAAAACAAAAGGAAACAAAGTCAGTAAGAGGGAAAAGAGTCCAACTTGTATCTATCTCAGTTTGTAGATTGCAGTGATAGTGCTAACTATAACCTTACCTGCTTACCTCTAACGAAGCTCTGATTAAACCAGTTTTGCCAGCTCACTCTGGGGCACACTCCTTGGATGCTGGGATGCAGCAGTGAAAAAGGCAGGAAGTTCATGGACTTCCAGAGAGCTTTCATTCTGTGAGGGTTTGGGAATGGACAGAGAAGAAACACACACAGAAATACCAGCTAATGAGAAGCGCCAGAGAGAAAGCAAAATGTCTAGCACATAAACTGGGCTGTGAACTCACACTCAGAAGAGGTCACTTTAAGGAGATTATGTTTAAGCTGAAATGCAACTGCAAAGGATACAGGTATGTAAATATCTAGGATAATAGCATTGCCAACAGGTTGTGTCTGATGAAAAGCAACCTAAATGGGAAGACTCACTCCTTGCCTATGGATAAAACACTTGTGAAAGATGGGAGAGCTAGACACACAGAGGGCAATAGGGAAAAAAACTCAGCTATTCTTTTCTATACAACATAACAACTTTATAAACTGTTTTAAACACATGAATGAAGCAACCTCTTTTATAAATTAAAGTTATCACTCTATTGTTCTGTTAAAAGAAATGGATTGCAGGGGAGAGAGACAGAAGGCCAAAGCTGTCTGCAACAGAGATGGCAGGCCTCAGACAATGTGGTCAGAGTTGAGTCTGAGTAAAACAAATGTACTTTCAAAGGCAGTTTGGAGGTTGAGGAAGTAGAAGCACTGATGACATGCAAAGATTTTCTTTAGCAAGGGTTCATGTGTCTGTGTCATTTCCAGTACCATCTTCACTGTTATCAGAATTATCTAGATGGAAAAAATGGGTTCACTAGACCAGTGACTTTCAAGAACAGCCATTGAAGACTCTCCAGCTTAAATTTTTTCTTCCTATTGCCTGGGCTGGGCACAGAAGGCGCAATAGACTAATAAACAAGTAGATTCATCCACTGTCAACTCTTACTCATCTCTGTTTCATACAGGCTTCAAGTATGCTCCTTAAAAGGCTTCTCATTTGCTATTCTGTCACTTGGAAGGGCTTGTGTTTTGGAATTATTTTCATTAACTTATATATTATAGTAGTTTGATAACTGAAAATTTAAGGATGTTTAATTAATGTCAATATCAGTATAAGGATAACTGTACCTACATTTCATTTACTTTGGTGAACACTCTCACAACAATGCCATACAAGGTTGATTATATTTGAAAGCTCCATTTTTTTTTTTTTTTTTTTTTTTTGTTTCCTCACAGTTCTGGTCACTGCAATGCAATCACCACAGGTCAGGTCTGGTTTCTCAGAAGGCTGTTTCAATGAGAAATATAGGTTCATATGTTTGCATGCTTAGTCCCCAGTTGGTAGATAGTTTTGAAAAAGATTAGGAGGGGTGGCCCTATTGGAGAAGGTGTGTCATGGGAGTGGACCTTCAACATGTAGATAAGACGTAAGCTCTCAGTGAACTGCATGTCTGTCTGCCACTGTTCTTTCTACCAAGACAGTTGTGGACTAACCCTCTGAAAGTATAAGACAGCACCCAAATACATGGTTTCTTCTATCTGTTGTCCTGGTCACGACTTCTCTTTAAAGCAATGGAAAAATAACTAAGATGATTGGTGCTTCTGTTGTTGTGCCCAGGTGGGCTTTTATCTATATGTGGACATTACTGGGGGCTCAATAGAGCTGAATTTCCTCTATAAGAATACAGTGATACATGATCAGAGAGCACTCTAATAGACTCATTTAAACATTCTTTTTAAATGTTCCATGTCCAAATATAATTAAATTCTGAAGCGGAGAGGGTGTGTGAGGCCTTCAGTATAATGGTCAACCGATTTGGGGGTGGGTGGGTGTAAATGTAGTTTTTAATAAATTTTAGACATACTGATTCATGAGCTATAAGAAAACATTCACTACATTTTCATAAATACTATATACCAGGGTCATGTAGTAAATATACATTTGCTCTCTGACACCAGCTCCTGGAACACAAGAGTTGAACCTCCCCCAAGTGATATGTCAAGAGGGGCATAATCTCTAATTCACAATTTATCCCTTTTCAATTACCCCTGAGTTTAGGCCAATGAGTCTTGAAGCATGGGGGACTACTTATAGAGAAAGCAAGCATGAGATAAAGGGTTGGAACTCATCACTTTCCCCTCAGTCTGGTGTTAGCTGAGATGCAGAGGTGAGGGTGGGATAGAGGCAATCAGCAAGGCTGATAATTCAGTGCATGACTCTGCTTTGCAAACCTTAAATAATGGCAGTTAGAGAACTTCCCAGCTGCTTAATACACACGATGCTGACCAGGAAAGCACTATATTTAGGAAAAGGAGGGGTGCTCCATATTCTTTTCCCATATAGGAGACATGTTCTTATCTCATAACTATGCATTTGCTATGCTCAACTTATTTCAATATAGTAAACTGATAATAGTAAATAAACACTCTCCTCTCATCTTGAGAGTAGATACAGCAAGTTTCTGAGCCCAAGAAGTGAATATTAGGAGCCCTGGTTTATTGCCAACTATGTACCAGTGTAAGGAACCTGGGGTCTCAACTTGCAATTGTTGAAGTAAGAGGTGGATTTCTGGGGCCCGAGGTCAAACTATAGACAATATCCTGTTTTCACAGAGAATTGACAGATGATTTGTTGTGGGAAAAACCTACATGTTTGATATCAGAAGTTTTATAGATGTTGGCTTGGGAGTATGTAGTTTACTGTAGACCACCAACCTACTTTGTCAGAAGCTTTGGATAATACTCCTAATGTGTTCAAAGGAAATGAAGTGAAACTATGAAAAGAAAATTATAGTTTTTTTGGCTATCAATTCACACACACACACACACACACACACACACACACACACAATTTGACAATATCTCCAGAGCATTATCAGGCTAAGCTTTTCCAATGGAATTATTTTGAATTTATTTAGTATAATAGTGACTATAAGTTATTTGGCACAGTGCCTGACACATAATGACTCAACAAATGTTAGTTGACTTCCCTGAAAACTTCAAGCTTCAAAGACCATCATGTTTCTGGAGCTCCTGGCTGGCTCTCCTGGGCTTGTTCAGAATGCCAGCAGGGAATATACTTATTTAAAAGATTGGCCATAATGGTTATTTCTCTTGACTCTGTCAAATCCTGTTCGCTCTTTCAGGATCTGCCTCTGTGTATTTATGAATTTATAAGGGCAAGATAATGAAAATGCTTTTAAATTTAAAAATAGTTTTCACAATTCTAATGCTTAGCAACTAAGCATTAAAGGGGAAAAGGAAAACACGGTGGCACTCTTTCCTTTAAAGCTCCCCTGTTCATGCACCCGTTTCTATCTCAGGGGTTTCAAATCAACAAGCATCAAAGCAATGCATATTAACCAAGACCTCTACCATGGACAGTGTTTACCTATTTAAACTGATGGGCTCAGATGAAATATATATAGTAAAATGAATATTGACGCCCAGAAGGGTGTATACAGTAGCTCCAAATGGAACCAGGGGCCACTTCTTTGTTACAGTGCCATGGAAGGTTACTGCTGCAAATGCTGTTTCAAAAATGCTTAATAGTAATAATAAGTGAGTTTAGTTTATGAAGTTTGAATGTGTTCCAGCAGAACAGTATCCTATCAGAGACACAGCCATTAGCTTTAGTTTTGAGTCAATGGCCAGGCAATGCTGCCGCTTTATGGAAATTAAAGTGATGGACCTCAAGCAATCAGAAAACAGTACTTTCTGGAAGGTAACTACTGTGTGCTTCAGCTATCTGCATCTCACACCTGAGACTTGGATAATTAGCATACTAAATGTCAGAAGTGGTTTTTATAATCTGGGGAAATTCATGGTTTATTTATAGGCATGATGAATGTTTGAAATGGGCTATCATTGGTGACTGTAAATATATTCATGACTTGATAAGGCATTTTAGAAACTTTCTATCTTTATAAATCCAGGGAAGCATGGGTGTGTGCCTGTGTAGCACAGAGGGCTCCAATCTTGTCTCTTTAACAACCTTGTGTTTCTTTGCTGATTACAGGTTTAATAGCGGTTCATAGGAGAGGGGAAGCAGAGGACTCTGCCTGTCGATTCTTGTTTGCCTGGCCCATCTTCAGTGAACTTCCATGCAGAACACCTAACATAGATACAGAAAGTTGCAAGAACTGTTTTTGAATCTGGTTTCTAACGCTTATTTGCTAAGTAAGTATATATTCATATGTGGTTTGCTGTCATTGTAAAGCAGGAGTCAGCTTATTAGAGCAAAGCCAACCCTTTTCCACCCAGAGCTTTCAAGGTCTCTTAGACCTACGTCTAATCTCAGGGGCTTAGGTCAGGCATAACAATGCTTTAAGGGAGTCTTTCCTTGGATTTCCGTCATCATTTTCTATTGGAATGTTATGATGAGTCATAGACCAAAAATATGTGAATATTAATCAAACAGGGCCAAATAAATCTTTAACAATATTTAATTAATTATAATCATTAAATTTTGAATCAACTTGTTGCCCTGATAACACTATAACCCAAGTTTTTATAGCACAGACAAGAAAAAAAATACATAAAACTTGCTTGAAAATCTTAATAAGTTATGAGAATATTTTCTCACAGAGAGGAAGTCGGGAACCAGAACTTCAGCCTTAGTTAAATTTCAAAATCCATTTTGCCTGGAACACTAGGTTTGGCAGAACACAAAATACTTTTGCCAAGTCCCCCCTTCCCAATCATTGAAAGACACATGTTGTGTGAAGGGGATTTAATACATGTTTCCCATAATTTAAAAAAATATATATTCTGCTAGTAGATTTTCTGGGCTGAAGGAACTGAAACTGAACATCTTAGTGACACAACCACAAGACTGTTGAAATTAATAAGTACCTAATCAAGTATGATGGAATAGAATTTACTCAGAGGAAATGGATTTTAATAGGAACTGTTAGAATAGGAACAGGAGGAACCGAGGTTGATTATATTTGTTACTAGTGAGATTTTTAGACTTAGGAATACAGGAAGGGCTAAAGAATGAAGTAAATATTCACCAGACAAACATAAATTCAGATCTGGAAGATCATATTGACAAGCTGACCACCCCTTTTTGGTTCAGTTTCTACTTCTGTAAGATTTAAGCGTGGTTGTTTGCTGTTCAACCCCAAGCCATCCATATTGAGAGGCGCTTTTTCTATTTGACCAGTTGTCATTGTCTTGTCTTTCAAAAGTTTTTTTTTTTTCTTTTCTAATGGAACTGCATGCAATGACTCAGATTTTTATCAATGTAACATAGCAGTTGCTGCCTTTTGTGAGTGTAAAATACCCAGGATTACAACAATGCTTGGCTAAAGCGTCAGGAATTTCATGAGTCAACCTAGGCAAGTTGAGTGGTTTGGCTTATTCTTTCCATGAGGCACTTTAAAACCTAGGCAGTCCCATTGGTTGCACGAGGATAATTGGATCCAAAAAAAAAAAGAAAAAAAAGAAAGGACCTTTAAAAGGGATTCCATGTAAAATAGTAATGACAGCCTGGGAAGATGACATTTCAATTTAAGTTAAATTTATTTTTGCTTTATTTATACTTCGAGCTAAGTTAATATATACTGAAAGACACCCCGAATGACAATGACAAAAGTGACATATTACTTCAGCTTTTCTTGGTATTTTTTTCATGTAAATCTTTACCTCATATTCAATGTTTGTGTAAACTCAGAGGAAGGACTCTTTGAAGGAGAAGCAAGCCGGAAGTCTTTCTCAGCCCTATGACATGCAAGCCTTTTTTCTTTCCATGACCTCGTGATTCTGGCCCATGATTCTTCAAACCTGCTATTTCCTGCTGTGTCTGTGGGCCTTTGAGAGCTCCAACACCATGTGATGTCAGAAAGAATGAAGACACAGATGACAAAGGCAAGGCTCTGTCTCTTGCTTACATGAAAAAAGTAACTTGCTTCCACAGAATCCACGAGTTTTGTTGTTGTTTGTTTTGTTTTGCTTTGCATTGCTTTGCTTTTATACTACAATAACTCTCTTCTTTATGCAATGTTGTTACTGATGCTTTTTTGTAAGGGTAAGAGTAAAGATGCATCTTATATTAAGCTCTGGGACATTTCCAGAAGTGAAATAAATTCACTTCTTGTCTGTTTTGCATTGAAAAAAATTTTTTTCACGGCCTCAGAGGTTTATATTGGGAATCATAGGTGATTACTAGAACCTGTATGGATTTTGAATTTTTCATTTTGTTACCCATTCCTATGTCTCTTTCCTTTTTAATTCTGATCTGAAAACTGAGTATCTGTTGAAAGGTATTGAGTTTGGGGTTCAAACGAGACATTGAGAGTGGTTTTCCTTTTAGGTCAGAGATTTATTAAAATTCACTGATGCCCTAGATGTGTAGAGAGACAGGCAGCAGCCTGGAGGGTCTGGGGTGAGAGTTCCCTCTCATTTGTAAGGTTGCTATTATCTGATTTTCTGAAACACCATAGCCAGTTACTACCAAAGTAGTTCCAGCCTCCTTTGGGAATTGACAAGGGGAGGGGTGCTGGAGACTGGAGCCAGGGCTCCAGGCCTCTGTTCCGTTCTATACCCCATTTTTTGAATGGGTTGTTTGGTTTTTTGGTAGTTAGCTTCTTGAGTTCTTTATATATTTTGGACATTAGCCCTCTATTGGATGTGGGTTAGTGAAGATTTTTTTTCTCAATCTGTAGGTTGATGATTTGTCTTATTGGCCATATCCTTTGACTTACAGAAGCTTTACTGAGAATACGGAGTGCTCACAAAAAGGGATCTCTCATGACTGCTCTCCGAAAGACTCAACAAACAGCTGAATGAGTCAGATGCAAGATGCAGATATATGCACCCAACCAATGGACAGAAGCTGCTGACCCCTGTGGTTGAATTAGGGAAAAGCTGGAAGAACCTGGGAGGAGGGCAACCCTGTAGGAGGACCAGCAGTCTCAATTAACCTGGACCCCCAAGATCTCTCAAACACTGGACCACCAACCAGGCAGCATACACCAACTGATATGAGGCCCCAACACACACACATACAGCAGAGGACTGCCAGGTCTGGGTTCAGTCAGAGAAGATGCACCTAACCCTGAAGAGACTGGAAGACTCAGGCAGTTTAGAGGTCTGGTGGGGTGTGGACACCCTCGCGGAGACAGGGGTTCGGGGAGGAGGTATGGGATGTGGAACAGTTGGAGGGTCGACCAGGAGGGGAATAAAATCTGGAGTCTAAATAAATAAATAAATAAATAAATAAAAGATTTTAAAAAATCTTAGGAAACAAGTTTTGATAGAAATCAAAATTAAGCTGGGCGTGGTGGCACATGCCTTTAATCCCAGCACTCGGGAGACAGAGGCAGGCAGATTTCTGAGTTCGAGGCCAGCCTGGTCTAAAAAGTGGATTCCAGGACCACCAGGGCTGTACAGAGAAACCCTGTCTCAAAAAACAACAAAACAAAACAAAGAAATCAAAATTAAGCTGAAACTTCAGACATCAGCACTTTAGATTTGTATAATAAAATACAAAACAAGGAACAACCAACGTAATGCATTTGTTAAAACTTGCAAAGGCCTTGGCAGCCTGGGGGCATAGTCCCTCAGAAGGCTGTGAGTATGAAGCAGTGAAGAGAGGACCTGTAGGTGCAGACCTGGGATGTTTCTCAGGATCCAGGAGTGCAGCCAGGTAAGAGGGACAGTTATGTAGCTGACAGATTAGTGAGCTTGGAGGTTGGGGTGGGGGAGAGTCCCTTCCTCACTGACTGAACCCCATCTTCCTTTTTCTCTGACAATACCAGGAAAGGAATCACTCCTTAGGATATAAATTAGCATGGAAATAACGTTGGTATCTGGGCCTTGACATGCCCAGCAAGAGAAAGCTCCTTTTCTCCTGATTTAAAAAAAAAAAAAAAGATTCTAAATTCTGTCTCTACCCTTGAGTAGTCACCATGACGGTATACAAACTCGCCCCAATGATTAGCACATACTAGTGTCTCCTTGTTTTAAAATTAATCCAACTGGGCCTGTTAATCACTTGGTGGAGTGTCCATCCTCTCAGGAAAATTGTTTCTTTTATGGAGATGCTAGGATGGGAGAGAAATCCTTATTCCCTTATGTGATAATGTGCTTCTTCTACAGGTGCTCCTGTCCTTGACTACAGCCTCGCCGGGCCTTCTTACGTGTCTGATTCTCACTTTCCCATCAGCTATGTGCTCTTTCAGTACTGGTCAGCTATGTGCTCTTTCAGTACTGGTCAGAGGCAGGTCATGCGTTCCCAGTTTTCTAAAGCTTCTCCTACTCCCAACACGATGCTGCCTGCTGACATCCACTGCAAATGCACGCGTTTCGTCTTTCCTCTTCCTTACCTCCTTATTGGGTTGTCAAGATTCACAGCTTGCCTTCACTGTATCTTTTTCTTCAAATGTGAACAAAATTGTTTTCAAGGTTTTTTTGAATTCAGTTTTAATTTATTTTATTGAGGAAACTAAGAACCCCAAACGCAACTTCAGATTTCCATGTGACATATGGCACCCAATGTCAAAGAATTAAATCATTAAAAATTGTGATATGGGGTATCTAGAGGCATTTTTGAGTTCAACATAGGTCTTCCTACTTACCTCAGGAGTGCTTTGCTCAGGGGCTGTCTCATCAAAAGGAAGGAAGGGAGAAAGGGAGGGAGGGAGAAAGAAAGAAAGAAAGAAACAAACAAACAAACAAAAAAACTATTATATGGAGTTTGGGGGAAAGACAATATTTGAATCAGTAATCGGAAAGAGGGGTCCTCTGCTTAGTTCAGTTGGCCCTTCTGAGGGTTGTTTGGGTGTCCCTTCTCAGTTTCAGTCAAGTCCTGCCTCATGTGTAAATTTCAGGCAGGGGTAAAAGACAGTAAGGAACCAGCAGTCAGGATTCTCTTCTAGGGTTCTGGGCTGTCAGCATCAATGGCTTGACAACTGTGTCACCTGACCAGCTTCTATCTTCTGCTCTCAACAATTAAACATTTTAATGTACCCTGTAGGGATTTACTTTAGATTAAATTGTGAAACATTCTTTAAGTTGATTCATTCTGTGTTATTATTAGAGACACAGGAAACACCAATAGTGTAAAACAGACAGACAGACAGACTAGATGTAGCTTAACATGACCAGAATCTGGTAAAATATATTTCAGATTTGCCTTATGAAAAAAACACACCTACAGATTGGTGTGTAACACGATAGACCTCTAATATCTGTGTACGTATGGGATGGATGAGCACTGGGTGTTAGAAGGTTCTGTGAGGTTGGTGAAGAGATCATCATTGGTCAGTGATGAAGACATGGAATGCCACAATGGTCTGGGGGGGATTTCACAAAATGCAGTCTTTTCTGTAAGGGTCTGAACTACAAAGAGGTTCTCACGGCTACGAAGACAGTGCCCACGTCAGTGGCCATTAAGGAACAGAAACAGGAGACTTTCAGGACTCAGGGACTGGGCCTCTGACCATCAGATTAGCAGCATCTGCAAACTGGGTAGAAGTGCACATGCTCAGGCTTCATTCCTGATCTACTCATCATTATCTCTGGGATGAAGCATCAAGTCTTCCAATCCAAAGCTTGTGGATGTTGTAATAGGAAGTCTTATGAATAGGCCCGAAAACAGAATCGGCCAGAAAAGCTTCCTGGGAGATTAGAAACCTGATTTATGTATTCACATCCAACTCTCCAGGAGGTTGAAAGCAATTTTTTTCAGAAAGATTTTATAATTATTTATTATTTCTGGACAAAAGACAACTTATCTTGGCAAATCAAATGTAAACTTGAGATCATAACCCTACCTAAAAGTCTGAGAAAGAAAATGTTTTTTTTGTTGAAGGCTTCTGTGTCTTTTATGGTTCTGATCTGTGACCACATGTGAAAATGTATTTCTTTTTCTTGTCTTTTCTCCAGCAAGTTCTGAAGACATCTCCATGACCTGGGTGTGTCTGCTTTTGAGGCTGACCAAATGTCAACACTAGTAAATGTTTCTTAAATCAATTGATTATTGAGACAAATTAGAATTAATATTTTAATTCCAATAACATTTTAAAAGGAACTTTATGAAGCTACAACAGAATTATTAATTTATCAGGTACAATCTTTTGAAGTGATAAAGTGTGATTGAAGCAATGTTAGCATAGTTTGGTTTTTACATTGATAGTTACAACCAAGTGCTTTCTAAATATACTTTATAATTATGAATAGAATTTATTTTTCTTTCCATGATATGGCATAACATAGAAAATGTGTATTTAACCTTTGATCTCTTTGCAAGAAAAAAATATTATTTTCCTTAATTTAAATGGTATTTTATTATTTTCACTACTATTTGTAAACTATTATTTTAAAGGCTTGTAGGAGGAGAGATTTAGGGAAAAGAATGGTTAGGGCTTTCCTAAGACTCACATGCTGTGCTGGGGGAAGGTAAACCTGCAGCCTTCCAGGGCATAAAGATTGGCATCCACAGGCATGGGTTCTCATAAGTGCACAGCTGATGGCCAGATGGTGACAGTTTAGAGAGAGGCAGAGCTGTCAGCACCAGGAACATTCAGGTTACATCCAGATGTTCTGTGTGGGCTGTGACAGAGTAGGGCCTGCCTGTACTAAGACGGGAGAGACAGCATGTGCCAAGATAGAGGAGTCCCTGCCTTGATTCAGAGAAAACCTAGGTTTAAAAACAGTGCAGAAATAATTCTCCTGCATAATGATGAGATTTTTGAAAAGCTCCTTCATAAAAGTTAATATTAGCTAACTGCTATAAGATATAGACACTGTAGCAAGAGGGCATATCCTGCTAACTGATGTTGCCATTACTAAACAACCCACTAGAAACCTTATACCAGCAACCCAGGGAAGCAATAAACACAGCACATAGCTACTATGTTTCATCTTTGTTGTGACTCCTAAGGTGCATGGCTGGGTTCTATCAGTTTAAAGCAACACTGTCCTTACTGCATTCGTTAGTTTCAAGAAGTATCACTGCCAAGGTCTCAGACATGCTTTTTTTTAAATTTTATAGTTGGGGGTCTATGAAAATAAACAATCTAAAGAATCTATATCTATTCCACACAATTCTCTAATCCACAGGTGTCTTTGAGTTAACTTGGTTGATATACCCAAACTTAAAGACCAACCCAAATCTCTTTCCAGTAGCAATGATAGCTTTGTATTTTTCCAGGAATGTGTATGTTCATTCTTCTGATGTACACATCACCAGATCTCTCCAAATCTCATGTTTTAAAGTTAATTTCATTAGTTCCTCCCATAGAAGGTGGTGATCAAATTTCTGTAGCTATATGTATCAGGATACATGTATACTTTTCTTCCAACCTTAATAAATTGCTCAAGCTCTATTCTATACCTTGTTGCAGTATGTAATGCCAGAACTAACCATACTTTTAAGTTGCAGTCAGAATCTTTATCATCACTCACATCTATAGCTTACTCCATAGGGCAAATTTGCAAAATTTATGGTGATTAGTGTATGAATGAGGCCTTTAGTTCTAAATTTACAGTCTTGGGTCACAATCTAGATCCTGGGTGAGATATATAACTCATTGAAATAATTCTTCTATAACATGCATGGGGGCCGGGCATGACCACAACAACTTTGCCCTCCAGAATGGATCTAACAGCTTGGGGTGGCAGCTATTTGTTACAGACACAGCGGTAGCATAGAATCTTAGAAGGTGCAGGGCTTTTCTTCACATCACTATCCTAACTCAGCTGGATTCTTCCATTGCAAAACATTACTTAGCAGTTTTCTGAAATTTGTCTGGATGGTGAGAATTGAGAATGAGGAACTGGGAGACGTGAGTCGGTTATGGTTGACTCATGTGTGGTCTAGGGCTTCAGGCCACCTATATTCTCTTCAAGACAGCTCTAGAAATACTATGATTAATATTTAAACACTATTTCATTATTAGATGCATGATCATAGTGTGTATACACATTTAAGTTTGGTCAATAGATGAACTATGAGTAACTCAGTCAAGGTTAAAGGGAAAAAGACTAGTTGGGAAATAATGGGACAAGTTGCCCATTTTTGAAAATTTTAATTTCTTAAATAGGAGAAATCTCTGAATTCATATAGTCTTCCAAAGATACGCTTGCTACGGACTGATAGTCTCAGAAAATAATCTTAAATAAGTGAATGGAATGAAAAATCCACTTGAGATCATCAGCTGATCCCAACAGTATACTGTTCTTCAACATTTTAAATTTATTTTTTCTTGAATTAATTTTGGATAATTTTGTTCATGTACTTTTCCAGTTGAACTCAGAATACTCTCAAAGAAAATTGCTCTTTAAAGAACTAATACTTTACTGTTAAATATTTTATTAATTTGAAGACATGTGATTCCTTTTAATATGACAAGTACCGTAGCAGCCTTATTTATAATAGCCAGAAGCTGGAAAGAACCCAGATGCCCCTTAACAGAGGAATGGATACAGAAAATGTGGTACATTTACACAATGGAGTACTACTCAGCTATTAAAAATATGAATTTATGAAATTCCTAGGCAAATGGATGGACCTGGAGGGCATCATCCTGAGTGAGGTAACCCAATCACAAAGGAACTCGCACAATATGTACTCACTGATAAGTGGATATTAGCCCAGAAACTTAGGATACCCAAGATATAAGATACAATTTGCTAAACGCATGAAATTCAAGAAGAACGAAGACCAAAGTGTGGATACTTTGTCCCTTCTTAGAAATGGGAACAAAACACCCATGGAAGGAGTTACAGAGACAAAATTTGGAGCTGTGACAAAAGGATGGACCATCTAGTGATTGCCATATGCAGGGATCCATCCCATAATCACCTTCCAAACGCTGACACCATTGCATACACTAGCAAGATTTTGCTGTAAGGACCCAGATATAGCTGTCTCTTGTGAGACTATGCTGGGGCCTAGCAAACACAGAAGTGGATGATCACAGTCAGCTATTGGATGGATCACAGGGCCCCCAATGGAGGAGCTAGAGAAAGTACCCAAGGAGCTAAAGGGAACTGCAACCCTACAGGTGGAACAACAATATGAACTAACCAGTACCCCAGAGCTCTTGTCTCTAGCTGCATATGTATCAAAAGATGGCCTAGTCGGCCATCACTGCAAAGAGAGGCCCATTGGACTTGCAAACTTTATATGCCCCAGTACAGGGGAACCCCAGGGCCAAAAAGGGGGAGTGGGTGGGTAGGGGATTGGGGGGGTGGGTATGGGGGACTTTTGGGATAGCATTGAAAATGTAAACGAGGAAAATACCTAATAAAAAAATTTAAAAAAATATGACAAGTACCTCTATGCAGAAAGCTATACTATTTTTATTTATTCAATTATTCATTAGATTACAGCTTTTATTCTTCTATGTATGTTGTCATCTTTAAATCTCACATATTTTAGTTAAACTTTCAATAAGTTACAATATTTAACCACACATTTTTTTTAATTTTACTTTCTGATTAACGTACAAGATATCAGTTAGCATTATAGCAGTTTGGAAAAGTGTTCTTCAATAGGTTCTCCTTTTTTCTCACCTCCTCCAACCTCATGCTATAATTTTCTTTCCTTCCCAACTCTCTTTTCTTATTTTCTATCTCATCTGTTCTTTTGCAACCCCCTTCAACCACAGTGTTTGTTTGTTTGTTTGTTTGTTTGTTTGTTTGTTTTCTCTCCCTTGGTCTTCTTTACAGTATTTTTAGGGGGAATCACCCCTCTCTATGTGCTGTGTGTGTACAATATAGGCTAGAGTTGTCACATGAGAGGATATGCAACTTTTTAGCTTTCCAGGAGCTACACATAAATTTCACATGTACAAATCAAAAAAAAAATTATAAAGGATTACATCAAATAAACTTAAAAAACTTAAAGACAGAAATAATAATTGTCCTGATAGATAAAGAACAGCCATTTGACAAAGGTCAACATGCCTTCATAATAAATATTCTGGAGACATTGGGACCAGGTGCAGCAGACCTCAGAATAGCAAAATCTGCACTCTACCCCTTCAAGGTCAGGGAGTTCCAGAACAATGTGAGTCTATGCACTGTCCATAATTCTTTGAGTATTACCCACCTAAGTCCCCAAGCAGCTGGGACAGTGAACATGATTTTGTAAACAGATGTCTTTTCTTTTTTTTTTTTTTTTTTTGGTTTTTCGAGACAGGGTTTCTCTGTATAGCCCTGGCTGTCCTGGAACTCACTCTGTAGACCAGGCTGGCCTCGAACTCAGAGATCCGCCTGCCTCTGCCTCCCGAGTGCTGGGATTAAAGGCGTGCGCCACCACACCCGGCATGTCTTTTCTTCTTATGTTTTACAATTTTGACAAAATGCTATTCTATTTTTCAGTGCTCCAATATGCCTGGAAGAAGGCATTGACAGGTTGCAATTTTAAATCCATTTAGCTTCCTTTTCCCCTGAATAATTCCATTTGGCAGTCTTCTCTATGCCCATTTTTTTTCCTTGTCATTTAGAAGAGTTCTGGTTTGGTTTGACCAAAAAGTAGATTAATTGTGCAATTATAAAACACAACTACCATGTTCTGAGAGGAAAAATTGTTTAAAAATGGATCAGTATTTAACAAGAATAGATTTTGGAACATCTACGAGCTGTAAGGTAGTAGTCCTCTGTCAGTATAGAATTATGACTTTGTCTGTAATAGGAACTAGAGAGAGATATTGCAAAAAATCCCTTGGTCAGTGTGTCAGATGCCTTCCCAGAATTCTATTCTGCCTTATCTTTTTGGAAGCTACAAGTATAGTAATATTTAACAGTTTGAAAGGTTGCATCATTAATAAAGTATTTCATTTGAAGCTGATTAAAATTTAAAACTAACATAACTGTGCTATGTTATTCTTTAAAAAGATATACACATAAGAGTAGACAATTTCTTATAATTTCATTCTAATTTTAATTCTGGGGGATTGATTACCAGGTTATCAAACACTGAACATGAAGAAAAATGAATGGATGGGCAAGCTCAAGGCCCTGAAACTGGGTACAAAAATAAGGGCCATGATTAATTGGAGGGCAATATATAAAGATCACAATGGTGATTGACTCCAGAGTGCCCAGCTCAGGACCTCAAACATAGATGTAAAGGACCATGTCTGATACTGGTCCATGCTAGCTGTGCCACGTTAAAGCAAGTATAAGACTCTCTCTCTGTGGGAGCATGAGCAAAGTGTACTAATTACCCTTTCCCCAGGGAAAATTTATATCCCTGCACCATATACATCTATACAGACTGCATTCTGGATGAATGGTCTTCTGAAAAGAACACACCCTTTTCTTGGACGTACCCTGTGTTGGCTAGTTTTATGTGAATTTGGCACAGGCTGAAGTCATCTGAGGGAAACTCATATGAGAAAATATTACCATAAGATCTGTCTGTAGGCATTTTCACAATTAGTGATTGATAGCAAGGGTCTACCCCATTGTAAATGGTACCATTCCTGGGCTGATGGATCCAGGTTCTATAAAAAGGTAGGCTGAGAAAACCATAAGGTCCACCAAGACCTTATGCACTAAGCAGCCTCCGTCATGCCTCTGCCTCAGCTCTGGCCTCCAGATTCCTGTCCTGTGCAAGTTCCTGCCCTCAATGCTTTTAATGATGAACTGTTACGTGGAACTGTGAGTAGAACAAACCCTTTCCCCACCAAGTTTCCTTGGTCATGATGTTTCATCACAACAAAAGAGACCCTGATTAAGACATACCCACAAGAGAGAGAATAACAACAGAGAAGCAGAACCCTGTGCCTGCTAAGACTGTGGTCATTGCTCATCTTGGCTTACTTTTTCCAAGTACATGATTGGGTCCTCTCCCACTCTAATTAAACTCGTGTCTGCTTGATTTCCTACTGGGTCCCATGTGAATTCTTCTTTTTGTAGAACACAAAGGCAAACTGGTACCTACTGGAGATCAGAGGACACAGGAGAACTCTCTATGACAAACTCTCTTTTCTATTTTATGTGGAAAGAACAATTTTCAAGATGAATTAGTTGATTAAAATAGGCACATGAATTTTAATTGTTCTCTACAAAACACTCTCTTGATGTCATTCATCATTGCAGGTAGGTGGGGAATCGATACACTTTACTGCCAGCAAAAAACAAAATCTACCATGGCATTGAGAAAGCAAGTAGTTTTTTTTTCCAGAGTCACTAAAACAGACACTGTCCAGAAGTCAAGTTATCAGTTTCCAGTCATCCAGATGGTACAAGGATGGATAAGACCTAGGCATACATCAGATGTTTGCAAACAGGAGAATGGAGAAAATCCTCTGAGAGTGGAGGCTTACACTCTTATCACTGGGTGGTTAAAGCCTAGAGGCTCTATGTCCAAGATCAAAGAGGAAACTTCCAGTCATAAAGCCTAAAGCATGGGGTAATTGCCTGTGATTTACTTCCTGAATGATGTCACTGAAGCAGCTTCTATGGTCTCTGCCCATGCTGCAAAGCTTTAGGGAGTAGATACTGTGGAAGCTTTTGCTGTCTCCCTTCACTGACAGAATAGTAATACTCCTGACTCTTCTTTTGTTTAACTCAGGATATTTTGAGTTGCAGCACAACTCATCACACATGTACAGAGTCTGTTTTCCTTAAGTGGACAAAGAGGTTCAGGCTGGGCAGGATTCTATTCCATAGCATACTGATCCTTGCCACAAGGCAAATTAAGGCCCCGTATACTCTGCCTCAAAAACAACCACAGTTCACTGAAGCTTGTGATTGTTGAATTAAAATGAGGACATGCCTGCTCTTAGATATGGGTGGGGAGAAAGTTCTTCTTCTTTATGAGGGAGAAAACAGCCAGAGGCATCTGGAAGAGTCCAACAGAATAGATCAGCCCACAGAAGAAGAGAGAAGAACAGAGGAAAAGAGGGAAGATAAAAGGAGGCCAAGAGAGCAGAGACAACCAAGAGAATTAAGAGAGAGAAAAGAACTAAGAGCCAATAGGGCAGAGGACCAAGAGAGCACATGTGAACCAAGAAAGCACCAGCCAAACTGGCTGAGTTATATAGGGATAAGAAATTGGGAAAATGGAAGCCCAGCATCTGGACTGGAGAATGTTAGGATAAGGGGGCCAGGTGAGAAATTCTGGGAGGAGCCACAGGTTTGAGTGATACTTGTCCCAGGTTTCCTTGGAACCTGACAGCTATCAATCCCTTAAGGACAATAGATGTTTGAGAAGAGAAAGAGAACTGAGGAAGATAGAGATGGACAATATGAAAAAGGAAAGAAATCTCTGTGGGCTATCTCATTTGCCAAGTAGGATATTGCACTTCTTAATAGAAATGCACTAACAAGATTCCACCTGGCCCTACTGTGGCTTCCTAAGATTGCAAACATAATTAGCGTGATATGTGATGCCTCTGTTGGTCTAATGGAGAACACAATTCTATCTGTGCTACTTTTATTCATGGCTATGCCGTTGCGCACATTTTAAGACACTGACTATAAAAATGGACCTGAAGGGTTTTCAGGCTTTTGTGGGACTGCTGAAGTTCATCCATCTCTTTTGAAACATTCCCCGAGTCGGCCCTGTGATAGCCCTAATGCATTCAAACTCACGTTCTACTCAAAACTCTCTGCAGTTTCCCAGCTACACCTATTCTCAGTCTTCCTGGACACCATTTTTAAACCAGTCTGCTTTGCCTGTAGGTATCAACCAATCTGTTCTCCCAGATTCAGAACAAGTTTCCCTTCTTGTATAAAAGAGTTGGTTGCATCCGCTTCTTGCTGCCCAAATGGATCAGTTAACTTCTATATCCTCCCATAGTATTGTTGGCACACACCTGTGTGCTTATGTGTCTGTTTATCTGCTGAGTTGAAAGCTCCTTGGGGGTAGGAATCCTGGTGTATCTTTACCTTTTCTGAAAGGAACACAATAGCCAACACTTATATATTGTTATTAAGTAAACATAGATCAGTTATCTGCTCTGCTGTTCTCTTATAGAGCTGTCCATCTTTGCAGGTTTTGTAAGCAGTGGAAAATTTGAGAGAGAAAGATTCTAGAAACTCCATGTTCAATTCCATTTGATGGACAAAGTCCTTTTTCAGGCTGCACACATTACAGCAAGTCCTGGTTGTGCTGAATATAAACTATTTGCAATCAACTCTTACAGTTCCTACCTTTCTCCTTTCTTCATTTCCAATCCTTGTATAATTACACCATAGAGCCATTATTAATTTTTATCTTATTTTTTTTGTGTGCTGCTGAATCTCCTGTGTATATCAGGAAAGCTCTCTGCTACTGAACTACAGCCCAGCTCCTGAGAATTTTTATTTTAAGCAATACTGATGTTTAATACCGGATGGACTTGGTTTGGGTGTTTAAGCAATCTTGTGATTTTAATATGAAAAAGGAGAATAGGACTGCAAGGTTAAGTGAATCTCTTCAGAAAGAAAGTTTCATGTCTTAAGACATTGAAAAGTACAAAGCTTAGAGGTTGAACTTTGACTTAAAGCCAAATATTCGAACTCTAAACTTAAATGCCTTCATAGCATCCGCAGATTAACATTTATCTCCAAATGCAAGCAAGCCTCAGGCACTGAAGCAACTGACAACTCCATCCTTCTCAGTTGCTCAAAACAAAACCCTTGGGGTCCTTTATAAGAGAGGAGATAGAAAACCAAATTGTTTGGTGGTAAAGAAAGAAACAGATAAATTGGGTTGAGAAGTAGGAGATAAGGAATACAAAACTTTGTTTACATAAACTTTGTTTGTTTCATAGGATTAACACTAAAAGACTTCTTTATAGTTTGTTCTACCAATTTGTAGAAGGCTGGCTTTGCTTAAAGGTGATGAGGAAGCCCAGCGAAGATGTTGAATATTTTACCTCCTTTAAATTTGTCACTGGTTCACATGTTTGAGTCCCGGTATATGATATGATCGAGGAAGTAAATATTTGTACTGGTAGAACTGAGCATACTTAAGTTTATATTTGGGTGTAGAGCCTGTAAAGTGGAGGTCAGAACATGGTACCCAGGATTGCATGCTGGTGGCCTGCTAATAGGTCCTTACATGGAGAAGCGAGAGGGAGATACTGGGAATCAGAGCAGAGTGTGGAGCTTCGAACCAGCACATCCTCTGCTCTGCTACTTATTGTTCAGCATCACAAATCTTTGCTTAAGCATTTAATTCTTGCTGCAGGCTACATGGGTATACAGCTAATGAGTAAAGTCTCTAAGGATGTTACAGAGATTTAAGGAGAATGTGAAATGAAGTACAATAAAAAGGTAAGGGATGTGCCGTAAGAGCTATCCAAAGTCCACAGGCAGGCATTCAAACAAGGGCAATCTCCCCCTCCTCCACACCCCTGACCCCTGTCCCCTTTCTTCCATTTTTGCAAGGCTGCCTCAGGTAAAATTCATAGCAGGTTTTGAGGACAAAGTTAACCCTGAACTAAGGACATTTCCTCAGGTGGCAGGTTTAAGGAGACTATTCCAGGTATGTACTCATCAGTTATCACCACTGTGATGAGTACATCAGACAAACAGCTAAAAGAAAGAAGGGTTCATTTAGGCTCATGGTTTTGCAGATTTCATTGCTGTGGGAGTTTGCTGAAGCACAGCATCTTGGGAGGAGGCTGTGGCAAAGCAAATCTGTTCATTTTGTGACAGGTAGCAAGCAAGACTGAGAGGAAGGAGCCAGAGCTAAGACCCAACCTTGAAAAGTGTGCTCCCCAGTCATCTATTTTCCTGCCAGGGCCCACTTCTTAATCTTCCCATCACCTCTCAATAATATCATCAAATTATATTAATACATTCATCACTGCACAAAGCCCTCTGATAAAGTCCTAGCTCCCATGATCCAGTCACTCTCAAAGATACAACGCTGAACACTACTGCATCCAGAAGTAAGCCTTTAATAATGTGTGTTTGGGGGCAGTACTTCATCAGCAAACCATAGCAAGATGAAAAACAAAACAGTACTGGGATGGATCAGGTACATTTATGAGACTAGCAGAGTGGGCTGAACATCACATGGGCTGTGTGTTTCCTGGTCATCAGAAATAAATCTAAACAGACAGCCTATACTTCAATGTCAGGCAGGTCTGAATTACTACAGTAGGTCCATCACTGGCTCATTATACCAACTCATGGAAATTATTTAACCTCTGTCACCCGCAAGTTTTCTCTTTTTCAAAATTAACCCAATGAAACCATCATATGTCTTCTAGATCATTTTGGGATAACGTGTGTCTCCTGGTTGTTTATGATTATTTTACAGAAACCTTGAAGCTCAGGTTAAAGAGTTTGCATCTTTTTGTTGTCCCTTTATGGAACTTGCCACACCAGGCAAGCAGATTGGAATAGAATGATGGGAATATGGAGGAAGGGTTGTGGGAAGGAGCTGTCACTCAAGACAAGCCAGGAGCTGCTTCTGCAGTCAGACCTCAGGTTTGTCCACGGGCTGACCCCACTTTATGGTCCATCACTGACGTCAGCCTTTGAGCATGCAGAGGGTAGAGGCCTTCAGGTCCCCCCAGCTTCCAACCTGCTTTTCTGCCATTAGCTTTTTCTGTCAGTGAGAAAGCAGCACGACACTGAGACTTCTACCAAATGGCATTACTATTAAAAGGAACGAACTTAATTAAGCTCCCATGCTGAACATCTGAAGTAAGCACCTTGAAAGACTGTGCAAGGCTGAGAAAACCAACCTTGTGAATTTACTGTTTTCTGGGTTGTTTCAACTTAAATAATTTCTAGCTCCATTTGCTTCAGTAATTCAGCTGAATTGCTATGGCATTCTGAGAGTTGCACATACCAAATTGCATGTTAGCTATTTTAAATGCAGTGAAACGATGGGCCTCAATCAGGGGACTTGCTACTGAACAGCCTGCACTGGGCCTTCAGCAGCATGCTGCATCTTTAGTTTGGGAGAGGTACCTTAATGGCTGCCTTGTTCTTGAGGTGGTTGTAAGGATTAAGTAAGGTGGCAGATTGTAAGTGCTTGTGCTCTCTATGCGACACAGGGAAGAGACGGTCATATGGAAAAGTGTACATCCATGTAAATCGCCCAGAAGCTTTCTGGGCTTTAATGCTGATAGGTATGGTGGGGTTGTATTATTGCTTGTAATCTCAGCATTGGGAGGCAGAGACAGGAGGATTCTCAAAGGTTGATGGAAGACAGTTTAACCTAATTGATTGGCTCTAGGCCAATGAGAAACATACAGGAGGTGGCTGACACTCTTGAGAACGACCCCGGAGGTTGGCCTCTGGCCTCCACATTTCAGTAGACACACATCGATGCACACTGGTGCAAGCACATGCACATGAATGCATATAGACATGTGAGTACACACACACACACACACACACACACACACACACGGTGCATCCAAACCTTCCCACTCTCTGTTTTCTCCTCACCGTCTAAAGGTCTCCCCAGTTAACACTCTTGGTTTTGTAGTTGGCAAGCATCCGTTTTGCTTCCTATGTTGACCAAAGTGAACCTTCATCCTGATGAGATTTCTGAAATGTAATTTCCAACTGAGTAGCGATTTTGACATTTTGAGTTTCTAATGCTGACTGTTCCCTACGTTTTGGAATACGAGTGGGAGGAATTGATCTCAGAGTTAAATTATTTCACCAAGGACAAGTTAATAGCACAAGGGTTTGGTACAGCCAGCTCTCTCATTAGGAACTGTGCTACAGGGCAAGATGATTGATGACTGAGTCAGTATCTTAGTCTTGTGAAACACTACAAGATTCATCGGTTCTTCTAGGGGAAAAAAGGGGAAATTGAAAGCAAAATCTTATTGCTTCCTATTTTGTCCCAATGTTCCCTTTTTGCCAACAAAACGAAGTACTTAACTTTTGAAATGTAGACACACAGATAAGAAAATGTGTGTAATTACTTAATAAGGGGGGACTCGCATAATTACTCAAATTCAATGCATAAGGAAAGGGAAGCTATTCTAACCCAAGTTTCTGGCAGATAATAATGAATTAAAAATAGTGAAAACATTCAGGCTCTGCAGTCACACTTCTGCTGTTACATATGGCATTCAAGAATTTGTGCTCCCCTGCCTCCTGGCAAGCAGATGGTTTCTCAGTTGTATTTAAACCAGGGGTTACATGGATGGGCAGAGAGTAATGGCCTTTCATCTTGAGTTTAGTTTGAGATCTAGTGGCTTGTGTATTAACTTTATCAAAAGAAAAAATATTTCTTATGTATATTAATGTTCTATAAGACCTCTAACAATGATTAGACTTGTTAAAAGAAATCCTCGCTGGTCATCAGAGCAAGGTGTTGTGGGGGTAGCAATTTTTCTTTTTCTTAAATTTTTATTAGTTCTTTGTACTAATAATATTGTACATTGTTTTTGTCAGTTTTTCTCTCCTCCCCCAATTTCCAGATCTCCCCGTACCCTTTTTCCTATCCACCCAACTTTAATCCTTAAAAACAAAAGAAAGAAAGAAAGAAAGAAAGAAAGAAAGAAAGAAAGAAAGAAAGAAAGAAGAGAGAGAGAAAGGAGGAAAGAAAAAAGCCAAGAACGAACTTTTGCCACCAAAATATTCTTGGTTGTGTGGCCTGCTACTGGAACATGGTAAAAACTTAGTTCGGGCTACAGTCTTTGAGACTGGTAAAAATATTTTAAAAAATAAATATTTATTCCTGTTTATTTTAAGTTTATGTTTAAGTGTATACATATATGTTTGATCACTATGTGTCTGCTTGGTACTTAAGGGGGCCAGAAGTGGGTATTGGGTCCCTGGAACTAGTGATTCGTGCAGTGAACTGCTATGTGGGTGCTGGGAACTGAACTGGAGTCTTCTGCAAGAACAGTAAATACTTGGGATTACTGAGTCACCTCTTCAGCACCAAATATTTATTTAGTTTTTCAGGATGAAGTAGAGATGGGTTTAACAGAAAATTTAGAACAAGCCGGGCATGGTGGCGCACACCTTTGATCCCAGCACTCGGGAGGCAGAGGCAGGCAGATTTCTGAGTTCGAGGCCAGCCTGGTCTACAGAGTGAGTTCCAGGACAGCCAGGGCTACACAGAGAAACCCTGTCTCGAAAAACCAAAAAAAAAAAAAAAAAAAAAAAACCAAAACAAAACAAAAAAACAACAAAAATAATTTAGAACAATTACTTCTCTTACTGTGGAAAGGAATGTTAAATCCAAGAAGGATGTCTCTCTTTGCGTTCCTTGTTGAAGCATTCAAAGTGCAGATAATAATCAATTGTGCATTAAGGACTTTTACTTGCTCATATTCTTATAAATACTCTGCAGTGGAACTTCAGCAAGGACTCCTCGCTGTACTTCATATTTCATTAACACAGTTATTAAACCCATTCTAGATCCTAACATTTGCAAACTATATGCTGTAGACAGTGATTATGTGTTCTTTTGGCTAGCTAACAACTCATCTTCAGTACCTACACTAAAAAGGAGGAATGATTTATTTTTATTTTGTATGCACAAGTGTTTCCTTGCATGCATGTATATATAAGTGTGGCACATGTGTACAGTGTTTAGTGAGGCCAGAAGAGGGCATCTAACTATAATTACAGAGGTTGTGAGTTATCATGTGAGTGCTAGAAGCTTAAGCTGAATTCTCTGTATAAGCAGTAAATTCTCTTAACTGCTGAGCTAATTCTCCAGCTACAAGTTTATGTATTAAAAAACATTATTTATTGTGTTCATGGCTGTTTGCCTACATGTGTGTTTATGTATCATATATGTGTAGGGCTCATGGAGGGCAAACAAGGGTGCTGAGTTCCCTGGAATGGAGTTAAAGACAGTTGTGAACTGCCATGTGGGTGTAAGAAACTAAACCCTGGTCCTATAGAAGAACAGCCAGTGCCAGCCTCAATGAATGGAAACAGAACTTGCAACTGACAAGCCTGGAGTCCGTGCATCTGCATGAAATTCCAGTAATAGGAACACTTCTCAAAAAAAAAAAAAAAAACCAAAAAAAAAAAAAAAAACCCAAAACTGTAGCGATGTAACTGCTTCCCAGAAGTTGCTTATGTAGAAATAACAGAAGAAAACTGCAGAACTCTGCCTTTAATAATCTTGGAAGAAAATTGTAATTTACAAAAGTAGGAAGGAGGATTTGATTGCATTTTGACTGAATAAAATGTGCTAAGAGAATAATGCAGGAAAAGGGTAGGCTGGACTCCAGAGGATAGCATCAATGAAAACATCCTATTCGTGCCCCTGGATTCCTTCCTGGTCGGCAGGACTTTCTCAGCAGCATGTGTGATATGAGATCATTCCTTATGAAGAAACAACTCTCACCTTTATTGTTTGGTGCTCGCAAAATCCCTGTGGAGAGAATATGAAGGCATTTATATACACACACTGATTAATTAATATTGTATAGATTAAGAGATAGTTCCATGTAAAAACATCTAAGAGATGTGTTAGGAGAGAAAATGAAACAGATTACAAAATACCATGAAAAGCAGAATTAGCATGAGTGTGTATATGTATGAAAGACTATAACACTCCCTAACACGACAAAACTATAAAACAATGATTGCAGGTGAGGAAAATGTAGGAGAGTTTCTTTATTTTCCTATGCACTTGAATTTTGACACTAGCAAATTCTATTTTTATGTCAAAAGCAGGTTATTTTTGAAACCAAATAGTGTGGGCTTGGCCATACCTACATGTATGCATTTGGGAGCCGGAGGCAGGCGGATAAGGAGTTGCAAGGCCTGTCTTGGATATATAGTAAGTTCTAGGTCAGCCTGGGTTCCAAGAGAACTTGTCAAAACCAATCAAAAAGCTGTATAGGAGAAAAAATAATTTTTTAATATTTTAAAATTTGGTATGTATGAATGCATTGCCTGCATGCATATGTGTACACAGTTTACATGCCTGGTGCTGAAGGAGATGGAGAGATTATTGGATTCCCTGGAATGGAGTTATGGATGCTTATGAGCACCATGTGGGTGCCTGCGAATTGAACCTGGGTCCTCTGTAACAACAATAAGGGCTCTTAACACATTGAGCTGTCTCTCCAACTCCAAGTGTTATCTTTAAAACCTGGGGTATTAATGTTTAACTGATAAATCTAATTTAAGGGAATGGTGATGAAAATGTGTACAAAGAAAATATAGTACTTACATTTTCTTTTACATAAATGTAAAACTGACCACTGACAAATAAAGCATTATCTAAGTGAAGCCATGTTTATATTTAAGAAGCCTATGTCCTAGTATGTGCTCTCACATACAGGGATCGGTTTGGGGTGTGTGTGTGTGTTGTGTGTTGTGTGTTGTGTGTGTGTGTGTGTGTGTGTTTTAAAGGAACAGTGAATTAAACAAAATCAAGTTTATGAAACTATTACATTTTAAAACAATAGGCTAAAATCAAAAAATTAAAATCCCTAAACCTGAAGTTAGGTGGGGTGGGGCAAGCAGGAAGTGGAGCTCTGGTAGTCCTGGGAGAAACAAGCTGGGCAGTTCTGCCATTGAAAGGCCAATGGAGGTGCCGGAAATGACCAAGATCGGACCCTGAAAAGTGACATGGAAAGAATCAGGAAGGTGATAATCTAGAATATAGGGCAGATCCTGGCCAGTGGGAAGAACTTGGACAGTCTCTACAAGAAGACACAGGACCTAGAAGCCACATCTGAACACTTCAAGAAACATCACAGAAGATGGCCCCAAAGCTCTGGTGAAAGAAATGTGAAAATGAACACCCTCCTCTGTGCGCCTGTTCATAGTCCTCTTCATCTTAGTCTTTGCCACTGGCAGCATGCCAAAGTAGGAAGGAGTCCCCTCTCCTATCTTACTCTTCAGGGGTGAACCTCTCTAAAAGTGACAAGAGGGGCCCTCTCCAGGTCTCCTTCACAAGAGTTTTGCTCAGTCCATGGGAGGACTTCTTATACTTCATACTCCAGGAGCCACTCCCCAGAAGGAGGAAGTTGATGTGTGACTGGATTTTACAGGTTCTTAGAGTGGATTTGAGAGACACAGAGGACCTTTTTGTAGCTGCGAGACTGTTCATCACTGATAGTCAATAAGGACCTTTTAGTGTCTTACCCTGACATCACCCCAAGAATTAAAAAACACAAAAAAGTTAACTTTGAAAAAAATAATTCATATATGAGTCATGACGGAATACTTTTTATGGCTTCATGATGCCATGTGTCTGTAATTTTAATACTCAGGAGGCTGAGGAAGTAGGATTAAGAATTTGAGGACAGGCTAGCCTGCACAATAATTTTAAATGATGATTGAACTATGTCATCATTTTTATCAACCTTCTGAGATCCTGTCTTAACAACAAAATACAATCAATAGTAGCTGTGATAATCTCTGTGTATATACCACCAGACATTATTGTGGAAATGTGAAGTTGCAACATGTAGTGTTGGAGAGGAGATGTAGAAACAAACTTCTGTTGTCCTTCTGGTTATGGGTAATGTAGTGCCTACCTAAGGCAACCTGGTAATGCCAAAAGCCATAACACTGTGGGTGTCCCCACAACTGTGTTCACAACTCTAACATCTTATATATTCAATACAGAAGACTGTGAACCAAGATAGGTAGAGGCTGGGAATATATACCAGTGATGAACGCTTGCCCACGAGGAATGGGGGCCCTGGTTTGGATTTTTTATTACCAAAAAGAAAAGAGGAAAGAAAGAGAAAACATTATAAACATGTCCCAAGCAATGTTGTTAATAGACAGTGAGTTTAGGTATCTGCAGAAGAGGAACTTTTTGCTTTTAACCTTATTGAAATAATAGTAACTCATCTGAGAGTATACTGTGCAGCCTTTAATAATCTATGCATGACAGAACCTAAGGAATGTACTATTGAGTAAAAGAAACCAGACAAGCAAGAGGTTATCCTGTCTATCATCTCTATATAACTCAAAGCCAGACAAAAAGAGCTGGGGCTTCTGGACTTCTGGGCGTGTCCTCTCTCTGATCTCAGGACAGTAGTAGGGTATTCACATTGTTATGTTCAAGCTGCATTGTATGTTTGCTTGCTCTTCCCTGCATTTGCTGTTCTTCAGGGAAACTTAACCAGACTGGCTGCAGGATATGACTATAGAGATGTTCAGCATATATTATGAAAATAGAATCCTATTTACTGTCTTAAGAAGTTTTGTAGAAAAGCTGAGTGTGGGGATTTATATTCACAAAGTAACACAGGTAGATACTTTAGGGGTAGAAAAATAAATGAGATTCCTTTTATTATTTAATTTTTATAAATATAGAATGTAACATATATTTTATACAATATATTATATAAATGTTGGAGACAATTAAATATAAGCATAAATGTAATAGTAGATTTTAATATTGAATTATTTCTAGTTATTATTATTTACATTTAAATTTTTGTTTTTACCAAGTAAGTGCAGAAACACAGACCAGTATTAACAAAACATCCTAATAAAAATAGGACTTAGGGAAAACTGGAAGAACAGATATGACCAAAAATTCAGGCAACTTACGTAGCCTTGTTTCAGAAACAGAACATGTTCTGTCTATTCTGGAGCACATGACACATGACTTCTAAATGACGAGCAAGTGGGAACTCTCTGCATGAGTGTGTAATGATGGGCTCTCCTTTAGAGCTTAGCAGATATGCAGAGTTGGAAACTCACTTTCTCTGTCTGTGGAATGGCCTTAATAATATATTCTCTGTATTTTCCCAGAGGAATTTTGAGGATAAAAATATAATGATACAGGGATAGCTTTGAAGTTTTCAGAGATGCTGGTCCAGGGTGTTATTACAAGGGATGTTCATGAAAAACCATAGGCTAAGATGTGGCTTGAAGGCACCATTTACCAAAACTGTCATTTACCTGTTGGAAGTCCCTATACATTAAACAGATTTGGGGATAAGGCTCCTTTTCTGGCTGTAATATAAGAGCATTTAGTGAATCAATAAAATGTTAGCTACATGGTTTGTAAATGTAAATGCTATTCTGTTTTCAGTAGAAACTAATTTTAAAAAAATTTAAGTCAATATAGACTAATTGTGATCATACAGTTTAGCAATAAAATGTTTGTTTGTTTGTTTTGTTTTGTTTTTGAGACCAGTCCTAGCAATGTTGCTTATGTTAGCCCCTAACTCCTGGGAATCAAAGATCTGACCTCATCTTTTGGAATAGCTGGGACTATAGGTACATGGTTTCCTTCAAAGGACAGAAATGGAGCACTATTTTGTTAATGAATACAGATGCCTAATAATCACGTAACAAGGTATACTGTATATTGGTCATAATTGCTTGAAAATATTCAACTATGGTAGTTTGAATAATAATGGTCCCCATAGGCTCATATATTCGAACGTTTGTTTTCCAGTTGGTAAACATGGAAGGATTAGAAGGTGTGGCATTGTAGGAGGAGGTATGTCACCAGGGGTGGGCTTTGATGGTTAAGAAGCTCATGCCAGGTTCAGTCTCTTCGCTCTCTGACTTGTACCTGTAAATACGATGTGAGCTCTCAGCTACTGCTCCAGTGACATGCCTGCCTGCCTGCCGCCATGATCCCCACCAAGATCATGACTCACCCTCTGAAACTGGAATCAAGCTTCTAATTAAGTGTTTTCTTTTTTAAGTGGCCTTGGTCGTGGTGTTTCTTCACAGCAATTGAACAGTAACTAAGATACCAACCTAGTTAAGTTTGTGATACATGATTTTAGGATTAGCTTTAATACTATGGATTCACATCCCTAATACAAGTATATTTTAAAATTCATAGATATGTATAGTTCACATTTAAAAAAAAAGAAGAGCTATGAAAGAATTATCCCACAGAGAATGAAAGTATCAATCTACAGGGCTCCTACTGGAAGGGACTAATCCTCAGTATAATAAATAAATAGCAGCAGAGAATGGTCCCAGGACAGAATAGCCTCGAAGAATTTTTTCTTAGCTTACTGTCATTCCTCAATATATCACAAGGACTGAGACAACACACAGATACATTTCCATTTGGCTACCCATACAACTCAAAAGGAAAGAAGAGGAGGGGAAAGGAGGGGAGGGGAGGGGAGGGGAGGGGAGGGGAGGGGAGGGGAGGGGAGGGGAGGGGAGGGGAGGGGAGGGGAGGGGAGGGGAGGGGAGGGGAGGGGAGGGGAGGGGAGGGGAGGGGAGGGGAGGGGAGGGGAGAGGAGAGGAGAGGAGAGGAGAGGAGAGGAGAGGAGAGGAGAGGAGAGGAGAGGAGAGGAGAGAGAAGAGAAGAGAAGAGAAGAGAAGAGAAGAGAAGAGAAGAGAAGAGAAGAGAAGAGAAGAGAAGAGAAGAGAAGAGAAGAGAAGAGAAGAGAAGAGAAGAGAAGAGAAGAGAAGAGAAGAGAAGAGAAGAGGAGAAAGGAAAGTGGCTTTACTAAGTTATATCAGTTCTCAGTGGTGTTACTACTTACAAAGAAGTGTTTTCTGTGCTCACATTGCACCTAATAAAGCCAGTGTTGAGGAACAAGTAAGTTGAAGAAAATATCCCAGGATCTTACGATATCAAGAGTTTTCAAAACTAGATCATGCTTTTTACAATGTAAGATGCCTAAAGTTTAGATCAATTTCCCTGCAATAAAGGACACTTCCCTTTGCTTCGGGAAAAATTATTTTATTTTTTTAAACGTTATCTCACCTTTCCAAGAGTTCACCTTTCCTAGAGTTCATCACACACACACACACACACACACACACACACACACACACACACACACATCCTTTGCCTCTGAGAATTACTTAGATGTTAAATAAAACTTTAAAACCTTCCAGACTTCCTTGTCAGCAAGTCACAAACAGGTCTCTAAAATTTGCTAGTAAAGACCTACAGCACTGAACATTCTAGAGCTCCTGACTAAAGTCAAAGGACTTGGAGTCCTCATTTGACATGTGAACTTATTTTTTCAGCTCTGAGCCTTGGTTATTCTTTCTATGTAGTTGTGGCTACCTCAAAGCATTAATGTGAGCATCAAGTAATTGCATTACTTTCATAAAGCTGCAATAAAACACCATGGCCAAGAATGAAATATTCACATACTCAGACTACAGGGGACATTATTTATTCAAACCATCACACCAATTAATAAGATGTATGGAAAAGCATTCTCAGCTAGAAAAAAACCGAATTAAAGTTAATTTTTATTTATATTTTACAATCTGAAATTCTTACTAATAACTGTTTCCCTAAGAACCTTGAGAAGGTTCTTTTACTAGACTTTGGTATGTCAGAAATGTTGCAAGTCCAGTCATATCAATTTATCAAACCATATACATTCAATAAAAAGCATCAACAATTTTACATCCTTAAGTATAACATCACCAGGCAAGAAATGAATGTAGTCTCATCATTAGTTAGAACCTAAACTGATGGCGCAACTTATCAATGATGACAGATGGGTAGCTATTTCCATGCAGTCTCAATTTGCAATTTTGCTTTTGGCTGAACTAAATGATTTTATGACTAACAATATATTGTAGTCGGTACTGGGAGGGGGGCGTGGCTGTGTTATGTTTTCAAGGACCCGTTCTTACAATGTATGAAGCTGTGGTAGCTGAGCTGGGAAGCACCATTCTTTCCTGGGAGAATGCAACACAGTGGGGATTGCTTTATGGGTGGGGGAAATGGAGAATTATTACTCTCCTGAGAGAGACAAACATGAATGTTGTGTGCTTATGTTTGCTAGCAGACTGCTTTAGGAAGCAATGATGGGAAACCCAGAAGAGATTCCATGTGTGGAGGAGCACTCATTGTGTGTAATTGAGCTGCTGCTTAGATTCATAAACACAGCTGGGAACACACTAATATCTGAAGACAGAAAAATCAGGACGTCTTATTTTTATTTTCTTTCGAGTCTAAACCATAAACTAAATGACTTAAAATCTTTGCAAAACTGTGGACGTGTGGAAATGTGCTTTTTGTAATTTCGATGCATAAGCTGTGATTTTTGAGTCGTGATTTATTTTTGAAGTGAAGTACCACGTGTTCAACTTTTTTTCTGTTTCCCTGAAGGTTTACAGTGAGAGGGGAGGATTGCCTGAGGTCTGTTAAGTAAACTGAGATGGTATTTACATAGTGATAACCATTCTCTTGCTCTTAATAATTCTCTTCTACTTGATTATTTTTATGTTTCTAGTTAGATTGATAAAATCAGAGATAAACATACTTAATATTTCCATAAAACTTCTGATTGAAACATTTCAGAAATAGACTTCACTTCATTTGGAGGTAAAACTTTGTCTGGTATTTTTATTTGAAAATACATACTATGACAGGCAAGATGAGAACCTAAAATTTTTCATAAAAATGCCATATTAAATTTTAGGCAATATATGAGGCTACAGAGATGGATCAGCCTTTAGGAACATATACAGCTTTTCTAGTGGACCCACAACAAACATCTCAGCTTCAGGGAATAGATGCCCTCTTGCCCTCTTCTGATCTGTACAAGCAAACACACACACACACACACAGAGGCACGCAACACTTTAAAACATGCAAACAATATAGAGTGAGGTATGTTTTCTTTTATTATCCATTCCTTTAATAAATCTCAGTCCTGAGTGATTTGAGATACATTTTGTTTCTTTGTTTAGCTTTTGGTATTAACAAATTTAAAATAGCTGTTTCTGTAGTTACTATGTGCCAGAACATCTTCTTTTATATTTTCTTCCTAACTTTCTTCATAACTGATATGGTTAATCTTTTCTGTCAACTTGGCTGGATTTGAAATCACACAGAGACATACTCCTGAGTATGTCTGTGAGGTCTAGCTGAGGAGAGAAGATGCACCTTGGATGTGGGTAGCACTATCCCATGAGCTTTCCCCACCCTGAGACTGAATAAAAAGCGAGACAAAAGGCAGGCAGCTAAGCAACCTGACTAGCTGCTTCAAACCACTACAGTCACAGTCACAGCCAACTCACTGGCATACCCTAGCATAGTAGAAACCTAACTCCCTCCCTCCCTCCCTCCCTCCCTCCCTCCCTCCCTCCCTCCCTCCCTCCCTCCCTTCCTTCCTTTCTTTCTTCCTTCCTTTCTTCCATTCTTCCTTCCTTCCATTCTTCCTCCCTCTCTCCTTCCTTTCTTGTTTTCTTCCTTCCTTTTCATCCTTCCTTCTTTCCTTCTTTCTTTCCTTCTTCCTTCCTTCCTCTTTTCATCTATCCTTCCATCCATCCATCCATCCATCCATCCATCCATCCATCCATCCATCCAATGCTTTTGTAAGATGCTTTGTCATGCAATTAGGAAAGTCACCAGGAGAACATACCACTGTCTAAGCCCTGTAATACAACCCCCCCCCCCTGTTAATTACCACATTGTCAATCATGGTCACAAGAGGGTCTCCAGCCCTTCGGTTGGATGTTAGTAACTCAAAACTTTTATCTTATCAAAACTATGTTGAGAGGAAAGATTTGTGAGGGATCATGTTTAGAATGAGTTTCTCTTGAATGACCTTCAAGAACGTATGTGTACTTTCACACTTTGCAAACTTTCCAGATAAAAATTTGGTCTTAAAAAACTAGACCAGTACAAAGATATAGTATCTCCATAATCAGCAGCAGCACAGGGTACATCAGGAGCACACAGAGCATATAGGTGGATGAAGTCTGTTTACTGAGGAATTTGGTCATTTCAACTCTAGTTTTAATATAACAATGGATGGCTATTTTAAATTCTGTCCTACAACTTGGGGTTTTCCAGTTGTTTCTCATCCTGCCAAGGGATTAGTCTCTGAAGGAGATAGAAGAGGACTGAGTTCTAAGTCTCAAGTGAGAATTATTACATTAAGAGCTAAGACAGAAACCTGGTAATTTTAACTGCAGGGGGTGTGGGAGCAGAGTGATTCCTTTACTCAGAGCACTCAGAGGAAGAGAGTTTGCTTGGAGTTGTTAGAGCTTGCTTGGGTCACTATAAATCTTCATTAGTTTTACATGAAAATAGAACTTGAGGCTTTCTTTCAACAGAGTGCAGCATCGATAATTTGATAGCTCTGCAAGCGTGTGAATATGATTAGCTTCTACTTTGTAATTCAGGAGATGCTGAGGTGTCTCCTTTTTCCTATAAGAAAACGCCACTTGGCTATCTCCTAACTGTGCTGTTTGCTCTTGGGTTTTTGGGTCATGGTGCGTATCATTACATACTGCCTTATATCTGCACACAAATTTTTTTAAAGACCTTATTAATTTATTTTATACATATAAGTGCTCTATTCACATTTATACCTGTGTGCCAGAAGAGTGCATTAGATCCCATTATAGATGACTGTGATACCATGTGGTTGCTGGGAATTGAACTCAGTACCTCTGCAAGAGCAGGCAGTGCTCTTAACCTCTGAGCCATCTCTCCAGTCTCTTCAATTTTTTTAAAAATGGGTTTCCTGGTTTGGGGAAACTATTTCTATTCTCATATGAGCCCAGTGCTCCTAAAAATAGCTCGATTTTATATTTTTATTTTGTCTTCTCTACATCTGGTATCCAAAATGAGGCACAAACAGCAGGCTGTCAACCATGTAAGAAGGAAACATAGGTGGTGAGCAACCTGGATCTCATTTATCATGCAACCGAAGGCATGTTTTAGAGTATCTAAAGTCTTCACGTGGTTAAAAATAAAACCGAAGAATGTGCTCTCCCAGACAATGATGAATGAAGAAAGGAATCCTTGTTGATATAGCTGGCCTAGGCTATCTCCAAGGGCAGCTTGATTAGCCCAAGGAACAATAGGATATTCAGAAGAAGCCTTATAGAGAATTGCTACAGTACTTGGTGCAATTTCTCCTGTCAGTTTTAGTAACACAAAGTTGACATGGTTTAGTATTCTGAATGACAAATACAAAATTACTATTTTTATGAACACTTTCTAACATTTTGAATATGTTATGTGAAATATACAAAATAATTCATTTTTTTCCCACCCAGGATTTAGACTCTGGCAAGTTTTACTTCACATTTCTGCTCTGTATGTTTCCTCTGCTTCCTTGAACCTTTCATTCTGCTGCATTCCTATAGCCCCTGGCTGTCCACCTCTATCAGCTGTCCTGGTTCTGTGAGCAGCAGCACTGTGGAGCTAGCCAGGGACTCTCTGAGGAGCACTTGTGTGCTTCATCAGCAGACCCTGAGATAAAGCATTGGCCAGGGCTTTGAAGAATAAAGTATTCCACGGTACAGTTTGACTGTCTTAGTTTCCACATGGTCTCATTTGTCATTGATGTTCATGTTTGCCATTGCCTCTCCAATTTAAAGGACTTAAAATATTTTTTAATGTATACATACTTATTGTTGTGGTAGTTTACAATGTATCAGACCCTTTGACATATAGTCTTTGCTATCAAGATAAAATACCACCAACAAAAGAAGTCTATCTGATTTGGTAAACATACCTAGATTACTAGACAAATTTAAAAGGAAATATAGTCTTTTAAAATAATTATTTATTTATTTATTTATTTGGTTTTTCAAGACAGAGTTTCTCTGTGTAGCCCTGGCTGTCCTGGAACTCACTCTGTAGACCAGGCTGGCCTCGAACTCAGAAATCCACCTGCCTCTGCCTCCCAAGTGCTGGGATTTTTATTATTTTTAATTATGTGTATGAGCATGTGAGTGCATCTGCCCAACTGGGTCAGAGCCATCTGCAATCCCTGGTGCTGGAGTTACAGGTGGTAGTGAGTTGCCCTTGTGCATGCTGGGAACCTGACTTGGGTCTCTGGAAGAGCAATATGTGCTTTTAACTGGTCCTTGAAACTAAGATTATTATGCAAAGACAGGATAACACTTACTGACAAAGAATGAAAACACTGTGGCTCAAAAGTCTACTCTCTCTCTCTCTCTCTCTCTCTCTCTCTCTCTCTCAGTTGATTTTGATTCATTGTTTGTTTGGTTTTTTTTAATTTTATTTTTTTTTTTGTTTGTCATGCTATGGATTAAATCTAAGGCTTCATGCAGTGTAAAAAAAATTATTATATGTTTGAGTGACATCCACATCTCCTATAAGCCTAGCTAACTTCTTAAAACATGAATTTCAAATTCCAAGTATCCAGACAGTTTAAAAACATTTTTTTTTTTTTTTGGTCTTTATTGCCCACATTTAGGTCTGCTGGACTCTGCACACTTAGGGGAAAGTGGCTTAAGAACTATGCGCTACAAAACAACTTTTCTCAAAGCACTGTTTTTCAAAGTGTTGACTAGCTTGGGTACTTCTCCTCATGAACACATGACAATGACTCAATGACATGTTTAGTGATCCAAAGTGGTGTGTAGTTATTGATGCCTAGTGGATACTCTTCCCTCTTTCCACTTAGTTTACTGTTTCTCAACTAAGAGATGTCCCATGGCAATATCAAGAAGGCTAAGGTTGTAAAATCATCCTCTAGGTGCCTACTGGACACTGCTGTATGGTTGGCTAGTCTTGCATGAAGAAATTCTGTCCCTGAGGCTTGACTCACGAACAGTTCTGATACCCTTGATGAAACCAGCTAGGCTGGTTAGACTTGCTAGGTGTGTGACAATCTGCTGGACCCTGGGTTTCTAATGGAAAGTGGAGACTGTTAACCAGGGAATGGAATGGAGTCAACTGAAAGAAACCTGGGCTATGATTCATACTTAGTCACTTCACTACTCTGACCTTTAGTTATTATTAGTTCTTGGTAGATGGATTCATTTATGAAGAAAAGATGAATAAATAAATTAATATTGCATACAAAATTAAAAAAAATTTTTTTTCATCAATGTCAAATGGCATTATTTATCACAGTATTGACTGGTTAGCTTCATAAATTGTAGATCTTAGAACTATTTTTTTTTTACCAAAATGACAAATCACATTGAATTTTCTGCATTCAGTTACTGTCCTGCAAAAACTTCATATCCTAGGAAGAGAGCACTCATTGATATTTAAAGGTTGTTCCTCTACAGTGTGTTTCCCAGAAAAATCTAGTTTGCTTAGTCATTTGATTTTCTACTTAACTTAGAGATGGTCATGTTTCTTCAATAAAATCTTTGGACATGGCTATTACTCAACCTGCAAATAGCTGCAGTGCAGAGAAAGATGTTAAGGTAACCACTGGCAACTAGGCCCTCATTTTAAATCATGACATTAATCTGTGTCCTCCCCCACCTTCTTCTCTGAAAACTTACTGCAGAGATGGAGCACTGTATTGACTCGTGTTACCCAGAAGCTGGTAAGAGGATGCAAGGAAAATAAGAAAGCAGAATTGCACAGTTGCTGAATACTGGGCCTGTAGTGCTTGTTCTTCATATGATCACAGCAGACACCTTGAGGAGGTGGCTCACATTAAAATCTTCTACAGAGGAGAGTCTGGGCCCATGAGAGACACCAATGATGTAATAGAAAACTGGCATTACTGGCCTTTGAGATTACTCAAAGATTGTCAGGTCACAGGACTGAGAGGTACAGTAGTGGGAGAAGCTGAGCTTGGCCCAAGACTGCATTCTCCTTGTTGTCTCTTCCTTTCTGTCTTCTGTTGTGTGGATGTGGAGTTTGTTCTAGATGCAGCCACTGTTCAGAAGCTGCAGTGGCCATTCCTCAGGAATTCGGACCCCTCTGGTTTTTAGGCTCCCGGGAGCATCCAAGGAACCTGGGATTCCTACTTTCTCCCTGACTGTCTTGAGTCACATGTTTGTAATTGAAATGCTGCGTTGAGTCAGATGAACTGATGCAGTGAGGGCCTGGTCAGTCAGTACCATTCCAGGTCCTGCTTCCAGATCAAAGGCTCAGATAAGAAATGGATGGAAGTTTTTAGAATGCTCTTAGAGTGGTTAGATACTGAAGTGATAATTCAAAAGCCCACAAGTATTACAGTATCCTTAGAGAAAAGGCCAGAGTATCTAATGTAAAAGAACTTTTAAAGTAAGTTAAAGACAAATTGAATTTGTATGTCAAAGAAGTACACATGCTTTGTCAGGATCTGAACTATTAGCCTTTGATTCCCAACCAAGTTTAAGAAACTTAGAGAATTTTAATTAGTAATTTAGTTTATTGTTTAGTGGCATATTAGGATTGACCTGAATGAGGCCTGCAGACTCACAATAAGGCCGACAGGCATGTTGCTGCCAGCTCATATTACTGGGCATATTCTTTTCTCATTGATTGGAAGAAGTCCTTATGAAAAACTGGCCAGGGAAAACTGGACTCTTATATTTAATCCTCATGATCATCATCTTGAAATATGACAGTAAGAAATAATCCAAAAACTCTTGGGATTTGTTACAGGATCTGCTACCCACTCTCAACCTTTTCCCAGTTTTCAATGATGGATTTTTTTTTTCTGTTTAGCTATGAACAATTTCTTATTGATTAATTGATAACACAACAAACTTTAGTATGATTTGAGGCAAATCCATATTACCTAAAACGAATGAAGGTAAAAATGTAGACAAGACTAAACTATTATACTCGAATTAGTTTTAATTCTGCTAATGTAAAATGCAGACATCTTTAACTAAGAGAATTCACATGGGTTAAAGGAAATACCTGAGCAGCAAGTGCCCTCTTACCTGCTGGAAATAATCCAACAAAGAAAAGTAGACTGTGGATATTAAGAATTTTTGTCTTCAAGGAATAAAGAAACTCAGTAGAACTGGGCATGAGGTGCTGAGATGGCTGTTGGCTGTATATTCTGGCATGTCTCTGTACAGATGAATATTGCTTAGGAGGAAACCGTTTCAAACCCCTTTTATTTTGCCTCAGACTACCAATGAATCACAATGGTAGAAAAACTTTAAAGCAAAACAAAATCAATTCTTTATAAGACTGGAAATAGGAGCTGGAGAGCTGGCCTTGTCAGCAAAACACGAGGATATGGTTTACTCTCAGGACAAGTTTATAATCCCAGTCCTGGGAGGTGGAGGTGAGAAAGTCTGAGTTTTGATGGTCAGGCAGTATAGTCTAATATTGCTGATCTTCAAGTTTAGTGAAAGACCCGGTTTCAAAAACTCAGGGCAGGGGAGATGGCTCAGTGGCTAAAACTCTGTTCATGCTTCCATGAGGACCAGATTTTGGATTCTCAGCCCTGCCCTAAATGTTGGGTCAGCATGATAGTTTGCCTGTAATCCCAGAACTCAGAAAGTGGGGAAAAGGGCATCTCTAGGGGGCAAACTGGCTACCTAGTGTAGGCACACTGTTGAGTCCTGAATTTAGTAAGAGATGCTGCTTCAGTATTGTAGGCATTTTAGGATAAAGAGTAATTGAGCAAAACATTGAATGTCAACCTCTGGCCAAACGCATAAAGATGCATGTTTGTCCACATATATGAGAACACACATACTAACTCAGGTATACCTAGAATGCACGCATGCACACGCAGAAATATTGAAAAACAATTAAGGAAGATATTGGGGTTGATCTTTAGCCTTTACACATAAGAACTCACAAAAGCAAACACACACACACATGCACAAACACACCACATTTAAAAACCGAAGAACCCTCTTTGTGGACCTATGAGGAATGATCCTGGCCTGTGGGCAGGTGTCAGAGTCAATCACCCGCTGTTCCACCTTTTCTTAGGGTAGCTCAGGAGAATACAGTAACCATGATGTCTATGGCACAGTTGAAAATGAGTGATTTCAGTCATGGGAGGTCTCAAAATTAGACCAGACTGTAATTGTGTGCCTTTCGACCTATGCCCAAGTTCCCCCAAATAACAACCCTAAGACTCAATTATATATGAATGAATGCTTAGGCCATAAGCTTGGACCTGTTCTCCACTAGCTCATAACTCAGTGTTCCATTAGTTCTAGTCTATGAGTGCCACATGCCTTGTTATGCGATCATCTTCCTAAGAGTTTCAGGGTGACTCTCTTGCACCTCTGACACTATCCCAGAATCCTCTTTATATAACAGAACCTCCAACTCTCTTTTTCCTGTCTAAAATCTTAGGCCAACAAACTTTTATTGACAGGTGAAACTTCCACACATTGCACAAAAGATTCCCTCTACACCAGGTAACAAAAAGACCCTGATAATCGAACTCTTGTCTGGACTTTTTGAAGGGACTTAGATATTGTAAAAGCAATCCTTGTCCCACTTTGTTTTCTGTTGCTGTGACAAGCACCACAACTGAAAACCGCTTGCGGGAGTGAAAGCTTGTTTGTTCTATACTTTTTCATCACACTCCATCATTGAAAGAAGTCAGGGTGGTGATTCAAGCAGGAACCGGAAAGTAGAGAGCATGGAGGAGTGCTGCTTCCTGGTTCATTCCCTCTGGCTTGACTCAGCAGCAGAGGTCTGGGCTACCCCACATCAATTAGCAACAAAGAAAATGCACCACAGAAGTTCCCACAGGCCAATCTGGCAGAAGTGATTCCCCCTTCCCAGATATTCCTGGGTTTGTGTTGTGTTAATAAACACTAGCCAGCATAATAGAGCTTTCCACCCCAAGCCTGACAAAGGTTTAACTTGACATAGATGGAGATGGCGAAGTTCCATTCTTCTGTATCCTGAGGAAAACCAAGAGTGGCGGATGGAAGCTGTATGGACAAGTCCACAGGGCTTTGTGCTGCTGGAAAGACTCCCCAAGGGATCAGAGTAGTTCCTGTGGCAGAGGAAACAAATTACAGAGTCAGGAAAGCATGGGTTTAAGTACATGTTTTGCCAGAAGCTGATTCTAAAGACTTAACTATATGTCACCCCTCTGAGATACTTTCCTGTCTGGTAAGTAGAGAAAATAATATCTACTTGCAAGACAATTATAATGATCAACTGAATCAACACCTACAAGGTGCAGAGGGCGTGGGCTCCAGGTAGCAGTGGTTGGAAGAATGGGGACTTGATTCTTTTTCAAACTTCCCCCACAATCCTCCCCATACTACTATACAGTTGTCAGAAATATCCATTATGAAATTCCTGGCTTTGAACGTCAGAATTTTTAGCCATCTTTTGAGGTATTTATGGTGCTTTGCAAGGTTTAAGGTGATAGGCTCAAAGTAATCTAGACTGTGTTTGAATTTAATTCTTAGCAGCTTTGTTATTTTTTTATAAGATATTTGTGTGAACTTCAGTTTTAACTTGCAGTCATAACAAATTTTGCAAATAATTAAATTAGTTTGATTTTTTTATAGACTATTAAATGAAACAGTAGTCAAAGAAAGATTATGATTTCTAGCATGTACTCAGCTATAGCACCATTCTAAAATTTTTACATGTATTAACCTGTTTAGTGTTTATGATAGCACTGGAAAGTGACTACTGCTGTTAACATTATTTTACAGATACGGAGATCAAGGCCAAGTGAAATCTTGTGTGCAAGGTTACGGAGCATCAAGGGCCAGGCAGGAACGATGAGCACAAAGTTTGACTCCTACAACTAAGCTGTGACCTTCTCTAGAATCATGCCTAGCCTTATTGGCTCACTCTTCCCTAGTCATTGACGACCACTTAGTCAATCAATGAAATCAGTGGTGACAATTAGAGATGCAAGGGTGAATGCAGATCTATGAGTGTCAAAACATCTACATTCTGAATGATGTAGGCATGATCTTGTAACTTTTCATCTTGAAAAACGACTGGTTCTGTATCCGAGGTGACTCTTGCTCTACAGCTAGGGAGTTGTATGTCATTCAGCTAGATGTTGTTAACCATGTTCATCATTTTATGAACGAAGCCAGGTCCCTGCTTGATTTTAAGTTGTCAAGTTTGAAATCATAGAGATGAAAGATCAGTGGAATTACCCCATGTATCCTACAGAAAGCTTCCAGCACCTTTCAAAAGGTTATGTCTGAAGCTAGCATTGCAATAGCTTCTCTGGATATTGAATATATTTTCTGATGAATTTATTAGGAAGATGAGGAAAGCAAGCCAGAGAGGAAGCCAATGTGTTGTCTCCCAAGGTACTAGCAGGTAACAGAACAGACAACAAGGAGAAAAAAATGTCAGGTTTATTTATTTTGTCAAGCAAACAGGTTTGGCAAGTCCCTGTCTGCCTTGGGACTGCTGCTGTGTGTGTGCACGCATGCGCGGCAGATGAGGAACATCTGAATCCTAAAGAACACGCTGCTCTAGAGAAGCATCCTTAATGAGCATTCACATGCAAGAGGTGACCAAAGCGAGCCAAGCCGAGCCGGGCTCAGTGTCAAGCACTGTGCTCAAAGCTGAATCCTTTGGGAATGGAAATGATTGGTTGAGAAAATGCTTCAAAGACACTCACATTCTACAAAGCTGGGTGCCATAAAGATGTGCAAAAGTTGAGTGTCTGTGAGACTGGGTTAAAATGACAAAGTGTGTGTGTGTGTGTGTGTGTGTGTGTGTGTGTGTGTGAGTGTGTGTGTGTGTTAGCTACACATTATGTATATATTCATGCTCACATACATTTACTCTATGCACATAAATATATACATATTTAGGGTTTCACTTACAAAGATACACTCCCATAAAGCACCCGCCTATTAGTTTTTTGCTGTTTTTTTTCTTTTTTCTTTTTTTTTTGGCACTGTGGATTGATCTCATGGCTTCTTGCATTCTATGCAGGCATGCACTCTACCACAGAGCCACACCCACAGCATGTTTCTTGACTAATTATGTAGACAGAGGAGTTCCCTAAAGTTTAGTGTGGAATTTTTTTTTTTTATGAATAAAAAGGTTTCATAACTTTTTAGTCAGAATCTGGTTCAGATCCAAAATAATTTCTAGTCAACCTCCCCCTCACCCCACCCCCCCTCCATGCTGACTCCCTTTCCCCATGCCTACTCCCTCTCCCCACACTGACCCCCCATCCCCCCACACTGCACTTCCATAGTGAGGGAAATGATGACTCATGAGAGCCAGCACTGAACTTGGTTCTCTAGATTTTCATCATCATGTCATGAGCACCTAGAGGAGATAAAAATGTGAAACTCCCAAGTAGCAAGCTGGAAGGCAGGAGTGCAGCCAGGGGGCTTTTCAGGATACACTTTGACAGCAAGTTGAGACAGATGCTAAGCAGGGAAGGCAGGAACGACATTTGCCAAGTATCTCTCCAGAGGGTGGAGTGAGTCAAGTGCTTTTAAGGAGGCAGTGCTGAGCAGAGAGTCTGTCTGACTAAGAAAAGGCCAGGATGAGTAACTTTTGTTATATAACACAAAGGGACAGGAGCCTTACTGTACAGGAATGTCTGGAATGTCCTTTGTACAAAGTTATAATGGATTTGAAAGAATTAAATTTTAAGATGTATTTTAAGAGGCTAGTGTCAAAGGAAGATATGTTTGCTTGGTTTTTGTTTTGTCTTGGTTTTTTTTTTTCCAAATAACAAATGAAATCTACCTCGGGATAGTTTTTGTAGATTCTTTGGGTGCCCCCTAGTGGTTCAAGGGAGGAAAGCAACTGGAAATAACTGAAAAATGAAAACAAATTCTAGTTCCTATGTAGGGAAAAATTGTGTCGTGCAAAGCTGACTTTGAGGGAAAAACCATTAATGTGCACTGGTACAAACCAGGTATTTTGGAGACACTAGCGGGCTTTTAGCTCTAACCTTTCCTTGATTGCCACTGCAGACTGTGCAAGCATGAGATGAACCTATGAAAAACAACATACACAGAAGGCAGAAGCAGCATGAGGTTGCAGAGACTATCTGCACTTTATAGATACAGTGTATCTCTTTGCATTTTACAAATGCAGTCATGGCCTCTCCCAATAATTATAAACAGTATCAAAATCCTGTTAGATGTTCTCTGCAGAGTTTGAAATGGGCATCAAGAAATTTAAGATATTCAGACTCTATATCTAGTATAATTCATTCTATCACACTTTTTAAAAAATTGTATGTTTACAATAAAAGAGGACAAATATCACCCTCTCTGATGAGCTATGTGTGTTATTTATAAGTTCATTCTTGATATCTATATACGGAAAGCATCTGAATCCTAGAGGGTTAATAGTTGCAAAGCCCACTCAAGGTTTTAAACGTTAATTTCCATGACAAACTGGCAGGTGTTTATGCTCCCATTTGCTGTTTCATTGTGTTCTAACTTAGGGGCAAGTCCCTTAAGGTTCTTCATGGCCTGTTATCCCTTTGTCAGCATTATTGGGGTCAGAATAGTTGGTTTAGGTTGGATGTCCATTTGTTACCAACAACAGTGAGAAGAGGGATTTGAAAGCTGATTTTTGCCCTGAATACACAGAAGCCTTGGACGAAATGTTCCTTTCTCTGCTCACTAATGTCGACTTAGGAATATGTAACTGTCGACTAGGAACACTTACAGCAAAGTCTGTGACTATACAGCAAATGGATAGACACAGTGAATGACAAGGTGTCATGACTTATAACACTGATCCAGCCAGCCAACCAGAAACTGACCTGTCTTCAATTTATTATCATATACATAATAAAGCCTCTCCTTTTAAAATTCTTTGAAAATATTTTCCTGTTGTTGTCAATTAACTTCAGGATAGGCCACACAACACTATTATTTTCTTTGGCCTCCTTTCTTAATGGGAATTTAAAAAGGTAACCACTTTCTTTATCTTCTTATATTCATATGCTAATTAATAATTAATATTGTTTTTCTCATTGTTGTGACAAACATAACTGAGAGAAGGACTTATTTTAGCCTACAGCTTGGCGGTCATAGTCCATCAAAGCAAGAAAAATATAGGGGTGAGAATTTGAGGCATCTGATGATGTTTCACCCAAACTAAGGAAGCAGAGGAGGATGAATAATAATATGTAGATTGTTCTCTATTGTGTCCCTCTGTGTTTAGTGTAAGACATGCACATGCATGGTACCACACAATTTTAGTGTAGGAGGGATATCCCTTCTTAGTTAAACCCCTCTGGGACATTTATGGCCCCTGCATCCCCAAATACACACATGTGATCGCACACATACACACACGCGCACACACACACTCATACACACACACAGAGAGACAGAGACAGAGACAGAAAGAGAGAGATGGACAGAGGCAGAGAGACAGAGAGATAGAGAAATACACACACAGTGGTAGTCTCTCAGGTAATTCCAAATATAGAAAAATCTTACAATCAAGTTTAATCACCAAAAGTTCACCTCTGACCAAGTTGACACCCAAATACATAAATTAACCATGCATTCTAACCTCGGTCTTAAAAATCTCATTAATATCTCATAATGCTAAATATATTTAGTTACCCTAAAAAAAAATCTTAACAGTTCTAACATCATTCAAAAGCTCAAAAGCCCCAAGTCTCCTCTGAAACTTAAGATAATCTCTTAGCTATTAGCACCAGTGATACATACATCTAGTCTACAATTTAAACAATTCCTACTCCAAAGGAAGGAATTCAGGCACAGTAAAGACCGACTAGATCAAAGCAAGATTGAACAGAACAGGACAAACACCAGATATCACAGAACCATGACTAGCACCCGAAGCTTATGATCACATCATCTGGGCTCATCAGACTTGACTATCCTGGCTACGATGGTTCTCCTGCCTACAGCACATGACACTTCCCTTTTAGGCTTTATGCATTCCAGAACTTTAGCTTTTCTCAGTACATGTTCCATGGCTCTGACATCTCCAACATTCTGGGATCTCCACTGTAACTTGGACTTACTTTTCACACTGACCTCTCTGCACTAGCTTAGCCTGAAAACTTAGAATTGTTCATGCTCCTTTTCTAAACATAAATTTTAAAAACCCATGTATTTCTGCTTTCTCTCTCACTGTAGATCTGATGAAAAGCAGTAAAGTGTAACACACCATAACCAGGATACTATGATATTGTGACATTACCTCTTCTAAACCCCTTATCCAGTACATCTGAATTCATATTCACTTAACTATCAAGACACAGGCAGAGGCAGCCAATTATTTGCTAGAATGTAACACTGTATCTACTCTAATTCTCAGTACAGTCCTTGTTCCCAGATGAAACCCTGTGTGCCCAGTCTCCACTATGCTTGTGTTGGCATTCATCTTTAGCGTTCACACTCCCTCCAGAGGGGCCCATTAAGCTATAAAGATCTTTTCCTTGTGCACTGTCAGCCCATGGTAACACATATGTGGATATTTTCTCTGACTTCACCTTTTAACACCATGTCAAACAAACACAGTAAAGCAAGCTATAATTCTCATGGTTTCGCAACACGTTTTTAACAGACACATATTGCTATTCCTATTCTAAGATAAGAATCTGAAGCTGATGGAAAAGTCAAATGATACTTGATCAATCTCTCAGCAGTGACTTATAATGAAAAACACAATAGCCATTTGGCAATGTATTCTGGATATTGATCAAGGATAAAGTTTACCCTCATGTAAGACATATGCATGCAAATATTCATAGTGGTTTTATTTATAGCAACATAGACAAAATCCTGGCTGTTTTATAACAAGTGAAATGGTTCAACTAATTGTGATGTTGTTATATCATGGATAAATCTCAAAAAAAAGTTATGCTGATTGGAAAAAAATACTCCCAAGTCATATGTTGATTTGCTAGATGTGCACACATAGGAATGCAGTCAGTTATACAAAACTAAACAAGCACAGATAATTCTAAATTAATCTAGGGAAATATAAATAAAATTGATTGATGGCATCAATATTAACAACCTGGAAGTGATTTTGTAGTATATTCTCAAAAGATGTCATTTTTGAAAAAATAACTAAATGGTACAAAGGATCTTTTACAATATTTCTTGTAATTGAATGTGAATCTATGAATATCTCAAAGTAAAACGTTTAATTTTAAAAGTTGTAGGTATTCCTGGCAAAATCATGGTGCGAGAAGAGAACAGACTCTTAAAAGTTGTTGTCTGATCTGCATCCACAAGTGTACTATGGTGTGTGTATCTCTCCTCCTATAAAACAATTAACTGAATGGTATAAAAAAAATCCAAAACAAAGCAGCTAGTAACTAATATAAATATATTATGACCAATAAACATTAAAAGTCACCTACAAATAAATGTAGCCAAAGAAGTGAAAGAGTTTTCTTCATTGAAAACTCTTGAAGAGGTCACAGAACCAGAAATCGTGTGCTTCTGTGTTGTGAGATGCAATTTAAACAAAATGTCTACTTTACCCAAAATAATCTAAAGAGTCAGTATAATTTCCTCACATAAATAGAAACAATGCTAAAATTTATGTGGAACCAAAAATGACACTTAGGCAAACCTGAGCAAAAAGGACAGGATTGGAGATAACTGTGTACCAAATTTCCCATCCACTAAACACAGTGCCACAAAGTGCAGATATGTCTGGGAAGAGTTTTAGATGTGACTTTAAAAGCACAGGCAACAAAGGGCTTGACAATTGAGGTTACATAAAACTAAGAAATTTATTCCCAGCAAGTAAAACTATCTATAGAGTGACGCATCAGCCTGCAGAACAGGAGAGAATATCTGTATTTTATTTGTTGCTGAAAGGTTTACATCTAGAATTTCAAAACCCTCAACTATAATAGTTATCACCATCATTAATATCACTGTCATCACCATCATCTGATTAAATGATGGACAGATGACCTGCTTACTCATTTGTCAAAAGACATACAGGTGACTATCAAATATATTATAAATTTTGAACCACAGAAGCCATGAGGGAAATGCACATCAACATGACATAGACACATTGTCATCCAACTAGAATGACCACTACGTGAAAGAAATTCTGGCAGGAATATGTGGAAATAAAGAAAGTCATAACCTGTTAGCAAGGTTGTAAATTTGTATAGTCATCGTGGAAAAAGTGTGGAAATTTCTCAGACAAATAGGAAAACAAACCTGCTCCATGACCCAACAATTTCACTACTGGATGTAAAATTAAAAGCAGCGAAATCCACTTATCAGCGAGACCTACACTCCTGTGCATATAATGACATCACCCACAGTAATCATGATCTGTAATTAGCCTTGGTTGTCACCAAGCCGGCAATGGATGAAGAAAGTATAGCATGTGTACATCTTGAAATACAATGTAGTCATAAACATAGCTTTCATTTCAGCAGTATGAACATTAGGGTGAGTGAAAAAATTTACGGAAAGAAAGACAAATTGACCCTTTACATGTGGAGAATTAAAGCTGATCTTATGGAAATAGAATACAAGAGACGAGAGCCTGGGGACATTGCCAATGGATATAGATGTACAGCTAAGGCCCAAGGACAAGGGGTAGTGGCAGAGTAATTGGGCACTATAGGCAGTCCCCTAGATTCACTCTCCAGCATCACAGATTAGGTAACTGGGTAAAGATATAAGAATGTTCTCTGTAAGATAAATAACCTTGAATGTTCAAAAAGACAGAGGGGGACATTTGGTAGTGACATAGAAACCTAGTGCAGGGAAAACTCTCTGAAACCTACAAGTGTGACCATAGTGAAGTCTCCATGTAATGGAGGCAATGCCCACCCCCCTTGGCTATTTTCTATAATGAAGCAAGGCTCTTAGCAGTGGCACTAGGGCATCAACCCAGTCACAAAACTTTGACCTCGAATCTGCCATGCCTGCAAGATGTGGTAGGGTAAACATGGCACAAAATGTCTGGGAGTGACCAACCAATGACAGGTCTAACTTAAGGCCCAGACAATGAGAGGGAGCACATACCTTGCTGGCCAAGAACCAGAGGTAGGACAACTCAGGAGCCCAGGACAGAACTAAACATAACTGACAAAACAAAATAAAACAAAACATCATCAACAACAACAACAACAACAAAACAAAACACAACAACATATCCACAAAATCAATCAACCAACCAATCAACTCAGTCAATGAAATCATTCCTAATAATATTCTGCTATACTCATATTTCATGATAGGAGGAACATCCAGCAACTTATAGGAGCAGATGCAGAGATCCAGAGCCAAACACTAAGAGAAGCCAGGTGGAACCCTTGCAAAAGAGGGAAGAAGGAATGTAGGAGCCACAGAGGTAGAGGACACCAAAAGACATGGTCCACAGAACCAACTAAGCAGGGCTTATAGGGGTTCACAGAGACTGAGGTGACAAACGTGGACCCTGTGTGGGTCTGAGCTTGTGTATACCTTATGGTTGTGTAGCTTGGTATTCTTGTGGGCCTCTGAACAGTGGGGGTGGGGGGTGTATGTTGGGGGGGGGTTCTGACTCTTTTGCTGTACTTGGGTCTCTTTTCCTCTTATTGGGTTGCCTTCTCCAGCACTGATATGAGAGTTTGTGCCTAGTCTTATTGTATCTTGTTCAGGCATGTTCGATGGATATCCCTGGGAGAGCTGCTCTTTTTCTAGAGGGAAACAGAGGAAGAGAGGATCTGGGGGAGAGGGGAGGTGGGAGAAGGACTGGGAGTAGTGCCAAGAAGTGAAACTGAGGTCAGGATGTAATGTATAGGAGAAGAATAAAATATTTAAAAAGCATCATTAAATACAAAGATTAAAAATAAAACAAATGAGCATATATCAAATAAACCATTAATCTCTTTCTGTTCTTCAGGGGACAAATGCAAGAACCTAACTGGCCTATGCTTCCTCATTCATGTCTCTCCCTTCATCTTCAATATCTGTCTTCCTCCTCTCTTGTGCTGTACTCTTTCCTCTTTCATGTCCAGCACACCTGCATACATCACCTTCCTGTTTTTACATAGACTCTTCCCTCAAACACTGCATAGTTCTTCCCAACTTCCACTGGATTTCTGAGCAGATATCACCTTGTTGTACCACCTATGCAGATGGGAGGCACACCTTAGGCAGAATTGCTTCTATTCTACCCCACATAGATTCATAACCTGTGACCAATTATTTCCCTTACATTCTTTGTAATCTGTTTCCACTACTCCTTGCACTACACTCTGACAGCAAAAAACAAACAAACAAACAAACAAACAAACAAGCAAACAAAAAAAAATATTGCTCCCAGCTCCTACACAATGCCTTACACTTTAAAGGCACTTATTTTAAATGCACTTTGTGAATGATTATGTTAATAAACATTTAGAAATTGAAAGAAGGAAAGAAAGAAAGAAAGAAAGAAAGAAAGAAAGAAAGAAAGAAAGAAAGAAAGAAAGAAAGAAAGAAAGAAAGAAAGAAAAGAAAAGAAAAGCAAGGCAGGGAGGGAGGGAGGGAGGGAGGGAGGGAGGGAGAGAGAGAGAGAGAGAGAGAGAGAGAGAGAGAGAGAGAGAGAGAGAGAGAGAGAGAGAGAGAGAGAACAATGAAGAAGGGTTTCTTTGGATGATGACAGCTAGGAGAGAGGATTGCTAGTGTTCCCAACACAGAGAAATGAGAGTTGCTTGAGAGCAAATACAGCATCTACCCTGATTTGACCATTTCATATTAAATGCTCATATTGAAATATCACATTGCATTTCATAAATATATGTTTTTGTGTTATAAATACGTGTGTGTATATTAAAATGGTTGTAGATATTCCTGTTATCTCTGCTAATCATAATTATTTATTTATATAACTGAGAAAAGCAAAACACACTTTCCTTATGTATTTTCAGCCACAAAATAAAATGGCAAGGCTTTGGAGATTATAAAGCGATGTAAAGGCCACCGGTAGTTGTTTTCCTAGTTGCCTTGTGTCTACTAATGAGGGCCTCAGTGATGATGTCTCTTTGTGCTGTATGGACATGCGTTATGCAGTGTTGCTGATGTGTGAAAGTCTGCTCCACTATGCAACTTTCATCTTGCATTTATCCATCAGACATCTGCAGTTCAACCTCTTCGTGCACACTTTGTCAAAGTCATTATGTGATAAAGGACATTTTGATTCCATAGCCCACTGATTTTTCAAACATACCTAATTTACATTAATTCTTCCTTATTCAAAATATTGCTATAATGGGTTTTTGCACCTTTGATTTGAAGAGTATTGAGAACACGTCTTAAAAAACAAATAGATTTAAAACTTTGATTTCTCTTAGTACAGTGCTAGGAGGTCAAAGCCCGAGTGATAACCTTGAGCTCTTTGTCCCTTTCTTTCCCCATGTGCTTTCAAGATCCCCCACCTTAGCTCTGCAATCGTTTTTGTTCAACCTGTCTCTTCTGTTCATGTTGATATAATGCACTCAAAGCAAGCTCTGCCTCTTCCGTTACCATGGAGATACTGTCTTATTTTTGTAATCTTTCTTCATCACATTATGCATCCATTCAGTTCTGTAAGGGCTTTACATTCTGATTTCACATAACTTAACAAAGAAGTCTCTCTTGAAAATTAACCTCTGACCTTTGCTGTCTAGTGCAATAACCTTGCACTATTTGCTAAGATACATAAGATTTCTCCCAAAGCTGTATGTATCCTTTTCAGCTGGAAGACAGAATAAAATGGAGTAGTTAGAAAAATTCTATTTTCTATAGTTCAATTTCTACTGTTGTGGTGTGCATCCATACATGGTATTTTGTAACTGGCTGGGCAGGGTCATGAAAAATTTATCAACCAAAAAAAGATTCTGAACATTCAATGACCAAAGTTAATTCAAAACGCGTATGTGTCATGAATCCAAAGTGTTGTCATGCAATGCCAACAGACACTGCCTGACACACCTCAGCTCAGGTTCCAGACTGCTGTGTGGATATTGCAGTGTTATTACTGTAACAAGTTTTTTGTTCTTTTATAAACATGATTGTCTAATGAAGAAGAACGAAGGCTTCTAGTATTTCCCTACTATGATCCTTCTCTATTTTTGGAATGTACTGTTGGAGTTTAAAAATTGGTTTGATTTGGTCACTTGAGTTTCATATAAGATCATTAAGTAGATGTTGGCTTGTGATAGGACAGAATTTCCAACATTATCTGAAATATTTCTAAACATATGTCTGTCATTTTGTAGTATGTACTGTTGTGAAATGGCCTTCTCAGCAGGGATGACAATACTGAAATATCAGTTGTATATTCAGGGTTCTCTAGAGTCACAGAACTTATGGGTAGTCTCTACATAGTAAAGGAATTTGTTGATGACTTACAGTCTGCAGTCCAACTCCCAACAATGGTCAGCAGCAGCTGTGAATGGAAGTCCAAGGATCTAGCAGTTGCTCAGTCCCACAAGGCAAGCAGGTGAAGAAGAAAGAGAGTAAATCTTCCTTCTTCCAATGACCAATGTAGGTCTCCAGCAGAAGATGTAGCCCAGATTAAAGGTGTGTGCCACCATGCCTTTAATCCCAGATGACCTTGAACTCAGAGGTCTCCCTGTCTTAATCTTCTGGAATTCATAGCCACTATGCCTTAAGATCTCTGTGTCAACATCCAGATCAGAAACTTGTATCTCCCAGCTTCCAGATTAGGATTACAGGTGAGTCTCCAATTCTGGATTGTAGTTCATTCCAGATATAGTCAAGTTGACAACCAGGAATAGACACTATATCAGTCAACCCTGAAAAATGTTGAAGGTGGTCTATATGTCCTATAGTATCAAATATTCAGCCAAGATTTACTTCTTTTTGTAATATTAAAAAGTGTACTACCTCATTAGTATGTAATGTAAATTTCCTGTTCTCTTTATCATATAACAAAAGTATATTGAAAAATAAACTCCTTTATGACTTGTCATCAGTAAATGTTTGGCTTATTTCCCTATTTCATATTCCCAGGGTCATGGTAAACTTTGTCAGAAATAAAGGGGCCCTGAGTGAATGTGCTTAAGAAGCTCTGGTCTCTGGAAAAAAAGACAGCATTTTCAACAAATAGTGCTGGCACAACTGGAAGTTTTCATGTAGAAGAATGTGAATTGATCCATTCTTATCTCCTTGTACAAAGCTCAAGTCTAACTGGATCAAAGACCTCCACATAAAAACAGAGACACTGAAATTTATAGAGGAGAAGGTGAGGAAAAGCCTCGAAGATATGGGCACAGGAGAAAAATTCCTAAGGAGAACAGCAATGGCTTGTGCTATAAGATCAAGAATCAATAAATGGGACCTCATAAAATTGCAAAGCTTCTGTAAGGCAAAAGACGCTGTCAATAAGATAAAAAGGCAACCAACAGATTGGGAAATGATTTTTACCAATCCTAAATCTGATAGGGGACTAATAGCCAATATATAAAAACAGCTCAAGAAGCTGGACTCCAGAAATTCAAATAACCCCATTAAAAATGGGGCTCAGAGCTAAACAAAGAATTCTCAACTGAGGAATACCAAATGGCTGAGAAGCACTTGAAAACATGTTCAACATCCTTAATCATCAGGGAAATGCAAATCAAAACAACCCTGAGATTCCACCTCACACCAGTCAGAATGGCTAAGATCAAAAATTCATGTGAAAGCAGATGCTGGCAAGGATGTGGAGAAAGAGGAACACTCCTCTATTGCTGGTGGAATTGCAAGTTTGTACAACCACTCTGGAAGTCAGTCTGGTGGTTCCTCAGAAAATTGGACATAGTACTACCGGAAGATCCAGCAATACCTTTCCTGGTCATATACCCAGAAGATGTTCCAACTGGTAATAAGGACACATGTTCCACTTTGTCATAGCAGCATTATTTATAATAGCCAGAAGCTGGAAAGAACTCAGATGTCCCTTAGCAGAGGAATGGATACAGAAAATGTGGTACATTTATACAATGGAGTACTACTTAACTATTAAAAACAATTAATTTATGAAATTCTTGGACAAATGGATGTACTGGAGGATATCATCCTGAGTGAGGTAACCCAATCACAAAAGAAGTCACTTGATATGCACTCACTGAGAAGTGGATATTAGCTCAGAATCTTAGAATACCCAAGATACAATTTGCAAAACACAAGAAAATCAAGAAGAGGGAAGACTAACCTGTGGATACTTCATTCCTCCTTAGAAAAGGGAACAAAATACCCATGGAAGGAGTTACAGAGACAAAGTTTGGAGCTCAGAAGAAAGGATGGACCATGCAGAGACTACCCCACCCGGGGATCCATTCCATAATCAACCACCAAATGCAGACACTATTGCACATGCCAGCAAGATTTTGCTGAAAGGACCCTAATATAGCTGTCTTGAATGAGGCTATAGCAGTGCCTGGCAAATACAGAAGTGGATGCTCACAGTCACCTATTGGATAGAACACAGGGCCCCCAGTGGAGGAGCTAGAGAAAGTACCCAAGGAGCTGAAGGGGTCTGCAACGCTATAGGTGGAACAACAATATGAACTCACCTGTACCCCTGCAACTCGTGTCTCTAGCTGCATATGTAGCAGAAGATGTCCTAGTCTGCCATCATTGGGAAGAGAGGCCCCTTGGTCTTGCAAACTTTATATGTCCCAGTAGAGGGGAACACCAGGGCCAAGAATTGGGAATGGGTGGGTAGGGGAGCAGGGCACGGGGTCATAGGGGACTTTCGGGATAGCATTTGAAATGTAAATGAAGAAAATATCTAATAAAAAATTGAAAAAAAAAAGAAGCTCTGGTCTCTATCACCACTTCCTAGTTTTGAAGTCTGGACCATTTGTATACCTGTTACCCTATTCTTCCTTTCATTCAGACTTATGGGCGATAACAGTCTTGATTTTTTTTTTTTTTTTTTTGAAACAGGGTTTTTCTGTATAGCCCTGGCTGTCCTGGAACTCACTTTGTAGACCAGGCTGGCCTTGAACTCAGAAATCGGCCTGCCTCTGCCTCCCAAGTGCTGGGATTAAAGGCGTGTGTTTTTAGTTTTTTTATACTAGTGGGGTGTCTGGCACACATTGACTCCCTCTCTGGATGAAGGTGGCATTGGTTGCCTTTCCCACTGTCTCCTTCTTCTGTACTGCACCCTGTATACCAGCACTGACTGACTGACTGTCCTATCAGAATTTGAAAGCAACCTGTAGCAACCTTGCATAGTTTCTATAACTATTTATTTATTTATCTATTTATTTATTTATTTGTTTGTTTGTTTGTTTTAATTATGTATTTTCTTCATTTACATTTCAAATGCTATCCCAAAAGTCCCCCCCACACACACCCCACTCCCCTACCCACCCACTCCTACTTCTTGGCCCTGGAGTTCCCCCGTACTGAGGCATATAAAGTTTGCAAGACCAAGGGGCCTCTCTTTCCAATGATGGCCAACTAGGCCATCTTCTGATACATATGCAGCTAGAGACACGAGCTCTGGGGGTACTTGTTAGTTCATATAACTATTTTTAAAGGCATCAGAAGTCCACAGAATATGACATTTGTGGACATTTCTTTATTAAAGATCATTTGACTAGAGAACTGTTACTCCTGTCAGCACGCCTTCCTTGGATTCAAAGAAGAAATTAAGCATCAATGGAGTTGCTCCACTTGTGGCGAGACAGCCACTAGTCAAGAATTGACTCACTTCATCTACAGACACACTATGTGGAATAGTCTACTGATAATCTCTGCCAATATAGGGTAATCAGTCCTTCAAAATTCTGCACTACAAAGGTCTGTCAGATGATCCTGGGCCAGAAGGCTGAAGAAGGATGCTCCAAATTTTTGAAAACTAGGGACTGTCCAGGTGAACAGTTGGTCTATGTAAATTGGCTAAGCTTTAGAAGCTATGTTTTGAGCTTCTCATATTTTGAGGTAATATTAGTCACTCTTGGATTTCTGACGAGGTTGAAATCTGGTAGTCTCATAGCCAACCCAAGCTGTTTAGCACTGAGAAAGATGGTTTTCAGATGGCATTCAATCTAAAGCCAGGACATGAATCAGGTGTAGAATTATAAGTCTTTTAAGTTAGGATAGATGACAGAGGCTCTATTTCATTGACAAAAATGATGGACTGGGTGTTAGGTCTATCTTGTACTTTATAAATTACAAAATGGTAAGAGTTATGCTCAATTTATATCTGAGATAAAGTCTTTTAATTGGACAGAAAGGGGGAAGTGTTGTGGATGGCCCTGGTCTTTGTATTTTGATGTTAATTCCACTTCTCCAGAAGGGTTGCAGACAAGGTATACATCCCATGTACAGGTCACTTCTTGTGAAGCTTCTTCCCAGCTTAACTTGTAAAATAAAGGCTGGGCTGGGTGATTGGGCAGTAGAAGGGAAGGTGGAGCTGAAAAGTTTTTGGGAGAAGGGAGAAAGGAGGGGAGAGGCAACAATGGAGTAAAAGGAGATGGAAGGAGAGTGGAGCAGAAGCACATGCCCTGGAGAAACCACAAGTTATATGGGCTCTCATAGATGGGGAAGATGGTAGTGTAATGGTAGATCTGCCCAATCTAGGAGTGTAGCTTGTACTCCTATTAATTGACTTGTGATTTTTTTTCCCCTGGGGCCTTTTTGGATTGGAGATTTACCACAGCACCTGACCTCACTGCTTTGATGATAAACTGCTATATGGAAGTGTGAGTGAAGTAGCCCTTGCTTCCTCAAGTTGCTTTTGGTGATGGTGTTTCATCACAGTAGTAGCAATCATAGGACAGAAATGTTAATACTATATCTTTTCCACCTTCTATGGTGGATCCTTAATGGTCATAATGTAGTGGTCAGTGGAACCTCCTGTTCTATTGCAATGAAGAGGCACCATGACCAAGGCAACTGTTTTTTAAGAAAATGTATTTAACTGGGGCTTGGTTTGTCCATGCTCATCATGGTGAAAAGCAGAGAGAGGAATGACACTGGAGTACTACCTGAGAGTTTTACAACCTGATCTATGAGTAGTAGGCAGGAGAGGGGGGGGAGAGAGAGAGAGAGAGAGAGAGAGAGAGAGAGAGAGAGAGAGAGAGAGAGAGGAGAGAGAGGAGATAATTATAGACCAAGGGTTGTAGGCCAGTACCAGAGTAATGCTACGCTAAGCAATAATTTATGGCTTATGACAATGATGTCTAAGGAGAAACTTTGAAGAAATTCATACACAATAATTTATTCCTTCATGAATTTTTGGAAAAAAATCACCTTTAGTTCAGCTTTTATTCAATTGCATGAAAGGAAGGTGTATGCAATGCTTATTTTCTGTCTCATATTAGTGCTGGAGATACTGAAGAATTGGGGGGCTTCATACCCCATTGTATACACATGCACACACACACACACACTCACACACACACACACCATGAAAACAGCTAAGTTTGTCACTTCTCAGACAGTGACAAACTGACAGACAAACACACTGAATTTCTAGAGTGTTTTTGAGTTGGGCAAGCTTTTCTACATGTGGGACTGAGAGACTAGACTGGATTTTCAGAGCTGCCCAAGCCTGGAATGGTCATACTTTGAATCTAAATCTCTCAATATGTGCATATTTGGTATTCATCTTTTTTTACTGTGCCATTTTAATGTTTTTAAAAATTTTTATATAAAAAAGGCATTAAAAGCCAGGTGTGGTGGTTTCTACATGTATCTGAGGCTGAGCCCAGCCTGGTCTACAGAGCCAGACCCATCTCCAAACAAATACAAATGAGTGACGGATCTACACACAACAGGAAGAACACACTGTAATAAATTCAAAGTAGAGTAGTGGTAGACCTGTGCCTCACAGATTGGCAGGATGGTGTGGGAATTGCTGCCGACTCATGGACCAGCCTGAGGTTTTCTTAGTGTTTACAATATTTCTGCTTAGTGAGGGCATTCTTGCTTGCTCTATTTCCCCCATCTTCCCTCTCTCCCTCTCCCCCTCGCCCCCTTCTTCCTTCCCTCTCTCCCTCCGTTCATCCCTCTCTCCCTTCTTTCCTTCCATCTTTCCTTCCTTGCTGTTTCTTACTCTCTCTCTTCCTCCTTCCCTTCCTCCTTCTAGATTTCTGTACTTTCTAAGATAAGTATTCTTTGATATAAAACCTGAGATGTTGTTATTTTATATTTGTACCAGAATATTTCACATTTTTGTTTACCATTTAAAATGTTGGCAAAGTATCTTTAAAAGTGAACTTTGAATTTTACAAGCATGCTCTAGTAAATATGATGCCCTGTTGAAATGGCGTGTGTCAATTAACACAAAAAACTATGAGAGTTCACAGATCCTAAGTGCCTTCCTGCATCTTCCACTGGAACTGTTCTGTTCTTCGAGAAGCTTCCTAAGTGAGTTATGTTCTTCTCGTCTTCTCATTCTGGTGTGAAGAAGCCAAATGACTTCTTGCCAGCCCCTGTGCTGACAAGTACTTTATATTATTACCAGGCTGGTTTCAGACTAAGGATGATGGACAATGATTGCCAGGTCATGCAAAGAGCCTCTGACTCCTTCCCAAGGCTCATATAGAAAGAAGTCAGCTGGGAACTCTGCCAGTAAAGCTGTTTTCCTTTCTGGTGTTGTCCTGTTGATAATGGGGACACATGTGGTAATTCCTTCTGTTTGGCCATTGGATTTCTTCTGTTTTAGCTGATCCTGACCATCTCAGCCCTCTCCTTATAGTCAAAGTGTCCTTTCAGTCTTCAAATTACCCCTTATTTTGTTTCATCAAACACCAACCATGGAATAAGACACACATCATTGCTACATTTGTCCTGTTACTTGTAGACTTCCATGCTTATGCTGAAAAATGTCTCATAATAATTCTCTAAATTTTGTCTTTTGTGAAATACATCAAAAGTATAAATACTGAAATGGTGGGGATAAGATGGCTGATTTTCCTCAGCTCTAAAACTACATGGCTTGTTGAAAGTTGTTTACAAAGCTGTCTTCAGAGCTGATGCATCAGACTGTATCTACAACAAAAGCTTGAGAGAACTTTAAAAAAAATTTTTTTTAAAGCACAAGACTTGCATCACTCAGGTTGATCAAGATGGGAACATTATAAAGATTCTGTCGGAAAAATGTCTGAATAGCACTTTAAGTCACGACAAATCATACATGCCTCTCCAACACACACATACACACACACACTCACACACACACACTCACACACACACACACACACCCTTGTTCTGTGATTCATGGAACAACTCCAAGCAGCTGCTGGCGTGGGTGGAATAAGACAGCTGAAGTTTGTCTATTTGTTTTACAGAACAGTGGGGTGTGGAAGGAGACACACTTTGTCCACGATGTAGGTGAGGAATCCAGGCTCTTTTGCCAGTCTTTCTCTGGACAACAATGGAAACAATATCAAGTGTGCTCCTCTTGAACATTATATAAACAATAAATGGTGGCAGGAAATTCACGAACTGTGTGTGAATGAGAAGCAGGCCAACCACCCAGCACACAGAATTTAAGGTAGTCCTCACTATCCAGTGTCAGTGTTGCCCATGTCTAATGCTAAGGGTGAAAATGTGACCTTAAATGCTGCACCTTGCTTTTTTTTTTCTCTTTAATCCCTGCTACTGTTACAATTTTTGGTCTATATCATAAACCACCTGTGACAAGATTTTAATCAGATGACCAGGGGCTATCATAAGATGTATAGATTTCTTCCTTCTGAGATATATTTGATAATGGACTTAGCATACAATATTTAAGAGTACCACATATTGTGATAGATTAGAGCAAGCATATTTTAAATGAATTTTATTTACACTCAAACTCAGTGATTCAATGAAAAGGCAAATATCTAACACAATAGAGCTGCACCTTTGCCTTCAACCTCACTCTTTGTTGTGCCTTTGTAGCCTTGGTCCATTCTCAGTTGCTTTCTCCAGGCCATTGACTTAGTAATTATGGAGGATCCTGTCTCCATCTGTGAGTAGAGTACTATTCTAAAAAAGATATGTCTGTGCCTCCTTCTCTCCGTGCTTAGAATCATACAGAGCTTGAAAGATTTCCTTCTGTTTCCACTATTCTTAGTTAAATGTTTGCTCTAGACACTCCTGAAAGGATGTCTCCAAGTGCTGCTGTTTGAATAAGAAATGCCCCCCATAGGCTCATGTGCATGACAAACACATCTCAGCAGGTGCTGCTGATTTGGAAGGTCATGGTCCTTTTAGGAGGTGAAGCCTTGATGTAAGAAGTGGGAAGAGAGGTTTGGGCCTTGAGGCTTTACAGTTTGGCTCTGCTACTGACTTACTGACTGTAGAACCTTGCCTTCTCTGCCTTTATGTTCAACACCATGTTGGCCTGCATCCTACTGAACTGGAAGCCAAAGGATACACTTCTTTCCAGACATTACATATTGTAAGATGCTTGAGCCAGTAATGAGAGAAGTAACTAATCAGAAAAGTGCTGTTTCGAGGTAGGCCATTGCCACAATCAATACAACAGCATAGCTGCTGAGACTTTCAAACTGGATTTGAAGGAGAAACATGGACACATTTGGAAATCTGGACTTGAAAAACTTAGACTTTTCACAAGTAGAGATTAAAGGGCCATTCTGGCAGGAGTGTGGGAAACCAGAATGCTGACAGAAATGTACAATAAAGGGTCCTGGACTCTGCTGGCAACTGGGCTGCAATCCATTCATGTCACTGTCTAGCAAGTAATCTCACTATATTCTGCCCACTTCCTGAAAACATTGAGTACGCATGCAAACATAAAAGACTAATTTGGCTGGTGGAGGAAATCTCTAGACAGAGTAGTGCACTGCTCTTTGTGCCTACTGTAAAGAGAAAGCAACAAGCAGAGCAGAGAGACAGGAAATTGATGGTGTGCCATCATGCTAAAGTATGAGCTAAAGCCCTGTTCCTCCCTGGTGATGCTTCGGCAATAGTCAGATCACAACAGTAACAAGAGTAACTGAAGCATCACATTTGAGCCTTGTTATATTGGAAGGTCTTCTCCTGTCCTGGATCTTGACAGAGCAACTTCCATGTTATAATTAACCTAAGCGAGGAGCTCATTGAATAGTCTCTCCCTTCCTGCAGTGTACACTCTACAAAACCCCTGCTACTCTACCTTACTAAGTGGGTTCTAGCATTTAGCCATTTCAGGTTATTTCAACTTCTGTCTCTTCCTCGCCTCAGTTTTGTGGGACTAAGAGTCACAGAGATCCAAAATGAGAGAACATCCTTTCAGTCATTTACTTCTTCTCACTAGAGGATTCAAGCACAAATTAGCCAGATTAGCCTTCAACAAAAATTATCCAGATTAGCCTTCAACTGGAGAATTAATCACCTGTGCAGGAAGACAAATTTTTTTCCTATTTGCTGTGCACACCCTTCCTGTTCTGCCTTAGAGCCTCCCAGGTGGAGATCATAGCCTCAGACTCACTCAGAACCAATTAGCATGAGTAAGTGAGCAGAGTTCTCAGCTTAAACAGGGTAGATGGGAGATAAACTGGGAGCCATATCCTCCCCAGTGGTTCTGCATGGACAGATACCAATAAACTAGCAGGAGTCACAGATACAAGATAAAACTACCCCGTAAATTATATGTGTCTATGAGTATACGCACATGCACACGTCTGTACTTCCTGGGACAGGGCTTGGTTTATGTGAAGATGAGGGGTTTTGCTTATGAACCACAAAGTTTTCATGGATAGCATTAGCTCAATGCAGTCGATTAAAAATAAAATTAGGGAGCAGAAGGAGACATTTTCACAGCTGACTCTGATGCTCAGGCTGGAGGTCAGCTAAAGAAGAAAAAGACAGCAACATTCCGTCCTGCAAGGAGCCACGGAGCTCCAGGCTCTAGGAAACATTATGCCACTGGCAGAGTCTTACTGGGGTACTCAGGGCAGCTGGTGAGAAGACATCATTCTCTACAGTTAATACTTGATGGATTTCAAGCCCCACACAAACAAGAAAGTCTGTGATAAATCACAGCCCTCCTGACTTAGACGGAAGTCAAAGTCCCAGTGGTGTGGAGGGCCTGGAAATTTCCCTTATCTGTATCTATTGGAAGCTTGAAAGCAAATTCAGAGAAAATGTGTGACTGAAAAAAAAATCACAAATTGCATTAGTTTTGGAAAATAAACCCAAAAATAAAAGCCGGGAAGGAGGGAGTGAAGTATCAGTCCACTTTACTATTTCCCAACTATTAGATTTTTGTATTATTTGTAAAACAGTTTTGAAAAGAATCTTAAATGAAGAAGGGCCAAAAAATCTTAAATGTTTCAGGCAAAATATTCCATACAGCAAAATAAGAGGACCAACTAAAAGGATTTCTTTAGTGCTATGTCTTATAGGTGCTTATTAAAATTATGCCTGCCTCTCAAGGGGAGTGGGGCAGCGAGGGGTGAGGGGGGAAGATGATACCATACAGTGAAGATTTGTTTTCCTACAACACAGGTGCTTTCATCCTGTTGCTTGAACCAAGTGTGGAGATAGAATAGAAATAGTCTGGCGCCATCTTGTGTCAGGCACTTGTAATTGGTTATGGTTTTGAAACCTCAGTCTTGTATTTTGGAACATTTTATATTATGAAATCAGCTTATTTCCAACTTCCAAGAATGAGCAAAATATTTATGCACAGAAATACCCAAAACATATTTGTTTCGTAGAGTATAATAAAAACGACAGTAATGATTTATTGTGAGTTCTGTGTAACTCCCATTCTGGGTGGCGGTGAGGCAGCCGACTCCAAAGGGCAAAGCAGGATAGACTCGTTTAGTTTAGAGCCCAAGGTCATTCAGGATTAGGATGGAATGGAACTTGGACTTGAAAGCTAAAGCTAAATATAGTCTTTTATTAGTTATTGCCCTTTTTAAAACACCCACTACATGGTAAGCATTATGTTAAATAGTCCATGTTTGTTATCGAACAGTGCATTTAATATTCTTGTGACATAAAGCTACTACTATTGAATCCTTTACACAAACTTAGACATGCATAAAGATTGTGAAACCTGCTGAAAATAACTTAGATGGAACAAACCAAGCTCAAATTCAAAACTGAAGATGTATAATCCACTGTCATTTATGTAAATGTTAATATCTTCCATTCATTCACTTGTAGTTATACTCACATACATGCATGGGGACACACACACACACACACACACAGAGGGGTTTGGGGGAGAACTAAAGGGAGATGTTATTACATAGAGTATTGGATTTGAAGCACAGCAATGCATTTGTTAAGGTGGAAGAATTTGTTAATTCGGACTTTAAATGATCATGTAGGAAGACAGAGAACATCTTGCATGGTTTTGGAGTTTGTTCTGAATTGCTTTTCTAAGGATCAGTTCTTCCTAAGAAGGTTCCTTCCTGGGCTGCATCCTAAGGCAGGTGCCCATGCAGAACCCAGAAGTCCCTTCCGCCTTTACCAGCACTTGGCATACTTTGCTCTTCATGGCCACATCATTAGGTTCCTAGCTTCCTTGGTTCCTGTGTGGGTCTCTGCATCAGTGGCTATTGACGTGCAGTCAAACTTTGTTGTCAAAGGAGTTAACATTCCCAAAGAAATCCTAGGCAAAGTTACAAAAACAAAAACCAACCAACCAAGCAAACAAATAACAAAACAAAACAAAACAAAACAAAACACCTAAGCAGAAAATAGCAATGGGACAGGGTAGAACCCCACACAGTGGGTTCACAGAAAAGGTGAAGGATCAACAAACTTTTCTTGGGGAGATTTGATCTGTGGGAGGCTAGAGCCAAAGAACAGAGGGCCACTAACAGATGGTGTGTGATCCTCAAAAATGAAAGCACATGACTGAGCACAGAGAGGACTGATTAAATTCAAGATTGCTGGGCCACACATTTAGCATTAAGCATTATAATTCTGTAATCATTGTTGCTATACAGCCTCTATGTTAGCTTCAAGGCAAATTGTCTTCATATTGTGGCTTGAAGAAAAAAAAACTTGTTTCAGTTCATGTTAGCTGTAGACTTGTGATGCAGGGAAAGAAGTTGGCAGGAATGACATAGAAGTCAGCAGAGAGCACATTTATGGAAAAGCCCTTCATGGGTGACACCAAGAAATTGAACATCTCTTGCGGTGCTGTGGTTTATGACAAGTTATACAAGGAGAAGTATGGTAATTACTTTTGCATTGCAGTGACCAAATATCTGATACAGAACTTAAGTTTGTTTTGCTTTGTGGTTTCAGAGGGCCCTTCCCATGGTGAAGTGAATCAGGGCAGAAAAGGGCTTGTGGAAGAAACTGCTTCCCTCATGGTAGACAGGAAACAGAGGAAAGATTTCTTTTTTTAAAAAATTTTTAATAATTTTTATTATGTATTTTCCTCAATTACATTTCCAATGCTATCCCAAAAGTCCCCCATACCCACCGCCCACTTCCCTACCCACCCATTCCCATTCTTTTGGCCCTGGCATTCCCCTGTATTGGGGCATATAAAGTTTGCAAGTCCAATGGGCCTCTCTTTCCAGTGGTGGCCAACTAGGCCATCTTTTGATACATATGCGGCTAAAGACAAGAGCTCCAGGGTACTGGTTAGTTCATCATGTTGTTCGCCCTATAGGGTTGCAGATCCCTTTAACTCCTTGGGTACTTTCTCTAGCTTCTCCATTGGGAGTCCTGTGATCCATCCAATAGCTGACTGTGAGCATCCACTTCTGTGTTTGCTAGGCCCCGGCATAGTCTCACAAGAGACAGCTATATCTGGGTCCTTTCAGCAAAATCTTGCTAGTGTATGCAATGGTGTCAGCGTTTGGAAGCTGATTATGGGATGGATCCCTGGATATGGCAGTCTCTAGATGGTCCATCCTTTCATCACAGCTCCACACTTTGTCTCTGTAACTCCTTCCATGGGTGTTTTGTTCCCAATTCTAACAAGGGGCATAGTGTCCACACTTTGGTCTTCATTCTTCTTGAGTTTCATGCGTTTAGCAAATTGTATCTTATATCTTGGGTATCCTAAGTTTTGGGCTAATATCCACTTATCAGTGAATATATATTGTGTGAGTTCCTTTGTGATTGTGTTACCTCACTCAAGATGATGCCCTCCAGGTCCATCCATTTGGCTAGGAATGGCATAAATTCATTCTTTTTAATAGCTGAGTAGTACTCCCTTGTGTAAATGTACCATAATTTCTGTATCCATTCCTCTGTTAAGGGGCATCTGGGTTCTTTCCAGCTTCTGGCTATTATAAATAAGGTTGATATGAACATAGTGGAGCATGTGTCCTTCTGACCGGTTGGGACATCTTCTGGATATATGCCCAGGAGAGGTATTGCGGGATCCTCCTGTAGTACTATGTCCAATTTTCTGAGGAACCGCCAGACTGATTTCCAGAGTGGTTGTACAAGCTTGCAATCCCACCAACAATGGAGGAGTGTTCCTCTTTCTCCACATCCTCGCCAGCATCTGCTGTCACCTGAATTTTTGATCTTAGCCATTCTGACTGGTGTGAGGTGGAATCTCAAGGTTGTTTTGGTTTGCATTTCCCTGATGATTAAGGATGTTGAACATTTTTTCAGGTGCTTCTCTGCCATTCGGTATTCCTCAGGTGAGAATTCTTTGTTCAGTTCTGAGCCCCATTTTTTAATGGGGTTATTTGGCTTTCTGGAGTCCACCTTCTTGAGTTCTTTATATATATTGGATATTAGTCCCTTATCTGATTTAGGATAGGTGAAGATCCTTTCCCAATCTGTTGGTGGTTTTTTTGTCTTATTGATGGTGTCTTTTGCCTTGCAGAAGCTTTGCAGTTTCATGAGGTCCCACTTGTCAATTCTCGATCTTACAGCACAAGCCATTACTGTTCTATTCAAGAATTTTTCCCCTGTGCCCATATCTTCAAGGCTTTTCCCCACTTTCTCCTCTATAAGTTTCAGTGTCTCTGGTTTTATGTGAAGTTCCTTGATCCACTTAGACTTGTCCTTAGTACAAGGATATAGGAATGGATCGATTCGCATTCTTCTACATGTTAACAACCAGTTGTGCCAGCACCATTTGTTGAAAATGCTGTCTTTCTTCCACTGGATGGTTTTAGCTCCCTTGTCGAAGATCAAGTGACCATAGGTGTGGGGGTTCATTTCTGGGTCTTCAATTCTATTCCATTGGTCTATTTGTCTGTCACTATACCAGTACCATGCAGTTTTTATCACAATTGCTCTGTAGTAAAGCTTTAGGTCAGGCATGGTGATTCCACCAGAGGTTCTTTTATCCTTGAGAAGAGTTTTTGCTATCCTAGGTTTTTTGTTATTCCAGATGAATTTGCAGATTGCACTTTCTAATTCGTTGAAGAATTGATTTGGAATTTTGATGGGGATTGCATTGAATCTGTAGATTGCTTTTGGCAAGATAGCCATTTTTACAATGTTGATCCTGCCAATCCATGAGCATGGGAGATCTTTCCATCTTCTGAGATCTTCTAGAATTTCTTTCTTCAGAGACTTGAAGTTTTTATTATACAGATCTTTCACTTCCTTAGTTAGAGTCACGCCAAGATATTTTATATTATTTGTGACTATTGAGAAGGATGTTGTTTCCCTAATTTCTTTCTCAGCCTGTTTATTCTTTGTGTAGAGAAAGGCCATTGATTTGTTTGAGTTAATTTTATATACAGCTACTTCACCGAAGCTGTTTATCAGGCTTAGGAGTTCTCTGGTGGAATTTTTAGGGTCACTTATATGTACTATCATATCATCTGCAAAGAGTGATATTTTGACTTCATCTTTTCCAATTTGTATCCCTTTGATCTCCTTTTGTTGTCGAATTGCTCTGGCTAGGACTTCAAGTACAATGTTGAATAGGTATGGAGAAAGTGGACAGCCTTGTCTAGTCCCTGATTTTAGAGGGATTGCTTCAAGCTTCTCACCATTTACTTTGATGTTGGCTACTGGTTTGCTGTAGATTGCTTTTATCATGTTTAGGTATGGGCCTTGAATTCCTGATCTTTCCAAGACTTTTATCATGAATGGGTGTTGGATCTTGTCAAATGCTTTTTCTGCATCTAACGAGATGATCATGTGGTTTTTGTCTTTGAGTTTGTTTATATACTGGATTACATTGATGGATTTCGGTATATTGAACCATCCCTGCATCACTGGGATGAAACCTACTTGGTCAGGATGGATGATTGTTTTGATGTGTTCTTGGATTCGGTTAGCAAGAACTTTATTGAGGATTTTTGCATCAATATTCATAAGGGATATTGGTCTGAAGTTTTCTAACTTTGTTGGGTCTTTTTGTGGTTTAGATATCAGAGTAATTGTGGCTTCATAGAATGAGTTGGGTAGAGTACCTTCTGTTTCTATTTTGTGGAATAGTTTGTGAAGAACTGGGATTAGATCTTCTTTGAAGGTCTGATAGAACTCTGCACTAAACCCATCTGGTCCTGGGCTTTTTTTTTTTTTTTAAAGATTTATTTATTTATTATATGTAAGTACACTGTAGCTGTCTTCAGACACTCCAGAAGAGGGGGCCAGATCTCGTTACGGATGGTTGTGAGCCACCATATGGTTGCTGGGATTTGAACTCTGGACCTTTGGAAGAGCAGTCGGGTGTTCTTACCCACTGAGCCATCTCACCAGCCCCGGTCCTGGGCTTTTTTTAGTTGGGAGACTATTAATGACTGCTTCTATTTCTTTGGGGGATATAGGGCTGTTTAGATCATTAACCTGATCTTGATTCAACTTTGGTACCTGGTATCTGTCTAGGAACTTCTCCATTTCATCCAGGTTCTCCAGTTTTGTTGAGTATAGCCTTTGGTAGAAGGATCTGATGGTGTTTTGGATGTCTTCAGGACCTGTTGTTATGTCTCCTTTTTCATTTCTGATTTTATTAATTAGAATGCTTTCCCTGTGCCCTCTAGTGAGTCTGGCTAAGGGTTTATCTATCTTGTTGATTTTCTCAAAGAACCAGCTCCTTGATTGGTTGATTCTTTGAATAGTTTTTCTTGTTTCCACTTGGTTGATTTCACCCCTGAGTTTGATTATTTCCTGCCGTCTACTCCTCTTGGGTGAATTTGCTTCCTTTTGTTCTAGTGCTTTTAGGTGTGTTGTCAAGCTGCTAATGTGTGCTCTCTCTAGTTTCCTTTTGGAGGCACTCAGAGCTATGAGTTTTCCTCTTAGAAATGCTTTCATTGCGTCCCATAAGTTTGGGTATGTTGTGGCTCCATTTTCATTGAACTCTAAAAAGTCCTTAATTTCTTTCTTTATTCCTTCCTTGACCAAGGTATCATTGAGAAGAGTGTTGTTCAGTTTCCACGTGAAGATTGGCTTTCTATTATTTATTTTGTTATTGAAGTTCAGCCTTAGTCCATGGTGATCTGATAGGACACATGGGACAATTTCAATATTTTTGTATCTGTTGAGGCCTGTTTTGTGACCAATTATGTGGTCAATTTTGGAGAAGGTACCATGAGGTGCTGAGAAGAAGGTATATCCTTTTGTTTTAGGATAGAATGTTCTGTAGATATCTGCCAGATCCATTTGATTCATAACTCTGTTAGTTTCACTGTGTCCCTGTTTAGTTTCTGTTTCCATGATCTGTCCATTGGTGAAAGTGGTGTGTTGAAGTCTCCCACTATTATTGTGTGAGGTGCAATGTGTGCTTTGAGATTTACTAAAGTTTCTTTAATGAATGTGGCTGCCTTTGTATTTGGAGCATAGATATTCAGAATTGATAGTTCCTCTTGGAGGATTTTACCTTTGATGAGTATGAAGTGCCCCTCCCTGTCTTTTTTGATGACTTTGGATTGGAAGTCAATCTTATCAGATATTAGAATGGCTACTCCAGCTTGTTTCTTCATACCATTTGCTTGGAATTTTTTTTTTTCCAGCCTTTCATTCTGAGGTAGTGTCTATCATTTTCTCTGAGATGAGTTTCCTGTAAGCAGCAAAATGTTGGGTCTTGTTTGTGTAGCCAGTTTGTTAGTCTATGTCTTTTTATTGGGGAGTTGAGTCCATTGATATTAAGAGACATTAAGGAAAAGTAATTGTTTCTTACTGTTATTTTTGTTGTTAAAGTTGGCATTCTGTTCTTGTGGCTGTCTTATTTTAGGTTTGTTGAGGGATTACCTTCTTGTTTTTTCTAGGTCGTGGTTCCCGTCCTTGTATTGGTTTTTTTCTGTTATTATCCTTTGAAGGGCTGGATTCATGGAAAGATAAGGTGTGATTTTGGTTTTGTCATGGAATACTTTGGTTTCTCCATCTATGTTAAGTGAGAGTTTGGCTGGGTATAGAAGCCTGGGCTGGAATTTGTGTTCTTTTAGTGTCTGTATAACAGCTCTCCAGGATCTTCTGGCTTTCATAGTCTCTGGTGAAAAATCTGGTATAATTCTAATAGGCTTGCCTTTATATGTTACTTGGCCTTTTTCTCTTACTGCTTTTAGTATTCTGTCTTTATTTAGTGCATTTGTTGTTCTGATTATTATGTGTCGGGAGGTATTTCTTTTCTGGTCCAGTCTATTTGGAGTTCTGTAGGCTTCTTGTATGTTCATGGGCATCTCTTTCTTTAGATTTGGTTAGTTTTCTTCTATAATTTTGTTGAAGATGTTTGCTGGTCCTTTGAGTTGAAAATCTTCATTCTCATCCACTCCTATTATCAGTAGGTTTGGTCTTCTCATTGTGTCCTGGATTTCCTGGATGTTTTGAGTTAGGATCTTTTTGCATTTTGCATTTTCTTTGATTGTTGTGCTGATGTTCTCTATGGAATCTTCTGCACCTGAGATTCTCTCTTCCATCTCTTGTATTCTGTTGCTGATGCTCGCATCTATGGTTCCAGATTTCTTTCCTAGGGTTTCTATCTCCAGTGTTGCCTCATTTTGGGTTTTCTTTATTGTGTCTACTTCCCTTTTTAGGTCTAGTATGGTTTTGTTCATTGCCATCACCTATTTGGATGTGTTTTCCTGTTTTTCTTTAAGGACTTCTACCTGTTTGGTTGTCTTTTCCTGTTTTTCTTTAAGGACTTCTACCTGTTTGATTGTGTTATCCTGTTTTTCTTTAAGGACTTGTAACTCTTTAGCAATGTTCTCCTGTAATTCTTTAAGTGCGTTATTAAAGTCCTTCTTGATGTCCTCTACCATCATCATGAGATATGCTTTTAAATCCAGGTCTAGCTTTTCGGGTGTGTTGGGGTGCCCTGGACTGGGTGAAGTGGGAGTTTTGGGTTCTGATGATGGTGAGTGGTCTTGGTTTCTGTTAGTAAGATTCTTACGTTTACCTTTCGCCATCTGGAAATCTCTGGAGTTAGTTGTTATAGTTGTCTCTGTTTAGAGATTGTTCTTCTGGTGATTCTGATTAAAGTCTATCAGCAGACCTGGGAGACAGGCTCTCTCCTCTGAGTTTCAGTGGTTAGAGCACTCTCTGCTGGCAAGCTCTCCTCTTACAGGGAAGGTGCACAGATATCTGGTGTTTGGACCTCCTCCTGGCCGAAGAAGAAGGCCCAAAACAGGACCTTTCCCACATGCTGTGTTGCTTTGGCAGGTCACAGAAGCTGTCAGCTTCTGTGGTGCACACTCTCACCTGTGCAGACTAAGTTCCTAAGTTCGGCAGAGTCCCGGATCCATGATGGTGCTCCCTGCTCCTGAGGCAGAGGGCTCCCGTGCAGGGTGGACCACTGTCCTCCGGCTGGGAGGGTGCCGGATGTCTGCGGCCCCAAAAGGGTGCTGCCTCAGCGGCTCTGTGGCTCCCGCCTGTCCCAGAAGCTGTCTGCCTCTGTGGTGCACACTCTCACCTGTGCTGACTAAGTTCCTAAGTTTGGCGGAGTCCCTTAACCAAGATGGCACTCCCTGCTCCTGAGGCAGAGGGCTCCCGTGCAGGGACCACTGTCCTCTGGCTGGGAGAGTGCCGGATGTCTGAGGCCCCAAAAGGGTGCTGCCTCAGAGGCTCTGTGGCTCCCTGCCTGTCCCAGAAGCTGTCTGCCTCTGTGGTGCACACTCTTACCTGTGCAGACTCGAGGAAAGATTTCTTATGTGGGACTAGGTCAAGCTATAGCTGTGAAGTTGTTCTGAGGGCAAGGGCAGTCTCCTGGTGGCCTATTTTCCTGTACTGGACCCTGTTTTCTTATGACTCCACCATATTATAAATTCATCAAGGGATCAGTGCATTGATATGTTTGAGCTCTCCAGATCAACCTTAAAGGCCATCAGAAGGCAGCTCAGCCCCCAGTACACAAGGCCAAGGTGGGCAGGGGCATCCTTTTATATTCAAGCAAGGAGAGGAAGTGTGGAATTCATGGAAAACACAGGAAATGGAGTGTAAACAAATATGCCATTCTCTCAATGAATAGGAACAAACAAACCCCTCCCCTTTCTCAGAGGTACTCAGTTGTGCTTTTGTGTTCTTGATAATTGGAAATGATTTTAATCCTTCCACAAGTTGACTCATTGATTTCTGCAGACCCATTGCAAACACAAGAACCTGGCCGCTGTTTGGATTTGATCTTCTTTAACTGTCACCCCAGTGAACTAGCAAGATATTATGTGAACTTAGTTTGTACTGTCACTAGTTGTGTGATCTAAAGAAAGTCATAGGCACCTCAGCCCTGTCCTATGATCTAGGGATAATAGCAATGCATTCAAAGTGTAATGAGAATGAGCCATATTAGTCCTGAAAATGCAAAGGGTTAAATTAGTTCATAGCTTTGGATTAGGGGCTACATGGACTTTAATTATCTTCCATTGTTACATTACAGTAAATACCTCTTCCTCAACTGTGGGGCTTTGATTTCCTGGCACACTCGCAATGACTTATACCAGTGTCTGACAGGCATTAACCACTTCTGAAATTCAGGAAGTATGTTAGACCTGGAAACTTCCCTATAATGATAGCTAGCAGAGGTTCGTTAAAACCAGCAGACCTCATAATCAAAATGGAAGAAGACATCAATGTAAGCACTGATGGCTTGCCTCAGGTGTTGCTTCATGTTCTGTTCTCATGGATCAGAAAGCCCAAGCTTCGAGTATCAGCAAATGCTTAGTCATATCTTTTGTTGCCTCCTGCACTGTGTCTGGAAATGGTGAAAAGTTATAGAAATAAGGTCTCTTTGAAATCTGAGGTTTATTGTGATTAAACACGGTAGAATTATTTATTCAGTATTATGTAATTATGAATCAAGTATTATGGATTTGAGATTCTATCATTGACACATTCTCTGTCATCCACTTCGTCTATCCCAGCACCTTAGTGGTTCGAGACTATAATACAAGAATCAACAGAAGTTGGGCTGTATGCAACTTTGGCACAAAGTTTAAGTCAACTATCCACTTAAAATGCTGGAGAATGTTCTACTGGTTGTCACTTTATGATCAAGAGATCTGTAATTGAGGATCCCCAGGGGGGTGAAACCCAGAGTGATAGCTTTATATTATCCAACTTGTCCATGTGTAAGGCTTTAACTCTGGATTCTGGTCATCTCTGTCTTTGCATCTCTCCTGGGTCCTCACCCTTGGGATATCTGCATTCCTGCCTTTTCTTGGTTCTTCCTCTCTGTCTTTCTTTGTTTTTCTACTTTCCTCTAAACCCAGAGTTGCACCTGCAAGTACTACTGTCCAGAAAAAGGACTCACCAGGGAGCTGTCTGGGCTCATACTTGGTTTGCGTGCTTCTGTGTGTTGTTGTCTCAGTTTTCCTTGCACATTACCAGCTCACTCAGTCACCTTTTATCCACTGTTTCAGTATCAGTCCATCACCAAACTCTGGTGCTTAACTCTCTTCGGTAGGATGCCAGGTGGTTCTTAGAAACAGGAGCAATTCTGGGTTAAAATTTTGGAGACAGGTGGGTGGCTCCATCCCTCAACCTGGGGGGGGGGCTTGCCTAACCTCTGGCTGTGGTCTCTGACAGGTTCTACCACCCCTTTCTGGGATATTTCAGCTAATGTCATCCCCATGGGGTCCTGGGAGGCTCTTGCATTCCTGGCATCTGCATTCCTGGAATCTGGGGATCCATCCCACATGCATACACCAAATCCAGACACTATTGCAGATGGGATGCCAAGAAGTGCTTGCTGATAGGAGCCTGATACAGCTATCTCCTGAGAGGTTCTGCCAAATCCTAACCAATACAGATGTGGATGCTCGCAGTCAACCATTGGACTGAGCACAGTGAACCCATTGGAGGAGTTAGGGAAAGAACTGAAGGAGATGAAGGGGCCATATCTGGAATCAATGGGAAGGGAGGCCCTTGGTCCTGTGAAAGCTTGATGCCCCAGTGTAGTGGAATGCTAGGGCAGTGAGGCAGGGGTGGGTGAGTGGGTGGGTGGGTATGGGAGTACACTCATATAAGCTGGGTAAGGGAAAATGGGATAGGGGGGATGCAGAGGGGATATTGGGAAAAAGGATAACATTTGAAATGTAAATAAATAAAATATCCAATTTTTAAAAAGTAACAGGAAAAAAAGCATCTCTAATGAAAATAAATTCTTTTTTCCTATGAGGTGGGGGAGAAATGATTGGACTTTCTGTTTGCTTTATGAAACTAATGCTGGATTAATGAAGTCACAGTGTTCTTCTACTCAGCAAAGTGTGTTCAAGCTGGGGTTTCTGGGCTTTCTGATTCCTATGCATAAACTGAGGAGCAGCAGCTAAAAGGAGCCATTAGCCTGGGCAGGATCATAAAGAATTGATGGTTGTGGGGCAATGGGCTATGCACAGACAACCTGGTCTCCAGTTGAGCTGAGGTCTTGAACCCCGTGGGACCCGATGGATGGTAACTTCCACCTATATGGGATGGTAGGCGTTCCCTCATGTCTCCTGGACCCCTGGCTCCTGTTGAAGTTACCGCCCCCACAGCCCCCACAGGAGAGGCTCCTGGCTTTCAGTCATGTAGACAATGTCCCAAGCTTCTGGCCTTCTGGCTAGACTCCTCTTCACAGTAACCTAGCAACAGCAAGATAACACATCACACTATAAGAGGGGCTGCTTGAACCCTCCTTGTTCTCTTAAGCTTTTACTTTCTTTACTCTCTCTCTAAGCTTTTACCTCTCTCTCCCTAAGCCTTCACCTTTTTTACTCTCTAACTCTCTCTCTTTTCCTCTTTCCCTTCCCCCTTCTCTCCTCTTGGCCATGACTGGTCTCTCTCTCTCTCTCTCTCTCTCTCTCTCTCTCTCTCTCTCTCTCTCTCTCTCTCTCTCTCTCTCTTCTCTCTTTCCCCCTGTCTTTCTACAATAAAGCTCTAAAAACATAGACTGTCTCTGTTCATCAAGGCCCGGACTAAAGACACTCGCCTGCGTGGGAACCACCCAGCACCCCCTCTTCCCATGACCTCTCTTCTTTCCCCTCCTAGGCAGGATGTCGCCCGGGGCCCCTATTCTGTTCTCAGAACCTCCACCATATCCAGATGGGATGCAGGAGACTGAGAACCTGGTACTGGGGGCTGCCCCTTGTCCACCCCTGGACGTGTGGGGTCAGTGGCTTCACACAGTCAGATGCCCACCTGGGGCCACGTGGAAAGCGTCCATCAGTCCTCCTGCATCTGCATGCCCAGAGCACAGAAACTCTGGCCAGTCTCAGGCTCTCTCTTTCCCCCCTCTCTCCCTATACCCATGGCCTCATAGATGGTTTCTATAAAATGCTAGCCAACAGTATATGAAGGTTTCCTCCTATGTACTACAACCACAAGTAAACAATGTATAACAAAGGAAGGTGAGGGTTAGGGAAATTTCCACCAATTAACTCTGACCCTGGCACTACTGGCATGTCTGCTTCTCCTTAGCAGTCTGAGCCATACTGATTCTAACAATATTGCTAATATCTGGTATATAATTTACACAACACATATCTTCTACCATGTTGTCATAACATGCCATGCAAAATATAAATAAATTGCCATTGAGAAGTTTCTTAAGGTCTTTTGAATAATTATCAGAGTCATCCTTCTGAGGTACTCTCTAAAGGTCAAACAGCCTAAAGTTTCATTATATGCTGTTTCGCTCTGGTCAGTCCTTATCCCTTCTTTTAGAAGGAAAAACCAGCCCTCCCCCTTAGTGCATCTATTTCTGTTTTCCACTCTAAGCCCCGCAGAGTGTGAATCACCTGGATCTTGTTTTTATCCTTTTTTTTATTTTTCTAATGGAGCTTCCCCACCACAGGATCCACCTACCTTGAGAGCATGAGGTGGATAAAAGCAGTTAAATGCTTAGCAGAGACTGACAAAGTCTTACTTTTCCAGCTTGTCACTGTGTATCTGAAGTATTCCATATCTCCTTCAGAAACTCCTGATTTAGCACACCATGCATGACATCTGACATGTGTTATTACCACACAAGTAAAAGACCCCAATTTAGGCCTCATTAAAGCACCTGATAAGACACCTTGCAAAGACCTGGAAGCTGTTTTCCCTTTTCTTGGCATGTTATTTATTCCATCTGCCTATGCTCTAAGATAACCTAGTGCTCATGAGGGGCTAGTCTGGGAAAGGATTTGGGAAGGGTGAAGTAGGATTGAGCCCAGTAGCAGCCAAGGTTATGAGGATTTGGGCTATAGAGAGCTATCTTTACTTTTGGTCATTCACCCTATATTTCTGTGCTACAATAAGAATATTAGTAGCTAATGCCTAAAAATGCCTAACATACTTACCCTTAATCATCAGGCTTTGTTCTCAGTTCTTTTCATGAGTAAGCTCAACCCTATTAATTGCAAGACTAAAGAAAGACCCAGGAGAGCCAGGAAACTCAGATCTATAACATTGATCATGAACGACCCAATAAACAACCCAGGAATTTTAAAATTACAAATCAAATACTGTGGCTGACATGTCACTTGCTCTTCAGTATTCTACTTAGCACCTTAATGAGACAATGTACCCACATACAAATTCCAAGGTCAGCTAATCATGAAGTTGGTTGAATGCAATCACTGCCAGACTCCAGGTACCCCAGGTGGTCCAGATTCCCCAGATGTCCCAGGTACCCCAGGTGTCCCAGGTGCCCCTATTTCTCAGAGAGTTTTTTTTTAATTAGGTATTTTCCTCATTTACATTTTCAATGCTATCCCAAAAGTCCCCCATACCCACCCCCCCCCCCCACTCAGAGAGTTTTATAATTCACTTTTTCCCTGGGCCTCTTTATCCCCCAGTATTCATGTAAAAATTAGAAGTGGTTTCATGATCTTGTAGTAAGAGAGCTGAGGATGTAGAAGCAGGCAGAGATCTGGGGCTTCCTAACCAGCCAGCCTAGCCTAGTTGAGAGACTGTTCCAGATACAAGTTAGATAGTTCCTCTGTCCTTTATACCTATGTAAATACATGCACCCTCCCCCACAAACATGCATGCCCACCCCCACAGATCTCTTCTTCATTTCATTCAAATAAGATCATGGCAATCTCTTGAAGGAAGCCATTGCTCCCACATTGCTGGCAGTCCAGATGTCATTTTGAACTCAGCTGGTATTCACCAAAAACAGAGTATCCATTCATGAGTTGGCTGAATGAAAATAGAGATGTGTTTCAGAAATGAAGCATCTGCTTTCTTCCTCAAACTGAGCAACCTATTGCTTACTTTGAACAACTGTTCACCCCATTTTCCTTTTTCTGTACTGATACAGCTCCTTTTTGTGTTTACCTCATCATGCACACCATCTCAGATCTACAAATCCTGCAAATAGAGATACATTCTCCTTGGTAAATGATACCTATATTCTCTGCTTCCTTTGCAGAATAAATGCCAACATATTTGTGTGTCCGGGTGCTTTTGGTACCATGCAATATAAAACATAGCTCAAATCATGTTAGGTACCAAAAAAGATTCACTAGTTTATATTTAACTAGACCATGAATTAGTCTTTTTAATTTGAGTCAAGCCAGTGACTTACTGACCTTTTCATCTTAAGGCATCACAAATAGCTGTTGAACATTTTTGATAATCATGTTCACACCCAGAACTACACAGAATTTCTCTGTAGACTTATGCTAAAAGGAATTCTATATTTTTCCTAAAGGTCTCAGTATATAATCTTGCTTCTTATTGTCCGACTCTATGCCAGGCATACCTGTAGGCAACCAGTTTAGAGTGATGGGTCCTAGAACTTTATCATCTTTGAAAAAAACAGAACCAGTTAAAAATTCTAATTAATTTTATTTGGGAGTTCAGAATGGGGCAACAGTGGTTATACAATGAACTGATCTAAGGAGATTGAGTCTATAAGTAGGAAAGGACAGAAAAAAAAAAGAATAAAAAATCAATCATCTCAAATTTATTTTTATTATAGCGTTAAAGCAATGTTCTAAGGTTACCCAGCTAAACTAGACATACTCTGGTCTTGAATCTGATTTTGGAAAACTGGCACACTTTTGTTGTTGTTGCTATTGTTGTTATGTAACATTTATCACAAATGAGTACATTTTTGTTGGCTTAAACTTGTTTATTGTTCCTAGAGCAGGAGCCCAGACCAAAATAGATTGGCTTCCTATCAGTTGTAGAAGCTTAAAGGAGGCAGTTTTCTCTTCTGGAGCTAGGAGTAAGATTAGCTTTGACCAAACACAAAGTCTTTATGAAGAAATAGACTTTGACTAGGAGGAAGAAGGGCAGGGATTCATATAACTATCTTATCATCACTACATTTTTAAGTACTACTAATACTTAAGAAAGCCTATAAACAATTATTCACCAATGTTTAATGGCTCTTGCTTCAAATTCATCATAGGTATCTCCATGTTATTTATGCCAAGATAGGAATTGCTGAATTCTAATTGACTCTCTCTGGATACCTGCCTAACCATTTTCTTATGGGATATTTGGGACCTGAACCAAGTGCTTTGCCTATCTACACAGTATAATTGCTCAAAGGTCCTATGCCAGCTGTCTTCCCAATGTCACAGATGTCACACAAATGGTAAATTAATGTACTCAGCATTTCAGCTGAGGTCACTACCTTTAAAACTTTCAGTCTTGAAAAAAGGTTTATTTTATTTGTGTGTGTGTGTGTGTGTATGTGTGTGTGTGTGTGTGTGTGTGTGTATGTGTGTGTGTGTGTGTGTGTGTGTGTGTGTATGTGTGTGTATGTGTGTGTGTGTGTGAGTTTATGTGCCAAAATTGGACATCAGTTATCACGGAGCTGGACTACTGTGAGCCAGGTACTAAAAACAGAAAGCAGGCTCTTTACAAGAGCAATGAGTGATCTTCACCATTGAAACATCTCTCTATCTCCTATAGATAGATCTATAGTCTTAAGGATCAGACAACTATTATAACTGCCACCGCCCCAATGCACTGAGGCTTATCCAAAGTGTCAGCAGACAAAGAAACTTACCACCTACATCTCGGGACTACTGATTCAGTGCTGTGAAGTGGGAAGCACACAGTAGAACTCTTATTCTTACATCATTTTTCATCTGTTTTGTCGAGAATAGTAATCTTTAGCCTGAGAGAGTGTTTCAAATGCTGGCAGTAAAAAATACATTTTCACATTGGGTAAAGATGGAACAGTAAAACACCCAGTTACTATCATGAGTTTATGTCCTCTCACTGTGACAAATTAAATGCTGGGAACTGGGAGAAGCTGTGACTGATCATATTCATGGAAGCAATGATAGTTGTCTATGACAATGAGATTTAATCCCTGAGACTGACAATTTAGATTTAAAAATGCAACTAAGTGACTGTATAACAAATCAACCAAAGGGAAAGAGGGCTTTTGCTGACTAAGAGCAAGTTTCAATCTACATTAGCCCAAACACACTGTATTTGTATTTTAAAAAGTAAGTAGGTATTTCTATTTAAAAAAAAAGATGGAAGACGGACATTTTCCACCTCTTTTTCAACATTCAAAAAAATCACAACAAAACTGAGCATGGTGGCAGACACCTTTATTCCTAGCACTCTAGAGGTGGGTAGATCTCTGTGAGTTCCATGCCATCCTCTCTACATAGTGAGTTCCAGTATAGCCACAGCTACTTAGTGAGACCCTGCTCAAAATGCAGAAACCTTATTTCATGTGTTAATGGATAAGAGAGCACACATTTTTAAGAAGTGAACATCTGTTTTACAGCCTGAAGCCTCTGCTTGTGATAGAGCAGGAAAGTCAGGGGAAGTAGCTCCCTTTAAGGGTGAAAGTTTTAGAGGAAGATGCTGAGGCTATGATGGCATCTGTGTCTAAAGAAGGACAAGGAATGCATTATGAGGAACCCTTTCTTCTGCCTAGACCATACATTTTTGCATCTATCTATCTACTAACCTACTTCTGCCCATGAGACTAGACTGCCCGTCTCTGAGAAGTATAATTGTGAGTGAAAGTTGTTTAAAAAAAAATGGTCAGGTAGCTGATCATTCTAAAGTCAAGGCTGCCAGTTCATGAGTCATTTCATTTCTGCTTTAACTGTTCCAAAGAACATTTCCAAAACCTATATATTTCCCCCAACCAATGAGGCTACCATCTAATGTTCTTAAAATTGTCCCTTGTGTGGAAGCCCTTATATTTTGTATCTGTCACCTAGGCTGTTTCCATCATCTTTTGAGAGTCCCTGCAAATCCAACCTTTTCCTGGTTTCTCACCCAGCATGCCCTACTCCAACCCCCAGGTCTTTAACATTCTTAAAGAGCTATACTGTGAGGATGGTTTCCTTTTTCCACTTGGATGCAGGCACACCACCCTTCTTGCAGACCATTAATGCATTTAGAGTGGAATCCTCACTCTCTTCAAATTTATAATTCACTTTGAGCCTACTATGAAACAAACAGCAAGAGTCTCAGAAGTTATTTCTAATGTCAACTGGGTATGTTCGTTCCCTCATGAACTGGTATGTTCATGCTATCTTACTTGAAAGAGTTCTCTTTGAAACCCAAGGTGCCATGGCTACAAAAATTTATTTTTCCAATAAAGTATACCATAGAATGTGCTCTAGGGAGCAGGGATTCATTCTCAATAGCTCTGCTGTGAAATGCAATATAGAAAATATTGGAAAAGTGTCAGTCATTTCCTTGGAATATTTAAGGAACTAATTGCTCCCTTATTTCTCTCCATTCTGTTTACATTCTCTCTTCTCTTTGAGATTCTGATTCTGTTCTCCACACATTTGTGACTGTCAATCCTTTATAAGCCAAACTGCCACATTCCCATTACTCACACTCTCAGTAGGGGAATGAGGTCATCAAGCACACAATCTGAGGAGCTATTGGCTCCTGGAAAAGAAGGGATGGCCTTTAGGAAAGTGTTAGGAGTTAGGAGCTTGTCTCCATAGTTCTTTTTGTACAATGGACTTGTGGAGTTTGGAAATATATTTATCAAGTATAACCTCATACGTTTCACTGATCATCCTACCTACCCAAAAGACTATAAAACATCACACAACTACATAGACATTTTAGGGAGAATAGAGTATATAAACATAATGAATGTCATTGAATGTACAGCTCTAAGCTGGGGGTTTCATGAGGACAGTCAGGTCTGTGTGTGGTGTCACCCACTGGACTCTGTGCATTTAATTTATTACAAAATGCACACAGCACAGAGGAAGGTGATTGATTCATCATCGAATATTTGCAAGATGAATGAGGCACAGGGTCGTGGAAACATTTCATTTTTACATGTGTTTCTATGACTCTATTATACATTTTGAAATCAATTAAAACATCTTTTAGCAGCGTAAGAATGAAAAAGAAACATAGTCTCTTCAAGTCCTGACTCAATAAAAGCATTAGCACAAGTTAGTATATGAAAAACATAAAATACTGACAAAATGCAGATAGTTTTACATAATGTTTGTAAGTCACTGACTTGAAAAACAATTCCTAAAGTTGGACAATAACTATAAACACGAAAGCTACCTTTATGTTTGAGCAATAATTTAAGTGTATGCTTAATAAAAATATTGTAGTAATTAAAATAATAAAAATCAATTTCTAAATAATGTTTAAACCTTAATGTTATTTTACTACAAATCTCCTTATCAAAACCACATGCATTCTATTGTAATAAGCTTATTCTGATACCATAAACTTATATTTCACTGGGGCTATTAATAACTTTGGAAAATGTGTGAGTTAACTAAAGATGGCATATCTTAGTCAAGGCAAATCTAAATAAACTGTGAATTACTGAGTTCATTATTTGAATAAACTTGTTCAGATAATATACATTATATATTCTCTTTACAATTTAAATATTACATGACTGTGGGTAAAGGACTTGGAAAGGGGGAGGGTAGTTGGTTGACAGAGGTGGAATGGGACAGTAAGAATGAGAGTAAAGAATGCATCATTTACCCATATAAAATTGTCAAAGAAAAATCTAATAAAAGTTGCATAAAATATTACTGCATTGAATCTTGAATTGCTTATGTTTATCATTCATAATATTTATAATATTTGCAAAGGAAATCTCCTTCCTTTCTTTTACTACTCTCAAATATTTTTATATCTCCTAGAGAGTTTTCTGAAGTATATAAAAGTAAATACTAACATATTCCCATTTTCGCACACATATTAATACTCCTTACCTGCAAACCTGCTTGCTGCTCTAGTTCGTCTGTTCACTGTTGTAGAAATAAATTCTGGGGATTTACTTCTTCTACCTAGAATTCTAAATATAATGTATTTAATGCACATCTAAATATAGTGTATCAAATCTTCTTCCTATGGTAGTCTAGAAATACAGCTTCTCAGAAGAAATTTCTTTGATTAAAAAGTTAAGGTCAAAGAAATTTCCTTAGTTTACAATTACACTATTGATATCTCAATGGTCCGCATCTCATCCCTGCTGACTCAGAACCATACCAATCCCCGACCAACTAATTATGTAAAATGGAAATCTCAGTGAATTTAACTAACAAATAGTTTATTTCTGCTGAATGTAAGATCCAGACATGTTTTCTTCCCCTTGAGTTATCTGTCCACATCCTTGGTCCATTTATGTTTCCAACGAGTTATTAATTTTTGCAGAACCATTCTACGTATAACAGAAATTGACTTTGAAAAATAATATGAGTAGTAAGTTTTCTTGCTCTTGCATTATGTAACAGAAATTAACTTTTAAATAATAGAAATTAACTTTGAAAATGATACGAGTAGTAAGTTTTCTTGCTCTGATTATGATATTCGTAAGTATATAGGAGTTTAAAATGAGACCAAATATAAATAAAACATTTTAGGGATTCAAAATATTTGAGTAATACTTTAAAGGTCATGCCAACTTGAAGGTATAAGATAAATCCAATGTTCTTGTTATTTATTATGTTATTTAATTTTTATGTTAAATTTTTACTTATGGATAAAGGGAGAGAGCATCTTACTTGTTTTCCAATCTAGGCTATTAATTTGTTTTAATATTGTTTACTAAAGTTTTCTCATTTCCCAGTCATTTGATAGGCAACCTTTTCTGTTTTTGAAGGCTCATTCTTTACATTTTAGACACTTCATATTGTTTGATTTGTCCTTTTGCCATACAGGAATGATTTCTATACTGTCTCATTTTTAAGATAATATAAAATTCTTTAATGTGTGGTAAAGCTGTTTTTTCACCAAACTCTTAACTTTTCCCTATACAATTCTGTATAGCTGAAATTTTGTTTGTTTGTTTGTTTTGTTTGTTTTGTTTGTTTTTGTTTTTCGACACAGGGTTTCTCTGTATAGCCCTGGCTGTCCTGGAACTCACTTTGTAGACCAGGCTGGCCTTGAACTCAGAAATCTGCCTGCCTCTGCCTTCTGAATGCTGGGATTAAAGTCGTGTGCCACCACATCCGGCTTAGCTGAAATTTTTATTGGACAGATTTATTTATTCAACCAATTCCTTACTGAGAAGTATATGCACACATTTGACTTTATAGATATCTTGATGTGTCTAAAGTGTTACTGTAATCAAATAAAAATGTCAGTTTTCACATTAACCTTGAAGATGAAAAGGCTATTTTATGCAGATTTTGTTTATGAGTTAATATGTGAGGAAGTAAATTATATGTTAACTAATTTGCTCATGATCATGGTTTTCCTTCCCATTTGTATCATTCATTATTATATATGTTTTTCATGAACGTCTTCTTAGGACATCATCTTATCACGCTAACCCTTTAGTATTTTATTACTGTTTTAGATACAGGGGCCCTTTCTCCCATTGATGTTCTAGTTGGTCATACTTATAAAGCAGCTATCACTATTGATTTTACAGTGATAACTGCTTTTATATATAATAAGGTATTGATTTAATATTTGATTTACATACCGTAATTTCCTAATAATTCTCATTGTTTGTAAATCTTTCAATGTAATCTCTTGTGATTGTGCAGAATTCAGAAACAACATAGTAAACAGTGGTCATTTCCGTTTCTCTTCCATCTTTATGTCTTTCACTTTCTTTGGTCTGATTGCATTTGGGTGGTACTTCCAGTAAACAACAACACCTAATAAATGATAGTGATGCATAAGGCCCATCTAATTGGGGTGGCTATACTTGGAACAAGTGCCCTTTAAAGATAGCAATAGTGTTTGAATGAAGATAAGGTAATTTAATTTGTTTGTATTTACTTACAAATATCAGTCTGTTTCTATTCCATTTTCTGGTTCCATAGGAATGCATTCAAGAGAGCTGGAGAGATGACTCAGCTGTTATGATCATTTGCTACTCTTGTAGAGGTTGAGGGTTTGGTTCACAGCATCACATCAGAAGGCTCACAACTAACTAGCTGTTACTCCAAGTAAGCTGTTCTGGCCTCCAGAGGCACCTGCATGCATATAGTGCAGAAACACACACACACACCACAAAACAAATGAAAGACAGTGCATATAAAATTTTGTTCTTTTAAGACTATTTTTTTTCTTTTAGAGGTAGTTTGATTAGGAGTCATAATGAGGCTATTAAATTTAATGTAAATTGTTATTTACATTACAACAGGATGCCTGGAAGAAAAAATGTATACATTAAGTCTTTGGCTGGAATATATTATATTCTACAGAAAAGAAACTAGCATAAGCTGCTACATGACTGTCACAATTATAGTCTTTAGTGTCCAACACACACACACACACACACACACACACACACACACACACACACACACTATATATATATATATATATATATATATATATATATATATATATATATATATCAAGTCTTTTTTGATAGCAGCTTGACCCTGTGCTTGGCAGAGTTGAGAGATCTGTTGTAATCTGTGGTATTTCTCATCTTCAGTGACTCTTTTCTCCCACTGGCCCTTGTTTTCTGTAAGAACCACTACAGCCACCTTGGTTTTGTGGCTTGGCAAAATATTGGCCTTCACTGTAAAAACCAGGGCTTCTGCTTAGAATATCCTTCCTTCCTAGAGCCTTTATATGATTTTTCTCTTTAGAGTCAGTAATATGAGGGATTCTATATCATCTACCTATTAATCTATCTATCTATCTATCTATCTATCTATCTATCTATCTATCTTTTATTATCAAAATATTTTATATATTATACATTAAGCTTTTTGTATACATAACAGATTTATCTGTTCTTCACACTATCAGTGAAGCTGAGTCTTGGTAACTTTAAAGCATCAGTTAGACTCATAGTTAGTCTATGTAACTTTCAGTTTTCCTTTTAGGCATTTTTTTTTCTGCTTAGACTTTGTAAATCTTCTATATTTAGTTCTAATAAATTGTCTTTTATTGGCTTATTTACTGCATTCAGACTTACCTACTCTGTTTCCATGGATCTGACCAAAGAACTTTCTCATGACTGTTAAGTTTCTATTCCTTATTGGTTCTTTAAAAAATGATTTAACAACTTTAATTGGCATGTAACTGTAATTCATATTGATGAGGTATTGTACATCCTATCACATGTATGTGATATGTAGAGATTAGATTGGGTTAAAATGGTATGTTTGAAATGCTCTGAACATTACAAAGGATGCTGCATTCCTTGTTGCAGCAAGGGTTGATGGGCAATGTTCATGCAGGGAGCATCTGTGTGTGGATGCACCTCTTGATGTCTATCACTTTATTTCCACTCTGATTCCATCTTTGCAGCTATTTAGCTGAAGTGGACACAGGTGAGAAGCTAAGGTAGACTTGTGGAGGAACGTTTCACTGAAACAGACATAGGAAAAAGGACGTTCTCCTAAAGCAAGCACATGAAAGGACACTTGATGAAGGATTCTTTGCTAAGGAAGCATGTATCGGTCTGTCTTACATGCATTGTTGGGCTTGACGTGTTAGGACTTCACAGAAATATCTTATGTCCCAGTACAGGGGAATGCCAGGGCCAAGAAGTGGGAGTGGGTAGGTTGGGAAGCAGGGCAGGGGAGAGTATAGGGGACTTTCAGGATAGCATTTGAAATATAAATGAAGAAAATATCTAATAAAATTTTTTTAAATGTAAAAAAATAAAAAAGAAAATGTGATACATTTGCACAATGGAGTACTACTCAGCTATTAAAAACAATTAGTTCATGAAAAAAAAAAAACAACCCACAACCAAAACCTTGTGGTGGTATGCTGTAGTTTTTTGCCACTTCTTCGGACTCACGTTAATTGGCAGAGTGAGGTCAGCTGAGACAGCCTGACATACTGAGGCAAGACATATGTTGACACAATACCCATGGAGGACATGTGATATTTGGAGAAAGTATAAATAGAACTTGACAGATAGTGATTGAGGCTGAGCTAGGCTTACTTACAGAGTTAGCTGTACGATGCTTGTTGGTCTTTGCTGATCTTTGCTTCCTGGGAGAGGCACAGTCAAAAACTTCTCAGTTCCTGCATTTCTGCTTGTCCTCCTGCCAACTTGTGCTGAAGCCTGACTGTTCCTGATAGTTTGTGCCACTGCTGTTGCTAACATGACTCTACCAAACTGCACTGCTAGTATATTTGTGAAGTGTTCATGAGTGGATTGAGCTGCCACTGTTGACCTGTGAACTAAACTGCTGATTTCCAGACAACACAGGATTCACTCTAAAGAACCTTTCTAAACAGGTCCACTTCCCCTTTGTCATATGTATATGTATATGTATATGTATATGTATATGTATATGTATATGTATATGTATATGTATATGTATATGTATATGTATATGTATATATATCATTAAAAATAAGGTTTGAAAAAATTAAAGTTACATAAAGGAGAGAGGATTTATTGTGGGTTATGGTTCAGAGGATATTAGTATGTGATGGTGAGAAATTCATGATATTGTGCCTCTTCTAGTGGTCTAGGGACTTGCAGCTGGTTTACATTTTGATCTACTAGAGGGAGAAGCCAATCACCCCGTCAGGGTCTGTCCCCAGCAACCCACTACTCTTGACTAGGCCATAGACTCAAAGATTCTATAGAAATCTATGAGCCTGTGGAGTATTAGACATTCAAACCATAAGGGCCATATGCTCATGAAGATAGTGTTGCCAGTGGAGACACTGAGTATGGAAATATTTAATAGACTCATTTTATGTTTCACAATTATTGGAGACAACATTGATTATTTAAGTCATAGAGTCTTATATCTTCAGTCAGAAACACTCCCTCCACAGAATAGTGGTCGAAGCAGACTTGGCATATCAAGAATACAGAAAAGATCAGAGAAGATTATACAGCTTGCACATATTGGAGGACACCCCTAGAGGCAAGGATATGATGGTACTTTCACCTATTTATTTGTTTTCTTTGCTTTCTTAGCTTTAGGTAAAGGATTTATCCATTTCCTCCAATTGTTTGCTTGTTTTTTTCTGGATTTCTTTAAGGAATTTATTCATTTCTTCTTAAAGAGGTCCCCCTTTATTATCTTCATAAAATTGGTCTTAAAGTCATTTATTTATTTTATTTTTTGTTGCTTCAATTGAATTAGAATATCCAGGGCTTTGTGTAGTAGAGAGGCTGGGCTTTGGTGATATCATATCCTTGCCTTTAGGTTTACCATCTAGAGGTAATTATAGGTCTTGGTGCTGACTTCTGAGTTTATCTTTGTTGAATAGACACTTTTCTCTTGGTTTCTGTTTCTTCTCTGGTCTTCTGGCCTGAGTCCCTTGTGCTTCTGGTGACTCTCTAGTTCTCAGGTCCAGTAGGGTGTCTCTGCTGTGATTATGGTGGCTTGCGTGACCTCTGGGATTTGGGGTATCCACACTGATTATGGAGTTCTGGGAATTAGCATGGCATCTGGAGTTCTGGGTACCAGTGTGACCTCTGGTACAGCAGGAGGCTTTTAGGGCTCTGTGTACTAGTGCGATCTCTGGGGCTGTGATACAAGGAGCTCTGGGCTTCATACTTGCATGGCCTCCACTAGAGTAGGGGGCCTGTGCCAGAGTTGTGGGACAGGAGATGGAGATGAGGGGAAGGGGTGTTGTTAGGGAGGGCTGGGAGGGATCTAAGGATGTTATCAGGTTGTGGGCAGTGTCTTAACTGGGGTTACAGATACTGGCATGGCCTCTAGTAGAACAGTGGACTTCTGTAGGAATTGTATTAATTTTTTAATAGACTATATTTTGATCATAATTTTTCTTTTCCTCAAACAAATCCTATCCACTTACTGACCCTTGCAACTTTACGTTTTATTTCTCTGCCTCTCAAACAACAAATGAACAACGCCCCCAATCCCCCACCCCCACAAAACAACAAAAAAGAAACAAATAAGCAAGCAAAAAACACCAGGAAAGCAAATAAATGAAAGGGGAAAACATATAAAACTACAACACCAATAACAGATTCGCATACACAAACATCGGGTCCACTTTGTCTTGGTCAACCACTTCTGAGCATGCTACGCCTTGCCCTGTAGTGTGGTTGTTATATTCAGTGTTTCTCAATGAAAACAAACTGATTTTTCTCTCTTAGAAGCTATTAGTTTCAAGTAGCTTATTGATTAGGGATGGGAATTTGTGCCAACTTACCATTTTCTATGCAGAAATTTTGTCTTCCTCAAACCTGTGTAGGTCTTATGCATGCTGTCACAGTGTCTGTGAGTTCATATGTATATCAGTCCTGTAAAGTCTAGAAGTCACTGTGTTCTTGGAGTTGTCCATGATCTCTGGCTTTTGTAATCTTTTTACTACCTTTTCCACATAGTTCACTAACCCTTAGGGGAGGGGTTTGATAAAGACATCTCACTCAGGGTTGAGTGATCCAAGGTCTCTTATCCTCTGCACACTCTTTAGTTATGCTAATTATCATATACTACAAAGAAGATTTGCTGATGAGGGTTGAGAGATGTGTTGAACTATATGGTGTAGCAATATGTCTTCAGAAGTCATTTTATAGCTATGTTTCTTTAGCAGAATAAGAATAGTAGGTTTCTCCCTAGGGCTCAGGATCAGATAGTCTCAGGTTCTTGGTTCCATTAACAGTTTAGGTGTTGATTCCATCTCATGGCATGGGTCTTAAACCAAATAAAAAGGTGGTTAGTTAATCACAAAAAGTTTGGGTCACTATTGCAGGCATGCCGCTGTTGTAGGTCACAGGGTTTGTAGCTAGGTAAGATTATTAACTTTATCCTATGGTAGAACTACACAGTATTTTCCAATACTATAATTGCTAATCTGTAGGAGTGAAGTTTCTTGTTAGGTACCAGCTCTATTTCTCATTGTTTGATGGCATATGCAAGTAGTGTCTTCAGCAATAGGGTCTCACTGTCCTGCTGCAGAGGGTAATCAATAGCTTTGATATTAGCTTCTAATGTTTGGGAGAGGGAGTTTATGGGATACCCTTGGTCAATGACTCAACAAAATGTAACTCACTCCTGGTATGAAGGATCTTACCAAGTAACATAAAATGTAATGTATAGTTGGGTCGTTGTAACTCTATTTAAATTCCTTTTATATTTTAAGAAGATTTTGAGATGGGTTTCTGTATGGCTTTTCAAAAAGCCTTTATTGTTATTGTCTTCTTTTTGACATTGTTGTCCAGTTCTCCTCCTGATTTAATCTTAATTTTTTTCCTTTAAGTTAGAGTAGAAACATTATTCACAAGAAAGTAAATAAACATTTATTAACAACCAAGAAACTTATGTCCCTTATTGAGGAGCTACTGTCAGTGAATAGTTGCTGGGTTAAAAAATAACTTCTTTTTAAGGATGTGGCCATTGGTCACTTATCTTTGCTCCAGTGGACTACTTGAAACCTATGAATGCATGGGGAGCATTGTCTTGGCTTGGTGGGTTATTGAATAATAATAATAATTAATAATAAATAATAATAATAAGGTATGAAGAGGTCATTCAGGAAACTGGGAGTGGGGGAATGGGAGGCAGGTATAATCCATTGTATAACTCATTGTATATGTGTATGAATTTCCTAAATATAAAATGTTTAAAAGAATAAACTAGTTCACAGAAAACCAAAAATGTCATAGTAAGAAAATGCTGGTGCAGGATCTATATTTCTTCACTTCCAAGTTTGCACTCTCAGACATGCTGTAAGAATGTTTAGAAATGATGAATTATTGATAGATGTCAAAATGTTGTTGACTTCTCTGCGCGAGAGATTTAAAATTCAATTCTGCCTTTGTACAAAAACTTTGGGATTAACTGTTGACACTTGCCAGCTTTTGGCCCTGTCCTTTGCTCAAGGAGATTACCCCCAAAGCTCTGTCACTGGTGTGCGCAGTGACATTCTCTCCTTTGTTACATCTGTTACTCACCATGGGAAGAAATGTAGAAACCCTCTCTAGTCCAGAAGCTGAACTTGATGTGGGATGAGTCATAGGAAAATGGAAACACTGACATTTTCATGATATAAATATCTTTGCTATTTTCTATTACCTGGATTATTAATACTGCACCCAAGCCTGTAAATACTGGGAAAGGCCTAATACTTCTCAGAAATTCAGAATTATTTACTAACTGAATTATTTACAAAGCAATCAAGCCCATATACCAAAGAAATAGGAAAGGGAGAACTACTGAACAAAGGAAGCCACAATGAAATGATTTTGTTTGATGTAAACTGTGAATTACTTATGTAGTAATTTTATGAAAAGGGGGGTGGAGGATCTTGATAACTTCTCAATGTTTGTTTTTACCAGTGAATTATTCAAAAATGAACTCACATGGTCAAGGATATCCAAATGGAAGTTGGCCACACTGGCACAGAGCCACTGATTCTCTTTGTGACCCTCTCACATGTCAAAATGGATGCCATGCTTTCTCCACTCTACTTCATTCTTCTCTTTATGTCTTTAGGCAATACAGTTGCTTTTCTTAATGAGAAAGAAAACTGCATTTGCTGCTGTCTTGTTTGATGGCCAATGCTGTTAACCGTTGGTTTCTATTGTGCCAGTGCTTTAAGGAAGTGATTGTATGGGTGACTCATGTGTGAAAGTAAGGAGAAAAATGAACTGAGTAATATTTGAGAAGCCTGTGAGGATCTCATGCCCACAAGTGGCATAACGGTCCAAAAGCTGGCCAGAGTTCACAGAAAACAGTGCTCCAATAATAACGATTTGACATGCATTCCACCAGTGGGTGAAAACAAATGTAAGAGGAAAAGCCACTTCATTGTAAAAGACTTATCACACAACAGACCCTGCATTCAGGAAGGGCCACATAGCAGAACACTTATGTAAGCCCTAGCTATTATAAGGGCAAGTGTGAATTCGCATCAGTCTTGGTAAGAAAAGCCAACTGTCAGGGGAACCGGCACCAAATTTGATGATATAATTTCAGAGTTTGGAAACTTTAAGATGGCTCAGAAGGAAGAGATTATGTTTAAGACTGCTTTCTGTTCCTGTGCCTGAATATCACAGATTGAGTAAGGAATAAATGTTGATTCAGCTGGGAAATGTGGGTGATGGGAAGTTCAAAAGAGGACTGGTGGGGGCTCTGGAGAAGTAAAGCAATCATCACTTATCATCAGAGATAAGTGGCCTTTCCCCTGGCCTCTTTTCTGACAAAGTTACTAATTCAATCATGAGGGCTCTGACCTTATGACCCCATCCAATTCTAATTATCTCCCAGGGAGTTCACCTTCAAAAATCATTAATATACAACCCTGGAATTAAGGTTTCAGCACATGGATTGATTCCAGTGTTCATACCCAAGTCACAGAACTCAGAAATTAATAGCAATGCCACCTTCTCAGTGACGGATATTGCTTTTGGCTCTTAAACTATGGGGAGCAGAACAAGTAGCTTTTTGTAGTACTAAGTGGCAAGTTTAAGCTTTAGCTAGATATTTAGGAGCATTGCTAGAGGTTGAGTCTGGATTGCTGAGAGAAGTAGCTTTGTGATATTGAGAGAGCTTTGTACATAGTCAACCCAAGATCCCATGTTTGAACCTTTGAGAATTAAAGCAATTTTTAGTTTTCTGTTTGATTCATATAATTTATGACTGATGTGTAATAATAAACTAATGGTTGCTGTCGGTAAGTCTAAGTGATTCCTGCTTCATAGAAACTCAGGTGTATAGGAAATGAATGATCTTTCATCCAAGTTTTTATTTATCTTTTTCATCTGAATGGTGAGAGAAGAAAAGGAACAAAAATAATCTAACAATAACCTCAGTCTTGTTAAGGCCTTTATTTGTCTACACAGCTGTGTTATTTGATGTTTGGGTAAATGGGGCCCAGGGATATCATCTGGGTATTGTTTATTTGTAGTTTTGTCCTTTGCTTTGCTGTGCTTGTGACTCACTTTATCATATCATTGGTTAACTAGCTTAAACACACCTTCAGGTCCTTCAGCTCCTGAAGTTTATGCATCATCTTGTGACATGGATGTGTGGCAAGGATGTCCTTTGCCCAGACTGCCTATCAATCTTATTTGACTCAGCAGACTCCATTTTAAGCTAATTTATTTTCTGCAGACACTGAACTGAGCATAGGACACTGGACGTGTCTTGTCTGGAAGGGGGATTGAACTTGCGTATCTCATCTCTCTTGCCTACTTTTCCCAAGTAGCTTCTAATATGCTTAGAATTTTTTTTTTCTAGAGGCAAAGTAACTAATGCTACTGAGTGAGTTCTGGCTGTGCTCCAGGTATGAAAAAGACAGAAGTTGTCAAATGCTTTAAAGTTTGGGTGGAAAGAATTTAGGAAGTATATGTTGTGTCATGAAGTACCATTTAGATTCGGGTTAATTTTGCATATGAGAGGGCTTAAAAAGAAGCAAGTGCTTCCAGCATAAGCACAAATATCTGAGTTCATGACCACATAAAAGCTGGCATTGTAATGTCCTGTAGTATCACAGCATTGTGGAAGAAAAGCCAGGAAGACCTCTGTAATTTACTGGCTAGCCAATCTACCTTAAACAAAGAGCTCCAGCTTCTGTGAGAGACCATGTCTCAGAAAATAAGATAGAAAGCAATAGAGGAAGACACCTGACTTCTAAGATCTATAAATTCAGATGCACAGATAGGTACAGTTGCTTGTAGTACACATGTACTCACACATGCATATACCACTCACTCACTCACTCACTCACTCACTCACTCACTCACTCACTCACTGTACAATTTTGCTTCTCTGTTACTATGATAAGACACTGACCAAAATAAACTTGTGGAGGAAAGGATTTTATTTGGCTTATATCCACAGGACAGTTCATCACTGAGGGCAGATAGGGCAGGAATCCAACAAGAAGCAGAGATCATGGAGGAATGATCTTTACTCTCTGCAGTGCTTCTCAGATTGTTTCTTATATAAACTAGGACCATCTTCCCAGGGTGGCATCCCACAGTAGGCTGGGCCCTCCAATCATTCCTTAATCAAGAAAATGCCCAGCAAACATGCCCACAGGCCTGTGTGATGAAGGCAATTACTCACATGAGCTTTCTTCTTCCCAGATGACTGTAGTTAAAAACTAACTAGCGCACACAGTAATAAAAAAGAAGTTCAAAAAGGAATACATTTAAAATGATCAAGATTAGTTAAGCATGGCTATGCTGACAGCTTGAATGTGTACATTGAGTTAAAGACATTAAAGTGTATGAGATATGCTTAAAGACAATAAAGTGTATGAGATATGGCTTGCAACTGTTGTATTCTAAAGCATGTAGTATGAGATTCAAAAGATGATAAGTGATACACGTTTTTAAGTGTTCTGGAATTTACCGTTCTCACTCAGCTTGAGTACCTCTAGTAGTGATGAACTTGAACCGACTTCATGTTTTCAGATACTTCATTGCTTTTCTAATTAAGCCTACTCAGAAAACCTTTCCTTTTAGCTATGTGTGAGAACTTTCAAAGTAATCTCTTTATTGGGTTTACATCATATATTTCAAGATGTTTTGGCTGAGTAATTTTTTACTTCCCTTTTTTTCCCCTGTAAACCAATGACCATCTTTTTAGTATGTAACAAAAAAAGAGACATCGGTCCTAGTCAGATAAAATATACCAGAATGGGACTTGATTTTGTTTTACTTGACAATTATATTTATCTATTTTATTAACTTTTATAAAGAATTTATTCTATTTTCTGTGCATGAATGTTTTGCCAGTGTGTATGTATGTGCATCGTACGTTTGAAGTGTCTACAGAGGCCTGAAGAGGGAGTCAGAATCTCAGTGATTAGGGTTAAAATTGCTTGCAAGTCATCATACAGATGACAGTCTGAATGATATTCTTTGTATGTATGTTTTTGAGGCTGACTGTTACTGAATAGCCAAATGAGGTGCTCTTTCCTGGGAAGTCTATTTATCTTGCCTCCAGTTCCACAAATAAGAAAGAAAACAAGGATATGGATGGTATATTGGAGGGCTTAGGGATAATAAAAGGAAGTGGGAAATCATGTAATATTAGAATCTCAAAAATTTTATTTTATTTTATATATATGAATGTTTTGCCTTCATGGGTCTTTGTATGCTACATGTGAACCTTGTGCCTGCAAAGGTTAGAAAAAGTTCATGTTCCCTAGAACTGGAAGTACAATAGGATGTGAGCTGCCATATGGGTACTGAGAATCAAATCTGGGTCCTTTGGAAAAGCAGTAGTGCTCCTAACCACTGAGCCATCTTTACAGCCCCTGGAATATAGATTTTTAAAGTATTTAAAGTAATGATCTCAATTTTATTGTGGGTGATTCTATCACATCCCTTTTTTATCTATTTATTAATTTGGATCTCCATTTTATCTTTGTTTGTTTGGACATGGTATTATCAATCTTGTTGATTGTTTCAAAAATTAATTGTTTTTTTTTTTTTTTAAATTAATTGTTTTTAACTAATTGATTCTATATCCATTAGTTCTTGTATCCTCCATCTCATTGATCTTTACTTTTTTGCATTATATATTATGCACAAATGTGTTGGGGAGTACAGGTGCCATGGTGTGCATGTAGAAGTAAGAGGTTAAGGGTAGCTTGTCTGTTCCCACAGTGTGGCTCTGGGAATCAAACTCAGGTCCACAGACTTGATGGCAAGTCCTCTACTTTCTGTGTCACTTTATAGCCCAGTGTCTGCTTTCTGGTTTTGCTTGCTTCTGTTTGTTTGTTTGTTTGTTTTGACCTCGAGATACATCACTCTGCTATTTGTGTGAAATACACCTTGGATTTTGTTTTAAAGAGTTAGTTTATTCTGAGTCAAATAGGAACGGCAAGAAACATGGCTTTAGTTGTTTCAAATGATGTGCTTCATCACAAAGGGTAGCTTGAAGCTTTTATAATCACAGAAGAAGAGTATAAAATAAGTACATTTTCTAAATATGTTGGTGGGAATAGCAGACAGCAGGGTGCAGCAGAGCAGGGAGTACTTGCTATAGGTTTAAATGCTCTCTGACAAGGTTTTATCAAATGATGTTAGATCAGATACAGAGAAATGGCTCCAAGGGGGGCTACAGACAGTCCAAGATAATATCAGCTTGCAATATGCAATATTTAAACTCTCTAAAATAAAGGAAATTAGAATCAGTCAATCATTCAGCCAAATATTCAAAATAGATGTATCATTTTAGGGAGTTTTAGTTCCTAGCTCTCCTTCCTAGCTAAGGAATCCCATTTTGTGCACGCTGAGACAGTCATTTGACGTCTTGCAGCCCAGAGTGGCCTTACCCCCAGGTGGGAAAGCAAATTCAAGAGCCAGAAATAGTTACAGTGCAAAGGAAGAGGCCCAGGTTCACATTAACCTTATTAGCCATGATGATTTGTTTCTGATGCATCCTTTTACATCATCTAAGCTTGATCTAACATTGCTGTGAATTCTTCGTGGGAGTATGATGCCTAAAAGGGTCTAAAGAAGTAAAGATAGTAGATACAGGAAATTATCATTTTATTTAATAATCAGTTGCTTTCTGGGTCTCCTCATACACTTTAATTAGACTGGGAGTATGTTTTCTTCTGTCAATAGTCAATTTCAATCTGTGAAATTCATTATTTAATGTTTAGATTTAAAGACAACTGGTTTTTAGTTCTAACTTCTCTTCTAGGTAATTGATTTCATACTTATAACTTGGTGTGGGGTGCTAGTTTTAATTATAGATCAGTGTTCACTATTTGATTCTAACTTCTATTGTCAATCTTTTTTTGTGTTTAAGATTTTTATTGTTCTATTATTTTGGTATTGCACAAAATTTCTGTGTGGGAGTGTAAAGGTTACATTACAGTAAAAGTTACATTACAGAAAAAAAATCAGAGAACAATATAGTACCATTTTTAATTTCTTTCCAATAATATTATCTTTTCCCCATGTATCAAATATAAATGGCATGGTTACAGATAAGAGGGGAATCAGGATTATGACCATAATCCTGGTAGATTATGTGGACATTGAGTTTGTGGACATAACTGAATTTCATTCCTTATTCCACTGTCATAAAGGGAAATGGAACCTTAGTGTGGGTAAAATATATATATATATATATATATACACACACACACACATTGAGTCCAATAATGTTGCTCTTCTTTTTATGTGTTTGAGACTGACCAATTAGGACTGGAATCTCATCCAACTCTTTTCTCCCAGCTTGGCATCTATCCTTCAGCAACCATTGATTGCTTGTAGCTCTTTATTGAGGAGAGATAGGAAGTTTTCCTTCATTCCTGTTGCCATGTTTATTGGCATGGTCCTTTCACCTCTTGTGCAAGCACCCATATTGAGATTTCATGAGAGCGGTATCCCTGTTGTGTCCAGAGGAAACTATTATGTATCAGTCAGCTAATCCTGTCATTGTGGTGTACTAGCTTTATAGACCAGTAGGATTGTTGATAATTTTTCTCCATTATATTTTACATAGTAACATTCAACACCATGAGAGTTAACCATCAGGAAGAAGGCTTCCACATGAGTTTCAACTTGAAATATCCATGTTCCATGACCGAAGTATATAGTGTCTTCAGTAAGAGTCTTACCTTCTGGGAGACCAAAAAGAGAAAAAGAAAAAAAGCAACAAAAACAGACTATATCGTTTGGTATGGGATCTCTTGAATTCCTCTATATTTTTTTCAAACACTGTTAATATGATTTACCTTTTCTCCCATCTCTCCCTCTATATTGTCCTTCCACCTTCCCCAGTTAAGCTCTCTCCTATTTTCCCTCTTATTATACCTCCTTCATAGCTTTGAGTCCTGCTGTCCCACTCCCTAGAACTCCTCCCCCATGTCAATGGCTTCTACATTTACCCTGGGTTATATATTTAAACATGAAAATTTGGATCCAGGATTCACAAAAATAGAGAATATTCAGCAGTTGTCTCTGAGTCCAGGTTACTTCACTGACTATATTTTCAAGTCCCATTCATTTACTTACCTGTGAATTTCATGATCTTGTGTTTTTTTTTTCTTTCTCCCAGCTTAATACAACTCCATTGAGTATATTTAACATATTTTTATTATCTATTTGTCATTTGCTCTGCTTCCATTCCTTAGCTATTTTGAATAAAGTAGCCATGAACAAGGTTGGTTAGGTAGCCCTATAGTAGAATATCAAGTCCTTTGGGTATCTGTTAATGAATAGAAGAGCTGTGTCATATGGTAGATAGGTTTTCATTTCCTTGAGAATTCTCCACACTGATTTCCATAGAGACTGCCCTAATTTTCATTCCTACCAACTGTGAATTAATGTTGACATCTCCACATAGCCATACTGGCATTTGATGTCAGCTGCTTTTATTTTAATCTTAGCCATTTTGATTGGGGTAAGCAAAATCTCCAAGTAGTTTTAATTTGAATTTGTCTGAATATTAAATATGTTGAACAAAATTTAAAAGATATTTCTTAGATACTTTTATTTCTCCTTTCAAGAACTCTCTTCAGGTTTATAGTTCATTATTGATTTGGGTTATTTTCTTTATTCTTTGTTATCTAAGTGTTTTAGTATTCTGCATATTAATCTTTAACAGATGCATAGTTGACAAAGATTCTCTCCTACTCTGTGTGCCTCCTCTCTACTTAACTGATCATTTTCTTTGTTGTATGGAAGCTTTTAAGGTTTTCTTTCTTAATTTTAGAAATTTTATTATTTTATTGTATTCGGTTGGTGATATTTTATTAAAAATGTTGGGTTTTTTATATATAGATGTTTTTACTGGATATTTTCTTTATTTACATTTCAAATATTTTCTCCTTTCTAGGTCTCCCCTTCAACTCCCCCATCCTATGCCCCCTCCCCCAGCCACCTACCTACTCCTGCCTTCTGACCCTGGCATTCCACTACACTGGGTCATTGAACACTATCAGGCCCAAGGGCCTCTCCTCTCAATGATGTCCAACAAAGCCCTCCTCTGTCACATATGTGGCCAGAGTCATGGGTCCTTCAGTGTATACACTTTGGTTGGTGGTTGGCCAGTTAAAACTGCTGCTCCCTCCATGGGGCTGCAATCACCATCAGCTCGTTCAGTCCCATCTCCAACTCCTCCATCAGGTACCCCGCACTCAGTCCAATGGTTGGCTGCAAGCATGTGCCTCTGTATTTGCCAGACTCTCGCAGAGCCTCTCAGGAGACAACCATATCAGGCTTCTGCCAGCAATCACTTCCCAGCCTCCACAATAGTGTCCAGGTTTGGTGACTGTATATGGATGGCTAATATCCACTTATCAGTGAGTTCATACCATGTGTGACTAAGTTACTTCATTCACGATGATATTTTCAAGTTCCACCCATTTGCATGCAAATTTCAAGAAGTCATTGTTTTTAATAGCTGAGTAGTATTCCATTGTGTAAATGTACGTTTTCTGTATCCATTCCTCTGTTGAGGGGCATCTGGGTTCTTTAGAGCTTCTGGCTATTATAAATATGGCTGCTATAAACATAGTGGAACACTTGTCTTTATTACATGTTGGAGCATCTTTTGGGTATATGCTCTGGAATGGTATGGCTAGGTCCTCAGGTAGAACTATGCCAAATTTTCTGAGAAACTACCAGAGTGATTTCCAGAGTGGTTGTAGCAGCTTGCAACCCTACCAGCAATGGAGGTGGGTTCCTCTTTCTCCACATCCTTGCTGGCATCTGCTGTCATGTGAGTTTTTGATCTTAACCATTCAGACTGGTGTGAGGTGGAATCTCAGAGTTGTTTTGATTTGCATTTCCCTGATGACTAAGGATGTTGAACATTTCTTTAGATGCTTCAAGGCCATTCAAGTTTCCCCAGTTGAGAATTCTCTGTTTAGCTCTGTACCCCATTTTTAATAGGGCCATTTGGTTCTCTGGGTCTAACTTCTTGAGTTCATTGTATATATAGGATATTAGCCCTCTATCGGATGTGGGATTGGTAAACATGATTTCACAATCTGTTGGATGCTGTTTTGTCCTATTAATAGTGTCCTTTGCCTTACAGAAGCTTTGCCATTTTATCAGGTCCCATTTGTCGTCGATTCTTGATCTTAGAGCATAAGCCATTCGTGTTGTGCTCAGGAACTTTTCCCTGTGCCCATGTGTTTGAGGCTTTCCCCAACTTTCTCTTTTATTAGATTCAGTGTATCTCATTTTATGTGGAGGTCCTTGATCCACTTGGACTTGATCTTTGTACAAGGAGATAAGAATAGATCAATTTTCACTCTTCTACATGCTGACTGCCAGTGATCCTGCACTATTTGTTGAAAATGCTGTCTTTTGTTCCAGTGGATGGTTTTACCTCCTTTGTTAAAGATCAAGTGACCATAGGTGTGTGTGTTCATTTCTGGATCTTCAATTCTATTCCATTGATCTATCTGCCCATAACTGTACCAATACCATGAAGTTTTTTTTATCACTATTGCTCTGTAATACAGCTTGAGGTCAGGAATGGTGATTCCCCCAGAAGTTCTTTTATTGTTGATAATAATTTTTGCTATCCTGGATTACTAAAAATTTAACTTATCCCAAGTTTTTTGTTATTCCATATGAATTTGGGAGTTGCTCTTTCTAACTCTATAAAGAATTGACTTGGAATTTTGATGGGAATTGCATTGAATCTGTAGATTGCTTTTGTCAAAATGGTCATTTTTTTTCTATATTAATCCTGCCAATCCATGAGCATGGAAAATCTTTTCATCTTTTGAGATCTTTGATTTCTTTCTTCAGAGACTTGAAGTTTTTGTCATATAGATCGTTCACTTGTTTGGCTAGAGTAAAACCAAGATATTTTGTATTGTTTGTGACTATTGTGTGAGGGTGTCATTTCCCTAATTTCTTTCTCAGCCTGTTTATCCTTTGAGTATAGGAAGGCTACTGATTTGTTTACATTAATTTTATATCCAGCCACTTTGCTGAAGTTGTTTATCAGCTGTAGGAGATCTCTGGTGGAATTTTTGAGGTCACTTAAGTATATTATCTGTAAATATTTTGACTTCTTCCTTTTAATTTGTATCCATTGGACCTCCCTTTGTTATATAATTGCTCTAGCTAGAAGTTCAAGTACTATATTGAATAGATAGGGAAGAGAGTGGGAAGCCTTGTCTAGTTCCTGATTTTGGTGGGATTGCTTCAAGTTTCTCTCCATTTAGTTTGCTGTTGGCTACTTGTTTGTTGTATATTGCTTTCACTACGTTTAGATATGGGCCTTGAATTCCCAATCTTGCCAAGACTTTTAACATGAAGGGGTGCTGAATTTTGTCAAATCCTTTTTCACCTGCTAATGAAATGATCATGTGGTTTTTTCTTTGAGTTTGTTTATGTAGTGGATTACACTGATGAATTTCCATATACTATACCATCCCTGCATCCCTGGGATGAATCCTACTTGATTGTGTTGAATGATCATTTTGATGTGTTCCTGGATTTAGATTTAGGGAGTTTTATTGAGTATTTTTGCATCAATATTCATAGAGTAAATAGGTCTGAAGTTCTCCTTCTTTGTTGGGTCTTTGTGTGGTGTAGGAATTAGCATAATTCTGGCTTCATAGGACAAATTGGGTAATGTTCCTTCTGTTTCTATTTCATGGAATAGTTTAAACAGTATTGGTAGTAGGTATTTTTTAAAGGTCTGATAGAATTTTGCACTAAATATATCTGGTCCTGGGCTTTTTTGGGTTGGGAGACTTTTAATGATTGCTTCTAGAGTGTTATGGAACTGTTTAGATGGTTTATCTGATCCTGATTTAACTTTGGTGCCTGGTATCTGTCTAGAAAATTGTCCATTTCATCCAGATTTTTCAGATTGTTGAATATAGACTTTTGTAGTAAGATCTGATGATTTTTAAAAATTTCCTCAGTTTCTGTTGTTATATCTCCCTTTTCATTTCTGATGTGGAATTTGGATACTGTCTCTGTGACCTCTGGTTAGTCTGGCTAAGGGTTTGGCTATCTTGTTGATTTTCTCAAAGAACCAGGTGCCAGGTTTTTGTTTGTTTGTTTGTTTGATTTGTTTTGATTGTTTGTTTGTTTTTTTATTCTTTGTATAGTTCTTTTTGTTTCTACTTGGTTGATTTCATCCCTGAGTTTTATTATTTCCTGCCATCTACTCCTCTTGGGTGTATTTACTTCTGTTTGTTCTAGAGCTTTCAGGTATGCTGTTAAGCTGCTAGTGTAGGTTCTCACAAGTTTCTTTTTGGAGGTACTCAATGCTATGAGTTTTCCTCTTAACACTGCTTTCATTGTGTCCCATAACAGTGGGGATGTTGTGCCTTCATTTTCATAACATTCTAAAAAGTCTTTAATGTCTTTCTTCATTTCTTCCTTGACAAACTTATCATTGAGTAGGGTGTCAGCTTCTTTGTTTATGTGGACTTTCTGTTGTTTTGTTGCCATTGAAGACCAGCATCAGTCCATGGTGTTCTGATAGGATACACGGGATTATCTCCATCTTCTTGTATCTGTTTAGGCCTGTTTTGTGACTGAATATATGGTAAATTTTGGAGAAGGTACCATGTGGTGCTGAGAAGAAGGTATATTCTTTTGTTTTAGGATGAAATGTTCTATAGATATCTGTTAAATCCATTTCGTCCAAAACTTCTTAGTTTCAGTGTATCTATTTAATTTGTTTACATGATCTGTCAATTGGTGAGAGTGGGGTGTTGAAGTCTCCCACTATTATTGTGTAAGGTGCAATGTGTGCTTTGAGCTTTACTAAAGTTTCTTTTATGAATGTGACCTTGCATTTCGAGCATAGATGTTCAGAACTGACAGTTCTTCATGGTAGATTTTTCCTTTGATGAGTATGAAATGTCCTTCCTTACCCTTTTTGATAACTTTTTCTTGAAAGTTGATTTTATTTGATATTAGAATGGCTACTCCAGCGTTTTTCCTGGGACCATTTGCTTGGACAATTGTTTTCCAGCCCTTTACTCTGAGGTAGTGTCTGTCTTTGACACTGAGGTTCATTTTCCTACAGAACTCCAGGAAATGCAGGAAAATGCTGGGTCCTATTTACATATCCAGTCTGTTATTCTATGACTTTTTATTGGGGAATTGAGTCCATTGATGCTAAGAGATATTAAAGAATAGTGACTGCTGCTTCCTCTTATTTTTGATGTTATTTTATGTTTATGTTACTATCTTCTTTTGGGCTTGTTGAAAGAACATTGCTTTCTTGCTTTTTCTTGGGAGTAGTTTCCCTCCTCATGTTGGCATTTTCCATCTAGGGCTGGATTTGTGGAAAGATATTGTGTAAATTTGGTTTTGGCATGGAATATCCTGGTTTCTCCATTTAAGGTAATTGAGAGTTTTGCTGGGTATAGTAGCCTGATGTGGCACTTGTGTTGTCGTAGGGTATGTATGACATCTGCCCAGGACCTTCTAGGTTTCTCAGTCTCTGGTGAGAAATCTTGTGTAGTTCTGATAGGTCTGCCTTTATATGTTACTTGACCTTTTTCCCCCTATGGCTTTTAATATTCTTTCTTTGTTTTGTGCATTTGGTGTTTTGATTATTATGTGACAGGAGGAATTTCTTTTCTGGTCCAATCTACTTGGAGTTCTGTAGGTTTCTTGTATGTTTATGGGCATCTCTTTCTTTAGGTTAGGGAAGTTTTCTTCTATAATTTTGTTGAAGATATTTACTGGCCCTTTAAGTTGGGAATATCCATTGTTGTTCATACCTATTATCCTTAGGTTTGTTCTTTGCATTGTGTTCTGGATTTCCTGGGTGAGGAGTTCTTTGAATTTTGCATTTTTTTTGACTGTTGTGTCAATGTTTTCTTTGGTATTTTTTGCACCTGAGATTTCTCTTCTATCTCCTGTATTCTGTTGGTAATGCTTGCATCTATGACTCCTGATCTCTTCTAGGTTTTCTGTCTCCAGGGTTGTCTCCCTTTGTGATTTCTTTATTGTTTCTATTTCCATTTTTAGATCCTGGATGGTTTTGTTCAATTCCTTTACCTGTTTGGTTTTGTTTTCCTATAAGTCTTCAATGAAATTTTGTGTTTCTTCTTAAAGGGCTTCTACCTGTTTACCTGTCTTCAATGAATTTTTGTGTTTCTTCTTAAAGGGCTTCTAACTGTTTACCTGTGTCCTCCTGTATTTTTTAAAGAGAGTTATTTATGTCCTTCTTAAAGTACTCTATCATCATCATGAGAAGTGTTTTTATATCCAGATCTTGCTTTTCTGGTGTGATGGTGTGTCCAGGACTTGCTATGGTGGGAGTATTTGGTTCTGATGATGTCAAGTAGACTTGGTTTCTGTTGCTGATGTTCTTATTCTTGCCTCCTACTATCTGGTTATCTCTAGTGCTAACGGCACTCAGTATATCTCACTGGTGTCTGCCCTTCCTGTGATCTTTGCTGTGTCAAAACTCCTCAGAATCCTGCTGTCTCTTGGATCCTGTGATTTTGTGATCCTGTGATACTGAGATTCTGGGTGTGTCAGAGCTCCTGGGAGTAAAGCTGTCTCTGGGACACTGAGATCCTAGTGTGACCAAGCTCTTAGGATCCCGTGACCCTGAGATCCTGGGTATGTTAGAGTCCCTGGGAGAGGAGCTTCCTCTGGGTGTTGTGGGACTGGCTGTGGTATTAGCACCCAAGGTCTGCTCAGGGCACAGGCTCAGACCGGAAGGGACCTCTGCTACTGGTCAGGTGGGGTCCCTGTGTCCCTGGATCCTGCTGGTCCCAGTTACTCCCAGTGTTGGGACAGATATTGTGTCTTCCTCACTTCTGATCCTATGATCCTGGGAGTCTCCTGTATTTCTTTAAGAGATTTATTTATGTCCTTCTTAAAGTCCTCTATCACTTCATGAGATGTGATTTTGAATAAGAGTCTTGTTTTTCTGGTGTGTTGGGGTATCCAGGACTCTCTGTAGTGGGAGAACTGGGTTCTGATGATGCCAAGTAGCCTTTGTTTCTGTTGGTTATGTTCTTACCCTTGCCTCTCACAAGGTTATCTCTGGTGTTATCTGGTCTTGCTGTTTCTGATTGTGTCTGGTCCCTCCTGAAATTCTGTGTATCAGTACTCTTGGGAGACCAGTTTTTCTGGGAGGAATTTGGGTATGGAGAGCTATGGCACAGGTTCAGCTCTGGGGTACAGATAGAAACAGGAAGGATCCTGTCTCTGGCTGCTTCTTGGTTCCTGTGTCCTGAGGGTTCATGTCACATCCCTCTGAGCAGAAGTGGTGGTGTTCCTAGTGCTCACAGGCATATCTGCATGCCTGGGAGACCAGTTCTCTACCAGTGGTATTTGGGTATGGAGCACTGTGACACAGGATCAGCTCCAGGTATTTTTTTTTAAATAACCAGAATCAGAAAGATAAAACATGACATGTTTCCACTTTCATTTGAAACAGAGATTTAAGATTAAATATGTCTATACAAAAATGTATTTTTTCTTTAAAATTAGTAATAAAGAGCAAATATTTATAGTACACTGGAAATTGAAACTCCAAATGGAAAAATGTGTAGAAGGAGCAAAAAGAAAAAAGTAAAGAAGGAAAAGAGTATTAATTAAAATGTGTACAAAAATTTGGTGATTGTATGAATAAAAATAAAAACAAATTTATGACCTCTTCTTTACTTATTATTATTACATACACTTGTTATATATTCAGCCAACTGAATCCATTTAGTACTGCTCATATGTAAATGGGGGGGAGGGCACTAGGAAAAGTTATATCAGGGAAGAGGGAAAGATAGAAACAAATATAGTACTCATATATGTAATTCCCAAAGTTAAACTATAAAATGACATTAACAGTTTTGAATAAAACTATTGAATAAAATTCACAATCTTACATTAGAGAATCAGACTGGTCATTCCTAGAGAAAATTGAAAGCAGATATTGTAAAAATCAATATAGTAAAAAGTTCACAGTTTTCATTTACATGGCCCTCAGCTGTACCTGCATACCTGAAGGCCTACTGCTACACAGGAGAAACAGAAAAAAATCCCCATTCCCCAATCTTCTGCTTGCTGGATCCACCAGCAAGCCCAGCAGCCTTGCTATCTATCCTGTCCCTTCTGTGCTCCATCTTCTGGTTCATACCTCCACCTGCAATCTGGGAGGCCTATAGCAGTCAGGACCAACAGCTCTGTCTGCATCCCTGGAGGCCTGTTGCCACCTGGGACAACCAGAGGTCTAAAGCCATCAGAGACTACCAACTCTACCTGGAATCCCAGAGGCCTGCTTCAATCAGGGACTACCAGGACTGCCAACACTAGGGACAGCCAGATTGCTATATGCCAGTATAAGAACAGAACAAAAGCCAGAGCAATATGGCACCTTCAGAACCCAGCCATCCAATGACAACAAGCCCTGGATATCCTAACATACCCGAAGCACAAGAGAGTGATCTTGAATTTAATCTTAAGAGAATGATAGTGGCCATTAAAGAGAAAACAATTAAACCTCTTAATGAAATACAGAAAAATACAATCAAATAGGTAAAGGAAATAAATTAAGCTTTCTAAGACCTGAAAATGAAAAGAGAAATAATGAATAAAATACAAAGTAAGGCCATCCTGGAGATGGAAATTCTAGAGAGGAGTAGAGGAACTACAGACATAAACATCTGGACAGAATATGAGATGAAAGAGAGACTATCAAGTGTAGAGGATATGATAGAAGAAATTGATACATCAGTCAAAGAAAATGCTAAATCTAAAATGTTTCTAACACAAAGAATCCAGGAAATTTGGGACAATATGAAAGGACCAGACATAAGAATAATAGGAATAGAAGAAGATTTCCAGTTCAAAGGCACAGAAATATTTGCAACAAAATCATAGAAGAAAATTTCCCCAACCTAAAGAAAGATATCCCTATAAACATACAAGAAACTTACAGAAAACAAAATAGATTTGACTAGAAAACAAAATCCTCCTGCCTGTAATAATTAACAGATTAAATGTACAGAACAAAGAATATAAAAAGCTGCAAGGAAAAAAAGCTCAAGTAACACATAAAGTCAGACTTAGCAGAATTATACTTAACTTCTAAAAGACTTTTAAGAGACATTAAAAGCCATAGGAGCCTGGGTACATGTTGTGCACACTCTAAGAGAACACAGATGTCACCTCAGAATACTATACTCAATTAAACTTTCACTCATCATAAATTGAAAAACATGATATTTCATGATAAAACTAAACTTAAATAGTATCTTTTCACTAATCAAGCCCTCCAGAGGATACTAGAAGGAAGACTCTAACACAAGGAAGGTAACTACAACCAAGAGAACACAAAAATGAATCATTTCACAAGAGCAAAACCAAAAAGAAGAGAACCATAAACACACACACACACACACACACACACACACACACACACACACACACTACCACCACCAGCAAAACAACAGGAATTAACAATCATTAGGGATTAATATCTCTCAATATCAATGGACTCAATTCCCCAATAAAGACACAGGCTAACAGAGTGGATGTGTAAACAAGATCCATCATTCTTCAATATATGAGAAACACCCTTCAGGTAATGAAGATAGATATTACCTCAGAGTAATGGGTTGGGAAAAGGTTTTCCAAACAAATGGACCCAAGAAACAAGCTGCCGTAGCTATTCTACTAAAATAAATTTTACTAAAATCTAGTAAAATACTTTCAACCAAAAGTAATCAACGGGGAAAGACACTTCATATACATCAAGGAAAAAAAAATACACCAGGAGGATGTCTCAATTTTTAACACCTATACTTAAATGCAAAAGCACCCACATTAGTAAAAGAAACATTACTAAGGGTTAAATTACACATTGTACCCCAGATATTAATAGTGGGGGACTTCAACTACCCATTCTCACCAATTGACAGATCATCCAGACAAAAACTAAACAGAGAAATACTGAAAAGTAACAGAGGTTATGGATTAAATGGACCACACAATTATCTACAGAACATTTCACCCAAACATAAAAAAACCTTTTCTTAGAAACTCACATAACTTTCTCCAAATTTGACCATATTTGAGTCACAAAACAAATTTCAACAGATAACAAGAAAATTGAATTTAATCCCATTGTCCTATCAGACTACAATGGATTAAAGCTGAAGGAAAAATAAAAGAAAGAGAGAAATTGGAGAGCTTCTTTGAGAAAATCAACGATAAAGATAAGGCCTTAGCCAAACTAACTAAAAGACAGAACGACAATATCCAAATTTGCAAAATCATAAATGAAAGGAGACAGAACAAACAAACAAACAAACAAACAGTAACCAGAACCGGGTGGTTTTAGCCCAGAATTCAACCAGACTTTTTTTTTAAAATGAACTTCATCCCCTTCCAGTCCACTGCAGCACCTGAGTTCCTGGCCCGGGGAGTCTTTGGACACCCGAAAGGACCCACACAGAATCCCCCACGGGATCCTAAGACCCCTGGTGAGTGGAATAAAGCATCTGCTCTCTGGTGAGTGGAACACAGCTTCTGCTCCAATCCAATCGCGAGGGACCTGAGACTGCATTAACCAGGCAAGCAGATAACCTGGCCTGATCAGGGGCACAAGTCCCTTCCAGTCCACTGCAGCACTGGAGTTCCTGGTCCAGGGAGTCTCTGAACACCCGAAAGGACCCACACAGAATCCCTCACGGGATCCTAAGACCTCTGGTGAGTGGAACCAAGAGTCTACTTCATTCCAATCTCGCAGGACCTGAGACTGCATTAATTAAGGAAGCAGATAACCTGGCCTGATCAGGGGTACAAGTCCCTTCTGGTCCACTGCAGCACCGGGGTTCCTGGTCCGGGGAGTCTCCGGACACCCCCAAGGTCCTAATAGGACCCTCCACAGGATCTTAAGACCTCTGGTGAGTGGAACACAACTTCTGCCAGGAAGCAGGTTCGAACACCAGATATCTGGGCACCTTCCCTGCAAGAGGAGACCTTGCCTGCAGAGAGTACTCTGACCACTGAAATTAAGGAGAGAGCTAGTTCCCCCGGTTTGCTGATAGAAGCTAACATAATCACCTGAGGAACAAGCTCTAACTAGAGACAACTATAACAACTAGCTCCAGAGATTACCAGATGGCAAAAGGCAAACGTAAAAATCCTACTAACAGAAATCAAGACCACTCACCATCATCAGAACACAGCACTCCAACCCCTCCTAGTCCTGGGCACCCCAACACAACCGAAAAGCTAGACCCGGATTTAAAAGCATATCTCATGATGATGGTAGATGGAGAACACTGCTAAAGAGTTATAAGTCCTTAAAGAAAAACAGGAAAACACAACCAAACAGGTAGAAGTCCTTAAAGAAAAACAGGAAAACACATCCAAACAGGTGATGGAAATGAACAAAACCATAGTAGACCAAAAAGGGAAGTGGACACAATAACGAAAACCCAAAGTGAGGCAACGCTGGAGATAGAAACCCTAGGAAAGAAATCTGGAACCATAGATGCAAGCATCAGCAACAGAATACAAGAGATGGAAGAGAGAATCTCAGGTGCAGAAGATTCCATAGAGAACATCGGCACAACAATCAAAGAAAATACAAAATGCAAAAGGATCCTAAATCAAAACATCCAGGAAATACAGGACACAATGAGAAGACCAAACCTACGGATAATAGGAGTTGATGAGAATGAAGATTTTCAACTTAAAGGGCCAGCAAATATCTTCAACAAAATTATAGAAGAAAACTTCCCAAACCTAAAGAAAGACATGCCCATGAACATACAAGAAGCCTCCATTGCTGGTGGGATTGCAAACTGGTACAGCTCTGGAAATCAGTTTGGTAGTTCCTCAGAAAATTGGACATAGTACTTCCTGAGGACCCAGCCATACCATTTCTGGGCAAATTCCTAGAAGATGCTCTAACATGTAATATGGAAACATGCTCCACTATACTCATAGCAGCCTTATTAATAATAGCCAGAAGCTGGAAAGAACCCAGATGTCCCTCAACAGAGGAACGGATACAGAAAATGTGGTACATTTATTTACACAGTGGAATACTATTAAGCTATTAAAAACAATGACTTCATGAAGGAAGTATCTTCAACAAATGATGCTAGATATATTCATGTAGAAGAATGAAAATAGCTCCTTATTTGTCACCCTGTGCGAAACTCAAGTCCAAGAGATCAAAGACCTTAACATAAAACCCCAAACATTAAATTTAATAGAGGAGAAAGTGGGAATAGCCTTTAACATGTTGGTACAGGAGACAACTTTCTGAAAAGAACACCAATGGCTCAGGCTCTAAGGTCAACATTTGATAAATGGGACCTCATGCAACTGAAAAACTAATATGAAAGGACACCATCAATAGAAAAAAAATCTGAAAACCTACAGAACGGGAAAAGATTTTACCAGTGCTACATCCAAGAGAGGGCAATATCCAAATTACATAAAGAACTCAAGAAATTAGATACCAACAAACCAAATAACCCAATTACAAATGGATTACAGAGCTAAACAGAGAATTCTCAACAGAGTAATCTCTAATGATCAAGAAACACTTAAAAGAAATGTCCATATTCTTAGACATGAGGGAAATGCAAATCAAAAAGACTGAAATTCTACCTTACCCCTATCAAAATGGCTAAGATCAAAACCTGAAGTGACAGCATATGCTGGTAAGGATATAGAGCAAGGAGAACACTCTTCCATTTGCACATGGAGTGCAAACTTGAACAACCACACCAGAAATCAATTTGTGGTTTCTCAGAAAATTGAGAATAGTTCTACCTAAAGATCCACTCCTAGGCATATACCCAAAAGATTTTCCAACATATTACAAGGACACTTGGTCAACTATGTTCATGTCAGCTTTATTTGTAATAGCCAGAAACTAGGAACAATCCAGATGTTCCTCAACTGAAGAATGGATAAAGAAAATGTGGTTTATTTAAACAATGGAAATTAAAACTGGTATTAAAACAAGGACATCATAAAATTTGAAGGCAAATGGATGGAACTAGAAAATATCATCCTGAGTGAGGTAATTCACACCTAAAAGGTCATGTATTATATGCACTCACTTATAAATGGATATTAGACATAAAGTACAGGATACATATGCTACATTCTACAGACCCAAAGAAGCTACAAAACAAGGAGGGTGCAAGGGAGGTTGCTTGAATTTCACACAGAAGGGAAAATAAAATAGTCATCAAGGTGGATGGAGGGAAGGAACTGGTTGGAAGAGGGAATGGGGATGGAACAAGAGTAGGGAGGGGATCAGGTGTAGGGAGAGTCAGGGAGAGAAGACAGGGAGAGTGAATAAAAATTGGTGGTTGGTGGACTTGGAGGGAACATCTCTAGGAAGTGCCAGAGACCTGAGATGGGAGAGGCTCCAGAGAGTCTATGAGGGTGACTCTAGCTGAGACTCCTAGAAGTGGGGTATATGAAGCCTGAAATGGCCACTTCCTGTAGCCAGGCAGGAATCTCAGTGGAAGGATAAGGACACCAAACCATCCACAAAACCTTCAATGCAAAATTTGTCATGCTTATAAGAAGTGCAAGGACAAAAATGGACAGACACTGAGAGAATGACCAAATAATGACTGGTCCAACTTGGGCAAGGCTTCCATGGGCAAGAAGCAATCCCTGATATTATTAATGATACTCTGCTATGCTTGAAGGCAAAAGCCTAGCATAATTGTCCTTTGAAAGGCTCCCCTCTTTCCAGCTTCTGGTTATTATAAATAAGGCTGCTAGGAACAAAAGACCAACAAGTCAACAAAATGGACCCATGGGGGATCCCAGAAATTGAACCACCAACCAAAGATGTGCAGCTTGGTCTGAATTCATGAGGGTCCTCCAACAACTGGAATGAGGACTGTCCCTGACTTTGTTTCCTGCCTGTGGATCCTGTTCATCTAAATGGACTGCCTTCTCTGGCCTAAGTGGGAAAGGATATATGTAGTCCTGCAGGAACTTGATGTGCCAGGGTGGGTTGGTTCACAGGGAGGCAACGCCCCTCATCAGAAGAGAAATAGATGAGGAATGTGGAAGGGGCTATGTGAGGGGATATTGTGAGGAGGGGGGCTGTGATTGGGATGTAAAACGAATAAATAAATAAATTAATTAATGAAAAGATTTCAGGCAGAACAGAAAAATAGAATAAAAGAGAAAGGAAAAAATTAGAGACTGACGAAGTCTGTCTGTCTTTCTGTCTATCTCTGTCTCTCTCTCTGAATCTCACTGTCTCTCTGTCTGTCTTTCTCTCTGTGTCTCTTTCTTTCTCTCACACATAATTGCATAAACACACACATGCAAACACACACAGAGGGTGGAGAGAAACAAGCAGTTGTGTGTGTGTGGGGGGGTATGTTCCAGCAGTTTCTGTGTCTTCAGTAATTGGAGACCATCAGAAGTTCTTTGTAAGGAGGATGCCAGTTGAAATGTGGAATGTTGTCCTTTGTACAGTTTATGCTGGTCTTGAGCCAGCATTGGTCAATAACAGAATGTTCACTGCTCAAAAAATTCATTCTTTGATTGCTTGAGCCTCTGCTGATCACACATAGCTCTGATCTCTAGATGGACAGGAGGCTTAAGCTTCCTAACATGGCCCAGAGCAGTCACCATGGGGTAGATCACATAGCCGTGAAAGGATAGTTCTCAATTGTACAGAGAATGTGGAAAGCAGTCATAGCACTGCTGTCACAGGAAGATCTGTCTTGATCATTGTGAAACCTCTAAGTATTAGTCATGTTCCTGGAAGAATGCAACTATGGATTCCAAGAAAGCCTTTGTTTCTTCAAAGTTCGCAGTCTCTGCAGTAACAAATATCAGGATATCCAGAAGGTCACCCCACCCACTGATTTCAGGAGCAAGGCTACCAACATCAAAGCTTATTCCCAGTAGTGGAGTACTGCTCCTGACCACAGGGTGGGACTATGTATTGTTCAAGGTTTCTATAGAGGAATAGAAATGATAAAATGAATAGAATACTACAAACTGGATTTATTAGATTCATTTACATTGTACATGCTGAATAGTTTAACTGTGGCTGACAAGATGAAGGCAAGAATCCACTCGCTGCTCAGTTCATGGGGACGGATCTCTCAGGATCCCAACTTGATGCTAAAAGCCTCAAGATTCATAGAGGGTTGCCTGTCTTCTGTCACATCAAAAGGCAGAGAAGCTGCATTTAATGTCAGCAAAGAAGAGCAGCAATGGAGTAGATACACTCACAAGCAGAAGCAGCAACGCTTTCCTCTCAGACCTCTGTATACTTGGGCTGTCCTCCAAGCTCTTTTTCTTCCAGGAAATTCCCACACAGACCCACCTGAGGCATGTTTCCTAGTGGATGCTATATTACATAGAGGTGACAAATGAACTTAACCACCACAGATGACAATGGCTTGTCCTGCTCATCTCTGGAACTTCTGCCTCCCAGTTGTGGTAGAATGCTCCACCACCCCAAGGGCTTGTCCTGGCTTGGTTGCTAGTACTTATCCGGTATCCTGCTTTACTTTTGTGGCTTTTGTTACTTTGGAATAAAAATTTTTCTTAACTCTCCTTCATGAGGTAACACAGACGCAATACTGTTCTGCTGTCTCTCCCAGAAGTTAACAACTTTAAATTATTTGCTGGAATAGTTTTTATAGCAGGAACGCTTCTCTAGTTGAAGTTCATAATAACTTCGCAAGTGATTTCAATATGAAATCTTAGAAATGCAAAAGGGTAAGTCATAGAACATTTACAAAAAATATGTATAACTGAAAATGCTTATCAAGAACTGAATAAAAGGACATAAACAGTATGTACATATGACAGAATGTGAGTTCAAGGAATAAACATGTTTATACAAAATAAATTAGGGCATGCTCACCATCAATGACAAATCTTAAAATCACATCTCTGAATTAAATGTAAAGAAAATGAAAGGATGAGGACTTAACCTAAGTGGGAGAATATTCGTTTAGCATCTATGGAGTCCTGGGTTCAAGTTCCATAAAAAAAATGCATGGTAGCACAGTCTCATATATGTTCATTAAAATATTACATTGGGTATGGTATGTGAAAGATCATTTCGTTTCTGATCCCAGTGACAGATACCTGAGATTTCATTTCTACTCACACTTTCAGAGAACTCGGTCCAAGGTTAGCAAGCTCTATGGCTTTCAGGGTAGAAATATCACCTGGGAAGAGCAGACTAGAGACAGCTGTTCACTTCATGGAAGCCAGAAAGTAGAGAGCAGACAGGGATGTATGATACAAAGGTATATTTTTCTAGAACTTGTTCCTCAGCCTACTTCAACTGATAGTAGCCACCCACTCATACTTTATACCACATTCCCAAAATGGCACAATGTTACAAATTCATAGAGAAATTAATTCATATACTACATTACATTCTTCATAATTGTATCATCCCCTGGAAGTATCTACTAGCTGGAAGCCAGGCTTTGAACTTATGAATCACTCTGAGGCACACTTCATAGACAAACTATGGCAGTTTATATTTGCTTATGTCTGTGTGCACATGTGCACCTGTGTCTCTGTAGGAATGTTTGTATGTGCACAAAATTTATCTATCTTTCTATCTATCTATCTATCTATCTATCTATCTATCTATCTATTTCAAATTCACACTAATATGAGAAGTCTCATATCTGGGAAAAGAAAGAATAAATGTTTGACTAAACACACAAAGAAATTAATAAGATTAAAAAGTTAAATAGGTGAAAACTAGATTACTTCAAATATTTGCTTAAATGCCCCCTTTCTCAAAAAGGTATATACACATCTCCAACTTCTTGTTTTCCTATATTAATTCTTCTTCTTCTTCTTCTTCTTCTTCTTCTTCTTCTTCTTCTTCTTCTTCTTCTTCTTCTTCATTTTCTTCACATTTATATAACATGAAGATGGATTAGAATCTCGTTGAGAACTAAATTCCTCAAGTGACAGAAAGAGAACACAAGTAAAGATCTCATGAAGTGACTCATGCTGATTTGATACTTAAAATGCTCCCTAAAAGTTTGTGTTAATGCTTACTCTCCAGTCAATATTCTAAAGTGCAACATTTGTGAGGTGACTGGATAAAAAGAGCTCTGGTCACATCAATAGATCCATTTATAGATTCAAAATTCAATAGACTAATAGGAGTTATGGAAACTTTAATGCATAGCGCTTGATATGAAAAGGTCATTGCTGTTTGCCTTTGAAGTCTACCCTAAGCCCCTTTCTCTACACATCACTGTATGGCTTTCTCATGGTCTTTGCTTCCTGGCCAGTGTGAGATAAGCAACTCTTCTCCAACATATGTTTCCTCTGATGATGTTTTGTCTTTCCAAAGTCACAAAGCAACAAGATCAATCAACCATAGACACCTGACAATGTGAGCCAAAATACACTTTTTAAAAAGGTGGATACACATAAGCTATCTTTTTACAGATATGGAAAACTGACTGATGCTGATAATTGCAGAGCTTTGGTTAAGGTTAAGGGAATCTTAGCTGGCAGTTAGAGTTGTAAAGAAGAAACAAAAGGAAAGAGTGGTGTTAATGAAGTCCAGAGGGAGCACTAGTCCTAGAAAAATCAGACATCCAAAAGGTGGTGCTGCTGTGCCAGAAACCAGGCTCTGTAAGACATGGACTCCCAAACAGGAGGGAGGGAGAGAGGCAGGGAGACAGACAGGAAAATGCCACTTCTCCTTACACTTGCCCATTTTCATAAAAAAAAAACAATTGATCAGGGAGGCAGAATGCTTTTCACAGACCCAACAGAAAAGGACATGGAGTGAATTTCAGTGCAGTGGACTGAATGATCAATCCTGACTGAGAACAGGGATACCCAAACAGTTGATAAAACATTACTGGTGGGTATTTTTGAGGATGTTCCTAGAAGAGATTAACGTTTGAATCAGTAGATTTTGTAAAAGAATACTGCCCTTATATGTGTGGGTAGATATCATCCAGTCTATCTTAGATCCTAGGGACACAAGAAAACCTGAAGCATTAGGAGTCACTCTCTTCCAGAACTGATACCTTCTGCCTTTGGATATCAGAGCTGCAATATTATGGCCTCAGACTCTGAGACATTCATCAGTGTTCTAACTCACTTCCTTATTCAAAGGCCTCTAGTTACAGACAGAAAATGATTATCATTAATTTCTCTGGTTATGGTGATTTCTAGACCTTCAAACTGAAGCTGAGTTATTTCATGTCTTCCTGGTTCTACAGCATTCAGATAGCACAATGAAACACTTCTTGTTTTCAATAATATCAGCAAAATTTCATAAGATTCCTCCAGTCTATATGTTTATGTCATTGCTTCTGCTTCTTTGTAGTAATAGTAGGAATAAAGAATAGTATGTTATGTATAAACACATTTAATGGCATAAATTAAAATATAATTAAAAATACTTGTTACCTATCCTACCATGAAAGAAAGTAAATTCCAAAAGGATAGAATATAAATTTTACTCATGGTGCTCTCCAATCTTAAAAGAGTGCCTGGTATAATTTAGGTAATACATACTGATTATTTAGTGAGGAATGTGTCACTATTTAATGTTTAGCACCAATACATTTCTTTGATACTGGGATGCAAGAAAGAAAGATATCTAGGTTAGGGTCAATGATAGCATGAGACTGACAGTCGCCTTCATGATTCTGAGGAGAACTGTCTATGTTGAATGAACTCATCTTTCAAAACAAAATTAATTCGATTAAGATTGTAGAGTAATGTGTCTGTATCTAAATCTTATGGTTGTATAAATGGCAGAACTTTCCACACATGTAACTGTGCTTCAAAGACCTCATCAGGCTGGTGACATCAGCAGGCAAAGACAGGTGACTCTTGTGGAAGCACAGGAGGGCTACAGCTACAGGCATGTGTTCTACAGATACCAATCTGCAATGAGCTCACTTCAGCAGCTGCCTCTTACTTCTCTTCCTTTCTTATAAATCTCCACAAAGGGAAACTATTCAATTACTAAAAACCAAGACATCATGAATTTTGCAGGCAAATGGATGGAACTTGAGTATATCATCCTGAGTGAGGTAACCAAGACCCAAAGGACATGCATGGTATGTACTCACTGTTAAGTGGATACTAGCCATAAAAGATACATGTTATAGTCCACAGACCAAAGAAGCTAAACAAGAAGGAAAGTCCAAGCAAGGAATCTTGAATCTGACTTAGAAGATGGAATAACATAGTCATAAGAGATAGATGGAGGGAGGGAACCGGGATGGAGGAGGAATGGGGAAGGGAATGAGGGATTCAGGATCAGGTATGGGAAAGGACAGGAGAGATGTCTATATGGCCATGAAAATGAATGGAAATCTGCAACTACTGGGGGTGAGGAGGTGGGAGATGGGCATCTACAGAAGACAGAGAGAGACCTGGGATAATGGGGGTGCCCAAGAATTAATAGCTATGACTCACTTCATAGGAATGTGGAAACTGATGAGGCCACCTTTTTTAGCCAGGCAGGAACCCCAGTGGAGCTATGGAGGCACCAACTCACTCACAAAACTTCTGACCCAAAATGTATCCTGTCTACAAGAAATGGGGGATGGAATAGAGACTGAGGGAATAGCTAACTAATAACTGGCCAAATATGAGACCCATCCCACAGACAAGCACCAATCTCTAACACTGTTAATGATGTTCTGTTATGCTTGCAGACAGGAGAATGCTGTCCTTTGAGAGGCTCCTCACATCTGCTGACTCAGATACAGACTGTGGCAGCCAGAAGATGGAGCTTGGGGACTCTTATGAAAGGATAAGAGGAAGGATCACAAACCTTGGGGGAATTGGAAATCCAGAGCAAGACCAACAGAGTCAACTAACCTGGACCCATGGGGCACTCAGAGTCTGAACTACCAACTAAAGTACATACATAGGCTGGACCTAAGCCTCCCCACTCATATCTAGCAGATGTGCTGCTTGTCCTTCATGTGGGTCTCGAACAACTGGAATAGGGGCTGTCCTAAAAGCTGTTGCCTGTAAGTGGGATGTGTTCTGTTAATTGGGCTGCCTTGTCTGGCTTCGGTGGGAGAGGAAGCAACTAGCCTAGTAAAAATTTGAAGTGGAATACCTGGGGGGGGGGCACCCGCTCAGAAGAGAAGGGAAAGGCACATGGGGAAAGAATTGTGGGAGAGGGTGACCTGGAAATGGTGCAGTGAGCAGGATGTAAAGTGAATAAGTAAAAAATATTAATTAAAAAAACCCAAATCTTTCCAATTACAAAAAGAAATCTCTAGAAATCCCCTCAATTCTGAGTTTCAAACATGTATTTTGCTGTAAAATTTCTTTAAAATATGTCTTTAGGATAACACTTGATTAGTTGATTCTGTGGGCTGTGTTCTTTTGATGTTCTAATTTTTTTTTAACCCCCAAGCTCCCCATCTCAGGGGTTCCCTGAGCTCTGCCTAATGTTTGGCTGTGGGTCTCTCACATCAGCCACTGGAATCTCTCTGATGATGACTGGGTTCGGCACTGATCCTATGAGTATAGCAGAATATCATTAAGAATCATTTCATCAACTTTTTTTGTCACTCATATTTGGTTCTACCCTATGTCCCTGCGCCATCCAGCTTTCAGTTTCTGACCACTCAGTGTCCAGTATGGATTCCATCTTGTGTCATGAACCATGGACTTCAAGTTAGACCAGTCACTGGGTGGCCATTTCTACAAGCTCTGAGCCACTGTGAATCTTGCAAGCAGAACAGGTTGTGGGTTATAAATTTTGTTTCTGGTCTGGTGTTCCATTCTCACCCCCAGGAGCATAGTCCAATTACAAAAGATGGCTGGGGCAGGCTCCATATGCTCCATTAGTAGAGTTCCCTGGAGGGGTCAACTCATAGGTTCCAAGAATTTTCCACTGCACTAGGTTTCCATATCACTCCTTAAATGGCCACTTATTCCAATTTTCTCGTTGTCCCTTCCTTCCTCCCTCCCCTGATCTCTCCATTCCCATCTCCACCTGCCTCCAGCTCACCCACAAAGTCTATTCTATTGCTCATTTCCAGGGAGATCTCTGTGTCGTCCCCCCACCCCCAGACATTTCCCTTTTATCTAAATTCTCTGGGCCTGAGGATTATATTATGATTATTCTTTATTTAACAGCTACCATCCACTTATAAGTGAGTGCATATAATTTTTGTCTTTTGGGGTCTGGGTTGCCTCACACAGGATGATTCTTTTCATGTTTATTCTTGAAAGTTTTGCTTTTAATGAAAGATTATATAAGCATGAGCCTTTGAAGTCAATCCTTCATAACCTAAGCCAAAATAAATAAATAAATAAATAAAGGGAGAAAGAAACAAAGAAAGAATGAAAGAAAGAAAGAAAAAAGAAAAGTAAGAAAGTTTCTTAGTTATTTCTGTGATAAAGTGCATAAACAAAGCACTTGGGAAGAAAAGAAATTGTTTCATATTACACTTCTAAGCAAAAATCTACCACTGAGTGAAATAAAGCTCGAGGCGGCAGCTCTTGCAGAAGCCATAGAGAAGGGCTGCTTACTGGCTTGCTCCTCATAGCTTGCTCAGTCTACTTTCTTGTACAACCCATGGTCACCAGCCTGGGCATGGCACCAGCCACAATGGGCTAGACCTTGGTATATGAGCCACTAATTAAAAAAATATCTCAAACATGCCTAAAAGCCAGTCTGATAGAGACATTTTCTCAACTGAGATTCTTTCTTCTCAGATGACCCTGGCTTGGGTCTAGCTGACAAAATCTTGCTGGAACAGAAAATAAGCAAAGTTGGAATGATGCAATGATGGTACAGACTTGTAATCCTGGTGAGGGGGGGTGGGTATCTAGAAATAAGCAAATCATGTAAACATGTACACACAAAAGTATTTCATATATACTCATAAAAGGAAAACTACAAATGCATAGTGTAGGAACAGCAAGTAATAAATAAAAATAGAGTTTTACCGGAAGAATGTTCTGATCCACTACTTATCATCTGTCTACTCATGGCATATTTGTTTTTCTTATTTCTACAGCCTTCCTGGGAAGCCACCTGCAAAATTAGAGTGTCACTATGGGAAGATTCATAATTCATGAGTCATTTTGTATTACCCCTTTGACATAATTAAGTCAAACAAATATTTAGCACTGATTTTAAAAATCTTATCTTTTATAATCTGTCCAATTATCTGTCATCTCTGCAACTGCAATTTTGTCTTGTTTCTTTCCAAATGTAAATGTTAATCAATAATACTGTTCTTATTTTCTGTCTAGTGGATGAATATTTAAAAACATTGGCTCTACATTTATTATTTTAATTACGGAAGTAATCCATTTTAAAGAAATTGTCCTATAACTACACTTAAGATAAACTGGAACCTTCAAAATGTGAGTATATCTTCCACATCTATGTAAAATACTCAGCAGCAGCAGCAGGATACTAAGATCTGTTCTCCAGCAGACAGCAATTAAGTTGGAAGCACCACTGAAGAATTCAGGTAACATCAGTGTAAATGACTTTGCTCCCATTCTGTCTGCTGTAATTAAGTGCTGCTTGTTATTCACAGAATAAAACTTGTCTCCTATTCAGTTCTTTTTACTAAGCTAGGAGACACATGGAAGTAAAGTCTACACTTACACACTGCCACATACCACTTTGGGTAGGTTTAGCTAACCTATGGGCTTCTATTTCAGGATCTCCTGTAGGCAATTTAAAGATATAAAGAATACAAAACCAGTTAATTACCCAAACACCAAATTGCCACTCCAGGGGATGTATATATATATATATATATATATATATATATATATATATATATATATATATATATATAATCTTGTTTGTGTGTATGTGTGTGTGTGATAACAACTAAAATAGATTTGAAAACAGCAAGTTGGGTGGTACATGGGAGGGGTGGGAAGGAGTAAATTATGTAGTTGTATTATAATCTGAAAAATACTTAAAAAATAAAAATACATGAACAGAATGACAGTTTTTCAGAACTTGTTATGATGTGCCAAATCCCATCAGACTTTGTGGAAGATATACTCACATTTTGAAGGTTCCAGTTTATCTTGAGTGTAGTTATAGGACAATTTCTTTAAAATGGATTACTTCAGTGGAAAGAGCGGCCCATTGGTCTTGCAAACTTTATATGCCTCAGTACAGGGGAACACCAGGGCCAGGAAGTGGGATGGGGGGTGAGGGGAAGGGTTTGGGAGACTTATGGGGTAGCATTGGAAATGTAAATGAAGAAAATACCTAATAAAAATAATAATATGAATTTCCAATTTACACTGATGTTACCTGAATTCTTCAGTGGTGCTTCCCACTTAATTGCTGTCTGCTGGAGAACAGATCTTAGTATCCTCCTCCTGCTGCTGCTGCTGAGTATTTTACATAGATGTGGAAGATATACTCACATTTTGAAGGTTCCAGTTTATCTTAAGTGTAGTTATAGGACAATTTCTTTAAAATGGATTACTTCAGTAATTTAAAATAATAAATGTAGAGCCAATGTTTTTAAATATTCGTCCACTAGACAGAAAATAAGATACCTGAGGTTATGATCTTGTTCCTAGAGAGTAGTGTGTCTCACTGGGCAAGGTATGTGACCACACTGTCCAGTACTTGTTTACACAGAGGTCTTCATGTGCACTCTTCATATATCACACACTGTTCTAGGTGCTGGGGCACAGAAGAGAATGAACTCCGTCTTCTCAGCACAGAATTACCACCCAGTGAAGAAAAGCTAACAAAACAGTGAACAAAATCAACAGTCATGGCCATTATACATCATGAGACAATTACAGATAGGAATGAATGTGAATAGGCAGTAGAGTGCTGATACAGGAAGGGACACTTGATGTTCATGAGCATCCTCCAAAGGTAGCTTTAGAAAGTCTGGCAGTTCCTCAGAAAACTGGACATAGTACTACCGGAAGATCCTACAATACCTCTTCTGGGCATATACCCAGAAGGTGTTCCAACCAGTAAGAAGGACACATGCTCCACTATGTTCATAGCAGCCTTATTTATAATAGCCAGAAGCTGGAAAGAACCCAGATGCCCCTCAACAGAGGAATGGATACAGAAAATGTGGTACATTTACACAATGGAGTACTACTCAGCTATTAAAAAGAATGAATTTATGAAATTCCTAGGCAAATGGATGGACCTGGAGGGCATCATCTTGAGTGAAGTAACACAATCACAAAAGAACTCACACAATATGTATTCACTGATAAGTGGATATTAGCCCAAAACTTAGGATACCCAAGATATAAGATGCAATTTGCTAAACGCATGAAACTCAAGAAGAATGAAGACCAAAGTGTGGACACTATGCCCCTTCTTAGAATCGGGAACAAAACACCCATGGAAGGAGTTACACAGACAATGTTTGGAGGTGTGATGAAAGGATGGACCATCTAGAGACTGCCATATCCAGGGATCCATCCCATAATCAGCTTCCAAACGCTGACACCATTGCATACACTAGCAAGATTTTGCTGAAAGGACCCAGATATAGCTGTCTCTTGTGAGACTATGCAGGGGCCTAGCAAACACATAAGTGGATGCTCACAGTCAGCTATTGGATGGATCACAGGGCCCCCAATGGAGGAGCTAGAGAAAGTATCCAAGGAGCTAAAGGGGTCTGCAACCCTATAGGTGGAACAACAATATGAACTAACCAGTAACCCCTGGAGCTCGTGTCTCTAGCTGCATATGTATCAGAAGATGACCTAGTAGGCCATCAGTGGAAAGAGCGGCCCAATGGTCTTGCAAACTTTATATGCCTCAGTACATGGGAACACCAGGGCCAAGAAGTGGGAGTGGGAGGGTGGGTGAGGGGAAGGGTTTGGGAGACTTATGGGGTAGCATTGGAAATGTAAATGAAGAAAATACCTAATAAAAATAATAATATGAATTTCCAAACACCCACACACATACACACACACAAACACACAAAATGCCCTGGAGGAGAGGAAAACTCTCTGAAGAGAGCAGAGAGGGAGCTGAGCACCCAGGATGATCTGCCTCACATCTGCGTTGTGTGTTCCAGTCACTCTAGCATGGATGCTCCTAGTTGTTGTTTTTTCTGTTTCCCACAAGGCTGGTTTTCTCTACCTGCTAACTCATTTCTGTCCATGCTCTGATGACTCATGTATGGTGAGTAGAAGCAGATGATCAACAAGGCAAAAACATTTCAATTGCTCTCTCTTTGCTCAAGGATAAATTTGGTTATTGATCATAAATTTCCACTAGTGAAAAAAAATCAGATAAAAACCCTAAGAAGAACTGGTAGCGAATGAAGGCTGCCACTTATTCCACAGAGTGGCATTCCAAAGAAAATACAAATCAGAGATAGAGCAATGAATTCATAATCAGCAAAGACATGGACTAAAAGGCTTCAGAGCAACTTTCCAGCCCTGAGCTCAGTTATAACACTCCCATTCAGCCCATGAATATATATATCAAGTGAGTTCAATATTTTGAATCAGTAAACAAACAAAATTGCCCCCTGATAAGTGTGTATGTATTTTATACAACATACTGATTTAGTTATTTTTCATAATCCATCCCTAGAGTTAAAAATCAGCCTCATGTCTTCCAGGAAAATGTTATAACAGCATATTGGGCTGAGCATTATATATCTGAGCTCTGCATAGGCCTTTTTAAAATCACTTACCAACCAGGCTGTACTCATGTCAAAGACAAGCCAAAGCCTTGTCCTTCATGATGAACAGGGCATTCTAATGTCTTGATAGTGCTCAGTATGCACAACAGTAGATGGAGCTGCATTCACTCAAGGACTGATGTGGCCCCTGTTTGTATCTTCAGATATAATTCGTTTCTATCATAACTGCCTAGAAGGAAGAAGAGAAGCATTCTCAAAGCCATGAATATGAAAGGGATAGTTAATGCTTAGAATGGAGAAGTCACAGAAGACAAGATAGTTAAGTTAACAACTGCACATACCGCATACTCACACACAGTTTGTTTTTTGTTTTGTTTTGTTTTTGCAATAGTAACTTCTAAACAAAGACAAAATTACACATTTAGAAGCCTGGAGAAATATTTCCTGCCAAAATGAGTACTTTCTCTAGTTTATGAAGCAGCCCTGTTTCATAGAAAGACTAACAAATACAATAGAAAAAATTCAAAATACACTGATAGATAATTCACCAAACATGAAATACTAATGACTCTTTATTCGATGCAAAATATTCAAGAAGAACTAACTCCTGAATTCTATTTCTATGCATCAAGCTGTGAAAATCATGAGGTAGAAAACATGATTTTTAAATTAAATTTGGGGAAAAGATATTCTCTCTGTCTCTTTGGAATTGATGCACAAAATATTTAATTCCCTGTAGAAAGGAGATTGATAGTATCAGCTAGATTTTTGGTTGCATTTACTTGAAACTTGATTCATATCAACAAATGTAGCACAATTTAAAAATTATATATGTATAAGGCGACTTATTCCAAAAACTTTAATAGCAAAATTTCAGAGCAAAAGCCAAGTAATATTTGTCAAATCAATCATAGTACATCCATGCAATAGGATATTATGCAAGTTTAAGAATGAAGACAATGTGTCAAGATATAGGAGGCTTTCCCAGGCACATGAATGAAAACATGAGATACAAATATAATGTGCAAAACTTGGAAGGGACATATATTTACGTTTTCTAGTGTTACAAATAATAGAACAAATAATACTTTACTAGCATGATTATCTAAAATGGGAAATTTAATATATAAAAAAGAGGGGAACATGAGATAAGAACTCTGTGTGTACCTTAATTCTTTGACTTGTCAATCATATAAATGTACCTACTGAAGCTGGGCAAGTTGGTATATAATATAAGCTTAGTATTCAAGAGACCAAGGCAGAAGCAGGAGGATTAGAATTTCAAGGCAAGTATGATCTACAGTAGAAGACCCTAACTCAAACATTTATGTATATATGCATGAACATAATTTATATATACACATAATCTATTATCTATTTACCTATCATCTATTTATCTTCTATGTGTCTATAAACATAGAATTCATGTATATATGAATGATGGTGAATGTTAGCTACATATACTTTTACAATTATTTCTATTCATACAAATCAAAGTTATATGTACATAAATAAATGTCATAGTATGTTAATATGAAAAGAAGAAAGGTTGATACAGTGGAGAAACCTGAGAAGTCTGTTTTGCCATAAATCTGTGTAGTTTGAAATTTGACTTTGATTTCATTCTTTCTTTACTTTCCTCATCTATAAAATGCAGTGAAGGGCAGTTCTCTAAGGTCATTACAGATATCAGTTAGGAGAAAGTATTTAAGATTTCGACTCTATATGCTGGAGGTTAGCTCACAAACAGAACTAAAATTTGACTCAGTTCACTGAATTTCCAGGAGCTCTCTTCTTATATCTCCAGCTCTGAGGAGAACACCTATTGTGGATTCTGATTCGCTAACCCCCATTCTCCAGTGTATACAGAGACTTATTCCTCCAACTTTCCTCACACCCATCCTTTTGTTGCTGTCCCCAATTCCATTGAATTTCTCTGGGATCCTGGCAGTCAGGTCTGACAAAGAAGCAAGTAGGCTAGCAAAGCAAGTAGGCAAACTTGAGATCTTCCATGTCCATCCTCTGCTCCATACCTAATCCCTCCATTTCATCACCAGCTCTGTAGCATACAACCTATTTTGACCTCTGCTCAGTCTCTGCCCCCATTCCCAAGGTGAATAGTAGATCTTGGTAGAACATCCTGCTTTCCTCCCTCATTTGGACCCCTCAGCATTTTCTTCCTAGCCCATCCCCTTTCTAAATGTTAGGTCCCAATGCCTAGGAACATATTTTACAAAGAAATCCCAGTAGTCATAATAACCAAGTCCAAAAATAATGTCTTACCAGGCAACACACGTCCATAACACTATACTAAGAATGAGAGATACTAACAGAAATCAAGGAACAGAACACTCACCCAATAAAAGAAGACCAGTTGTAAGCACCTAGAATTACAGTCTTCCAACCCCAGATACCTAGACACCAGCATAAAACCACAAACAGGAAAGACAACATGTCTCCACTATAGCCTAGAACACCCACAGTAGTAGTGCTAGTGCTAAACATTCTAACATAGGTGAATAATGGGATAAAAACCATCAAATATTCTTTATGAAGATGAGAGAGATACTTAAAAAAGAACTGGACAAATCCCTTGAAAAATCTATGGAAATACAAACAGTGGAAGAAAATGAAGAAAAGAGTTTGTGACTTGAATGTGGAAACAGAATCAATAAAATAAACTCAAACTGAGGGAAATCTGGAAATGAAAACTTGAACAGGAACCTTAGAGACAAGCTTTACCAACAGACTATAAGAGATGAAAGAGACAATCTCAAGCATTGAAGGAAAAAATTAGAAAAAAATTGACACTCCACTCAAAGAAAAAATGTTAACTCTAAAAACATCTTGGCACAAAAGTTCAGGAAATTTGGGACACCATAAAAGACCAAATGCAAGAATAATAGAAATAGAGGAAGGAGGAGAAACGCAGGTCAAAGACACAGAAAATATTTTCAACAAAATAAAGAAAACAATTTCTAACCTACATAATGAGATACCTGTCACAGTACAAGAAGAAGATAGAAAAATAAATAGACTGAACCAGAACAGAAATTTCACTTAACACATAATAATCAAAACACTTGATGTGCAGAACAAAGAAAGAATATTAATATATATTATAAACCAAATAGAACTAAAAGATACTTAAGAGAACTTTTCACCAAAACATGAAAGAATATACCTTCTCATCATCTCATGAAACTTCCTCTAAAATTGACCATCATACTCAGACAACAAAGCAAGTCTCAAAAGTTATCAGAAAATTTAAATAACTTTGTCTATCCTTTCTAAAAATCAAGGGTAAATCTGCATATCAAGAACAGAAACAGAAGGCTTACAGACTCACAAAAATTTAACATCTCTATCGAGTAAAAAGGAGTCAAGACTGAAATGAAGAAAGAAGTTAAAAACTCTAGAGTTGAGTAAACATGAATATACAACATTATCAAATATGGGGCACACTGAAGATGATTCAAGAGGCAAGTTTATAGCACTAAGTACCTACATAGAATAATTGGAGAAATCTTACACCAATAACTTAACAGAACACATGAAAGCTTTAGAGCAAAGAAAGAAATCCTACCACAAAAGATTGGATGGCAAGAAATATTCAAACTCAGAGATGCAAGTAATAGAATAGAAACTATAATATCATCATCAAAAATAATATAGAGACTCACTGAAACAAACAGTTGGTTCTTAGAGAAAATTGATAAGATTGACAAATTCTTTTTTAAAAAGGCAAAAAGAGAATGTACAAATTAACAAAATTGGAAATGGAAAAAGGTTATAACAACAAACAGTGAAGAAATTCAGAGACTCTTAAGCATATAATTTAAATAGCTAAACTCACTCAAAATGGAAAAAATCTAAAAAAAAAGGATAATTTACTCAATACATACTACTTAAATTAAGACCAGATAAGCAATTTAAACAGACCTTTAATTCCTGATGAAATAGCAGCAGCCATTAAAATTCTCCCAACCAATAAAAGTCTAGGGACAGATAGCTTATCACAGAATTCTACCAGATCTTCAAATAAGAGCTAACCCATTACTCCTCAAACTACTACAAAAGATAGAAACTGAGAGATGGTTATACAATTCATTTTATGATGTCACAGTTACTATTTTACCCAAGCCACAAAAAGACGCAACAAAGAAAGAGAATTCCACATCAATTTCCCTTATAAACATAGATATACAAGTTCTTACTAAAATATTTGCAAACTAGACTAAGGCTAGATCATCAATATGATCTCTACCATGATCAAGTAGACTTCATCTCAGAGAGAATAAATATATAAATATAATACAACAAATAAACAAACTGAAGGACAAAACTCCAAATGAGCATCATCACTAGATGAAGAAAAGGACCTCTGACAAAACCCAACACCATTAGGCATACAACTGACATACCTCAACATAGTAAAGTCAGTTTAGAGTGATCTCATAGCTAATATCAACTTAAATGTAAAGAAACACAAAGCAATTCCTCTAAAATAAGGAATAAGACAAAGTTCACCCCTCTCTCCATATCTATTCAATATAGTTCTTTTATGTCTTAGCTAGAACAATAATACAAGTAAAGAATGTCAAGACAATACAAATTAGAAACCACATATCTTATAGAGGGCTAATACCCATAATATGCAAGGAATTAAAGAAACCTACATATAAAGAAAACAAATAACCCAATTAAAAATGGGGTATGTATCTAAACAGAATATTTTTCAAAAGCAGAACCTCAAATGGCTAAGAAACACAAAAATATTCATCATCTTTGGACATCAGGGAAATGCAAACCAAAACTACCTTGAGATTTAATCTTATACCTATCAAAATAGTTAAGATTAATAAATGAGGGTCAGCTCATATTGGAAAGGATGTGGAGCAAGGAGAACACTTGGACATTGCTGATAAGAGTGCCTATAGGTACAGCCACTATGAAAATCAATGAGGTGTTTCCTCAGGAAGATGGGAATCTATATATTTCAATATCCATCATTACGACTCTTGGGCATATATCCAAAGCCTGTCTCATTCTACCACAGAGACACTTGCTCAACCATATTCACTGCAGGTCTGTTCACAATTGCCAGAAATTGAAAACATTTTATATGTTCCTCAGCTAAAGAATGGATAAATATAATGTTGTACATCCACACAATGGAATATTGCCTAGCAATTACAAATGGCATCATGAACCTTGCAGGTAAATGCATAGAACTAGAAAAAAAAATAACAATCCTGAGTGAGGTTTCCCAGACTCAGGAAGACAAATATTGTACATATTCACTTATATGTAAACATTAGCTGTTAAGTAAGTGATAACCAAGCTATAATCCATAGAACCACAGTGATTAGGTATGGAGTAAGAAAATAGGGGTAGGCAGAAAAATCTTCATAGGAAGTGGAAGTGGAACAACATAATAATAACAGTTGAGGATCAACTGGGAAGGGGTTGGGAAAGAATGCAGGAAAAGAATGCTAAAATGAAAGGCCATTTGAGGTATAGTATGGAAACCTAATAAAGGAGAAGCCTCCTAAGGTGAATACATATTTGAAGGCCATCTAAATAATACATCCCAGTAAGAGAAGAGACTGAACTCCATTGCTGAAAACAACATTTACACAACTCATTGAACATGGAGAAGTTGAGCTGATGCCTATGTAGAACTTTCCCTCATATATGGCAACATGTTTAGTAGAGGAAGATACTCTGCATGTTAGCAATATTCTAGTGGAAAGGTGGCACAGAATTTGTGGGAGTAATCAAACAATATGACTTAAGGCCCACTCCAATAAATGGAGTCTATACCCAACGTTATTTGGGTGACCAAAAACATGAGACTAGATAGCCCAGGGATCCAGTGTAAAAACCAAATACTATTGCTGAAAAATAAAGTAGCAATAAAATGATTCCTAATGATATTCTGCTATATCCATAGATGAGTACTTTGCTCTGTCATCATCAGAGAAGCTTCTTCCTGTGACAGATGGAACAAATATGGAGTCCTGTGGCCTGATATTATTCACAGTATGAGAGACCATGCAACACTCAGTCCTAAATGGGATGTCTCCACCAAATTCCTGCCATAGAGCTCAGTGAACCACATGGAAGAGGTTGAGGGAATGTGCCAGCCAGAGGGCATTGGGAACATCAGGAGAACAAGTTGTTATTAATACCATTCAACTCTTCCTCTGGGAAGAAAAAGATATTGAAGGACATGGGATTTGGCTGTGATGTGCTACTAAACATTTATGACCAACACCAGCCCCCCAAATATCCATGACCATCATTTGCCCCACAGAAGCATCAGACAAATCAGGAAGAATGAGAAATGGTTTGGGTATCTAGAAATGTCTCCATCTGGTAGTATAAGCACAAGCACAGGCTCTCCAACCACTCTGTCTTATACCAGGTCACTAATTCCTTAAGTAAATACTCATAGGTGGGCTACCCTGGTATAAGTATTTCCTTCTGCCCAATGTGACATTCAGATCCCTTCCAGCTGAAGTTATTTGGGTGGTTCTACTTGAGAATTGAGTCTGGAATAAATTAAGATGGTGGATTCTGTATTTCAATGGTTCCTGTCCTCCCCCAATAGTTATGTAAATTGCTTTTTAAAAAATTCTTCAATATCAACTGGACTGTTATTTACTACCACAATCCCTGCCAAAGGTCATTGGTTTCCAGTTCTGCATCTTTGGCTGCAAGGAGGACAGAGTCTGGAATCAAGTAATGGGCTTGAGTCTTCCTTGGAAACTATCCTATCTCGATGACTGTGACTATTAGTGGTTTGACTTTTAGTGTTATCAGTGCTTTCCTTGCAGGAGCTAGGGGCAGATGTTTTCAATGCCATGCATCACAGATTGGAGCTGTTACCACCATAATGCCTGTTGCCCTTGGTGCTAGACTATGGAGCACAAGCATATGCCCACTGCAGACTATGACCATCTTCATAAGACTCTGCATCTACAATATTAAGTCATTCACAAACTCTCTTGCCATTGAGAGAAACAAAGGAATCTACACAGAAAACATGAACTCTTCAGTATCCTAGGCCAAAGTAGCTACTGAACTGACACCATACAAAAGATCTAAAGACATATTTCTACAAAATTATTCCATAGAGTTGACATAGACAGCTATTTCACTAGCTGTGCAGAAATCAGTATAGAAACATACTATAAGACATAGAAACTTGAAAAAGATATGATACTTCAGTTTATAAAATTTTTATTTCTTTTCTTTTCTTTTCTCTTTTCTTTTCTTTTTTGTTTTTTGTTTTTTGTTAAGACAGGGTTTCTCTGTATAGACCTGGAAGTCCTGGAACTCACTTTGTAGACCAGGCTGGACTCGAACTCAGAAATCTGCCTGCCTCTGCCTCCTGAGTGTTGGGATTAAAGGCACATGCCACCACTGCTGGGCAAAATTTTTATTTCTTAGACTATCATTGATTCCATTGGCATTATCATACATTTACTTTGAGGCAGTCTCATATATACTAGGTTAGCCTCAAACTCCTACTAAAGCCAAGGATGGCCTTAAACTTGTGACCCTCTAGGATTCCCTTCCCTAGTGCTGGAATTAAAGATGCATTCGCCATATCAGGTTTATTTGCTACTGAAATTCTAGGCTTTGCATGGGACCAACCAGCCATACCAACTGAGCTACAATATCAGCTATTCTTTGTAAATACACTTTGAGAGAAAGGGTCAATATCTGTCACTGGCAAATCAGTCCTTTTGTTGTCATAGATCGTAATTGGAGAAGTATATATAAATATAACATTCAAAGATGAACTATATATGCATACTAAATAGCTATATATCACACATTTTCTGTCCAAGACTCATCCATTATGAAATAGAAGCCAATTTGGTCAATGAAGTCCTGTACTTATTCAAAAACTGGTGAAAGCAACTCTGCTTAATGTCTCATTATTTTTTAAGTTACTTTTATTTTATTGAATCCTGCAATAGGAAATTATCTCTTGCTGTCAATCTTGCTGCAGTGGAAGACTGGAAATTGGAAATTTGGGCTAAAATATGGGCACAAGTGGAACAGATTGCCAGTTCGAGCAAAGTAAATGAGATCTACCACTGAAGTGCTATGAATAGAAACCTCCTCGGAACCCTGAGGTTGGAGACCTAAGTGCCAAAGAGAATAAAGCACTGGATTAGTCAAATCATTTTCAATTTGATGGCCAAGAAATGAAAACACTTGGGGGAGTCTATTCACCAGTCTGCTCAGGATATTTCAAGTTCTCTTTGTGTGTCAGTTCTTCAGGGTAAACTTTGGGCTGTACAAGCCAGAAGTGATAGCAAGTCATCCCACAGTGTGCAGAAATGGAAGCACGAGGAAGCAAGAGAGCCCAGCTTTCTCTTTAGCCTTCTGGGTGGAAAAGATAAAGACAACAGTCTTTTCTTCTCTTTTGCTTTTGTTCTCCTTAAGGCAGTATCAATTTCCCAGAAGCCATGGGGACCTTAGCTTCTTGTTCTATAAATAAATACTACCGGAAGACATTTGTTTAAGGATGGGAAACGGTTGTACTTTGTAAATTTTATTAGAAGTTACAAATGTAGGCATTCTGTTTTGCAAGAGACTTTTAATATTAAAATAAGACCAGTGGAATTAGGATATCAGTGTATTGTTTTATACCTTTCGAACATTCTTTTTCATATGCAACTGAAATGTCAAATGTTAGCTGGTGTTGGAGTTAATCATGTCTCCATTTTGTAGGTAAAGATGAGAAAGAGAGAGAGAGAGAGAGAGAGAGAGAGAGAGAGAGAGAGAGAGAGAGAGAGAGAGAGAGAGAGAGAATAAAGGAAAAAAATTGACTTATGCTTAATAACAAAACTATAGAATTCTAGTTCTTGGTCAGAAGATGAATTCTCCTAATCATGAAGGCATCAGAAAGTAAGGATAATTTTAGATTTCATTGTCAAAGACAAAAAAAAACATTTTCATAAAATAGTGAGCTTCTTCTACAGCTTTAAGAGGAAATAGATGTCACATTGTCAATATAAAATCCCCATCTCTAGCCTGAATAACTGCCTAACACAGTCATTATTAAGTACAGGGCCCTAGCAGTGTAGTGCTGATGAACCCAAGATATCTTCACAGACATACTATTTGAATATTAATATGGTTAGATAGAAATTTATAGGAAGATTTGAAAAAATTGTGTGAGTTCTTAGCTGGCTGCTGCTATTCATTTGCTTTAAGATCACGAAATTGTCAAATACAATTTCTTTCTTAAGGGGAAATAATTTTAAGTATGATCATCTGAAATTTTGAAGTCAACTTGTATATATATTGGCTTTTATCTTACAGATTATTTCATATTGATTAACATATCAGTGTCCTCCAAGAGTTTCACCCTGTGATGGGTCTGCTTTTACCTAGAGATGCATGTACACATGTGTTTAGTTTTTTAGGAAGCCTATAAAGATACACTGCTAGCTAATATGTCAATAGTGATATTAATAGCTCTAAGCTTTCAATGAGTGTTTAATACCCATCACTTCATTTCATCCTCAGAGCAGCTAGACCATGGGTGTTACTTCACTTAATACTTGGAAGACTGTGTCTGAGCAGAAAGAAAGTTTGCAGTTTGTAAGCAGTTTAGAGGAAAATATGAAAGCAGGAAGTCCCAATATCTTCATCTATAGTCTTGATCAATTGCCTTAGGAGCCATTTTGCATTTGAGATAATACAAACCAAAGTACTTGTCTATGATCTGTGACATGGCAATAAAATAATAGCATACTTGCACATTACAGGTCCGCACATCCTTACTAAACCACCACTAAGGTATGAGGTCTAAAGCAAAGCACACAGACTACTGTTATACAAAACACATGTAGCAATTCAAATAATTGGCAACAGCTCCAATTTTATGAAATAATGTATGAAATATATTTTAAAGATCATGAAGTACTTTATGACCTCAAACTAATTAACATTGTTAACAGGCTGGGTCCTAAGAAGATATTGTAAAATAATGTGCCTTACAAATATTTGTTTTTGGAGATTCCAACTTCCCTCTGACAATGTTATTTTCTCACTGTCAGTAAGATTTACAAGAGTTATTTACAGTATAAATGGTATTCACTGCGTCATTTGTTATCTTTGCCCTGAAGCTAGCCAAAAACCCCCACAAAACCCAAAAAGACAGCTGGGGATGATATTTCTGCACATCGTCCACAGACATACATGCTGACAAAACATCCATACACATAAAATAATAATTTAAAATTTAAAGTATTCAAGTTTTCAAGACACCTCAAGGAAAGTGTAATTTTGAGTTGTAACTATTTTGAGGAATGTTGAAAAACAAATGGGCACTTTGATCTAAAATGAGAAAAACATCAACATTTAGTAATATTCTTTCCATGTAAACTAAATCGTTAGGAAAGTTACTGTTCTTACAAATTTGAAGGATACAAAAACTCAGTTAAATGTAGATACAAATGAAAAACTAACTTTTATAAAGTAATATTGAAATGTCACTAATGTCAGTTCAGTGCTTGTAAGAGATATTAAAAGCTTCTCAAAAATGACATTTTTAATCAAAGTAATATTTTTAATAATAGTTCCTCTGTGATCATGGCAGTCACTCATGTTATTTAAAATCTATTTTTGATACTTGTACATAGTCTCAGCTCCAAATGCAAGTGGTGAAGACAGCACACAGAGCGAACTTTAAAGTCAGCAAAGTCTGTGGTTGCCAAATCCATTCTTAGAGTCTAGGTTTGTGGAGAACTTTGTAAATTTGCATATATTATCCTCTTAGTTTCATGTCTACTCTACCAAACAAAGCTTCTAGCCACAGAACCCTGAAGAATTTGTGTTTCTTCCCCAAGACCATGGAATTCACAGAAAATGGAGCCTGAACCATCTCAAAATCTCTTATAATCTTTTGTCTGTAACAAAGTTCTCTTTAATCTCTGATTTTTATTTTGTTATTTTATTTTATTTATTTTATTTTTGTGGTACAGACTTTCCTTCAAGGTGGGGCAGTAGAATTTCCAGATAGTCCCGGTTAAAATGTTTTTGTTTGAATTAATATCATACATTAAACCAATAATATGCAGTGACTCTTGCAAAGATAGATCAAACTTTAATATGATGACACTCCAAAGAGGTTACTTTGGAGGGCAGGATAATTCACCATCTTTGTTTTTGAAGTTCTCCACATAGTCCCAAAGAAGCTCTTGAACACTGCCACCTAAGCTCAGAAAGCACAAATCACTGGGGGTGATCATTGGTACCATGAGGTGCTGAGAAGAAGGTATAGTCTTTGTTTTAGGATGAAATGATTTATAGATATCTGTTAAGTCCATTTGGTCCAAAACTTCTGTTAGTTTCACTGTGTCTCTATTTAGTTTCTGTTTCCATGATCTGTCCATTGCTGAGAGTGGGGTTTTGAAGTCTTCCATTATTATTGTGTGTGCTTTGAGCTTAACTAAAGTTTCTTTTATGAATGTGGGTACCCTTCCATTTGGAGCATAGATGTTCAGAATTCAGAGTTTATCTTGGTAGATTTTTTTCTTTGATAGGTATTAAGTGTCTTTCCTTATCTTTTCTGATAACTTTGCTCAAAAGTCAATTTTACTTGATATTAGAATGGCTATTTCAGCTTGTTCCTTGGGACCATTTGCTTAGAAAAAAAATTCCAGCCTTTTCCTCTGAGGTAGTATCTGTCTTTATCACTGATGTGCATTTCCTATAGGCAGCAAAATGCTGGAAGGGTGATCCATGGAAGCTGGTGGAATGGATTGGAGTAGAACTCGGTTCTGAGGAAGAACAGAGACCATAGGACCACACCTTGTTTTCAATTAGAACCCACTCATCTCTACTTTCACAACTATTTTAATTGTGTAAATTTAGTTAGAAGGTATGGTAATTCATGTATAACTTATACAACCAGATCAAGATAATTAACATTTCTATTTTGCTTAATATTTCCCAAAGTTAAACTGTACACATTTATGGGGTAGAGTGTGATATTTCAATGTAGGAATAAAATATATACTGATCAAATCAAAGAAGTTAATGTTTAGATCACTGAAGGTCATCTCACATAGGCAATAATATAGCATATATGTTACCATAGACTATAGTCACTTGGTTATTTTGGAGAATGCTACAACTTATTCATATTATCCACTGTGTTTGGGTTGTTTGGGCACATGTTACTTATTCTTCAATCTTTATCATTTTGACACATTTGTGTGCCACTTTTTCTTGGACAATATCATAATTTGAGTGTAAAACACTCTCAGCTCAGGATGCTGTTTTGGAAAGTGGTGGGACCCTTCTGGTTACAGTGTTCTCATGCATGCTAATTGTTGCTGTAGTTCATAGTTCAATTGGACTGCACAGTTGACAGTTTTGTCAGTCTCTTGGGCACCTCCGTTTCTGCATAGATCTGTAAGCTTTGAGGAGAGGAATTAGATGTAAACAAGCCCTTTAGAAATGAGGTCTTCAAAGTCTCTTACCTTGCACATTGTCCAGCTGTGAGTCTGTTTTAATCCCATCAGTTGCAAGAGGCTTCTCTAATGTGGGTTGAGAAAGCACTGATCTATGGGCAAGCAAAATGTAATTAGAAGTCATTTTATTGCTATCACACACACACACACACACACACACACACACACACACACACACACACACACACCAGTGGATGTGCTCTTCCCTGAGGAACGCTGTTTCTCCCAGTCTCAGGTTTCCTTAGTTGCTTGTTCTTTGTGTATGGGTGAATCTTCCTGGTCTTTCTACCATGCCCTTTGGCATGTCTGTTATCGCTATCCCTTTTCATCTTATGTTTAGGCATTCATTTTGATGAGGCTTTATGATTGTAGTTTCTGACTTTATTAGGAAACCCAATGTCACAGTGAATTCACTGCTCCTCTGACTCTTACAATCTTTCTGTTCCCTCAACCATAATTTTCCCTGAGTTTTAGGTACAGGACTTGTATTTTGGATGTATTCATTAAGACTAGACTCCACAGCTCTGCATTTGATTGTGGTTTTCCCTAGTTATCTTCACCTGTTACAATAAGAAGTTTCCTTTTTATAGGATGAGGAGTAAACTTATATGTGGATAAAAGGATACATATTTTTAAAGTAGTTAAGTATTATGTTGGTTTAACAAAGCAGGATAAAGAAAAGTTTTTCTTCTAAGATCCATGGCTTCATTAGTCCAGGGTATTTGGTTTTCCCCTCCAGCCTTTTATTAGTTTCCCTCTTATTAGACATGCCATGAGGCCAATAAGAGCGATGTTCATTATCCCTGAGGTATGAGTACCAGTACTACTTACTTTAGCGTTGTCAGGCCATGTTAGTGGTTGCTGTGGTTCATGGGTGCCATAGCTGGGTAAGACTTTTTTAGTGCCTTCTGGTACCATAAAAGCTAATCTTTAGGGAGGAGACTTTCAAGTCAGTTCCAGCTCAGGGGTCTCTGGCCCTATATCTGAGGTGCATGGTATCTTGAGCACTTCATCCTATGGGGGTCAACTAAGAGCAAATGCAATATTCTTCTAGATATTTTTGGAGTCTCTTGGGCAACCCTGACTGACAACTCAAAAGAGGGCTTCTCATGTTTGGTGTTGGAGCTTTCTTAGGTTTCCTTTGGCTCTTGGGGAAAGCGTTGTCTGCCCAGACAGGAGGGAAATGTTTATTTAAACTCCAACTTACATGACTTATAGATATTTTAGGTAGTTAATAGTATGGCTCCTTTTGACTTTTCCAGACTTCATATTGTCAATTTGTCCTGTTTCTATTATTTCTTCCCTATTTATCTCCTTCTGCATGCCTAAATATAGCACCCCACTTTTGCATTTCCCCTAATGGATCACTCTGCACTCTGCTAGTCCCCTCATTATTGCTTCCCTAAGTTTTTTATTCTGGTAATGGTCTCTTTGTACTCTCCTGGTTTCTGCAGTGATTCCAGGAGATGTTCTCATGTCTGCAGATTCAGAGAAAGAAATCTCAGATGAGAGAGAACAAGTGACATTTGTCTTTTAAGGTCTGAGTTACCTTACTCAATATTACCTTTTTCAAACATCAATTTACTTGCCAGTTCATTCTTTACAGCTGAATAATATTCCACAGAATATGTATACACTGCATTTTCATTATCCATTTATGTGTTGAAGGACAGTGAGACTGTTTACATTTACTATCTATTGTGAATCCAACAGCAGTGAACATGGCCAAACAGGTGTCTGTGGAGTAGTATGTCAAGTTTCTTGGGCATATGCCAAGAAATGAGACAGCTGGATCATATAGTCAGTTTATTTTTACCTTTTTGAGAATTCTCCACACTTATAGTGGCTGCATAAGTCTGTAGTTCCACTAACAGTGAATTAGCATCCCTTCCCCCTGTATCTTCTCTAGAACTTCCTGATAGTCACTTAGTCAATCCTTGCCAGTTTTACTGTGGTAAGAGGAAATTTCCAAACGATTTACTTCCGCAATTGTTAAAGAGTATGAACATTTTTTTGAGACATTTACTAGCCATCTTTTCCTTCTTTGGTAACTGTTCATTGATGTCTCAGGTTCATTTTTTTAAATGTATTGTTAGGTTTTGTTTTCTTGACTTTTTTGTTTTTGAGCTTTTTATATATTTTGCATATATGTCATATGAATAGCTGGCAAAGATTTTCTTCAATTCTATGTAGTTTGCCTTCACCTGACTGTTTCTTTCAGTTTTATGAACTTCCACTTGTCAACTTGACTCTTGGGCAAAGGGTGCCCTATTCAGAAAATCCTTTCCAACACCTATGTCATGGAGGACACTGCCTACGTTTTCTTCTAGCAGGTTTAATGTTTCAAATTTCACGTTTAGTTCTTGCTCCATTTGGAGCTGGTTATATATATATATAACCTCGCTTCTGAGAGGGTGCTAATCCACCAACTCCACCTCACCCTACTAGCAGCTAGCATCCTCTGTACTTGGGGCATCAGGATTAAGCACATGCTTTTCCACTGAGACCATACAAGACAGACTTCTGCTACATATATAGGCTCATTACCAGCCTATATATGCTCTTTGGTTGGCAGCTTAGCCTATGAGGGTTCTGAGGGTTCTGGGTTAGTTGATACTGTTGTTCTTCCTATGAGGCTGTAATCCCTTTCAGCTCCTTCAGTCTTTCCCCTAACTCTTCCATAGGAGTTTCTGACCTCAGTCCAGTGGTTGGCTGTAAGTAACTACATCTGTCTCAGTCAGATCCTGGTAGAGACCCTCAGAGGTCAGCCATGCTAGGCTCCTGTCTGCACTTACAATGTGGCATCAGGGTTTGGTGCATGATGATGCTATGGATTCCAAGTTGGACAGGTCTCTCGATGGTCTTTTCTTCAGTCTCTGCTCCATTTTTTGTTCCCACATTTCCTTTAGACAAGAACAATTCTGAGCCAAGAATTTTGAAGATGGGTGGGTGCCCCCGTGTGTCAAATGGTGACCATGTCTATTTCCTAGAGGTAGTCTCTTTAGGGTCCATCTTCCCATTTATGGGCATTTTGGCTAAGGTCATCCACATTGGGTCCTGGGAGCCTCTCACATCCCTGGTGTCAGGGACTTTCTAGAGGTCTGATATGTGTTCTATTCTTTCTCCTGACCCTCTAGGTTTCTCTCCTGTCTCCCCCATACCAGATCCTGCCCCCTCTTTTCCCACCTCTTTCCCTCTCACACTCAGGTCCCTCTCTCCCTCTGTCTTTCATGATTATTTTGTTCCTTTTCTAAGTAGGATTGAAGTGTCCATACGTGGAGCTTCCTTCTTGTTAAGCTTCATATTGTCTGTGAGTTATATCGAAGGTATTCTGAACTCTTTGGCTAATATCCACCTATTAACGAGTACATAACATGTATTTTCTTTTGGGTCTATGTTACCTCATTCAGGATGATAATTTTCTGTTCCATCCATTTGCCTGAAAATTCATCATGTCCTTGTTTTAATATCTGAGCACTATTCCATTGTGTAAATGAACCACATTCTGTATCTATTCTTTGATTGAGGGACATCTGGGTTGTTTCTACCTTCTGGCTATTACAAATAAGGCTGCTTTGAACACAGCAGAGCATATGTCATTGTGATAAAGTGGAGCATATTTTGGGTATATACCCGAGTGTTATAGCTGGTTCTTTAGGTAGAACGATTTTCAGTTTTCTGAGAAACTGCCCCATTGATTTCCAGATCTCCATCAAAATTCCTACTCAATTATTCACAGACATGGAAAGAGCAATTCATATGGAATAACAAAAAATCCAGGATAGCAAAAACAATTCTCAACAATAAAAGAACTTCTCGGGGAATTATTATCTCTGACCTCAAGCTATACTACAAAGCAATAGTGATAAGGCCCAAATGGTATTGGTACAGAGACAGATAGATCAATGGAATAGATTTGAAGACAAATAAATAAACCCACACACCTATGCACATGTGATCTTTGACAAAGAAGCCAAAACCATACATTGGAGAAAAGAAAGCATCTTTATCTAATGGTGCTTGCCTAACTGTTTGTCTGTATGAGAGGGCAAATTGATCCATATTTATAACCTTGTACAAAGATCAAGTCCAAGTGGATCAAGGACCTCCACATAAAACCAGATGCACTGAATCTAATAGAAGAGAAAGTGGGAAATAGCCTTGAACACATTGGCATAGGAAAATTTCCTGAACAAGTCACCAATGGCTCATGCTCTAAGATCAACAATTAACAAATGGGACCCAATGAAACTGAAAAGGTTCTGTGAGGCAAAAGTCACACATCAATAAGACAAACTGTCTACCTACAGATTGGGAAAAGATATTCACTAATAGAGGGCCAACAGTACATGCTGGTAAGGTTGTAGGAACACTCTTCCATTGCTGGTGTGATTGCAAACTGGCACAACCAGTCTAAAATGACAAAATAAACTTTAATAAAATAAAGTCTGCTAATCCATGAGCATGGGGTGTTTTCCCTTTTTCTAACATCACCCCTCTCACCGTTTTCAGAGGTTTTTGGTTTTCATTATAAAGTCTTTACCTCCTTAGTTAGGCTTATTCTTAAATACTTTATTTCCTTGGAGACTATTGTTAACATGATTATGATGATCAACTTTTTCTTTCCATTTGTTGTTGATGTATAGAAAAGCTATTTATTTACATGAGTTGATTTTGTATCCTGTTACGCTGCTGAACTTTTTTTTTGTTGTTGTTGTTTCTACAAATTTTCTAGGAAAACCTTTGCTATGTCTAATATATAATAGCATGTCATCTGCATGTGCAGGTCATACCCCAATTTGTATCTTGTCAATTTCCTTCTCTTGCCTTATTCCCTCAGCTAAAACATTCAGCACCATGTTGAAAAAGAATGGCGACATTGGACTTCCTTGTCTCTTCCCTGACTTCAGTGATATTGCTTCAATCTTTTCTCCATCTAGGGAGGTGTTGGCTATCAGCTTCTCATATATGATTCACTTAGCAAATATTTACAGAACATCTGTTGAAAGGTCTGATACATTAGTGTACAAGTATATAAACCAGATATCTCACAGACAAATTACATGGGATGCTAGACTATGGTTCACAGCCACAGAGAAAATGTTACGATAGTAAAAGTGTAAGGAGTGGTGTAGACTTTAGTGATGAGCAGGACTGTAGGGAGAGACATGGGATGAAGGAGGAGTTGAGAAAAGATTTCAAAGAGAATATTCTAGGTAGCCATATAATGAAATAGGTATCCAATGACAGGACATAGCAAGCATGAAGAAGCAAGGGAAGAGGATACCTTACAGTTCCAAGAACAGTTCAGAAAGATGTGTGGGTAAAGTGGGCTCAACCTAAGTGGTAGGTGGCACTTGAAGAGATGTCCTAAACCACACTGTGCCTTGAAGATCATTGCAAGACTTGTACAGTGAGGGAAATGGAGAACCATTGTATCCATGGAAGCAAAAATGGTAAGTTCTGGCATGGGGTTTTATCAATCTATTGTGTTGAAAATAGACTGTATGGGGGCAAAGGAGAAAAATGACTAATGAAAAAGTCTATGCAATACTGAAGGAGAGAAATATACCTGGTTTATAACCATTAAATTCAGATTTTAGAGACAACTTGAATAGAGATGAAGAAGACCTACTTGCAAAACACACACACACACACACACACACACACACACACACACACACAAGAGAAACAACAATACAAAATTGCCAATGCATTTGACTTGAGAACCTGGAAGGATACAGTTAGAATCTATTTAAATGGAGATGACATTTTTTGCAAAATAAAGTCCAAGTCATCAGTTTGGTGATTTCTAGGTAAGGTGCTTATAGGATATCCTAGAACCGATATCAAGCAGTAAGATGCTGCAGGAGCCTACAGTTCTGGTAGCATATCTCTGCAGAGGTTACACTTGGAAATTTTGGATTATCAGAAAGTATTAGAGTGATCTAATTGGATGAGACCACAGAAATTCAGGAATAGAGAAGATGCAGGACCAAGTTTTAAGCCTTGACACTCTCTGCCATCTTGAAGTTGAAGTTATAACAGAAACCAGGACTTTGACCTCAGACTACCCAATGATGGAGGGATATTGGAGGAAAACTCTCCCAGAGTGAAGGGATGAGGTGCTGAAGGAGAAAAGCATGCTCACCGCTTAGCCAGGTTCTTACAGGTTGGTAGAAGGGGTCTTGACCTATGAGTTTAGCACCATTAATTACCTTTTGCATTAGGCTCAGATTTTGTTTCTTTTGGCTTCTGCTCCATTAGTGTTTTGGAAGTGTGTCCACTTTTTTTGTTTTTTTTTTTGTTTGTTTGTTTGTTTGTTTTTGTTGTTTTTGTTTTCTGAGACAGGGTTTCTCTATAGCCCTGGCTGTCCTGGGACTCACTTTGTAGATCAGGCTGGCCTCGAACTCAGAAATCTGCGTGTCCCATGTTTGAAGCCAACTCTGAGTCTTTCTGGAAATAGCGTAGTGGCAGGTGATGCTTGTGACATAGTGTCAGGTCACATGTCATCTTTCAGCACCTCTTCAATTTCTAATGTAGCCACTTTCTCTGGAAGGGGTTGTCCAGACTCCTCCTGTGTCTTTTGGGCGTTGTCTGAGAAGAGGCCAAGAAGAACTGACTTCCATTCTTCTAGAATATTCCCAATGTGGCATATTTGGCATTAAGACTGTCAAGGTGGGCTCTTAGTTATTTTTCAAAGGAATATAAAAGTTGAAAAAGATACACCAATCTTACAAAGTTGGAATTTAAACCTTAACTTTGCTAATCATTTATTATGATATAGATGGTTCAGCCTCCACTCTAACATTCTAGTTCTTAATGAGATGTTGCCATAGTTTCACATTCAAAGGACAATAAAAATCTGTAAACTTGTGGATAAACAATTTAAAGCTTTGAAGCAGTGTAGCTATTAATTAAGTAAGGAAGACTCTCAGGAGAATAGAGAGTGGTTCCCATAATAGCACAAGCATCAGATAACATGGATTTAATTAATAGCTTATAGCCTTGCTTAGAAAGGAGTTTTAATATATTTTGACTAAATAGCACATTAGGGAGATGCACTTCACAAATTATTATATTTCTATTTAATTTATTATTTGTTTCCTAATTAAATGCTCACTTTGTTTAGGTTCTTAGTCAGGAAATAAATTTATGTTTTCTGAAGTATAATTGAATTTTACAAATTCACAGTAAAGATACAGTGGTAGGCCGCTGGATTCTAAGAGGTCCAAAGTAGAACCTGTCAGTGTGAATTCAGAAAGGTAAAAAAACAATTTTTGTTGAATTTTTTGCTCAAAATCACCCTCAAGTTTAGCATTTATTTAATGTCTCTTTAGAACAGTGGTTCTTAACCTCTGGTCCCCAATTCCTTTGGAGGTCACATATCTGATATCTTGCATTGCAGTGTATATATATATATATATATATATATATATATATATATATATACATTACAATTCACAACAGTAGAAAAATTATAGTAATAAAGTAGAAACAAAATAATCTTGTCTTTGGGGGTCATGTTATATGAAGAACTTTATTAAAGGGCCACAGCATTAGAAAGGCTGAAAACCACTGACTTAAACCCATCTTGGTTTATATATGAGGAAAGATTATGATCATGTGTAGATATGTGTACATGCTTGTGTACATGGAAATACAAGTGCACATGTATACACAAGTCCATGGAGGCCAGAGTTTAACATTTGCTCTTATACTAGTTAACAGTTACCTTGACAATCTAGGGCAACATGAAAGGGCAGTCTCAATTGATGCATTTTTCTAGAACAGACTGTCCTGTAAGCATGTCTGTTGGAGACTGTATTGATGATTAATTGATGCAAGAGGACCCTGCCCACTGTTATTGACACCATTCCCTGGATATATAGTCTTGGGTACTATTTAAAAAAAAAAGCTAGCTGAGTGCAATAAGCCTGTGAACCAGCTAGCACAGAGTAGCTTCCAGGGTTTCTTCTGTAGTTCTTTGGCTGCAATGTGAGTTCCCTAATTCAAGGTACCATTGTGTGGAATAGCAAGTGGGACTTCAAGTCGCTAACTTGGGGTCCTGCCTTGTTTATAATTCAGTAATGGACTGTGACCTGAAACTGTATATTGAATGAATCATTTACACTTTCAAGTTGTTTTGGTCAGTGTTTTATCACAATCGAAACAAAAGTCTCATCCCTCCATGGCCTCTGCATCAGCTCCTGTTTCCTTACCTGCTTGAGTTCCAGTCCTGACTTCCTTTGGTGATCAACAGCAGTATGGAAATATAAGCTGAATAAACCCTTTCCTCCCCAACTTGCTTCTTGGTCATGACGTTTGTGCAGAAATAGAAACCCTGACGAAGAGAGGGGTCAGGGCATCTTCTGTTTTGCATCACTTGTTCTGAGTATTCAGAACAGTATTATAAACATTCCAGAATACAGAATCTGTACTGCACTATACAGAATACAGTACAGTATTCGTTCATAACTATTGTGGCACAGATGGGTGGCCAATTTTACTCCATTTTGTGATGATTAATATTGACTATAAACTTGACAGTACCTAGAATCAACTAAGAGACAGACCTGTGGATGATTTTGCAAGAACATTTACAGAACAGACTAATGCATAGGAAAAAAATCCCTCCATCATAGGCACCACATTACTAGGCATCCCAGACATGAAGCAGACAGGGAAAAAGAGATTTACATGGCTGCCTTTAATTCTTCCTGGTGAGTATGTCTACTGATGTTGCTACTACCACTGCTTTAGTCTCTAGGACATCAAGATCAATTTTCTTTGGCATCATAACATGGACAAAAGACCAGAGACTCCTCAGCAATTTTCTAGGCTTTCAGTATCAGATACAGACTGTGGAGGCATTCAGTTTTATGGACTAATCAATGGCTATGTTCTCTGTTTATCCAGCCCTTGTATAAGCCAACATAGTAAATCCTCTTTATAATATGTATCTACAGTCAATTGTGCTCCTCTAGAGAGAACACTTCCTAATATATTTAGCAAATAAGCTGAAGAGGCAGAAAGCAAAACTCTGCAACACTACGCAGATGTCTATAGCCTTTCTTCAACTGTAAGCTTGGATGAACCCTTCTTCCCCTTAAGTTTTCTCCTTAGCAGGTGTTTGGCCACACCAAGGGAAAGGAAACCGTGACAAGTCTATTAGCCACACAAAAGCCTATGTCAGGCAGGCTTTGTTTTACAGGGTTGCATAGGACACCTGCCTAAGTATTCTAGTAGCCTCTTCTGGTATAAGGGGTACAGAAATTGTTTCTCTGAGATTCTGGAAGACTTGGTTATTTAACCGATAGGATTTACCAGGCTTGACATAGAATTCTGTCAGGGTGGATGATTTGTTATAGTTTTCAGATTTTCAAAGAACTGGTCTTGAACCCATAACCTATATTACCTGACTGTAAGGAATCCATGGTGGCTTCCAGGTTCAGATTTGCTTTGAATGTGTCTTATGAATGGCAAGTTTGAGAATGACTGAATATATATATATATATATATATATATATATATATATATATATATATGTCACAGAAAAGTTTGCCAACACATCAACTCTTCTTTGAAACTCTCTAACTAAAAATATTGACAGAACCATATATTGAGGTTTCATTCTTTGAGAGTGTGGACTCCATGTTTTAAATTTTGTTTGGTTTATAGCTGTTGTTATTTTGTTTTTTGTTTTTTTATTCTCTCAAGTATTATACCCTGATGGCAGTTTCCCCTCCCTCCTCTCCTCCCAGTTCCTCTTACCCACCTCCTCTCCCCCTCCATTTCCCTTCAGAAAAGCACTGGCTCTAGGGATATTGAACACACATGGCATTCCAGTTTGCAGTAACACAAGATACCTTTCCTCTCATATTCAGCCCGAGTGAGGCAACCCAGTAGGAGGACAACAGTCCCAAAAGCAAGGAAAAGAGTCAGCAACAGTCTATGCTTGCCCTTTTAGGAGTCTGTGATGGTTTGTATATCCTTGGACCAGGGAGTGGCACCATCTGAAGGTGTGGCCTTGTTGGAATAGGTGTGACCTGGTTGGAATGGGTGTGTCACTGTGGGTGTGGGTATAAGATCCTCACCCTAGTTGCCTGGAAGTCAGTCTTCCACTAGCAGCCTTTGGATGAAGACATAGAACTCTCAGCTCCTCCTGTGCCATGCTTGCCTTGATACTGCCATGCTCCCACCTTGATGATAATGGACTGAACCTCTGAACCTGTAAGCCAGCCCCAATTAAATGTTGTTTTTTTATAAGACTTGCCTTGGTCATGGTGTCTGTTCACAGCAGTAAAACCCTAACTAATACAGAGTCCCACAAGAATATCAAGCCACATAATCATAATATACATGCAGAGGACATATGTCAGACCCATGACAGAGCTTTATTTTCTAGTTTTACTTGTGGGATTGGAAACTGTTTTCTATTTTCTACATGAAAACTCAAGTCCTTCTTTCTCTTAGTTCATCTGTGTTTATCTTGACACATTCAATTAAAAAATTGGCCTTTTCAGAAATATTGCGTGGTTATGTTTTTACATTGTACCTAAAATGCTATGAGCTCTAGCTCTTATGTTCAGCATTGCTCCAGGAGAGGACACTGTCTTTATCTTTACCACTGATAATCTATCTAATTATTAATCTTCAAGGAGAGTGTTCTTACTGACTCCCCTGCCTTCATATAGAGTCTGTCAAGATCCTTGTACCCCATGGAGCCACTTGCTCTAAGTCAGTGACAGCTGGTCTGTTTTTATAACTTGATACAAATCAGAGGCACCTGAGAAGAAGCCTCTCCCAAATTGGCCTGTGAGCATGCATTTGGGATTGATGTAGGAGGGATCAGCCCACTGTGGATGGTACCATCCTTGGGCAGGTGGTTCTAAGGTTCACAAGAAAGGTAGTTGAGTGAAGCATGGGGAGGGATGTAGCAGCACTGGTCTCTGATTCAGCTTCTGCCTCCAGGTGATGCTTGAGTTTCTGCTCTGAATTTCCTTGGTGATTGACTATGACAAGGAAGTGTAAGCCAAATAAACTCTTTCTTCCCACAGTTGGATTTGATCAGTGTTTTATCAAAGCAACTGAAGAGAACTAGGACAGTGACACATATTTTAGTATTTGTTTATTTTTTTAATCAACCTACTTCTAAGAATCAGTTATGATATTAGATATAATAATATAATCAGTAAAAATATAAGACATCTAAGAAATTAGTTCTCCTTAAAAATAATAAGGCTTAAGGTTACAGGTTATGGCAGTGATTGCTTATGGCTATTTATGTCTGAATTAGTATTTGAGCAATAGCATACTCATGAGCTATCTGGTACAAATAGGTTTGTTTCTATGGGTCCCACTCACAGGGCAGCACATGACTGATTTAAGCCAGGACATTGGGAGAGTTGCATTTAGGCATTTTTCTTTTTTTTTTTTTGTTAATTTTTAATATTTTTATTACATATTTTCCTCAATTACATTTCCAATGCTATCCCAAAAGTCCCCCATAGCGCCCCCCACTTCCCTACCCACCCATTCCCATTCTTTTGGCCCTGGCATTCCCCTATATTGGGGCATATAAAGTTTGCAAGTCCAATGGGCCTCTCTTTCCATTGATGGCCGACTAGGTCATCTTTCGATACATATGCAGCTAGAGACAAGAGCTCCGGGGTTCTGGTTAGTACATCATGTTGTTCCGACAATAGGGTTGCAGATCCCTTTAGCTCCTTGGGTACTTTCTCTAGCTTCCCCATTGGGAGCCCTGTGATACATCCAATAGCTGACTGTGAACATCCACTCCTGTGTTTGCTAGGCCCCGGCATCGTCTCACAAGAGACAGCTATATTTGGGTCCTTTCAGCAAAATCTTGCTAGTGTATGCAATGGTGTCAGCGTTTAGAAGCTGCTTATGGGATGGATCCCTGGATACGGCAGTCTCTAAATGGTCCATCCTTTCATCACAGCTACGAACTTTGTCTCTGTAACTCCTTCCCTGGGTGTTTTGTTCCCAATTCTAAGAAGGTGCACAGTGTCCACACTTTGGTCTTCATTCTTCTTGAGTTTCATGCGTTTAGCAAATTGTATCTTATATCTTGGGTATCCTAAGTTTTGGGCTAATATCCACTTATCAGTGAATACATATTGTGTGAGTTCTTTTGTGATTGTGTTACTTCACTCAAGATGATGCCCTCCAGGTCCATCCATTTGGCTAGGAATTTCATAAATTCATTCTTTTTAATAGCTGAGTAGTACTCCATTGTGTAAATGTACCATAATTTCTGTATCCATTCCTCTGTTGAGGGACATCTGGGTTCTTTCCAGCTTCTGGCTATTATAAATAGGGCTGCTATGAACATAGTGGAGCATGTGTCCTTTTTACCGGTTGGGACATCTTCTGGATATATGCCCAGGAGAGGTATTGCTGGATCCTCCGGTAGTACTTTGTCCAATTTTCTGAGGAACCGCCAGACTGATTTCCAGAGTGGTTGTACAAGCTTGCAATCCCACCAACATAGAGGAGTGTTCCTCTTTCTCCACATCCTCGCCAGCATCTACTGTCACCTGAATTTTTGATCTTAGCCATTCTGACTGGTGTGAGGTGGAATCTCAGGGTTGTTTTGATTTGCATTTCCCTGATGATTAAGGATGTTGAACATTTTTTCAGGTGCTTCTCTGCCATTCGGTATTCCCCAGGTGAGAATTCTTTGTTCAGTTCTGAGCCCCATTTTTTAATGGGGTTATTTGACTTTCTGGAGTCCACCTTCTTGAGTTCTTTATATATATTGGATATTAGTCCCTTATCTGATTTAGGATAGGTGAAGATCCTTTCCCAATCTGTTGGTGGTTTTTTTTGTCTTATTGATGGTGTCTTTAGCCTTGCAGAAGCTTTGTAGTTTCATGAGGTCCCACTTGTCAATTCTCGATCTTATAGCACAAGCCATTACTGTTCTATTCAGGAATTTTTCCCCTGTGCCCATATCTTCAAGGCTTTTCCCCACTTTCTCCTCTATAAGTTTCAGTGTCTCTGGTTTTATGTGAAGTTCCTTGATCCACTTAGACTTGACCTTAGTACAAGGAGATAGGAATGGATCGATTCGCATTCTTCTACATGTTAACAACCAGTTGTGCCAGCACCATTTGTTGAAAATGCTGTCTTTCTTCCACTGGATGTTTTTAGCTCCCTTGTCGAAGATCAAGTGACCATAGGTGTGTGGGTTCATTTCTGGGTCTTCAATTCTATTCCATTGGTCTATTTGTCTGTCACTATACCAGTACCATGCAGTTTTTATCACAATTGCTCTGTAGTAGAGCTTTAGGTCCGGCATGGTGATTCCACCAGAGGTTCTTTTATCCTTGAGAAGAGTTTTTGCTATCCTAGGTTTTTTGTTATTCCAGATGAATTTGCAGATTGCACTTTCTAATTCGTTGAAGAATTGAGTTGGAATTTTGATGGGGATTGCATTGAATCTGTAGATTGCTTTTGGCAAGATAGCCATTTTTACAATGTTGATCCTGCCAATCCATGAGCATGGGAGATCTTTCCATCTTCTGAGATCTTCTATAATTTCTTTCTTCAGAGACTTGAAGTTTTTATTATACAGATCTTTCACTTCCTTAGTTAGAGTCACGCCAAGATATTTTATATTATTTGTGACTATTGAGAAGGGTGTTGTTTCCCTAATTTCTTTCTCAGCCTGTTTATTCTTTGTGTAGAGAAAGGTCATTGATTTGTTTGAGTTAATTTTATATCCAGCTACTTCACCGAAGCTGTTTATCAGGCTTAGGAGTTCTCTGGTGGAATTTTTAGGGTCACTTATATATACTATCATATCATCTGCAAAGAGTGATATTTTGACTTCATCTTTTCCAATTTGTATCCCTTTGATCTCCTTTTGTTGTCGAATTGCTCTGGCTAGGACTTCAAGTACAATGTTAAATATGTATGGAGAAAGTGGACAGCCTTGTCTAGTCCCTGATTTTAGAGGGATTGCTTCAAGCTTCTCACCATTTACTTTGATGTTGGCTACTGGTTTGCTGTAGATTGCTTTTATCATGTTTAGGTGTGGGCCTTGAATTCCTGATATTTCCAAGACTTTTATCATGAATGGGTGTTGGATCTTGTCAAATGCTTTTTCCGCATCTAACGAGATGACCATGTGGTTTTTGTCTTTGAGTTTGTTTATATACTGGATTATGTTGATGGATTTCCGTATATTGAACCATCCCTGCATCCCTGGGATGAAACCTACTTGGTCATGTGTTCTTGGATTCGGTTAGCAAGAACTTTATTGAGGATTTTTGCATCAATATTCATAAGGGATATTGGTCTGAAGTTTTCTATCTTTGTTGGGTCTTTTTGTGGTTTAGGTATCAGAGTAATTGTGGCTTCATAGAATGAGTTGGGTAGAGTACCTTCTGTTTCTATTTTGTGGAATAGTTTGTGAAGAACTGGGATTAGATCTTCTTTGAAGGTCTGATAGAACTCTGCACTAAACCCATCTGGTCCTGGGCTTTTTTTAGTTGGGAGACTATTAATGACTGCTTCAATTTCTTTGGGGGATATAGGGCTGTTTAGATCATTAACCTGATCTTGATTCAACTTTGGTACCTGGTATCTGTCTAGGAACTTCTCCATTTTCTAAGACCTTTAAAAAGTTACTGCATTCTCCTCTGCATCATCTTATGGATGCTCAACCTTGATTTAAATTTTGCTTCCAGTCCTCTATCTAGTCAGCATGAGGTTCTATAAGGTGAGCCTTTGCAAGTTATCCAGAGTCACATACACTATACCATGACCAGCTGTAGACAAACACACAAAGCGTCAAAATTAGCCTTCTTTCTTGAGAAAGACAAGAGTGGCCTTAGGAAGATCTAATATAAAGTCAGGTTAAATCATTTTATTTACATTGAAATTGAAGCATTTTTCTCAAGACTCCTTTCTCCTTGATGGCTTTACCTTGTGTCAAGTTGACATAAAACCAACCAATACAAACGTTTCTTTAAATATGATGGTGTAGATGCCTCTTTGCTATATGGATTTCATTTTCTGTTTATGTTCTCTGTAATATGATTGCTGGGGTTATATGAGTAGTTATATTTTTAATTCTTTGAAAAATCTCCATATTGGTTTCCATAATAGCTGCATGAAATTTTATTCTCACTACTAGTAGGCTACTATTTTCTTTGCTTCCTTTCCCCTTGATACTAGTTTTCTAGTGTTTTTTCTGAAATGATACCAGGCGTCAACATAATTTGCTTTGAATTTGCTCAATAACAGCTGACACTGAGTGGGCTTTGTTTTGTTTTGTTTTGTTTTAATAATTGTTTATCTTTTCTGTTTTAAATGTCTTTTTAGTTCTTTGGCATATTTAAAATGAAGTTGTCTGGCTCTTTTCTTTTGTTCCTTTATATTCTCACCATTGACCTCATATAATATACGGTTTTCTATATCTTCTGCATTTTGTAAGTCACATCTTCACAATCTTGATTGTCCCCTTTCTCAAACATAACTGTTTAGTTCAAAATAATGTCATTTGTCTATTTTTTTATTTCTCAGTGCCTTTGTGGTTTATATACAAAAACTCATTCCCATTATAATGTTGAAGCACTCTCTTATATTTTCTTCCAGTTGCTTGGTAAGTTTTGGCTTCAATTTGTGTTTATTCCTCTGTAAATAGATGCTGATATATTTGTTGAAGTGATTGTCCTTCCCCTATGTTCTCATTCCTTCATTGGAAGCACTTTGCTTGAAACCACAGATTTACTTCTGGTCTCTGTTCAGTGTCCCTGGTCTAAGTGGCTGTTTGCATGCCAGGGTTGAAATGTTTGGGACATTATCATTCTGTGGTGCATTTTGAAGTCAAGTACTATAATGTTACATGCTCAGGATTATTTTGACTGTTTGAGTATTTTATACTTTCATATACGTTTTAGAATTTCTTTTGTTTCTTTGAAGAATGGCAGACATATTTTGTTGAAGGTTGTCTGTGGTGTAGATTATGTGGTATGATGATAAAATGTTTTTTTAAACTGAACTTTAAAACAATTGATATTAAGATTGGAATATGAGCAGGAACAGAAAATTTGAAACATTAGGAAATTATGTTAAAGCAGAAGATGCCAGTAAAGGCAGAGATAGGGCTAGAGAGCCACTGGGTACAGGGCTTTTAAGACACTGGATTGCTTAATTAAAACATGGACTGAATTTGTCATCTCAATACATTCAGATTCTGAACATCAACTTTAAGCCAAATTGGATTTCTAGGATCCCAAAAGTAAACTGGAAGTGGGTTGCATTGTTCAGTGCGATTGCTGCTGGGTTGCTGTGGTTAACACTTTCGATTCCTTTGCATTCTGGACTTTAAACCTTGTGGATCTTGTCTAATAAGCCACCTTCCTCCTGGAGCAGCTCTTCTCAGAGAAGATTCCCAGCAGGAGCATGGGCTCCATTGGTGAAGGCTTCAGTGTTCACCAGGGGAGATCTATAAAACCAAACCAAATCAAACCAACCAACCAAACAAACAAACCCACTAAAATACAGAAGCACAAATGCCTTTTCCAGTTTAAAACTCACAGAGATGATGGTTCTTTTAACTGGGATTACACACGAGTAGTCTGATTATAGACCTAATATTGAGATAAGCAGATTTGTGGAGGACACAATCCAGAATGTTTGATTTGTGTATAGAGGCTAGTATAAGAGCAGACATTCCAAGCTGGAAACACAATGCCAACTACCTATTAGGAACAGCAAGTGGATGATTTTGTTAGAGTATACATGGTATGTTTAAGTATACTAGAAATAAGCAGGGATAGGACTATAGTGAAATCACCGAGTCTACTCTTGTCTGATGATGATTTACTACTTCTTATGTTATAGAAGTGAGTGGACAGATGCCTATGTACCAAGACCAGTTCTTCTAAAATAGTTTGAGTTTGGCAATGTTGTTTATAATTGTAGATTTTACATTCTATGGACTAAACTATAGATAGATAGATAGATAGATAGATAGATAGATAGATAGATAGATAGATAGATAGATGCATGCATACATACATACATACATACATACATACATAGAAAGTAGTATAACCTTGGAATTTGCATATAGCACCACTAGGTAGCCCAGATAGGATGGCTCCATGGACTAGATGATTAGATGCAGGATGGAAATGTACCAGTTCAGAACTCTAATCTCATATGTACATTGATGATTAACTATACACAAGACCCAGACTTATGAATTATTTAAACAGAACAGCACTATCTCTGTCTACAAAAGCAATATAGACTTCTTGCTTAACAAACATTTTGACCCTGTAGGTATCACATGTGCAGACATACACTCCAATTTAATTGTGGTAGCAGAGAATTACTTTTCCAAATGCCATTTTAAGTAAATTAGAAAATGTAGCATGTTTGTTTACAAATCTTGTTGAAGATTGGGACTGGAGAGTAGTTCATAATTAAGAGGGACCAATGAGAGGCCCAAATTCAGATTATTCTCAGAGAGTGGGAAAGAGTTAATAGACTTTAGACTGTAGAAAAATTTGACTCCAATGCATTGCCATAACATTTTTCTTCTTAAAATTCAGTGAAATCTTCCAACAGCTCTATAAATTAAAAGACATTTTCCATATGTAATAGGAGCAGAATCAGAGCTTAAACAATCATTTAATTTGTTTATACAAGTAAGAAACATATGGAATTGGGGGCTACATGCCCATCAATTCTTGCTCATGCTTCAATTTAGTGCTCATTGAAATTTAGTATTTTCTTGAGTTATATCTCAAGGTTTAAAATCAATCAAATACACTTTATAAAAGCCCCAAATGTTACATGTACATAGAAAATTATAAACACACAGGAGTACTTCCAGGTACAACCAGCCTTCTGTAGGTATGAATGCTATAGCCTCAAAAATATTCAAAAAGTGAATATGGACAAATATTGTATTAATATTTTAGTTTAAATTTATTTCTTTTATCAGAAAGATATTTTTCTTCTCACATAATGTGGCCTAGTTATGGTTTCTGCTTCTCTACTCCTCTCAGTTTCTTTTACTCTTATATGTGTAAACTATTTACCTCTAACATTATTCCCTTAACAATAGAGTATCATTGTACACCTAATTATATAACACGTATGCTGTATTGGACATTATAAATAATGTAGATAATATTTAAAGTATACTAGAGAATGTATATGTACCTCTTACCAAGATAATGCTATAAATATTAGTACCGTACGGGAAGGCATCCTTAGACCACTCATATTCAAAAGTCATTCAAAAATAAGCACTGTTCTGATATCTAATATTTTAGTATACTTTGATACATCATTGAAATTACATAAATTATATAATAGGTACTCTGTAATACCTGAGGTATTTTGCTCAAATTTATACATGAGTAATTCAACAACTATTTATTCAACAGAGATAGATGCTGGGAAAAGGCAGAAACTGAAGTGTAATTCACATTTTACAGAACTTCAAGTAAATGTTGCCTGCTGTTTCTGTGCATTTAAATGTTAAGCATCTAGATCAAGTCCTCTTCCTCCTTTAGAATGAACTACTCTGTGAAGAGCAGCCCACAGGCAAGCAGCTTACACCAAGGTCAAGTGTACACAGGAGGAGAGGACTGACTATATTGTTTTGAACAGGTTTTTGAGTACCAGAGTGGATTGCAAGAACAAACAAGAAATGGAATGGGCTTAAAAATAGATTACATAAAAGTAGCATTAATATACCACCAGTGAGATAAGTGAATGTTTCCATTTAAATTCTTTCTTCATAAAAGAGTCTAATTTTGGAGTCTGGGCTTTCAGTTCCTCTTGGTCACCCATCACATGTTTTTGCACGATAATATTACAATGTGTAAATATAGCTGTACAATAACCCCCGATTTCTGATAGTTTTAATACTACAGTTTTATATTTTCTCCAAGATGGCCTGGACATTTAAAATTTTATATTTCTACATATATTTTAGAACTGCTATATTAATTTCTATACACACAATAAACCGGGAACAGAAGCTAGTACGTAGAAGAGACTAATATATCATGGAGGCTACACACAGTGGTAGGGACAGTGAGCTGGAGAAAAGATCCAATGTGTCTGTAGAGCAATTAACCATCTCTTCCTGCATGCTAGAAATATCTCAGTTTTACTAGCTTTAAAGGATTTGTTACAAAGATGTGGCTTCCATAGTAAATAGGGCAGTTGATGTATAAAGGTACAATGAATAGAAACATTCGGGTAGTAAGAATTTTTATGCTATAGGAAGGCATATGATCTCTATCTGTCTCTCTGTCTCTCCGTATGTGTGTGAATGCATGTATGTGCATGTGTGTGTGTCTGTCTGTCTCTGTCCCTGTCTCCGTCTCTCTATCCCTCCGTCTCTCCATCTGTCTCTGTCTTTATCTCTGTCTCTCTCTGTCTCTTTCTCTCTGTCTCCCTCTCTCTCTCTCTCTCTCTCTCTCTCTCTCTCTCTCTCTCTCACACACACACACACACACACACACACACACACACACACACACACACTCAAACCTGACTTAATGTGTTTTGTGCACTATTTGTATTGAGAATTTAACATTGTTTTTAACAATACATTTTGTTTGTATAGTGTACCTTTGGTGGGAATTATGGGTAGAATGTTTATAGGGTCCAAATCAATGATGACTATATCTTGGTATTTCATGCTCTGTTGATGACAGCTGAGCCAGTAGTAAGGGATACATATAAGTGACAGTGCTGACTTCCCATCTAATGTGTCATTTCCAGTTGGGCATTCTACATTTTATTTAATTCAGTTGAAGCACATTATTGTACAGATGTACACCTCTAGATTTTCATGTAATAAGTGTGCAATACCTTAGGACACTAGAAAAATATTTTTGTCCTAGATAAGGAAAAAAATTATATTACAGCCAAGATATATTTAGTTCTAATTACATACAAGGAGGATAAATCTTTTGCTGAAGGCTTCCTGTGACAGTTGATTAAGAAACAGACCAATTAAATATAGAGGGCATGAAAAGCACATATAATCTATGTGGATAAGTGCTATGAGGAGAAATGAGGACACGTGGATAAAGCATCAGAGATACTGAAAAGTGCATTGCACATCCAAACCAGTGGCTCTCTAATTACATTGTAGATATATATTTAGTTGTTTCATCATTTAGATAGTTGTCTGCTTGCTATGTTTGGTAGTTAGACATGGACATGTTTATCTATACTCCCTGCCCATCTTCAATTTTCAATTAATTCTAAAGCTTTGAGTTAATCTTTGACTCTAATTCTAATTCAGGAAGCGAGTAGCTTTCAAGTAGTGATGGAATGTAATGGACAAGCCATATTTGCATCAAGCCTAAGAATACAACATGGCCACCATGGACATAAGTAGTCATTCCTGCTGCTTTTGTACAAGGAAACTACAGTGGGTGTAGCAACTTTTTGAGGAGTACACTTTAATAATACAAAATACAGGAAGAGAGACCATTCCTTTTTCACTCGCTACTTTTCACCTTACATGACTGGTGATCATTGGCCCCCCTTCATTTTCTCCCATTAAGCTCAAGTAGGACATCGGTCTACACCAGTTGATAGCACTGTGCAGAACTCTCTCTTACCTGGGGGAGTCTTGAGTGTTAATTTAGCCACATGATTTCTCATGGAACAGTTTCAGCCTGATGAAATTCAGACAGTTTACTTTCTTCTTTGTAGGGTTTCTGACCCAAGAGTCTCATTCATTTCTATATAGGAAAAAGCCAAGCCAAAACACAAAGCCACAAAACCTTAAATAGCTTTATTCTTTCTTTAATGTCTCTCTAAGCACCAATTGCTCTGTTAAAAGCAGAGGTTCCAAAACCCCAGGTATAAAAGAGCTAGCATTCTCACTGCTCAAGTAAAGAATTTAACTTCACCATGTTTAGTAGGTATACTTACATTGTAAGACACAAACAAAATGTACACTTAAAAAATATTCTTTCCTTAACTCAACTGGTGTTTTCCTTGTTAACAACTGAAGTATTACACATTAATGATGGACTTTTCTTCAAAAATGAAGGTTGGAATAAAGGACTAGTTATTTATATGACCTGTAGAAACCTCTATATCTATATAAAGTATCAACTATATGCTATATTTATTCTTGCATATTGTTGCAAGCATGCAAACAACTCACAATGACAATGGAAATCAAATATGAACTCCAACAGCATGTGATATCTCTGAGCATACTCAGAGTATAGTATAGGATACTCTCAAGACACTTGGGTTCATGAGACACGTACAATGAGTGTTTCAAGTTACTGGATAACGTTTAAAGCTTGACAAAACAATATGCAAGAATAAATATAGCATATAGTTGATACTTTATATAATATAGAGGTTTCTACAGGTCATATAAATAACTTGTAAATAATGATGAGTTAAAATCTAATGAATTTTTGAGAGATCTTCTAATAAAGACTAAGCTGGTGTAATGATATAGCATTATACAGAAGTTAACAGGACATGTATAGGACATAAGACTCATATTCAAGGTATGCTTCCACTGATAGGGCACCTCACCCTGATTTTATAAGCCTCATCTCTGCCTCTTCACTTATAAAGTGGAAATGATATTGGTCTGCAATATTCTAGAGTTTTATGTGTGGGAAATAAGATATTTACTGCAACTCATATACTCATGTCCTCTGTGTATAATACATGACTCCAAGAGCTTGTGAAACAATAACAGGAATAAATAGGCAGATGTTTTTTCCTCACAGAGAGAATAGAAAATACTCTGCTGTGGGTTTTATTAAAAACTATTCATTTAAGAAATATTAGGGGTGTATCATCATTCAAAAAACATTCTCTCTGCTTTTGTTAAATAACTTTTTGATTTTTTTAGTTTCATCACTAACAGGAGGGTTATCAGAATGCTTATCGTCTAACGTGCTATAAGGATAATTAATGTAAGCCAAGTATTTAGACAGATGGAAAACATCTTTCAAGTATCTATTATCATTTTTACTTTGCATGCAATTTTAAGCATGCAAAATAAGAATGTGCTATGACCTTATGATGAAAGAGGTCTTACTGAAACACTGGGTGGGAAAACCATGTGGAATTTGTGTTGATCAGCCTGCTCTGGAGGAACAAAACCAACAATGCTTGTCATGGTAGCAAGTTTGAAACATTTATGTGACTATAATCATAGGTGCTGGATTGTGACAGAATGTGGATAATAGTATGCTCAAAGATTTGGTGCCTATAAATAGTTAGATAATACATGTTTTTCTAGACTGGATCCTGGTAAAGAACAGCCATTGAGCAAATGCAGCTTGTTGTTATGGACTGTAAAGCTAAGACTGGCTGCTAGGCATTTTAATTATTTTTTTTTTTACTATTTATTGTATTTTATTTATTTTATTTTATTTTATTTTATTTTATTTTATTTTATTTTATTTTATTTTATTTTATTTTATTTTACTTTATTGAGACAGAGTTTCTATGTAGATCTGGCTATCCAAGAACTAGCATTGGAGACCAGGGTAGACTTGAACTCAGAAATCTGCCTATTTTGTCAAAGTTTCTGTCTCCCTGGTGCTGGGATTAAAAGCTGCCTGGGCCACCCAGCCTGGCACTGGCCTTCAGGGTTTAACCAAGGATGAAACAAAATATCACAGACCAAGCACCAGAGATTGATTGCAATAGACAATCTGATTAAATTGCTTACTTGCCCTTTGGAGAAACAGTTTTCCACTCTCTGTTTTATGTAGTATAGTCATTTAATCTTATTCTTAAAATGTATTTAAACTCACTTAATTAAAAAAACATAATAAATGACTTAAGAATGCACATTTTGTTTGACTTTTAAAAAATGGTAGAGTTACAAATTTTGTTTGTTTACACATGAATGTCTCAACACATATCTCTATAAAGAACCCTTGTCAACTTCTGAGGAGCATTCTCTCACTTCCCAATAGACCTCACCTATGGCCCAAGCTATGCATTTCCCCGAATCACTATAGGAATTGGGTGGCTAAATCATGGCCACTAAACCATGTAAATATTATGCAGATATATTATTTTTAGCTAAGCAACCAGATTTTGAGATTTTCAAAACCTAGCAAGTCTTTACAAGGGGAAATGCAAATCAAAACAACTCTGAGATTCCACTTCACACCAGTCAGAATGGCTAAGATCAAAAATTCAGGTGACAGCAGATGATGACGAGGATGTGGAGAAAGAGGAACACTCCTCCATTGCTGGTGGGATTTCAAGCTGGTACAACCACTCTGGAAATCAGTTTGGCATTTTCTCAGAAAATTGAACATACCACTACCTGAGAACTCAGCTGTACCACTGCTGGGCCAGTGGATGCTCCAACATGTAATAAGGACACATGCTCCACTATGTCCACAGTAGCCTTATTTATAATAGCCAGAAGCTGGAAAGAACCCAGATATCCCTTAACAGAGGAATGGATACAGAAAATGTGATACATTTACACAATGAAGTACTACTCAGCTATTAAACACAATGAATTCATGAAATTCTTAGGCAAATGTGTGGAACTAGAAAATTTCTTCCTGAGTGTCCTAACCCAATCACAAAAGACCACACATGGTATGCACTCACTGATAAGTGGATATTAGCCCAGAAGCTCAGAATACCCAAGATACAATTCACATGAAGCTCAAGAAGAAAGAAGACCAATGTGTGTATATTTTGGTCCTTCTTAGAAAGGGGATCAAAATACCCATGGTAGGAGGTACAGAGACAAAATGTGGAGCAGAGACTGAAGAAAAGGCCATTTAGAGACTCCCCCACCTGGAAATCCATCCCATATACAGTTACCAGACCCAGACACTATTGTAGATGCCAGCAAGTGCTTGCTGACAGGAGCCTGATATAGCTTTCTCCTGAGAGGCTCTGCCAATGCCTGACAAATACAGAAGTAGATGCTCACAGCCAACCAATGGACTGAGCACAGGGTCCCCAATGGAGGAGCTAGAGAAAGGACCCAAGGAACGGAAAGGGTTTGCAACCCCATAGGAGGAATGACAATATAAACCAACCAGTACCCCTAGAGCTCCCAGGAAATAGACCACCAACTAAAGAAAACACATGGTGATACTCATGGCTCCAGCTGCATATGTAGCAGAGGATGGCTTTATCAGACATCAATGAGAGGAGAGGCCCTTGTTCCTGTGAAGGTTCAATGCCCCAGTATAGGGGAATGTCAGGACAGGGAAGCAGGAGTGGGTGGTTTGGTTAAGGGGGGGGGGAGTGTGGGGTGGGGGTTTTTGGAGGGGAAAGAGGGTAAGGGCATAACATTTGAAATGTAAATAAAGAAAATATCTAGTAAAAACCTAAAAAAAATAATAAATGAAGTAGGCAGGAAAGGAGTGGTGGCTTCTATCATTGTTTTCTTATTGTCCAGGCACAGTTACTGAGCACTTGTTCAATCTCTCAGTGTTTTGTTTCTACTTAAGAAAGAACCACATAACACAGTTTGCTCAAATTTCAGATGACTTGCTAAAAATTTTCCTGGGAAGCAATGAATCTCAAAGTTTTCGAGATACTGCTCCTATTTCAGTGATAGGTGTAAAGATACTTGCATTCACGTTGGACATTATCTGTTTATTACTTTCAGGCTGATGTCTATTCTCTCAATGGAGATACATGATTAATTTTTAATTGGTTGCCTATCAGTAAGTATCTGTAAATATAAGAACAATGACCTGTAAAGGAGCATGTAATTGCATTTTAATTATCTTGTTTCCTTGCCACATTCCAAACATCTCAATAATTGCTTATGAAATCACCATAGGAAGACTCCTCTGTGTGTCTATGTTGGTATTTCCAGAAAAGTTTAACTAAAGAAGGAAGATTCACTCTGAATGTGGGCATCTCAAGTGCTGGCATCTCACACTGAGCACAAAGGAGAAAGCATTTTGAAGGCCAGCCTTCATCTCTGTGCTCCCTGACAAAGGATGACATGTGACAGTTGCCTCATTCTCCTGCCACCATGCCTTCACCTCTCTGAAAGATTGTATCCCTTTGCAAATTGTCAATCAAATGAAGCATTCTTCTCTTAAACTTGTTGGATATTGGGTTAGCATAACAAAATAAGTAACATACAAAAATGTTTTATAAAACTAAAAGTAAGACTATTAAAACATACTACTTATTCATTCTTGGGAATTTCCTGTAAGTTGGAGATGCTGTTTTATTTCAATTATATATATGGACAACAGATTCCCTGGAACTGGAGTTGCATATGGTTTTGAGCCATTATATAGTTACCTGGAACTGAATTTACACCCTATGTAAGAGGAAAATATGTTCTTAACAACCGAGTCACCTTGTTAGCCCTATGTTATCAGACTTTAATTAATTTATACCTTAGTGAATATTCAATTAAATATTAGAAATTATGTTTATTTGGAAAAGCAGTTATAGCAATATACTTTTTTCAAATGAAAATTTTATAAAATTGAAGTTATGAATACATTTTTAATTTTCATCACATGTATTCAATATAGATACATTTTTTAAAGAAAGTAGCTCTCCAAATTTAAATGAAATAGGAATTAAAAACACATACTACATTTTAAATATTGAGTGCAATACAAAATAATATAAAGTACTAATTTATCTTTCTTCCATTTTTTAAATTTAAATTTAATTTTACATTTTGTTCTGTTTTGTCTTTTCAAGACAGGGTTTCTCTGTATAGCCCTGGCTGTCCTGAAACTCACTCTGTAGACCAGGCCTCAAATTCAGAAATCCACCTTCCTCTTCCTCCAAAGTGCTGGGATTAAAGGCTTGCTCCACCACTGCCTGGCTTTTAATTTGACATTTTAATTAGCTTACAAAGTACCATGATTGCTTGTGGCTTTTTCAAACATAGTCCTGGTCAATTCTCATTCCTCCCCCATCCCCACTCTCCACATGTCTCTCTCTGTCTTATCCACATTATGATTCCCCTTTCCATTTTGCATTGCATCAATCCTACTGTCTTTACTAATGGCCTCCAATAAAACCTCATTTTTCCTTTTCTCATGGGCCCCTTTCAACTTTACAGACCTCCACACATACTCTCATCTATGCACATGTGCATAATAATTAGAAGATAGGCTTTGTATCTGCAAAAGAACATACACTGCTCACCATTTTAAGAGTGGATCATTTCAGTTAGCCCCAATACTTTACAATTTCATCCATTTTTTTCTTCAAGTTTCTTCCTTCTGCTATGTATTGACTATCTACTGTATGTGCCATGCACTTTGTTAGGTATAGGTGCCTAACATCAAGATGGAAATACAGATTTACTTAACAAAACAAATAGTATAATGGGTATGTTTACATATATTTTATTCAAGACCAACACTTTTCCTGAGAAGATGTTATTTGATTCCAAATACTTAGAGACTCAGTGGGAGTTTAGCAGGATAAGAGAGGAAAATTCTACAGAGAAAAGGTAAGATGAAATGACAGAAGCCTAGAGTGCCTGTGGAGCTGCACACTGAAGGATGTTAGTTGCAATGTTGAAGGCATAAACAAAGCCAGAGAAAGAAACACACCATGAGTTATCTTACACACCCGTTTAAATATTTTTATGTATTTTGTTTTGTGTGTTAATGTATGTGCACACATGAATGTGCATGCCACAGTACATGTATGGATGTCAGAGGATAACTTGTGGTCATGGGTTATCTCATTGCAGTGTGTTGGTCCTGGGGTAGAGATTGAACTCAGCTTGTCAGACCTGACAACAAGCACCCTTACCTATCTAGGCACTGAGCCATCTGGTCAACCCATTGTACATCTTTACAGGATTTTGGGTTTACTTTGGAAGCAATGAAGAATTACAGAAAACCACAACTGATCAAATTTCAGAGTTGTGTAGCCCAGTCCCAACAGATACTACAACACTCCTGCATCTAAAGCTCGGGAAGCATAGTAGAAGAAAGAGTAGAAAGCTTTTAAGAGCCACAGGTGTTTGCTGTGGAGTTGTTGCCTAGTAATATCAGAAGCTACCCCCATAGAGTCTCACCAACATGACTGCCCAAAAGTGAACCTAACAGCAATGACACCAATTAGCAAGCAAAAGTCGAAGGAGAAGACCGAGAAGCTTTAGCCTACAGACAGAACTATAAGCAAGTAAGGAGGGCTGGGAATGGGAAAGGTGGCCTTCCCCAGTGGAGAGCACAGCAATTAGTTGCCCAGTGCCAAAAGTCTGCACTGTAAACATATATATATATATATATATATGGAACATTATGTAACCTAAGCAGGTTGTGTACATGGAATAACATTTACAAGAACAGGCTATAAATTTTCAGGGGAGTGGAGAGGGGTATATGAGATGGTTTGAAAGGAGGAAAGGGAATAAAGAAATTGAATTCTTGAAAAATTTTAAAGGAAAAGGAAGAACACTGACATTTCTAAACGTAATAATTTGATAATGAGAATTGTTCTAGAAAGAACATTTTGTCAGTTCTGAGAACCATGAACAAGAAAGACTTCACATTGGTGATAGGAAACTAGTTAGCTTTTACAGCAGTTCTGGCAGGTAATGCCAGTGTCTGGAGAAAGGAGAAGAGGGGAGGGCAGATGCTTAGTAAGACAATATGGATGTACTGTGTTAGGACTACATTCCAACTGTGGAAGTGAGACATAAGCGCACACTTCCCATCACACAGGAGACAGCGAGGAATCTGCAAGAAAGCCAGTTCAGCTCAGGGCTTTGGAGACTGAAGTTCTGCATTTCAGCAAGGTAAAGGAGCCTGCTCAGTAATTCTCTGTGTATTAGCAAACACACCAGGCAAAATTTCAAGGCAATGTGAATAACTCTTAGATTTTAAGCCAGAATAGTGTAAGAAACAGAAATAATTTTATCGAAAACTGAATGGTTTTTAAAGTGTATCCTGTATCATGTCTTACTTTGCAATAAAGTAAAATTAGGCAAAAATTAACGTAATTAATATTTTGTATGAGCCAAAGAAGAGAAGTTTAATTATGTAATAGGAAAAGTGCTAGGAGATGCCTAAATGTGCAATATTAAGACAGTGGTTACATAAACAGCTGCAGACATCTCCTTTGGAACATTAAGAGTAGGCAGCTGCTGAAGCTTCCTTCCACTTTGAAAGCAGTAATGATGGAGGGTTAAAACAGCAGGAGACAGGAGCCTCACAGAAGCAATGCCACCTCTGTCTCATAGTTATTTTATGAACAAAAATAGCCAGCCATCTTCTACAGAAGATATAAATAGTATCAAATTTTCATTACTCTATAGTCAGTAAATTTTAGACTGAAAGTTTATCAAAGATGCCCCCTACACATATGTAGCAAATGGGCAGCTTGTTCTTCATGTGGATTAGCTAACAATTAGAGCAAGGGCTGTCTTTGACTCTATTGCCTGCCTTTGGATCCCTTTCCCCTAGCTGGGCTGCCTTGTTTGGCCTCAATGGGAGAGGATACACTTAGTCCTGATGCAACTTCATGTGCCATGGCAGGTTGGTACCCAGGGGTGGGCCTTCCCTTTACCTTATACAAAAGGAAACAGGAATGATGAAAGAGCATGGGAAGTGGGACTGGGAGAAGAAGAGCTGGGGGCCAGGGTTGGGATGTAAAATGAATAAAAAAATAAATGAAAAACAAAAATAAAAATAACTTTCCAATTTCAATGAATTTAAAAAATGATACGATTGATTTGTTTACAAAGTAAAAATTAAACCAAGTTTTTTTTCGAACAATATCATTTGAATGTGAAAATGGCAAGAATTTATTTAATGTGACATTATCTTCTTATATTTATATGGTATAATATAAGTAGCCATTAGACTCACTATAAAATATTAAAATTATTAATAATTTTATTACTCAAACTGGGACAATTCTGACTGACACTAATGGACTGCTATGATAACTAGTTGGAACACTGGTACAAATCTGGGTGGGTGGTCAATTCTCTATAAATAGCAGATATTTACCCTAGAAAACAAGCTCATTATAACTGCTCTTGAATCTTAGAATAAGGTTTTGGGGTGCTGAGAATAATTGATGGAGGACAGTTCATTATGTAGACATCTTTCTATGCTGTGATACTAGCAAAAAAATATTTCTGATAAATTTCAAAAAACTCCAAGAATTGCAGTAGTTAAAAAATTAAAGACTAATATTAGGCACTTTAGGGATCCATCCCATAATTAGCTTCCAAACGCTGACACCATTGCATACACTAACAAGATTTTGCTGAAAGGACCCAGATATAGCTGTCTCTTGTGAGACTATGCCAGGGCCTAGCAAACACAGGAGTGGATGCTCACAGTCAGCTATTGGATGGATCACAGGGCCCCCAATGGAGGAGCTAGAGAAAGTACCCAAGTAGCTAAAGGGATCTGCAACCCTATAGGTGGAACAACATTATGAACTAACCAGTACCCCAGAGCTCTTGACTCTAGCTGCATATGTATCAAAAGATGGCCTAGTGGGCCATCACTGGAAAGAGAGTCCCATTGGACTTGCAAACTTTATATGCTCCAGTACAGGGGAACGCCAGGGCCAAAAAGTGGGAGTGGGTGGGTAGGGAAGTGGAGGGGAGGGTATGGGGGACTTTTGGGATAGCATTGGAAATGTAATGAGGAAAATACCTAATTAAAAAAATATATAAAAAACTTAGGCATGCACCTTCTTAGCAGTATATATTATATAGCTGCCATTGTGTAATTGATAATGTTAAAATAGGACATTATTAATTTGTAGGATAAATTTAACTCATTTTTCCATTTAAAAACAAAACACTCAATGCAGTTTGATCATGTTGATCATGGTGTGTACTCCCCTACTCTCCGAATCCCTCCCAGATCTTCCTTACCTCCCTACTCAGCCAACTTTGTTTCTTTTTATTTTCTCTCTTTCAAAAGAACCAACCAAACCAAACCAAACAAAACAAAAACCCTAAGAAATACACACACAAATAAAAACCCACAAAAGTCAAAACAAATGAGTATTAGAGCAATAAGACAAAAATGCCAAGATACAAACAAACAAACAAACAAAAACCCCCAAAAGTAAAAAGAAACAAAAAATCCACAAAAATATCACATTTCAACATTCTATCCAAATTGATAATTAACGTTCCAAGCTGAAGGTCCTGAATTGAATTGGATTGAAAAACACGTGCAGAGAATTAAGTAGAGACGACATCAAAGCACGCAATCCTGTTCTGGGTAGGCTAAAATTTACAGCCTAGTTTAACCTTCAAAGTTGCAAAGGCACACACACTTTGTTTTAAGTGGTTTCTGACTTAGAATAACAGTTGAGGCTGTGCTTTCATGCCTCCCTGTAGAAGCATCTTCCTTCCTGCCTGGATCTAAGTCAGTTTCCAGAGAAGAAACTTAGAGATTAAAATGATAGTTAAATACAATCAGAAGTCCCTTAAGGACACAATGACAACAACAGTGGCATTAACCACGATTTCTAAAATTCACCTGCACTCCTAAAGTATATTACTATGTGGTTTTTGTTAGGTGATTTGTTACGGGAGGATCATTATTTTCTTATTATCTGGTCCACAAGTCTAAACACTAGAGGACAGTAGCACATATTATAAACAAAAGTCAAAGTGGTTTTCCTTTATAAAAACTTTGTAGAGAGATAAAATAAAAATAATAATCATAGATAATTTAAACACAAATTAAGGACAAATGCCCTAAGCATTAGAGACCAGTGAAACTTTGGACCTTGTAAATATTTAGATATAATAGTGATTAAATGCAATGAAACTTTCCTTCAATAAAGCCAGCTGTGCGAAGAACTGCAGAGCCCAGGTCTCTTCATGTGTGTAGCTCTTCTGTACCAGCAGCACTAGCAGCAGGGAGAGATGTGATGCTGGATGTCTGGAATGTGTCCCACTGACCAGTGAGCATAGCACCCTGCATGCAGCATGTATCTAAGCAGAGCCTAGAAACCAATCCTAGGTCCCCAGCCTTGCTTCTCTCCCTTTCTACTTCTCAGAGTTCTGGCTTCTAAGTCTCTTAACTTTCTTTCTGATGTCATGGTGATATGGACTCATGCCTTTATGCGACAGAGGTAGGAAGATGGCTGTGAATTTCAGGCCATTCTGATCCACACAGCAAGCTGTACACAAGTCAGGGATATTTAGCGAGACTGTATTGAGATAAATAAATGAAGGTTAAAAGAAAAAAGGAAGGGGAAAATTCTGAGCTTTTTTTCAATTCATAAACTATTTAGCAAGATACTGTCATTTTTATCTGTATCCTTATTGCCCTTTGCCCTGAGAGGCCTTAAGTTGGAATCTATGCATGTATATGCATGCATATGTATGTGTACATATGTGTGGATGTATGCATGTATGTATTTTAACACAAGTTCTTTGAAGATTAAGTGCTCCTTAGTAGCAGGCATATTGCCTACTCGATTAAGAACATTTTTCAACCTCTCTAAACTTCATATTCTTGACTACAAATTGGGGATGCTATCAGTCTTATAGTTTTGCCCCAAATGAAATGAAATTAAATATGTAAAATGCTCAGCACCGGAGAACACACTTGGCAGATTTCTGCTAAGTAGACACATTGACTTCTGTACTTTTCTGCCTGGCAGGTCCAACATTCTGTGGTTGCAGTATCTTCCTGTCAGGAAATTACAAGGAACTCTCTTAAAGCAGACTATTTTTAGTGCATGGAGGTCACATTATTTCCTCTATAATATAACCACCAAATATAGCACCATCTTACCATCATCACGATGTACTATAAGCAAGCATGTCCTGTTTTAAAGCAACAAAAAATAATTACAGGAGAATTTTAAACTTTCCAAACCAACTAGGATAAATCAATATGTACCGTGTCTGGTGGACAAAACCAATGAAACTGCTTTGTATTGATGAATCTGTAAGAAAAGGAAAGAGCAATGCTCTGAGGGTTTTTTTTTTTTTTTTAAAGCTTAGTAGGAATGAAGTCTTTACAAAGTGCTGGCATCCTGTAATTTCCTGCTCATTTAAATGTTCATTGTGTTAGAATTAGCATGTAGTGTCATCCTTATCCAACTGGGATAAGATGAAAACAATCACAGTGTCAGAATCATTTATCTATTAGTGACAGTGAAATAAATCCAGAGCTGAAATAGAATTAAGAAGTTGTTTCAATTCTCACAAAGGCAAAATGACAGATTGGTTTTGGAATAGCTGTTGACAAGGCGTACACATAATGCCTGTGACCAATACAGACATGACATTTTTTTTTTCTGGTGTTAGCAGCAAATGGCACATGGGTAAAATCAAAATTGTACTTCCTTGCTCTATTCATGAAGAAGGAAGAAATGGCCAGGCTTTGGTGGTAATCCTTGCAATCTCTGCTAATCAAGAGGTAGATGCTGGAGGATGACAAGTTCAAAGGTTGGTCTGTACTACAGAATAAGTGCAGGATCTTTTTGAGAAACTTAGCAATTAATAACACTAATAAATGCAGTTTTTTGTAAAAGAGGAATTACTGAACAACTGGGACTCTGTCCTTTATAAATCCCCCACTTCTACTGGAAGATTCAAAGAACTGAGAACCTTAGAAGAACGGTTGCACAATAGATTCACTCAAAGTGTCAAAAGACCGAGAGAGAATTTGTCCATTATTTAAGCTACCTGCACCTCTAGTTTTTCTCTCCTCACTTTTGTAAAAGTGAGATTTCAAAACACTTGAGTTAAGAAAGTTATTCTTCTTAGACACAAATACAATAACCACTTTTCAAGGGAAACTCTTTAGGTAATGTAGTCATATCATTGTTGGAAATAAGCTGTGTCTGACTGGAGCCATAGCAATAAACTACTCTTGATCCTTTTGTATGAGCAATGTGGACAAAGAGAACTAAGGCAGACAGCCTATAAATTTCCAGGTGCTTACTATTACAAACTGGATGAAGCAACATGATGATGTAAGGATAAATTATTAAAAGTTGACAAATGTCATTTTTATTAACTGAGGTTTGTTGTAGCAGTATCTAAAAATACAAGCCTTGATTCCATCTCTTTTATTATTTATATTTATTTAATTATTTACATCCCAAATGCTGCCCCCTTCCCAGTCCCCTTCTCACAGAGATCCTCTTCCATCCCCTTCTCCTCTTAGAGGGTGTGATTCCTCCAGGTATACCCCAACCCTAGTGCATCAAGTTTCTGCTAGTTTAGACATGTCCTCTCCCATTGAGGCCAGACAAGGCAGCCCTTTTGGGGAGTGGATATCACAGTCAGGTTACACCTTTAGGGAGATCTTCGGCTTCAGTTGTTGGGGGTCCACATGGAGACTGAGCTACATGTCTGCTATATATCTGTTGAGGGCCTCATTCCCATCCCTTTGGTGGCTCAGTCTCTGAGAGCTCCTAGAGGTCCTGGTTAGTTAATTTTGTTGGTCCTCCTATGGGGTTCCCATCCCCTTCAGGGCCTTCGATCCTTCCCCAACTCTTCCATAAGAGTCACCTACCCCATTCAATATTTGGATGTGGGTAACTGTGTTTCAGTCAGTTGCTTGATTGAGCCCCTCAGAGGACAATTATTCTAGGCTCCTGTATGCAAGCCTAATACATTATTAATCCCTGATTAATAATGTCAGGGATTGGTGCTTACTCAGGGTTGGGTTTCTGGTTGGGCTGGTTATTGGTTGACCATTCTTTAAGTCTCTGCCCCATTTCTTTTAGACAGAACAAAATTTGGGTCAGACATTTTGTAGGTGGGTTTATGTCTTTATCCCTCCACTTGGGGTTCTGCATGGCTAAAGGAGGTGGCCTCTCCAGGTTCTTTGTCTCCACCTACATTGACTCCTGGGAGCCTTTGACATCTCAGATCTCTCAGACTTTTTAAAGATTTCCTTTCCCACACATCTGCCCACTTATTCTCCTCCCCCTTCCCTCTCCCACACACTTCTCGTTCTTCCTCTGCCTCCTATGACTACCCTTTCTCAGTATTGTTCAAGGATTCTTGCTTGGGCCTTCCTTGTTTAATTTTTTGGGTCTATGGGATATATCATGGGTGTTGGTATTCTGTTTGGACTCCACCCCTACAGATACCTGGCAACATCCATGTATGTTTCTCCCCACAGTTACCTGACAACAGCCAGGTAGGCCTGGCCCTATAAAAGGGGCTGCTTGGCCACTCCTCTCTCCCTTACACTCTTGCCTCTCTCTTGCTTCTTGTCGCCTTGTGCCCCCTTTCTCCCCATTCCCTTCCACCCTCTATCTATGTGGTTATGGTAGGCCTCTACATCTCTCCTCTCTCCTCTCTGCCTTTCTCTGCCAGTACTACCCTCTTAACTTCCCTCCCCATTCCCTAAATAAACTCTATTCTATACTCTACCAGTGTGTGTCTGCTCCCTCAGGGGGAAGGGATGCCTCGGTATGGGCCCACTAAGGCACCCCTCCCCACCACGCCCCACCAGAACATATCTTAATAGCTTTTCTCTTTTTATGAGCACAACAGTGGGTATTCTGTACTTTACAGCTAATACCCACTTACCAGTGAATATTTACCATGCATGTTCTATGAAAAACAATTGAAAATCATGAATTTTGCAGGCAAATGGATGGGACTAGTAAATATCATCCTGAATGAGGTAACCTAGGCTCAAAAGGGCATTGATTCCATCTCTTGATGATTTCCAGAATCAAATGCCCTAGAGGCTGGTAACCAACCCTCCTCAGTTCTTCCCTACCAGCCTTAACAATTCTACCCACATTCCTATAAGTGCCCACATTCAACTCCTACCAACTTCTTTCTATTCCCAATGCTTTCTCCGTGTGCCTTTGTTTGGCTATGATCTGTGTCTGAAATTACTCCTACCCACTTTGCTTCTGGTAAGTTGTGATTCAGCACTTAAGGCCTGCTTGGACTGTCATAGGTAGCTTTCTGAAAATCTCTGTTCCCAATAGTAGAACAGAATTAAGTTTGGCCTCTCTGAATTTCTGTAATGCTTACGCTTGCCTATCTATAGTTCTTGGCATGGTGTTTATGCAATATAAACATGGTATTTCCTGGATAGTATATACTTCACTCTTTTTCTAGCTAGTAAGTACTTTGTTTCATATCCTTATAGTTGAATTTTTAAAATATAGGAGCAATCAAGTTGACATATGTGCAGTTAAATATTCTAACATATTTATAAAATATGAATCTATCTGAAGGTTGCAAAATCTAAAGCCTTCACAGGCAAATGACACAATTCCTGCCAGTTTGTGGGGGAATGAGTGGCAGAGAGGGAGGAGACGGACTTTGTCTCCTTTGTAGATACTTGTTCTCTGTTTGCTGATGAATGATTAAGGTGCCTTAGGCATATCAAAAGTGAGTTTATTGAACTTGGCAAAATGATAAATCCTCTTATTTCCTTCTATTTTCTAAGCTAAATGCTGTGTTTGTTTTATTTTTAAGCACATTATTGAAGGATTAGACATTCAAATAGCTACATAGTTTGTTGACTATCAGATGTTTATTTTTTTTAATTTAGGTTCAGACACTCAGCTGTAAGGAATTACTGTAAATATGAGGCGCAGGTGCACCTGCCTCAAGAAAAGCACATAGATTAGATTTAATGTAGCTCCAAAATCTGCCTTTCATTGAAAGATCATGAATTTCTATGGATTAAGAAGTGATATAATTTAATATTTGGGAATTAATATAATTTTCATCTTCATAATTAGAACTATTCAGGTGTACAATTGGTTAGGGAATAGGAAAACAAAATGAGAAATATGAAATTTGGGGGGAAAAAGGTCAGATTAGGTGGATGGCTCTTTGTGAGAATCAGATTCAGAAACAAGAAAATCTAACACATGTGCATATCAGCAATGGAGCCCTGGAAATAATTAAGTATGTAAAAGAGTAAATGGTAGTAACAAGATGGGGATTTTCAGACCATGCTCGGGGAGAGGAAGCTGTTCACAGGAAGTGCCTGTCTTTGTATAGTAGTGGTGGAAGTCACTATAAACAGGCCCAGAGCTGACTAGAAAGGGTCCCCTCCCATAGGGGAAAGAGTCCCTTCCAATCGTTGATTATGTTACCAGCAGGAATTTCCCATGAGAAGAACTGAAAGGAAGCTGTGGGGAGTGGACATTTCTGCCAAAAGTGACAGCAGAGATAAAGTCCTGTTGTGATAACCAGTAGTTCACTGTTGCTGGAGGCCAGTGCCAGAAGGAGGGCTTGGTTGAGATGTAGCGGGGATGGCACAGAAGGCCATTGGGATCTATTTCTACCACATACAGCAAAGGGATTTCAAAACAATTCTTTCAGTGACTCAGCTTCCCAACTCTGAGTAAAGATGAAATAATTCTAGACTTCAACTCTCTCAACAAACAATCTCATTTTCTTGGTTTCTTACGTGTCAAAAGTTGATAAAGATATAGTTCTCTGGGAAAATTTTTTTTCTGCTTTCATAAAATGTCCAATAAAATGAATATAATAGTGTCATGTGATTCCCAGGGTGAGAGTACCACAGAAGTTTTCTGATAATTGAGAGATGTTGAGCCACTTGTGCAAGGGAAGGGAGTGGTTTGTGGGAGGCAGAGCTATTTTCAAGAAATAAAATTCTGACCAACAGGTCTGACACAAAGTTACAGCTTTGCAAAATGCCAAATAGGCTTGGTTTTAACAGGCATAGACATGAGCAAGTCTGCTAAGCTCATTCCAAGACAGACTAGGGCACTCCTCACCAGAAGTGTACACCTTGCCTACAGTTGAGTGCTCTCATTCCCTTGTTCAGATGTCACCTCTACACCTGAGAAAATGTGGCTAGTGTTTCTTTTAAAATGCTTAGCTCAAGTTTTCTCAAATGGTAGTTTTCTAATAAACTAAGCTAACTTCATTTATACTCCAAATTGTCCTTTTTAATGAATTCTTATGTGTATCCAAGTATAAATGGTGCAAAGAGCAAGATATTTCTCCCCTCCAAGTGCTAAGCAGACCTGATCCTACTTAGCTTCTGATATCAAACAAGACTGAGCACATTCAGAGCAGCAAGGCCACAGACACGCTTCTTCTAATCTTCCTGTGTAGTTGCCATTGTCTTTTAAATATGTCTTAAAATAGCACTATCTTGCCTGCCTCCTATTCTGGACACACGTGCGCTCATACCACACACACACACACACACACACACACACACCTTCTTGCAGATGTACACATAGATACACACAAAGGTGGGAGGAAAGGTCTTTAATGGAGCATTATATAAAATCCATTGCCTTGTAGATAAATATACATTTCCAGGTAAAAGAGTTTTTTTATAGGAAGGTTTAGATCCCAAACTATAGTCACTAATTTACCACAGTAGAAAAAATTAGTCTTTTTAGTATGTACAATTCATGACTATTTTAGTATTTTAAAAACATTTGATTTCAATATAATTTATTGTTAGGATGAAAGAAATTTCAACACCAAAGAAGATTAAAAGGATGCATTAGTTTGCCAAGGCAATGGTGGCATATGCTTTTAATCCTGGCATTCAGGAGGCAGAGGCAGGCAGATGTGTCTAAGTTTGAAGCCTTCTAGGTCTACAGAATGGGTTCCAGAACAGCACGTGTGTGTGTGTGTGTGTGTTTCTTTTTAAGTGGACTAATGATCAAAGATAAATTTGTTTAGATAACAGGAAGTTGTGGTTATTAATTTTGTTCACTGAAATTCAGACAGCATAGAAATATACCCATGTGCCTTGAATAGGAGAGTGTAAACATAGAGTTAGCTAAATCTTATGTAGAAAGAATTTACATATTAGGACAAGAAAATGTTGCTGATCAACAGAGGCTCTTCTAGTGACCATGCACAGACACAATAAAGAAATAAAAACTAAGTGGGAGTGGGTGGGTAGGGGAGTGGTTGGGGGAGGGTCTGGGGGACATTTAGGATAGCATTGGAAATGTAAATGAAGAAAATACCTAATTTAAAAAAAGAAATAAAACTATATTTCCTCATCTGAATAGCTTAAATATTTTGCTTCTCTCTGTACCCTACAGCTCAAGTTGTCTTGCTGTGTCAAATTAATTTTAAATATCATTGTAACATTGATGATGAGAAATCTCAGCCCATAGGCAAAAAGCAGTCTTGAACACTGGAGTATAGTTTGTTAGATAACAGGCTCAGAGGAAAAGGCTTGAGATCAGCTGTCCAGTGCACAATACTCAATGGCATTAGGAAAAGTCGGCTAAAAGGGATGTGACACTTTGTTGAGTCTTAGCAGCAGAAGTGAGAAGAGGGTCAGTTATGCAACATATTACTATATAAAGTTCATTTCAAAGTCTCTCAACTCTAATTAGTATTGAGAGTGTCATGCAAGCTGCTCAATTATATTCTAAATTCTGTATGTGCAAACACTATGAAAGTATTGTCACTAAGCCCAGACAGTGAAAAGCAACAGTAAAGACAATACAACACTTCTTATTTTAGTAATTTTTCTTAGTATGCTATTTGTAATAAAAATGCAATGCAGGAAGTCAACTAAAAGTAATCTGGCTCCCCCAAAATATAGAAATAATTAACTGCAATAGTGTGAATTTTTAAAAGTTAATTGAGGTATACTGAAAACAAAAAGAGAATACTACTATCCATTTATTTATTTTAAGAATAATACTGAATTTCTGAAAATACTAACTGGTAAAAAGCAAAACATGTTTAAGTTAACTCAAGCCTAATATAATATAATATATTTTTTCTACCTAGGGGAAGAACATTCAAGAATCTTGACTCTTTTAAGATGGCTTTGGCTAGATAGTGCATATTTTTGATAAAAAGCCAAGAGATTCAGTCTTTTGAACATGTTACTAAATGCATAGAGGATTGAAGCGGAGATTTCTGGATTCTTTGGAAAGTCAGTTATGTCAAATGATGTTTTGCTGGGGTGCACAGTTGGAATGATGTTTTGCTAAAGCAAACACAGGTGAAAGTATGTTTTGCTATAGCAGAAATGTGAAAGGATCCATGATGTTTAGGAAGAATATAAATATGACCCCACAAACAGTGGGAGCTTGAGTATTTGTTTGCTTTTCTCCACCTCACTAGTCTTTGCTGACAACACCCATGTATTGGTACACCTTACATTGCATTGCTGAACTTCACATGTGATGATTTCATAGAAAGAAACTCCCAAAAGAATTTCTTATGAAGTTACTGTGGCTTTTTGCTGCTTCCGAGGACTAGGGCCAATTGATGAGCCTCACAGTTTCTTCTGAATGTTACTACTCTTGCTGATTGACGTGTGGTATCTGCTGAATGAACTGAACTGCAGCTGATGACTCATGTTTGGTCTTTGCTAGTGGATTGGATTGAGAACAATGAAGGTTGGAAGTGTCCCCCCAAACCATCTCTAAAAAGGTCCACATCCCCCATATCCTAACAAACTTTCTATTCTACTAAACCTGATGGATGGTGGGCTAGAGGGAAGGTTGGACCCTTATTAAAGTAGGTTTTGAAAAAAGTATGCCTACAAAAAATAAACATAATCTGACTTGCTCTGAGTATACAGAAAATGAATTTCATGTTTTACATAATCTACATAATGTACAAAACCACAACCTATATGCATGTTTTACTAGGTTAGACAAAAATATTATAACAATATCTCACATGCTTTCCTTCAAATATTCCGTTCACGACACCATTTTAAAACATTCTCATACCATGGTAAAAGATAGTTTGATAGTCATGTTAGCTGACTAGTTTGTTCAGTTTTCTTTGAATTGAGAAATGCTCCAATTTTGAATGTTTCTCTCAAATATTTTTTTTCAAGACATTGGACAAGGTGTTTATTGTTTGAACTATTTTCCTTCCAGTAAACCAAACACTTAATCTCTCTTTGCAGTGCACAGTGCTATGGATGGACCTGGAGGGCATCATTCTGAGTGAGGTAACCCAATCACAAAAGAACTCACATGATATGTACTCACTGATAAGTGGTTATTAGCCCAGAAACTTAGAATACCCAAGATATAAGATACAATTTGCTAAACACATGAAAATCAAGAAGAACGAAGACCAAAGTGTGGACACTGCTCCTTCTTAGAATTGAGAACAAATCACCCACGGAAGGAGTTACAGAGACAAAGTTTGGAGCTGAGACGAAAGGATGGAGCTCCATCTAGAGACTGCCATATCCGGGGATCCATCACATAATCAGCCTCCAAATGCTGACACCAATGCATACACTAGCAAGATTTTGCTGAAAGGACACAGGTAGAGCTGTCTCTCAAATCTTTTATTTTTTATTTATTTTTATTTTTTATTAGGTATTTCTTCATTTACATTTCCAGCGCTATCCCAAAAGTCACCCATACACCTCTCACTGACTCTCCAACCCACCCAGTCCCACTTCTTGGCCCTGGCGTTCCCCTGTACTGAGGCATTTAAAGTTTGCACGACCAATTGGCCTCTCTTTCCACTGATGGCAGACTAGGCCAAGTTATGATAAATATGTAGCTAGAGACATGTATATGCAGTACTCCGGGGAGGGTAGTGGTTAGTTCATATTGTTGTTAAACCTATAGGGTTGCAGATCCCTTTAGCTCCTTGGGTACTTTCTCTAGCTCCTCCATTGGGGGCCCTGTGATCCAACCAATAGCTGAGTGTGAGCATCCACTTCTGTGTTTCCTAGGCCCCAGCAAAGTCTCACAGGAGACAGCTATATCTAGGTCCTTTCAGTAAAATCTTGCTAGTGTATGCAATGGTGTCAGCATTTGGAGGCTGATTATGGGATGGATCCCCGGATATGGCAGTCTCTAGATGGTCCATCCTTTCATCTCAGCTCCAAACTTTGTCTCTGTAACTCCTTCCATGGGTGTTTTGTTCCCAATTCTAAGAAGGGGCAAAATGTCCACCCTTTGTACTTCATTTTTCTTGAGTTTCATGTGTTTCACAAATTGTATCTTATATCTTGGGTATTCTAAGTTTCTGGACTAATATCCACTTATCAGTGAGTACATATCATGTCAGTTCTTGTGTGATTGGGTTACCTCACTGAGGATGATGCCCTCCAGGTCCATCCATTTGCCTAGGAATTTTATAAATTCATTTTTTTAATAGCTGAGTAGTACTCCATTGTGTAAATGTACCACATTTTCTGTATCCATTCCTCTGTTGAGGTGCATCTGGGTTCTTTCCAGCTTCTGGCTATTATAAATAAGGCTGCTATAAACATAGTGGAGCGTGTATCCTTCTTACGGGTTGGAACATCTTCTGGATATATGCCCAGGAGAGGTATTGCGGGATCCTCCAGTAGTACTATGGCCAATTTTCTGAGGAACCTCCAGACTGATTTCCAGAGTGGTTGTACAAGCTTGTAATCCCACCAACAATGGAGGAGTGTTCCTTTCTCCATATCCTTGCCAGCATTTGCTGTCACGTGAATTTTTGATCTTAAGCCTTTCTGACTGGTGTGAGATGGAATCTCAGGGTTGTTTTGATTTGCATTTCCATGATGATTAAGGATGTTGAACATTTTTTCAGGTGCTTCTCAGCCATTCAGTACTCCAGGTGAGAATTCTTTGTTTAGCTCTGAGCCCCATTTTTAATGGGGTTTTTTGATTATCTGGAGTCCACCTTCTTGAGTTCTTTATATATATTGGATATGAGTCCCCTATCTGATTTAGAATAGGTAATGATCCTTTCCCAATCTGTTGGTGGTCTTTTTCTCTTATTAACGGTGTCTTTTGCCCTATAGAAGCTTTGCAATTTTATGAGGTCCCATTTGTTGATTCTTGACCTTCCAGCACAAGCCATTGCTGTTCTATTCAGGAATTTTTCCCCTTGCCCATATCTTCAAGGCTTTTCCCCACTTTCTCCTCTATAAGTTCCAGTGTCTCTGGTTTTATGTGGAGTTCCTTGATCCACTTAGATATGACCTTAGTACAAGGAGACAGGAATGGATCAATTCACATTCTTCTACATGTTAACTGCCAGTTGTGCCAGTACCATTTGCTGAAAATGCTGTCTTTTTCCCACTGGATAGTTTTAGCTTCCTTGTCAAACATCAGGAGACCATAGGTGTGTGGGTTCATTTCTGGGTCTTCAATTCTATTCCATTGGTCTACTTGTCTGTTGCTATACCAATACCATGCAGTTTTTATCACAATTGCTCTGCAGTACTGCTTTAGGTCAGGCATGGTGATTCCACCAGAGGTTCTTTTATCCTTGAGAAGAGTTTTTTGCTATCCTAGTGTTTTTGTTATTCCAGATAAATTTGCAGATTGCCCTTTCTAATTCGTTGAAGAATTGAGTTGGAATTTTGATGGGGATTGCATTGAATCTGTGGATTGCTTTTGGCAAGATAGCCATTTTTACTATATTGATCCTGCCAATCCATGAGCATGGGAGGTCTTTCCATCTTCTGAGATCTTCTTTAATTTCCTTCTTCAGAGACTTGAAGTTCTTATCATACAGATCTTTCACTTCCTTAGTTAGAGTCTCGCCAAGGTATTTTATATTATTTGTTACTATTGAGAAGGGTGTTTTTCCCTAATTTCTTGACATTTTTCCCTTACTGCTTTTAATATTCTATCTTTATTTAGTGCATTTGCTGTTCTGATTATTATGTGTCGGGAGAAATTTCTTTTCTGGTCCAGTCTATTTGGAGTTCTGTAGGCTTCTTGTATGTTCATGGGCATCTCTTTCTTTAGATTTGGGAAGTTCACTTCTATAATTTTGTTGAAGATATTTGCTGGCCCTTTAAGTTGAAAATCTTTATTCTCATCTACACCTATTATCCGTAGGTTTGGTCTTCTCATTGTGTCCTGGATTTCCTGAATGATTTGAGTTAGGATCTTTTTGCATTTTCTTTGATTGTTGTGCAGATGTTCTCTATGGAATTTTCTGCACCCTGGATTCTCTCTTCCATCTCTTGTATTCTGTTGCTGATGCTTGCATCTATGATTCCAGATTTCCTTCCTAGGGTTTCTATCTCTAGCGTTGCCTCCCTTTGGGTTTTCTTTACTGTGTCTACTTCCCTTTGTAGGTCTAGTATTGTTTTGTTCATTTCCATCACCTGTTTGGATGTGCTTTCCTGTTTTTCTGTAAGGACTTCTTTGGTTGTGTTTTCCTGTTTTTCTTTAAGGACTTACAACTCTTTAGCAGTGTTCTCCTGTATTTCTTTAAGTGAGTTATTAAAATCCTTCTTGATGTCCTCTACCATCATCATGAGATAGACTTTTAAATCCGGGTCTAGGTTTTAGGGTGTGTTGGGGTGCCCAGGACTGGGTGAGGTGGGAGTGCTGCGTTCTGATGATGGTGAATGGTCTTGGTTTCTGTTAGTAAGATTCTTACGATTGCCTTTCCCTATCTGGTAATCCTGGAGTTAGTTGTTATAGTTGTCTCTGTTTAGAGTTTATTCCTCTCCTGATTTTCTTAGCTTCTATCAGCAGACCTGGGAGACTAGATCTCTCCTGAGTTTCAGTCTTCTGAGAGCTCTCTGCAGGCAAACTCTCCTCTTGCAAGGGAAGTTGCACAGATATCTGGTGTTCGGACCTGCCTCCTGGCAGGAGATGAAGGCCTGAAACAGGGCTTGTCCTAGAAGCTCTTAGCTTCTGGAGTCCACACTCTCACCTGCACAGACTAGTCTCATAGGGATAGGGGAACCAAGTTGGCTTCCCCAGGTGCTCCTGCAAAGTCCTCCTGGGCAGGGAGGACACCTGTCCTCTGGCAGGGAAGGTGCTGGGATGTCTGGAGCCCAAAACTTGGTCTGCCTGAGAAGCTGTCCTCTAGGTACCTTGGGGGTGTCCTCTGACTCCTTGCCCAGGTGACCTGGTGTTGGCACTGACAGGAAGGGACTTGTGACCCTGGTCAGGCTGGGTTTTCTGCTTCCCTAATGCTGGTCCCGCATGATTGGAATGGAACAGAAGTTGTGTTCCACTCACAGGTGGTCCTAAGATAATGTGGAGAGTCCTCTAGGGACCTTGGGATTGGAGGTGTCCCCCAACTCTGCGCCCAAGGTGCTTCCCTAATGCTGTATCAGGTCCCACAAGATTGGAATGGAATAGAAGTTGTGTTCCACTCACTGGTGGTCCTAAGATCGCTTGGAGAGTCCTCTAGGGACCTTCCCTCAAATCTTTTATTGAACATATTTTTTTTATTTTTCTGAATTTTGCACATGAGTATTGTATTTACATAATTTCTACCATTCTCTTTACACACACACACACACACCACACCACACCACACACACCATGCACCACATACACCCCTCAGGGAGCTTATTTCTGGAGAGAACAAACAGTCACTCTCTTCGCAGTCACCAATTGTACAACATGCTGTGTCATCTCTGCGTAGGACCTTGTGAAATTCCCTTTACTCACATTGGCATGTTCATTTTTGTCATTATGCTGGTCTTGTTTAGGCAACCATGCTGTTGAGATTTCATGAGTGCAGCTTCTCCATCATCTCTAGAAACAAAACTATCTATAATTATTTGGCATTCTGGTTCTCTCTTCTTACACTATTTCTATTCACTCTTGTGCTGTTTTCCCAAGTTTAGGTGTAGGAATTGCATTTTAAACATACCAGTTGGGGTTGGACACCCTCATGGTCACTTACTCTCTGCATTTTGTCTAGACCTCTGCAATAGCTTCCATTCATCAGTTACATTAATTACAGTTAATTCTTTTTTGAGGAGTAAAAAAAAAACCACACTTATCTGTGAATATAAGGATATGTATTTGGAATCAAATGGGAGATTATACTGGTTTAGGACAATGGGAATAGTAGGTTCTCCTCCAGCCTGTATGATCTCTCTGGCAGTGGGTAGCTAGTCAGTTTTACTCTACTAGGCATGAATTCTTGCTGAGTATGCTTTAAGTTCAGTTTTACATCTGTTGGTTACTCCCAAGATAAATAAACGTGCCAGTATTGCACCCTTCAGAATATCTTGCTGGGCTGTTAATTGTCATGGCTCACAAGACTTATACCTGGATGTGACTATTGATTTCTCTATTGGCAGCTTACATAGCATTTTCTGATGTTATGAGAGCTAGTCCTCTGTGGCTGAGCTTCCAGGTCAGATCCAGTTCAAATCCCCACAGGACTACCACTAACATCTCCCTCCCAGCTTTATAGCCTTGTTTTGTAACTATGTGTGTTCGTGGATTTTGTTTGTTTATTCCAGATTCCAATTAATGCTTCCTATATTCTTACTAGACCTACCCTTAATCAAGAATATTTCATATCTGATGTCATGCTTTGAATATGTCTGGCCCAGGAAGTGGCATTATTTGGAAGTGTAGCCTTGTTACCATAGGTGTGTCATTGTGGGTGTGGGCTGTAAGACCCTCATTCTAGCTGCCTGGAAGCCAGTATTCTGTTAGTAGCCTTCAAATGAAGATGTAGAACTCTTAGTTCCTCTTATAATATTCATGCCTTGATGCTGCCATGCTCTTGCCTTGATAATAATGAACTGAACCTTTGAACCTGTAAACCAGCCCCAAGTAAATGTTGTTATTTATAAGACTTGCCTTGGTCATCGTGTCCGTTCACAGCAGTTTAATCCTAACTAAAACATCTACAATTAAAAGCTAGTGCAACATTTTTTTTCCAAGTTAGTTGGCAAAAAGGATGATATTTAGATATTTTCAATTTAAAACATCAATAGATTAATAAAAAAATACTAACCCTGATTAAGTCTACAAGCAGCTATTGTATATAAGAACAACATATTCCAAAGAATGGGGGTGATCACTGGGAGTTCTAAGCAGGTAATTATAGTGAAAAATGGTAAAAGCCAGAATAGCCTAATGTTACAATTTTAGAACAAAACCAACCATTAAGGTGAAAACTTCATGTTAGCTCCCTTAATTTTGATGCTTTTAAGTGAGAAAATTGAGATGAGCAAAAGGGAGGGGTGGTGGCGAAGCTCATTTAGATAAGGAGCACATCCCTGAAACCTTACTGTAGTGATCTCCCATCTCTCAAATGGCCCATGGAGGAGTGATGTGTATGCTTCAATGTATTAAGCAGATATGTAACCCAAGAAATCCAATGCATCATAGAGAATGGTCTTGGACAGTCTCAACCATGGGTCATAACACCTCTGGGGGTTGAAGAACCTTTGGCTGACATATCAGATATCCTGCATATCAGATATTTACATTGTGATTCATAAGAGTAGCAGAATTATAGTTATGAAGAATTAATGGAAAAAAATTAATTTAGGATGCCCCACAACCTGAGGTGTTAAAGGGTCTCAGCATTAGAAAGGTTAAGAATCACCAAGAGACTAAACCACCAACCGAAGAGTACACATGGAGGGACCCATGGCTCTGGCCACATATGTAGCAGAGGATGACATTGTCTGGCATCAATAGTAGGAGAGGCCTTTGGTGCTGGGAAGGGTCAATTCCCCAGTGTAGAGGAATGCCAGGGTAGTAAGGGGGGAATCAGTGGATGAGAGGGGAAGCAACTTCATAGAAGCAGGGGGAAGGTGATGGGATAGGGGGTTTCCAGAGGGGAAACCAGGAAAGGGGATAACATTTTAAATTAAATATATAAAATATCCAATTAAAAAAAGAAAGGTTGAGAACCACTGGCTTTAGATGAAAGCTATTGATTCAAATTTAAAAGTAATTCAGTTTGAAAATTTTGAATTCACAGTGTAAATTCCGATTGTAAAATCATTTTGTTATTTTATGAATTCATACACTCAAGAGAAGGATTTACATTTTGCTATTTCAATTTAATAAGCAGGAATGTATCTATTTGTCACCATACTTTTTTTTTAAAGAAGCCTTTCAGTCATTCACTTATTCTTTACACTGTACCTGTGGTCAGTCAGATGTTTTTCCACATTCTGTAGAAACATTAGAGAATCAAATACTAGATTTGGAACTTCACAAAGTTTACATGATGGTTTAAAGAACCAGAAATAAGACATAATTCACCAAGGTACTCTGAGAACAGGTATGGTATGACCCAATTTTGTAGTTCTAGTAAGCACACGTGGCTACTTGTGTGCACCTGACTGAAGAATGTTCCATTGTCGAGGAATATCACTGTTGACCAATTAGGCAGCTTCAAGAGGGCTACTCATGGAGCAATGAGAGATGGAGCAAATACCAGGTTATTCATTCACATCAGCCAAATGAACCCTGCTGATCCATGGAAAGACACATGTCACATGCAGAAAGCAGAATGGAGAGGCTCTTTAAGAAGAAGAAGGAAAGGGGGAGGGAGAGATGGGGTACAAGTGAAGTAGTGGAGAGGGGAAAAGAACAAAATATAAAACTGCATATTCATAAAAATTCCACAGTGCTTCCTTAGATGCTAACTGCATAACACATTTCTTAAGCATATAGTAACATAACGTAAGTATCTGTCTGAACTGTCACTCTGGCTGTTAAGAGAACAAGAATAACAGAACAAGGCAGCAGTTCACATGACTGTTGATTCTATGCAGACCATGGTGCCAATAGTTCAAGGGACGATGAAAGATGTAGTTTCAGATATGTGCAGAAGGCATAGCTGGCTGGAATTCTGATGCAATGCATGAGATGACAGGATAGGAGACAGAGCAGAGGCTAGAATGGTAACAAGGTTTTGGCCTAAACAATAGAGGTTCAGAGTGGCCATTTACTGATATTCTAAGGCTATGTGCAGCAGGTTTGAGAGTAATTAGATGAGTCTGGAGTTCAGAGAGATCTTGACTGCGATGTTGATTTAGGAGAATCTATTTAAAGCCATGTTCCTGGATACATAATGGCAAATAAACACAATTTGCATGTTAAGCAATGTGGCAGAGTAAATATTCAGAGATATGTCTCCTGGCAAAGAATACCTAAAATGCTAGATAAAATAATAATAATCTTGGAAAAATAAGCCTGGGCTCTTCTACACTTGATCTTAGCCAAAAGGCCGAGAAGCCATAACCTGGTCTCTTCTAACAGATATAAGAGAATGCAGAACAAAGAATGGGACTGTAGTATCCCAGATGTCAAGTTTTTTTTTCCCCCATCTAAGGCCACCTGGTATTTTCTGATGGCTTAGGACTCAGATATAACGGACCTTTGGTTAGAAGCAAATCTTCAAGCCTTAAAAGTGCACTACTCAGATCAAAATTATGTCAGTGAAGCAGAAATTTAAATTACTGCTTTCTGAGACTGTACTAGGGCAAATTAACTTGCTACCATCACCAAGGTGATGGCTGTTACAGATGGTCCTGCTTGGAAGCATGTGCTTTTGTGAACTAAGGCTTGACAACAGTTCTCAGCCTGGAAACTACATTTCTGACATAGTCCCGGGTTCTTAGTGACACAGGAGATAAGCCAGCAACAACCTCTGTAGAGAAGATGGCTATTGTTTAAGTGTATAAGGCTCCCTTGACTTGCTTTGATTGGGTCCTCCTTCCTACTGCCTCAAACATCTTGTCTCTTTCTCCATTTGGAAGCGATTTTCTTCAGTGGACAGTTCTGTTTTGCAGGAGAACCCTAGTGGGACAATTTTTCTGAGACACTTTCAATCTGCTATTGACTCTTGCACCCACTTGCTGCTGCAGTGGGTAAGCCTCTCCCCAATGGTTCAACTACTGTCCCATGTGGGTACCTTACCCTCCCAGATACAAGCCTGCTGCCTACTCTATGATCCTTCTCTTCTTGAGTGGGCCTATCTTCCTTTCCTCCCTGTGGTGCAGCTGCTGCAAGTCTGTGGTCTTGGGACTGCAGATGGATTGAACCCAACACATCTGGTTTTTACTTTATGGAAATTCCTTGTGTCTTGGCTATGTTACATGTTATCTTTAGGTTTTTGGCTTGTTATTAAGTTTTTCTGTCTGCTTCCACAGGAATATGTAAGCATCAGAAACCTGGCCCAGCATTGCTATTATCTCCTTTTTTTTTTTTTTTTTTTTTTTAAATAACATACAAATTTAAGGTATGTGGCAAGTAAAAGGAGCCAGATTGTCCATATGCATGCATATACTTATTGCTATGTATGCACATAGAAAAATGAGTACATTTCCCTAAAACAATCATATATGAAAACAGAGCAAGCAAAAAGGCTTAGGTAGCAAAATGTATTATTAGGAATAATTCTATGTGATTATCAAGAACAATTGCTGGTGGCTTTCCCTGCTGCTGAGTGCTCCCTGGTTCTCTGGTTAATGTTCTTGTTTTAACTTCTCAAACCTACCATGTCTTTCATTTATGAGTTTGTGCCTACTTCTAGTCTTTCAGAACTTTTTCTTTGGTCTTTGATAACCATTTAACTATACTTCAGGGATAACTGGTATTTGGGAGAAAAAATGCTATGCCAAGTGGGAGTCTGTACTTCTCTTGCCATATCAAATCTGCTTCAGTGACCTGGGCCAGCAGATGATCCTAGAAAGAGTTCTAGTTCATGCCTTCTTCTTAGCTTCTGCACCAAAGTCTCACACTTGTGCATGCTCCCATTCAGTAGAAATTCTATCCTGTCTTTAGTTGTCATCTTTCCCCTTTGGTGTACCTCTGCTCGGGTTCCTTTTACCCACCTGTCTAGTGACAGATAGTCAAGTCTTTTTAGATGTTACACTAAACTATTTGAAAACATATATTCTGTAAAAACATAGTAATAAAAAATATGGTCTTGAAACAGGATTAGAATTTGTAATGGGAATGACATTGAATTAAAAAGTTAAAGTGCTTTAAAAGCTCATACACAGTAGAAAGAAGATATGACAGGGAAAATATGCTTCCAAGTCCTTCCCATGTCTTAAAATATTTGATTCTAGTGCTTCTCACAAGGGTAATTGCATTTCTAGAGGAATTATTCCAAGCAGGTCAATTTATTGAGGTTCTTACATTTTGTTCTGAATATTGAGGAAGATTAAACAATTAAAAGTGTTTTTCCTGGAAGTTGCTTAGATGTATTACTTCCTCCAGAAGACTACTAAGATTGTTTTAAATTCAGGAACATCAGTAGGCAAGAAAATGGAGAGTCCCAAATCTGTCTTCTAGCACAAAGTATAAGCCTCAGACTTACAGTACATTATACACACAAGGCTGATTTCAGTTACACATCTATTCCAAGTGCCCTTATATCACTGACAGTTTGCATATGTGATTTTCCTTACATGTCATGTTTTTACATACATACATTTTCATATGCAGTAAACATTTTGACTCTCCAATACAATTTCCATTTGTCCTCTCCTACAGTTCACTTTAGTATTCCTTATATAGAATTGATCATTGATCATATTTTCTAATGATTTCATGTTTCCATATATCTCACTTCATTCGGGAAGGAGAGATGTTTCTTTAATTTTTACTGAGGCATGTCTGGTATTCAACATAGTCTCTGGAGCACAGAAGATATTCATATCTTTATTGGTTATGAGCTGTGTTAATGGGGAGTTGTCAGGGAAATGAATAGGGTGCATGAGCAAAACACTGTGAGAGTCTGAGAAATGAGTTTAAAAGTGAACCAAGGCCAGAAAAAAAAGTGTTTACTGGGAAAACTAGGAATTCTAAGTTCAACTTCAGGAATAGAAGAAATGAATAATGCATGTTGGAGCAAGAAGGAAAAGTAAAATATATGTTAGGGAAGGAATGTAGAAATTATTAGTAGAGAAGAAAATAAATAGATCACAAAAAATAGGCTAGCCAAATTACATGGTTAAATCATAATAACAATTAGATAAAACTTGCATTTTAGTTGAAATGGGTTTTTTATTTAAAGCTTAAAAAACAATATTAACCAATCTAAAGATAAACAAACAAACCAAAAGCAAGTTAGAGCTAAATATCACTGGAATATGAAACAATAAAAGATAATTGAAGACTAAGTATTTTTGCCTCTATCTCTCTCTCTCTCTCTCTCTCTCTCTCTCTCTGTCTCTCTCTCTCTGTCTCTCTCTGTCTCTCTCCATTCCCAGATGCTGCCACCCCTCCCTGTCACTCCATCAGAGTTCTTCTCCCTCTTTCTTCCCCTTTACCTCTGAGAGAGCAGTCTACTCCAATCCTCTCATGCTGGTGCAAGATTAGGCACATTCTCTCTCACCAAGGCCAGACAAGGCAGTCCTCTGGTACATATATGACTGGATCCTTGGACCAGCTCATGTATTCTCTTTGGTTTATGTCTCAGTCTCTTGGAACTCTCAGGGGTCCAGGTTAGTTAATATTGTTGGTCTTCCTGTGGGTTTGCCATCTTTTTCAAGGTCTTCAAACCTTCCCCTAATTCTTCCATAGGGGTTCCTGGCCAACGTAGGCTGTCAATTCTCTCCCTATCTACTCAATATAGTACTTGAAGTTCTACCTACAGCAATAAGACAACAAAAGGAGCTGAAGGGAATACAAATTGGAAAGAATAAGTCAAGGTATCACTATTCATGGATGAAATGCTAGTATACATAAATAAACCCAAAAATTCTACCAGAGAACTACAGCTGATAAACAACTTCAACAAGGTGGCAGGATATAAAATTAACTCAAAGAAATCAGTAGTCCTCCTCTATGAAAGTGATAAACCAATTGAAATAGGAATTAGGAAAACAACACCCTTCATAATAGCCACAAATAATATAAAATATCCACCATACTTCAAGGACATGTGCTCCAGTATGTTCATAGCAGCTTTATTCATAATACCAAGAAACTGCAAGCAACCCAGATGTCCCTCAACCAAAGAATGGATACAGAAAATATGGTACATTTACACAATGAAATATTACTCAGCTATTAAAAACAGGAACATCTTTTGATACATATGCAGCTAGAGTCAAGAGCTCCGGGGTACTGGTTAGTTCATAGTGTTGTAGTCGGCCATCACTGGAAAGAGAGGCCCATTGAACTTGCAAACTTTATATGACCCAGTACAGGGGAACGCCAGGGCCAAAAAGTGGGAGTGGGTAGGTGGGAGGGTATGGGGGACTTTTGGGATAGCATTGGAAATGTAAATGAGGAAAATACCTAATAAAAAAACCAGGAACATCATACATTTTGCAAGCAAATAGATGGAACTGGAAAATATCATCCTGAGAAAGGTAACTCAGATTCAAAAGGGCATGCAGGGTTTGTGCTCACTGCAAATAATTGGATATTAGCTATAAAGTAGAAAATACCATGATACAACCCTCTCAGACTCAGAGAAGATAAACAAGAAGAAAGGCCCATTTGAGGATACTTGAATCTTGCTTAGAAGGAGGGACAAAATAGTCATGAGATGCATAAGGATGAAGGGACCTGGGTGGGAAAGGGGAAGGTTAGAGGGATAGTGGGCAGGATCAGATATGGGGAGAGACAGGAGAGAGGCCCAGAGGGCCAGAATAATAAATGGAAATATGCAGCTGCCAGGAGTGGGTGTGTGAGGAATCTCTAAGGCAGTGTCAGGACCTGGGATGAGGGAGGCTCCCTGGAGTCAATGCCCATGACCTTAGTTGAAATGCCCAAGAGTGGGGATATGGAACCTGAAAAGACCACCTTCAGTAGTCAGACAAGAACCCCAGTAGAGAGATGGGAACAGAAACCTATCTCAAAAACGTTTGACCCCAAATTGGTCCTATTTAAAAGAAATGCAGAGTCAAAGATATAGTAGAGACTGAAGGAATGGCAGATTGGTCCAACTTGAGATCCATACCATGGGCAGGCACCAATTCTTGACACTATTACTGATGCTATGTTGTGCTTGCAGACAGGATCCTAGCATATCTGACCTCTGTGGGGCTCTATCCAACAGCTGACTAAGAAGGATGCAGATACCCATAGCCAAGGCTGAGAATTTTGGATGATAACTAAGAGAGGTATTATTATCTGGAATGACATTGAGAATAGCATGGCTGTCTACTTAAAAAATTATAATGAGCAACAGAAATGTCACCTAAAATAATCTGAGATGTTCTCACTTAAGCCAGGAGTTTGAGTTGAAATTAGAGACTAATGATGCCTTACATAAGTTCTACGTAAAATATCAACTGCTCCATTAAAAACAGTTTTACTTCCATAACATCAACATCAGAAGATATCCTTAATGAGATATGTTTTATTAAGATAGAAGATGAATTGTGTAAGTTCATGCAAAATATACTAATAAGCAGGACAGTGTAAGAACCAATGGTAGAAGAACAGAAGACTGGAATGAGAGATGGATTCTCAGTCACTGGGATGAACAAATCAGTTCATTCTCATAGGAACAGAAATATTCAGAAGCAGACAGTAATAACAGTCAAATAATGGCCAGCAAAATTCTTAAGTATGGGAGTCTGGATTTAACTATCCATTTGATCCATCACTTTTCTGACCTCTAGCAAGGAGGTCTTGTGTCATTGGAAATCAAACTATCCTGCAGTCACATCTTACCAGGATGCAAAATGTATGCCTCTTCAAACTCTGGGAGGATGAGTACATGATTACAGTGTTATTAAACTGCACATAATCCATAATAAGTATGTGAAATTGCATAATGAATTAAATATATTCATTTGGGCTGCTGAACTTGCCAATGCACCAGACACTGCCTTTCAAAAGTTACTCATCTGTCTGAGGAGACAATGGCATATATTGAAATGTCTTCTCGCTCTGAGCAAAGTCAGTATTATCTTTTAAACCTGAAAAAAAGTGTTTTGTGGAGAGATTCTATTAAAGTTTAACTCAAGAACAAACACCCCCCCCCAATTCAAGAGTAGTAAAATTCTGAGAAGATATGCAATGAGATTCTACCTATGAACCATTTAGAATAAGTAGATAACATGAATGCTTTGCCAGGCCTAAAACATGTGAGCCTTATTGAAATGCATTTTATACATCACTGTGGGAAACTGCTTCTTCACCTAGATTTTTTTTTTTAACAGATAAGTGAAGCATGACATCTGGGCAATTGTCTGGAATACCTGATACATGGTACAGTTTTGCTCATAGAGAAGAACCCTAAGTCCCCCTTCTCCACTTAGAGGATGGCTCATGACTATCCAGAGACATTGTTCTGTCAAATGACCAGGGACTCTACTGAGACATAGCACTCTGAAGACCCTCTACTTCCCCAACTGGATCTAGCATGCTCTGCTTTTGTAGTTGTGTCAAACAGTTCAACATTGTTATTTTTATTCTTTAGATATTCATTTTTCTTCTCTGGTTGGTTTTTCCAGCTCACTAATTTCTAGTCTGCAATTTTCCTTTTCAAAAGCTTTTCTCTTCTTAATCCTATGGAAGATTTATTTCACATGTCTATTTAACACTCTGGGATATTTGTTGTTTTATTGATAGATGAAAGAACATGTGTGATATCTCATACTTAAACTATCCATAAATGAATACAGCACTTTACAGTGTATAATTGGTAAAAGTAAAATAAGCCAATAGGGAGTTCAGCACATATAAATTAAAGACTGAAAATTAAAAACATGGAGAATTCATGAAAGATAATGAGTTAGACTGTTCTACCTACAAAAAATCATAATTTCATATTTTCAGGATGGGTATAGTGTATCTTCAGAAGTTAATATTTCACTCACCTTTCTCCATCTATACCTGTTGTCCCTCCATATGTTTTTCATACTTGGCTGGATGAAATCTAAGATGTTACAGGAATCTAAACAGACATAGAGAAAAGAAACAGTACTGAGGATCCTAACATTTGAGACGCCATATTGCCTTCATAGAGAAAAGTCTCTGTTAGGAGAAGTGCCAACTATAAGGACAAACCAGATTTTACCCAGTCCTCTAGATACCGGAACAGCTGTTGAGTAGGCTTGGAGCACCATACACCTGCATAAGACACCACAGTCCCACAACCCCAGTTAATGTTCTCATAAAAAATATTTCTTCCCAGTCCTGTGTGCATTGCCCATTCATCTGTTCCTACTTCTTCCTAGTCCTGTGTACACTGCCTATTGATCCCTAGCATATGCATTGCCCATCATCCCTTCCATTTTTATTCTCCTTTTATTGTGGGTATTATGTAACCAATCCTGACCACACACTTTTCTCAAATACGCAGTCTTTTCTTCAAGAACAGATACCTTGAAAAGAGTTTCATGAGAGAATATTAAAAAAGGATTTCATAACTTTAATTTTTCAAAAAATATCTGAGGACAAAATAGTAGCCAGGAGAGACCAAACTAAAACAAACAAACAAACAAAACAAAACAAAACAAAACATTGTTTTCTTTCTTCTCATCTTTTGTTATTAATGTACATCTGTGTCCAGAGGAGGAAATATTACACATCGTTAATACTTTTATGTTTTGCAAAGGTACCCAGTAGACATTTTACCATAAATGAAGACAATGAAAACAAAAATAAAAGCCCAAAACAATGGCATATATACAATTACTTTAACATTATTCTTGTCTTAAAAAATCAGACATCTGGCAAAAAAAGCCTAAGCAAACAAACAAAAAACAACCCAACTCCCCAAAATAAACAATAATAACAACAAAAACACAAACAAATAAAAAAAACAAGTAGAGGAAACATGATCAAACAATTATCATTATTAAAAATGTTTAAAATGAACTTTTAAATTAAACCTGATATATTTAATTGGAGAGAATTAAAGTTTCTATTCAAATTTTAAGTTATTTTTCATTGATGGATTTGCCTAGTTTATATGTACCACACTTTCATTTTCAATTATTTTTATTTTATTTTATGTGCATACGTGTTTTGCCTGAATGTATGTATGTACACCACATGCACGTGTGGTGCTCACAAAGTCAGAAGACTTCATTGAGTGAGACAGGGGTTACAGATAGTTCTGAACTACCAGGTGGATGCTAGGAATTGAACAGGGCTGATCTGTATGCAGCCATTGCTGTTAGCCACTGAGCAATCTCTTCTGCTTCTTGACTATTATGCATGTTAGGAATATAAATTAGTAGGGGAAGAGAGATGGCTCAATGAATAAAAGCACTTGCTGCCAAGTCTGTGATGACCTACATCTCCCTGAGTAAGATTCTACCAGGACGTCTAGTTGACTATGCTGTGATAAGTCTGCCACACTGTGACCACACCTCTCTGAGTAAGTCTGCCATGCTGTCCCAGGTTTCTCTAGGTAAGTCTGCCATGCTATGACAGTCTTGTCTAGGTTAGGCTGCTGCACTGTGACTAGGCCACTCTAGGCAAGTCTACCCTACCATGACTGATTTCTGGGTAAGCTGAAGCCTCCTCCAGTTCTCTCCTCTCTTGTGTTCTTAGAATCATGACCCTGGTAGGCATTTTCCTCTTAACCCAAGTGGTCCATGGGCCTCTCTGACACACAGGTCTTCAGGCCTTCCTCAGACTCTGCATTAGATCACAGTTTTTATTTCACATTGCCAGGTATCTCTCACTTCATTTTTTCAAATAATTCATAAATACTCTCATATGATGCTCTTATTTTAAAAGTTTTTACTATGAAATTTTATATTTATGTATGGTTCCTTCTTGAAAGTTGCTTGTAGACAAAACATAAACTCTATTCACCCACACAACTACTTAGGAAAACAAAATAAATGGACCTCAACTGGACAATGATTATTTTCTGGTCCAAAGTAGAGTAGAAGCTACTATTGTCCTCCCATCCCCTGATGCCCAAGTGCTCCAGATTTTGATGAGAGCAAAGTTGTTCCTTTGCTGTGAGAACAAAGCTTTACAAGAATAAAAGAAATCCCTCTGCCTCCTAATAGAAAAATGGGGTCTGGATTTATAGATGTAACAGTTTGTGGTTAAGAAAAGCATGATTTTGAAAGCAGACAGTGCAACCGTTGACTGATAACACTGCAAAGAAATTATTGTGTTAAAAATAAATATGAATAACAGACTTTTAATAATTACCAATGGAATTTTAATAAATATTTTATTTCACTTTGAACTTTTCTGTTCCATAGAATGAAATAGTTATTAATATATCCATATGGGAACAATATGTTCTTTTCATGACAGTTTCAGAGCTTTGGTGATGATTGGGTGGAGATTTATTCTTGAGACAATATTTGCTCTTAAAATGACTGGCAAGGATCAAAAATTAACATTCTGTCTCCTAGGTTAAGCAATATTCACAATAATGTTCTCATTACAAAAAGATCAAATAAAGATTAAAATTCTGAACACTAAGACAACAGTATGGCATTGTTATCTGGGGAAAGCATTTTGGATAAATCTCCCTTGTCTCTAGAGTTAGGAAGAGAAAAATCCAGGAAAAGCACAAACAGATGAGGAGGCAATGACTCTTCAGAGGAGAAAGCTGGATGGGGAGCCATGTTTTCCTTACAGTATATGAAACTTGAGTTCTAAATTCTTCAGGGAGAAATGTTATCGCAATTACTGATGTGTTGGAGAACTCTGTAATGGATCTTATACTGTCTCAATATACTAGAAGTAGATAGTCACTCTACCACTCTTTCAATATATCCAGGAGATGAGGCAGAGTGGATGAGCATCGTCCAGGAATCATATTCCAATGAGTAATGGCAAGGCCTAGATGATGAAGATCTTCTATCGCTGCTGTAAATCATACCCCTGTCTTTGTTGTAACTTTTTCTTGATGTATATTATGGATTTCTTTATCACATTTCCATATAAAATTTTTCTCGTAAAAGTCATCCCCAATTACACTCTTTTGTCACCTTTCTACTTCTTCTGATCTTCCTTTTTCCAACTGCTGTCCCTCCTACTTTCCTCTCTTTGTATATGTGTAGCCTATGAGTTTAATTAAGGTTGTCTGCAGGATCATGGGTGAGAAATTATTTATAGAATGGGCATTTTACATAGGGCTACACCACTGAGGAAGATGTCTCTTCCTCACTTATCAAACTATTACATTGATTGCATATAGAACCTTGGGGAAGGGTTGGGCCTTATGAAAATTTCTTATGAATTCATGTGTGCAGCAGGCTGGTCATGCCTGGAGAAAAATGTCACACAACACTCTACTCATTCTTCTGGCTCCTAACATTGTTATCCTCTATTCTATGATGATTTCTGAGCCTTGGTGAGGATGCTATAGATGTCCCACTTGACAGCTTAGAATTAAACCATTTTTTAAATTACAAAGTAAGCCAATTCAAAAGCAAAATGTTTAACAGATAAATATAAAACTCTATATTTGTTATTGCTTTTGATGTATTTAATTTTTATTTGGACATGTTTTGCTCTGTTTCAGGTTCATATGTAAATGTGTTTTATTTAAAAAAAAAAAAAAAAGAATTGAGCCAGTTATAAGTCTCTGCAGTAACCACTACTTACTGTGAAAATAACTGAGAAAAACTAATAATGGTGTTAACTTACAGGCACAAACCAGAATCTGAGAGGGCAATAGGATGAACATAACATATTTGTTTAGCAAAACAACACTAGTAAATTTTCCAACAAAGCTTATGACTTCCCAGCTACAGGCTTTTGACAACGTTAACAATACCAAACGTGAATTCCCTCCCATGGAGTAACACAACCTGAAATTGTTTGGTTCCCACAAACCAGTCATTTTACCACACATATTGCCTTTTGAGATATAGTAATCCTTCACTTGTGTGGAGATGAAGATTAGCAACAGGCTCTGTTTATCCTTGCTTGGTAAAGAAGATTGTGTAGACACACATTATACTCAGCATTTTGGTTTTAATAGCCACAGTTCTATGGAGTATCAAAAGGTCACAGTAGAGCCTGCAGGGTTGTGTTGTATTACTTTCCTGAGTGACAACTTAATTTTGCCATACATTAGGCTTAAGGGATTTAAGTTAACTATTGAGTTCAAATGAGCTCTTAGCTTCCATGACTCAAGGAATGTTTGTTGTCTTCCTTTTTGGTCATATTGCAATATCCAGTGTAAATGTATCCTTTATAGAACTTAGCCATGAAGGAAGAAAAGAGTGAGTGAAACTAGAAATCAAGGTTAATGTACAGACATTGCACATATGATGGAATCATAGTCTGAAGCTATGAGTTGCAGTACTGAGGTTTTATATCTTTTGATGTATATTTATAGAGAGATTTGGCTGCAATCTCTAATATATATATATTATATCTAACATATATAATCTCTCTCTATATATATATTATAGTCAGTACATGGAGAGGAAACAAAGAATAAGGCAGATGATTTTACTTTAGTTATCTGCAATTGATACCTGCTGAGAAAAAGAAAAAAATCAGTTTTCTTTAATATTCTGTTATTGGATATATATCCTATATCATCCACACTCCAGGGCAGGCGTCATGTGTGGGAGTTGGCCAACCCAAAATGGACTTCAGTGTTTTCTTTGTTTGTTCCTTTGGTTTACTGCTTTCTGTTTGATTTTGTTTTGTATTCATATTTGGTATTTTGTTTGATTGGTTTTGGGTTTTAGGTTTTGTTTTTGTTTGGTTTTGCTTTTTATGTTTTGTTTTGAAGGGAGAGAGAGAACAAATTAAATTGTGTGGTTATGGAGGTGGGGAAGATTTGGAAGGGTTTGGGAGAAGGAAGAGAATGACCAAAATATTTTATATGAAAAAAATGTTTTATGAGCTTAAGGAGGTCATCAAGCTGGTGCAGCAAGTACAAGGGTTCACTGCCAACTCTAACAAGATGAGGTCAGTTCCTGGCATCCACACAATGAGATAGAGAAAGGATTCCTACACGTTATCTTCTGATCTCTGTATCTGGGCCTTGGCACACACAGACATATACATAAAATAAACATATGTTTATTTTATACTCGGTCCTTAAGAAAGCACCTTCTTTATCCGATATTAATTATGTCTTTTATCACATGTAATTTAAAGCACATCAGAAAGGTCAAACTCTATTTTTTATTTATCTTAAATATTGCTTAAATGAGAGAGTGCCTAAACCCTTTAAATCCTTTTCCTTTTTCAGCCAATAGATCTTAATTATTTCTAGTCTTGGTATAAAATTTTCAAAAATTCACACCTAATATGAAAACCCAATCTGAACAAGAAGAATTTCTGCAAGCATGGTTGAAGTCATGTGATAATGGTTGCCACTCAGCATCTCACAGCAGAGAGATGGGTTGGACTTCTGTGAAAGTGACTTCCTCAAGTACAAAATATTTCAGTGGCTGTCATTGCATTCCAAACAAACCTCACATTCTCAACATAGCATGCAGGCTCTTCATGGTCATCCCTGCAACAAAAGATTCCACCACAACCACATTGAGGGAGGCTCCAGCAGGCTGCTGTGGTCTATGTATGTATGTCCCCTGTGTCTGAGCTTCTAATCTCAATGTTGTCTAATTGAAGAAATCTTCTAACCTTCACACAGTAACTCACAAGCACATTGATCTTCCAAAACTGGCTCCAGTCTGTCCTAATTATCCATCAAAATCCTTTTTGAGACACCTTGAACTTTGATTACATACAGTACTTTTGCAACTGCATTACAGTCATCCACTTGTAAATTTGTCCATTGATTGGTGGTTGATTGACCCAACCAAATATTTTATAAGTATTTATGATGATTCCTATTGTATGTGGAACTTTTCCATGAAGAAAGGAGATAGTTAATTAAAAATCTAGTTTGTTGAATCAAAGTCTCAATAAAAAAATGAACAAAGGAAAGTTTCAATTACCATAGATATAGCTTTCAATGGGGAAAAAAATCACAAAACACATGTAGTACTGGACATGCTTAGTTGCAATAAAACAGAGCCAAACAAGATAATATAAGCAGAGAATGAATTGGTTCTGAAGATGTAATTGCTACTCTAGAAGAACAGGCCTGGAGATGCTAACAAGATGAGAGGTTTTGGGGTTTGATTTTTGTTTTTTCTTATTGTTTGTTTGTTTTTCTTTAAAATATATTTTTTATATTTGAATTTTTAAATATACTCTTTATTTTATTTAATTTCTTTTATTACGTATTTTCTACATTTACATTTCCAATGCTATCCCAAAAGTCCCCCATACCCTCTCTGCCACTCCCCTACCCACCCACTCACACTTCTTGACCCTGTACTGAGGCATATAAAGTTTGCACAACCAATGGGCCTCTCTTTCCACTGATGGCCGGCTAGGCCAACTTCTGATACATATGCAGCTAGAGACAAGTGCTCCAGGGGGTACTGGTTAGTTCATATTGTTGTTCCACCTATAGGGTTGCAGATGCCTTTAGTTACTTGGGTACATTCTCTAGCTCCTCCATTGGGGGCCCTGTGATCCATCCAATAGTTGACTGTGAGCATCGACTTCTGTGTTTTCTAGTCTCCCGCATAGTCTCACAAGAGACAGCTATATCTGGGTCCATTCAGCAAAATCTTGCTAGTGTAGGCAATGGTGTCAGCATTTGGAGGCTGATTATGGGATGGATCCACGGATATGATAGTCTCTAGATGGTCCATCCTTTCGTCTCAGCTCCAAACTTTGTCTCTGTAACTCCTTCCATGGGTGTTTTGTTCCCAGTTCTAAGAAGGGGCAAAGTTTACACACTTTGGTCTTTGTTCTTCTTGAGTTTCATGTGTTTTGCAAATTTTATCACATATCTTGGGTATTCTAAGTTTCTGGGCTAATATCCACTTATCAGTGAGTACATATCATGTGAGTTCTTCTGTGATTGGGTTACCTCACTCAGGATGATGCCCTCCAGGTCCATCCATTTGCCTAGGAATTTCATAAATTCATTCTTTTTAATAGCTGAGTAGTACTCCATTGTGTAAATGTACCACATTTTCTGTATCCATTCCTCTGTTGAGGGACATCTGGGTTCTTTCCAGCTTCTAGCTATTATAAATAAGGCTTCTATGAACATAATGGAGCATGTGTCTTTCTTACCAGTTGGAACATCTTCTGGATATATGCCCAGGAGAGGTATTGCAGGATCCTCCGATAGTACTATATCCAATTTTCTGAGGAACTGTCAGGCTGATTTCCAGAGTGGTTATACAAGCTTGCAATCCCACCAACAATGGAGGAGTGTTCCTCTTGTCAACATCCTCACCAGCATCTGCTGTCACATGAATTTTTGATCTTAGCCATTCTGAGTAGTGTGAGGTGGAATCTCAGGATTGTTTTGATTTGCATTTCCCTGATGATTAAGGATGCTGAACAAGATAAGGTAAGCAGAGAATGAATTGGTTCTGAAGATGTAATTGCTACTCTAGAAGAAGGGGCCTGGAGACACTAACAAGATGAGAGGTTTTAGGGTTTGCTTTTTTTGTTTTTTCTTTTTGTTTTTTTTTTTTTGTTCCCTTTAAAATATATTTTGTATATTTTAATTTTAAATATACTTTTTACTTTATTTAAATTTTTATACAGTGTATTTTGATCATGTTTCCCCTTTTCTAGCTCCTCCCGGATTTTCTCCATCTTCCTACATATCCAATTTCATGTACTTTCTTGAGAGGGCTAAAATTAAAGGGCATTTAAAAGGAACTAGGGGGTCACCTTGGGTGCAGAGTTGGTGGACACACCCAAGGTCCACAGAGCACTCTCCACTGGATCTTAGGACCTCTGGTGAGTGGAACACAACTTCTGCCAGGAGGCAGGTTCAACTCCAGATATCTGGGCACCTTCTCTGCAAGAGGAGAGCTTGCCTGCAGAGTGCTCTGACCACTGAAACTCAGGAGAGAGCTAGTCTCTCAGGTCTGCTTATAGAGACTAACAGAATCACAAGAGGAACAAGCTCTAACCAGAGAGAATAATAACATCTGACTCCAGAGATTAGCAGAGGGCGAGAGGCAAACTTAAGAATCTTACTAACAGAAGCCAGGACCACTCACCATCATCAGAATGCAGCACTCCCACCTTGCCCAGTCTTGGGAAACTCAACACAACCAAAAAGCTAGACCCAGATTTAAAAGAATATCTCATGATGATGGTAGAGGACATCAAGAAGGACTTTAACAACTCACTTAAAGAAATACAGGAGAACACTGCTAAAGAGTTATAAGTCCTTAAAGAAAAACAGGAAAACACAACCAAACAGGTAGAAGTCCTTAAAGACAAACAGGAAAAAACATCTAAACAGGTGATGGAAATGAACAAAACCACACTAGACCTAAAAAGCGAAGTAGACACAATAAAGAAAACCCAAAGTGAGGGAACGCTAGAGATAGAAACCCTAGGAAAGAAATCTGGAACCATAGATGCAAGCATCAGCAACAGAATACAAGAGATGGAAGAGAGAATCTCACGTACAGAAGATTCTATAGAGAACATTGGCACAACAATCAAAGAAAATGCAAAATGCAAAAAGATCCTAACTCAAAACATCAAGGAAATCCAGGACACAATGAGAAGACTAAACCTACTGATAATAGTAGTAGATGAGAATGAAGATTTTCAACTTAAAGGCCCAGCAAACATCTTCAACAAAATTATAGAAGGAAACTTCCCAAACTTATAGAAAGAAATGCCCATGAACATACAAGAAGTCTACAGAAATCCAAATAGATTGGACCAGAAAAAAAATTCCTCCCGACACATTATAATCAGAACAACAAATGCACTAAATAAAGATAGAATATTAAAAGCAGTAAGGGAGAAAGGTCAAGTAACATATAAAGGTAGGCATATCAGAATTACATCAGACTTTTCATCAGATACTATGAAAGCCAGAAGATCCTGGACAAATGTTATACAGACACTAAGAGAACACAAATGACAGCCCAGGCTACTATACCCAGCCAAATTCTCAATTACCATAGATGGAGAAACCAAAGTATCCCACAACAAAACCAAATTCACACATTATCTTTCCATGAATCCAGCCCTTCAAAGGATAATAACAGAAAGAAAAAAACCAAAAAACAAAAAAACAATACAAGGACTGAAAGCGTGCCCTAGAAAAAACAAGAAAGTAATCCTTCAACAAACCAAAAAGACAGCCACAAGGACAGAATGCCAACTCTAATAACAAAAATATTAGGAAGCAACAATTACTTTTTCTTAATATCTCTTAATATCAATGGATTCAAATCCCCAATAAAAAAGACATAAACTAACAGACTGGCTAAACAAACAGGACCCAACATTTTGCTGCTTACAGGAAACCCATCTCAGGTAAAAAGACAGAAACTACCTCAGAATGAAAGGCTAGAAAACAATTTTCCAAGCAAATGGTCTGAAGAAAGAAGCTGGAGTAGACATTCTAATATCGAATAAAATTGACTTCCAAACCAAAGTTATCAAAAAAGACAAGGAGGGACACGTCATACTCATCAAACGTAAAATCATCCAAGAGGGACTCTCAATTCTGAATATCTATACTCAAAATGCAAGGGCAGCCACATTCATTAAAGAAACTTTAGTAAAGCTCAAAGCACACATTACACCTCACACTATAATAGTGGGAGACTTCAACACACCACTTTCACCAATGGACAGATCATGGAAACAGAAAATAAACAGGGACACAGTGAAACTAACAGAAGTTATGAAACAAATGTATTTAACAGATATCTACAGAATATTTTATCCTAAAACAAAAGGATATGCCTTCTTCTCAGCACCTCATGGTACATTTGCCAAAATTGACCATATAATTGGTCACAAAATAAGCCTCAACAGATACAAAAATATTGAAATTTTCACATGCATCCTATCAGATCACCATGGACGAAGGCTGATCTTCAATAACAACATAAATAATAGAAGCCAACATTCACGTGGAAACTGAACAACACTTTTCTCAATGATACCTTGGTCAAGGAAGGAATAAAGAAAGAAATGAAAATGAACCCACAACATACCCAAACTTATGGGACACAATGAAAGCATTTCTAAGAGGGAAACTCAGCTCTGAGTGCCTCCAAAAAGAAACTAGAGATAGCACACTCTAGCAGCTTGACAACACACCTTAAATCTCTAGAAAAAAGGAAGCAAATTCACCCAAAAGGAGTAGACAGCAGGAAATAATCAAACTCAGGGGGAAAATCACCCAAGGGGAAACAAGAACTATTCAAGGAATCAAACAAATAAAGAGCTGGTTCTTTGAGAAAATCAACAAGATAGATAAACCCTTGGCCAAAATGTCTAGAGGGCACAGGGACAGCATCCTAAATAAAAAAAATCAGAAACAAAAAGGGAGACATAACACCAATCCTGAAGAAATCCAAAGCACCATCAGGTCCTTCTACAAAAGGCTATACTCAACAAAACTGGAAAACCTCCATGAAATGGACAAATTTTTAGACAGATACCAGATACCAAAGTTAATTCAGGATCAAGTTAATGATCTAAACAGCCCCATATCCCTTAAAGAAATAGAAGCAGTCATTAATAGTATCCCCCCCCCCCAAAAAAAAGCCCAGGACCAGATAGGTTTAGTGCAGAGATCTATCAGACCTTCAAAGATGATCAATTCCAGATCTTCACAAACTGTTCCAAAAAATAGAAGCAGAAAGTACTCTACTCAATTCATTCTATGAAGCCACAATTACTCTGATACCTAAACCACAGAAAGATCCAAGAAAGATAGAGAACTTCAGACCAATTTCGCTTATGAATATCGATGCAAAAATCCTCAATAAAATTCTCGCTAATCGAATACAAGAACACATTAAAATAATCATCCATCCTGACCAAGAAGGTTTTATTCTAGGTATGCAGGGATGGTTTAATATATGGAAATCCATTATATAATCAAACTCAAAGACAAAAACCACATGATCATCTCGTTAGATGCAGACAAAGCATTTGACAAAATCCAACAACCATTCATGATAAAAGTCTTGGAAAGATTAGGAATTCAAGGCCCAAACCTAAACATGATAAAAGCAATCTACAGCAAAACAGTAGCCAACATCAAAGTAAATGGTGAGAAGTTGGAAGCAATCCCACTAAAATCAGGGACTAGACAAGGCTGCCCACTTTCTCCCTGTCTATTCAACATTGTACTTGAAGTCCTAGCCAGAGCAATTCGACAACAAAAGGAGATCAAGGGGATACAAATTGGAAAGGAAGAAGTCAAAATATCACTTTTTGCAGACGATATGATAGTATATATAAATGACCCTAAAAATACCACCAGAGAACTCCTAAACCTGATATACAGCTTCGGTGAAGAAGCTGGATATAAAATTAACTTAAATAAGTCAATGGCCTTTCTCTACACAAAGGATAAACAGGCTGAGAAAGAAATTAGGGAAACAACACCCTTCTCAATAGTCACAAATAATATAAAATGCCTTGGCATGACTCTAACTAATGAAATGAAAGATCTGTATGATAAGAACTTCAAGTCTCTGAAGAAAGAAATTAAAGAAGATCTCAGAAGATGGAAAAGATCTCCCATGCTCATGGATTGGCAGGATCAATATAGGATCATCATTGGCAGGATCATCTTGCCAAAAGCAATGCACAGATTCAATGCAATCCCCATCAAAATTACAACTCAATTCTTCAACGAATTAGAAAGGGCAATCTGTAAATTCATCTGGAATAACATAAAACCTAGGATAGCAAAAACTCTTCTGAAGGATAATAGAACCTCTGGTGGAATCACCATGCTTGACCTAAAGGTTTACTACAGAGCAATTGTGATAAAAACTGCATGGTACTGGTATAGCAACAGATAAGTAGACCATTGCAATAGAATTGAAGATCCAGAAATGAACCCACACACCTATGGTCACCTGATCTTTGACAATGGAGCTAAAACCATCCAGTGGAAAAAAGACAGCATTTTCAACAAATGGTGCTGGCACAATTGGCTGTTAACATGTAGAATGCGAATTGATCTATTTCTTTCTCCTTGTACTAAGGTCAAATCTAAGTGGATCAAGGAAATCCGCATAAAACCAGAGACAGTGAAACATATAGACAAGAAAGTGGGGAAAAGCCTCGAAGATATGGGCACTGGGGAAAAATTACTGAGTAGAATAGCAATGGGTTGTGCTGTAAGATTGAGAATTGACAAATGGGACCTCATAAAATTGCAAAGCTTCTGTAAGGCAAAGGACAACATCAATAAGATAAAAAGGCCACCAACAGACTGGGAAAGGATCTTTACCTATCCTAAATCAGATAGGGGACTAATATCTAATATATATGAAGAACTGAAGAAGGTGGGCTCCAGAAAATCAGATAACTCCATTAAAAATGGGGTGCAGAGCTTAACAAAGAATTGTCACCTGAGGAATACTGAATGGCTGAGAAGCACCTGAAAAAATGTTCAGCATCCTTAATCATCAGGGAAATGCAAATCAAAACAACCCTGAGATTCCACATAACACCAGTAAGAATGGCTAAGATAAAATATTAGGTGACAGCAGATGCTGGCGAGGATGTGGAGAAAGAGGAACACTCCTCCATTGCTGGTGGGATTGCAAGCTTATACAACCACTCTGGAAATCAGCCTGGCGGTTCCTCAGAAAATTGGATATAGTACTACTGGAGGATCCTGCAATACCTCTCCTGGGCATATATCCAGAAGATGTTCCAACCGGTAAGAAGGGCACATGCTCCACTATGTTCATAGCAGCCTTATTTATAATAGCCAGAAGCTAGAAAGAACCCAGATGCCCCTCAACAGAGAATGGGTACAGAAAATGTGGTATATTTACACAATGGAGTACTACTCAGCTATTAAAAAGAATGAATTTATGAAATTCCTAGGCAAATGGATGGACCTGGAGGGCATCATCCTGAGTGAGTTAACCCAATCACAAAAGAACTCACATGATATGTACTTATTGATAAGTGGATATTAGCCCAGATACTTAGAATACCCAAGATACAAGATACTAAGTACATAAAACTCAAGAAGAATGAAGACCAAAGTGTGGACACTTTGCCCCTTCTTAGAATTAGGAACAAAACACCCATGGAAGGAGTTACAGAGATAAAGTTTGGAGCTGAGATGAAAGGATGGACCATCTAGAGACTGCCATATCCGGGGATCCATCCCATAGTCAGCCTCCAAATGATGACACCATTGCATACACTAGCAAGATTTTGCTGAAAGGACCCTGATATAGCTATGTCTTGTGAGACTATGGTGGAGACTAGCAAACACAGAAGTGGATGCTCACGGTCAGCTATTGGATGGATCACAGCGCCACCAATGGAGGAGCTAAAGAAAGTATCCAAGGGCTAAAGGGATCTACAACCCTATAGGTGGAACAACAATATGAACTAACCAGTACCCCCTGGAGCTCTTATCTCTAGCTGTATATGTATCAGAAGTTGGCCTAGCCGGCCATCAGTGGAAAGAGAGGCCCGTTGATCGTGCAGTCTTTATATGCCTCAGTATAGGGTAATGCCAGGGCCAAGAAGTGGGATTGGGTGGGTAGGGGCATGGGAGGGTTGGGTATGGGGGAATTTTGGGATAGCAATGGAAATGGAAATGAAGAAAATACCTAATTAAAAAATTAAAAAAATAAATAAAAGGTGCTATGGAAACTCAATACAGTGGAAACCTCAAATATATATATATATATATATATATATATATGAAATATTTTATATATACATATGAAATCTATCAATATGAAATCACTGAATATTGACAGATTCCAAATAGCCATCTGTTGTTGCCCAAAGTAACTTCCATTACTGGAACTCGGTTACATCTAATTGAGTTGTTGGCCAAAGTGGTTCCATGGAAATCACCAAATAACCCAGGTTGTTGCTAACACTATAGGTTGCTCTCCAAAAACTGACAGCTAGGCCCCATTGCTGACTATAACAAATATGATGAGACATGGAAATATCAAGCTGGTACCTACATAGAACCTTCATCCCCATATTACTGCATCTTTAGTACAGGAAAGTATTCTACACACGATCAAATGAGTAATGTAAACACCCAAGCCAGTAACAAACCGTTTCTTTATAATGGTGAACTGCCTGCAAGATATTCTAGGACAATGGTGGCAAAATCAGCTGTGTCTGTATGTATAGGGCATAACCAACCAATAACTGATTTGACTCAAGTCCCTTTACATGAGTTTAACCTTTCATCTGATACTGCTTTGGTAACCAAGAACTTGTGACTAGTTATCCCAGGTACCTAAACCAAATAATAATGATATAAAATGAAAAAGAAATGAAGTATTAAGTGATTCTGAATATACTTTTATGCTTTATTCATATATTGGTGCCCTGTTGGCCATCATCAGCTTACTCCTGCAGCAGATAGAGCCAGAGGAAAAGGACACCAAGAACTAACCAAATCTTATATAAAGGCAGTGAGAACTGAAACAACATACACAAGGCCTACAAAATTTGGCACCAGGTCTCCTGAGTATATATCATGACTTCCTCTTTAGTGTTTTTATGGAATTGTTGAGAGTGCAAATGAGCAGTCTCTTTTTCTTTTCCATTAATGAATTTACTTATTCATTTATGTCACAGTCGCAGGGTCCCCTCCTTTCCTCCCAGTCCCACCAGCACAAATCCCTTCCCCTATTGCTACCTCCCCTTTTTCTCAGAGAAACAGAAGCACTCCACCCATAGGTAACAACTAGGCAGGATTTCCAGTGGAGGGAGCGGGATACCAACCCACCCACAAAACATTCAGCCCACCCACAAAACCTTCAACCCAAAATTTGCATGTCTACAAGATGTACAGGGATAAAGATGGAGCAAAAAATTGAATGAATGGCCAAAATGACTGGCCCAACTTGAGACATCCCATGGGAGAGGCCAATGCTGGCACTATTAATGAAACTTTGCTATCCTTGCTTGCAGACAGGAGCCTAGCATAACTATCTTCTGAGAGGCATTATTCTACAGCTGATGGAAATAGATGGAGAAATCCACAGCCAAACATGAGGCAGAGTTTGAGGAGATTGTGTAAGAGTTGGGGATACAACTGAGCAAGCAGAAGGACTCAAGGATACTACAAGAAGACCTACAGAGTCAACTACCCTGAACCCATGTGGGGTCACAAAGATTGAACCACCAACCTGAGAGCATACTTGGGCTGGACCTAGAACCCTAGAACCTAGAACTCTACACATTTGTATCAGATGTGCAGTTTGTCATCATGAGGTGTCCCCTAACAATTGGAGCTGGGGCTGTCTCTGACTTAGTTGTCTGCCTTTGGATACCCTTCCTCTAGGTGGGTTGCCATGTCTGGCCTCAGTGTGAGAGGATGTACTTAGCCATGCTCTGCCTTGGTGGGTCTCTGTTTCTTGTACCCTCTCTTTTGGCTCTTTTCTCTTATTAGTGTGTCTTGTGCAATTCCAAAGTGAAAGCTTGTATTCTATTCTATTCTATTCTATTCTATTCTATTCTATTCTATTCTATTCCATTCTATTCTATGCTATTTTAAATGAATGAATGAATGAATGAATGAGAACCTAGCCACAAGGATAAATGTAAACAACTGAACTGTCACTTCTATCTGCTGGAAGAGGGAAAATCAATTTTCTTCAATGAAGTGATAGTGGGCATATCGACCACTCCATGACAGGTTTCATGTTCAGAAGTAGTTGATCAATATAAAATGACCTCCACAGTTATTTTGTGTGTTTTTACTTGGGTACAGATTTGTGTGTTTTGTTTTAGAAGTGGTGTTTTTTTTATTTCTTTCTTAGTTTTTATGTTTTGTTTTGTTTGTATTGTTTCTTAGTTTATTCAGAAAGAACTTAAAGTTCACGGAGTAGTGAGGGGTAGATAATCTGGAAGGACCTGGGGTAGGAGAAGAATATGATCAAAATATATTTAAATTTAAAAATTGTTTTAATATAACTTTAAAAAAGAAAAGAAAGTCCCACAAAAATAAAATCAAGATATACAAAATATAAAACAATAAGAGCACAAAGACAAAAATGGGGAAAGAAAACAGTCTGTCTGTCTGTCTGTCTGTCTCTCTCTTTCTCTCTCTTTCTCTCTCTCTCTCTCTCTCTCTCTCTCTCACACACACACACACACACACAGACACACATATATATATACCAAACAAATAAACAAACAATGACAACAAAAACACCAAACAAAATAAAATAAACAACACAGAGTTCATTTGTGTTAGCCAATTAATCCTGGGCATGGAGCCTAACCTGAATTGTGGTTGATAAGCCCGCTGGCATTGTGTTGAAGGAAACTGATTTTTCTTTTGCCAGCTGGTCTCAATTGTGGATAGCTTCTTGTTTAAAGGCAAAACTTGAGTCGCCTTTCCCTACTAAATGCTAGGCCCATTTGTAGTTTGAATCAATGACGGCCCCTTGAATGCTTTTACAGTCCTTGTGAGTTGATACATGCATCAATCCTGTTGTGTTTTGAGCAAGCTTATTCCTTGGAGTTACCCATAACCTTTGGCTCTTTCAATCTTTCCTCCTCCTCTTCTACATAGATACCTGATCCTTGAGGGGAGAGGTTTGTTGGTGGCATCCTATTAAAGACTGAATGCTCCCAAGTTTCTAAATCTCTACGTACTGTCCAGCTTTGGGTCTCTATTAAATCCCATTGACTTCAAGAATTTATATGATCTTAGTTGGATCTATGGGCACAGTGGAATGCCATCAGGAATCATTTTATTTCTATGGTTTTCAGAAGAGCAATAGTTTTTGGCTCTCCTTTGTGCCTATGAGCTACCTGGTCTCAGGTTCTTGGACATTTTAGCAGTTCCAGGAATGGGTTTCAATAAAAGGTAATTTTATATTTGCTCTAGGGTATTTAATAGTCTCAAAACAATCTTATCATTTTACTCTGCTCTTTTGGACATTCTGCTTTTTCTTCCAGATCCACTCTCAATGTGGTTTGTGTCCAGGTTTCCTAACCTACTGCATTGGAAGGCGTTTAAGTGAGAGACAATCTCATGAGGTTAGGATGAGGGAAGAGTAATGGTAACAGCAGTCATTTTGGCATCCCCACTAGACATCTTGTTAATAAGGCTTTTACCCTGGAAGGGCTTAGCTACTGATCTCTTTTTCCAATAATACTCACCTTTCTGGAACTTGAAGGCCAAAGGAAATTCAAAGTAGTCATCTCTACTAGTAGTTAAAGACACTCCCCCTTCATATAGTTTTCCTCTTTCCCAAGTCAACAACTCCTTTACAAGATGACCTAATCCAGCTGTACATCCATCTCCTATGCATCTATACACCTATATATATAGAAATAAGTGTCTTTTGAATTTTCAAACCTTTTGAATTTAATAACTTTTAAGTTTTAACAGAATCTACCCGAAACAACAAAAGTTAGGCATTTCAGATAAATACAGATTCATATTCTATGAATTAACTCTATGAGAGCTATAAGAGAAATGTTGTGAATATGAAAGTTTAAATAAGTTTTTTTGTTACCCAAGGCTTAAGATCACCTTCCCAAATATAACTCTAGTTCTCTATTATGGGTTGTCTGTAAAGGAATCACCAGAGTACTACATACAAGTAACAAAGCTTCATTCAATTAATGTTTTTCATAAGTTTGTGTATAGTTTTGCCTCATTTTCTTTGTTTTAAATTAGATATTTTCTTTATATACATTTCATATGCTATCCCAAAAGTTCCCTATACCCTCCCCCCACCCTGCTCCCATACCCACCCACTCCCACTTCTTGGCCCTGGCGTTCCCCTGTACTGAGGCATATAAAGTTTGCAATACCAAGGGGCCTCTCTTCCCAGTGATGGCTGACTAGGCCATCTTCTGCTACATATGCAGCATGAGCTATACATGAGCTCTGGGAGTACTGGTTAGTTCATATTGTTGTTCCACCTACATTTTCTTATTACAAAGCTTGCTCTGCAATTCTGAGCACACTATTATCAGACATGTGTCTGCTGAACTATTCTTTTCAAATATTCTTCAATTTTCCAAATTTAGCTTTAGATACATGCTTTTGCCTGTATTATATTTCTTACTCCAGAAATTTTACTAAACCAGAAAAACAAAGTACTGGGCATTCTAATGAAAACAGTTGTTATTGGTTTTGTTGTTTGCCATTTGATGAACTTTTTAAAAAACCATTTTCAAATTGACTTCTGTGACAGTTGCAGCAGTTATCAATATTAGATCAGCCCTTTTCTGACTGTTTTCTCATCAATGTATTTGATAATTTTATACAAGGAAAGATTTGATTTTACATTGTTTCTAAAAAGCTTCTCAGAGGATAAGGACCCATGCTCCTAATAACCTTTGGCTGAAATAACTATGGGGATTTTCAGTTATTACCAAGAGTCCAGTTGGCAATGGAAATAACACCAGAGTGCTTTATTGAGTCTGACACTGTTTACAAAAAGTCTATTGATGGACCATGTCAACTCTAGGCATCCTCCCACCATGCCCCATTGAATGTAACTTTCACTTGAAATTTTATTACCAAATAGGACTCCCAGGATGAAATTAATTATTAAAAAATACATTATGCAAGTTCAAAATGAGCCATTTTCCCTATGTGAATGAATATTTACATGCATTTTAGATCTGGAATAGAAGCTAGGAAGGGGGTAATAGATAATTGGCTGTCCAATAGATCCTCAGCCTTGCAAGGTCAGAATTGCCTCCTTGACACTGGGTAGGCTGTTCAATAATCTGCCTAGATTGAAGGTAATGTATAATCACATCATCTCCCACTTTCCTCCCTTCTACCCCTTCAGTGTCCTACATCTACCTCCCAAATGTATAGCCTCCTCCATTGACCATTGTTGTTACATTTGCAAAGGAGTAAATCAACACATAAAACAACCTGCTGAATCCATGAAAGCTCAGTATTGTTAACCAGTCAGAAGGCTTGTATGTCTTTTTATTTAATTAGTTTTACTTTTAAGCCACTGTTTAATCCATATTTCACACAAAAGGAAGCAATTCATGTTCTTCTGTCATACTTCTCCTCTCCCTGATTCTAGTGGTAAAACCTTGCACCTTTGTGGCAGCTTTCACTATGATTATGATTATGATTATATTGCAGAGATTGTAGTACAATTACATCATTTCCCCTTCCCTTTCCTCTTCCAAAAATCACCCATATATTTTTCCTTTCCCTCCTTCAAATTCATATCCACTTTTTTCACTATTTTTGTCACATTTATATATGTTTATGAACATGTATATGTACATAAATATAGTCTGCTCTGTCTATAGACTGTTATTTATATGTATGTGGAAATGTATGCTATTTAAATGTCTGGCTGATTATTTGGTATCAGATAACCAATTGATGTTCTCTTCCCTAGGGAAGACTATTTCTCCCCATCTCAGCTTTCCTTAATTTGGTCTCGTTCTTTGTGCAGGTTTGAGACCTTCTGGGCTTGCCCTCATGCATTTTCTCCTGCCTGTTGCTGGTGGCCTTGTTCAGCCTACATTTAGGCAGTCATGCTGTTGATAGTTTGTTGGTGTAGTTTCTGAGGTTAGTAGCAAACACAGTCTTATAGCAAACTCCCTATTCCTCTTGTTCTTAAAATTTTTCTGCGCCCCAGCACCGTTTGCAACGTTCTCTGAGTTTTAGGTATGGGAGATTTTTGGTAGATGTATCAATTGGGACTGATCTCCACAACTCTACATTTAATTGGTTGTGGTTCTCTGTGATGGTCCACATCTGTTACAAAGAGAAGTTGCCTTGCTGAAGGGTGACTTAGCTGTGGGTATAAAGACAAATATTTAAAATATAGTTAGGGATTATTCTGGTTTAGTAATGTGTACGTTGTAGGTTCTCCCCCCAGTTCCATGATGTCACTAGGCCTGAGTAGTTGACTAGGTTTCCAGTACCAGACAAGAATTGCTTCTTATTGTGGGGTGGGTCTACTATCCAATTAGAAAACTGTTGGTTACTGTTCAATTACTGTGTTACTGTGTACATGTAGAGTTCTCATGCCAGGTGGGGTGCTGCTCTGGTTCACAGGCATCATAGCTGGGTAGGACTGTTGCCTGCTTCCCTCCTTCGGAAGCTTACATGGCATCTTCTGACACCAACTAGCCCTCAGTGATAATGCCTTCAGATGAGAAGCAATTCAAGAGATTCTATGCTTTCTGTCTGGAGCATATGGTGTCTTCAGCAATGATGACTTAACATTCTACCTCTGGGAGTCAACTAAAGGCAATAGAAATAGACTAATATTTTGGTGATCTATTGGAATAACCATGACCAACAACTTAAATGATTTTTCATTCTTTGTTCAGGTTTTGTTAGATGGTCTTTGGCTCTTGGAGGGAACATCTTGCAGAGAAATCTCAGAAGAAAAAAATCTATATCCATATATATTTACAAATGGACTTACATTTATTATCAGTTTATATTTTAGGTAGATAGTTAATAGTAGGCTTTCTTATGATATTTAAACATTCCTAGTGTTATTTTCTTCCCTCCTTCTGTGTGTATCTCTCTCCTTCCTAGTTAGAGCCCTTCTTTTTTTCCCATTTCCCTGATCAAATCACTTCTCCCTTGCAATTTCCTTCTCTATTGCTCCCTGATCCACACCCCAGTAGTGGACTACTCTTGATTTCCTTCTTTCCACAGGTCCTGCAAGTAGGCACTCATATCTGAAGATTTGGAGCTAAGAGCTTGTGATGGAAGAGAACATACAACATGGTGGGGGGAAATATCATCTCATTTGCAATTTCAGCAACTAATATTCTCACCTAATAACTATTTCCAAATATTTTTAAATTAATGTCATTCTGTTGTGAACTTTAGGGTTCACACAGACTTACCTGTACTGTTGCATACCATTATGCTCTGATAGACAGTTGTGATAGACCAATACCTTAACACCACTGGAATATTTCAGACATACATTAATCCTAGTTGGAATCATGTCTGGTTTTTCACCACAAATGGGGTTAAGATCTCAATTTCTCAATATCATGGCTAAAGCACCCATAGTCACACTTCTACTGATAAACAGCAGTTAAGGATGAATCCGCATGTGAACCATGAAAGGCATGCAGAGCTATCTGAATGCTTCTGATAACATTTTTCTCTATGCCTCTATGGCTTCTTTCTTTGGAACTCATTTACATTTAGCTGGAGAGTGTTTGCATTTCTTTTAAGATATTGATCAAAATGTCCCACTCTATTAACCCTCCTCATCTCAGAATGCTATTTTGCTAAAATAGATTTTAAGGTTTATTTTGTTTTCAGTTATATATGTATATTGAAGGTTGCGCATGATCGCAGATGGCTGTATAGTTTGGAAGGGAATGTGGGATTGATTCCCTGGAGCTGGAGTTACAAGAAGTTGGAGGTAGTCACAGTAAGTTCTAGGAAGTGCTCCTCTTTGTGGTCAGTGTGCTTATTTAACTGTTGAGCCACCTCTTCAGCCTTCTTTTCATTAAATATTATATTTATCCTTATATAATATTTTTATTCTATATTATCATATATAATATATGCTGGTGTGTGTATAGTAATAAAGATTTTTTGTATTCTCATACAACATATTTGAGATCCTTGGAAGAAGAAACAATATCTAAGTGGTCAAGAACATTTAGATAAACAGGTATATTAAAACCTTTATGCTTAGTTTTGTTTTGTTTTGTTTTTGTTATTGTGTTTTGTTTTATTCTTTTGCTGTCAAAGAATTATCTTTTGACAGGACAGAACATTGAGCCTAGGGTTTCTTGCATATGAGACAAGAACTCTAACACTGAGCTATAGTCCCAGCCTTCAATACATCTCTTAGAAAATACCAACTTTGTTGTCTGCTAGGGATCCAGTCCATCTGCAGACATCAAACCCAGACACTATTACTGATGCCAAGAAGTGCTTTCTGACAGGAGCCTGGTATAGCTGTCCTCTGAGAGGCTCTGCCAGAGCCTGACCAATACAGCTGTGGATGCTTGTAGTCAACCATCGGACTGAGCACAGGGTCTCCAGTGGAGGAGTTAGAGAAAGGACTGAAAGAGCTGAAGGGGTTTGTAAGCCCATAGGTAGAACAACAATATCAACCAAACGGACTCCCCCAGAGATCCCAGGGACTAAACCACCAACCACAGAGTACACATGGAGGGACCTATGGCTCTAGCTGCATATGTAGCAGAGGACTGCCTTATCTGGCATCAATGGGAGGGAAGGTCCTTGGTCCTGTGGAGGCTCGATGCCCCAGCTCAGGAAAATGCTAGGGCACTGGTGCAGGAGTGGATAGGTGGGTGGGTGAACACTCTCATAGAAGCAGGGGAGATGGGGGATGGGATAGAGGGATTCTGAAGGGAAAACCAATCGGGAGAGGGGAAAATATTTGAAATGTAAATAAATGAAATAACCAATAAGAGAAAGAAAGAAAGAAAGAAAGAAAGAAAGAAAGAAAGAAAGAAAGAAAGAAAGGAAGGAAGGAAGGAAGGAAGGAAGGAAGGAAGGAAGGAAGGAAGAAAGAAAGAAAGAAAGAAAGAAAGAAAGAAAGAAAGAAAGAAAGAAAGAAAGAAAGAAAGAACTTTACGTTTTTTTTCTCATCACATGAATGCTTTAGAAACATTTCTGCTTGCCTGTATTCATAGAACCTTCTTAACTGTTTAGAACTTGACAAGGACATGAGTTTCTGTGCAACTACTAGATGGTGGGAGGGGGCTTGGGAAGGGTAGGAGTCACTGACTAAAATGAAGCCTCTTCCTATGAACATCACAGAAATTTAAGATAAAGTCCATTTCACAAAGACAGATGACCTTACTGAGAGTGTCTATAATCCATAAATTCACTAATAAAATAAACGTTGGCCTTGGTAGAAGTGGCTTACAAATACACCTTCTTCAAGTATCACTGTGTGACTTTGAGATCTGATTGATGGAACGATTGCCCCATTCACATAGCTTTCCAGAATGCGGCCTTTAGAAAACCCTTTCTTTCAGAATGGCTCATTTGTCCTGGATCGAATTTCTATTATTCCAGGCTTCGTTTTCTGTACAATATTCAAGGAGCCAAGTTTTAACAGTTTACAAATGCCTCCAAATCACATTGATTTTATAATAGCTTTAACATTTACATGGTGCCTGCTGAATCTAATTGTGTCCTAGCATTCTAAGTCTCTTTGCATCTTCACTGCAATCCTGTAGATGGAGCTAACAGGGATTCTAGCTGGGCAGGATGAAGGTAAAGACTTTCATTCATTATCTAATTCATCATTATTTTGTTTGCTAAATGTTTGTTACATAGACCCTTGGCAGAAAATATGGATGGATAAGTGTAGGAGTTACTATCCTCAAAGAATTTATAGAAAGCAGACAACAAGAAAAAAATGAAGAAGGAAAAGATAATGAGTACAGAGCAAAAAACAAAGCCGCATCCAGAGAGTGAGATTTGGTGCTCCAGAGTCAAAGGGGACTAGAAACTAAATAACAGATATGTAGTGAAATGGAAACTTGGCTTTCTACAAGAAATTTAAGCTGGAGAGCATGGTGCATCCCTAAAATATTGGCAGTCAGAGAACTGAGGCAGGGAGATCATGAGTTTTGAGGCCAGTGCCAACCATATAGTCAGACCCTGTCTCAAAAAGACAAAAAATGTGTATAGGGGTATTGCTAAGGAAATTGAGATTCATTTGTGGGACTGGTTTAATTAGTAAGAGAATTTAAAAATTGTCTCAGAAGGAAGTCCATGAAATATTTTATTAGACTTTGAGAGAAAAATAATAGTATAGATAAACTGAAAACTCTGGCAGCCATCAAAAGAAAGAACGATGGAGGTCAAGAAAACTGAGGGAAGGGAAAGCACATTTAAGAGTGGTGAGCTGTGGATCTGAGCTCAAAGGGCTTATCATATCAGGTTGTACGGCAAAACATAAAGCAAAACATAATACCAAGGACACATGGTTATTAATTGAAATAGAAACAGCTTATTATGTGTGAGGTTGTGTATATGCCTGGCCCAGGGAGAAGCACTACTAGGAGGTGTAGCCTTGTTGGAGCGTGTGTGTCACTGTGGGTATGGGCTTTAATATCCTCATCCTAGCTGTTGGGAAGTCAGTATTCTGCTAGTAGCCTTCATGTAGAACTCTCAGCTCCTCCTGCACCGTGCCTGCCTGGATGCTGCCATGTTTCCGTTTTGGCATGTTTTAAGACCCTCTTCCTAACCATGAGGGAGCCAGTCTTCTCATAGTGACCTACAGATGAAGATGTAGAATTCTCAGCTCTTCCTATATCATGCCTTCTTAGATGCTGCCATGTTCCTGCCTTGATGATAATGGACTGAACCTCTGAACCTGTAAGCCAGCCCCAGTTAAATGTTGTCCTTATAAGAGTTTCCTTGGTCATGGTGTCTGTTCACAGTAGTAAAACCCTAACTAAGACATTATGAAAGGAAAAAATATAGCTCTAATGAAGTGAAGAAAAACACCAAAACAACAACAACAACAACAAAACCCAAAAAACAAAAAAACCCAAGCAACTAGCGACATGGCATGGAATCCTTTATATGACCTTTATAATCCATATGTTTTCCATGCATACTCCATTTGTTAGATATAGCCCAGGTAATTCTGGTCTTTCTCTACAAATGGACTTCTTTCCTATGTGTATTTTGATATTTCAGTTCAATACCTGTTTTCCTGCCACAAAGTGTATGCTTAGGGCCTGGAGTGAGATGGGTTGATGAAAACATGGCTGAATGCATACTCCATAGCTGTTGAGTCCTTCCATCCTCCCTCTGTCATAGAGATGTTGCATAATACCACTAATAATAGTCAGATGTATGCCACCCATGTTTTGCTTGCCACCTGTCACTCATACTTGTTGAGGAAAAAGAAGGCGGTGAAATTGGGGAAAAACAGAAAATTGATGTTGACTAAAGAGAGCCAAATAAAAGCTTTATGAAAATAATAGACTACCTTGACTAAGTTCCTTGTGATTTGTCATTATTGATACTTTGGCAGGTGCCATCAATAAGCCTCACAGGGAAACTGCCAAATGAAAATTAAGGAGAAACTATAGATGTGGATAGATACTAGACAGGGCAATCCGGCCATTTATATATTTATATAAAAGTTGATGGTAATGTAAGTAAAGAGCTAATCACTAATTAATTTATTCATTCAACAGAAACATGGAGTGCCTGTTCATACCATGTAGCAATACCTTACTGATGAAGCAGCTGAAGCACTGCCTACCATAGGTGCCTCCAAACAGTCTTGATCAGATCAGTAAACAGGACCACATATGGCTATTTAAATATTAATTATATTGAAAAAAGATATGGTTTTAGTTTCCCTTTCACTCTGGCATATGGCAGGAGCTCTGTAGACACAGACACATGTTGCATAGTCCAGGTGCTAAATTTTCCACCATTAAAAAGTTCTTGTATTGAGGAATTCTGCAAGCATTGTCCTCTGCACTAAATACCCTCACTAAATGAAACCTTTCCACAAAGAAATCTGTCATATCAATTTCCTCCTCTGAAATTTCACACCGATTCCTTACTGCCACCAGGAAGTGGTCCTGAGCTTTAAAAAATGTACTGTGAGTTTTTTGCCTACATGTATGTCTATACTACATGTATGCCTGATATCCAAGAGGTCAGAAGAAGGCACTAGATTACCTGCAACTGGGGAATGGTTGCAGAGATGCTATCCTCTGCCAGAGCAGCCAGTGCTCCTCAGCCCAGAACCATCTATCCACCCACAGCTTCTGAGCTTTTAATATGTATACAAGTTATGAGGGGATCTTATTCTGACGCTGTCTCTGATTCAGTATGGCTGCAGAACAGTATGCTTCTTCTTTGAAGTACCAGCTGTTGCTGCTGCTGTTCATCAGTTATCTCTAGCCATCATTGCTTCTTCAGCTGTCCATACCTATATCTGATATCTATTGCCTCCAGATAAAACCGCCTTGCTTCAGCTGCTAATTTCTTCTTGATAGCATTTTCATGCAAGATGACCTCCTGAATCCACCCAGTTTTCTCATCTTCAAGAAGGCTTCCCCAAAGGCTCAAGGCTCTTAGAGCCTCTCCATACCGTTAGTGAGATGGTTAATGCTGATTGACAGCTTGACAGGATCTAGACTCCCCTGGAAAACAAGCTTTGGTATGCTTGTGAGGGGTTTTCTAGGTTAGGTTAACAGCTGGCTGGCCTGGGAGAACTAACATAGACTAGGTTAGTTGAGGTAAGAAGCTCCACCTTAATTGTTGGCAGTATCTTCCCATGGGCTCCGGCTCAGCCCATGGGAATAAAAGGGAATAAATAATAAATAAATAATAAAATAATAAAAGGGAAAAGTGAGTACAGGGATTCATCTTTCTTTATCTCCTGGCTTTGTATGTAATGTAACCAGTCATCTCAAGCTGCAGTTACCATGATTTCCCTGCCATGGTGTTTATACCATAGAACTGGGAGCCAGAATAAAATCCTTTCTCCCTTAAGTGGTTTGTGTTCAGTATTTAATTACAGCAAGAGGAAATGCAACTGTATTTGGTTCTAAGCTTTAATGACTAGGATATCTCAGTGGAGCTTGATAAGGAGCACTGTTAAGGTCCACTGCCATCAGGATGAGATGGAGCCCAGCAACCTGCTTCATTAGACTATCAGTGACTTTAGTTCCAGAATTTTCCTAACCAAATGCTGAGAAATGCTGTCATGGCAATCTTATTTACATAAGTACTCATAAACACTAAGGTTATATTGACAGTTGACTGACTGAAGTGTTTTAAGTTTATTGCTAAAGATTATAAATCTATACATCTAAAATGTCTAGACTTCAACTCTGACCATGTTGAAACTCTCAATTCAGGGATATTTTAAAATCCCATGTAGAGGTTCTGTCCCCAGAGAACATACTTTAATTCACTGTGAAATAGACCATTGCAATTAGTTTTCTTTGTTCCTAAATATTATTTATTTTCCTAGATGGCCATTACAAAGTCCTGCACACACAGTAGCTTGACAATAGAAATTTACTTTGTTACAATTTCAAAGAGTAGACATAAAGTAAATCTTGGCTGGTCCATATTCCTTCTGAAGGCTGTAGAAAACATCAGTCCCATGCCTCGTTTTTAGCTCTGGGTGATTCCTCATGAAGCAAGGGTTAGAATCTTTGACTGCAGCATTTTAATGTCTGCTTTCTCTGTCATATAACCTCCTTCCCTATGTTTGTAGATTTCATTATAAGGACATCAGTCTTGAAGTTGCAGCTCACCTCACCTTGATTATATCTGTAGAGTACCTGTATAAAGCAATGTTACATTCAGTTGTCTCAAGAATAGGACTTTATGTAGGACAGGATCCAATCCACAACTTTTATAAAACATTCTTATCTACATCTGGTCTTAAAAATGAGAGGCCTAAACAGTGGCTTGGAGCCTTGATGTGGATTATTATCTGTATCAATCAAATATGGATTATTAGAACATGTCTTCAGATTTGGTAGGTGTGGGCTAATTCTAGAAATTTGCTTTCCTAAGAATCCTAGAAAGAAACAAACAAAAAATGAAGTGAATTCTGCCTCACATTCTGGAGGAACTACATCATCAGACAACTTGGTGAAAATGCAGAGTGGCCGAGCAGTGGTGGTGCACGCCTTTAATCCCAGCACTTGGGAGGCAGAGGCAGGCAGATCTCTGATGGTCTGCAGAGTGAGTTCCAGGAGAGCCAGGGCTACACAGAGAAACCCTGTCTCAAAAAACCAAAAAAATAAAAAAATAAAAATAAAAAAGGAAGAAAGAAAATGAAGAGAGTGTAAGTCTGAAGCCACATTTCATTAATATCTCCCAGGATTTAAGATGTTCCTGGCAGCCTCTGTTCCTGGTGCCCTGTTATTGTGCCATAGCAAAGCTTGAAGCAGGAGTCAGGCAGGAATGCAGCATAGTGTGGATCTGGGGAGGAACTGGCCAAAGGCCATGAAAGTAGCCGGTGAGTTTTAGAGGTAAGGCTGAAAGAGAAATAAGAGCTTTGGTAAAGCTCAGAGCCAAGTCAAACCATGGCCTAAATGACCTACACTTGGTAGACACTCTGATAGACAAAAATGGGCTCAGAACTGAACAAAGAATTCTCACCTGAGGAATACCGAATGGCTGAGATGCACCTGAAAAAATGTTCAACATCCTTAATCATCAGGGAAATGCAAATCAAAACAACCCTGAGATTCCACCTCACACCAGTCAGAATGGCTAAGATCAAAAATTCAGGTGATAGCAGATGCTGGCAAGGATGTGGAGAAAGAGGAACACTCCTTCATTGTTGGTGGGATTGCAAGCTTGTACAACCACTCTGGAAATCAGTCTGGCGGTTCCTCAGAAAATTGGACATAGTTCTACTGAAGGATCCCGCAACACCTCTCCTGTGAATATATCCAGAAGATGTACCCAACAGGTAAGAAGGACACATGCTCTACCATGTTCATAACAGCCTTATTTATAATAGCTAGAAGCTGGAAAGAACCCAGATGCCCCTCAACAGAGAAATGGATACAGAAAATGTGGTACATTTACACAATGGAGTACTACTCAGCTATTAAAAAGAATCAATTTATGAAATTCCTAGCCAAATGGATGGACCTGGAGGGCATCATCCTGAGTGAGGTAACACAATCACAAAGGAACTCACACAATATGTACTCACTGATAAGTGGATATTAGCTCAAAACTTAGGATACCCAAGATATACAATTTGCTAAACGCATGAAACTCAAGAAGAATGAAGACCAAAGTGTGGACACTGTGCCCCTTAGAATTGGGAACAAAACACCCAAGGAAGGAGTTACAGAAACAAAGTTTGGAGCTGTGAAGAAAGGATGGACCATCTAAAGACTGCCATATCCAGGGATCCACCCCATAATCAGCTTCCAAACGCTGACACCTTTGCATACACTAGCAAGATTTTGCTGAAAGGACCCAGATATAGCTGTCTCTTCTGAGACTAAGCCGGGGCCTAGCAAACACAGAAGTGGATGCTCACTGTCAGCTATTGGATGGATCACAGGGCTCCCAATGGAGGAGCTAGAGAAAGTATCCAAGGAGCTAAAGGGATCTGTAACCCTATAGGTGGAACAACATTATGAACTAACCAGTACCCCGGAGCTCTAGCTGCATATGTATACAAAGATGGCCTAGTCGGCCATCACTGGAAAGAGAGGCCCATTGGACACACAAACTTTATATACCCCCGTACAGGGGAACGCAGGGCCAAAAAAATGGGAATGGGTGGTTAGGGAAGTGGGGGGTAGGGTATGGGGGACTTTCGGAATAGCATTGAAAATGTAATTGAGGAAAATACGTAATAAAAAATATTAAAAATTTTAAAAAGAGTGTGGAGCAAGCTCCAAGCTCTTTGTAACTGATCTATGATGGTTTTTTTATTGATGGTTTGTGAGTCTAGAAACATTCTAAACCGGAAGTACCCGTGGGACAGAGCCTCAGAATGGAATCCTGACTGAGGCGTTGATTCTCCTTCTTTCTTGCTCATTCTTGCTCTCTCCCTCCCTTTCTATCTTCTATTCTCCTACTACTATGAGCTTCAAGTTTTGTCTTGAGGTAACATACCTTTCATCTTCTTCAAAGAAGTCACATATCACAGATACTCAGGTACACACTAACAACTTTGTCTTTGGGAACAGCTACTGTTATTTCTTCATAGAGCCATTCACAACTATTTTGAATCATCTTACACAAAGATGAATCAAGTTCACAGTAGGGTAAGCTTTTCAACTTGACAAGTGTAAAAGTTGATACTATATTTTAATAAAATGGGAACTACTATAGAGGAGTTTGATATGGTTTGAATTCTTGTATCTTCTCTAAATTCAGTCTTCATGGAAACAGGATGAAGAGTCAGGGCCTTGGTAAGGTGAGTATTTATGTAAAGTCTGTGTGGGAACAGAAACTCTGTGAAGACTCTTAAGCAACTGTCCTTCTTTCCCCCTTCTGCCACGCAAGGGCACAATGTTTTTGCCTTGCCTTCAGAGAGGCAGAAACAATGTGATGTCTTGGAAAGATGACCACAGTCTTTCCCTTCCTTGGCATCAAACCTATCAGAGCCTTGCTTGATCTCAGACTTAGCCCCCAGAACTGTGAAAAATACATCTCTATTGTTTGTCAGTTTTTCCATTTGTAATGTCTGTTATGCTAGCAAAAATCTAGGCAAGCATCCACTGATGTCAGGGGGCAATGCCTCTGTTATGTTGAATTCCGCACAGATTAATGAATGCTTCTTTGCCATTCTACCACACCTCTTTTTCTGTAAAATGGGGCTAACTAAACAATCTGCTGTCCAAGATGCCTGTTATACTAAATAAAACATACCTCATCATGCAAAAGCATCATTCATGTCTTTCTTTAGTCATGGCTTATGGACATATTTCTCTAAGCACTATTTTATTCTAATTTTTGGTATGAGCTTTCAAATTTATTTCTATGATTTACGTGTTCAATCAGGCAAATAAGATTTCTTTCTCTGAAGTCAGACAGTTGTACATATTAGTAGTGGTTCAGAGTAAAAGACAAAATTAAAAGCCACTGATTTTTGTCATTTGTATACAAAGAATAGTGTGGTTTAACCAAAGCCAACATGGAAAATACTCCTTCTCCTCTCACACTCTCTGTGAATAGACTGCTGAGTCACTGTATGTGGCAGCCAAATTCAAGTCTATTAGGCATGCTTCTTTAAGAACTGCCAGAGTGTCATCCAAGGTCTTTCTGCTATTTCTAGATAATTGGAAAATAGAGACAATCTGACCTACACCCTAAATAGCTAGGTATGAACACAGCTCTCTCTCTCTCTCTCTCTCTCTCTCTCTCTCTCTCTCTCTCTCTCTCTCTCTCTTTCTGTGTGTGTGTGTCCATCTGTGCATGTGTATACTAGTAATAATGTCAGAGAAACTTGGTATATTTACAACACAATAGATTGTACAATTTGGGCATATTGTGGGAACTTCAAATAGTCGTGGAACGAAAATCTAAGTGGTACATGATATATAGTGAACAACTAATCATCAATCAGACAGCTAGAGGTTAAATTAATGGGGTGTACTAAATCATTTCCCAAAATTAATGTCAATTTTTTTATAATGAAGACTTTCCTCATTCTTGTGCTTCATGGTACATAGCCATTTTCATTTATTTCTTCATAGTTTTAATTTTAATTCAATACTTCCTTTTTGAACCATGGATTGTTTCAAAACACAGTGCTTAATTTCCAGTGATTAAAATTTTTGTTTTTCTGTTTTTTGCTATCAGTTCTTATTTGATTTCATTTTTGTCAAAATGCATTGATTATCTATTTTAAGTTTGTTGTTTTCTGTCCTATGACACCAGATTTGGCAATCTCTAGTTTGTAATATTTCTGGCAAATTGTTTCTAGATTTAATCTCTGGCTTGATGAACAAAACAAAAAGCAACCCCAAAATAATGAGATCTTAAGTTAATATCAGACAAAGTAGACCTCAAAACGAAGAAAGTGATGAAGAAAAATGTGTTTAAAGTGAGTTTTAATAGGTATTAGGCATTTTTAGTTGAGTCATATTTTAATCCAATAAAGTAATAACTCTTTCCCAACTAGTTTATTTATTTAATCCACCCCTGTTTAAAATTACTATTAACATAGGAGTTGCCATTTTGGTATTTATGATATTTTCTTGTGCATATTATATTAATACTTTGATACCTTCATAAAATATACTTTGATCATATTTATCTTCCATTTCTTCCCCTAAATCCACTCATATGCACTTTTTCTTCTTAGCTCTTCACAATGTTTTCATAAGTAACCCAATGAGGTTCCTGGGTTTGGGTCCAGCCACTGGAGCATGGATGACTTATCAACCCCCATACCTTTAAAGAAAACAGACTTTTTTTCTTCCAGAAGACATCAAGTGTCCCATAACTCCTCTATTATGAGGCAGGTGCTCATGAACCTCTTTTCCATGCTAGGGTGTTGGCTGGCTTGATATATTATAGATGTCTGTACGACATTTATTGCTGCTGTGAGGTCCAGAGGACAGATGTTCTATCATGTCCTGGAGACAGGGTTTCACTCAGTCCTAATTGATCCCCAAGTCTCAATAATCTCTCTCTGTCCCCTCTTCCTCCTAATTCAATGAGTCTTGTTGGGGCAGGAACACATGTGGGGTGTGGCAGTGGGGTAAGGGGTGTAGTGTTTCTATACAGTTACTCTCTATACTCTTTCTGTTCAGCTGTGAGCTTTTGCATTACCCCTAGTCTATGGCACAAGCCACATTTTTTGATGAAGATTAAGAGCTGTGCTAATCTATGTGTAAAGAGATGAGAACTGAGAGGGTAGCTTGATGCTGAGCCAACCTAGCTGTATGATAACAGTAAGTCCATCCTTTAGGCCAGGACTTGAGAACCTATTGTTTGTTCTTTCCTCTAGTTTATGATTCTGGGTCCAAAGCCATTTTTTGGCTACTTGAAAAATTTATGTTTCCATTTATTTATAATGATTTTGAAAACATCACTTGGGAGTTGGAGGGATGGCTCAGCGGTTAAGAGCACTCACTGTTCTTCTAGAGGTCCTGAGTTCAATTCCCAGCTACTACATGGTGGCTCTTAACCATCTGTAATGGGAACGGATGCCCTCTTCTGGTGTGTCTGAAGACAGCAACAGTGTACTCATATATGTGAAAACATCATTTGGAATAGTTTTCTGGGCAGCCCATAGAGATGTATCAAACTATTCATGATTCTCATCACAATATGTTGGTAGCAAAATTTTACTACCTCTGCTGACTTATATAAAGTTTTGTTTGCTTAAGTTCTTTGCCTACTTCAATTTTAAAATGTTATTGTTTATATACAGCTCCACAGTAGGTGGTATTATAATGATTTCTTCAACTAACAAAATTGATTTAGGGATTTGTGAGCACAATAATGCTTCATCGGGTTACCCTTTCTTCTCCCCAGCATATTGCTATTTCCTTTCTGAAATGCCAACTTTGAAATTATTTTGAATTTATTTTCTGCTTGATGAGATTCCTTTGGTTTCTAATTAAAGCTTGATAGACCTGGGAGAAGATTTCTCTTATTTCTCCCTTACCTAAAAACAAACAAACAAACAAAGAAAAAACAAAACCTGAAAACATTATTTCTGGAATCCAGTTTTACCAGTTTCAGAAGTATGAGATACCAACTCTTTTCTTTTCACTGTTGTTGGGCAATGCTGCTAGAAGTGAGAAATGGCTACCAGAAACATCTTTCACATTCAAGTACAGAGAATCCCCAATATTACAGGCTCCATATTACTTTCTGCAGTGGGTGGAGTATTTGTAATCTTAGATCTTTTTCAGCAACTAGACAGAGGCAAGGAGAAATACAGTTTCATTGTCTTCTACTCATCAGTAGTAGAGCAAGAGGCTTATTTTCTGCTTCATCTGTTGGATGGAGTTTTGGAGTCCCTAGGTCCAGATGATTCATTGTATTGGGTTGTACATCTAAGGATCCTGTCTGTGGTTTGTTGTCTGTCTCTAGGCAGACAATGGGGAGATAGAAGATATAGGATTTGTCCCCAGTACTGGGGAAGGACTTTTTCTTGTTTTTGGGCACGAGAATCAAATTTGGAAAAAAATGTATTTTAAAGTCACTTCTTGAGCTACTTCAGTAGCTCTTCAGTCTCATCTTAGACCTGGCTTTATCAATGCTGTTTTTCCCTGTGTGACTTTCTGCTTACTAATGTGCCATTTTATTTATCAGTGTGACTTCTGTTTAATAAAACCTTCTCCATTGTTTATTGTCTTGTACTAGTTGTTGTAGATGATAATTTGTAGATTTCATTTCTATTGACAATGTTGGTATTGGAAATGTGGGAAAACTATATAATCACTGACACACTTATATTTAAAAAAATTACATTCTCCTTAAATTTTTTACACAAACAATGGGATAAATTTGTTATGCCCAAAACATAACAAATTACCAGAAGAGATTTCTAAAAACCTGATTTGTTCATCCCTTATACTTGCTTAATTATTAAAAACATGGCCAGTACCGGGTCACCTTGGGCTTGGAGTCAGCAGACACCCCCAAGGTCCCCTAGAGGAATCTCCATGCGATCTTAGGACCACTGGTGAGTGGAACAAAACTTCTGTTCCAATCCAATCATGCGGGACCTGAGACAGCATTAGAGAAGCAGGAAACCCGGACAGACCAGGGTCACAAGTCGCTTCGGGTTGGCGCCAGCACTTGGTCACTTGGGCACAGAGTCGATGGAAACCCCCAAGGTCCCTAGAGGACAGCTTATAAGACAGACCCTGTTTCGGGCTCCAGATATCGAAGCACCTTCCCTGTCAGAGGAGAGGTGTCTGCCCTGCCTGGGAGGGCTTTGCTGGAGCACCTGGGGGAGCCATCTTGTTTCCCAGATCCCTCTGAGACTAGTCTGTGCAGATGAGATGTGGACTACAGAAGCTAACAGCTTCTGTGACAGGCCAAAGCAACACAGCTTCTGGGATAGATCCTGTTTTGAGCCTTCATCTTTCTGCCAGGAGGGAGATTTGAATGCCAGATATCTGTGCACCTTCCCTGTAAGATGAGAGCTTGCCTGCAGAGTGTGCTCTGACCACTGAAACTCAGAGGAGAGAGCTAGTCTCCCAGGTCTGCTGATAGAGGCTAACAGAATCATGAGAGGATATATCTCTAACCAGAGTAAACTATAACAACTAACTCCAGAGATTACCAGATGGCGAACAGCAAACATAAGAATCTTATTAAAAGGAACCAAGACCACTCACCATCATCAGAATGCAGCACTCCCACCTCACCCAGTCCTGGGCAACCAAACACACTTGAAAAGCTAGACCCGGAAGTAAAAGCATATCTCATGATGATGGTAGAGGCCATCAAGAAGGACTTTAATAACTCACTTAAAGAAATACAGGAGAACACTGCTAAAAAGTTACAAGTTCTTATAGAAAAATACACCCAAACAGGTGATGGAAATGAACAAAACCATACAAGACCTAAAAAGGGAAATGGACACAATAAAGAAAACCCAAAGTGAGGCAAATCTGGAGATAGAAACCTTGGGGGAAAAAATCTGGAACCATCAGCAACAGAATACAAGAGGTGGAAGAGAGAATATCAGGTTCAGAAGATTCCATAGAGAAAATCTGCACAACAATCAAAGACAATGCAAAATGCAAAAAGATCCTAAATCAAAACATTCAGGAAAGCCAGAACACAATGAGAAGACCAAACCTATGGATAATACAAGTAGATGAGAATGAAGATTTTCAACTTAAAGGGCTGGCAAATATCTTCAACAAAATTATAGAAGAAAACTTCCCAAATCTAAAGAAAGAGATGCCCATGAACATACAAGAAGCCTACAGAACTCCAGATAGACTGTACCAGAAAAGAAATTCCTCCTGACACATAATAATCAGAACAGCAAATGCACTAAATAAAGATAGAATATTAAAAGCAGTAAGGGAAAAGGGTCAAGTGACATATAAAGGCAGGCATATCAGAATTACACCAGACTTTTCACCAGAGACTATGAAAGCCAGAAGATCCTGGACAGATGTTATATAAAAACTAAGAGAACACAAATTCCAGCCCAGGCTACTATACCCAGCCAAACTCTCAATTACCATAGATGGAGAAACCAAAGTATTCCATGACAAAACCAAATTCACACATTATCTTTCCACGAATCCAGCCCTTCAAAGGATAATAACAGAAAAAAACCAATACAAGGACAGAAACCATGCCCTGGAAAAAAGCAAGAAAGTAATCCTAAAACAAACATAAAAGAAGACAACCACAAAAACAGAAAGCCAACTCTAACAACAAAAATAATAGGAAGCAACAATTACTTTTCCTTAATATCTCTTAATATCAATGGACTCAACTCCCCAATAAAAACATAAACTAACAGACTTGCTACACAAACAGGACCCAACATTTTGCTGCTTATAGGAAACCCATCTCAGGGAAAAAGACAGACACTACCTCAGAATGAAAAGCTGGAAAACAATTTTCCAAGCAAATGGTCTGAAGAAAGAAGCTGGAGTTGCCATTCTAATATCAAATAAAACCGACTTCCAACCCAAAGTTATCAAAAAAGACAAGGAGGGACACTTCATATCCATCAAAGGTGAAATCCTCCAAGAGGAACTCTCAATTCTGAATATCTATGCTCCAAATGCAAGGGCAGCCACATTCATTAAAGAAACTTTAGTAAAGCTCAAAGCACACATTGAAACTCACACAACAATAGTGGGAGACTTCAACACACCACATTCATCAATTGACAGATTGTAGAAACAGAAAATAAACAGGGACACAGTCAAATTAACAGAAGTTATGAAAGAAATGGATTTAACAGATATCTACAAAACATTTTATCCTAAAACAAAAGGATATACCTTCTTCTCAGCACCTCATGGTACCTTCTCCAAAAGTGACTATATAATTGTTCACAAAACAGGCCTCAACAGATAAAAAATATTGAAATTGTCCCATGCATCCTATCAGATCACCATGGACTAAGGCTGATCTTCAATAACAACATAAATAATAAAAAGCCAGGATTCACGTGGAAACTGAACAACACTCTTCTCAATGAGACCTTGGTCAAGGAAGGAATAAAGGAAGAAATTAAAGGCTTTTTAGAGTTTAATGAAAATGAAGCCACAACATACCCAAACTTATGAGACACAAAAACCATTTCTAAGAGGAAAACTCAGCTCTGAGTGCCTCCAAAAAGAAACTAGAGAGAGCACACACAAGCAGCTTGATCTAAAAGCTCTAGAACAAAAGGAAGCAAATTCACCCAAGAGGAGCACACAGCAGGAAATAATCAAACTCAGGGGTGAAATCAACCAAGTGGAAACAAGAAGAACTATTAAAAGAATCAACCAAAGGAGGAGCTGGTTCTTTGAGAAAATCAACAAGATAGATAAACCCTTAGCCAGACTCAGTAGAGGGCACAGGGACAGCATCCTAATTAACAAAATCAAAAATGAAAAGGGAGAAATAACAACAGATCCTGAAGAAATACAAAACACCATCAGATCCTTCTACACAAGGCTATACTCAACAAAACTAGAAAACCTGGATGAAATGGACAAATTTATAGACAGATACCAGGTACTAAGGTTAAATCAGGATGAGGTTAATGATCTAAACAGACTTATATCCCCTAAAGAAATAGAGCAGTCATTAATAGTATCCCAACCAAAATAAGCCCAGGACCACATGGGTTTAGTGCAGAGTTCTATCAGACCTTCAAAGAAGATCTGATTCCTGTTCTTCACAAAGGATTCCACAAAATAGAAGCAGAAGCTACTCTACCCAATTCATTCTATGAAGCTACAATTACTCTGATACCTAAACCACAGAAAGACCCAACAAAATAGAGAACTTCAGACCAATTTCCCTTATGCATATCAATGCAAAAATCCTCAATAAAATTCTCGCTAACCAAAGGCAAGAACACATTAAAACAATCATCCATCCTGACCAAGTAGGTTTCTTTCCAGGGATGATGGGATGGTTTAATATAAGAAAATCCATCAACTTAATCCACTATATATACAAACTCAAAGACAAAAACCACATGATCATCTCGTTAGATGCTGAGAAAGCCTTTGACAAAATCCAACACCCATTCATGATAAAAATCTTGGAAAGATAGGAATTCAAGGCCCATACCTAAACATAGTAAAAGCATTCTACAGCAGGCCAGTAGCCAACATCAAAGTAAATGGCGAGAAGCTGGAAGCATTCCCACTAAAATCAGGGACTAGACAAGGCTGTCCACTCTCTCCCTACCTATTTAACATTGTACTTGAAGTCCTAGCCAGAGCAATTCGACAATAAAAGGAGATCAAGGGGATACAAATTGGAAAGAAGAAGTCAAAATATCACATTTTGCAGATGATATGATAGTATATATAAGTGACCCTAAAAATTCCATCAGAGAACTCCTAAACCTTGTTATTTAGAGAAACAACACCCTTCTCAATAGTCACAAATAATATAAATGACTCTAACTGAGGAAGTGAAAGATCTGTATGATAAGAATTTGAAGTCTCTGAAGAAAGAAATTAAGGAAGATCTCCGAAGGTAGAAAGATCTCCCATGCTCATGGATTGGCAGGATCAATATAGTGAAAATGGCTATCTTTCCAAAAGCAATCCACAGATTGAATGCAATCCCCATCAAAATTCCTACTCAATTCTTCAATGAATTAGAAAGGGCAATCTGCAAATTCATCTGGAATAAAAAAAAAAAAAAAACCTAGGATAGGAAAAACTCTTCTCAATTATAAAAGAACCTCTGGTGGAATCACCATGCCTGACCTAAAGCTATACTACAGAGCAATTGTGATAAAAACTGCATGTTACTGGTATAGCAACAGACAAGTAGACCAATGGAATAGAATTGAAGACCCAGAAATGAACCCACACACCTATGGTCTCCTGATCTTTGACAAGGGATACAAAACCATCCAGTGGAAAAAAGACAGCATTTTCAACAAATGGTGCTGGTACAACTGGAGGTTAAGATGTAGAAGAATGCGAATTGATCCATTCCTATCTCCTTGTACTAAGGTCAAATCTAAGTGGATCAAGGAACTCCACATAAAACCAGAGACAGTGAAACTTATAGAGGAAAAAGTGGGGAAAAGCCTCAAAGATATGGGCATAGGGAAAAAATTCGTGAATAGAAAAAAAATGGCTTGTGATTTAAGATCAAGAATCTACAAATGGGACCTCATAAAATTGCAAATCTTCTGCAAGGCAAAAGACACCATCAATAAGAAAATAAGACCACCAACAGATTGGGAAAGGATCTTTACCTATGCTAAATCAGATAGAGGGCTAATATCCATTATATATAAAGAACTCAAGCAGATGGACACAAGAATATCAAATAACCCCATTAAAAATGGGGTGCAGAGCTTAACAAAGAATTCTCACCTGAAGAATACCAAATGGTTGAGAACCACCTGAAAAAATGTTCAGCATCATTAATCATCAGGGAATTGCAAATCAAAACAACCCTGAGATTCCACCTCATACCAGTCAGAATGGCTAAGATCAAAAATTCAGGTGACAGCAGATGCTGGCGAGGATGTGGAGAAAGAGGAACACTCCTCCATTGTTGGTGGGATTGGAAGCTTGTACAACCACTCTGGAAATCAGTCTGGCGGTTCCTCAGAAAATTGGACATAGTACTACCATAGGATCATGCAATATCTCTCCTGGGCATATATCCAGAAGATATTCCAACTAGTAAGAAGGACACATGCTCCACTATGTTCATAGCAACCTTATTTATAATAGCCAGAAGCTGGAAAGAACCCAGATGCCCCTCAACAGAGGAATGGATACAGAAAATGTGGTACATTTACACTATGGAGTACTACTCAGCTATTAAAAAAGAATGAATTTATGAAATTCCTAGGCAAATGGATGGACCTGGAGGGCATCATCCTGAGTGAGGTAACCCAATCACACAAGAACTCACATGATATGTACTCAGTGATAAGTGGATATTAGCCCAGATACTTAGAATACCCAAGATATAAGATACAATTTATGAAACTCATGAAACTAAAAAAGAACAAAGACCAAAGTGTGAACACTAGCAAGATTTTGCTGAAAGGACCCTTATATAGCTGTGTCTTGTGAGACTATGCCGGGGCCTAGCAAACACAGAAGTGGATGCTCACAGTCAGCTATTGGATGGATCACAGTGCCCCCAATGGAGGAGCTAGAGAAAGTACCTAAGGAGCTAAAGGGATCTGCAACCCTATATGTGCAACAACAATATGAACTATCCAGTACCCCCCCCCCAGCTCCTGTCTCTAGCTGTATATGTACCAGAAGATGACCTAGTCGACCATCAGTGGAAAGAGAGCCTCAGTGGTAGTGCAAACTTTATATGCCTCAGTATAGGGGAACACCAGAGCCAAGAAGTTGGAGTGGGTGCTTAGAGGAGTGGGTGGGAGAGGGTATGAGGGACTTTTGAGATAGCTCTGGAAATGTAAATGTAGAAAATACCTAATAAAAAATTTTAAAAAATTATTAAAAACATTATTCACTCTAGAAAGTGAGATTTGTACAAAGATCAGGTAATTTATTCAGTAAATAGTAATTCAGCAAATATTGGTAGATTACTAACTACATACTGGGTAAAAATCTGCTCTAAGGAAGGAGGAGGGGCTTTCCGTTTTGAGGAGTAAGTCTTATTGTTTACACTGCTTTCTTGAATCATCTTTTATTAACTCCTATATTAGAATAAATATGTGAACTGTAGTACCCTGGTTTATTTCCTCACAGGAAGTCTGTGTCTGCTGCTCCAGCACTGGTACCACATTGACAGGTGTCCTAGAAATGCCATAGGAGTCACACTGGCAGCTGGAAGGCTGTGGATAATAAACACAGGCCAACCTTATCCCAGCTCGCAGAATTAAGGAAACAAGAAAGGCTAGTGCAGCAATTACCAGCCACACCAACATTTATATACTGCTATTACATAACCACACCTTTTGACCATTGAACTTTACCTGAAGCAACTGTTGTTGACTCTAAATAATTATTTATAAAAATGATAATGTTCTATTTTGAGAATCTGCACTCATAGTTATACTTCAAAGAAGGTTATAGGTGTACAAGGTTTCATATACACATTTCTTAACATCGGGAGACTTCTGTTCAGTTGAAAAATCATCATGTTCAGTGTATTTCATAGCTGCCCACATTTTGCTATCCTCCTATATCTGTTACAAATTATATCACTGTATAGTTCTTAATGAGAAAATGTTACTGACAGGGTACAGGGTTTGCAGTTGCTATAGATCTTTGGACTATTTAAGGCTAATCACTTTTGGAACACTAGTAAACTATTTGTCTTTGCAGGCTTTGATTTTTCACAGCCTACTTTATTTAGTGTTCTTAAACTCTTCAACCTCTCTTCTAACCCACTGACCAGAGGTAGGGGGAAGGAAGGTAAACAGGAAAAAGGGACCTGATTACTAGTAATATTTCAAGGTGATTCCACTCATCATCATCAGGATACCAGCTGTCTAGCTCAATAGTAACTGCCAAACATGAATCAGTAGTGGCAGCTCAATGAGCTGGGATAACACCAGAAATTCTTTGATGTGTTTCTCTCTATGAAAGTGAAGACCAAGAAAGACCAGTGAAGAAGCGAAGCCTTGCTCAGTATAGCAATGCAATGAGTGTCCTCTCACTGTTTGTGGGGTTCTATTTATATTTTTTCTAACCTTCATGTGCCCTCTTAAGTATCTGTTTTCAGCAAAACATCACATTCTCTCTCACAAGACAGCCTTCAGAAAAATATCACATGACACAACTGAGTTGTTAAAGAAACTATAAATACTTAGCATGCTTATTCCTTTTGGTTCATTCATCAAAGCTGCCATCTTTCTTACCAAGTGTCAAGAATGTCCAGTCAAGCTTCATTGAAAGGAGTAACACATTGAGCTTAGACTCTGGCTGCTTCCATCCCTGGACATGGTCCAGATTGCTTGTGTTCTCTGTCCTCATGCTGATTCTTCAGACCAAAGGAAGCCCGATTAATGAGCCCACTCCTCTCATTCCTTTCCTTTTCAGAACTGCCAATTATAACCGGTTCAATGACAAGGCCAATTTGTTCCCTGCCAAGAAGCCAAAGAGGCCAAGGAAGCTGTTGTCAGATGATTCTCTAACACAAGACTAAATTGAATGCATGACAACAAACTGTGATAGCTGTATGGCATTCTCCCCGTGTGAGCATCCACCTGAATTGATTGTATTTTGTCCTCTCTGCCTCCAAGACTCTTTAAGAAAGGTAGTCATTGCCTTACTGAAAGGATTAACCCAGTTGTTCATACCTTTTTCTTTGATAGGCCATGATGTAGACACTGGTCAGATAATTAGTGCTTCCTGTAGCATTTTTAAAGCATATTCCATTAATCTATAACAACCTCTTCTTTGGGAGTCAGTGGTCCTTGTTTTCTAGTAACTAGTATGGGTCTCAGTATATGAATTCTCAGCAGTAAAACTAGAATATGTCTGGGAAGCTGGGATAAAGTTTGCTACCCTTACTCCCATTCAGTATAAGCAACTTTTACCATATTTGGGCTTCTTTGTTTGTTCTATGATTGCTGTCTCCCAGATGAGAGACTGAAAATTTAAGTGTTGGAAATTAATTTGAGTTAACATTAGTTTGTAGAATAAGACAAGATCCAGATTTGACCTCTGCTCTCCAACTCTGTAACATTTCTTAGTCGTAAGATTGTAGACCCAAGGGGAATGTTGCAAATACATGGCCTCACCTCTCTTCTCTTGGATCATAGTAAATCGCAGTTAAAATGAAACACTGTGGATTCCTTATATACAATAGCTCATAGACACCCATGGTTGTATGTAATTTTTGGAATGATATGTAAATAACTTCTCCTCTGTTGTTTTCTGGTATCTTGTCTATAGAAATCCACCTTGTGAATCCATCAGTAGTGTCTGTGAGAAACAGGTTTGAGAAACTCTTTGAATGGCCAAAACCTAAACATGACTAACGTTCTAATTTGTATAATACTCCCTGTGTTCTTTTATTATTCCATGGCTAACTTTACTGTTCTTTCCATTTAACTTTTGGAATTGACTTAGTTAATGAAAATTAGCATTGTAACAGCCTCACCTTCTTCAACACATTATTCTATCTCCTTGCATAAATAAGCTGAGGAATATAAAAGTAGTTGGGGCAGTGCCAGATCATAATATGATAGCAACTATCATTTGCATCTTCATTCCTGTTGACTGAAACATGTCTATACCTGGAACTGGAAAGATCTTTGCAATACTCCATAAAGATGTCCTGTTTTACCTAGGATTTCTATTTTCCGAGGCATGCATTGGGTCTCCCTAGTTCATCCAATTGCTCTCTGCAGGTGGTAGATGCCTATGTGTCTAACTCAGAGTGGTTCTTCCAATTCAGAGACTAATGGCCTGAGGATAAGCCTTGCTTCCCTCTGCCCTATCAGTATTTCCTCAGTGCTGACTGTGGACTTTGGAGCTGCTGTATTCTGTTCTGCCCTGGTTATCACAACCCACCCCCTGGAGCCTCCTGCTCCTTCACCAGTGCTTTGCTGTCTACTTTTTTATTAACATCTTTAGTGAACTCTGAAGCCCTGGCCTTCAATATCCTGTTCTCAGACCACAGCATCTTTAAAAAAGCACTTCCATTTTAAAAGACTGTTAATGTTGTCCACTTAAATATCCCATTTGCTCAGCACTCTCCTTCAAGAAGAAACGGAAAGCATGTGTGGAAATGTTGGATATGACTTACCATCTCAACTTTAGACCTTGAAACAGATCTTCTTGTCCAGTATCACCCAGCTGAGGGAGGGTGTGGTCTCACTTACTGAAGGCTCACTCATCCATTTGTATTGTTAAAATACTTTCTCTGGCATCTTAAGGTTAGATCCAACTCATTCAACTTCACCATTCATTCTGTCTTAAGTCTGAGGTCCAGCTGTCTGCCTGTGAACTTACTCACATCTCCATGTCAAAAAAGAAACACAAAAATGTCTACATCTCCAACTGGTACTCTAGTTCTCCCCATTCTTCCATACCACAGCTACTTACAATGATTGTCACCTGAAGTCTGGCTTCCTTATTCTCCGTTTCTTCTGTTCTGATTAGCCTTTTTGTTCTTGCTTAATTATGTGTTTGTTTACTTACTTACTTACTTATTACACCCCAACCAGTTCCCAGCCTCTCCTCTCAGAGACCCCACCTTCCATCCCCCTCAGTCCATCCATTCCTCCTCCCTTTCTCTTCAGAAGAGCACAGGCCTCCATGGATCTCAAGCAGCCATGGCATATCAAGTTGCAATAAAAGTAGCCACCTCCTCTCCTATTAAAAGATGGATGTGGCAATCTGGAAGGAGGCAAGGGCCCCAAAATCAGGCAACAGAGTCAGAGACAGCCCTTGCTCATGCTGTTAAGATTCCCCAAGAAGACCAATATACAGAGCGTCTAGATCAGTCCCATGCAGGCTCTCTGGTTGATTATTCAGTCTCTGTGAGCCCCTATGTGCTCAGGTTAATTGATTCTGTGGATTTTCTTATGGTGTCTTGTATCTCGCTGGCTCCTATAATCATTCCTCTACCTCTTTCACAGGACTCCTCAATCTCTACCTAATGTTTGGCTCTGAGTCTCTGCATCTGTTTCCATCTTTTGCCAGGTGAAGCCTCTCTGATGACAGTTGGGCTAGGCAAATAATTAGGAATAATTTCATTGATTTTTTTTCTCAGACATGTTTGGTTCTATCCTAGACTTCTGGGTCTTGGAAAGAACCCAGATGCCCCTCAACAGAGGAATGGATACAGAAAATGTGGTACATTTACACAATGGAGTACTACTCAGCTTTTAAAAAAATGAATTTATGAAATTCCTAGGCAAATGGATGGACCTGGAGGGCATCATCCTGAGTGAGGTAACCCAATCACAAAGGAACTCGCACAATATATACTCACTGATAAGTGGATATTAGCCCAGAAACTTAGGATACCCAAGATATAAGATACAATTTGCTAAACGCACGAAATTCAAGAAGAATGAAGACCAAAGTGTGGACACTTTGCCCCTTCTTAGAAATGGGAACAAAACACCCATGGAAGGAGTTACAGAGACAAAATTTGGAGCTGTGAAGAAAGGATGGACCATCTAGTGATTGCCATATGCAGGGATCCATCCCATAATCAGCTTCCAAATGCTGACACCATTGCATACACTAGCAAGATTTTGCTGAAAGGACCCAGATATAACTGTCTTTTGTGAGACTATGCCGGAGCCCCAGGGCCAAAAAGGGGAGTGGGTGGGTAGGGGATTGGGGGGTGGGTATGGGGGACTTTTGGGATAGCATTGAAAATGTAAACGAGGAAAATACCTAATAAAAAAATAAATTAAACACTTCTTAAAGTACTTCTCGGCCATTAGAGATTCTTGTTGAGAATTCCTTTTTTAGATCTGTTCTCTATTTTTTAATTGTATTATTGATGTCTTGGTTTCTAGTTTCTTGAGTTCTTTATATATTTTGGAAATTAGCCCTCTGTCTGATGTAAAGTTGGTGAAGATACTTTCTCATTCTATAAGCTACCATTTTGTCCTATTGACGGTGTCCTTTGTCTTACAGAAGCTTTAAAGCTCCACTAGGTCCCATTTATTAATTGTTGATCTTAGTGCCTGTGTGATTCGTGTTCTGTTCAGGAAGTTGTCTCCTGTGCCAATACATTCAAAGCTATGTCACAGTTTCTCTTCCATCATATTTACTGTATTTGGATTTATGTTATGTTCTTTGATCTACATGGAGTTGAGTTTTGTGGAGGGTGATAGATATGAATCTATCATCATTCTTTTACATTTTTGACATCCAGTTAGACCAGCTCCATTTGTTGAAGATTCTTTCTTTTATCATTGCATAATTTTGGCTTCTCTGTCAAAAATCAAGTGTCCATAAGTGTAGATTTACTCCTGGGTCATTAATTTGATTCCACTGATCAAGCTGTCTGTTCCATTGTTTCTGTCAAGATGACCTGGCCATTGGTGAGAGTGAAATATTGAAATCTCCAACTATTAATGTGGGGTTTCAGTGTGTGATTTAAGCTTTAAGTATGTTTCTTTTACAAATGTGGGTGTCTGTGAATTTGGGGCATAGATGTTCAAAAATGAGACATCATCTTGATGGATATTTTTGTTTACAGACTATGAAGTGTCTTTTCCCATTCCTTCTGATTAATTTTGGTTGGGAGTCTATTTTCATACATGTTAGAACTGTTACATCAGCTTGCTTCTTGGGTCCATTTGTTTGGAAAATATTTTTCCAACCCTTTATTATGATGTAATGTCTATCTTTGATATTGAAATGTTTCTTGTATTTAGCAGAAGGATGGATTCTGTCTTCGTATCTAGTATGCTAGCCTATGTCTTTTTATAGGGAAATTTGGTCTATTGATGTTGAGAAATATTAACAAACAATGATTGTTAATTCCTATTATTTTGATGGTGGTAATGGTAGCATGTGTGTGTGTGTTTGCTTGTGTGTGTGTGCTTGTGTATGTGTGTATGTGTGTGTGTGTGGGTGTGTGTGCTTGTGTGTGTGTGTGTGCTTGTGTGTGTTTGCTTCCTTTCTTTTGGTTTTTCGTGATGTGAAATTATTTATTCTCTGTGTAATTAATTTTCTTGGGTGTAATTAATCACCCTATGTTGGAATTTTTCTTCTTGTGTCTTCTGTAGGAGTAGATTCATGAATAGATAATGCTTAAAATTGTCATGAAATATCTTGTATGTTTCCACCTGTGGTAATTGAAAGGTTTTTTAGGGTATAGTAGTCTGTGATGGCATTTTTGGTCTCTTAAAGTCTGCATAATATCTTTCCAGACCCTGCTGGCTTTTAGAGTCTCTTTTGAGAAGTTTGGTGTAATTCTAATAGGTCTGCCTTTATATGTTACTTGGTATTATTTCCCTTGCAACTCTTACTATTCTTTCTCTGTTCTGTAAAGTTCTATACAGTTTTGATTACTATGTGATGAGGAGACTTTCTTTTCTGGTTTAATATATTTGGCATTCTGTAGCTTCTTGTGTGTTTATAGGCATTTCTTTCTTTAGGTTAGGGAGACTTTCTTCTATGATTTTGTTGAAAATATTTTCTGGGTCTTTGAGCTGGGACTCTTTTTCTTCTACTCCTATTATTCTTAAGTTTCATCTTTTTGTAGTATCCCAGATTTCCTTGATATCTTATGTCAGAAATTTTTTTGATTTAACACATTATTTGATTGATATATCAATTTCTTCTATCATTTCTTCATCCCTTGAGACTCTTTCTTATTCTATTGGTGATGCTTGTATCAGTAATTCCTGTCCACTTACCTAGATTCTATTCTCCAGGACTAGCTCAGTTTGTGTTTTCTTTATTGCTTCTATTTCCATTTATACATCTTGAATAGTTTTTTATTTGCTTTCTACCATTGATATTTTCATGGATTTCATTAAGGGATTTAGTCTTTTCCTCTTTATACACCTTATATTCAATTCATAAGATCGAATATAAGGTCACTTTCTTATTCTGTAGCTGTGTTAGAATATCCATGGGTTGCTGTAGTAGGATAGGTGGACGCGGGTGGTGCCATATTGCCCTGATTGTTGTTGATTGTATTCTTAACCTGGCTTCTAGTCATCTGTATTTTTGGGTTATTATAGGTTTAGGTGCTGGTTTTTGGAGTGTAATTTTGTTAGATTAATCTTTTTAAGACTTTTTTCTGTTTAGTCTCTGTTTCCTCTATGGTCTTCTAGCCTGAGTGGCCTGAGTTTTGTTAACCAGAAGGTCTTCATGACCAGCAGGGTGTCTCCACTGAGATTTTTGCAGCCTGAGTGACCTTTGATGTTTTCTGTTTTCTTTTTTTTTCCTTTTTCCTTTTATTGGATTATTTTCTTTATTTACATTTCGAATGTTATTCCGTTTCCAGGTCCCCAATCTGGAAACCCCCTATCCCATCCACCTTCCCCCTGTCTCTATGAGGGTACTTGTTCACCCATCTACCCACTCCTGCCTTCTAGCCCTGTCATTCTCTTATACTGGGACACGGAACCCACTCAGGGCCAAGAGCCATTCCTGCCACTGATGTCCAACAAGGCCATCCTCTGCCACATATATGGCCAGAGCCATGAGTCCCTCTGTGTGTACTATTTAGTTAGTGGTCTAGTCCCTGGAAGCACTGGGGGGTCTGGCCAGTTGACACTGTTGCTCCCCCCATGGGGATAGAAGCCCCCTCTGCTCCTTGAGTTCCTTCTCCAACTCCTCTATCTGTACAAAGGTTGACTGTGGGCATCCACCTATGTATTTGTCAGGCTCTGGCAGAGACTTTCAGGAGACAGCCATATCAGGCTTCTGTCAGCAAGCACTTCCCAACATTCACAATAGCATCCCAGTTGTTTGACTGTATATGGGATGGATCCTCAGGTGGGGCAGTCTCTGGATGGCCTTTCGTTCAGTCTCTGCTCCTCACTTTGTTTCCATATTTTGTTCTGTGAGTATTTTGTTTCCCCTTCTAAGAAGCACTGAAGCATCCACACTTTGGCCTTCCTTCTTCTTGAGCTTCATATGGCATATGAATTGTATCTTGGATATTCTGAAATTTCGGACTAATATCCACTTATCAGTGAGTGCCTACCATGTGTGTTCTTTTGTGACTAAGTTATCTTGCTCAGGATGATATTTTCAAGTTCCATCCATTTGCCTGTGAATTTCATGAAGTAATAGTTTTTAATAGCTAAGTAGTATTCCATTGTGCAAATGTACCACATTTTTTGTATCCATTCTTCTGTTGAGGGACATCTGGGTTGTTTCCAGCTTCTGGCTATTATGAATATGGCTGCTATGACCATTGTGGAGCATGTGTCCTTATTACATGTTGGAGCATCTTCTGAGTATATGCCCAGGAGTGGTATAGCTGGGTCCTTAGCTAGTAAGTACTATATCCAATTTTCTGAGGAACCACTGACTGATTTCCAGAGTGGTTGTACAAGTTTGCGATCCCATCAGCAATGGAGAAATGTTCCCTCTTTCTTCACACCCTCACCAGTATTTGTTGTCACCTGAGTTTCTTATTTTAGCCATTCTGACTAAGGTGGAATATCTGGGTTGTCTTGATTTGCATATCCTTGATGACTAAGGATGTTGAACATTTCTTTAGGTGGAAATGTTTCTTTCATTTCTTGGTCATTCAAGTTTCCTCAGTTGCAAATTCTCTGGCTCTATTCCCCATTTTTATAGGGTTATTTGGGTCTCTGAAGTCTAGCTTCTTGAGTTCTTTGTATATATTGAATATTAGCCCTCTATTGGATGTAGGGTTGTTAAAGGTGTTTTCCCAATCGATTGGTTGCTGTTTTGTCCTACTGACAGTGTTCTTTGCCGATAGAAGCTTTGCAATTTTATGAGGTCCCATTTGTCGATTTCTGATCTTAGAGCATTAGTAATTGGTGTTCTGTTCAGGAAATTTCCCCCTGTTGCCTATGTGTTCAACACATTTCCCCACTTTCTCTTCTATTAGATTCAGTGTATCTGGTTTTATGTGGAGGTCATTAATCCACCTGGAATTGTGCTTTGTACAAGGATATAAGCATGGATCAATTTGTATTCTTCTACATGTTGGCCTCCAGTTGAACCAGCACCATTTGTTGAAAATGCTGTGTTTGGGGCTGGAGAGATGGCTCAGTGGTTAAGAGCACTGACTGATCTTGCAGAGGTTCTGAGTTCAAGTCCCAGCAACCACATGGTGGTTCAAAACCATATGTTATGGGATCAGATGCCCCCTTCTGGTGTGTCTGAAGACAGTAACAATGTACTCACATATTTAAAATAAATAAATAAATAATTTATCACAATTGCTCTATAGTACAGCTTGAGGTTAGGGATGGTGATTCTACCAGAGGTTCTTTTATTGTTGAGAATAGTTTTTGCTATCCTAGGATTTTTGTTATTGCAGATGAATTTGCAAATTGCCCTTTCTAACTCTGTGAGGAATTGCATTGGAATTTTGATGGGGATAGCATAGAATATGTAGATTGCTTTCAGCATGATAGCCATTTTTACTATATTAATCCTGCCAATTGATGAGCATAGGAGATCTTTCAGTCTTCTGAGGTCTTCTTCAATTTCTGTCTTTAGAGACTTGAAGTTCTTGTTTTACACATCTTTCACTTGTTTGGTTAGACTAACACCAAGATATTTTATATTGTTTTTTACTATTGTGCTGTGTGTTGTTTCTCTAATTTCCTTGTCCTTTGAGTAGAGGAAGGCTACTGATTTGTTTGAGTTGTTTTGTTTGTTTGTTTGTTTGTTTTGCCTAGCAGTATTCTTTGATGATCTGGTGGGATGCAAGGATTTTAATTTTCTCTTATCTGTTGAGGCTCACTTGTGCCCAATTATATTGTCAATATTGGAGAAGGTTCTGCGAGATGCTGAGAAGGTATATACTTTTATTTTTTTGTGTGAAAAGTTATGTTACATTCATTTTGTTCATAATTATTTTCATTGTTTCTCTACTTATTTTCTGTTTTATATGACCTGTTTATTGGAAATTACAATGTTAAAGTCCCCCACTATTATTGTATATGGTTTAATGTGTGATTTGAACTTTAGTAAAATGATGTAAGTGGCTACCCTTTCATTTGGGGCACAGAGGTTCAGAATTGAGATATCACTTTAGTGTGTTTTTTTTTCCTTTGATGAATATGAAGTGCCCTTCCCAATCTTTTTTCATAACTTTTGGTTAAAAGTCTATTTTATTAGATATTAAAATGGCTAATGCAGTTTGTTTCTTAGGTCTGTTTGCTAGGAAAATCTTTTTTCAGCCATTTACTCTCAGGTTAGTGCTCCAGAGCCATGCCTAGATTCCTACTGCCATGCTACCTGCTGTGATATTTATATATTAACCCTCTTAACTGCAAGCCCCAAATAAAACTCTTTCTTTGATAAGTTACCTTAGTCATGGCATATTATCACAGGAAATGAAAGGTAACTAAAGCAGGTAACATTAACTAAGACAGGTAATGTAAATACTATTAATGATAATTCCTTCCTTATGAAATGTGTTAGTCAGGGTTCTCTAGGGTCACAGAACTTATGGGTAGTCTCTCTATAGTAAAAGAATTTGTTGATGACTTACAGTCTGCAGTCCAACTCCCTACCAATGGTCAGCAGCAGCTGTGAATGAAGTCCAAGGATCTAGCCCTAGCTCAGTCCCACAAAGCCAGCAGGTGAAGAAGAGAGAATCTTCCTTCTTCAATTATCCTTATGTAGGTCTCCAGCAGAAGGTGTGGATCAGATTAAAGGTGTGTACTGCCATGCCTGGATCTGACTTGCTTTTTCCCAGATGACCTTAAACTCAGAGCTCTCCTTGCCTTAGATTCCTGGGATTCATAGCCACTATGCCTCAAAATCTCCATGCCAAAATCCAAGTCAGAAACTTGTATCTCCCAGCCTCAAGATCTGGATCACAGGTGAGCCTTCCAATTGTGGATTGTAGTTCATTCCACATAGAGTCAAGTTGACAACCAGGAACAGCCACTACATGAACTAATCAGCTCCCAAATTTCTAACTGTATTGGGGATAGGAATTCAATGTAGTAATTTCTTAGAGACCTAAATCTATTACAGAAAAGAAAGATTAGGTGGGAGTGGATGGGTTGGGGAGCAGGGCAGGGGGAGGGTATAGGGTACTTTGGGGATAGCATTTGAAATGTAGATGAAGAAAATATCTAATAGAAAAATTAAAAAAAGAAAAAGAAAATCACTAATAAAGTCTTTCCCCTTCTCCCCCCGAAACAAAAAGAAAAGAAAAGAAGGATTAATGGGAAGAAGAATAGAAAGCTTCAAGAAGGCCAATGAGAAGTTCCAAGTGGCAATATCTGGTTATAGAAATGATATATTACATGGTGGACAGGGTCTTATTTACTATAAAAATTGTCTCTATTAATTCCACTAGGCATCCTTATCCTTTGGCTAGAAACAGTCTACAGGAAGCATGACATTGTTGTAGATGCAGAAATAGAATAAGACAATTAGAAACTGTGACTATTTGTGAATTATATTTCATTTTGCAGAAGATCTAACTAACGTAACACATGACTACTACTTTATAAACTTTATCCACCTAACTTCCTTAATTTCTATCCAAACACTTTCTTCTCATCTATTTCCTTAGGCATAACTTTATCTTCTTATTATTCTGGAATACTAATTTTTCTCCTTGCCCTCACCAGTTCATTACCCAAGTTGTTGCCAAATATTCTCCTTTTTCATATGCAAATTCAATTTGGGAGCTCCCCAGCAACCAGATTCCACTTTTTCACTGGACAATTAGGAGCAAAAGCCAAGCTCTTTAGCATGGCCACAGAGATCTGCCAAAATTTTTCTTCTGGGTTTACTTTGCTTTAGCTCTCAATGCTTCCCCACTGCCACTGAATTCACAGCACATTCCACTCAGTAAACTTAACTCAGACACAAATAACAGCATCTCTCATTCTTTGTGCACTGCCTTCTGCTTATAGTGCCTCCACTATAGTTGTCTCCCTCTGTTCTACAGCATAATTATTAACTGTTACCCAGTTAGTAGCCGAAATATTATTTTCAGTCGATGGGTCGTCTCTCTGGACTGCGTAGGAATTAGACTTTCACACAGTACAGCACTGTGCTTGGATCCATGCCCAAATATTCTGGTTTAATTAGTTTACAACATGGATGACTATTGAGACTATATAAAATCTCTTAGTGTATGCACATGAGAAGCTAGCTCAGAACTGAGAACACAGCTTGTGAGTTCTCTCTGATGAGCCAAACTCCTGGCAAGAGTTTAGAACTCCTAGTGTGTACAGCATCTGAAGGTACTTCTCATATGTATGAATATACCATGAATATACCAGACCCTAAAGTAGGACTTGATAGGCAGATAGAAAACATACCTATCTAGATTTGTATCCTCAAAGAAAAAGATCAGTGTTACTGTCTCAAATGTTAAGGAATGCACTGTGCTCACTAAGGCCATGCATTAAAAGCTCTGACTGTGGAGTTCACATAAAGGTACACATAAGAAAATTGTCATTTCTTCACACACAATATCATATCAGACTTAGATAGAAACACTGAACATCTCAGACCCTAAAGACAAGAGGTCCTGAGTTCAATTCCCAGCAACCACATGGTGGCTCAAAACTATCTGTAATGGAATCCAACACCCTTTTCTGGTGTGTCTTAAGACAAGGACAGTTTACTTACATACTACATAAAACAAATAAATCTTTTTTAAAAAAGAAAGAAAATATTGAATGTCATACAATCTGAAGTAAGTCTAAGTAAACTTTTTGTTGATGATTGATTTCAGTTGCTGTTTCAGATAAAGATAATATCCTTAGAAATAAAAAAGCTTGGAAGTTTGCAAGTTGTCCACTCTACCTCCAGTGCTAGTAAACACTAAATTTGAATGGCTCTATTCAGAATTGATGTAAAGTAATTGATCATCTTCATCACCATATGTAGGAAGGGGCTGCACAAGAGATCCAGCCAGGCACTGCTGTGAATATGTTTGACCCAAATGCTTGGTAGGCTGAGAAGGAAGATCTGTGAGTTCAAAGGTTAGATTGGACTGCACTGTCTTGGACACTCATACACCAGGGCAGAGCAAACACAGCCAAGGAGAACAACAGGAACCCAGGGGTACATTTTGCTTATCCAATTGGCTCTACAGGTGACACATCCAGGACTTGAAACAGTCTTGTTCCTAGCTGCAACTCTCTGTAGACTGCCTTTATGGGGTTACCTTGCTGAATTAATTTAGAACAATACAAGGACAATAGTTGAGATTAAATAAAAGTACTTTCCACCCGAATATAAAGTTTCTTTCAGCTTCATTTCAGAATGATGAAAAAGTAAAGGACAAAGCAGTGTAAACTTTTAGTGAGGACATGATAATGAAGAAAGTAAAAAATAAACTCCAAAACAAGAGAAAAGAAGCTAAAAGAATACTTACATCAGTTTTGTGATTTTTTAAATCAGTGACTGGTAGCAGAGAAAAAACAAAAACAGCCTTTGAGAAGATATTTAACCAAAGCCATGTAAGTGTGACAGGAGAGTTTTAGAAACAAGGGACTAAATCCTGCTGGCAAATAGATGGTGATCATGGGTACTGATCAAACTGTATTTGAAATTATATGATGAATATGATGCTATATCTGTATTGTTGGGAGCAGTCCAAGGATTAAATTATTTCCTATCATATGTTTACTCACTGGTGAAGGCCTATTTCTTCCAGAAGATTATATTCTCTGAACTATTGGCCGTATGGCTTGTTTTAGCCACTGGATAGGAAGACATGAAGCTAGCAAAGGCTGAGTGAAAGTATTTCTTGTTTGCTTGTTTTTTGTTTTGCCCTTGGATGTGACAACAAACAAGAGGAATGAGTATTCTGTAGATTAAGCTTGGACATTGTCTACAATTTGCTACTCCAACCAGCAAACCCAGGTCCCAGCAAACTTTCATGTGGCAAGTACGCATAAAGCATAAAGTGAAATGTGTATTTCAGTAACTCACTGAGTTTGAGGACCATTTTTAACAGCGTACCATGAGAGTTAAATGTGATGCAGGTTTGGCATCACATGAAACTGATTTTTAAAATACTGAAAATATGTGACAAAGCCAACTTTGTTGAAGTTAGACGGAAAAATCAAATGAATCAAGGGAAAAGAAATTCAAAGGATATGATAATAAGATCTAAAAGGGATATAATCAACGGGGGTTAGGGAGGAAAACCTCCACACTAATTCTGTATTTTCAACAGCCTGCTGTATAAAAAGGAAAGACAGACACAGATATTAAATTTGAAGTTATATAAACCCTTTATATAATTTCAAATTAATTTAGGAAAATGCATTTAGATATGTATATAGAAATAAATGATGCCCTCAAGTCAACAGTATCAGTGACTTCAAAAAAATCAAATCTGGACTACCTTGCAACCCAAACTTCTCCTATGTATCCTTCAGTGTACTAAAATCAGGAAACAAAGTAACAGAGGAACTCAATAAATGGAAAAGATTCTAGATTAAAAATACCGAAGCTGATTTGATTTGAGCAGATCCAATGTTGTTTTGAGTGAGGTATATTTGGTGATGTTCTACCCACTGGCTCTCTATCTTTCTCTGCTAAACACCAGTGTCATACTTCAATATATTATTCATATATTTTTCCTAGTTTCTCATGCCAAAGAAGCAATGTATCTTCAAGTGAAAATATGCTTGTGTCAGTAAAGTCGTCTTTATTGAAAATAAAAATGAAAACACAACCTGAGAGATAGAAAGCAATGTCCATCTTTATCAAAATGGATACTTGGTGATTTGTGTGTGTGTGTTCATTTTACACTAGGAAACAACTAAGGGTTGTTACAGAAATTCTAACAGGTTGTAAGAGTTTCCCCAGTTCCCAATAGGTATGACTGTGTCAGAGTATATAGACATAGAGAGATTGTAAAAGCCACATGGATTATGATAGATTTTAGCACTATCAGGGGAAATCGGGATAATTTGAAATAGTAAATTTAGAAAACATCTTTTTAAACTGTATGAGTGGTAAGAGAATTTCATGATTCAGAATGATGTGATATTTTAAAGTTGGTTTGCTTCCTTATAGGAAATAATAGAAACAATACATACACATTCAAATAAAATTATGTTAGAAAGGAAAATAAGTACTCCATTTCATCAATGCTTTGAGTGAGTTTTATGGTTGGGTAGACACTAGTCATCTGTTAGCCATGCTGAAAACCTATATAAAGAGCATGTGAATTGGACATACTATTACCCATTTCATAGCCAAAATTTAGTTTAAAGTTGTAGCTACAATATGGGTGCATCGTTGCTTACAGCAACCTAAATGGAATTGCTTAGTGATGTTCATGGTATTGAAAACTCTCTGAAGATTTATCCCAAAGTCACCATGGGGAAGAAGCCTCCACCACAGAACCTAGCAAGTTTTTGCTTCATCTGACTGAGCTTCTATTTTCTATTAAATTATTTCTTTAAAAGGGAAAAACGTATTTACTAATTTCCCTTGGAGTTCAATGGTTATATCATATAAACATCAGAGAAGCAGTAAGACAGACTTAGTCTCAAATTTTCAGTTACTCAGTTTGGGGGGATATTGAGGAAGTATGGATAAAATGTGTGTACAGATAACCCTGGAATTGAATAAAGCCTTAACGAAGTGCAAAGTCCACCTATGTTTAAAGGCTAAGGGTTAAATACAGCTACATGGCCAGTATTGTGCAAGGCTATCACCAGACCACCACAACCAAAAAAATCGGCTGAGGTCTTGGACTAAATACAAACAAACAAACAACAATAACACACAAGTTGTGCATGAGTGTTCCTTACTCTCTGGTTTCTAAATGCATTAACAACCTGGTATCTGTGACTTCCCCATCATGATTTACTATACTTCAAAACAGATCCACAATAAACCCCTCCTTAAAAAGGAAAAACAATCTGTGTATAAGAGCTCTGCCATCTCTGGCAAATACTATTTCATTGCAGATGTGCACTAACTGCGGTGCTTGTAGTCTTCCACCCCTTCTGAGATAATTCCTGTACCTTAGGAGGTAGGATATGATGTAGCTGTCCCCTTCAGAGAAAAGGAAAGCATGCATTTCCTTATTTTTTGCAGGTTGACCAGTTGTAAGTCTTTGTGTCAGTAGAATCTATGAAAAAAGAAAAAGCTTCTTTGATCAAGTTTGACATATATACTTATTTATGGATATAATGATTAAAAACTTAAGGAGTAGTTTATTACTAGTAGTTTTAAACTAGTAGCTTATACTAGCTTAGTGCATTTAGCAGAATAACAGGATTAAGTTCTTCTCTAGAGCCTATAAGCAGCCATAGGTTTTTCTCTCTCTTTAATAGTACAAAGCATGAGTTCCACTTTGTGGAGTGAGTTTCAAATCCAATCAGAAAGTGATTGGTTACTGCCATAATATTCATACCACTACTGCATGTTTTGGCAAACACATTGTTATCACAGCTAGAACGGTTTGCAGCAGGGTAGGGCTGTTAACTACTTTTCACCCCAGAAGAGTATTTAGAATGTTTTAACACTATTTGCACAAGATCAAGTCGACCAAACTTCCATCATGAATTGGGTAGGAGCTCATGAAATCCCACACCAAGCTGAGGAGCTAATGTCAATTGATGTCTTCTTGGTGATGGAGAGTCAGTTTTCAGCTAATGATGCTATCTTAGTGGTTACAGATGCTCTAGTAGATCATCCCACACACATGCATGGCTATAGGCAGTACTACATGGACAGGTGGGTCTTAAATAAAGTACACAAAGTTGGGAAGGAAAAATGAAGAGATGGGGAGGAGATAAGAGGAATTAGAGAGAGAGAGAGAGAGAGAGAGAGAGAGAGGAATGGGCATAGATTTGAACAAAACACTGTATCCATGCATGAAATGCCAAAATTTTCCAAAAGAAAAAATTTAATGAAATACAACTGACTTTCTTTGGGACAAAAATTTCACATGACAACCAAGATGGAAAATATCTTCCCATGAGTCTTTAAGTCCAATAATAAGACTCCTTCTTTTTCAGCATACTAAGTGAAGGGAGGATGTTCTCAGAAGATGGTGAGTTTATAATTTAAATCTATACATGATTTACACATTAATACTTTATAATAAGTAAAAGTAAACTCTATCCCTCTTTTTTTGCTTCTTATTTAAGCCACATGACTTTCTGAGTTAACTATCTTACTATTAAACTGATGCTTGAGAAAACTAAGAGAATTACTCTGAGTTGCACAGCTCACTGGATGATGTTATGGACCCAAAGAACAAACTTATAGTCTTTGCTACTTTCCATAATCTTCTGAATAATAAAAGCTGGGAAGATATGTAAAATTGTTGTCAATGTGAAGAAAGAATTATTCTAACCATGGAAATCAGTTCAGGTAATTTTAGTTAACCTGGACACTCATGAATAGAGAGAATTTTGACAGACAGAAACAGGACATAAACCAGCACTTCCTAGTATTTAATTACAGTCATGTAGAAATTCATGTTATCGGAGGTCTATAAAATTAAGAAGTCAGTTCCTCAATTGGAGGGGCCACTTGACAATGATTCAATAGTGAAATATGACCTCTGGTTGCATCACGATCATATAGGATGGTATCAACTTCCATTCTCACTGAAAGTTTTATTTGAGAGTGTTGTTGTGCTGTTTGACACAAGAATGCTCACAGTCATCTGTTGGATAGAACACAGGGCCCCCAGTGGAGGAGCTGGAGAAAGTACCCAAGGAGCTGAAGGGGTCTGCAAGCCTATAGGTGGAACAACAATATGAACTAACCAGTACCCCCAGAGCTCATGTCTCTAGCTGCATATGTAGCAGAAGATGGCCTAGTCAGCCATCATTGGGAAGAGAGGTCCCTTGGTCTTGCAAAATTTATATGTCCCAGTACAGGGGAATGCCAGGGCCAAGAAGTGGGAGTGGGGGGGAGGGGAGGGGGAGAAATAGGGGACAAAAACAAAAAAAGAATTACTCTTCATTGAGCCAGGGAACAAATGTCAGACCTGTGCTGGGGTAGGGGGTAGGGGCTGTTGAATATTTTAGTTTAATCTTTGGATTTTGGTATAAGACATAAATACTAGATGGATAACTTTGAATGCCAGAGGGAAAGTACGTTAAATTGGTTAGTAATAAGCATTGATGATTCCTTCTCTAGGAGTGTTATTATTGGACTTGTTTTTTGGAACAATGGTTGGGGAAGTAGATTACAGAACTGGATGAGCAGCAATGATTGAGAAGTTGATTATGAGCTAGTAATTAAAAACCTGAAAGGGTATTGAAAGTCTTTAGCAAGAAGCCAGATGACTTGGCATCATGAGGAGAAAAGAAAACAGAGGTTTAAATAACTGGAGTAATGGTAAAGTCCTGGTCAGACATACAGAAATCAGAGAAGGGTGTGGTTTGCATGGAAGAATAGAGTTCAATTGGAATACACTGACGTTTCTTATGAAATAGTTATCAGAAGGTGTCCATGGAGCCTGAGGGAAAATTTATAAATCCTTTCCTGTTTTGAAAAAAAATTAACAAAGCCAACTGTTGTGGTAAATCTCCTCCCAAATAAGCCCCGGCAGTCATAACACAACACAGTTAATATGATTACATGCTGTGTGCCTAGATTGGGCAGATCTACTGCTACACTACCATCTTTCACAGCTTAAGAGACCCCTTAGAACTTGCAGTTTTTCCAGGCCAGGTGCTTCTGCTCTGCTTTTCTCCTTCTTCCACCTTCTCTCCACCTTCCCTTTTATCTGCCCAATCATCAGCTCTCCTTTATTTTACAAATTAAGGTGGGAAGCAGGTTTACAGGAAATCACCTGGGTGCTGACTCATTCCTCATTCCTAGCCACTCACAGGAGAAAGGAATTAAGGTAAAATATAATTAGCCCCAGGGCTCTCCACAACAGCCAATGGGTGGCCAGTGAGGCTGGAAGACATCAAGGTTTAGGGAGTCATCTTGGCTAAGGAACTGAGGTACAAAATATTAGGAGTGCAGTCTGATACAAAATTTAAGCCATAGGAGCAGGTGGAAATGTTAATATAAGGGTTAGGAATATCTTTCAGTTGGTAGAAGGTCTACCTCTTATGTTCAGTCTCAGCTTGAAGACCTAGCACCACATCAAAAAGTCATGGTGGTCCACACATATAATCCTAGTAGTAAGGAGGGAGATGGAGGTAAGATAATTAGAAATTGAAGGTCATTGTGTGTGTGTGTGTGTGTGTGTGTTTCAAGGCAATCCTGGATTAAATGAAACTCTTTCTTAACATGCATACATGCACACCCACACCACAAAACCACACCCACACATACGCATCCCCACCCCACCACACACACAACTGGGTAAAAAGCTCACAGAACAAAATAAAAACAAAAGCAATGGCTGTGAATATTATTTTTCTCTTAGAACTTTGGGACCTAGTGTAGTTTTAAATCAGACTTGTTGATTTATCTTCTCCAAAGATGGCTACTATTGGGCTTTCAGCAATAACATCACATTAAGTTTGTTTCGTAATTTAACATTGCATATCATTACAAGCAGTGCCCCTTGGAGGCATGTTGAAAGGATTACTAGGGGTTCATAATATACTGTTTTTATTTAAAGTGAGTTAAGAGTTTTAGCATATATTTAGAAAGAATACTAGGTTTTACTGTAACATTTCTATTCAGCCATATATATTGTTTTAATCCTATTCACTACAATTACCCTGAGGTGCCTTAACCCTTCCCAACACTTTCCTCTTTCCTAGTAGGGTTTCTTCTACTTCAATGTCATCTTTATCACCCCAAGCTCCACTTAGGAAATGAAGCATATGATGTTTGTTTATGCCTCCATTATTTCAATTAACACAATGACCTCCTGTTCCATCCACTTTCCTGAAAATGGCATGAGTCTGTTCTTTGTGTCCATCTGATACTCTTATATGTTTGCACACCACATTTTCTTGAACCATTTGCACCATGATTCCATAAAGTGGCTATTGTAAAGCATGGTTTGACAAAAATGGTTATGCACAAATTTCTTAAGTGTCTGACTTTTTTCAGGCATAAACCAAGATCAGTAGAGCAGAACCATGTGGTAATTCTACTTTTAATTGTTTGAAGATATTCTGTTTGTTTTCCCTTTGTGTAAAGACTAGTTTCCACTTTCACCAAAAATATCTAAGAGCTGTTCTCTCTCTCTCTCTCTCTCTCTCTCTCTGTCTCTGTCTGTCTCTCTCTTTCTCTCTTTCTGTCTCTGTCTGTCTCTCTCTTTCTCTCTTTCTGTCTCTCTGTCTCTCTCTCTAGCTCTCTCTTTCTCTCTCTCTCTCTCTCTCTCTCTCTCTCTCTCACACACACACACACACACATTTTGGGGGGGCAATGACTATTCTGACTTATCAAGAAAATTTTTGGATGAAGTTTTGATTTGCCTTTCTCGATGGCTATGCACGGTGAAGATATTTTCAAGAAATTATGAGTTACTCATGTTTCTCCTTTTGACAACTGTCTGTTCAGTTCGTATGTCTATTTATTTTTTTTGGATTACTTGTTCTTTTGATGTTTGGAAACTTTACCTCTTTGTGTAGGATAGATACTAATTTCCTGTTGTGTGAATAGATGACAACGATTATTTTTCCCATTCTGTAGGCTGTCTATTTACAGCATTGATTGTTCCCTTTGCTGTGTGAAATTGTTTTGTGTGACCACATTCGTCAATTCTTCCTATGATTTCCTGAGCTACTGGAGTTCTGCTCACAAAGCCATTGTTTTGGTTCCCTCTCTTTCCCACATGACTTTCAGAGTATTAGGGCAGGCTTGAATGCCTTTGATGTATTTTGAGTTGGTTATTTTACAGGGTGAAAATGGGGTCTAGTTTCAGTTGCATGTGTTTGGATATTCAGTTTTCCTAGTACATTTGTTAGATGCTCTTCATTCTCAAAGTGTGTTTTTGTCACCATTGAGACATTGCTGAAAACCAGCTCTGCTGTGTGTCTTTTTGCCCCAGTCCAATTTAGTTCATCAGACTGCATTTTTGGTTCTGTGCCAGAACCAATGCTGCATGTTACTATTAGAGCAAAGACGAACCAGCATTCCTCTTTTTACTCAGAAATTTGGGTCTTTGGAGTCTTTCATGGTTCCACATGAGTTTTAGGATTTTTTCCTAGTTTGATGAAGAATTCCATAAATATATACTTTGACTAATATAAGCATTTTCACAATGATAATGCTGCCAGTCCACAGATGTGGGAGTTCTCACAATCTTCTATCATCTTCTTCTGTTTCTTTCTTCGATGTTTGATTGTCTGCCTTGCAGATGTCTTTATTAATCTCTTTAGCTAGATTTATTTCTGAAGGTTTTTTGGTTATTTTGTTTGGTTGTTTTAAGCTACAGCAACCAGGACTGTTTTCTTGATTTTCACTTCTCACTAGGTTCATTTTGAGTATATAGAAAAGTTTGGGATTTATTTTTGTTGATTACAAGTTCTTATATTTTTCTAGAAGTGTTTATCAAGTCCGAAAGTCTTAGTGGAATCTTTATGACCTGGTAAGATTATATCTATAACTGTGAATAGTGGCACTTCTTCCTTCCTGTTTCTTTCCCCTCTCCCTTGTCTTACTGCTATAGCTAAAGTCTCAAAAACTGTATTAAGCAAGTGGGGGAAGGAGTGGACAGCCATTACTTGCTGCTGACTAAAATACTTTCAGTTTTTCTGCATACAATATAATGTTGGATATGGATGTGTGCTACATGATATTAGCATGTTCATGCATGTTCTTTCTATTTCTAGTTTCTTTAAGACTTCTGTTATGGTGAAGTTTTGTATTTAGGTTACTTGTTCCTAAAATGCTATATCTTTGTTCTAGATTTCCATGTATTTATATGCTTTTTGGTTTTTTCTTGATATTTGTTCCTATTTTATTTCTAATGTGATATGATAGGATGCACAAAAGTATTTAAATTGCAAATACTCTCTTAAGTCCTACTTTGGAATTTTATACATGATATGAACTATTGTTTTAATTGCCACACTAATGGTTTCAAATATTACATCGGATTTTGGAGTTCCTTTCACTGTGGTAACCATGAAAATTCCTGAAATGAGTGTGTCTTACAAGAGCTTCTCTGCTTGACTTTCGTGTAATTGGTAGATAACAAAAGATGTAGTAATGCGATCTATATAAATGATAAAACAGAACCCAGATAACAAGATAGAGTTCTCTGTATTTCTCCAACTTTGTGAATCAAGACAGGAAGAGCTAAGATTCTATCTTTTAGAGGATGGGCTAGCCTTTGTGAAAAATGAAACCACTTTTGATAGCCAAGCTTCAAAATAAAATAAACTTCAATGTCAAGGTATCATTGTTAAGTTGGAATTTTGAAACAGATAATTTCAGAATGGGAGGAATTTTGCTAACCTGTCTTACATTATTGAATTTACAAATACTATTTTTTTTTAATGATTTGGTTGTTAGAAGAATCCCAATTCAAATACTTGCCATGTCAGTAATTACTAAAATGCCCTTTCGTTCAAGACTTTGAATGAATGCACACTTACATTCACCACAGACACACACACACACACACACACACACACACATACACACACACACACACACAAATAAGTAAGTATATAAATAAATAAATACATAAAATAAGTACTTCTGAGACCACATCTCTAACCTTGACATGTCTTCTAAGTTTTGAGCTAAATAATAAACTACATAGAAGTATTCTACCATCTCATCCACCAGAGCTCTACTGGTAACTTGACTGTCAAATAACTTATAGCACTTACCTATTTTGATAGCATAAATTTTCATTGTGGTCTGTTTCAAGCTACCAATAACTTCACTGAATACAGTGTTGGGAGAAAATAGACATATGTAATCCAATACACCAGTGAATCTCTTCCACTCATAATGTCCCCCAAAATATTCATTACTTTTGTTGCATTTTTAGTTAATAGCATATGATTATCCAACTTATCTGGGCTACAAATATAGCAGTCATTTTCAACTGAGGGATTGATTCTTAGCTCAGTCTTTCTCCTCCTACCATGCCTTAGCTGGTGCTGCTCCCAGCCCAGGAAGGCCATCTCTCCCAGATTCCCACTGTGCAATCCACCAAATTTGGTTTCCATACAGAGGGCCTTGATGAGCTGTTTTCACTCTGCTCTCCAGTTAGAAGTCTTCACCTCTGTACTTGCACTAGGCGTTTATCTATTAATAGAAGCATCTTAGTTGCTACATTAAAATCAAACCCAGTTTTCTCAAGGTGCAACGAGAGGGAAATTCCACTTAGGGCAGGAATATTAGCTTGATAGATATGAGTTCTGACTTTCAATTCTCTGCTTTCTTCTCCTGAGTTACTCATTACATCCAGCACTATGAAGACCTCAAAGAGATCTTCTCTGTTATTGTGTCCTGGGAAGGGAATTTTTGAATTTTCTGCTAACACAGTTAAGTGAAAACTGGAATTCTACAACAAAGCATGTATATAGACTCAAGAAAAACAAGAAGAATATTGTGTGATATCAGGAGGTATACAGCCCTTGCAGTATAAAGTTTGAGTTTGAAACCAAAGCTAACCATATTGGAATTTAAATTTTATTTGATTTTTATTAAATCTGCATAGCATAAGATCCACAAAGAAAAAGAAGTATACCCTATACTTCTGGATATTGATAGCAAATGCAGCTTCATGGATTTATATCTCTCCTTCTGGGAGCTTCTATTTTTAGAGCAACTTAAGTCTCATAGGTCTATGTACTATATCAACCTACTGTGACCCTAGACAACTGATGAAGCTTTGTTACAGCTCTGTCCATTTTTTACACCCTGCCATTTCTGTATATTTCAGAGGTTTGAGTAAGGGTGTAACGTGCGTCCAGTGTTACAGAAAAGCCCTGAGGTTCTTCTGTGCTTTACCTCCATGACCCTTGGCGTTACCAAGAAAAACTCTACTGAGTTTGATGTCTTTAGGACAGCTACGTTCTTCATCTGGGAGTCAGCTCTTTATCAAAAGGGAATAGTAATGGATTCATTTCTAAGTTCACCATGATAACTACCTCTGCCTGATGTATACAACCCTCTTGAACAATCAGGGTGAGAATTCATGACATGGTCTCATTAATTTCAAAGCTTAGCTTAGAAGTTTGTGACAGACAAAATATAAAAAGCCACTGTACACTGATGTCATATGGCATTATTCTAGCTATTAGCGTGTATGAGTTTGTTTGACTCTAAATATCAGATAATAAAGAATGGCTTCATTTTAATTTCTAAGTAAAAGAGGAAAGTATACTTTTCAAACCATAGTTCATTGGCTGAAGACCATTTTTAGCTTTCTTTGTGCTTAAAAAATGCTAATGAGCTTGTTGTTCCTTCCAGAATTTCCAAGCAATTACTTCTAAAGAGTCTAGCAGTGAAATGGCTTCAAGACTGTGGTAGAAATGCCTTATTTAAAAGTGTGTGAATAACTTACGGGTGTATTTTTGTTCTCAACTGCAGCAACTTGGTTCCCTAGAACAAAAGAGGAAGAGGAATTATGTCAAGAACTGTGACTAGACTTATCCTAGAAGAGAAACTGGGCAGACACGGTGGGTCCTTGGCAGAAGCCCTGTCCGGGCTTGTTGCTATTGCATAAGACTTCTCTTTGTGCCCACACGACCCACCCATTTCCTTCATTAGAAATCAGTGAATCATATCAGGTTCTGAGTAAACCGTCTTGATCTTACTTTTTTAACTCCTCTACTGCATGGTTCTGACAACCATGTTCTTGTACCCTGCCAGTTTGCTATCAGCCTCCCTGCCCCTAGTCAACAAAGTATGTTCAAGCAACCACACTGAATGAGGAATTATTTTGAAAACAATGTGGAGAGAATTCAGGACAACTGGCTTAGTTCTAGTCCTGATAGTTGGAGCCACTTTGTTGACCTTGAAAGGATCCTTTGTAAATTGAAAGAATCTAGGTGTAAATTGTAAGATGATTAAACTAGATTGGGAAAATCTATATAGGTACTTAAAGTGGACTTTTCTAGTGTGTATGTGTGTGTGTGTGTGCATGCATGTGTGTGTGCGTGCGCATGCATGCGTGCAAAATACAGTAAATACAGAACTTGGTATGATGGTATAAAGATATGTCAGTACAATTCTACAAGGACAAAAATAATTAAGAGGGAAGAAGAGAATATAAAACTGTGTACAATGATAGGCAGCCTGACCCTCAAAATCATCATGAAAAGTTGATATTGTACAAATGAAATAGTTTGAAAGGGCATAATGTGCTGGCAATTTTTATGTATTTTATATATTTTGAAACCTTCAGGTAAACAGAGAGGCTATAGTTATTATATTAACTAATCAGAATCACTTTAGTACACTCTAGACATCACAGTGTTCACTTTCATATCTCTACTACATGCAAATAGTGTATGAGTCAGCTTGTATTCTTCAAAAGTGCATTCTAAGGTTTTAATCCAGTGCTTGTTTGAGATGAGCAGGGGATCCTGTCCATGGTAGGATTGAGGCCTGGGAAGAGCACTCAGCTAAGAAGAGTGTGGTTGTGGCCCACACTGACTACACTAATCCATGAGACTAACTCTGGTAAATAGTTGGAAAAGCTATCAGAATGATTCCACTGGGAAACCAAGATGACTGGCTTTAGGGTTCTGAAAGTGAGTGCTAACCTTCAACTTCTGACCCATTGCCAGTGCTTAGAGCAGTGGTTCTTAACCTCTCTAATGCTGTGACCATTTAATACAGTCCCAGTTGGTGCTCCCCAACTGTAATAGTTTTCTTATTGCTACTTCATAACTATAATTTTATTACAGTTATGACTCATAATTAAGTTATCTGTTTTCTAATGGTCTTAGATGACCCCTGTGAAAGGGCACTTTGATACCAACAAAAGTTATGACCAATGAGATGAGAACCCCTGGCTTAAAGGATATGGCACTCTTTCACAGTCTGAAGTGACATCCTTGGGCAAAGTTGTGAATACTGGTTTCCAGGAGGCTGAAAGTCGCAGGGAGGTAAGAGAGCTGTGAATGATGTGGTCGCTGTCTGCCTGAGTGACTCTAGGAAAATCAATGTTTCTCTTTTTAAAAAATTAAGGCATATTTACTTACAAATGATTAAATAAATCAGAAAAGCAAAAGGAAAAATGTCAGTATTAAAAATTCTTGCCATATGGCATGCATCATTCTCTCTTTAGGTGAGTGCAGCCATGTGGGTAAACTTTCAGTTTTATATTATCTCATTTTAAATTTATGCTTAAAACCTCTGTTTTCTCAAACCTATAACTTCTCATGTTTCCTGTTTGCTTTAATACATTCATTTATTTATTATATGGGTGGAAGTTGGTTTCCACATGCTTGCTAGAGTGCACATGCAGAAATCAGAGGGCAGCTAGAATAGTCTCTCCTTCCACTATTTGGGATTCTGAATCAATCTTGGATTGTCAGCCATGGCTGTAAGCATGTCTAATCTCACTAGCTTCTCCTCTACTTTTATTCACACAAACAAACACACAACAAACACGAACTAATCTCTTGAATTTAGGTCCTTAAGGAATCCTTCACGATGCCAATTGCTAAATTTTTCATTGGCTTTGCTGTTTTCTTTTTTATCGTCCTTTCATTTTTTTTTGGGGGGGGAGTCTGGGAAGTATGAATACTTTGTGTCTGTGTAGTGTGTGTGTGTGTGTGTGTGTGTGTGTGTGCGTGTGTGTGTGTGTGTGTGTAATTTGAAGTGGCAGGGATCAAACTCAGGGTCCAGTCCACACTAGTGTCAGGAGCACTGTACCACTGTATTATATATCTTCATGTTTTACTTTCCTTTTGAGAAATACACCCCTTTCCTGATTTCCTTCTCTACTTTACTATACTTTCACTCATGATGCTCATAATAGAGTACTGTTCAGATTCTCTGTGTGTGCATGTGTGTGTGTTTCTCTTTATCTGCTGTTTCTCTCTCTCTCCCCCCTCCTTTCCCTGTGTTTAGGTAATATAATGTGAACACATTCATGAATATGCCTTCTTAGTATGGTGAAGTTTTGTCTAGCCTTCTAGCTACTCTGTGAGAGGCCTCTTTTTCTTCCTATCTTGTGGAGCTAGAATGCTGAGTGCTGGGTAGGAGCTGAGCTGATGTAGATTGCTGTCTTGACAGCGACTCTATGCCTGTCTTCTCTCTTCTGAGATTTTGCTAAAGTTTTCAGAATAGTGCAAGTAGCTAGGAATCCTACAACAAAGAAAAAAACTGCTTAGTTGGTCTGTGACATCCAGATAAGGACTCTGACAAGCCTAACCATCACTCCAATTCCTTATATCAGTGTGCTTGCCTCCTTTTTCTGTCATTGTAATTTTTTTAGTTTTTGGATTTCTAAATAAATGGAAATATTCAATATTCTAGTTTCCCATTTCTTAATGTCAAATTTTTATCCCTTGATATCTTTCAAATGATATCTTTGTTTGTCAGAGTATCCAAAAGCCATCTATGATAATATTTTATACTATAAGAACACTAGTAATCTTGTGTTATATGATCAGTGACAGGCCAACAATTGTTGATGAATTAATCATGAAAGAAATAACTTCTGTGGAAGAAAAAAGAATTAGGTATATTTCCATTTAAAGGATTTCCAATATTTCTTAAGCCTTATTGAAAACTAACCTTTAGTTGGTATCCAGCCTTAATCATAAGCAACACTAATAATTCATGTAACTGTGATTTTTAAAAAAATTTCTTATAATACACAGAACAAATTCTTATATTGAAACAGATTTTAAGAAGTCTGGATGTTATGCAAATTCCTAGTTAATTTATTTTATGTTTCTACATACCCATAATATAATACAAAATATAGAATTTAGAAATATGTCAACTTAGAAAGACTCCTGGCACACAGTACTAACATATTATAAAAGTGTTTAAATAATCAGAAGATTATCTAATTAGAAATTCACAATAACAAAAAAAAATCTTGAGTCATGTTTATTGACATGTCAAGGGAGGTAATAATGGATAATGAGGCACAGGTGATCCAAAAAGAGAACTAGCGGGGAGTAGTGCTGCTAAGCTGAAGGAATAAAGGATGAGGGTTTGTAGAAATAGGTAAGGACCACAGCCATGAAGGAGCTTCCTGGTATTTAGGGTGCACATCCACAGCTCATGAGAGAGGAAAGTGTGGCTCAGACTCTCGCCCTTTTCTTTTTCATTTCTCCAGTCTCTCCAACTGCATCTAACAAGAGCAGCAGTGAGAGTAGGAGCTGGGAAGAGGACATGGCCACCTTTTAAGGCAGCAGTTCAAAGAGAGGGAATCATGGGGGGTGGCTCTGGAAAGACAAATGAAAGCCATTAGCCCAGCACCTGCCCATAGCCCGCTTCAAAGATCTTGTAGTAGCACTTTATAAAGAGAAAGGATTGTGTTGTGCTCTCACACAAACTGGAAGATGCAGTAAGGAATCACGAGGAACACTTACACTGTGCCGTGTATTCCAAGTCCATAGGCACACACTTGTGGAGTTTGTTTTACTTTTTCACAGCTGGTATTCATTGAGTACTACTACATTCAAGGCACTTTTGCAAGGGCTGTGTGTGGAGTTATTCTGATAAAACTCAGTCATAAGTACTCATTCTGTCTTACAGGCAAGGGAACTGAAGCTGAGAAAGGTCCCTCAGATTAATAGTAATAAAAGAGAAAACTGAACTCAGGCATCTATCATTGGAGCAATTGCCCTGAATTCACATCCAAACCCTAAGTCTAAACTACTAGTATCCAGCCAGATTCAGCAATTTCTTGGTAGAGGCCATAATCATGTGAATCTTTTATGTCTACTCCACCTCCCGCCCCCCCCCACACTCTATTATATTTGAGTAATAATTAGCCAGTTGGGAAACTAACTTGAACTTCTAGATGACCCAATTCTCAAATTCTGCACAAGTAAAAATCATAATCCAAATTGTTCTATTGAAAGTTAGCCACCTCTTTGCCTAGCTGTAAGTTATCCTGTTTCATCCCATCTTTAACTTCATTCGTTTTGCTTCCCAGATCAGATGTAACACCTGTTCCATAGGCTCTCAGACCATCCTTCTGGAAAGCTACACAACTTCTTGATGTAACTTCAGGGCTGTGAGGACAGTCTGAAGCAGACATGTTTCTATAATTTGAAGTTGTAGTAACCCTTTCGAAAGGAAAAGAAACTGCTTCATTTTACACAATGGAATAAAAATATTAAGATTCAGAAGAGAAATAATGATTTCAGTAGATTTTGAATATAGGTTAAACCAGAAATTAACTATAATCTCACAGTTTCGTTTGTAAATTGTAGGTGGTAAATTTAGGAAAGGAATTTTTTCACATATTAGTGAAATAAAACTACCCTACACATTAACTAGTCTATACAAGGAAAATCTGTTGTTCTTTATGCTTTCAGTAAGACAGAAATTCTCTATGTAATCTAGGCTAGTCTCAAACTCAGAGAGTTTCATGGTTCTATCTCCTGATTGCTAGGATTGCAGGTGGATATTACTATGCACATTTCTATCCAAAAAAAAACATTTATCATAACAATTTAATAACTAACACAGTAGTAATAGCCTAAATTTATTCTAAAGTTGTTAAATATTTAAAATACCAAATATAGTCCTAATCATTTATTATCTTTCTTAGCCTAATTCAAGTTGAGGCATGTAGTAGATCAGGCATTCTATGGAGCCTGATCAGTGTTTCTCCTAACTTTTGCCTGTCTCCACATTTATGTAAGTGCAGAGACTTGACTGTTGGGGTGGGTGAGGAGAGGTAAAGGACCCCTTGCTTTGGGGACTCTCTAACTGTTGTCATATGGCAGTAAATCAACAAGGCGATTGAGAGTTTGTGTGTTTGTTAAAATGATGTGTCATTCAGATGGAATCATTCAAGTGACCCATAATTTTTAGCACTCTTTAAATGAAATATTATATAGCCCCACAGTTAAAACTATGGTACTGCCATTGTTTTGCCTTCATAAACTTTGAATGTATCTACACATTGTCTTTACCATGTTTCTTAAAGCACTCTCATTTAGGAGGAGTAGGGTACACAGCATGTTGGGGCACAGTCGCCTGGTCCCCTGTATCTTGTAGACTGCTGCACTGTTTCAGAAGGTTTCTAATCAGAGATGGTGGAGGAATGAGTGTAGTCCAAATATACCTTTACAAACAGCATGTGCCTGTCACTCAGTAGTGTGCTCTGTGACTTTATTAGTTTATATGTTTATAAAATAGGTTATATTAAAGTAGGTGTTTAAGGTGTTAATTTGAGCTCTGAAGAATAATAAATATACATATATATGTATGCATGACTCCAGTACTTACCAATCAATACTTTTTCACTGTAAAGTAAGTGTTCCCTTTTTAAAATCAATAAGGTTTTGTGTGGGCTATTATTCTTATTATCTCATTCCACAGCAAGCTTTTGACTTACTAATGTATCTATTTGTATATGAACCGACTGTGTTTTCCTGTTATTAAATGGGCCACAGTTGTGCAACTGCCATTTTTGCTTATTCTAATGTTTATCTTGTCCCCAACTGGGTGCTAATCTCATCACCCTATAACATTCCCCACCCTTACCCTCCTTAGATTCTGACTATCATGCTAGGCTACCCTCAGAATGCATTCTCAGGACTCATAGAGCTTAGTTGCCTGGTCTAGGCAACTGCAGATGGCAAGGTTGGCAGGAATGACTGTGTGGATATTTTCTGCCTAACAGCTTTAGGTCTAATTGTTCAAGAAAGAAGAGAAGAAAGGAGGATGTAGGGAAGAGAGAACCTGGGGGAAAATAAGAGCCCAAATTACAATGTCACACTACAGGTAATTAAAAACTTGAAAGTTTGCAATGTAAAAAGAAATCCTTTATTTTCTCAATTTTGAGCAAGAAAGGCATCCATACATTCTTAAAAAGCTCATACCTGTATAGTGGTCAGAAATTGTTTCCAGGATTTTTTTAAGTAACTGTCTTAATGCTTGTCTAGGAGTGTTTACTGAGGAGAGAAAGAGAGAGAGAGGGAGAGAGAATTGGGGGAGGAACTAGTCATGCTAAAGAGAGAGAACAAATGATGAATTCCTGAAAGGACTCTTTCAGAAGCCTTACAAGCATGCAATTTAAACTGTCTGCTCGCTAAAGATAAAATAATAGAGTATGGAATAAATCAAAGTACTTTTTATTATGGAGAAAGAAAACATTTCCTTTTAAGGCTGAGAACTCCTATGAGAATCCTGACTTGGGCCCATTATGCCCTTGGAATGTAAACTTCCATTCTCATCGAACTTCAGTGAGAAACATACTACTAAACAAGCCTGTCTACACACTTCTCAAAAATATCCTGGCAGAAGGGGACTCAGCTACATGACCTCCCACTCCTTGGGGCTTGTGACACTACATGATTAGCAGGGCTGAGTGGCCTCTAAATGCCTGCACTTCTTGGCACGACTGTTCTACTGGCTTATACTAGCATTCATTCTGGAAAATATTTGGTGGTTCTGCATTGCTTCATTCATGACAATACAAGCAAATTAGATATATAACCATCCATTACTGGCCACTTTTATTTTTGTCTAAATATGATTCAATATAACAATGGGTATGTAACTGTGAAGTGAGCAAATGAGAGAGCCAATTAACCAATTAATTCAAGTATTAGTATACACAAAACACTTTTTCCAACCTTGAACGCTCCTGGGACAAGATTTCTAAGAGAGAAAAATTTATCTTGCAATTAATGATCATATTTGTAGTTGTAATTCTGTGATTTTTTTCTTTCATATTTATGATTTCATATAAGAGAAGGATTCTGGCAGTCTTAGGCAATTCATACCTCTATTTATGCATTCTGAAAATTGCTAAAGCAGTTAAAAGATTATTCCACTGTTGTAAAAGTCAAATAAAAAGTTTGAAATCTAATATTCCTATCCTGTCCCAAAGAAAATGTTTCAGCATCATTAGAAATTTAGTCCCATTATTAAAATGTTATGGGTATCTTGAGGCAAAACAAAGCTGCACTCATCGTAGAAAGGATTTGTTTTGTCCTGGTCTAGCTACATTAGTTATCTTAAATAAGGAATATGACAAATCTTTCTAGTATTGTTATATAAGTGAAAAGCAGAATATCTTTTCAGAACATAAATTAATCCCAGACCCAGAGTCAGCAAGTGCCATTCTGAGAGCTGCTAAAGGTTTATTAGCAAAGTTAGCCTTTAAAAGCTATTTTTTTAAAGATTTATTTATTTATTATATGTAAGTACACTGTAGCTGTTTTAAAGATGTTTATGACATACAGTCTTGAAAACTTGTATTTATACAAAATACTGAAAAGTATAATAAACACTTTTCCTGCCCTTTCTCATTTAATGTGCAGTTTCCTATCAATGTCTATAACAAAGATAACAGCACTGTATTTGAAGGTGCAATGCACAGAATAATGTTTTCCCTTATGGTTCTATTAAAACCTCTCTAGGCCCTTGCTGTTGCCCACTAGCCTGGGTGTGACTTGCAGCCTGCTCCCTGGGCTCATCATTGTTACTGCCTGTGTTTCCATTCCATGTTTTGCAGTCTTCCCTTCTGCTGCTATTTAAATTAAGATAGTTCCTGCCTTTACGTCTTTACTTTTGATTCAGTGTAGGACTAGTAATATGAAATGTGGCTTGATGATGTGGAAATGGTAAACTTTATTTTTTTTATCTGATGATTTCGTACCTAAAATCAATATGGACTGAAGGTCCACAGAGTATGTTGTCTGTGTGAATGTTGTATTGAGTCAGTAGGTACCATTGGATTCCCAGCCTGCAGAGTGTGGAAGATCACAACTGCTGGAAGTTCACTTCCAAAAGATCCAGCCTTCTCTTCTGGTCTGCTTGGGCTTCTACACACATGTGGCACTCTCTCTCTCTCTCTCTCTCTCTCTCTCTCTCTCTCTCTCTCTCTCATAAACTCACACAAATACAAACATACACATACATATGGATAGATAGATGATAGATAGATAGGTAATTAGATAGGTAGATAAATAGATAGACACACATAAATAAATTTAAAATAAAAATGTAAACAGTTAAATAAATGTCTCATAATTTTCAATTTTTGAGAGAATTTATTTTATGTCCCATCACCACCAACAAGGTGACATTCCTGAGGTAAATTGATACTTTCCACATCTGATAGAAATGTTATATAGCACATCAATCATGATGATTAAAATACAAGAAATTCCTTGTCTGTGCTCATATCTTGAAGTGTTTTAATTATATACTTTTCTATTGCAGTTTCAAAGTTTCTAGTCTAGCATCAAGGTCTTTCCCTTTGTGTGCAGGATGAGATTTAAGGATTTAGTTTAACTTTCTAGCAGATAGGTTTGTATTTCTCACAACATCAGTTTTTGAAGATGCTGCATTCCTTTTCGACTGAATTCTTCTGAGACCAAAATTACATGGATGGAATTTGACAGGTATCTCTGTATCCTCTATGCTGTTCCATTTGTCTCCTTGTCTACTTTTGTTTCCATATCCTATGGTTTTCTTACCATTGGCTCTGTAATGCAACTAGAGAAATAATGACATGTGATCTACTGCTCTTTGGCTGCTTGAGGTCTTCTGAGTATCCATATACATTTTTGTGGTTGTTTTCAAATAACGTAGCTCAGTGAAAAACTGTCCTTGAAGTTTTGAAGGTAATTGCATTGCACATGTGGATTCCTTTCAGCAATACAACCATTTTGTTAAACTCTGCCAGTCAACAGGCATGTGGGGTCCATCCTTCCAGTGTCTTCAATTCATTTCATTGCTTTGTTTTTTTCTGTTTGGGTCTTTCACCTACTTGGTTGTGTTTACTCCTGAGTATTTTCTTTTATTTGATTCTCCCTTGAATGTGTTTTTTTCTGGTTCATTTCTTTGCAACAAGTCCATTATTTGCACATAGACAGAACAGTGGTTTTTGATACTGATTTTATATGTGGAGACTGTGCTGGATTTTTTTCTCAGGTCTAAGAATTTTTAAGTTACTCAGAAAACTAAAAACAGAATTTCCACATGATCATGTATCCCCCTCAAATATATCCCATAGTAGTCTAAATCTCAAACATATAGCACAGTAGTCTAAATCTCAAGAGCAAGATTTGTGCATCCATGTTTAGTGTTGCATGAATGAATGAATGACAAAAACATAGGACATACACTAAAAGAAATTTTATTCAGCCAAGAAGAAAAATTGAAATAATGACATCTGCAGGAAATGAATGGATCTGGAAATCATTATGTTACTAAAAAAAAGTGAGCCAGACACAGAAGGACAAATACTGGATGTTTTTTTCCTTATATGTGGAACCTAGATTTAGATGGTGTGTGTGTGTGTGTGTGTGTGTGTGTGTGTGTATGTGTGTGTTTGTGTTTATAGGAGGGATTTTGTGTAAGAGGGAAACCAGCAAAAGAGGGGGATAGAAAAAGTGGATAAACAAAACCCAAGTAGTGACACATCTGCAAATGGCATCCTGATACTCAATGTTGTGTATGCTAACTTAATAGTAACAAATAGTAACAGTCTGGGGGCATGCATGCTGGTGCACACGTTCAATCTCAGGACTCTGGAGGCAGAAGCAGGCAGATCTTACGATTTTGAAGCCAGCCTGAGCAAAAGAACCAGTGTCAGGAGAGCCAGGTCTGTTACACAGAGAAACCCTGTCTCGAAAAACAAAAACATAAACAATGAACAAACAAAAACCAAAACCAAGAAGAAAAAAAAAACAACAAAAAATTAATAAAACACTACAATTTAAGTTTTCCATATTTGTTGACTTAGAACCTGAAATTGTATAATTGAGTAGTGCATTCTGTAGAGAAGACAATGTTCTGTTGCTGTTAGGTTGTAATGTAATTGCTTGAGTATCATTTTCAAATTCTCCTCAAGAAAGAGATGAAAAGAGGACATTTGTTAAGGGTACTTTTTATGACAAGGGCACACTAAATTTTAAGTAATGTTGTAAGACAGAGAAGCAGCAGAGTCAAGTGTATCACTGGAAATTGACATTATTCTAATGTTGTAACCAGGCCTTTTCCTAGCTCAATCTTTTGCATGTAATTCTGATAAACTTTGCTTTTACCAAAAATTATTTGTTTTGAAGCAAAACAATATAATTTAATGACTTCTAGACATGATTTATGTTAAAACCTATCATTGTTGTAATTTACTTATTCTTTTGAAAGATTAGTAAGAAGTGGCTGGAAATTTCAGATGGACTGGAGAGATGAGACAAGTCAGATACTTTACAAATTTCATGAATTGAATTGAAAAGCCACTAATATTTTAACTATTTCTGAAATACACAAGGAAGATTTTTTAAATTGCTAAGCATCCAGTATTTAATAATAAAAAATAGTGTAAGAGCAAAAATAGTTTCTATTTTTGTAGTTAATTTTCAGATTAAATTTATAGAAAAAGAAACACTACCAACTCCAAGCTAAGATGTGCTGTGCCATATAATGGAATTTGATAAGGCTTGGAGGATTTCAAGTCCTAATGAGTACTGTGTGATGCTAACAGGAGCACAATGGGGAGAGAGCTGAGCAGGCCAACATCAGATTTGGACACAGCAGGAGATGAAATATCCTGGCAACTAGGGCCTGCATGTTCTCTCAAAGTTGAGAGTATGTGGACCTGAGTAGCCACTGCAGCCTCAGAGACACACGCTCAGCATCACCATGTTTTAGAATCAAAGCATTTTATCACCTGGCCATTAAGAGCAGCAATACATCCAATCTGTCCCTGAGAATGTGATGTTTCTTATCATTTCCTTCTCCCACATCTTTCCCCAGCTTCCTTCTCCTCCTCTCTGATCTTCTTGCAGCTCTGTCTTCACTTCCTTCCTCCTTGCTCATTCCCTTTCTCATGTATCTCTGATAATATCTGCCTCAGGGATGCTGGTACAATTCCAGTGTCCTTCGCCGTATACCCGGATTTTGTTTGACTTGAAGACTCACAGCTCTTCTGTGCCCTAAACCTCATTCCACAGAGCTCTCTAAGTACATACCCAGCTCCATTTCCTTAGGTTTCCAGTCTCATATTCTCGTGTTCACTATCAACAGCAACCTTTCATGGAACATTTGGTGTTACAAAGCCCTTCTCACAAACAACCTCTTATTTTGCAGAAACCCAATATAATGCCTTACCAACTTCATTGCTTGGATGAGCAAACAGAGATTCAAGAGAGTTCGGAATCACACCCTGTAGGGAGCAGAGGAATCCCTGAGTGAGTGCAGTCTTAGTGAATTCATATTGTTGACATGACCACAGTCATGCCAAGGACTCCAGTGTTTCAGCCCTAAGGAAGTGGCAAAATCTTCCTCAGGTAAGACTCAGAGAGAAACCAAAGCGTTTTTGTGGGGTCCAGATGTGAACCTGTAGCATATATATATAATTATATATATATATAAAATCCAACCTCTCCTCCTTGGTGAGTCTCAGACTGCTGACCTACAGATACCTCCTTCTAGGGATAATTGATCCCTCTATGCTTTACCTCCTAAACACTGTGAGGTTAGGAATTGCAGTGTCAGTACGTACCACTCCATCAGAATGTACACCGGATACAGCTTTTCAATATCTGTCTGTCCTTTTTTAATTCCTTTGCTATGCATAGTCAGTCAGGATTCTGAACTGTAGAGGACATGGTAATACACAATTTCTCTTGGCTAAAGTTTGGGTTTATATTTAATGTCTACTGATTTGAGTTTTAAACACTATAAGCAGTTGTCCCTCCAAATGCTAAATATTTGTATGATAAGACATATTCTGCCTTTATAATATATTTTCCTGTTTCAGCTTCATTCATAGGTTATGTTCCTATTTTGTATTGCCCATATGGTGAGTGGCTTCCTTTATGCCTGAGGTCATAAAGGAAGCCACTCACCATAGTTTGCACTGTCATCCCATTACTTTTTTTTCCTAGTCAGTTCAGAAATAAGAGTCAAGGGGAATCCAGTGTTGAGAAGACAGCAAAGCCTAACTAACATTTCTTTGGACATTCTAGGCATTTGGTGTCCAAGGCTGAAAGTGCCATCTTGTTGCCCATTAATACGGTGACAGATAGTTTACAAACCTGTCAGTGTCTATACAGACGGCCTGCTATAAAGAATAACTGATCCAGATGGGGAATATTTTTATTGGACATTAGAGAGTGTTATTAATTTTTAGTTGCTGAAACCTTTTGCTCTCCAGAGCTATAACTCTTGAATACACAAGGATCAGTTCCCTGTCTTTCGCCAGCCTGAACCCATGGGTGCCATTGGGTTTGAAGGCTTTTATTGCTAGGCCCTAAGAACTAGAGGTTTAAGGATTAAAAAGCCTGAGAATTGTTGGTCCTTAAGTGAGAAGCTTATTGCTTTGGGCTTTGATTGTCAATGGGCTAGCTCCCAGTAGCTAGTGTTAAAACTCCTGAGTGGTATGTGTCAGGGGATTTCAATGCTTAACTTTAGGAAGCTCTCTAGAATTCTTCTAGGAACAAGAGGTTGCAGGGACTCATTCTGTGTTGCAAGTTGTCCTAGAACTCACTATGTAGCCAGGCTGTTCTAGAACCTTTGTTCATCCTTCTGCTTTTGCTGCCTGAGTATTGAGATGCCAGTTATAAACTGTCATGCCTGGCTTCCCATTTAGCTCTCAATGCCTGACATTTAATCTTCTACACTCTGCAGCTTCGCAGCTGCTTCCAGAGACTCACTAGCTGCCCTTTGGCTGCTGAGAGGATCTAGACCCAACACCCCAGGAATGCTCCTTGTCTTTGGATAACCAACTCTGACATTTCTACCTATGAGCAAAATATAACAAATAGGCAATTGAAAACATAATTCAAGAGAAAACTAGTTTTGTATTGAGGGTGGGGGGCTAGCACAAATGAAAGTCTCCCAGATTTATCTCAGGAGTCTAAGAACCATGATGTCTATGTACTCTGAGAAAATGCACACACCTTTCAATTCCAAAACATTAGTCAACATGTCTACCAATAAAATAGCTCAAAAATGTATAGCCTATCACAAACTTTTGGAAGAATTATTGGAGTACACTCTACCTCATTAATTCCTCCCAGCCACCCATCCCCACATAAATACGCATAATGGTCAGCTAAAGGGGGACATCCACAGTGGGACTTGTTTTATACGTAGTGAATTTCCCTAGAGCTGATACAAGCAGTCTGGAGCAGCTGTGACTAGCACAGGGTCTCCTGAAGCAGAGGGCATTGTTTCATTAGCAGTCAGAGCTGCAGTGATCTTTTGTAATTTGGAGTTTCTTTGGCATATTCATGAAGTGTTCAAAGCATCCAGGTTGTTCTAATGACATTCCTTTCCAGGTGTGAGATCTCTCAGGTGTCAATTAAACGGTCTAACCAGCTTACTCGAACATCTTTCTTTGTTGGAAAGAAAGAAAAAATGATGCTTACAAAGAGGACTCCATAGTATGTGACAATTATTAATTCTCAGCTAAACGTGGAATGTTAGGTGTTCTGTGTTTCAAATGGAGCCAGTTCAGAATAAATGTCACCACTAAGCTCTGAGACACATACGGCACTGTGGATTTTACTTCAAACCACTCCTCCCTGACTTATATAGGATTTATTTTTCTTGTGTTGTCTCAGGAGTCAGATATTTTTCCCCTGGGATATCGTTTTGAGTTTTGTCCATCACAGCCATTGGCTCCCTTTCTCTTGGGTTTCCTCCTGACCTGTCAGCAGAAGTGGCTTTGCTACTCTACCTGCAACTTACCTTTACATGCCCATTGAGAACCTCAGCCTTCTTGGAACTTCTCTTGCCCTTCCTTGCTACAAGTGCCTTACAGACAGTTCTCTGATCCCTAATCACTCCACATCTACCTGTATACTCAGGCTAACAGCAAGGCCATTCCAGAAGAATTCAAGCCTTCACACCAGCCTCAATCTTCCATTCCTGCTTTAGATGTTTTAATTATTATTATCCACAATGTGTTCTTTTGAGATAATTTAAGTGTTCTTTTCTATACACGTGGATTTTTTTTTTACATTTACTGAAATCTATTTTATTTCTTTTTTTATTAATTATTTTATTTATTTACATTTCAAATGTTGTCCCCCTTCCTGGTTTTCCCTCTGAAAACTCCCTATCCCATACCCCTCCCCCTGCCTCTATAAGGGTGTTCCCCAATGCACCTACACAACCACTTCTACCTCCCTGCCCTAGCATTCCACTATTTTGAGGCCCTGCACCTACACAACCACTTCTACCTCCTAGCCCTAGCATTCCACTATGTTGAGAGGTATGGAGTCTCCACAGGACCAAGGACTTCCCCTCCCACTGATGCCAGACAATGCCATCCTCTGCTATATATGCATCTGAAACCATGGGTCCCTCCATGTGTACTTTTTGGTTGATAGTTTAATCTGGGAGCTTGGAGGGGGGGGGTCTGGTTAGTTAATATTGTTGTTCTTGACAATATTCTTAAGTGGTATACTGTACCCATATAAGCAGCCAGACATCATGCTTGCTTGTGGTAATTGCATACATGGCTATGATAGTAAGTTTTAATTGCCAACATGACATGACCTAGAATCATCTGGAAGAAAGTATCCATGAAGGTTGCCTGTAGTAGATAATCTGTGGGGAATTCTTTTGGTTGTATTTATTTGTAGGAGGCTGTAGCCTCTCCCTTAGGCTGCCCAAGCCACACCTTTAAGATGGCGCCTGCCTGATGCAGAGCCAGTGGTGTAAACAAGTCCATATTTGGTGGAGACATGCCCCTACCACCCTGATTGGCTGAAGCCATGTGCCTGGTGAGGTGATGTGGCCTGCTGTGAGTGGATGGGGACTGAGAGTATATAAGAGTGATAGGTCCGAGGTTCGGGGGAGAGAGATGAGGAGGGAGAAAGATGAAGGCAGAGAGATGAAGAGAGAGAGATGAAGAGGGAGAGAGATGAAGACTGAAGCTTGCTGAATAAACTGCTGTTAGAAGAAATGGTGGTTGTGTCGTTCTTGCTGGTCAAGAGCAGATGTGACATTTATTTTTTTTTTAATTTTTAATATTTTTATTACATATTTTCCTCAATTACATTTCCATTGCTATCCCAAAAGTCCCCCATAGCGCCCCCCACTTCCCTACCCACCCATTCCCATTCTTTTGGCCCTGGCATTCCCCTATATAGGGGTATATAAAGTTTGCAAGTCCAATGGGCCTCTCTTTCCAGTGATGGCCAACTAGGCCATCTTTCGATACATATGCAGCTAGAGACAAGAGCTCCGGGGTACTGGTTAGTACATCATGTTGTTCCAACAATAGGGTTGCAGATCAATTAAGCTCCTTGGGTACTTTCTCTAGCTTCTCCATTGGGAGCCCTGTGATACATCCAATAGCTGACTGTGAGCATCCACTCCTGTGTTTGCTAGGCCCCGGCATCATCTCACAAGAGACAGCTATATTTGGGTCCTTTCAGCAAAATCTTGCTAGTGTATGCAATGGTGTCAGCGTTTAGAAGCTGATTATGGGATGGATCCCTGGATAAGGCAGTCTCTAAATGGTCCATCCTTTCATCACAGCTACGAACTTTGTCTCTGTAACTCCTTCCCTGGGTGTTTTGTTCCCAATTCTAAGAAGGGGCACAGTGTCCACACTTTGGTCTCCATTCTTCTTGAGTTTCATGCGTTTAGCAAATTGTATCTTATATCTTGGGTATCCTAAGTTTTGGGCTAATATCCACTTATCAGTGAATACATATTGTGTGAGTTCTTTTGTGATTGTGTTACCTCACTGAAGATGATGCCCTCCAGGTCCATCCATTTGGATAGGAATTTCATAAATTTATTCTTTTTAATAGCTAAGTAGTACTCCATTGTGTAAATGTACCATAATTTCTGTATCCATTCCTCTGTTGAGGGACATGTGGGTTCTTTCCAGCTTCTGGCTATTATAAATAGGGCTGCTATGAACTTAGTGGAGCATGTGTCCTTTTTACCGGTTGGGACATCTTCTGGATATATGCCCAGGAGAGGTATTGCTGGATCCTCAGGTAGTACTATGTCCAATTTTCTGAGGAACCGCCAGACTGATTTCCAGAGTGGTTGTACAAGCTTGCAATCCCACCAAAAATGGAGGAGTGTTCCTCTTTCTCCACATCCTCGGCAGCATCTGCTATCACCTGAATTTTTGATCTTAGCCATTCTGACTGGTGTGAGGTGGAATCTCAGGGTTGTTTTGATTTGCATTTCCCTGATGATTAAGGATGTTGAACATTTTTTCAGGTGCTTCTCTGCCATTCGGTATTCCTCAGGTGAAAATTCTTTGTTCAGTTCTGAGCCCCATTTTTTAATGGGGTTATTTGACTTTCTGGAGTCCACCTTCTTGAGTTCTTTATATATATTGGATATTAGTCCCTTATCTGATTTAGGATAGGTGAAGATCCTTTCCCAATCTGTTGGTGGTTTTTTTGTCTTAATGATGGTGTCTTTTGCCTTGCAGAACCTTTGCAGTTTCATCAGGTCCCACTTGTCAATTCTCGATCTTACAGCACAAGCCATTGCTGTTCTATTAAAGAATTTTTCCCCTGTGCCCATATCTTCAAGGCTTTTCCCCACTTTCTCCTCTATAAGTTTCAGTGTCTCTGGTTTTATGTGAAGTTCCTTGATCAACTTAGACTTGACCTTAGTACAAGGAGATAGGAATGGATCGATTCGCATTCTTCTACATGTTAACAACCAGTTGTGCCAGCACCATTTGTTGAAAATGCTGTCTTTCTTCCATTGGATGTGTTTAGCTCCCTTGTCGAAGATCAAGTGACCGTAGGTGTGTGGGTTCATTTCTGGGTCTTCAATTCTTTTCCATTGGTCTATTTGTCTGTCACTATACCAGTACCATGCAGTTTTTATCACAATTGCTCTGTAGTAAAGCTTTAGGTCCGGCATGGTGATTCCACCAGAGGTTCTTTTATCCTTGAGAAGAGTTTTTGCTATCCTAGGTTTTTTGTTATTCCAGATGAATTTGCAGATTGCACTTTCTAATTCGTTGAAGAATTGAGTTGGACTTTTGATGGGGATTGCATTGAATCTGTAGATTGCTTTTGGCAAGATAGCCATTTTTACAATGTTGATCCTGCCAATCCATGAGCATGGGAGATCTTTCCATCTTCTGAGATCTTCTATAATTTCTTTCTTCAGAGACTTGAAGTTTTTATTATACAGATCTTTCACTTCCTTAGTTAGAGTCACGCCAAGATATTTTATATTATTTGTGACTATTGAGAAGGGTGTTGTTTCCCTAATTTCTTTCTCAGCCTGTTTATTCTTTGTGTAGAGAAAGGCCATTGATTTGTTTGAGTTAATTTTATATCCAGCTACTTCACCGAAGCTGTTTATCAGGTTTAGGAGTTCTCTGGTCGAATTTTTAGGGTCACTTATATATACTATCATATCATCTGCAAAAAGTGATATTTTGACCTCATCTTTTCCAATTTGTATCCCTTTGATCTCCTTTTGTTGTCGAATTGCTCTGGCTAGGACTTCAAGTACAATGTTGAATAGGTATGAAGAAAGTGGACAGCCTTGTCTATTCCCTGATTTTAGAGGGATTGCTTCAAGCTTCTCACCATTTACTTTGATGTTGGCTACTGGTTTGCTGTAGATTGCTTTTATCATATTTAGGTATGGGCCTTGAATTCCTGATTTTTCCAAGACTTTTATCATGAATGGGCGTTGGATCTTTTCAAATGCTTTTTCCGCATCTAACGAGATGATCATGTGGTTTTTGTCTTTGAGTTTGTTTATATACTGGATTACGTTGATGGATTTCCATATATTGAACCATCCCTGCATCCCTGCGATGAAACCTACTTGGTCAGTATGGATGATTGTTTTGATGTGTTCTTGGATTCGGTTAGCAAGAACTTTATTGAGGATTTTTGCATCAATATTCATAAGGGATATTGGTCTGAAGTTTTCTATCTTTGTTGGGTCTTTTTGTGGTTTAGGTATCAGAGTAATTGTGGCTTCATAGAATGAGTTGGGTAGAGTACCTTCTGTTTCTATTTTGTGGAATAGTTTGTGAAGAACTGGGATTAGATCTTCTTTGAAGGTCTGATAGAACTCTGCACTAAACCCATCTGGTCCTGGGCTTTTTTTAGTTGGGAGACTATTAATGACTGCTTCTATTTCTTTGGGGGATATAGGGCTGTTTAGATCATTAACCTGATCTTGGTTCAACTTTGGTACCTTGTATCTGTCTAGGAACTTCTCCATTTCATCCAGGTTCTCCAGTTTTGTTGAGTATAGCCTTTGGTAGAAGGATCTGATGGTGTTTTGGATGTCTTCAGGATCTGTTGTTATGTCTCCTTTTTCATTTCTGATTTTGTTAATTAGGATGCTTTCCCTGTGCCCTCTAGTGAGTCTGGCTAAGGGTTTATCTATCTTGTTGATTTTCTCAAAGAACCAGCTCCTTGATTGGTTGATTCTTTGAATAGTTCTTCTGGTTTCCACTTGGTTGATTTCACCCCTGAGTTTGATTATTTCCTGCCATCTACTCCTCTTGGGTGAATTTGCTTCCTTTTGTTCTAGTGCTTTTAGGTGTGTTGTCAAGCTGCTAATGTGTGCTCTCTCTAGTTTCCTTTTGGAGGCACTCAGAGCTATGCGTTTTCCTCTTAGAAATGCTTTCATTGCGTCCAATAAGTTTGGGTATGTTGTGGCTTCATTTTCATTGAACTCTAAAAAGTCTTTAATTTCTTTCTTTATTCCTTCCTTGACCAAGGTATCATTGAGAAGAGTGTTGTTCAGTTTCCACGTGAAGGTTGGCTTTCTATTATTTATTTTGTTATTGAAGATCAGCCTTAGTCCATGGTGATCTGATAGGATGCATGGGACAATTTCAATATTTTTGTATCTGTTGAGGCCTGTTTTGTGACCAATTATGTGGTCAATTTTGGAGAAGGTACCATGAGGTGCTGAGAAGAAGGTATATCCTTTTGTTTTAGGATAGAATATTCTGTAGATATCTGCCAGATCCATTTGATTCATAACTTCTGTTAGTTTCACTTTGTCCCTGTTTAGTTTCTGTTTCCATGATCTGTCCATTGGTGAAAGTGGTGTGTTGAAGTCTCCCAGTATTATTGTATGAGGTGCAATGTGTGCTTTGAGATTTACTAAAGTTTCTTTAATGAATGTGGCTGCCTTTGTATTTGGAGCATAGATATTCAGGATTGATAGTTCCTCTTGGAGGATTTTACCTTTGATGAGTATGAAGTGCCCCTCCCTGTCTTTTTTAATGACTTTGGATTGGAAGTCAATCTTATCAGATATTAGAATGGCTACTCCAGCTTGTTTCTTCATACCATTTGCTTGGAAAATTGTTTTCCAGCCTTTCATTCTGAGGTAGTGTCTATCTTTTTCTCTGAGATGAGTTTCCTGTAAGCAGCAAAATGTTGGGTCTTGTTTGTGTAGCCAGTTTGTTAGTCTATGTCTTTTTATCGGGGAGTTGAGTCCATTGATATTAAGAGATATTAAGGAAAAGTAATTGTTGTTTCCTGTTATTTTTGTTGTTAAAGTTGGCATTCTGTTCTTGGCTGTCTTCTTTTAGGTTTTTTGAGGGATTACCTTCTTGTTGTTTCTAGGGCGTGGTTCCTGTCCTTGTATTGGTTTTTTTTCTGTTATTATCCTTTGAAGGGCTGGATTCGTGGAGAGATAATGTGTGAATTTGTTTTTGTCTTGGAATACTTTGGTTTCTCCATCTATGTTAATTGAGTGTTTGGCTGGGTATAGTAGCCTGGGCTGGAATTTGTGTTCTTTTAGTGTCTGTATAACATCCGTCCAGGATCTTCTGGCTTTCATAGTCTCTGGTGAAAAATCTGGTGTAATTCTGATAGGCTTGCCTTCATATGTTACTTGGCCTCTTACTGCTTTTAGTATTCTATCTTTATTTAGAGCATTTGTTGTTCTGATTATTATGTGTCGGGAGGTATTTCTTTTCTGGTCCAGTCTATTTGGAGTTCTGTAGGCTTCTTGTATGTTCATGGGCATCTCTTTCTTTAGATTTGGGCAGTTTTCTTCTATAATTTTGTTGAAGATGTTTGCTGGTCCTTTGAGTTGAAAATCTTCATTCTCATCCATTCCTATTATCTGTAGGTTTGGTCTTCTCATTGTGTCCTGTATTTCTTGGATGTTTTGAGTTAGGATCTTTTTGCGTTTTACATTTTCCTTGTTTGTTGTGCCGATGTTCTCTATGGAATCTTCTGCACCTGAGATTCTCTCTTCCATCTCTTGTATTCTGTTGCTGATGCTCGTATCTATGGTTCTAGATTTCTTTCCTAGGGTTTCTATCTCCAGTGTTGCCTCATTTTGGGTTTTCTTTATTGTGTCTACTTCCCTTTTTAGGTCTAGTATGGTTTTGTTCATTTCCATCATCTGTTTGGATGTGTTTTCCTGTTTTTCTTTAAGGACTTCTACCTGTTTGATTGTGTTATCCTGTTTTTCTTTAAGGATTTGTAACTCTTTAGCAGTGTTCTCCTGCAATTTTTTAAGGGATTTTTGTGCTTCCTCTTTATATTCTTCTACCTGTTTACCAGTGTTCCTTTGTATTTCTTTAAGTGTGTTATTAAAGTCCTTCTTGATGTCCTCTACCATCATCATGAGATATGCTTTTAGATCCGTGTCTAGCTTTTCCGGTGTGTTGGGGTGCCCTGGACTGGGTGAAGTGGGAGTGCTGGGTTCTGATGATGGTGAGTGGTCTTGGTTTCTGTTAGTAAGATTATTACGTTTACCTTTCGCCATCTGGTAATCTCTGGGGTTAGTTGTTGTCGTTGTCACTGTTTAAAGATTGGAGCAGAAGCTGTGTTCCACTCACCAGAAGTCTCAAAATCCTGTGGCGGGGGTTGTAGGTAGCTGGCGAGTGTCAGCCGACCCTGTGCTCTAGCTATCCTGGTGCTCTTCAGGCTGGAAGAGGCCTGTGGCCCTACTCAGGCCGGTTTTCTGTTTCCCTAACTAATGCAGTCTCAGGTCCCGTGTGCAATTGGATTAGAGCAGAAGCTGTGTTCCACTCACCAGAAGTCTTAAGATCCTGTGGCGGGTGTTGTGGGTAGCTGGCGAGTGTCAGCCGACCCTGCGCCCTAGATACCCTGGTGCTTTTCTGTCCAGAAGAGGCTTGTGGCCCTACTCAGGCCGGATTTCTGCCTCCCCAACCAAAGCAGTCTCAGGTCCCGCGTGATTGGACTGGAGCAGAAGCTGTGTTCCACTCACCAGCAGTCTCAAAATCCTGTGGCGGGGGTCATGGGTAGCTGGCGGGTGTCAGCCGACCCTGCCTGGTGCTGGTCCGCTGGAAGAGGCCTGTGGGATGTGACATTTATTGAGGTGAGGGACACCATTCCTTAAGCAGGGAGACTTGGACAGTGGAGGAGTGGATGAACTGAGCTGAGTGTAAGGATGCATACATTCACTGCTCTCTGTTGTTGATTATAGATGTGATATGACCAATTCTATCAAGTTCCTGCTCCTGTGACCTCCCATGATGAACTGTAAATGGAGCTATGAGATAAAATGAACTCAATTCTTCTCTGAGAAACTTCTGTCAGACTATGTTGTCACAGCAAAATTAAGAGAGAAATTGGCACTGAGAAGCAGGCCAGTGCTGTGATAAACCTGGCAAAATGGTGGCTTGTTATGCCTTTCGTGTGTTTTGTGGGAAGGATGTGGAAGAGTTTGCACTTTTGCACTACAAATGTCGTTCAGTATCAAATACATGGTAATCTCAAAAGCAAGAAAAATATAAGATTTAAGAGGAGAAGGAATATAGTTGAGACCAGGAACTGTATAGAAGGGTCAAAGTCCCTGCATCAAGGTCCTAAGAGGCCATTGCAGGAAGCTGTGAAGGTAAAGCTTCAGTTGTAATTGAGACCCCATAATACTGGAAATGCCAGGTCTGTGGGATGGATATCTGCTAAGGAGTGCTGCAGCTATAGAGTGGAAACTGTCCTAAGCCTAAGGGAAGAGCTGTACTCTATCTGTCAGAACTGGAAGTGGTTGTGTGTGGTGCTTAGAATGAGAAAGGAAGACCCCAATAAGCTCATAGATTTGAATGCTTAGTCACTAGGAAGTGATATTATTTTTTTAAGAAGTAGAAAATGTCTCCTTGTTGGGGAAGTGTGTCACGGAGGGTGGGCTTCAAAGTTTCAAAAGTCCATGCCAATCTCAGAGTCTGTCTCTCCCTGCTGTCTGAGGATCTAGATGTTCTAGAATTCTCAGGTACTTCTCTAGCACCATGTCTGCCTACATTTCATCATGCCTCCTGCCATGATGATGATAATGCACTAAACCTCTGAAAGTGTAAGCCAGTTAAATTGTGTCTTTTATAGGAGTTGATGTGGTTAATGGGGCTTTTTATAGCAATAGAACAACAACTATTCACACTGGGGGCAGTCATTGAATAAGAAATGTCCTCCATATGTTTGGGTATTTGAACATTTGGTTTGTAGTTGGTGATGCTGTTTGGGGAGGCTTGCTACAGTCTTGATGGAGAAAGTACATCACTGGAAGAAGCTCTGTAGATCCATTGTCTTAATTACTTTTCAGTTGTTGTGGTAAAGCATCATAACCAAAAGTGACTTACAGAAGAAAGGATTTTGGCTTATGGTTCCAGAGAAATAAGACTCCATCATTGTAGTCAGATATGACAGAAAGCTACAGGAAGGCTGGCAGGAGCAGAAACTGGAAGGTTGAAGGATTATGACTTCAAGTGATGCACTGTGTGTCAAAATGGCAAGGGTTACATTTTGATGGTTAATTCTGTCAACTTGGCACCATCTAGAATCACCTGGAAAAACTTTAATGATCATGCTGGCCTATAGGCATGTCTGCGGGGATTATCATGATGCTCTTGTGTGAGCTGTTTTATGTTAATTAAGATGGGAGACCTGCCTGACCATTGTGGGTTGCATCATTCCATAAGCAGGGGAATGCAGACTGTGAAAAATGGAGAAAGTGGGGTAAGCATGTGTTTGCATAAGTTCACTGATCTCTACTGCTGCTGATTTTGCTATGACTTCTGTAATCTGAGGGATTGTAAAATGGAACTGTGCACTAAAATAAACTCTTATGGTAGAGCCCAACCAACTCAGTTTTGAAGAAACTGTACAAGACCAGGGGCTAAACTCCAATTCCAGAAAGAAAATCACAAAGTCCTCCTGTACAAACATCTGATGGCAACCCACCACCCCTTAACATCAGCCAGTCAGACTACAATAGCAGGACCAAAGTACATATAGATAACTTAAGAAACCCTGTAGATAATGTATCCATCCTCTTGCCAGGTGGTCTTGTCCCCATGTTCGATTCCTACAGAGTATACCAGAAATGCAGTTTTTAATATATTAGCTTGCTGGCCTGTATGGAAATTCCCCAAGTTTGCAGTAGCTCTAATAAGTACCCTTCACCACTAGACTCAGGGCTCTTACTCTGACCCACTGCTTTGGGGAGGGTGAGAGACTTTGCTCTGGAGCTTGTAATAAAGACTCTTATATATTTGCATCAGAATTGGCTCCTCTGTGGTCTTTGGGATACCTGTAACTTGAGCATAACATTTTTACTCAGAGTTGCTTTTATCGATATATTTTACAGAAACAACAGGAAATAAAACTACAATGACCCCTGAGTAGCCTGTCCACTCAGCCTCCTCCTTTGCTCCTACCCCTGTAAGCACCAATCTAAGAACAACACAAGGACACTGAGAGCTCACCGTATCTTCAGCTCTAACTACAGACTCAGTTTGTTCCAGCTGCCTATTTCTGTGTAAAGAGGTATCCTAAAGCCAGAGTCATAATATTGCTCTCATCATAGTTTTTTGTGGTTTAGGAATTTAAAAATAAAATCTCAGCAGGGAGGGTCTTTCTCAGTTAAGTAGTTTCTGAGGCCTACTCTAAGAAAGTCTGTATGATTCTGTTGGTCTGGACTGTTGGGGCTCTCAGAGACTGAACCACCAAGCAAAGAACATACATGGACTAGACCTAGGCCTCCCTACACATATGTTGCAGATTTGTACCTTGTTCTTCATGTGGCTCCGAGACAACTGGAGTGGGGGCTATCACAAAAACTGTAGGATATATTCCTGTAGCTGGGCTCCCTTCTGTGACCCTATGGGAGAGGAAACAAGACTTTAAGTTCCAGAGTGGGGGTAGGATATCCAGGTAACCCCCACCTGCTCAGAGGAAAAGGGGAAGGTGTGGGGGAAGGATTGTGGGAGGGGGTGATCAGGAGAGTAGCAGTGAGTGGCATGTAAGTCAAATAAGTAAAAACTAAATAAATTTTTAAAAATTAACAAAAAGGAAGTTTAAGACTCTGACCAGCTTTATCTTACCTGGACCCCCAAGTGAGCAACATGGAGCCAGGGATTGATGCAAAAACAAGAGGAATTTATTGTTCCAATGCATTGGGTGACAACCTTGGGCAACCAGTTAGGCCAGTTTTTATGCAGCTTTCAGGGGTAGAATAGAGCAACAGCTACTAGGCACAAAGTGATTGGCAGAATAGTGTGACTTTTAAACTGATTGGTCCTTAGGGAATGAGTTAGCAGTGGCTTTCCTTGTCTCTGGGGACCAAAGGTCTACAAGCTCTGGGCTTCTCCTCATCTGCAAGTCAGTCTCCCCTATGGTCTGAGGAATGTAATTATCCTCTCCATTCTGGAAGGGAGGAATCTGGTGGAATTTTCCAAAGTTTCTGAGCTGACCTCTTCAAAGGAGAGACAGAGAGACAGAGAGAGACAGAGACAGAGACAGAGACACAGACACACAGAGAGAGACAGAGACAGAGACAGAGAGAGAAGACAGAGACAGACAGAGAGAGAGAGAGGAGAGGAGAGGAGAGGAGAGGAGAGGAGAGGAGAGGAGAGGAGAGGAGAGGAGAGGAGAGGAGAGGAGAGGAGAGGAGAAAGGAGGAGAGGAGTGAAGAGAAGAAGGGAGGAGAGGGGAGAGGAGGGGAGAGGGGAGGAAAGGGGAAAGAGGAGGGGAGGGGAGGGGAGAAGAGAGGAGAAGAGAAGACAAAGTCTGGTTGTGGGTAGCTGGACCAGCTGGAGATTTGATTATTCTCCTCTACCAATATATCTGAGGCAGGCTAGTATGAGCAGAATGTTTGAATGGCTGGACCCAGACTCTCTGTCTGCCCATCTCCTTTTAAAAACCTTATGAAGCATTTCACCCCTCAGTATAGCTTTTCTGACATGCATTCTAGAATACAGCCATAGTCTTTTCCCTTGCCAACACCATGTCTCCTATTTTATTACCTTGAACACCAGACAAGATCCTCCTAGCTCTTTGCTGCTTAACATTAATCAACTGCCACATAAACTCGATTTTTGGAATAATGACAGGCAATTCTTGCTAACTGATCCCTTACTGATTGTGTCCTGTACTTAACTTCAAATTCATCTTCCTATAGAACTTTTGCAATTTTCTGCTACTCAAGGATATGGTTATTGTCCCAGACTCACATGATAGATCTTCTGCATTCCAATGGCTTTTACTGTCAGACTCAGTAATACAATTGGATCCTTCCTTTGCTATTGCTATGTTAAATTCACCCTCCACCCCCACTCCACCCCCACCCCACTGCCAATTTTCACATGTAGCTTCCTTCCTCAGGAAATCTCTTTGCCTGGTTTTCCATTTCTTATCTTGTTACTTCAAAACAATGACCTATAATGGCTTCTCTCTCCACCAACATACTTCTTGAGCAGTCAGAAATATTGTTTTATGGTTTAAATGTGCCCTCAATAACAGCAATCCTTTGCAGCCTATAAATCCAATGGACTCTTTATAGTTGTTTCATGACTCATGAAAGAGAATGACATCTTCCACAAGATTCTATTTTGAGACTGGGTTCCTCCGTAGTAGGACAACTGTCATGGGTCTTCAGTGACTTAGTTCTTTCTGCTTACATTATCTGTTCCATTCTTGTTGGAAAAACTATAGCCCACTAACCCTGCCCTTCCTTCTCCATTGATCTTTCCTTCTGTGCAGATACTCTCTGGGATACTGTGGCTACTTTCTTGATTACTGCTAAAACTTGCACAGGGACAATTCCTGAACTTCTTTCTCTTGCAATAAATCAGTCCTGAACTGTAGAATACTGTTTGTGATAACATTACATGGTTGCATGTAGATTCTGTGTGTCTCCTATTCAGCAAGCATGATGGACAGAAAGACCACTTCCAGGTAAGAGACATCACTAAAACATTTTTTTTAATTTTAAATGGAAATATTTTTGCATTCAAAGAATAATGATAGTGATGAGTAATTTTAAAATAAATAAATGAATGTGATTGTTTCATTCCACACACTGTTAAGTTGTTCCAGAAAGACAGCAAAGCAACTCAAGATTCTTAAGTAAAAGACAGATAATGGTTAGCAAGGCAATGTCTCTGGGGACATGTCATTCTTTCAGCTGCCCTTTCCTTTTTAGACAGGCTTTTCAAGAATGTCTCAATCTTTGTTCCTATTTCAAGCTCTGCAGGCATCTTTCTGATGTATAATTAGATCCCCCAGAACACAAAGGCAGATGCCTGTTATTGTGACTGGGATATGACCATTGTACATGTGAATCGGCAATCTAGCTAGTAAATGATTCTCTTGTCGGTTTGCTTGGTGTGAGTCAGTCCCTCAGTGTTGCTGAACTCTAGATGAACTGTTGAGATCAAGTTTCTGTATCGGCACAAATAAAGACCAGACTCTGGACTGTGGTGATTGAAAATAAACCATGAACTTAAGAGGTAAGGCCTGGGGAGGGAGGCCAGTAGGAACTTCCTATAAATATGCTTTTAGCTAGATATACTTTTGTCTTCTGTATCTTTGTCTCACAGAGTAAATACTGAACCCAGTACAAAGCATAAGTATGTTGGCTTCTTTCTTACTATGAATTTGAATGCTAATGAACTGAGTAAAGGGACAACGGTATCATGTGTCCACAAGATCTCACAAGGAGAGACCCACAAACCCGAGTATGATTGGAGACATCAGAGATCTGAAACAAAGGCAGCAAAGGCAGCACTTGCTTGAAAATTGCCAAGGAAGAGCAACAGAGTGATGTCATTGAAACCAAAGAGCGAAACTGACCCTAACCTGTTTCTCTGCTGTTCAGGTGTGCACTATGGGGAATACTCTATACATTTTGCATTACTCCTCCAGCACTATTTACATCTATTAGGAAACTCTTCTTGTAGTTACAGAATGAAAGGTTACAGCTGAAAGGTTTAAACATCCTGACCAGGGAACACAAGTTGTAAGTAGCAGCCTTGTGTTCAGAACTGAGGTTTTCTGATAGCAAACTCCTCCTCTTACGCTGAAGTGGATGGTCAATCACTCTACAAACCTAAAGAAATGATACAAAGTTATGTTAACATTTGTACAAATCAAGAAAAATGACTTCATATACTCAGTTTTGGAAATTCTGAGTGGAAGAAAATAACAGTTTTTTAAAAACAGACTGCATGTAATAAAGTTAAATTTATTTTTTGTTTTACATTTGTTATTTATTACTAAGTAAATGCATTTGCATTTATTTAAAATGTTTTGAGAATCCATGTCTTATCCTATTTCTTTAGATTCATGTCTTTGATTAAATGAAGTCATGAATAATTTACAATTTTTGAACATGTCTGTCAAAAAGTAAAATCTCTAACAAAACCTATGACATAAGTAAATGTAGACACACACACACACACACACACACACACACACACACACACACACACACACGGAAATCATTTACCGATACTAATCAACCCTATTCTATTTTCTTTGTTGAAGCTCTTCTCTCTAAACCCATTATACTAATGTGTTCCTTCTTCTCTCAGCTTTTGAATGGAAGTTCTGGTCTCACCTGACAGAATTTACTGGATCATCTCCAAGACTTCACAGGAGATTTGGCCTCTTCTCACTGGAGATTTCTATCCAACAGGCAAGCAAAAAACAAAAACAAAAACAAAAACCAAACAAACAAAAAAACAAAAACAAAAAGTCGCAAGGATTTTTTTCTAATTCTGGATGAAAACCTCCATACCCCTGTTCCAGCTCTATTGCTGGGTTGCCATGATCTGATCAGTTGCTCAGCTCAGGGGCCAGACACAACCACAACCGCTGGTTTGGACTGTATGTCAATCCCAGCAGCCATACTGATTGCTCAGGTCAGACCTCAGGACCAGCCCAGAGCACTGCAACTTTGTGGCATTAACAAGTAAGCACAGGAAAGGCATTAACACAGATTTCAAGTGACATGTGCTGTGCCTATCATGCTTGTGCTGCCAGCACTCAAACCGTAACAAATGGACTCTGAATATACGGACAGTTTTTACAGTTGGAAATGGAAGCTCTGGCAGGATTTGGGGTCAGAATCCTCAATTTCCTGAAAAGAGCTTTTAAACTTCTAATCCATTAGCAAAAGGAAGAGAAAAAAAATCACTTTTATTTCTAGAAAAAAAATGTTCTGTAACTTCAAATTTAAGGTGACTTACAAGGTCAAAGTGGTTAAAACTTTAGGAGAAACACTTCAAGTATCAATATATATATATGCGTTATTCCCAAGTTTGAATTACAAACACCCCAACATACACACACTCTAGTACACTACACACACACTCTGTGACACATTCTAGCACACATGCACACTCTCACACACTTCAACTCTAGCACACACACACACACACACACACTTGCATGCTTTCCAACAGACTCCAGCAAATGTATACTCCAATGTATTCTAATGCAAATCTACACTCCAATTCATACACACACACAATGTTTACCAAAGCTGATATCAGAAACAGTGCAGTCGGACTAGTATGTCTAATGAAGGCATTCCTAAGGACTTATGGGTATATTCAGGGCTAGCAAAGATCCTGAAGTCCTCTCCACAAGAATTTGTTACTTCTGTAGATGCCAGAAAACCCAGTACAGAAGCATTGCAGGTTTATCTTCTCTATTTATAAATAATCATTTAAACATATTTTAGTGTGTGTGTGTGTGAAAGAGAGAGAGAATAGAATAGAATAGAATAGAATAGAATAGAATAGAATAGAATAGAATAGAATAGAATATGTGCTTATTTGCGATTAAACATCAAATAAGAACAGTGTTAGGGATTATCTTGCATGAGGATTCTCCCTTTATCATAAAATATTATAGTGCAGTTGTCATTTTAAGAAACTACCCAAATTAAAACAAAGAGCCTTGCAGTGTATGTCAAAATGTGAGGAAATGCTGGGCATGGTAGCACACGCCTTTAATCCAAGCACTTGGGTGGCAGAGGCAGGTGGATTTCTCAGTTCAAGGCCAGCCTGGTCTACAAAGTGAGTTCCAGGACAGCCAGGGCTATACAGAGAAACCCTGTCTCAAAAAACAAAAACAAAACAAAACAGAAAAAAAGTGAGGAAATATTTGAGCAAGAACAGTCTAATAATACAGACACCATCACCATGTTTCATAGTTTTATTGAATTTCAGTTTTAATTATGATAAGAACAACTCTAATGACCACAATTATGAAGCTCTGCTGTTATTTTAAATAGCAGATACAAGAATGGCTGCCATGCCTGGAACACACACACATACACACACCCACACACACCCACACACACACACACACACACACACACACACACACGAGCAAAGTCACAGAAACATGGGCGAATCTGCAGCTCCCTCCAGTCAAACAATACTGTGCTTTTACAGGACATGAACCTCTTTTGAATACAAAGACAATTATACACAATCAATCCAGAGGTTGTTAAGCTACCACTGATGAGACAAACCTGAGAAGGCTCAAAATGCCAAGTAACACTGTTCCATACCACTCAATAGCACTGTTAACTACAGATATCTGTTTCAATCTTCTACAGGAAAATCACAAATGTTATAAAAATAAACTTTTTCTTGCAAAAGCACTAAAACAATGTTACTCAAATGTACAAATTTTGATATGTAACATAAATTCACCTTCATTTAAAAAATGACAGAATTAAGCAGCCAAATGACATAGTTATCACTTAACATGTTGGCATTAAAGTTACCAACTGCCTAAAGAAAACAGATTAAAATCAATAGCAATGTTCAATTTCTTGGTAGTGTTACAAAACCAAAAAAACCAAAATAAACAAAAAATCACCTCACAAAAGATTGTACTATGTTGCCTTAAGAAAACAAAAAAAAAAAAAACAAAAAACAAAAAAACATTGTAAAGCTTCAAGATCTAGCAGAAAACTATCAGCTGCACTTTTCTCTCCCTGTATCACTAAAGTTTGTCTTTAAATTCTCACATTATATCCACACCACCCAACCTACTGGACATCTAAATCATCAATTTTGAAAGGAGACAAGCCTTTAGCCTTTGGCAGTGGACGCTGCAACCATAGTTAGAGCAATATTCTAAACTTTCTGAAAAGACCACACAAACTTTCTATAATGTAAATATACACATATAATGTATGTAATATATAACCTGTCTAAAATATCCTATACTTGTTATAAATCTTACAATAATCTAACACCAAATCATGTCTGTATAGCAAGAACCCCACACAAAAGGAAAGCATGCAAATTCAAATCTAGAGAAAATTAAACACTTGTTATAAACCACATTTTCATCATTTTAGATACAAATACAAACTGGTCTTAAAAGTTCAAAGTTACTAATATCTGAAAAAAACCTCTTAAATAAAATTCTCATTTTATCTAGCATTATATATTACTGTAAAATATACGTGTGACATTTGAACATTATACACTGCAATAAATAGAATTTACACTAGTACATTGTATCTTCAATCTGTACAACTGAAGGCCCACAAACCTCTTCAATAAATACTATTACAATGATTACATTCAACCAATAGAAGAAAAGCTTCAATACATATTTACGAGTATCACATCTTCTATGTCCTGTCAATAGTTGAATTCTAGCTGCTACTAAGTACTGGTATGTGTTATATCAAGATGGGTTAGTGTCCTGGTTGAGTGAGCAGAGATTTACAGGTTTCAACCTTTCCATACCACAGCTGGTGGAAAATGAGACCTTTATGCAAAGTCTAGACTGGAGAGTCCTAGGAAGCAGAGGAGCAGATTCCAAACAGTTCTCACTGCTTTCCAAGATCTACCACAGCACCTACGGCATCAACAAATGGTGTCCTGTTACTTTTCCTCTTCATGAAGAATGGGCTTCCGAGTTTCTTCTCAGTGGCCACATCACAGTTTTAGTTTTGAATTCTGTCTCATGTGCTAAGTTTCTTCTTAATTTATCATTTTAGTTCAATGCAGGTTCAAAGCAACCTTCAAAGAGTCAGAGACAGCACTTTGTAAGGAATAACAACAGATAGCAACAAGAAAAACCCTTGAGCTTGGAAAGGAACGAAGACATCTTTGTAGTGTGAAGTTTAATGACTCACTAAAATCTTACAGTTTTAGGTGTCTTTCAACAAAACGTCAACATAACTGTCTTTATATGAAAACCCTCACTCAGGTGGCACACACTGGTCTTTTGGTAAATAGAGTGTTGTTTCTTCTTGACCTGTGTATGCATAGATCATCTCAGGGATGTCTTGTGACCTGGAAGAAGTTGGCACAGTCAGTCTTGGTACTATGTTGACATATCATTGTTTATTTAATGATGTAGGAAGCTAAGGAAGAAGAACACTTTAGGGGCTGCAGCGATAGGTCAGTGGTTGAACTCTTGCCTAGTAGCTACAAGGCCCTGGGGTCAATCCCCAGAATGAGGAACATGACAAGGAGCAGATGGATACTTTGGTCCTCTAACCAAATACAAACCCAAAGAACATTTTCTGGAAGTTGAAACAGTGCATTGAACACATATCCGAAATCAGGCTGATATCCTAAGCCTCAAATGGAGAAAGCCGTATTAAATACTGAGGAAATGATACAGACATATGGAGTGCTGAGCTGTGGGTTTCTGAAATTTCCATTTGGGTCAGTTTAAGAAAATTACTTTTGAGCCACTGAACAAATTTAAAGTGTCAACAATAATAAGGGTGTATTGTAGATTTTGTCTGTAGGATTCTGAAACAGAAAATGTTGCATTAGTCTTACCACTTGAGAACTCTGAAAAATCTCAAAAGCCAGAGACACAGTAAATGTCTTCTCTAGTTGGCTTCTTTACCTCTTTATGTTAGGACTGAATGTGTAGATGAACCACAATAAGGAAGGCTAAATACAGCTTTTCTTCATGGACCTGAGTAATAAGACATTAGGCAAATGGAAGCACTCCAAAGATCTCCCAGATCTCCAGTCATTTGAATGTTTAAGAAATGACATCAAATCTGAATCTTCTGTCATATATCCTACTGGGCACAAAGGTTGTTTTCTCAGAGAGTACTTTAAAAACAGTGTCTGCCATCACTTACAAACTCAGGAGGTAGCTGTGGGAGGACTCACTTTCACTGCTAGAATACCTTGGACATCAGATTTGTTCATTTGCACTATTTAATTCCTCATTATTTTAATTAAATTAAATGTGACCATTTCAAGGGTTTTAAATGTAGCAATTCATTATTCATTGGAAATTGTTTTTAAAATGCAATAAACTTTATAAATATTTCATTACTGTCTAGAGTAGAAAACGCTGCTTTCCCTTTACTATGAATGACCTGATGAACACTTGTAATGGAATTCTCTTCAGTTTTATCATGCCTCAAGCACTCAAATCTTAATTTCCTTTATTTTCTCCTTGCTTTTTTTTATTATTTAAAAAGTCATCAAAAGGTTTCACCTTGTTATCAGATAACAGCTTTCCACCATCATGGAACACCTAAGTGATTTCCTTGCATCCCCTTTCATTCTGCATTTAATATTTTGAAGAACCCTGAAGAGACAGATAGAACCCTGCCATTATTTTTTGGTTTAACATCCTTCTTTTTGAACTCTTCTCATTTCCAGCTGCAGAAAGGCCCTGTCAAGCCTGGCCTTCTGAAACATCCACAGTCCCGCCCACTACCCCACAATCTGCTAAGGGCTCCACCGCTGCCTTCACCCTTTAGTCTAAAATTTAACTGGGATTTCTCAAAATTGTTTTCACAGATGTGAGGGAGCACTTGTCTTGGAACACAGAGTCCTAAGACACTGCACAGCAGTGGTGCAAGTGAGAACTATTTATCCCAGGAAGCCTAGGAGTCCACAGTATTTATAAGAAAAACACATGCAGTTCAATTATTTTGAGCGTATCTTGGCAATAATATGATATCTGCAGCCTCCCACCACCAAACATTTAAGAAGTGATGTTTATTAATCAGTTTTCCAGAAATAACTGGAAATGTTCCTTTTACTCACAGAAAAGTTCATTGATTTTATTTTTCTATTCAATTCCCCAGATAACATCAGCCACCATGTATGCTTCTGAGGAATTGAAAGACATGAACATCAAGGCATCTGCTCACTGTTCAATGGACTAACCAGCATTTCATTATACTATGCCAAATTGTTTAAAGGATAGATTTTATTTTGTTTATGCCAAGAGCTATTCAAAGCAACACAGGCTGAACAAATCACAGGTTCAAGTTCCAGGTGGCCAGTTTTTTTGGAGACATTTTTAATATCAAAATTGCTCTGCTACACATTCTCTCTCTCTCTCAACAGAAAAAAAGCCTGTGAATTGAAAAGGAGGAAGGGGAAGTGTTTATTACACATACTTCTTCTATTCAGTAAGAAAGGAGATTACAGGAAAGAACAATAAATGTAGATATGTGCATCAAATTGATGCTCCTTAATTTTTAGACTCACGACTTTCTTGTTTGGAGAATTCTCTTACATTACTAGGAACTTAGGAAGAAAAGCATCTTGTTCTATGAGCATCCTACCATGTTACAAAACTCAGGAGTTAGGATCTCGTGCCTTCACAAACTCGTGTCTCCATTCTGCTTGAATTCAGATAAAATATTGAGAGTCATTTCTTCACTCTTGGATTGTAAATTGGCCTCACTCCTCCTGGAAGCTTTCCTGGTGGCTCGGGACAGTCTCCTTCTGAATGTGTCTCCAGCCAAGAAATAAAGAATGGGGTCCACACAGCTGTTGAGACTTGCTAGACCTCTTGTTACCTGATAAGTGGCATAAACCCTGTCGTTGAAATCACACATTTCTGGGGTCTGGAAATCCAACCGTGCTCGCAAATTCATCGTTTTCATCACATGGAAAGGGATGTAAGACACAGCAAACACCGTCAGGACAATTATCACCAGGTAAATGGATTTCCTCCGGAGCGGAGAGTTGTCCAGGTCATTGTAAATCAAAGCTTTAACAATTAATCCATAACAGCCCAAGATCAGCACCAAAGGGATGCAGAACATGGCCACAGTCGTGCACATACTGTAGATGAAATAACTTCGCAGGTAATCATTGGACGTGGTGTCATAGCAGGTGACAGTTTTGTTTTTCCGAGTCCCAGTGCCAGAGTAGAAGAGAATAGGGGAGATGGCCACCACCACAATGAGCCACACCAGCACGCTGACATAAATAGCATTCTTCTTCTTGAGCCTGCCCAGAGACTTGAGAGGGTACACCACGCCGCTGTACCTGTGTGCACTGATGCAGGTGAGGAACAAGATGCTACCGTAGAGGTTTACGTGGAAGATGAATCTCTGCAGCTTGCACATAGCATCCCCGAAGATCCAGTCAGTCTTGTTGAAGTAGTAGAAGATGAGGGCTGGTAGGGTGAGCACGTATAAAAAGTCAGCCAGAGCCAAATTGAACATGTACACGGAGATGCCGCTCCAAGGCTTCATGTGGAAAACGAACATCCAGATAGCCACGCTGTTGCCTAGGAAGCCTATGATGAACACTAAAATGTAGACGGCCGGCAGGTAGTAGAACTGGAAACCGGTCTTGGTCAGGGCACATTGGAATGAAGAGGAAACTGCTGCAGTTGAGGCGACAGTACTGTTTCCCCAAAGCGAGCCCAGGCCAGCCAGAAAGGCAGCATCCGTCCCGTTGGGGACAGCCGACCAAGGCACCTCGGTCATCCTCTTCTTTCCAACTCAGACAGCTACTAGAAAGGGCAGACCGCGGCGAGCGGGCAGCAGCGGCGAGAGACTCAGCGCGCATCGGAGGCGCGGGTCAGGGACCGCGCGCGGGAGTTCCCCACGGGTCGGAGCGCGCAGGGGCTCGCCCACGCCGGCTCTGGCCGCGCGTTTGTCGCGGGCCATGAAATTCGCCCGGGGCTGCGACCGATCTAAGCTGAAGGACGGGCGGGCAACTTCCCGGTCCAGCTGGCGGCGCGGAGGTTACACAACAGGACGCGCAGGGCACCTCCACCAAGTTTGCAAGTGCGCTCCCGCGCAGGGCGACTGATAGGCGCTGCTTAGAGCGCCTGGGGCGCGGCGGGTCAAGTCCAAGTAGTTTGGCGGTTCCCAGCGGCCCGAAGGCGCAGGCCAACCACCTCCTTCCTCTCTGTGATCAACTTTGCCTGGCCATCTGCCTGCTCCCTACCTTGCAACCCCGGACCTTCACCGGGGACGCCGCGACTCTTCTTCCGGCCACATTCTGAGCCCGCGCTCAACCTTGGAGATCTTTTGGAGAGCGCGTGGCCTCGGACCCTGGCGTACTACCAACCCTGTACCCCGCTCACAGTCCATGAAGGCTGCAGTCTCCGTGCTCGGCTGGGTCTCGAGTGCAGGGGGCAGGAGAGAAAGCCAGGCTCCCAGAGGGGTGGGCGGAGCCTGGGAGCCCGGGCGAGTCTGTGCACCGCGGGGAGGCAAGGGGCGTGTCTCCGCCTTGCAAGCTCCGGGCCGCGGGCTCAGGGCTGGGCGCCCAGGGCGGGAGGTGGCCTCTGGAAGCAGAGATCGCAGTGCCCCTGCACGCCTGGCACGGCCGCCACCACTCGAATCAGTGGTCAGAACAAAAGGTGCTCTAGGGCAGCGGTGGCTTCTGGCCAGCGTATGGCTGGAGGGGTTTCCTCGGTCCTCCACCAGCTAGCTCTGTAAAGTGAAGTTGCTGACACACTGAAAACCTTCTGGAAGCTGGCAGCGTTGTGTCTAAAGCTTGGAGGGGAGCAGTCTGAGACAGACATCTCCAGAGCCTCCCCGGAACTCGCAAGGTGTTTGCAGGCTCCAGACAACCAGCGGTTTGCAGGTGGGCACGCCCTAGCCCTGCACAGCGCCTTGCTTTGCCCAACGCGTGTAGGAACCTGCTGATCCCAGAGGGTGCCAGCTCTGAATGAGTGAGGGTGGTAAGCGGCATGGGCAAGTCGCTTTCTGCCCTTCATGTCTGTTTGTTTTTATTGTTGTTTGCTTTATTATTAATCCAAATACTATTTTTTTTGCACTACTTAGAAAAATGCTAATACAGCAGCATCACTGGTAACATTATTGTGAGAATGTACATAAGAACCTGGTCTAACTGCTTAGTTAACGCACCACACATCATCAGTCCAACTTGACTGCTAACACTTGCTGGAAAGAACAAGCGCCCTCCCTCCAACCTCCAGTTACCATTTACATACATTTAAATAATAGAGACTACAGTGAAAGTGATTCTGAATCAAGCTGAATATTAAACACAGCTTTATAAAGAAAGAGGGTTCATTTGTTGAGGGATAACTTTACAGTCTGGCTTTATTGTGAATCTTATTTCTTAAAATGTCTGAATGTAGACAGAGACCAATGTAGTTACTTTATTTATTGTAAATCTTAGTCTAGGGTTCCAAATGCATAAAAAAATGTGGGCAATATATTCAAAATGTGTTTATATTTAATTGTAAACTAAATGGATTGTTTCCTACCTCAAGACATAATTAAACAGACCCACCCAAGAATGGAACCAAGCCCTTCTTGACAATCTACTGATTAATGTATTTTATGTGCCATATTAACAAATACATTTTTCTTGTAGAAAAAAAGTACGAGGATAGAATACCTTCGAGTACATTCTATAACCATTTCTTTCTAGTCTCATTTATTAAATGACTTTGTTCCCTTAAAAACACTCAAGGACTTGGTGATCTGTCTCAGCCGCTAAAGGCATTAGGCACTTACCGCCAAGCGCGAGGACTTGAGTTTGATCCCATTACTTACATGGTGGAAGGAGAGAACTGACTCCCACTTTCCTGATACCTGTGCACCCATATTGTGGCACTGTGGCACATGAGCATATGTGCATGTACACACACACACACACACACACAGAGAGAGAGAGAGAGAGAGAGAGAGAGAGAGAGAGAGAGAGAGAAGAGACACAGAGACACAGAGCCTGATACAGAGACAGAGGCACACAGAGAAACTAAACATACAGAAAAAACAAACAAACAAACAAAGAAAAAAAAAACCTTAGAGGAAAATCATGAGCCCCTTGCTCAGACACTGGGAAGGAAATTACTCCCCACCACCCAGCAGATCCTTACGGAACAGAAAGCTATAAGAACAGAGACAGAATGAGCACACTGGTGCTGTGAGTCTTGGTTGTACCCAAGAACACAGTGATGATAAAGGAGACCAAGCCCAAGTGCAAAGGTGCTGCAGTTGTGAAATGGCTCTGTTACCTTCCTGTTAACGTCCCAGTCTTTATACTTGATGATTTCGTAATTCTAACCTTAACAGATATTCTTCTATTGTTTGATTGACAGGTTACTAGCTGGGCTGCATGGTCTACTATGAAGGAAAAGGAAACTAGGAAAACCTCTAAGTATTTCAAGGGTATTCAGGAGGTTTGGCGCCTCACTCCTCTGCATTTTTAATTTCATGCAATCTAAACAATATACAACCTCCCTCAGAAGTCTGTAGAAAATGCATTAGCTCATCATGTGAGTGTTTTGAAATCTACCTTTGGTCCAAATAGTGCTAAGTACTTTCAGACAGCCTACTAGAAATTTGGGGAACTGATATAATTAATCAAACTGTATCATAGCCATTTTATATTTGGGTTTTGAAAAGAGTGATTATTTTAAAAGTGATTTTTATCATATTTAACTGTGTGTTCACTCCATACTTAAGTTATATTTAAAATAAAGATATACATTATAGGAATAAGATAGCTATTTGTTAGCAAATTTCCATTCATAAAATACTGAATTAGATTCAATGAAGGAAAAATTAAAAGATCTTTCAATACAGACTATGCCCATGTTCATATTAGAGTACAATTATATATGTCTTAAAAGTATAAGAGAAACATGCCCCATAATGCTTCCAGCATGTGCTGCAAGTACTTGGTTGCTAACTGGTATTGAACTTGAGTTACAGTGTATTGGGGTTTGGGTACTTAAAAGTATTTGTCCTTTGACATGCCTAGTAGTCTGAACTAGAGACCTGGGGTCTCAGATGTCTCTAGCCTCCTCCTCTTCTGTCTGTAGTCTCCTTACTGTCTTTCGCCGTGAGGTAGAGAAGGTAGAATGTCTTGTGCTCAGAGATCTTTGCCCCTTAGCCAACCATGAGACCTAAAATGGTCACTGACACTGCCTTAAAAGAAGAAATGCTACCCAGAAATACCAAGAAGTATCTAAGCAGATAGGGCTAGAAGACTTCCTCTTCTATTAGCTAACATTTTTTATCAAACCTAAGAATTAAAACAGTTGGCTTTCCTGTGGCTTTGTGCCTTCCCTCTTTCAAGTTCCCATGCCACATAAACTTTGGTTATAGAAAATTGGTGTTTTCTTCTGATTAACCTGTTATGTGTCATAAGTATGTTCACCGTTACCCTTGGGGTGGATAATCCTACCATTCCATCCTTACAGTGACTTGTAAAAGATATAAATTTAGTTGAAACAAATGACAGGAACACACAAAGCATATCACAAGACCATATCACATAGCAACAAAAAGTTTATGCATGGCTTCCAGAACCCTGATTTGGGGTGATAAGGGAATGAAACACGGCAAGACACATACACAGTCACACAGAGAGTAGGTGGGATCGGGTGGTCTGGGTTCTCAGGTAGAGAAGCCACAGAACCCCAGAAGCCTATCATATTTATTATATTGAAATTGAAAAAGTGAGGCAGGGTTACTGCATACAGCTGAACAATGAAGCAGGGGGCATGTTTAGATAATGTCAGAAGGAACAGAGCATTGGCTGTTCCAAAGGACCTGGGATTATTATACAGCGCTAACATGATGACTCAGAACAATCTGCAGGGAAACCCTTTTTCTGACTCTCATGGGCACCACACACACATGACTCACAGACGTGCATGTAGTTCAAACATTCATACATATACATTAATAAACTAATTTTAAAGTAGAAAAATTAAAAAACAAAAAAATAAAAGAAGCATTCTCTGTTTTTCTACCCTAAAGTATACCCCATTGCTACAAGCGGCAACAATGTTAGAGTGATAATTAATACAAGTGATAATTGATCTGAACGGAAAGGGAAAGGTTAGGGAATTTACCCACTGTCCAACACTAGAAATGAGGGGTTAGACTTGGGTCACAAGCTTTAAAGTACAAGCCAGTGATGGATTTGGAAAAAGTGAAGCAGAAAAAGATGTTAAGGTCTCTGATAGGAAAGCTTAAGTCTCTGTGGCCAGTACAGGCTGAGTATATAGAACAGCCATCCCCAGAAGTCTCCTCTCAAGACAGAAAACATTAGCCTAATTCCTGGAGGGAGTCATGGCCACAGACACTCTTAGACGCTCCTTAAAGGTACTTCCTGTGTTTTTACATAGCACTCATAAACATAGTCACCAATCCATAAACAAACTGAAAAAGATAGTTATGTGAAGTCTGATTTATTTGGACTTAACTCATAAGCAAAAATTCCTTGTTCCCAAATTCTCATCATCTTTTAAAAAGTAGTTTTATTTTGTAAAATAAGGATGAGAAGATCATTGAAAATAATTCTAGTTTATGTCAGCAAGCGAGGGAGCAAAAGAAAATTTGGTTTACAAGAGCATCAATGACTGCTACAGTTGTTCTGTGTTTTCAGGAAAGAGACCTTTATAATCAGACAAGGAGACCCTGTAGACGCTCCTAAGACTAAGGAATAAAACGGGATGATTTCTGAGGAATACCTTAGGAAATTAGGAGAATGTTCATTCATAAAGGAAAAAAAAAGTAGAGGAGGAAAATTTGAAGTAAGAAATCTAAGGAATTCTCAGCGATGTTGAGAAATAGGAGAGAAGTTTAAGGTAGTAAGGAATGAGGAAAGAAGCCAACAGAGAGAATGAGGGGATTGTCCTCTGCCAAGAGGACTCAGCTGCTCCTGCCAATTATACACTTGTCATGGATTCAATCAGTAGGCTTCCTGAAATGTATTTCACTAGGGATCACAGCAGGGGGAGAAACAGAGGAGACAAAAAGGCAGTCCAAGGTTGGTGTGCAGGCAGTCCAAGGAGACAGTGTGGAGGAGAGCAGCGCAGAAGACCACCTCACTACGGAGTTATTGTGAGCTTTCAGCAGCCACCAACCTTAATCACACCAACCTTAACCCTTGCACAAATAGTATTACATCAGTTCAATAAATGTTTCCAGTCCTCACTTTAGGTTGTTGGTTCCGTTTGAGACAAAGTTCATCTGTGTAGCCTTGATTGAGCTGTGATTTGTTGTTGTTGATTTTAGCAATCCTCCTGCCTCTGCTTGGCAAGCACTGAGACTACAGGTATGTGCTGCTGTGCCTGGCTTAGTTTTGATTTTTTTTTTTTTTTTGTGGGATAAACTAGCCCCAGATAGTCTTCATTCAAAGCTGTAGACACTCGTTTAGAAGGAAATGTGATAACTAAGGAAACCATTCCATGAGTCAATTTGTTAAAGACAGATAGTTCCAATAGCCTGTTTATAAACGAAACTTAAAAAAAGAGCATCATAGAAATGATAAGCTTTGTTGGGAAAGAACCGACAGAAGAGTAAGGCAATGTTTTAGGTAGAGAAAAAAACATCTGCTTCTTGGGATTTCAATGATAAGAGGAGCTGAAACTCAGAGTATCAGGCTCAATTAGTCTTTTGTTCTTGTTGGTTTGGTTTGGGGTTTTTGGTTTGTTAGTTTGGTTTTTTTTGTTTTTTGTTTATTTTGGTTTTGGTTCTTTTGTTTTTGCCATCTTCCTCATTTCTAAGTTGATTACAGAGCAGCTAGGTATTTCTGTCTCCCAGGGACTACATCATGGTGACAAGTAAAGTACTGCCACACCTTGACACCCTGCATTGTTTCTTGGACAGAAATGAAAACAACTGGTAGAGTCTCCTTGTAGAGTATGTAGTGTTGCACAGTGTGAACCAAGGGACTTTGATTGTATAACCAGCTCCCCTTGGTGTCCAATCTGGTCATTCAACAACTGCTAATGTGTATCACATTTTCTGTGATGTTTGACATTGCTTTGTTGAAGCTTCTCCTGTCAGAAATTAGTACATCTTAAGGGCTTAAGATGCTTGAATTGTGAAATATATGTGCCATTCACTGTACAGAATGAGGATCATGTGTTGACTCATTAGTGAGCAGAGGAGTCAAAAGAACAAGACTGGGTACAGAAGTAAGTTAAGGCCACTTAAAGCTACCTTGTCAAATCAATTTTATGTTGACATTTTAATACTAATTCCTCTGTCACAAAACAGCTATAAGATTAAAAAGTAGTTAGGCTGTGCCTTGCACACAATCTGGACAAAATAAATAACAGTTTGTTTTTGTTTTTGTTTTTTTACTGTAGGTGTCATTATTATTTGTAATGTGTTCTTTATCTTAATGGATAGATCTTGTCAAGAAGGTATTTGCAGGTAACAAACAAAACTAGCTTTGACAAAGTGACTTTCTTCAAATGGTATATATAGAAGGAGTATAAGAATGTTGGCATTATCAGTACAGGGAACGACAGGGCCAAGAAGTGGGATTGGGTGGGTGGGGGAGTGGGTGGGGGAGCGTGTGGGGGACTTTTGGGATAGCACTGGAAATGTAAATGAAATAAATACCCAATTAAGAAAAAGAATGTTGGCATTAGAACCTGAAAATAGAGGCTTTTGTTCCTACTCTCTTTGAGCCTTGATGAGCAATCAAACAAGAGATTCAAGAAATTGGAAGCATGGGCTGCTTACCATGGAAGGAGATATTGAGGCAGAGAAGGACTTTACCAAATGGTTCTGAAATTGCTCCCACTAAAAAGCAGATCCTGTGTCCATGCTTGAGACTGGAAGGGAAGAAAGGATATGGGGACTAAAAGAATCTCATGAAATTCAATTCAATTTCGCCCTCAATGTCCTAAAGAGAGGAGTTGTGCCCTGCCCGTGGGAGAATACAATGTTTCTAGAGAGATGAGAGCAGAGCCTGGATGTCTGCTGCCTAGCTTTGGCAGAGGGGTGAGTGAACACTTATTACTAGTTAAAGACAGGCATGTAGATATCCTTGAAGACTTCTGGCTTCCTGGATTTAGTACAGAGAGAAAGGTAGAATATATTGTCATTTTGCCTGCTTTGTCTTTGCTAAAGTTGAAAAGTGTAACAAAAGAAAGTAAAAGAAGGAAAGAGAGGAGAGAGAGAGAGAGAGAGAGAGAGAGAGAGAGAGAGAGAGAGGCACAGAGGCACAGAGGCACAGAGGCACAGAGAGAGAAAGGAGGAAAAAGAAGAAGGAGAAGAAGGAGGAGGAGGAAGAGAGGGAAGGAAGGAGATTTCACACGAATGCTAGGAGAATGGACAGGATTCTTCCATCAAAGTATAGAGTTCTGCTCCCATCACAGAAATTAGCCTGGGGGCAGCCATGTGCCTGTGGGACCTTAATTATTAAAATTCAATTGGAAATAACCCATGGATATATTTACAGTAGTCCAAATCCCTGGAAATAAAGAGTTTGACATGAGCTTTGGAGCAGCAGAGAAATTGAATTTGGTTTAGAGAACTAATGCCTCAGGAGAAAGTTGAAAGCAAGGATGGAAAAACTTTGGGCTGATTGCATTAGCCAGGCATAGTTAATGCTCTATGAATTCTGCTCAGGCATGAAAACATGACTGTAAGACAGACTGCTGTTTCCTTTAACAAAGATACCTTTAGAGGTCAGTGAATATGACCAATGAATATGGCCAACTGTCTGGTTTTACATCTGAAATGCAGTTTGAAAGTCAGCTATGGAAAGGAGAAGCTGAGCCTAGCCACCAGCCAAATGACTAGACATTTGGAGACAAGTTGATATTATTACCAGCTCAGAGACACATAGAATTGTGCCATATGACCGAGCCATTCTATTGTAAAGTATATACTCAAAGGACTTCTGCACACTGTAGAGATATTTTTACATCAGTGTTCAGTGCTGTACTAGTCACAATAACAAAGAAATGGAACCAGCTTAAACCATCATCACTAAGGCCAATACCAGGAATCACTGCAATTGACCAAGAGAATCATGGAAGGCTAAAGAGTGCCCTCATACTGGGATGCATTGCAGTGTCTGGACTGGGATGTTGGAAGTTAACTGGAAAAGTCACAGGAAGGGAACTGTAGGCAGCAGACACGGGGAGATTTAAATAAAAATTCACTGTTTGCTATTGAAATGGAAAGAAAGACATCAAAGTCCTAATCATGAGGCTGAAATCTCCAGAGAAAGAAGTTTACAAGCCTACACATGACTGAGAGAGAAAAGAGAATGTGCCAACTGAGGGAACCTTACACTGTAAAATAGAAAAGAAAGGGGGAATAAATGTAAGCAATTGATTTTCATAGCAATATATATTGTTAGGAGCAAAACAATACATTTAGGCACAGAAAGGACTTTAGGCTTTTATTAATGACAATAACTACATGGAAATAGATGTTTTGTGTGTGGCATGAATATTAAACCACAGGGAATGAATTATTTTGCTGAACTTCAGATTATGGGTTTGATTGTCATTGTTCATTGCCAACTGGACAAACTCTAGATTCACTTGGGAGATAGACTTCTAAGTGTTCCCGTGTGGGCTTTCTGGGATTCCGTTAATCATCTCAGAAAAGCCATTCTGAATGTGGGTGACACCTGCCCCTAGCCCAGGCCCAAGAGTGAAGGAAGAAGAGACACTGGACTGAGCCCTGGGATGAGTGCATTAACCCATTGCTTTTCTCTCTTGCATGTGGACTAAATGTGACCAGCTCTCTTAAAGCATTGCTACCGTGGCCTCCTTGCTGGTGTGAACTAGAACCTAGAATTGTCAGCCTAATAAACTCTTTTTCCTGAAGTTGCATTCCTTGGAGGAATTTTTTTTTTTTTTTGTAGTCACAACAACAGAAAAAGTAATTAAGACAATGAGGATCTAGGATTCCCTGGGCTGAAGGTATCACAGATCCAGACATCACTCCAAGGGAATTAAATTAAGAGAGTAAGTAGAGGAAAATTTGGTTTTCCTTATTCCCCCAAGGAATTAGCCAGCTAAGGTGGGATGGTGTTTCTTACTTCAGCTGTGTGAGCAGCCTAGGGCTGTGTCATGAGGTAATAAAATAGATATATGACATGTTTTCTGTGTTTAATAATATCAACACTTCACAGTGCAAAACTTCATAGAGTAAACCTCTAACGTGTCAGACGTCTTGCTTTTATGCTTAGAGGACAGACTATGCCAACATTGGAGTAGTAATTCTCTATCCTTACTCAGTGGCTCAAACTGAGCTCCTTTACATAGCAACTTGAACTCACGTTATTTCATCTATAAGAATTAGTTTTGAGAGTTAACAAGGTAAATTATGGCTAATATAGTTAGATTATTTTTCAAGAAGGACAGGACAAATATCATGTAGAACTCAAGCCTTTTGCACATAAATATCCCAAAGTTGTAAGAGCAGATTATATTTCAGATACTAGCCTTATTTTTTTCTTGCAGATTTTTTTTTTAAAATCACAGCAACAGGAAAAGTAATCGAGACAATGAGGATCTAGGATTCGTGGGCTGAAGGTATTATGGATACAGAGATCACTCGAAGGGCACTCATGAGCACTCCACCTCCTTATGTGTGTAAATCAGGAGTGTCCCTCTCTATAGCCACTCATCTCAGTATATTTTGAGAATTATGTAATGGACTTCCACTTGGAGCTGTTTAGAAAAGCCAATGCCATGCTAATTTAAAGAAGTGTTTTGAAACATTGTGCTTTTCAACAAAGCTGTATAAGTATTCGAGATCCATCTTTACTACCAAATCAATGACACACTCTTTATATAGCTTCGCAGGAAAATGGTCCTCAGCACTGGATTTTACTGTTTACTATATAAATTCTTCATAACATAGAATCTTTATTATTCAACCACAGTTTATTCCTTTTGAAATAATATGACAGGAAAGTAGATTGTAGGAGTCCATACAGAACCCAATTATGTTTTATTCTTCCTTTTCCCTATGAGGTCTTTACATTGCTTTCTGACATTAAAGAATTTCACATTTTTCAACTCTTTCATTAATATTTTTTCAAAGTTCTCCATAAGGGTCCCAAATCATTCTTTTTCTATCCTAACCTGCTGTATGGGTAGCATAAGTACTCTCGGTATATTTTGTACTGTTTTGGCCTCTTGATCTTTATGACATTTACTGTGTTCTCTGTCCTGTCTTTTACATTTTATTCATTTTTCAAACAGAAAATTTTATGCAGTGAAAAAAAAGCACACACAATACTGCATGCTATCTTGTGTTGTCTTGCAGCAGAGAATAAATCATTCATTGAGATCCATTTAACATCCTTATCATATTGAAAGCTTTCATTCTGAGGACAGTCTCTGAGTACTGAGACTGTCTCTGTGCATTTTGTCTGACATGAAGCCCGTTACATTCACTAACCCTGTAGCTTCAAGAGTGATGAAAAGAAAAGGGAAAGAGACATATTTAATCATCTGCAAGCTCTTATCGCTTTATAAGCTAAACAGTTTCTTGCAATTTTTTTCAAATAAGTTTTTGAGATGAATTCATCTTATTTCTTTTATCCATGGGGTTTTAAAAATGATCTGTCGTGGGTATCAGTTAAATTAAGAAGTGTGTGTGAAAGAAAATTAAAAGCAAGATCTTCATTGTACACAATAAACTTCTGTTATGAAAAATATAGCAATCCATTCAATGAATATTCAGTGAATAGAGTAATGTGTAAGAAATGTCATCGTGTATATGTTTGTGGGAGAAAATGCAGGCATGATCTGGCAGCCAGCTTATGAGGCACGCTGTGCTTCTAAATGGGAGGCACAGTACACCATGCTTCTCAATGTTCTTGGGAGTCAGAACACTGAATTCTGAAGTAGTGTGAGTAACCAGTAGTTGGCTTACTGGCCTGTCTGTATTCTCCAGGTCTCCTTTTATGTAATTCTTCTGCATAGAGTTCCTGGTGGTATTAGGGATTACTGGCCAATCTGAAGTAATGTGCTAAGCAAGCACAGTCCATAGCCTTCTACTATATGAGCATTGTTTACATGCAATAAAGACAAAACCGTTCTCTGAAACAGTATCTGGAGTGGGTCTTCTTGGTGCCCTTCTCTACATTGTGGTCTTCTGAAATGGCAGCATCGAAATCTAGCATATGATAATTAAATAACTAAAATAGTAATGCCAGGGCTTCGAGGTAAGATAGCATTTAGAAGTCCATTAAAATTTGGTAGGAGAAAACAGTCAAGGCGATATATAACAAACTCTTCCTTTATAAGAGACAAGGTCTATAAATGGCCTTATTAAGCCATGGGAGCTCTCCACAGGGCAGCAGGCAGAAGAGCTAGCTTAAAATCTTGTAGGGCAGGTAAAATGTGAGTGATCTCTAGCTGCATAAGAGAGAGCAAATGTGCTGTTACTCACAAACATCAGACCTGAAGGGTCATGGGAGGACAAGGTAGAGAGCAGGGGTCTGAGGGACCACCAGAAAAGGACCAACAGCATCTCTTCTCTCCATAACAGAACCAGGAGGAATACTGAGGCTTCAGAGACCCACAGCTGCTACTTAACCTTTCTCCACATAACACTACATGGAACCTGCTGGTGCCACAGGGCTCTGAGGATTCCTCTTTCAGTTTAGTCTATTCTCTCCAAAAGTAATACTTTTATTTTAATTTTGATTACATTTTAATGTACTATCTACTTACCTGTATTTTCTGTATATCCCTCATTATACATAGTTTATATATAGTTATATATATGATATACTAATATATGTATATATATGGTTTGTATATTATTTTTATATATTCCTCAATTACGTTTTAAGATACTTCTTTTTTCTCTAAAAATGAGCTTCTCCACAAATACTTATATAATACTGCTGCAGTTACTAACACATACACATGAGTTTTAAACATCCCTTTAGACATAGATCCTACCTATTTGATGCTAGTAGGTTATGAACCTAATATAATTACAGAATGTAAAACACAAAGTATTTTTTAGAGATAACACAGAAGAAAATGTATTTGGGCTGAGTGACCTCTTGTAAGATTCAATATTTTAAACAAAAGAAATAGGTGACATTATGAATGCCATTAAATTTAAGTTAGGAAGGAATGGTGCACAGGGGTTGTCAGTGACTAAGGAGAGTTATGTCGGAAGATCACATGACTTGAGCCCAAGAGTTCCAGGCTATAATGCACTGTGGCAGAAGAGTTCCTGTATTTAAGAATTCTTGTTGGATGGAGCTTATGAATTCTGTTAAAGCCTGTTCTAGTCAACATAATGAGGCCATGTCAAAAATACTGTGAAATATACTGTCAAGAGAATAACTCAAAGCCAGACAAGGCTGTGAGAAAATACTTGTAAAAATACATCTAATAAGATTGTACTATTTAAACATGCAAAGAACTAGCCCTCAACAAAAAGGAAGTGAACAGACCCAATTAAAATATTTAAAATATGTGAATAGATAGCTCACCAATATAAATGTGCAGGTGCCAGATAAGCACATGAGATCATGTCCAGGGTCATTTGTCTTCAAGAACGTTGAATCCAAGCATTCTTTCAAACCCACCAGAATAGATGGATTACGAAACACACAATACTAATAGTGTTTCATAATTCAAAGCAAATCAGATGTTGAGCCATGAAAAGATATAGAGGGTCTGCAGATAAAATTAGTAAGTGAAAGATGCTAGTCAAAAATGCTACCTATTATGAGACCCCAATTGGGTGACATTCCAAAACCATAAAAGCACCATTGTTTATCAGGGTTTAAGAATAAGGGGGAGATGGAAACTCAAAGCACAGCAGATTTTTGTAGCAGTGAGTGTATTTCATAGAATGATGTACCCGTAGACATATGTCATTGTAGATATTTTCCAAAGCACTACACTAACAGAAAGTGAACTCTAATGTACACTAGAGACTTGGAGTGATAATGATGCTTCAACCATTGCAGGCTCATCAAACATAACAAGCATCCTATTTTAGAGCAAGATGTTGATTGTGGATGACATTGTATGTGGGCTGAGAAGACATATGGAAAGTCAGTGCTTCAGGCTCATACCATTGTGAACCTCAAATTACTCCAAAACACATTCTTTAAAAATTCAGACATAGTTAGCCTTAAAATTATTTCTGCAGATTCTCTTTCAATATTATGAATATCTCCTGTATTAGTTACTCTGTTGCTGTAATCAAACAAGATGGCCAAAGCAATTTACAGAAAAGTTTTGTTTTGGATCATGATTCCAGGGAGATATAAATCCATTACAGCGGGGAAGCATCGCTACTCCTGTCAGGGAAATTTCCCACGCAAACCACCTGACTGCCTTTTGTTTCTGACGCATTTCTGAAATGATAAAGCTGTAAAATGATAAAACTCATGAGCAGTAAAATAAAACGAGGTGTGTAACATTAACAGGTGAGAGAATTAAGTTTGTGGGAGAGGAATTAGCTTCCATAACCAATAAAGAAAGCTAAATTTTGGAGCTCTTCTGTTATACAAGAAGTGACTGGGTTTAAGAAAAGTAAGTGTTATCAGTTTTGAAACCTAGAAGTGACAAAACAGGTGAGAATGGAGGTTTGATTGCAAGTCATGGTAAAGGAGCGGAATCCTATGTTTGCAGCTTTGCATCTTCTTCACTTATTCAGCTAGAAAACATTCTCCCATGCTCTCCTCCTCTCTGTACTACACCACTCAAACTCTGATCTTGGAGTTCTTTCTGTATGAAATGGAGACTGTGGTGGTCACATCATGAATACTTGTTAGGGAACTACAGAATCAACCTGTGGCACCTCCTGACAGCATACTGAAAGGCCATATAAACATGTCATTGCTTCTTATACCTCAGCGCTGACTGTAAGTAGAAGCTTAAATGATACTTTTCTATTGGTCTAAAAGACTCTTCCTTCAACTCTACTCTTTGTTTTTCTCCTTTATTTATTCTTTTTTTAAAAAAAATGTATTTACTTACATTCCAGTTGTTGCACCCTCCAGTCCTCCCTGTCACAGTTACTTACTCCATCCCCCCGCCACCCCTGCCTTCAAAAGGGTGCTCACCACCACCACCACTCCACCACCACCACCACCACCACCAGGCATCACCCTTCTCTGGGCCTCAAGTCTCTGAAGGATTAGGTACATCTTCTTGCACTGAGGCCAGATGAAGCAGTCCTTTACTATATGTGTGCCAGGGGCCTCAGACCAGTCCCTGTATGTCGCCTGGTTGGTGACTCAGTCTCTAGAAGCTCCCAGTGACCCAACTCGGGTTAGTTGAGACTGCTAATCTTCCTATGGGGTCTCCTTTCCCTTCAGCTTCTTCAATCCTTCCCCTAATTCAACCATAAAGGTCACACACTTTGGTCCAATGGTTGGGTGTAAGTATCTCCATCTGTCTCAGTCAGCTGCTGGGAGCACCTCTCAGAGGAGAGCCAGGCTAGTCTCCTGCCATACAGGCTCCTGTCTGTAAACACATCATAGCATCAGTAACAGTGTCAAGCCTTGGTACCTCCCCCATAAGACTGAGCCCAAGTTGGGCCTGTCATGGGGGATCATCTTTCCTTCAGGCTCTTCTCCATTTTTCTTCCTACAGTTCTTTTAGATAAGAACAATTCTGGGTCAGAACTTTAGACTGTGGGTTGGTAATTCCGTCCATCCTCTTGAGGACCTGTCTATCTATGGGAGGTAAATTCTTGAGTTCTCTCTCCTTGTTGGGCATTTTGGCTAAGGTCACCTCCACTGAGTCCTGAGAGTGTCTCACCTTCCAGGTCTCTGATACTTTCTAGAGGGTACCCCCCACCTCCCACCCATTAACCCCTGGGGCTGCATATTTCTATTCCTTCTCCTAGCCCTCTGGGTTTCTCTCCTGTGCCTCTCTCCCATACCTTATCCTGTTCCCCCTTTCCCCTCCCTCTCCCCTCTCCAATCCAGATCCCTCCCTCTGCCTCCAATGATTATTTTGTTCTCCTTTCTAGGTGAGATTGAAGCATCCTTTCTTAGTCCTTTCTGCTTGTTAAACTTCTTACAGTCTGTGGGTTGTATCCTAAGTGTTCTGTTCTTTTTGGCCAATATACACTTATCAGTGAGTACATATAATGCACGTTCTTTTGGGTCTAGGATACCTCACTCAGGAAGTTCTATCCATTTGCCTGCAAAATTCATGATGTCCTCATTTTTAATATCTGAAGAGTATTCCATTATATAAAAGAACCACATTTTCTGTACCCATTCTTTGGTTGAGGAACATCTGGGTTATTTTCAGCTTCTGGCTATTACAAATAAGGCTGGTATGAATGTAGTGGGGCACATGTCCTTGTGATATGGTGGGGCATCTTGGATATATGCCCAAGAGTGGTATATCTGGGTCTTCAGGTAAAACTACTTCTAATTTTCTGAGGAACTACCGGATTGATTTCCAGAGTGCTTGTATGAGTTTGCAATCCCACCAGCAATGGAGGAGTGTTCCTCTTTCTCTACATCCTTACCAGCATTTTGTTGGAACTTGAGTTTTTGATTTTAGTCATTCTGATTGGTGTACTGTGGAATCTCAAGGTCTTTTGGATTTGTATTTCCCTGATGACTAAGGCCTTTGAACATTTCTTTAAGTGCTTCTCTGCCATTCGAGATTCCTCTGATATGAATTCTCTCTTTTGCTATGTTATCCATTTTTTAATTGGGTTATTTGATGTTTTGGAGATTAACTTCTTGAGTTCTTTATATATTTTGGATATTAGCCCCTCTTTGAAGTAGGGTTAGTGAAGTTTTTTTTTTCCAATATGTAGGTTGCTGATTTGTCCTATTGATAGTGTCTTTTGCCTTACAGAAGCTTTTAGAAATTGCCACCTAGACACAGTTGCTGGGTGCAGAATCTCCTGCCTGGAGAGGCATGCCCTCCTCATTTATTATCTTCATTTCTCCTTCTACCCTAAACTTAGTGGCTTAGATCAGCTAGCCACCACTAGCCACCTTGACCCCTGCCCATAGTGGAGGCTACAGGTCCTAGCTGCCCCGAGACCTCACATGACTGCTGCTTTTTATTCATTCCAAAGCATGGTGGAAAAGTCCTCTCTCTTTCCCTAAATCTCCTTTTTCTCCTGAGATCCAGAATTCCCACTTGTATCTTCTGTCCAAATAAGGCTGGTATGAATGTAGTGGGGCACATGTCCTTGTGTTATGGTGGGGCATCTTGGATATATGCCCAAGAGTGGGCATATATCTGGGTCTTCAGGTAAAACTACTTCTAATTTTCTGAGGAACTACCAGATTGCCAGAGGAACTACTAATAGCCAGAAGCTGAAAATAACCCAGATGTTCAACCAAAGAATGGGTACAGAAAATGTGGTCCAATTGGACCTGGCCTTCTTTATTGAAAAGTCAAGAACCAATTGGGTAATAAGACCTTAGTGATAGAACCTCCCCTTACAGTATTGCTTCTAGTTTCTCTCGATTTCATTTGATCTTGGCTGCTGGTTTGCTATATAATGATTTTACTATGTTTAGGTATGTGTCATGAATTTCTGATTTCTCCAAGATTTGTTATATGAAGGGGTGTTGTATTTTGTTGATTTCTTCAGTATCTAATGAGATTATCATGTGACTTCTTTCCTTGACTTTGTTTATATATTGTATTATGTTGATGGCTCTTTGTATATTGAACTATCCCTGCATCCCAGGGATGAAACCTAATTACTTCTGGTGAATGATGGTTTTGATGTATTTTTGAGAATTTTATTGAGTATTTGCATCCACATTCATAAGAAAAATTGTCTTGAATTTCTCTTTGTTGGCTCTCTGTGTGGTTTAGGTATCAGAGTAACTATCTTCATAGAATTTATTAGGTAGTGTTTCTTCTGCTTCTATTTTGTGTAATAGTTTGAAGAGTATTGGTATTAGCTCTTCTTTGAAGGACTGATAAAATTCTGCACTAAAAATATCTGTTTTGTTGGGCGGTTACTTTATCACTATTTCTACTTCCTAAAGGGTTATGGAATTGCTTAGATAGTTTACCTGGTCTTGATTTAACTTTTGCACATGATATCTGTGTATAAAATCATCTATTTCATTTAGATTTTCCAGTTTTGTTGAGTATAGGCCTTTGTAATAAGTTCTGATGATTTTTAAAAAAAAATTCCTCAGTTTCCATTGTTATGTCTCTCTTTACATTTCAGATTTTGTTAATTAGGATACTGTCTTTGTGCCCTTTAATTAGTTTGGTTAGGGTTTATCTATCTTGTTAATTTTCACAAAAATCCAGCTCTTGGTTTTGTTGATTCTTTGTATCATTCTTGTTGTTTCTAATTGGTTGATTTCAGGCCTGAGTTTGATCATTTTCTGCTGTCTACTTCTCTTATATGCGTTTGCTTCTTTCTGTTCTATAGCTTTCAGGTGTACTGCTAAATTGCTACTATGTAATCACTCCAATTTCTTTATGAAGATAGTGCTATGAATTTTCATCTCAAAACAGTTTTCACTGTGTCCCATAAGTTTGAGAATGCTGTGTCATTATTTACATTAAATTCTATAAAATCTTTGATGTACTTCTTTATTTCTTCTCTGACTAAGTAATCATTGTACAGAGAGTTGTTTAGTTTCAATGAGTATGTGGGCTTTCTATTGTTTTTGTTGTTATTGAAGTCCAGCCTTAGTCTGTGGTCATCTGATAGAATGCATGGGATTATTTCAATATCCTTCTATGTGTTGAGGCTTCTTTTGTGTCCTATTATATGATAAATTTTGGAGAAAGTTCCATAAGGTGCCGTGACTAAGGTATATTCTGTTTTAGGGTAAAATGTTTTGTAGATATCTGTTAAATCCATTTGGTTTATAACTTCCGTTAGTGTCACTGTGTCTCTGTTTACTTTCTGTTTCAACAACCCATCCATTGATGAGAATGACGTGATAAGGTCTCCCACTATTAATGTGTGAGATGCAATGTATGTTTTGAACTTTAGTAAAGTTTCTTTTACCAATGTGGATGCCCTTGCATTTGGGACATAGATGTTCAGAATTGAGCATTCATCTCTGTGAATTTTTCCTTTGATGAACATAAAGTGTCCTTCCCCATCTCAGTTGACAATTTTTGGTTGAAAGTCTATTTTATTGAATATCATAATGGATACTTCATCTTGTTTTTTTTTGGGGGGGGGACCTTTTGCTTGGGAAACTTTTTTCCAGCCCTTTTAGCTGAGGTAATGTATGCCTTAGTCACTGAAGTGTGTTTCTTGTATATAGCAAAATGCTAGATCCTGTTTAAGTATTCAGTCTGTTAGCTTGTGTGTTAGAGATATGAAAGACAGATGATTATTAGTTTCTGTTACTTTTGTTGCTGGAGGTGGTACAATGTTTGTGGTTCTCTTCTTTGGAATTTCTTGTGCAATGATTAATTTCTTATGTTTTCTTGGTTGTAGTTACTCTTGTGTTGGAATTTTCCATCCAGTATCTTCTGTAGGGCTAGATTTGTAGAAAATTATTGTTTTAATTTTGTTTGTCATGGAATATCTTGGTTTCTGCATTTATGGTGATTTAGGGTTTTGCTGGATATAGTTGCCTGGACTGGCATTTGTGTTCTCCTAGAGTATGGATGACATCTGTCCAGAATCTGCTGGCTTTTAGATTCTCTGTTGAAAAGTCTGTTGTAACTCAGATAGGTCTGCCATTATATGTTGCTAGGCCTTTTTCCCATACAGCTTTTAGTATTCTTTCTCTCTTTTGTGCATTTAGTGTTTTGATTATTATGTGATGAGAGGATTTTCTTTTCTGGAATAATCTATTTTGTGTTCTGTGTGCTTTTTGTACATCTATGGCCATTCCTTTCTTTAGGGAAGTTTTCTTCTATGATTTTGCTGAGAATGTTATCTGGCGCTTTGATCCGGGAATCTTCACCCTCTTCTATTCCTATTATTCTTAGATTTGATCTTTTCATTTTGTCCTGAATTTCCTGGATGCTTTGGTAAGAAGCTTTATACACTTTGTATTTTCTTTGATTGGCATGTCAATATCTTCTATGGTATCTTCTATGCCTGAGATTTTTCTCTTCTATCTCTTGTATTCTGTTGGTGATGCTTGTATCTTTAGCTCCTGGTCTCTTTCCTAAGTTGTTTGCCTCCATTTTTGTTGTTTGTTGTTTCTGTTTCCAATTTTAGGTCTTGGTCCATTTTGTTCAATTCCTTCACCTGCTTGATTGTATTTCTCTAAGGGATTAAGAAAAAATGGAAAGCTTCTAAAATTATTACGGCTTCCTTGCTGTGATACTTTATATATACTTGGCCCTGTGAGTGACACTCTTAGAAAGTGTGGCTCTGTTGAAGTAGGTGTGGCCTTATTGGAATAGATGTGTTATTGTGGGTGTGTGCTTTAAGACCCTCATCCTTGATGCCTCAAGCCAGTATCTGCTAGCAACTTCAAATGAAGATGTAGAACTTTCAGCTCCTCCTGTACCATTCTTGCTTCGATGCTGCCATGTTCATCCCTTGATAATAATAATGGACTGAACCTCTGATCCTGTCAGCCAGTTCCAATTAAATGTTGCCCTTATAAGAGTTTCCTTGGTCCTAGTGTCTGTTCACAGCAGTAAAACCCTAACTAAGACACTTCTGCAGGGTCAATGATAATCTTCTCTGTGCCTCTGGTTAGAGTAGGCCTCCTGTGTTCTTGGTTAGGGAAATCCTGGAAGACAGGCAGGCTTTAGGTCCCAGGGTCAGGATTTACCCCAATTGCAGGTGGAGGTGCAAACCAATGGGACTATGCCCCTGGTTAAAGCAGACCTCTGGTGTCTCTGTTTATTTCAGACTTCCTTCGAGACAGGCATTGTCCTTGGTTACTGCATGCCTCCTGTGAGATAGGCAGGTTGTAGAGTGTGAGAGGGTATCGAGCCCACTTACCTGGTTCACCTATACTCTTAACACCCAGCAAACATTTCTGCATTCTATGGCTCCTTAGTTTGAATTGTGACTATGTAGCCAGGGCTCTCCATTGTTCAAAGAAAGCTTTAGTCTAAAAGAAACAAGGGGTAGGATGAGTGCCACTGAATACAAATATTTGATGAAAATGAAAGGAAAACAACAGAGACAATGAAGGAAAAGTAACAGTGTAACGGCAAAAATCAAGTTATCATTACAGTGAGTAAAGGAGATAGAAAGCATACCACAAGAAACACGGGGAAAGGCTTTGCTGTGCAACATGAAGACTTGAATTTGGATCACTAGGACTGATGCAAATGCAGGATGTTGTGATATATCTATTACCCTGGAGCTGGGCAGGGGAGAGATAAATTTCAAAGTGCAGTCTATGCAGCTTATCTAATTTGTGATCTCTGGTTTCTGTGAAGAACTTACTTAAGAAACTAAGTAGAGGAAACAGAGAAAGGAGCAGGGCAATAGAGGAAGGTGCTTGATTTCTTTGATCTTTGACCTTCTTGCATACATGAATACACTGAAACACATGCCCGTTCTGCAGTCATATACATACATACATACATACATACATACATACATACATACATGAAAATAAAATTATACCATGGAAAGAAGAAAGATCCCTCAGATATTATGCATAAGTGCACTCATTAATATCTTCTATAATTCTTCACTAGTATTATTCAGAGAATATTGTCTGGTCAAGGACAAAAAAGCAAAGTTATGGGAGGTAAAACAAAGGTTGCAGAAAATTAATGATGTCAGTGCAGGACCAGCATGCAAGTGTCAAGTGTTGAAGTTGGAGACAATAGAAAAAAGGAGGGAAGTAAAGTAGAAGTGGTGACTCCCTAGCACCAAAGAGAATACAGGTGAAAAAAAATCATGTTCTAACAAGAGTTTAAAAAATAGGGTATGAAGAAGACACTGTAAGAGTCTTCAGAAGTGGGAAACATCACACATTCAGGAAATTAATAATCAATTGAAAATCATTGAGCAGCTTAGTAGCTGCATTGGTTAAAGAAAATGGCTTGGCACTTTCAATCTTTTCTTCCCCCAAAATGACTTATCTAAGGGGGAAAGTGAACACTTTTCAGAAATACTATGCCTTAAAAATAATTCAAGTAAATGTGACAAAGGAAGACAGAATTGAGTCTCAAGAGAGTAGAGAAAGAGTTCTAGAGCTGTAAGCGTGTCTGAGACTCAGGGAGCAATCAGTTACTTTCCATCAAAAAGACTAAGGGATACAGAAGACCATCTAGAAGAAAGCCATTGGAACTGACTCATTGCTGGGTGAATATTTTGCATTTGGTTTTCATCTTAGAGAAGTTAGGAAAATGACTTAGCCATAATAATTAGTAGGCATTGCTTGATAATAACACTTGGTGATGGAAGGGTTGCACATACACTGAGGATCTTACAAGTCATAGCACAGCTTCCTTAATGTAGGTACATTCTTTAAACAACAGCAACAAACAACAAACAAATATACAAAACAAGCAGTTTGAAAGTGGGGTTCTTTAACAAGGTATCCCTGTCAGTAAATACTGGGTGATTGTACATAGAAACTAAGGCAAAACTTTAAAAGTTGGGTCAAAACGACAGCTCTGTAGGTAAAGATATCTGCTGTTTAACCTGACACCTTGAATCTGTTCCTTGTTACCCACATAATAAAGTTAAAAAAACAAAAAACAAAAAGAACCTTTCATATGTTGTCCCAGGACTAAATTCCAGTCACACCATGGGCACATACACTAAACAAACAGATATAATAATGAAACAATAAAACAAATTGAAGGCTATTATAAATTCCAACATGAATACTTATAATACTGGAAAGAGAGTGATCAAAAATAGCACAAGGTCAAAAAAGAGAGTAGGAATTAATTTAAATATTCTTTAAATAGATTTTGGTGACAAGGTAACATATAATACATGGGGCAATATTAAAAGAGGCAAGTCATTAATCCTAAAAAAAAGCCAAGGACAAGTCCGACAACTGTAAAAGTAAGCCTGGTCAATTTATCAGATATTGATGAAGGACTTCACCAAAGAGCTTAAAACACGAAGGTGTGTTTTTAACTTACTTATCTTGGAAGAATCAATCAAAGCATTGTTGGTTTGTATAACTTTGAATTTTTATACCTGATTGCATGAGTGAATCTGGCTTTCAACAAGTACAGATTGCATAATTAAAACTGGAACCTTTTTTGAATTAAAAAGTTTTCCATTTATCGTTTCTTTATGCATACAGATGGTTTGCACTTACCAGCTGAGCTATCACCCTAGTCTGCTCCAGCCACGTACATTTTAAAGACAATCTTTTCATATAGTGTAGAGAGAGACAGAAAGAAAATAATTCTGAAGTTTCAGTTCTCCACAGTGATTCAGTCAGCCATTATGAATGTCCACAGTGTTTCAATAAATAGAAGCTGTATAAAGAGTGTATATCTCTAATCCAAGGTGTGAGTTTCAAAATCCATTTTTTACTTGTTAAATTATTTATTTATCTTTATATACTAGGTGTAAAAATAAACTGCTAAAAATATTTTAATTTAATTTAGTTGTAGAAAATGTAAGTTAAAGATTATCTTGATACCTTTTAAGGATAGTCATGTTTGTTGCTACAAATCATTGTAGATCCTTTGGAAGCGACTGGTGATTCCTTGTCAACTTTGAATATTTGGAATACTGTTCAAGTTTGGTGTTTTGTTGTATTTGAGTCAATATCAATTAAGTTTTATAAATTATATCTTTATAAAGTTTTGAAAACTCTGAAACTTTCCCCCCATTTATCACTTTAAAAATAAATCTTTGCCTTTTGTTTTTTCTGTTTGATTGTTTGTTTGTTTGTTTGTTTTATAATACAAGCTTTCCTCTTTCTTCAGAGGAAAAAATAATAGTGAACCCATATCTACAAGTCACAAATGGAAAAATTTCTTCAACATAGACGAAGTTCCCAAACATGAGAGTAAATATGTCCGGAGAATATCTGAGAGCTAAGAGGGTAGGTTACACTCCTGGTGTAAGGTTTGGGTTTGAATGGTAACCAGAAGAGCTTAGAATCACCTGACCAGTGATCATCAACAGAGGAATTGTCTACATCAGATTGGCCTGAGGGCATGACTGTGAGGAATTATCGTGGTTGTCTAAATTGATATGGAAAGGCTCATCCCAAATGTGGGTGATACCTTCTGGTGCATTCTCTTCATTTTTTTAAAAATGAAAACAATAGAACGTATTCTGATAATGAGATGAGAGAAAGAGATTGTTTATGTATATGGAGGCAAAATCCAACTATTAGTGTGTTGTTGTCGCTGTTGTTTTGAAGGACATAAAATATTTCTGAGGTGAGGTGATTCCTAACTCATTTCAGTCCCTGCCAGAATAGCAGACTGTACACCAGTTTAAAAAAAAAAAGTTTCTTTGTCAGGGCCCAGCACCTATACAAAAATACATTACTTTTAGATTTATATACTTTATGTGTATGATTTTTTTTGCCTGCATGTATGTGATAAGTGCATTCCTGGTGTCTTCAGGGGTCAGAAGAAGGTGTTGGATCTCGTAGAACTGGGGTTACAGATAGTTGTGAGCCACCATGTGGGTGCTGGGAAAGAAATCTGAATTCTCTGGAAAACCAACTACTGAGCCAATGCTCCAGCCCCAAGAGCTCTTGTCTGTATTAAGTTTGTGCTCTCAGCTTCCTTCCTTCTTTAGATGATGGCTCCATCCAATCACCAGACCCTAGCAATTACCTAAGGCTGACATGCAGTGTCAGTTTTGAGAAATGATCTTGCTAGGTACTATGTCTGACCCAACACTTGCTACACGTAGCCTAGCTTAGGTGCAACGTAGCCCATCCTATCTGTCTTGGCCTCCCAAAACTGTTGGGATCACAGGCATGTGACACTGCTTAGAGTCATATTTGAGAGGGAAAACAAATTGTCACATTGGTAACCTTTGACTGATAGGAAAACTTTCTTCCAAAAGAAAACTGAACTATAATTTTGGAGGAGAAACAGATATTGCATTTTGCTACTACCAGCAGTCAGATATATTCTGCAAAGCAGTTACTATATCAGAAAAATCAAATTATCTGGGAAAAGTTAGAATTGACTATGAGTCACTGGTTTATATAATACTCATTTTCAAACAAACTTAAGACAAACATATTTGTATTTAGAAATGTCTGCCATTCCATTCTTACTTCCACTTAGTACTGCCGCTAGATCCAGCAATACCTCTCCTGGGCATATACCCAGAACATGTTCCAACTGGAACATGCTCCACTGTGTTCAGAGCAGCCCTATTTATAATATCCAGAAACTGGAAAGAATCTAGATGAACCTCAACAGAGGAATGGATACAGAAAATGTGGTACATTTACACAATGGAGTACTACTCAGCTATTAAAAACAATGAATTTATGAAATTCTTGGGCAAATGGATGTAACTGTTTCCACTTAGAACACTCATCTCTTGAAAATAATATGAAAATAATTCCCAAGGAGACTCTTCTACAAAATGAAGTAGGTACAATGTGTGAACTGTCTTTTCTGTCTCTAGTGTAAGGTTTACTACATCTAATACCTCTGCCTTTACTCCACTATAATAACTTTCAGACACCAAAGCCAACATCAAACTGTGGAGTTAACTTTTTAATGCAATATCAATGGATTACACAGAAGGCAATTAATATATGCTGGTGCTAAATGACAATGGAACTGGGAGCAGGTTAGGTAGGCTTATCACTTTGGCGCTTTAAAGACAGTCATAACTGTTCTGTTGTTTCACCATGACAATACCTGACAGAGACAATTTAGGGGACCAAGGAATTATTTTGGATCATGGTTTCATCTAACCAAAATGGAGAGATAATGGTGAAGAGGCTCAATGCCTCCTGGCAGAGACCATTCACAACACTGTGGGCCAGAAAACAAAGAGAAAGACAAGATATGGGGAAAGCTGAACCCAGAGGATCTGCTCCAGTGATCTATTTCTTTCCTCTAGCTTAAGTGTCACTTCCTAAATTTCCATAACGTTCCAAAATAGTGAAATAGTGCCACCAGCTAAGAAGTAAGTATTCAAATAATAAAACTGCAAGGGATATTTAAACCATTCCAAGGCAATTACACACACACACACACACACACACACACAGAGAGAGAGAGAGAGAGAGACAGACAGAGAGAGACAGAGAGAGACAGAGAGAGACAGAGAGAGACAGAGAGAGACAGAGAGAGACAGAGAGAGACAGAGACAGAGAGAGACAGAGACAGAGACAGAGACAGACAGAGAGACATAGATAGAGTCAAAGATAAAGACAGAGAGACTGAGAGAAACATTTTAAAAGAAATTTCCAAAATATTGTTTAATGTCAGCCAAAGACCAGCTAAAGCAAGTTTGTTCATAAGAAAAAAAAAAAAAAACAACAAGGTAGTAGGAATAATCAATCAATAATCAATAATGCCTGTAGAGGTATCTGGATTCATTGGAAGGGGAAATCTCTCTAACAGAATTTGACGGTAGGACTCCTAAATGAACAGGGCTGGAATCCTGCTCCTATACATTGATATTCTCTTCCCAGGTTTCCAGTAATGATTAGTCAGCAGTCAGTAATAGTCACTGCTTGTAATCTTATCCCTTCAGTGTAGGAAAGTGCTTGTGCACACTGTCTCCGTGTTTATTCAGGGAAGTGTTCATAGCAGGTCTAGAACAGCACTTATTGAATGAAAACCAAACAACGGACAAAATAAGGCCATAAACTGAAGCCTAGAAGTTGTTTCCATATGAAATACTTTCACTTGCACATTGTAAAACTTCCAGCTCAGCCTTGGTTCATCAGATTTTCTAGGAAGAACTGAGCAAGGAGTGGTGGGAGAGTATCTTGAAGTACTTTGGATATCAGGTCAGGAAGCTGAGCATCTCTACTTGGTTTTTTTTTTTGCTTCTGTGTTTTCATTTTCTCACAAAACTTACAGGTCTCCATTTGGCTTCTTCTCAATACCAGTTTTTCTGTCAGCCTCCCAGACTTCACCTTCTCCTAGGTTTAGCACTTTGTGGGAATGTTTGTGGATTCCCAGGGATTTTGACAAATGATTCTTCTCACTGCTGCTTGGACAAGGCTTTGTAAACCACTCATGTAGATGAGACTATGGAGTACCCTGGTAAGCTTGGAAATGGTCTTTTGTCCTACCCACGGCCCTCATGTCTCTTATTTGTGGGTTTTGTTTTTTATTCACTTTTACTTTTACTGTGGCTCCTATAAAAATCTTAATACAAACTTGGTGGTTGAAACAGTAATCATTAATTTAATTTGCTAAAAGTCGTGGAGGTTTGAAGTATGATGCTAGCTTTCTGTGGCTGCAATCTGGGTGTCCACATTCTGTAGCACTTTAGTGGGGGAGTCCACTGGATGACCCTTATGACTTCTATGGCTACCTTTCACCTTGGTTTATTTCCAAGCCAGCTGTATAACTTCCTGGTTTATTTAGTAGTGGCACGGATTCCTGATGTTGCAAACTTCTTTCATGTAAGGAGCCTCATCCTACATGCCAGTCTAACAGGATGTGGCAGGATAATCTGTCATACCAAGATATACAGCCATATATATATATATATATATATATATATATATATATATACATACATACATATACATATATATATACCTCCATTTTGACATAAAACTGCCAATCACTTGTACTGTTGTACTGGGTATTGGAATTTGGACATCTTGAGAGGACTACTGTTTTGTTTATCAAGCTTTATCTAATTGTAAAACTGAGAAAAAGGGCATGTAAATAATAAGGGTCAACTACTGATGTGTTTGTTTTCTAGAATCGTATAACCAGGGCAATGTTTCTCTGTGAATTCTCAGTTATAATTTGATTTTAAATTTGATGGACAAATTATTATATTTTATAGAATGTTAGCAGTACATAATTATAAGATGGAAGCTCAACTTTGACTTGAACTTGGCCTGGCAGAATGCCATCAATTCTAAGGAGAGTGCGGTTGTTTAGGCATGTCTTCAAATTACAGTAATAGTGTTCTGTGGCTTTGAGTTAGAATTTGGCGTGGTCCATCTCTTAAAAATCAAGTCTACTGAGAGTTTTATCCGTGTACAACAAAATGGCTGAGAAAAAGATGGATGGAAGTTGAGCTTGTTTTCTGTTTTGTATGATTCCCAAGGGGTTGAATGAGCTTCAGTGGCAACTGATACTCAGCAACAGGTATCTTGTAAAATAACTCAGCTTGCCTCACTGCTGTGCTTTTCAGGTGATGTGAACAGAAAAACTTGTCTTCTGTTGCATTTCTCTGTTTGCCTCTTTTCTGTGTGTGTGGGATTGGATTGATGTTTTGAAAGGTCATTTACCAAAATGCAGTCATATTATAACATTCTCTCATGCTTTCTAAACTCTCACCGGAAGATGGCACAGGTTTCTCTGGCTTGGAATTGGCACTGTCTCCCTTTATGTCTCTGTGATCTCAATTGCTTTGCTGGACCAAATGTATGACCAAAATGGTCATGCTGGACCAAACCCATGAGGGAGACAGATCCGTACAAAAAAAAAACCAAAAAACAAAAAAACTGGGGTTAATCTCAACTGGACCTGGAATCAGCTGTGAATTTTAACACAATTTTCCTTCCTCTCTGACCCTCAATTTCCTTACACAGAAAAGAGGAGGTAATATTTCCTATCTGTTTGTCTGATGTGTAAAGCCAGTGTGCAAAGTCCCAAATGGTATTTTTTAGTCACTGAGTTCATCCCATCACTTAGGGATTTAATGAATGTCTAATTGTATGAATGTCAGGTGCCTTGAAGAAGCTGACATTTCAAATGTGTGCCTCCCAAAGAAAGCCTGGGATCTGCTTTGTGAAGTTTTCTGTAGTAAAAGATCTTACATTAAAAGTTAACATATCCTCTAGTATAATGTAAATGTGATGAAATAAATATTTTTAATAACTGAATGGACTTGGACATTTAAAATAAAATTAGATAATTTCCTGTGAATAGAATAAAATCATATTGTTGGATATGAAGTTTTTAAGAATTAAAAAAATAGATGATAAGATCTACTTTAGTATGTGGCTAGTGAGTTTATCACATTTAAGAAAGATGCTTGTATAGGTACCACATTGAAGACTTCCGTATCCATATGAAATTTTTGTATGTGTATGGGAGTGTTGTGGATGTTTGCATGTGTAGGAATACTTATGTAGGGGGGTAGTATAGAACAAGAGTGTCAATGCCTAAAATTGACATGATTTCCTTGATCACTACTACCATATTCAAGCAGTGTTCCTTGCTGTACCAAGTCCCCACTTAGGCTACTCTAGCAATCAGTCTGCTGGAGGGATCACCTGGTCCAATGCTCTATTATAGGGAGGCAAGCACTTTATCCACTAAGCCATCCCTCCAGTCTGTTCTAATTCATATATCCCTAAGTACCTATTGGTGCAGAATACATCCACAGACATGATGAAATTATGTGAAAATTGCAACACAGTGAGGCCACACAATGAGTAGTGGCTTTGAGATCTTGGAAAAACAAGTTCAATCTGTTTACCCTTGTAGGGCATGTGGAACATGCCACCAGAGGAATTGGCATGGAACAGAAGTGACAATATCCAAACTCAGAAATCTCAAAAATTGAGATTAGAATCTTATTCTGAGACCAGTAGGAATAGGGCTAACTCCTCCCTGTTTCTGTACCTGCCTCCTCAGTTAACCAGATGACCCCCAACCAAGTAGTCACAGTCAGTCACACACCTAGCACACAGACTGCCTCTTCATGCTTATGAGGCATCTCAGTTCCTTAGCTTTCAGCCAATGTGGGTTGCCCTCTTGTTTGTATTCTGATGTTAACTCTGTTTCCTCTAGAGGTACTGTCCCAGGAGGAGTAGATAGATCATGCATTCAGGTGATTTCATGTGAAACTTCTCCCCATTCTAACTGGTCAGATAAAGGCTAGAGCCTCTGACTGGGCAGTGGAACAGAAAGGTCTTAGAGAGTGCAGGAAGAGTAGGGGAAAGATGGACAAAGAGGAGATGGACAGAAGATGGAGCAGATCCAAATGGCCTAGAGTAGCCACATGTAGCAAGGGATCTTATAGCTGGGGAATAGATTAGTGTAGTGGTAGATCTGCGCAATCTAGGCATACAGCTTATAACTACAATAATTGAGTTATGTGGTTTTTATTTATTGCCTTGCTGCCTAAGGAATGACCTATCATAGTGATTCATCTAAGAGGTTTCTCCCACCTTGTGTATTCTCACTCACCATCAGTAAAGAAATACAAACAATTTAATATTGTCTCAAAGAGTTGGTTCATTAAAAATAAAGAGAAGGCCCCTCTCTAAAAGGGCCTCCTCCCTCAACACAATCACACATGTGTATACATACACACACACACACACACACTTGCTCCAAACAAGACCAGGATTCTGCTTGTCCTCAATTCTACTCCAACTCCTACTAGTCTGATAGGCAGTGGAGTTCAACACCCTGCAAAGATGAAGCAGAGAGTAGACCTGGCCTATTCTGAACTTCACCCTGTCCTCTCCAAGCTGGTGTATGAGTGATGCATGGACACTCCGAAGGGAGAGGAAGAACCTGGAACCGCATAACCTGGCTTGGCACAAATATTAAGCATTGTATAATTAATTTTAATATTTAAATTAAATTTTAAATAAATGCATCATTTTAAAAGTTATCTTTCAAATACATTTATGATGATCCTTTGTTTCTCTTTTCAAATTTTTATGCTACAATGGAAAAAGATGGCAAAAATATGACTATGGCTAATCAAAATAATTTCATGTCATCGAGTAAATATGGTAATGCTTACCCTTAGACTAACATGTCAGAACAAAACTTCAAGAGGACAATGAGAGAAATCTGAGATTAATATTTAACCCATAATTTTTTTACCCTTTTATGAAAAATTTGAGGAGAGGCCAATTTTGGTTAATAATCTTAAAATATACTTATGTTACTTGAGTTTCTGAAGTTGAGGCTTACAATGAGGTAAGAGGGCATTCGGGGGAACTCTGAGTTGTAGTTCCAATAACATCTCTTCTATCACTGCATTACATGCCCTGAACTTTTAATGACTGAAAATGGGACTCTTTGAAATAACAGCTACTTTTAATTTAAATCTAAAAAAGGAAAGTTGCTGGCATTTTTCCATGCATACAGTTCAAGCGACATAAAGAAAAGGAACCTCACATTAAGTCATTAGTCCCTGAATGAAGTTGGATGAAGCCCACATAAGGTAATACTTATTTTAGAAGCATAATTTTCTACTTAATAATTTGTTTTTCCTAAGGTCTGTAATCATTTGAATGATTTTATTTTTAAAAAGCCATTTCTATGGGAAAAAAGAGACTTAGACAAAGAGGTGAATTCTTTTCATTGGTAGGAACCAGACTTTTGCTTTCCAAAGGTGAAGGAACATAAGTCTGTCTACTAAGCCCTTCATCTTCCTCAAGTACTCTTCTACTTATTACAGTCATAGGGGGTTGGATGATTAGCCTCTATTCCATCATTAGTTTCTTCATCTTTGTGGCCTAAGAAAGGGGAATTAGGAATCTTGTTTGGTTAATCTTGGCCCATTACATTATTTTTTTTTAAAGACTCAGCAACAGCCAAGCCACACAATTAGGTATCGATTTTTCTTGACCCCAACTAGCAGTAAGTGTATGCGGGGCCAAAGTTCTTCCTGAAGATACCAGTATTCTTCCTCTAAATTTCTCTGTGGTCAAATATCTCTTAGAACTAAGAAGGAAAAAGAGATGCGGGAGCAAACTTCGAAATGGTAAGAGAGATATGCACTTTGCCAGTGAAAATGTTACATCCAACAAATAGCTTCTTGTTTAACTGCTGGGTCAGGAAATCTGTCTTAGTCATATTGATTACATCATCTAGTACACAGCTGCTCTCCTAACAACAGAGATGAGTGAATGCTGCAAGTGAATAAATGAATATTGCCATACCGAAAAACAGGACTTAAGAACAAAACACATTGGTTAGTGCTTTAACAATTCCATATCAATTGAACATAAATTAATCTTTATTGCTCACACACAAACTAATATATTACATTATATAACTTTGTTTTAATAATTACAATGTAAGTCCAGTCATATATTAACAGTTTTGAGTCCTGGCCTTCAGCCAAATGCTATGACACAGAGGATGCAGGGGCCTAAAAGACAGGTGAGATTCCTTTCTGCTTGAAGATAAAACTAATTAACAATTGACTAAATCAGGTTGTGATCGTTTATTTAATTGCAATGAATTAAAATGTCAATGTATATGAGGACAGAGAAAGTTACTTTAGAAGGTATCTTAGCTCGGGTCTCTGTTGTGGTAAATATCAGGAACAACAGCAACCTGGGGAGGAAAGGGGTTTTGTCATCTTATACTTCAGTGTAATAGGTCATCACTGAGAGGAAGTTGAGGTAGGAACCTGCATGTAGGCACTAGAGTAAAGGCCATGGAAGAGGAGTGCTGCTATCTAGCTTGCTCTTCAAAGCTTGCTTAGCCTGCTTTTTTATACAACTCAGGACCATCTGCCCAAAAGAGGTACTACCCACCATTGGTGCTCCCCCTACTAGTCATTAATCCATACAATACCCCATAGACTCACGTATAGGCCAATCTGATACAGGGATTTTCTTTCATTTTGTTTTGTTTTGTTTTTTGAGGCAGGGTTTCTCTGTAGAGCCCTGGCTGTCCTGGAACTCACTCTGTAGACCAGGCTGGCCTCAACCTCAGAAATCCTCCTGCCTCTGCCTCTGGAGTGCTGGGATTAAAGGTGTGAACCACCACACCCATCTTACAGGGATTTTCTTAACTGATCCCCTCATCCCAGATATGCTTAGGCTTGTGTCAGTTGGACAGTTACAAAACAGGAAAATTGAGCCCTTGTCAACTTGACGCACAAACACATCACATTGCCTGTTCTTTCTTGCTCACTCCTAGGATCTCATATTAATATCAATATCACAATGCAAACTTTTGAAAGTTCCATAGTCTTTAAAAATTCAAACATTTTAAAAGTTCAGCCCCATTTGAATCATTCAGTCTCTTTTAACGTTCTGAGCCTCCCAAATTTATCCAGTCTCTCTGAATATCCAGTATCCCTAAAACATCTAAAGTTTCTCTAAACTTCCAAAGTCTATCAATTGTGAGGTCCCTAAAATGAAGACATAAGTTAGTTGGATTGTTTGTTTGTTTGTTTGTTTTTCTCTAAGAGGGAAGAACCAGGGCATAATCACAATAGGAACAAAGCTAAGTCAAAGTTCAACAGTATAAAAAGTTCATTTCTGGATGTCTGGTACCCACTCATGATCCTATGGACTTAAAGGGGCCACATTCCTTTGGCTTTGCTACCTACAATGCATACAGTTTGTCCTATGGACTTAGGATGGCTCTGCTACTGTTTTGTTGGATATCCCAGGATACTGGTATTTTCAATATGCTGCAGTCTTTCTAGCAAATGGGCTTCACCTTCACCAACAGCCTCTCCTGGGCTCTCTTTGGGTACTCTTACCCTACCACATGGCACCAAGCCTCAACGTGTCTCCATAAACCCTTCCACTCCAGGGCTTCTACAGCTGCCAAGGCTGCATCTTCCCCAGCGACCTCACCTGCTCTCTCACAGTGCTAATCCTTGGCTGCTATCCATGCCTTCAAAACCAATAACCACCTGGTAAACTCTCACACATTACAAATTTCTGATGCCAATACAAGGTACAGCTTTGGCACCTTCTGGACCACAGCTTATATGTACTGACTCTGAGGAAATACTGCCAGAAGATCTCACCTAAATGATGCTGGCCTCTTCTGAATCATCATTAATTGCTCCTCTCCACTTAACTGGCATTGACTTTTCTAGTAAAGGAAAGACTTTGCTTTGTGGTTATGCTCTCTTGTTAATCACAGCTGACTCTTCAGACCCACCTGACCAGAGCCACGTAAAAAATATCTCACAAATGGTCAGTTTAGACCTGCTTGCCTCTGAAAATTCACAAGCCAGTCCCATTGTAGTAGAAAGCTTCCTTTTCTCCCTGCTTCTGATTGATCTCTTCTCAGTTCTTGAACTCAGATGGAAATTTTGTTCTTTTAGAGGACACGTTGATTATTCTGTATTTAAATAACCTTCAGCAATATTTTTATTTTCCTTTTTACAGTGTGCAAATCAGTTAAAGTAAATGAGTAAAAGATATAAAAAAACTTTCATGAATTATTTCCTTAGAAATTCTACATTACTAAAAATGCATATATAACCCAATAATTTTAAAACTTCACATATGTGTATTATATTTTTCCTGTGTCTTCTTGATCCTAAACAAATTTATGTCATATATATAATATATATATTCATTGTTCATTAATAAATATGTAAGTACAATCTTCTAAGTTCACTTAATATTGCTCATATGTACATATGTTTAGGGCTGAGAGCTTGGGGCTGGTTAACCTAGCAGAGGGCTCTCCTCTGAAGAAGACCTATTTTTCCTTTCTCAGCAGTCCTGTATTGTACTTAGCTCTTTTCCTAGGGATGAGGTCCTGTGCACAATTTCTCCCATCCATGGTGTTAGGTCAGTTACTATCACTACTTTTTAGATTTTGCTTAGGCAAGATAAGTGGATTTTTAATTTTTTGTCATCTTTCACCTCATTCTGGCTTGCTTCTGCCCATTCTTTAGATTTCACTGTATAGATTTCTAATATTTATCTGTGATTCACAGCACATATTTGTGATGTTCTTGTAGCTCAGCATCTGTGTGCACAGGGCATACTTCTCAGGGCAGGAGTAGATCATGGGCTGTTTGGACAGAATTCTTGAGGTTCTGCTATTGGACAGTAAAGTCTCACTAACTAGACAACGATATTCCTACAAGGTATCAAGGTATCAAGGTATCAATGCAGAAAATCACTGGATCTTCACCTCTGCCACATATATATATATATGCTTATGTCAGGAAGGCAAGCAGAGATGGGGGTATCCCTTAAAATGCCAAGTATCTCTATGGGAAAATCACCTTTCTTAAAACAACAAATACCTGAACAACAATGCAAACACCATATCAGGTTACTGTTTTTGTGCCACTCTTGCACAAAGCATTTTATAAAGAAGGATTTTGCTGAATAAATGCAGGATAAATTGTTTTATCCTGATGATAAATGATTCAATAGGGAAGACTAGAACAAAGTTAGATTCAGGCTGGTGTACTGGAGTAAATTAGTACTCTTTGCATATGCTAGCATATTGAGAAATTTCAATTCTTTGGTATCAGAGAGCTTTGTAAAATCCATCTAGGATCGAGGCATGAGAGAGAAATGAAAGCCTGTCAAGAGAATCATGGAAACTAGAATTCCAGGAATGCTGAACTCACTCTGTGGATTTGCTGGCTCCTTAACAAGTTGCAGTTGTACTGCACACTACAGATCTACAAAGCATCTCTTCTTCTTCTTCTTCTTCTTCTTCCTTCTTCTTCTTTCTTATTCCTTCTTCCTTCTCCTCTTTCTTCTCTTTCTCCTCCCCTCCTCTTCCTCTTCCTCTTCCTCATCCTCCTTCTTCTCCCTTTTCTCCTGCTATTTCTCATGGAAGACTAAAACAAGGCAGCCCTTTCCTTCCCATCACAACAGGATTCTCTCGGTGCTAAACGGGATTATTTCTAAAGTTCCTTTTATATTTTAAGAGTTATAAGATTTCATCATCACAAAGTATTTTCTCACTATTATGTTTTCTTTCAAGGGATACTCCTTTTAATTTTAAAGAGAAGAATAATGAGGACTAGAATATTAAACTTGACTGTTAGCTTGAGGTTTCAAAACTAAATGTTCAACCTGAAAACATATATATATATATATATATATATATATATATATATATCCTTATATGGACTCAACAGGCTATATTTATGGATATATAATAAAAATTAAAGTAAGAGGTTGCAAATTTGAAGGAGGACAGGAAGTGTATATGGGAGAGCTTTGAGAGAAGAAAGGGAAGGGGGAATGTTATAATTATATTACAATCTTAAAAACAGACAAATTATTTTTCACACATCTATGATTCCATAAAAACGCATAGGTATGCATCTTAACTGAAAACACTCAGCTCTAGATAGTTTAGTGAAAATAATAATTTGTCTTATATTTCAAATTAAGAAAAACATCAAGTCTAGTTTTTATGTTTTCCCCTGCTATATTTATATTTAGTTACAAAATGTTTTTGAATATAGAAGAAATATATAGTTAAGAATGTAGCAATACAGTGTGACTGCTTGTACAAATCTCTGTTTTCAAACAAATATAACTTATATAATTTCAGAACCTTGGGAAAGTATTTAGCTAGCGATTTCCTTCGCTGCCATTCACATTGGTATGTGTCAGCTGTCAATAAGTAGAGCTAAATTTTGTGACTTCATCTTTAGGAATTTATTTTGCATTAGTGAACTATATTAAATAATACAGTGATTGATTGCATGTTTAGAGAAATACAATTTCATTTGCTATGCCATGATTTAGTGCATATCCAATAATATTGCACAGAATTTATTTGATTTTTGTATGATGGGTGCAGATAAGTGAGATGAATTCATCTTTCAATGATAGTCCAGACAAATTCTATTGACATATATTTGCTTTCGCTATAAAACATCTCCCCTGACTGGATGACAGAATGTCACAGTGTGAGACTACTTTTTATGGCTTTCAGATTGTGCTATCCCAGACCAGCTGGAGCCTCACATGAAGCATCATTTCTCAAGACACTGTTTTTCGCAAAGCACATCCAGTCTTGGAGAGAATTGGGCAACACAGGCATCCTCCGACTGATGCAAGTCGATTATTCTTCAGTCTGGTCCAAAACTGTGACAAATTAAAATAGGTTTGTTTTTCTGAACTTTCATGTAAAATTTGAATAATATTCATGCTGCAACCACTTGTTTCCTAGATTCATCTATTTACATGACACTTGAAGTAATTTCCACAGCCACTTGCCAGGCTCAAATGGAACTATACTCACTGACGGGTATTTTTACATAGAAGCTGGTGTCTAATCTCCAATTTCTTTAGAGAACTTCTTCCTGCAATGAATATTCTTCTTACTAAATGAGCTCAAACTATTTCCTAAATGGGCGCTGGTTTTAGTTATTGAATATAAAGAAGGTGATACCACTCAGCATCTATTCTTGCTTACATTTGTAAATAATGCCTGGCACAAGAAGTTCTCATTCCAGAATGCTCATTCCATCTGTCTTCCTACACACAAATATCTGAAGAAAGAGAAGCCCAAGATTCAGTTTCAAGTGTGGAGAACAAGAAGCTACAGAGCCAGAGAGGACCTGCATGCCTCTAGCACAGGGAGACAGGAAGGGGATAGTGGAGAGAATGCTGGTGATCCTTTATATTTGAAATCCTTCTGCCTTCTAGTGTTAGTGTGACCTTCTAGCTATGCTGGGAAAGATAAAAAGAAAAGCACCCAGTATATAAGCAGTAAGAATCTTGTTCAGTTTTTCTTTGACTTACATTTCAAGATCAGGAAAATGAAAAGGTGATGGATATTTGACTGATTTCAGAGGGTAGAGTCCAATGTGTGACAACATTCATCTAAACTCTATGATTCTTTCTACCTTCTTCATGGTGGAGTTGATTATCAGTAGGTTAGCACCTAATGAGGAAAGTCACAAATATGTTTATAAAATAGTCTAAGCCTCATTTTTAAGTTTAGACTAACAGATATGCTATTTCACAAAGGTTTACATACATATGTTCACATATGTACATACATACATGCTGCTTGTAGGTTTACTCTTCTTTTAAAAATGATTTATTTTTAATTATGTGTATGAGGATTGCTGGATGGTGGATATATGCACATGTGATTACAGATGCTTACAGAATCCAGAAGAAGGCATCAGCTTCTCTGAAACTACAGTTACAGATGGTTGTGATCCACCTGACCTGGGTGGGGTAGGAAACAATTTTGGAGTCTCTGCAAGAGCAGTATGTGCCCTTAACCACAAAACCATCTCTCTAGCCTGGATATTTAATCTTTAAAGAAAGATCTTTAACATTTAGGAGTGGAATTCCAAACTAATGTATTTGTTGAGGTTTTATTGTGAAGTTGCAACAAAACCAAGTTTATGGTAAGTTTGCTAAAGGTTTGTATTATAAAAAAGATCCAAACTATTTATATATTCACAGTGACGTAGGTTTCAATTGACTATAGTCACTCCAACACTACAGAAGAAGTAATAGGGTATGTGGGAATCCCCAGACGACTACTTGTACTTATGTGATAATATAATTCTTGGTAAAGACATATGAAGGAAGGAGTCCTTCAATATGGTAATTAACCTGAAATGAATGGTTTTGACATATGCATGTCTTCTGTTATAGCTTGGATATAAGACATTTCCTTAAAAGGGCACATGTATCAATGGCTTGTTTCCACAGTAAACAGTTTCAGAGGTGAGGATTTGGGGTAATTATTGGATACAAGATCTTTGCCTTAGTCAATGAGTTAATCCAGAGCTGGACTCAGTTTTATGGCACTGTTGGGAGGCAGACGCTTTCAGAGGTGGGGCTGAATTAGCGGAAGGTAGGTTCACTAGAGACTTGTTCATAGAAACTATGTTGTATGGTGGGTGTTTTCCTCTGCTTTCTGGCTGCAACTAAACAGCTTTTCTCCACCTGTTTGTAAGCCTCCATAATGTTTGTAAACAGCTAAAACAGACTGGTCACTATGAAGTCAGGAGCCAAAAGAAATCCTTCCTGAAGTTGTATTCTGCATTTTGTTATGGTGAGTGTTGCCTAACTGTTGTACCTTAAGCTATCTTATTGCTCTCAGATTATCATCTTGGAATAACCATCCAGAACACAAGTTGTCTTTTCCGTAACTCGCCAGTGGTAATAACTTGCTTCAAACTATTGATTTGAGTTTATTTTCGAATAGGTCAGCGAAACAAAACCCAGCTTTTCATTCATTCAGTAAGGATGTTTTGAATTACCTGATATCTGAAATTATTTTAGCAACTCTAAAAATGTCCATAAAGACAAAAGAAAAAATCTCACTCTTGCCAGATAAATCAGGAAAGTGGACACAAGAGCCAAATGTACTGTGCTAAACAGACAAAATGTCCGAACCAGTAAATGGGTTCATTGGAAGTGTGCAAACTCACTTGCAAGCTCTGCCTTACTGTTTGGGATAAGAACTGTGACAAGAATTGGGTTTCGTTTAAGTAAAGACAGCGAAGGAAGGAGGGGTCAGGTGATATTTGACCTTTAGTAGCTTGGTAAGCACTCTATCCTGTGAACAGCCCCCTCCCCTTTCTCAAAGTAGAATCCATGGACCACGGACAAGTGGCAGGTTTAGTGAGTGACTCTGGCGTCCAGAGACAGTTGGAATTCTTTTAAAGAGGTAATAAACAATTTAAGGATTTTTTTTCTAAAAATTTGAATGTTGCTAACAAATAGCATGGTTATGATGATTAAGCTGTGTGTATACTTTATAGGGTTATAAAACATAAGCATCTGCAAGTACCAGGCAGAACATGTGTGTGAATGAAATGAATTATCTTCAATTTGTTTCTGTCAAAGAGAAATAGGTACAGAGAGAGAGATAAGTACAGGACCCAATGATTCTCACAGCTAATTGTTTCCACATAGGAATTTAAGATGTACTACATCATTCAGAAAGTACACACTTAAATCACATTTTATATATATTTGATTGTTATTATATGTATTATACATTTATACTTTTAAGGAGTAGCCATAAATTAGAATTCCAAGGTAGTCTCATATATATATATATATATATATATATATATATATATATATATATATGTGTGTGTGTGTGTGTTTATGTAAATGTATATTTGTACATATATGTTTATTTATGTATTGTACAGATATATTTTATATGTGTAAATATACACATATGTAGTGACAATAAGATTCAAGAATGGACAAGCATTTTTTTCACCTTAGTATTACATGGATGAATGAATTAATTCTTGTCCTCCAGCAGAAGATAAGGGAAATTAATGGGAAGGAGAGTGGTTTCACTAAGCTTGTCATATTTCATCTTGTTATTGCTTAATGTGTTAAATATTTTTTGCATATAACTTGAATGGTCATTATATGGATAATATAAATAGTACATGCCACTGTGAATTTAAATATATTTTAGAATACATGTTATGTTTACTAAATATTCAGTGGCACAAATTTTTGAAGAAAATTTATAAAAAATTTCACATAAAACTCAATGGATATCTGCATGCTCTAGAAAAAAAATAATGTGACAAAAGTTCTATGTTGTAAAATTTTTAACATTATCATAGCAATATGATTTCCTAAAGACACAGACAGTATCATCAAAAGCCAAGGTCTGTAGATCTTAAAAGTATCTAATGTTATAATACCCATTAAGTTGCATTAAGATTGAAATATTAAGGCATGTTTTATTGTCAGAATTACTAACTTCTTTGGAATATAAACTTGGAGAGAATCCACATTTATCATGTGAGAGGTTCGTTAGATCATAAAATATGTGTATATAACAAGAAGGGGTGGAGAAATTTGTAGAGACACAAATGTTAAAATGTCTATTAGTCATTTCTTGATAATATAATAAAATAAACATTGATCACCCAGAACAACGCTATTCGTTTCAAGTGTATCTGTGAGTCGGCATCTGTAGAATGCGTTCAAGCTGTCTTTGTTCCAGTTTACCCACATATGGTGATTCAGCCTCACTTAGTGCCTTACAAGGTGGTAATACTCACAATGCCTTTCCTTTTCAGAGGATGCTATATGTAGCTTGCAGAGACAGACTGTATTCCTTGTGCTATGGTGAATATTACACCTAAGCACACCCATTTTATGTGAATTCTTGTTACAATCCATGAAGCCCCTTGCCTACATCATATAAATAGTGCAGATGTCTGGCATAATTGGTGTTTAACTTGAGGTTTTTAAAACTCAACAATGGAAGAGCTTTGAAAAATGACTCTAACATGTTGGCTATTTTGAGTTAAAGGCACTCGAAGGCGGGCAGCACAAGAAGATAATTCTGACTTCCTTTCTGTTTTGTAAAGGCAGGAAATATGAACAGCATCATCCCTACACTAAAGGAAGCAATAATCTTATCACCAAGGACAGGAAGTTCAAGCTAGTAGAATTCTATACAGACCCAGCTAAAATTAGCTTATCTTCTCAGCTTCCCCATGAAAGCTAGCTGCTGTCTTGTGACTCAGTATCTTTGTCCAGTTCAGTGTGTATGCAACTGATGCCAAATGTTTTTTTGTTGTTGTTTACCTTTTAGAAAAGTTATTTTGTCCTGAAAAACTTCTGTTCACTACATTTCTATGCTTTTCTCTCATTGAGGAGTAAACATGGTAAAATCTACCTTATTTCTCTATACCTCTTGTAGCAATTATTTTATTTCATTCTGTTATTTCTTTTGTCTCATTTATATAGTCTTATCCAAAACATGTTCTAGCAAGAGAGCAACTAAGTGTAAAGTAACAATAAAATTAAAATTATAAGCCATTTTTAATTTGTCTGACCTAATACTATTAATTAGGTCTTTTGGGTTAAATTTTATAAATTATTTTCCTACTGATATTTCTCCTAGAACCAAAACATATACTTTTAATCAGTATAGAATATTTTCTGGGATAGAATTTTTTTTCTATATCTCTAGATTCCATTGTTGAGGGCCTGAGACTGTAACTAACAATGTGTACATCTATAAGATTAAGAAATGGAATTTCTGTGCATAGAGAAATTTTTAAAGGAATAGCTTAGTAAGTGTTCACCATTGAGCACATGTGGCCCTGACAATGCAGTGGTGGGGGCAGGTGAAGAAGACCCTTCTATGGGAGGAACAATGGCTGCACAGCCAGCAGGAGACAGGAAGGTCTACAACAATGTTGTGATAGTTTTTTATGCAGCTGTAGATCATTGATTCACTGTGGCTTCCATTGCAGTCCGAAAACTACCACAAAAAGGAAGGGTGTCTCTGGCAGCTGCTTCCATAAATTTCTCGTTAAAGGGAAGTGCGATAAGGCCTCTTTTTGCTGTCAGTTGCTGTGACCTTTATGGCAGTTCTGCAGTTTCACTAGGTCCTCAAAATACTAAGACTCACTGGCAAAAAACAAACCAACAAGAGACTTCTTTAGAGTTTGTTTAACCTATGAGATTTGCTTATTAAGTACTTTTCTAGCCAAGCATGGTGGAACATGCTTTTAATCCTAGCAGTTGGGAGGCAGAGGCACGTGGATATCTGTGAGATTGAGGCCAGCCTGGTTTATAGACTGAGTTCTAGATCAATCAGAGATATATCATATGACCATGTATCAAAAAGCAAACAAACTCAAAATGTTTCTAGAGGACTGGAGAGTTGGATCGAGTGATTAAAAGCAAGTACTGCTGTTTCAGAGGATGTAAGTTTGAGTTCTGGCAGCTTCAAGATATCTGACACCTTCCTCGGGATCTGAATGTTCTTGGGCCAAAGTATACACACACACACACACACACACACACACACACACACACTATTTATATGCATGTTCATGCACACAGATGCAGAATTAAATTTATGGATAAATCTTTATAAACAACTTTTCTAGCAATTTCAAAGCATACTACTTGAACTGAATTGAGTTTGCTATTTGAAAATGTTAGTAAATTAGAGCTTAGAATTTCTCAATATCACATGAAAAACCAAGCACCTGAAAAAACAAAACAGACAAACAAACAAACAAAAACCATTCAGCTTTCAAGAAGGAACTGGAAGTAAAGCGTTGGAGGAGGGATTAGAGTGGAGCCTGGGCTCTGAAGTGCAGGCAAGATGAATATACTCATTCAATGTCTTCAAAAGCCAAAAGATCAAGGCTGATGACCTGCTTGGTCAGGCCACCTTTTCATAGTCACTACAATTCCTAATCATATTGAAATAATAGAAATTCATGTCACTACAAGATGCAAATCTATAATATCCATTTTCATAGTACTATTTCCAAAACATAAGGTTTTGAAATAGCAAATAAGTGAATTTCACAGTTTCTAAACATTACCTGTAATTAATAAACAAGCACAAGTCTTATTAAAATATAAAGTAGTCATATTGACCTACAAAATTCAATATCTATTCTCACTTGGGAGGACAAAACCTCATTCTTAATTTGCCATTTAAGTAATGACACCGTTGTTGGTTCAAACTTTCTTACATCACTGAGAATGTACATGCTTATTTCTGTTGGAACATATACTTATAATTACAATTTAAATTAATTTGAATATTGTGAAAAATGATCAATTGAGTTTTATTGTCATGATTAGAAAATAATAAGTTAATAAGTTTTTAGAAAACATTTTCTTACTAGTATTTTAATGACTAAAGGAAGCAATTAATTTGCAATTACTTATTTCTGAAATCCTCAACAACTCTTAATGTACAAATCCATGTATAAACATACCATCTCTAATTTTAAAATCTTATTCTATCATCTCTTTGCTCTAGATTGGTGCAAACTAGATGACAAGGAGCAAATATTTTCTCTAAGATTAATAAAGTATGAAAAGATTAGCATGATTTAAATTTAGTATGATGTGTGTATGTGTATAAAGTCTAAGATGATTCTAGAGCAATAGCATTTATTGTTTTAATGTATAATCAATTTTACTATTTTTACTATTTATCTTTACTAATAAAATAAATATTAACCCTTATAAACCAGGAATTGAGTAAATATTTCTTAGCATTTTATGCTGTATCACTTTACAAAATGCTTTTAAAGTCTATAGTTCACTGGAATAGATGCTAATGGAAAGAAAGGGCAAAGCAGAGGTCAATTATTAAAGTAGGTCGTGATAAATATAGAACAGAATTCACCCACCACATAGTAATCCTCATGTGTTTTTAGCTTAGATAGTACAAGTATGGATTATTTATTCATTTTAAGACATAAAATATAAACAATTCACTTTTGTACTTCCAGGAAGCTGAGTACATCTATAAAAGTGAAATGATCATTATTTTATTTTATTTTATTTTATTTTATTTTATTTTATTTTATTTTATTTTATTTTTGAGAACCTTATAGGCTTTGGAATTTATTCAGGTTTGTTCTCCTCCCACCTCCACTCACAAGGGAGGAAAATAAATGCTTGGGTGGCCTCTTTGTTGTTTTCAATGAAATATCACATTGAGACATTGTAACTTACACATTGACATTATGCTACATTTTACTTGCAATGTGAAATATTTTGAAATATTAAAGCGAAATAATTAACTAGTCTTTGAGAAGCAAAGTTTAACCCAGTACCCAATAGAGAAAGTAAACAAGGGAATATCTTATCTACAAGGCAATTTTTATTTTTGCTGCAACAAACTATTTTTCATCCTCCAGTTTATCTCTAGTCCTTTTTTTTTTGTACATGCATTATATAAATGGTGAACCTTTATCCATATCAACAATGCATTTCTTGTCTTCCACTATCTGGTAGCATGGAAGAGACCAGTCACATTCTCTTCTTGTGGTTGTGCTTGTTGTTGTTGTTAGCATTTTAATATTCAGTTGAAACTTTCTGCCTCCTGCATTTCCATGTCTCTTAACACTAAACAAGATATTCAAGAAACCAACTATCTTCTAGAAATGAGAGAATTTTGAGCTAACCTCTTCACTTCTCCAGAAGAGAAATTGAGTACAGGGTTCCTGTAGGCCCTTCTGAACCATGCTCATTGAGGAGCAGAATGGAGTTGGAGTTCACATTCCCTGAGACAGTACATCCTTTCCTATAGGTTTCAGCTTTTCTATAGATGTCAAGATGGTAAAATGTCTCAAGTGGAAGTCATGACTTCATTCTCCTAGCACACTGTGATAATTCTGGGGGAAATGGGGTTCCTTGATAGATGGATACATTTACACTTTGTTCTTGGGTTATATTGATGCAAGCATGTCTGATTAGGGAATACCTTCTCTGCCTCCACAATTTTCTTCTATTCACATTAAGCTCCTATTGCTTTCCCGGCAGCACAGAAGAGAGCTGGTTCTTTACCTTTGTCCTTGGTCAGTTTAGAGCATTTAGGGGTCATTCCAAATTTGCTACTAGATGGGAATGGAAAAGCAGAGAGGACTTTTCCCAGATGAAACTTTATTAAATTAAGCAGTCAAGCCAATCTAATTTTGGCATGTGACAGCTCACTTCTCTGATTGAGAGGCAATTTGGGAAGTAAGACATTTATTAAAATAAACACAAAGCCAAACTAAGATGTTAACTTTAAAGGTGATGGGGAGTTATATGGTGCTGTTATATCCTGAGAGTCTTGCAATTATCATGTAATTATGCAGATTTTATCACCTTCTCATTTCATACTGGGAAAATGTACTGGAATAGAAGCTTACCTAGGGCTAACTTTTAAATAAAATAAGCTCATATAAAACCACCTATCTTTTAAATTTTTTAACTTAGAGTTACACAGAAACTTTTAAAACATAAAGGTGACTTTCAAACAAAATTTAAAAGTATGTTTAGAGTATTAGCAACTCACTTTATGGTATTTTAATGTACACTTTATTTGACTTACTAATTTGCTTTGCTATATCAATACTTTTGTAATAGAGTTCAGACAAGTATTAAAAATCAGTATTAATTTTCATGGTAAGGGATGCTATTCCTGTCTTTCCATCAATGGTGATGGAGTAAGTGGGAATTAAATCAAGGAAATATCATCTCATGACTATAAAAATTTTTTAAATTATAGTCTTCTTTTAAAAAGACTACTGTACTTCAGAATTGGTGTTTTCATTGTAAAGCCATTTATAAATGGGTGAATTTCTAGAAATACTTCAAACACTGTAGCTTTGTATAACAAAAATATATATGTTAAAGATTTTACTATATTGTCAACATATCATATGGGTATGAAAATATCATTGTGAAGATTTGGTCATTCATGGTATATGGTATTGAGAAAAAAGTGAATGTTCTTTATTATTATAAATATGTTAGTTTCAGTGTGTGAGAAGATCTGAAGGAAAAGCAGAAATGTAAAGATTGACGGAGACCGTGTAGTCTTTTGTTGTTCTCATTCCTTACTCAACTCAGTTAAAGTGTGAGGTCTCTAGATTCAAAAGTTAAGAGTTTAGGGGACAAAAATACAGAATTGCCCTAAGAAATAACACAGACTAATCAATGTCCCGGTAGACAAAGTAATAGGAAGAAGGGTAACAGCATTGAAGCCATAAATATAAAGACTAAGAATCTAGGCGTGAAACTCATAAGGTAACATTTTGAATTTCTTAGAAGGCAGTTGACATTTTTATAGGTAACAATGACACTGTTTGCATGATATCTAAACAGTCCCTAACACATCACACTTTAGACTTGAAATTAATCTCTCTATTCTGAAGTCATTTAGAAATGTGTGCTGAGATAAGCCAACTGACTATTTTTTATTGCCAGCAAGTGATACATTTTGTCATACTTAAAACATGGTAGAATTTAAAATGTATTTTAGTGAAGTTCTAGCGGATCTATTTAAGAAATTAGACATTCAAATTAACATGAGGATATGTATTTTACTATCTCCTTAGAGAGAAATGTTTGAAAATATATTTGTATATTGCACATAAGTATTTGTGTAACATGTTACATCTATATTTCAACCATAACAGCTTTGAAAGAGTTTAGAGTGGGAACATAGCTCTGTTGATAGAGTTTTGGACTAGATTTCATCCCCTGCACCACATAACCTCCGTATAGTATAATTCCTGTAATTTCTATACTTGCGTTGTGGTGGTAGGAGACTCAACAACTCAAAGTTGTCCTTAGCCTTATGTAGATGATTTCAAGTCAAGATTCAGTATCAGGTGCCACCAGCCCAAGTTGAAGCAGAATAGTATAGAGCAGATATATCTATATCTATCTATCTACCTCTATCTATCTATCTATCTATCTATCTATCTATCTATCTATCTATCTATCTATAGCATTTTTTTCAGGTAAGGCTGAAGTGTCTGGCAGAGTTGTAATATTGCACAGTCTTTTGTTTCACCAGAGCTACATATCATGACTTCCTAGTTTTATCAATAGAAGCAACAGTAGTAGTAGTAGTAGTAGTAGTAGTAGTAGTAGTAGTAGTAGTAGCTGTAGCAGTTTTAGAAGTAGTAGTAGTAGTATTAATAGTGGCAGAAGAAGTAGTAGTACTATTTTGTTAGAGATAATTGTACTGCTATGACAATACCACTAACAGGGAAGGCTTATTAGGCTCATTGTTTCAGAGGACCCTGTCTATAGCATTTTGTCATCATGCCCTTAGGTAAAACATCATGCTTGTAAGACCATGTGAAAGACTCAAGCCTCTGTGTATTGGTACACAAGAAAGAGAAAGAAGGGGAACAGGAAACTGAAGTAGATAACATGCCCCCAAGAAGCCACTCTCACTATATCATTTCCTTTGACAAGGCCATACCTATTAAAGTTCCCAGATGCTTACAGACCAGTGCCACCAGCTACCAACAAACATCCAAATCACTGGCCCCTGGATGAAAAGTCACATTGAAACAATACAATAAAATTTGACGAAAATGATAGTTTTAATTCTGCAAATGTTCCCGTGTAAAGTCTAGCTTATAAAAACTTTGTTATAAAATCATTTTACTATTTCATAGAAAAAGCTAAGATGAATTATTTTTTTAATTATTCTGTGTGCATTGGTGTGTGTGTGTGTGTGTGTGTGTGTGTGTGTGTGCATTTATGTGTACATGTAAGGGAATGTAGTCAGATGACATCTTCCAGGCACTGATTCTTACATCCCACCTGGTTTTTGAGGCATGGTCTTCTTGCTGCTTCTATTACTATGCTTGTCATACTTGGGTGTAGTGAGCACCGGAGACTGCCAGCACCTGACCAGTCCTCCTAAATAGGAGCACCACCCATCTCATCATAAGGATGCTCGAATTACAAAGGAGTGTTACTGCTCTCAGATTTTTATTTTTATTATTTATAAAAGCGTGTTTTGTTTAAAGTTACTTTAAGAGGAGGTAACTGATTTTATTCATCAAACCATCTCCTCAGCTTCCTCAAAGTAATTTTTATTTTTAAAACTAACATTTTCCCCTGCTTTCCACCTTCTCTTTTTCAAGCTTTACAATCTGGTGAAAAAGCAGTGATTATAAATGGTAAATTAAGGGGCTCACAGACATTCTGACTCAGAAGAGCAAGGATGTTGAGGTCACTCATTCCCAGCCTTTGAGAGGATGAAAATCACCTGGAGGGCCTGTCACATTTTGCTGCCAGCACTTTTCTTGACATCCTGATTTATCAGAAGTGAACTGAGACTGAGAATATATGCTTTTAGAAAACACAAGCACCACAGGTGCACTTCCTCATTAGGAAATGTTGAGAAATACAGAAACATCAAGTCCAGCTCCATTCCTTCAGACAGGAGAAGATGTAGCCAAAGGTTGCATGTCTAGAGAGTAAGTCTGGATATGAGACTTCCACTACTTTGTCCTGCAACTTCTCTCTAGTCCCTAATTTTTCTGTTTGTTTATTTTTATATTTCTGTAGAAGTCTAGATAAATTGACCTGGCAGACAAAATAAATGTGATGGAAATACACATAACCAGTCATAGAAAAATTATAAAATTTTCATTGACAACAATCTGTATTAAAATGGAAAGAACCCAGATGTCCCTCAACAGAGGAATGGATACAGAAATTATGGTACATTTACACAATGGAGTACTACTCAGCTATTAAAAAGAATGAATTTATGAAATTCATAGCCAAATGGATGGACCTGGAGGGCATCATCTTGAGTGAGATAACACAATCACAAAGGAACTCACACAATATGTATTCACTGATAAGTGGATATTAGCCCAAAACTTAGGATACCCAAGATATAAGATACAATTTGCTAAACGCATGAAACTCAAGAAGAATGAAGACCAAAATGTGGACAATATGCCCCTTCTTAGAATTGGGAACAAAACACCCATGGAAGGAGTTACAGAGATAAAGTTTCGAGCTGTGATGAAAGGATGGACCATCTAGAGACTGCTGTATCCAGGGATCCATCCCATAATCAGCTTCTAAACGCTGACACCATTGCATACACTAGCAAGACTTTGCTGAAAGGACCCAAATATAGCTGTCTCTTGTGAGACTATGCCGGGGCCTAGCAAACACAGAAGTGGATACTCACAGTCAGCTATTGGATGTATCACAGAGCTCCCAATGGAGAAGCTAAAGAAAGTACCCAAGGAGCTAAAGGGATCTGCAACCCTATAGTTGGAACAACATGATGAACTAACCAGTACCCCGGAGCTCTTGTCTCTAGCTGCATATGTATCGAAAGATGGCCTAGTCGGCCATCACTGGAAAGAGAGGCCCATTGGACTTGCAAACTTTATATGCCCCAATATAGGGGCATATAGGAAGTCTATTACTGTGGGCAGAGTTTGCAGTTTCAAAAGACTCACACTATTCTCACTGTGCCTCTTGCTCTGTCTTTTTGATAAAGATGTGTGTTCGCAGACAATGCCAGGACTTTGTTTCACCATCCTAAACCTTATCCTTTGTACCACAATCTCAAACACTTTCTTTTATAAGTCGCCTTTGTCATTATATTTTGTCACATCAATAGTGAATTAACTAAGCTACATGGTCTTTCCATTAAATGTAGATATATGAAGCTCTCAACTGCCCTTAGATCCCATTAGAGTTTCTTAGAGGTTGCCATATTGGAAGGAGGATGGGGTTTAAAGAACACAGGCTTAAAAGGAGACCACTGAAACACAAATTTGCCACAAATTTTAAATGTTTTAGACATAATCCTTTAACATGACATGCCATGTAAATGGAGTTTTATAGCTAAAACCAGTGGCCATTGCATTCTAGCTAGATCACCCACATACAGAAAGAAATTTTTATCACTAGTTAAATGAAAATGAAAATCTAATCACCTTCCTTTTAAGAATAAACATGAGTGATATAACCAAACTTTTTCACATTAGAATACATATATAGAAATTTTCTAGGTAAGTAAAATAATACTAAAATTGTGATATTTGATTAAGTTATCTGGGTAATATGCTCATCATTCTTCATTATCCCATGCATTCACAATGCAGTCACAATTTCTTAACTCCTGGAAGAGACTTTAGAAAATATATAGAATATAGAAAAGTAACATAGGGGACATTGCAGTAAGAATGTTTCCTTAATCTACAAAGCAAATCCCTACACCAGCGATACCTTATGGTAAACTCTATGAAGAAATCCAATCTATATCATTACTTCACCTCTGAATGGCACAATTTAATACCACACTCATGTGGGGCTCAGTTGATGGCATGTACCGCTTACACTCAACATAAATTCATAACTCCATCATTCATAAAACAATTTTTAACAGCAAGAAAGCTTTCTAACAGTTTGGGCATTAGAATCTTACATGAGTATAGGGTTCTAAAACAATAATTCGGTGCCATTATTTAGATCACACTTTCTAGTTTTCTTACTCTAATATTGCATTTATTTACATGTATATCTCTCTATACAGTAATATAATTTATATAGTTATAAATTCAGACACAGCAGGACTATCATAGCTATGAACTCACAATATCTATTGTTTTCTGCACAAATTCTGCACAAGATAAAGCCAGTCATCATTATTCCAGCATGGATGAGAAAGGACATGAGAAAGGACACACACACATATATATGTATATATATATTCATATATAGTTACATGATTCTTTGTGAATTTTATACATGTATATAATTTATTTTTATCATAGTCACCTCCATTCCCTCCAACACAAAAATTACAAGCACATTCTCTTCTGAAGTCCATGTCTTTCATTTGTTTGTTTGTTTGTTTGTTTACTTACTTACTTATTGTTACCCACTGAGTCTAATTAGTACTGCCTATTTAACATAGGTGTGGGGTCATTCTCTGGAACATTGGCAATCTACCTGGAAACATACCATTCAAGACAACAGACCACCGCCCCATCCCCAGTCAACTTCTGACAATAGCACGGGGTAGGGATCCATGTCCTTTGTCATCCATACTGGAGTGATGACTGGCTTGATCCAATGCAGAATTTGTGTAGCAAACTACAAATGCTGTGAGTTTATAAGTATAATAACCCTGTAGTGTCTGGAGGACACTGTTTCATCAAAGTCTCCATGAATCTCTGGGTCTCCCAATATGTTTGCCTCCTTTTCTATAATGTTCTCTAAATCTTAGGAGATACCATCTGCTGTAGAGAACCCATCTATGGCTGAGCACCCCAGAGACAGTTATTTTCTGTACTTTAACCAGTTGTGAGTTTCTGCATTAAATGTTATCCACTAAACAAATCTCCTTTGATCAAGACTCAGAGTTGCATTAATATTTGGGTATAAACATCAGGATTCTATTGCTACTGCTTTTATATCCTTTGCTCATGCATATCATCTGCCTTCAAATTTAGAAATCATAATAAAAAGAAAAAACTAGCGATCCTATTTCTTAATAAACCAGTAGCTCTGTTACTAATTAAATACGTTTTCAGGGATTCATAGTAAATTTGAAAACAAAATAACTATGGTAGGTTCTTGATAATGACCTAAAGCCAACCCCCGGCAAGGGTTTATGATTGAAAATAGTATAAAATAGCTCTAGTTAAAATCTTATCGCTTTTGCTTTATTTCTCAAATAATATTAGATACTTACTCTAACCTATATGTGACTTTATTAAACAAAATCTTAGTACCTATAATACTATTATTTCACAAATTCTTCCTTAAGTGGAGCTATAACACAGTGATAGTGTGTTTACCTACTGTATATAAAGCCCTGGTTTTGTTCATTACTGTTACAACAAAAGTAATTATTTCCTTACATTAACCCTAGAAGATCAGGGAACAGTACCAATTTGTTTAATGTACAGTTTTTCCTAGCTTCTTATTCCACATGAAATAAATTAAAATGTTCTTCTGAAATAAAGATGAACTCTAGAATCAAAATCTAGGACAAGACAGAAGCATTAATATGATGAATGGGTTCAATTCAATGGCTATCTTCCATTATGCTGTCCTGTCTTTCTATATCTGAAGGAAAAAGGACCGCAAATAGATATGGTTGGATTCATATAGCAAGCTAAGAAGTGGACAACAGGTCAAGAGAAGCTTAGACAAAGAAAGGAGTACAGATTTCCTAACCCAGAATGTTGTAGGATCCTGGCAAGCAGTTACTAAAGGATGCTCCTATATAAGATGCAGAGTATAATTAGAGATAATTCTAGAAATATGCAGAGAGACCAGATTCTAATGGTTCAGATTTAAGCAGCATAGAAATTATTGGAAGGATATCATCAGCTAAAAAATGTATGAACTAAAACACCGTCAAATCAAGCAATGCCATTAGGAAGATTCGGGCACTAAGCAATAGATTCTTCATGTTATTCAGTGTTCCCTTTTACATGTAATTCTTCAATATATAGTTTCTAAATAACCTCTGATACTTTATGATTTTTTCAACATTAAAAGTGGTAAAGACAAACATCTAGATAGCAGGTTATAAACCCATTTCTTATCTGTCATCAGAAAAGACATGCATTGTCTAAGAAGATACATCCAAACCCCTCTTTGACTCAGGTTACATAAGGCTTAAGCACAACGAGAAGAATTCAAATGTTAATATGTCCATTACAGGAGTGGAAAGTATCAATCTGTGTTATTGAAACCTAAGGTTCCCTGAACAATAGGAATTAGTGACATAGATCAACTAAAAGTCCATCAATAGGCAGAAGCTAACAAGAATGTAAGAAAGGGTAGTGGATACACTTAGGCAAGATCAGTTTTACTTAGCCATGGTACTAGTGAGTTAGCTCTAACCTCCTTTGACATAAAGCAAACACAAAGAGAATAAAATTTGAGTGCTCATAGAAATATTATTACATTTGCCTAGGAAATTGTTCAGTTCCTTAATTTCAGTTACCTCATCACATGCCAGTGCAAACAATTTATGTGGAACCAAAAGCCTAGAAAATCAGGTATTAATCGAATTTGGTTTGTTTTGTCCCATATTGATAGAGTACTTCAGAGTGAATGTGTTCTCTCTGACTGATACGTATGGATGGCTCATACCAGAAACTTAGATGTGAGAAGCACTAGTCATTTTTAGAATATTAAATAAAGGGCATGATGAAATAATAACTGAGGGGTGTGAGAAGAGAGTTCAGCCTATTAAGTGCTTCCCTTGTAAGCATTAGGTCCTGGATTTGGGTCTCAGATCCCACACCAAAACAAGAGTGTAGAAGAGGTTTGCCTCTATGATCCTAGAAATGAGGAAATAGAGTCAGGCCAATTCCTGGCATTCACTGGCCAGTCAATCTAGCATGCTTGGTGAGAAAGTCTGCATCATTCCATATTTGTATTATGCAAGAATTACTACTCACTATCTACATCCTGACCTTCTTTGCCTTTATTTTATTCTTTCTCTTCTTTTCTTCTTTCATTCCTTTCTTCTTTTTTTGCACTTTCCCCTTGCCTTTTCTTCCTTGGCAATTCTAGAGAGCACATCTCTAAAGAGCACACAATAAAGTAAGCTCTGGTCTCCATGATATTATATTTCTTTCTCCTGATTGCAGACATTCTTCAAGTTGAGAGAAAACATCTTTTGTTTCTGCTGTTGTAGATAGTGCTACTGGCCAACTGGGTGCATTGGGATGTTTGTTTGTTTTTGTTTTTTATTTTTATTTTCAAAAGCAAAAGGTTTATTTTCTAGCATGATGGGGTCAACACTCAATTAGTCCTTCAATGCAAGTGAACCCAAATGGCTATTACAAGCAGTTTTTATACTTTTTAGGGGCATAGGTTACATCAGAAAGGTTACAGTTCAACCTTATTTGCTAAGCATACTGACCTTTAAATCTATTGGCTAGCAAGTATGACCCTTTCCAGAGGGTCAGGTAACTATCAGTCAGTACATTCTGAGAAATTTTTGATCAAGAGTGTTCCTGTGGGTGGGGAATGGAACATGGCCTAGCCTTGATCCCAGGTGGGAGGAGGAAGCTGTAAGGAGAGTGCAGGACTGGAAAAAGCCCCTAGGGTCCCTTATCTCCCCCTCCCTTTTCCTTGTACAATCTCCAATTCTGGAGCTATGCTCAGGTCCTGTCCTCAAGGTCTAATATTGTTGGTGCAGGACCATCAGCTGCACTGCTCCTATTCTCTCTTTAATAAAGGTTGTTCAATATACAGGGTCCAAAGGTCAACAATAGCAGGAGAACAATTAGGGGCCCTAACAAGGTGGATATGAGGGTGGTTAACCAAGGGAAGGAATTAAACTGAGACTGAACCAGTCCTGACTCTGTTCTCTTTCTTTCTTCTGCTTGGCTAGTCCTTCTCTCATTTTGGCCATTGAATTTTTAACTACCCACAAAATGGTCTCCAGTATGTGCTTCCTGATTTTTCACACCACCAGGTAGTAGAGAAAAAGTGGTTTTCCCCCACTCTACTTCAGTGATGGGCCTACTGCTGGCTTCTCCCATCTGGGTACATACAGATATGGGGGTTCCTCACAGGACACTCCTCAACTTCCGGTGTCCTCACCCTAAGCCCCACCCTCCAAGGCTGCTTCTGGGACATGGTTTAGACTTACAAGTTGCTCATCCCCAATATTCAGGTAATTCCTCCCTGTGTCTCTAGGGTAGAGATATTCCAGGAGTCAAGGCCCACCACTGACTTACAGAGATCAAAGATAAGTTTGGGCCACCAAATATAAGGCAGGTATTCCTCATAGTGGATTAAGTCACCTTTGTAGGATTTTAGGGGTTACTGAGGCTCAGTGCCAGAAGGAAGATACACCATAGTTTTCTCATGGTTTCTCTGGCCTTGCAGAAGGGTAAGTGATCTTGAGCTTGAGGGAGTTGCTTGGTGTCTGGCTGCTATCCATTTGGCTTCAGGTGAAGGTGCTGGTCTGATGTGAGTTACATGCACCCAGGCAGTCACTCCATCCACTTCAGAGGAGGTCAGCATGGTCAACAACACCAGGAATGGCCCTTTCCACTTTGCTACCAAGTTTTCAGCATGATGCTTCTTAACATATACCCAATCTCCAACTTGGTACTCCTTTGGAACTTCTGGGATATCTGTGTTATACAGGGCACTAAATTTAGGCCACAGTTCCTGGTGGGTGATCTGAAAAGCTTGCAATCAAGACATAAGATCCTTATTAGCCTGAAAAGTCACTCTTGGGATGGGGAGTCAAGAGCTGGGGTCAAGGTAGTGGGGGTCCCATACATGATCTCAAAAGGGGTCGGGTTAAAATGGTAGGGGGTGTTCTGGGTTCCCAATAGGGCCAGAGGAAGGAGCACCACCCAGTCAGCACCAGTCTCCTAGGACAATAGAGTTAAGGAATCTTTTAGGGTTCTGTTCATTCTCTCTACCTGCCGTGATCTCTGAGGATAGTACACACAATGGAGCCTCCAATTAGTCCCCAGTATCCCTGCCAATCCCTGACTTACCTTAGAAACAAAAGCAGGATCGCTGTCCCATCCAATTACCTTGAGCACTCCAAACCTGGGAAATTTTTCCTCCAATATCTTCTTGGCTACCACAGCAGCTGTTTCCTGCTTGGTGGAGAAAGCCTCAACCCACTCAGAGAAAGTATCCACAGACATTAGAAGGTATCTGTAACCATATTTTCCTGGCATAACTTCTGTAAAATTGTCCTCTCAATATACTCCAGGGTGTTCTCCACTAGATCTTTTGCCCTGTTTACTCTTGGCTGCATAAGTATTCACTTGCTGGCATACCTTACACTGTTCTGCTATCTCTTGGGTCCAAAGCCTGAGGTGCACTATATATACTTTAAATCTGTTAGCTGCTTGGACAAGCTTTTTAATCCCCTAAATGAGTCTATCTGTGCATTTGGCCTAGTAAGTCTTTTGCTTGCTTTCTGGGGAGCATAGTTCTCCATTCTTGTGTGCATCATTGTCCTTCCTTTTCTAGGTAATATTTGGTAGGGTGGCTAGCAACCTGAGTCCTTTCTTCTTCTGTATATTTTAAGTGAGGCCATCCTTAGTCCAGTCCCATTCTCCAAAGGGTGTCTCTTGCAGGCCCATAACCAGGATAGGCTCCTGCATAGCCACTTCTCTAGCTACACGATCTGCCTGGTTATTGACCTGGGCCACAGTTTCTCTTCCCTTCTGATGTCTTGGGCAATGAATAATACTCATAGTTACCAGCTTCATCAGGACATCCAAGATATCCAAGATTTCCTTCCTTTTTTCTTTTCCTTCTGATGTGAGCAGTCCTCTCTCTTGGTATATAGCCACATAAAGTTGGGCCGTGGCAAAGGTATACCTGCTATCTGTGTAGATATTAATTTTCTTGCCAGCCCCAAGTCCCCAGGCCTTGGTGAGGGAAATTAGCCCAGCCTTCTGTGCTGTCTACCATGGCAGCACACACTCATATCTGACCTTCATGGAGAAAACCATTCCAGTTGGTAAACCAGATAGCCTCAGCTCCCAGCAAAGGTCAGTCAGAGAGGTCTTTCCTCTAGCCATGGGCTCACCTTTTGGGCCAGTTAGTTGAGGCCTGTTGGGCAGGAAGTCTATCTGGGCCCCTATCATGTAGATTAAGTCTCATCCCAACAGAGGGTAGGGACAGTCTAAGGTAACCATAAATGAATGGGTTACCCAGTCCATCCCTAGATCCCTGTTTTTCAGGTAGTCCATGAATACATTTTGGTGTCAGTGGCACCTTGGACCCAATAATTTTTCATGGAAATGGGGCCATTGGCTTGGAGGACCAAGTGTTGAGCCCCTGTGTCCATCAAGAATTGAGTGGATTTCCCCTCCACTCTCAGAGTTACCCTGGGTTCAGGAAGCAGGCACAAACTCCATCTTCCCTAGTCACTGTCTTCCTCCAGGACTAATACCTTTGCCATTTGAGGATGCTTTTCCCAAGGCCTGGGATTTTCTGCTCACAACTTCTGCTTGGTAGGGCACTCTCAGGCCCAGTGGCCCTTCTCCTTGAAATATGAGCACTGGTCCTTTTCAAGGGGTTTTCTGGTTCTCTTTGGTTAGAGTCTATCTTCTCTGCTTTCCCTGACTACTGTAGCCAAGATTCTCTGTAAATTTCTTTCCTATGCCTTTCTTTTTTCATTTTCCTTTCATCTTCTTCCTTTCACTTTCTCTGTTCCTTCTCCTCCTCTGTCTCCCTGTTATGGTAGACTTTCTCAGAAACCTACACTAAATCTCTCAATGACTTATGCTGTAGTTCCTCTAGTCTCTGAGGCTTTTTCCTGATATCTCTACTAGCCTGGTATATAAAAGTGATTCTGGATGCATTGTTAATACTTCCCCAAAATTTCTTTTCTCCACAGTTTGAATTTTGCCCTGGCCATGGGAAAGTAATTCTTCCAGTAGCCTTAGCAAATTATTGATTATCCTAAAATATAAATTTTCAGTAAAGAGATGTTGAAAAGCAGGCTTAAGGTAGACCCACGCTTCTCCTTTTGCTTTGCCTCCAATTCCTCCAGTCTGATTCCAAATTCTGCAACAGAATACCAGCTACAGTCTTCCTTCCCTACTGCCCAATCCCCTGTGGAGTCCATGGACCATCATCCCCTACTTATTCCCACCCACAACTTCTTGCTTTATTCTAGTTCCCAAATCCAGTAGATACCCCATGCTAATCCACAGGCCATAAACCAGGTAGGTTGCCTACACATATTCATTTCTCTCTCTGCTTATATAGACCCAGCTCCTTAGTTTCATTCCCAGATCTACAGTAGAACATCTGAGGAAGCTTTCCTTGTCACTAACCTCTGGTTTGCATTATCTGTGAATCTCACAGATCTTCCCCAACCCATCAGGCACCTTTTGAAAAACCAAGGCATGCTCTTCTCAGGGCAACAAGTAGGCTAAAGGTAGACTCACACATTCCATTGTCTTCTGCTTCTCCAGATCCAACCTCCCAACCTTATCTCCAGTTCTGTAGCAGGAAACCTCACAATGCTCTTCCTTTACTCTCTAACCCAAGGACCTTCTTCTCAAAACGTCCTTCCCCCAATTTATCTTTTCATTCTAGCCTCCAAAACCAATAGTCATTCCCTGTGAACACAACAACTAAGCAGGCCATGAAATCAGGCAACACACAGACATCACACTCTCCTAAAATTTAAGAAGGAAACAGTAACAATGGAAGAAAACACCCACCCAACAAAGAGAAACCCAGAAATAAGCAGCTAGATCTATAATCATCACAAAACCATATGCCTAGACACAAGTAAAAAAAAAAAAACATAATAAGCAATAATAGCCAGGGCATTGTTTCTCAAGTAGAGTTCAGCAATCTAACCATAACAGACCCAGGTTCCAAGGTTAGTAAATGCAGAAGAGGCTCCTGTGTGTGTGTGTGTGTGTGTGGGGTCCATTGCAGGCTACCAGTCAGAATATGTTGTCTCATTCATCTTACATTTTATAAAACACAAAGACAAGAGACATTGGTTAATTCATTTGATGAGATCACAATTACTCTGATACCCAAACTGCAAACAGGATGAACAAAGCCTTCTGAATCAACTGAGCAAGGCTCATATGAACTCATAGAGACTGAATAAGTAAGCACAGGGCCTACAGGGCTGCAACAGGCTCTCTGCCTATATACTCTCACTTTTAGGTTAGTGATTTTAAGGGATTCCTCAGTGTAAGAATGAGCTGATCTCTGATTCTTGTGCCTGCTCTTGGGGCACATTTCCTTCCATTGGTTTGCCTTGTCCAACTTCCCTACGATACTTTTTGCTTAATCTTCATATAGTGGATTTTGACATATTTGGTTGTTACCCCTTAGAAACGTGTTCTTTCCTAGTGAGAGACAGAAAGGGAGTGGATTTGAAGGTGAGGGGAGGTGGGGAAGAATTGGACTGAGTAGAGGGAAGAGAAACTATAACCAGGTTATATTTTATGAGAAAAGAATATATTTTCAATAAAAGGAAAAAATTAATGTTTTTCCAGTAGAGAAATGCTGGTCTCTTAACACATTATTGAAGGTACTCTCATTAGTTTGGGCAGTATGGGAAATCTGAGAATGCTTTCTCATCTAATTAACTGACTTCTAGAGTCTGAAGCATGTCACAGTTGCTATTGGGACTGCTGGTTAGTGGGAAATCACTCTCAGAATAATGATACTTAAGGTTTTCTGCAGAAATGAAAGAATTTGAAAGAAATTAGTTGAATATTCAGCTGGGTGAAAACTTGAATACCTTTATTGAACTACATCATTCTTTCCAGAAGAAAAATACACTTTAAAAAAATTGTGAGGCTACCCTGTTCTTTGAGAAGCGTTAAATGGGCACACCTGAGATAAGCCCCACTAGGTGCCACTCTGAAGACATTTAGAGGCCTTGGACACTACGAAGATGAGCAAGGAAGTAGTGGAGGGATGGAAGGGAAGGATAACCAAAAGGATGTGGTTACAATGAAGAAAGGCAGAACTGGAGACTAGAGAGTAGTGAGGGATAGCCTGATGTGAGTAACCACTCAGGGCCATGTCTAAGTCTGTGCCCTGTAGCCTGTAGGGTCTGCGTTGATTTCCTAGGTCACCTCCCAGGGACCCTCTTGATATCTGAGGACTCTTAGAGCAGGCCCCACCCCTTACCTGTATATTGTAAGAGAGTTTGCCAGAATGACTCATAAGCATGGAAAAGCCGTCACGCTGACCAACTCACTTGCCACCCAGGCTCAGATTCAGGGTTTTGAATTGATATACCCCAATATCTACTAATCTGTCAACTGCTGGAGTGCATAAAAGGGACAGTCCTCTAGAAGCAAAGTTGCAGGATCTCTGTGACACAGGGCAACAACAGGATATCCAAGAGGAGTTCAGGTGAGGATTCCATATTGAGAGTGTAGCAGAAGCCAGAGACCTTGGACCAGACAAATGACTCACTGCAATGAACATTTGCCAAAAAGAGAAAAAAGAAAAAAGAAAAGAGAAAAGAGAGAAAGGAGAGAAGAGAGAAGAGAGAAGAGAGAAGAGAGAAGAGAGAAGAGAGAAGAGAGAAGAGAGAAGAGAGAAGAGAGAAGAGAGAAGAGAGAAGAGAGAGAAGAGAGAAGAGAAGAGAAGAGAAGAGAAGAGAAGAGAAGAGAAGAGAAGAGAAGAGAAGAGAAGAGAAGAGAAGAGAAGAGAAGAGAAGAGAAGAGAAAGCTATTCTTGTTTTGTTGTTGTTTCTTGTATGTTCTTTTGGAGGGGACATCGCAAGGGCAGAGGGTAGATATGGAAGAAAAGGAAGATGAGTCGGGTTGTAGTGCATGATGTGAAATGCACAAAAAAATCAATAAAAAGATTTTTTTAAAAAAATGCATTAAATGGTTGAAAAATTTCCAGTCTTCTGACTATAGATTTCTGAGCTTATTAAAACCTAATACAAGGCATCAAAAGAAACTTAGAAATAGTCCTGTCAATCACAGCATCAGATCCTCAGCTCAGGTTGTGATGGGTAAAATGAACCTTATTCTTCAAACTTTTCGCTTGTCATGAAAAACACCTTCTATATGCTCAGTTTTAAACTATTTAACAATCATGGACTGTCTAGACAATGTGTGTGCTTAGGATGAGAAGCACTTTTGTTAATAATGGAGGATTAAAAGTTCATTCTGGCAAGCTTCTTAACAATTTTAAATGTTTTGCTGACACTTTTACACACATCATTGGACATCATTATCGCAGTTAGTTTAGAATATGGCTAAGAAGGTTCTTTAACAATGGCTAGGATAGAAGAATCATTCACTCTATCATTTCCTACTATTTGCTTTCACTTTTATTAGCCAAGTTATCTTCCTCCTGCAGTGCAGTTGTAAGAGGCTCCTGGCACTTATCATTTGGTAGACATTAGCTTAGCTTAAATATCCCATATGGTACAAATTGAAAACTTGTATTATCAAACACAGGACAATATATATGTATGTACGTATGTATGTATGTATCTATCTATCTCTATCTATCTATCTATCTATCTATCTATCTATCTATCTATCTATCTATCTATCTATCTATCTATCTACCTATCTATCTATGTAGCATTGGTATAGGCCAAAGAGAACAGTTCCCAAGTCTCGTGGCATCATGTCTGATTTCCATCAGCATGCCTTCCATGCCCATTTGTTACATTTAAACTGAAAGACCCTGTGACTGAGGGTATGCAGTATCAAAGCAGCTGGGTACCCATATACAGTGCCCTGGGTTCCAGTCCTAGCACAACACAAAGAGAAGGCCTGTTGAGGGTCTCAGTACCTTTCCATATTAAAAAGTTAACATTGTTAAGTTGAAGTAAATATACATAAATCTTTATTTCCTTCTTGTTTTAAAGATACTATTGACCCACTTTCTGACATTTTCTTCAACATTCTCAGTAGGGCACTGGACAAGAAGACAGAGATCTCTTGGCACAGTAGGTCATGCTTTGGGGCTGAATGTCAAGACTGAGAACAAGGAAGAAAATGTGCCACTACACAGGCTTTTCCACTTAAAACAAGCAAGAGTTGAAATGTAGGGCAGCTGAAGAGAGAGGAAGGTGTGAAAGATATTAGTCATGACTTAATTGTTCATTATAATGTCTGTGACGTTCCAGACAAATGGAGAGATTTTAGTTTTCTCTCCATCCTTAATTTTTCTTCTTTCCATCAAATTTTCTTCACCAGCAAAAATATCTTACCAAGATATGAAATGTACATAGCAGAAAATTAATAAATAAGAAGAGTGAAATAAGACTGTGTGTAGATATACCCAAATTGTAGCAAGACCACATCTTTACTATAACTTTAAAAACATGGAAACTCAGATTTATTTCTCCCAAATCCAGAGTATTCCTAAAAAATGTGTGGCCAGGAGATAATCACTAATTGTCCAACATCAGGGCTTACAATCCGTAAGTTCTGAGACTTGGCCTTAGTAGGCTTATTTGTGTCCAAACTGTTTACTACCATGGTTCAGAAGAATCCATTTTGTAAGACGATTGTGGCATTAAGATAACCAACATTTGTATATAACTCATCTAGCACTGTTTTAGACTTATTATAAACAAACTTCACATTGGCTTTTTTCTCATAGAAGGGAGAAATGGCAAGAGAGTAGATTTTTGTTATCCCACAGGACTGGCTTTAGAACTAGCTATGTAGTTTTCTACTGCCTGACTGAAGTCTTACATAGGTTCTTAATACATCCTATGTCAGAAAGTTTTAAAACAAGGTAAAAATATAAGCTAAATTTATAAGCATAAAATTTGCAAGTTATTTAAAATTGCCATACCTCAAGTACATTCAATTTTTAAAGTTCCTTAATGAGAGGGAGAGGAAGAAGGGGAGGGGAAGAAAGAGAGAGAGAGAGAGAGAGAGAGAGAGAGAGAGAGAGAGAGAGAGAGAGAGAGAGAGAGAGATTTCTGTGTGGGTATCTGTACCACAGCTTGTACATGGATGTTAGATGACAACTTTGTGAAATTTGTTGTCCCCTTCCCTCTTTATGTAGGTTGTACTGAGGTCACCATACCTGCATAGTTCTTAAGAAAGTACCTGTGTTCAGAAATTTCTTTTTCAAAGTAATTCAGTAGTCTCCTTACATGGCCAGAAATTGGTTCAGATTATGTATATCCTCCATGAGGTAAATGGTGTTTCTAAAGCCATCTTACAGTTACTGAAAATCTCAAAGTCAAATTCAAATACTGAAAGGCAGAAGTTCTAATTCATGCCCACTTAGTGCTGAGTATCTGCGTACCGCTCTGGGTTCTGAGCATACAGCATTAAACAGACAATAAGCAGAAACATTCTCGTCGACCATAAGACAGAGGAACTGGGGATAGCCTACAAGATTAAACAGATGTAAGGAGCTGTGAAGACAACCATAGAAGGAAGAACACGGGAAGCATGCAGAATAGCAAGGCTCATTTCTTTCTTGTTTTTCTCTTTAATCGTTTAAATTAGTACTTGAATGGATGTTTTATTATAATGTTTTCATACATATGTAAGTGAACTTTCTATGATTTGTTCTCCTCTCCCTCTGTCCTCTGTGTCTCCTGCTTCCTCTAGCTGATTCTCTTTATTTCTACAGATGTCCCCACTTGAGTTTTCATGTCATGTGTTTTCCACTATACTCTTTCTTCCCTCCCATACATTTTCTTCCCCTCATGACCCTCTTAATAATTTCATGACACACGCATACATCCACCCACATATATAATTTTAAACCCAAGTTTTGTATCTAAGAGAAAATATGCAGTGTTTGCTTTTTGAATCAACTTTATTATACTTGACATAATGAGTTCCAGTTACATTTGTGTTCTTTAAATGCCATAACTTCAGTTTTCTTCATGGCTGAATAAATATCAATGTGTATATGTATGACGTTTTCTTTTCCTGTTGATCAATCAATGGACACTCATGCTGATTCTATTTCTGGGTATTGTAAATAGTGTGAGAATGAACAAGGATGTGTAAATATCTCTGTAGTATATGACTTTGAACTTATGCCCATGAATGGAATAGTTGGATACATGTCAGCTTTTGAGAAACCTACACAGCGATTTCCACAGTGACTCCACAAGCTTATAACCCCAGCCAGAACTACAAAACAGTTCTCCAAATGCTTAACAGTGGTCATTACCATTTGTTTTCCTGATATTATCTGTTTTGGCTGTTGTATGAGACTCAAGGCAATTTTAAATTGCAATTCCCTGATGCCTAAGGATGCTGGACAGTTGGCTAAATTCCTATTGTCTTTTGCATTCACTCTCTTATCCAGTATCCTGGTCCATTTGTTACCTGGGAGATTTGTTTGGGGGTTGTTCAAACTTTGCAATTCTTTTTATACTCTAGATATTAATCTCTTCTGTTGTATAGTTGACAAAGATTTCCTTCTTTCTATTCTGTAATCTGCTTCTTTAATTTGTTTCTTTTTCTATGCAAAAGCTTCTGAATTCCTTTCAATCCCCATTGTCAACCCTTGGGATTATTTATTGAGGGTTGCCAGTCAATGTTTCCTTCAAAAAGTGTTTGAATGATGATCTGAAAGTGTGCTTGCCAGGATTATGACTAGATAAAAGGGATGCCCGGAAGAAAGAAGTATAAGTATATGGGTTGGCAAACTTTGCAAGGAACTTCAAGGGCCAGATCAGAGAGAGTAAGGTAATAGAAGGGACAGAGTAGGGTTTGAGGACAGAGATGTGCAGTTAAGTTAGGGTCCTGGTGTATCACTTAAAGATTTTTTTATAGTGATTATTTTAGTTAAATAAAATGAGATTCCCCTTGAAAATTCAACCATAATTTACCTTTGTCAATGTCACTTAAAATACTACAGTAAAACTGAAAGAAAAAGACCACAGTAGAAGAGTACAAACACTCAGAAGTTGGATGTTGGAATTTTTCCCATTTGATTGTAATGGGTCATAAAGTATTTTGTGGAGGAGTATATTTTGAAGGCAGAGTAGATAAAATTAATCAGTAGATTGAAGTATATATTATGAGAACAGAAACATAAGCAAAAAGCTATGGGGGAAGATGAAAAGCTACTATGGTGCCAAACAGGCAGCAATAAAATCACAAATACAAGTAACAGTATATGGACTGAGTGGGTATATTTAGGAATATATATGTATATACATAAATGCATAAAATAATGGGAAAATAGGCCTTAGACTTGAAGGAGAATGGGGAAGGGTATGTGGGAGAGTTTGCATGGAAAGAGTGGGTCAAAATGATATAGTTATAGCATAATCTCAAAAAAAAAGCTAATTTGAAATATGGTTAATTTCTTGGTTTTGCAACTAGTATAAGTGTTTGGAAAGAACCCAGTGAAGATATGAATATGGTAAATGTAAATACTCAATCTATATTATTTTAATCCTATACAAGTGTTTTACCAGGTCCCATTGTATGGCATTGTGATGTTTCTTTAAATAGATCCGCAAATTCAACAGATCTTTAACCCCCCAATTAATTTGAATAAATTATAAAACTTAAAACAAAAAACCCACAAAAATATCTGGTCATCACCATTCCTGTATTAAATTAAGCCAGAATTTGGGAATAAAATTATGTTTTCTATTTGCTTGCTTGATGCTTAGAATAAGTCAAAGGGAAACTGAGAATCCTTCTTAGAAAAAAAAAAGATTAAAAACTAACCACACAATTAAATATCAAAGACAACATTTAAATCTTTTATTGATTTGTTTTTTAATTGGATATTTATTTCATTTACATTTCCAATGCTATCACAAAAGTCCCCCACACGCTCACCCACCCACTCCCCCACCCACCCACTCCCACTTCTTGGCCCTGTCCTTCCCCTGTACTGAGGCATATAAAGTTTGCACGACCAATGGGCCTCTCTTTCCACTGATGGCCGACTAGGCCATCTTCTGATTCATATGCAGCTAGAGACATGAGCTCCGGGGGGGGGGGGGTACTGGTTAGTTAATATTGTTGTTCCACCTATAGGATTGCAGATCCCTTTAGCTCCTTGGGTAATTTCTCTAGCTCCTCCATTGGGGGCCCTGTGATCCATCCAATAGCTGACTGTGAGCATCCACTTATGTGTTTGCTAGGCCCCTGCATAGTCTCACAAGAGACAGCTCTATCTGGGTTGTTTCAGCAAAATCTTGCTAGTGTATGCAATGGTGTCCGCGTTTAGAAGCTGATTATGGGATGGATCCCTGGATATGGTAGTATCTAGATGGTCCATCCTTTCGTTTCAGCTCCAAACTTTGTCTCTGTAACTCCTTCAGTGGGTGTTTTGTTCCCAATTCTAAGAAGGGGTAAAGTGTCCACACTTTGGTCTTCGTTCTTCTTGAGTTTCATGCGTTAAGCAAAATGTATCTTATATCTTGGGTATTCTAAGTTTCTGGGCTAATATCCACTTATCAGTGAGTACATATTGTGTGAGTTCCTTTGTGATTGGGTTACCTCACTCACAATGATGCCCTTCAGGTCCATCCATTTGCCTAGGAATTTCATAAATTCATTCTTTTTAATAGCTGAGTAGTACTCCATTGTGTAAATGTACCACATTTTTTGTATCCATTCCTCAGTTGAGGGGCATCTGGGTTCTTTCCAGCATCTGGCTATTATAAATAAGGCTGCTATGAACATAGTGGAGCATGTGTCCTTCTTACCAGTTGGGACATCTGGATATATGCCCAGGAGAGGTATTGTGGGATCCTCCGGTAGTACAATGTCCAATTTTCTGAGGAACCGCCAGACTGATTTCCAGAGTGGTTGTACAAGCTTGCAATCCCACCAACAATGGAGGAGTGTTCCTCTTTCTCCACATTCTCGCCAGCATCTGCTGTCACCTGAGTTTTTTATCTTAGCCATTCTGACTGGTGTGAGGTGGAATCTCAGGGTTGTTTTGATTTGCATTTCCCTGATGACTAAGGATGTTGAACATTTTTTCAGGTGCTTCTCAGCCATTTGGTATTCCTCAGGTGAGAATTCTTTGTTTAGCTCTGAGCCCCATTTTTAATGGGGTTATTTGATTTTCTGGAGTCCACCTTCTTGAGTTCTTTATATATATTGGCTATTAGTCCCCTCTCTGATTTAGGATAGGTAAATATCCTTTCCCAATCTCTTGGTGGTCTTTTTGTCTTATTGACGGTGTCTTTTGCCTCATAGAAGCTTTGCAATTTTATGAGGTCCCATTTGTCAATTCTCAATCTTACAGCACAAGCCATTACTGTTCTATTCAGGAATTTTTCCCCTGTACCCATATCTTCGAGGATTTTCCCTACTTTCTCCTTCTATAAGTTTCAGTGTCTCTGGTTTTATGTTGAGTTCCTTAATCCACTTAGATTTGACCTTAGTACAAGGAGATAGGAATGGATCAATTTGCATTCCTCTACATGATAGCCACCAGTTGTGCCAGCACCAATTGTTGAAAATGCTGTCATTTTCCAATGGATGGTTTTAGCTCCCTTGTCAAAGATCAAGTGACCATAGGTGTGTGGGTTCATTTCTGGGTCTTCAATTCTATTCCATTGGTCTACTTGTCTGTTGCTATACCAGTACCATGCAGTTTTTATCACAATTGCTCTGTAGTACAGCTTTAGGTCAGGCATGGTGATTCCAACAGAGGTTCTTTATAATTGAGAAGAGTTTTTTTTATCCTGGGTTTTTTGTTATTCCAGATGAATTTGCACATTGCCCTTTCTAATTCGTTGAAGAATTGAGTTGGAATTTTGATGGGGATTGCATTGAATCTGTAGATTGCTTTTGGCAAGATAGCCATTTTTACAATGTTGATCCTGCCAATCCATGAGCATGGGAGATCTTTCCATCTTCTGAGATCTTCTTTAATTTCTGTCTTCAGAGACTTGAAGTTCTTATCATACAGATCTTTCACTTTCTTAATTAGAGTCAGGCCAAGATATTTTATATTATTTGTGACTATTGAGAAGGGTGTTGATTCCCTAACTTCTTTCTCAACCTGTTTATTCTTTGTGTAGAGAAAGGCCATTGACTTGTTTGAGTTAATTTTATATCTAGCTACTTCTCTGAATCTGTTTATCAGGTTTAGGAGTTCTCTGGTGGAATTTTTAGGGTCATTTATATATACTATCATATCATCTGCAAAAAGAGATATTTTGACTTCCCCATTTCCAATTTGTATCCCCTTGATCTCCTTTTGTTGTCGAATTGCTCTTAGGACTACAAGTACAATGTTGAATAGGTAGGGAGAAAGTGGGCAGCCTTGTCTAGTCCCTGATATTAGTGGGATTGCTTCCAGCTTTTCACCATTTACTTTGAATTTGGCTACTGGTTTGCTGTACATTGCTTTTATTATGTTTATGTATGGGCCTTGAATTCTTGATCTTTCCAAGACTTTTATCATGAATGGGTTTTGGATTTTGTCAAATGCTTTCTCCGCATATAAGGAGATGATCATGTGGTTTTTGTCTTTGAGTTTGTCTATATAATGGATTAAGTTGATGGATTTCTGTATATTGAACCATCCCTGCATCCCTGGGATGAAACCTACTTGGTCAGGATGGATAATTGTTTTGATGTGTTCTTGTATTCGGTTAGTGAGAGCTTTATTAAGGATTTTTGCATCGATATTCATAAGGGAAATTGCTCTGAAGTTCTCTATCCTTGTTGGGTCTTTTTGTGGTTTAGGTATCAGAGTAATTGTGGCTTCATACAATCAGTTCAATAGGGTACCTTCTGTTTCTATTTTGTGGAATAGTTTGTGAAGAACTGGGATTAGATCTTCTTTGAAGGTCTGATAGAACCCTGCATTAAACCCATCTGGTCCTGGGCTTTTTTTGGTTGGGAGACTATTAATGACTGCTTCTATTTCTTTAGGTGATACAGGACTGTTTATATCATTAACCCGATCCTGATTTAACTTTGGTATGTGGTATCTCTCTAGAAACTTGTCCATTTCATCCAGGTAAACGAAAGTATTCCACGACAGAACCAAATTCACACATTATCTTTCCATGAACCCCGCCCTTCAAAGGATAATAACAAAAAGAAAAAAAAAAACAATACAAGGACAGAAACCAAGTCTTAGAATAAGCAAGAAGGAATCCCTCAACAAACCTAAAAGAAGACAGCCACAAGAACAGAATGCCAACTTTAACAACAAAAATAATAGGAAGCAACAATTACTTTTCCTTAATATCTCTTAATATCCATGGACTCAACTCCCCAATAAAAATATATAGACTAACAGACTGGCTACACAAATAGGACCCAACATTTTGCTGCTTACAGGAAACTCATCTCAGGGAAAAAGATAGACACTACTTCAGAATGAAAGGCTGGAAAACAATTTTCCAAGCAAATGGTCTGAAGAAACAAGCTGGAGTAACCATTCTAATATGTAATAAAAATTGACTTCCAACCCAAAGTCATCAAAAAAGACAAGGAGGGGCACTTCATACACATCAAAGTTACAATCTTCCAAGAGGAACTCGCAATTCTGAATATCTATGCTCCAAATGCAAGGGCAGCCACATTCATTAAAGAAACTTTAGTAAACTCAAAGCACACATTGTACCTCACACAATAATAGTGGGAGATTTCAACACACCACTTTCCCAATGAACAGCTCATGGAAAGAGAAACTAAACAGGGACACATTGAAACTAACAGAAGTGAAGAAACAGATATCTACAGAGCATTTTATCCTAAAACAAAAGGATATACCTTCTTCTCAGCACCTCATGGTACCTTCTCCAAAATTGACCATATAATTCATCACAAATCAAGGCTCAACATATACAAAAATATTGAAATTATCCCATGCATCTTATCAGATCACTATTTACTAAGGCTGATCTTCAATAACAAAATAAATAATAGAAAGCCAACATTCATGTGGAAACTGACCAATACTCTTCTCAATGATACCTTGGTCAAGGAAGGAATAAAGAAAGAAATTAAGGACTTTTTGGAGTTTAATGAAAATGAAGCCACAACATACCCAAACTTATGGGACACAATGAAAGCATTTCTAAGAGGAAAACTCATAGCTCTGAGAGCGTACAAAAAGAAACTAGAGAGAGCACACATTAGCAGCTTGACAACACACCTAAAAGCTCTAGAACAAAAGGAAGCAAATTCACCCAAGAGGAGTAGACAGCAGGAAATAATCAAACTCAGGGGTGAAATCAACCAAGTGGAAACAAGAAGAACTATTCAAAGAATCAACCAAACAAGGAGCTGGTTCTTTGAGAAAATCAACAAGATAGATAAACCCTTAGCCAGACTCACTAGAGGGCACAAGGAAAGCATCATAATTAAAAAAATCAGAAATGAAAAGGGAGACATAACAACAGATCCTGAAAAAATCCAAAACACTATCAGATCCTTCTACAAAAGGCTATCCTTTACATCTTAAATCTTATCAATCATATTTAACAAACACCACAGTTCAGGTAAATAAGTCATTGCAATTTAGCAGAATAATAATGAATTGATGCACCAAATTGAAAGAGTACCTTGTTGTAATTACATGAAAACCTACGGACATGTAGCTCACACACACACACACACACACACACACACACACACTCACACACACATGGCCATTCTCAAAGCAATGTCTTTCTTGTGGTATTTCAATGTTTCTATTACATGTAATTCAATTTGACTCTGTAAATGGTTGTTAATACAGATAGATACCTGTAATCTCATTTCTAGGAACAAGTGTATCCATTTTTGCCAACATTCCATAATAATGACTCTAATTCTCTTCTCTCTCATCTCCTTTTCACCAATTCTTTCCCAAAACATTGCAGGTATAGATAATATTCTCTGACTATCCATTATCTTAGAACATTTTGAAAATTTATGTTCAGAGTGCCTAGAAAAATCCCTGGCAGAGAAGAGACGTTCAATATCTGTGGAGTGGATAAAGAAATGAATGAAGTTGTTACAGCTTACCATATTTTCCCCTGTAACTATCATTGAAATTTTTTTGTGTTAAATGCTCTGATAACTCCAAGGGAAGGAACTTTGTGTTCATTTCACCTCCCTATTCTTTTCTTTTAGTTCACTTACAAAGAATAGCTTCTAGGGGCATGTGTTATGTTATAAAGAACAGAGACAGGCTGCCAACACACAAGGAAAATTATACTTTGAAGAGAGTGGCTCTTAGTAATTTTAACGTTCAATATACATAGTGCTTACCCAATGCTTTTGTTATATTCTATGTCATCCTGAAAATATTTGAATCCTCTTACATGTCATGCTCTTGTCTTGTACGTATGATGTATTAAGGCTGTAGGTTATAACAGAATGTGCACATGTTAGGTCTGCATTGGATTTTAGTTCCCAACATCTTAAGTCAGTAGCCATTAGGAATAATCACAAGGGAATTGAATAGGAATTGATTGAGAATTATGTAACCAAAGCAAGCTAATCACTTTCTATTTCACTCCATTTTATCTGTAGTGTAAAGGCAGCAGAAATTCAAGCTCTCTGGAGATGACCATGATGTATTGCTTTGAGCATTTAAAGTGAGAACTTTTAAGTAGCCAAAAAAAAAAAAAAGTTTGAATAGCTCTCTTGTACAACTGAAGATGAAAGAAGATGAGGAGGCAGGAGGAGAGAAAAGGAACAGAAACACGTTAAGTTAGTTGCCACACTTTTTACTGTCCTTATTCCTGTGAAGCAGAAGTTAGCAAATCTTTCCAGAAAGTGCTAGCCAGTAAATATTACAGGCTTTGAGGACCACATGCTGTCTGCTGCAGCTGCTCAGCTCTGCTATTCTAGTAGAAAAACAGTCATTGTACCCAGGACTTTACTTGAGTGTGTTCCTGCAGACTGTCATCTAGGAAACTAAGCAGCTGGAGGGCGAGTTCATGAAGAGTAGCATGCTGTCCCCTGCTTTAGAGAACAAAAGCTCCTGCTGCCTCAGTGCTAATGCTGTGTGAAGAGAATGGGGCCTTAGTCCTCTGGCATCTAAAAGTTCCCGAAGTCAAACTTTTCTTTACACTTGGTCAACGTCATGCTTCAAGGCCTCTATAACATACCATTATTTTTTTAGCCAATGTTTAGTTTAACACAGTTTCACAAAGATTCTGCTTAAATGTAGTAAGAGGCTAATAAGAGGCTAACTTGTTCATTTCTGGAGTTCTGACATAACCAATAAGTCATGTTCTATAGATAGGTTCTGGGAGATGGAGGGTATGGATGGTTGGAAAACTAAAGAAGACAGATAGACATCACTATCTTTCTAGAAACTTTAAGTTGCCTTTCCAGGATCCAACCGAGGCACCAAAGAACAGGACAGAAGCAAAAGGCTGGGAGAAGTAGAGTTTGTTGGCACAGTTTCTCTAAAACTCTCTGGTTTTCTAGTAGGATTTGATTTGAACTTACATAAGACTTAGACTGTTATTTGTAAGGTGCCTTTGGGAGAAGGGAGGAGAAAGATACAGAAATTTGGGTTGATACTGCAGTTCATCATTGGGGGCTATTTTCTTATCTCCTTATATATGCAGGACACAAAATGTAGGCTTGGTACAGGGAACCATGTCACCTCCACTACTTATCCAGATTTTTGCCTGCACTTGCCAATCTCAATATGCTTCCATTTAATTGCTTTGCTTTGATTCATGCTGCTTCATCTAAATAATAGCAGTTGGGCAAAGATGGGGAAATGGAAAGGGATACGATGGAAATGGGCTACATAGTAGTTCCTTTCCTGGAAGTGTTGACAGAACTTCAACATAAAAAACTTAAAGGAGATAGGTTTGTTTGGCTAAGAGTGTCAGAGGTTTTAGTCCATGTGTGTTCAGCATATTGTGCTTCGGCAATCACGGGGATAAGAGCACATTCAGATTCTCTACCTCGCAGTGCTCAGAAGCAGAGCACAGGTATGCACTTTGAAGACACACCCCTGTTGCCCTTGTTTTCCAGCTAGAACCTAACTCTCAGTATCTTCAATTTCCCAAAATACTACAATCAGCTGAAGACCAAGATTCAGCACTTGCGCTGAAGATGTGGAGAGGCATATCACATTCAAACAATTACAACAGGATTCAGAGACTTACAGATTCTAAGCTACAGAGTTAAAGAAAATAACATTTTAAAACCTTATGAAGCTGGGCAGTAGTGGCTCACACCTTTAATCCCAGCACATGGGAGGCAGAAGCAGGCAGATTTCTGAGTTCGAGGCCAGCCTGGTCTACAGAGTGAGTTCCAGGACAGCCAGGGCTACACAGAGAAACCCTGTCTTGAAAAACAAAAACAAACAAACAACAACAACAACAAAAACCCAAACCAAAAAAAAAAAAAAAAACCAACCCAACAACAACAAAAGAAAGCTTATGAAGCATAAGAAACAAATATTATTCACTGAGTAGAAACAATTATTCACTGAGTTTAAAAACAGAAATACTGCACTGAAAGTTTAAAGTTCATTTAAATAAAATTTAAGATGCAAACAAAAGGATATGAAAGTTGGCCTGAGCTTCTCCACACTTTTTAACAGCTTTAAATGTTATCAGCATGCAACCAAATTTACAAATGATCTATTAAAAGGTACTGCAATTTTGTGAACAAAGGAAACCAAAAACAGATCTTTTATGAATCATGTAAATCCGTCTGCACAAGTTTGGATATAAAATGTATCTTGTAGCAATTCATACTCATATTACCTCATAAGTGAAAACAAAAAGATGCTCAGATAACAAAGCATCTCAAGAAAGCAAGCTACTTTAAAGAATAACTAAATTGCATGGATTATAGTCATGATAACCTATTTATAAAGATTTGCAAGATAGTTTGCCCAGCACCTAATACAGAAACCATGCTATAGTGAATACAAGTGTATTGATAAGAGAAACAAATTAATCTAGAGTGCCAATAGTAATGTGATTCTTACATCTCTTGTTTTGTCGTTTCAAGTTTCTGGTGTCATGCTGTGATGTCTAAGCTCTGATATTTAGACCGTGAATTAACACAATGCTGCTCTGCCAATAAACACATCCAAATTTCCATGGCTGGTGACAAGCTCTCTGCAGATGGTTACGTTTCCAGTTTGTTTTTAGTATTTTTTTTCTCAGATTGTATTTTAGGTCCTCCCACCCACATTTCCATACAGTATAACACTTAATGACAGCTAAAGGAATTTATGTACTAAATACAGTGCAGACTAACTATGCTGTAATAATTTAACTTGATCAAAATGATCTAAAGGAATGTGTTTTGACTTCTTCTTGCTCATCTTTGCTGCAATTTTAGGATGAGAACTTCATATTTTCATTTGGCAGAGACTATGTACTAGAAAAGATAAGGCTTAAGTGGGTTAGTCTACTCCCCTTTTGCATGACCCATAAGGTTAATTATCAGATGGTTCCCAAGCCTTTTCTTCTCAAAACACGTCTAAAGATTCTTCACATGTGTATATCTTTCACTTCATGTATCAGAAAGGTGCAGGACATGCATGACCTTCAAAAGCCGGTTGTGTCTTCTAACCTTATCTCACTAACCAGACCCCAAGAGCTTCAAAAAACAGGCCAGGAACACGCTCCTCTAATGACCTGATTCACAGCTGTCAGCAAAGCTGACATTGAACCAGAATAGCATTTTCACACCATAACACTAGTGATGGAAACTGTGCCCTTGTCAGCTATACTGATCTCTCTGGTGCACAGTGTGCCTCTCGCCGTCATTTGGAAAGGATTTTTGTTCATCATGTCCCTAAAATGGCACACAGTGCTCACCTTGGTGGTTTTTTCCCCATTATTTTGTTTTTCTCCATATTTTAGTTCCTCTATCTCGTTGATATATAAAAAATCCATCTCACAGACACATGAATGCTTGAGACCACTCTGCCCAGATCAATTGCTTGATCTTCTGAAGTACCTATTGTAACTATTATTTGGTAAATATTATAAATTCCATTTAAATACTTGAATAGGGCCAATAGATTTCTTTACAAGTCATATGAATTGCCTTTGATTTGAGTTTCTGTCCTGAAACTGATTGCTTTAACAATTACAATACTATGCTTTCAGTAGGTCTTTAAAGAGGAAAGATGAAGAAATGTTGTTTGTGTTTATGTTTATTGTTCTTGCCTATTTGTTTGTATTGACAACAGGCAAACACCAGCTAACGGGTGGGCTGGAGTTTCACTGTATTTAAAGGCAGGTGTTCACAGAGAAAAGCTAACAAACCCTCTCAGTTTGTAGGTTTGCAGTTTCTGACAACGTTTAGAGGTTTTGTTTTTCCTTTTTGCTATGCATACTTAATAAAATTCTCCTCTTTGCTGTTTAACTTACAAGTGTTTTGAACATTATTTATTTTAACGAATTTGCCTAGTGAGATTTGAAACAAAATTTCAAATTCTTCTTTCTTAGTTTTTGCTCTAGAATCTACCTGATTGAAAACTGGCTATAAATTCTTAATGGCATATCCATCTATCTCTATTATGGAATAAAACAATTTCAAAATCAATGTTTTGGTAGAGCTCCCATTAAGATGCAGAGCAATCGATGGGCTGACTTCTCAGGTTTCCCCTTTGTGTATTGTGGGAATATGTCTTCCTAGGATTGCTTACATTTAATGCATATTCTTAAGGTTGTTTAAAGTTAAGCTTGAGATTTACAGAGACCTCAATATACATTATAAAGAACTGACCTCACAAGGGTTACCACTCCTGATAACCACAAGCAAGATCTTCCTGGAAATGAGCATGGAAGGTTGGCAAATGCACTGTCAGGGACAGTCATTTGGCTATCATGTGTGTACCATTTGTAGAAGATTCTCTTGGTTTTAGCCTAAAAGACGGAGTGTACTTACATATATTAATAATCTATATGATTAAATACTACAATACATCTGATGTTAAAGAGCTTCTCATTGACAGAACTCATTTTTTCCAGCATTTTGAGACTGTTCAATTTAATGTTATTCCAGATAAATTAAAGATTAATTTCTACAGAAGAGAAACTCAATCTTGCCCTCTCTATACCTGAACTTCATGGTAGAAGATGCGTACAATAACCAGAAGAACTAAAAGCAACAAATTACACAAAGATTTTTGGATATGACCTTGCTGATACAGGAAGAACCAAAGCCCAGATCTAAGACAGCACTACTCTCCATATGTTCATTTGATCATAAGCAAAAAGGTAAGCATGACATGAGTCTGAGAATCATGTGTTCATATTTTCATTGTATTGGCGGTAAAGAGAATATTGTGACAGTAACACTTTCATTGAAGATGTTTCACTAAGTAAAATCTCAGTGAGCTAGAAAAATGGCTCAGCCATTAAAGGTTAGGCTTGCAACTAAAAAATATAAGTAAAACCTCACTAAATGGATTAAATGAAATTAATTATTAAAATGGATTATTTTTCATTAAATGAAAACTAACTAAAATTTCAAAGGAGAATAGAAAAGAAAAGACATTCAGACAAAACTAGTCAATGGATCCATGTAGACAGGCATAAGCAGAGAGGGTATATCTTAGGAAATTCAAGTTTACATATATAGTTAGAATACAGAGTCAAGGCTATTAAAGGAAGATTACAGGAGGCAGGTAAATAAAGTCAGGTTGATAATGGCAGCAAATAGCAAGAACACAAACAGAAACAACTTAAAATAATCAGTAATGTGGTTTTCTGAAAAGAAGGCTTGAGAAAAGAGCTTGATTATTTCAAAGATAAATGTGAATATCTAGGTCTTTCCCTCATGGGATAAATGGGATAGCAACAGCACACTTAGGTTTTCCAGCCCTATGTTTCAAGAAGAAATCAAGGTGCTAAGTAGTCTGGCAAATATTCTTTTCCCAAGGGCACTTCTTTCTCAGCAGGCAGAACCCATTCCCAGGAGCTTTCCATAGGGCTCCCCCTTCAACCTGGGTAACACAGTCATAAGCAAACCATCTGAGATTTGGTTTTCATATCACAGCTGTAGACAAAATGTCTGTCAGAGCAGGCATCACCCATGGAGAACTTCAAATTTCCTCTGCTGGGCAAATTGTCCTTTGGGCATGTGCCCCTAGTTAGAACACATCTTATGGTGGTGTAGTTTTCATCAATGTCCTTATTTGTGTATTTAAAATATTTATGAAATCCTTAATAGGCAGCTTTATGTCTTCTTACTTTTCCCTACAATCTTTTTTGTAATTTTGGTTTGTAATGTTTGTAAATGAAATAGTTTGTAAATGAAATCTGTATTAACTTAGTTCTTTCATTGTTTTGCCAGCTCACACGCAATTCCACTTCATACAACGTGACAGAAGGAAACTCTTTCTAAGAAGTTTTACAGTATAGACTTAACAGGCTTTTCCGCTGGGTCACAAATGTGATTTTTGCTGCCTCATTAGTCAGTAGGTGAATAATGACTTACATTATTTCTTGTCTTAGGGGAAGTGAAAATGTACCAGGTAGAACATTGAAAATCTGTAACTAACTTTGCTTGCTAAGCCAACTGCCCAGTGCCTATGGTTATTACCCAAGTAAGGGAAAAGACAATGCTGGCAGATTCCTTGATGATGATTTCCCAGGTCTCACTGGTTTTCCCTTTTCATGCTTCATTAAATAAAGGAGTCTAAATAAATTCCTGCCTACTTAAAATGTTTTCTTCGCCTATGCTACTGGCAATTTATCTTGATGTTTGTTCTTTCTGCCCTAAGTGGGAGAAATGGTGATTGATTTTCTGTTAGAAAGAACTGACTTTAAGCTGGTGCAGTTTCACTTAGGACTGTTCACAGTGAAAACAGTGTTTCCTGAACTGGCAACTGGAAAAAGACACCTTTCTCAGTAGTTGATGGCAATTACAAAACTAGCAGTGGAAGGGCCAGATAGTTCATATTATACAGCTGTGGCATGGTGTAGATACCAGGTAAGTGGCTTAGCAATAGTGCAGTGGTGAGATATGAGGCCCCTTTACGCTCTGCACCAGAACAAAGACTTCTGGATACCCTTTCCTCTAATGATGCCCTGCTCAGAACCCCTCATGGTTAGATAGTTTTTAACTTCTCAGCATGAGAACTTGGCCATCAGGTATCTACTACATCTGGAGTAGATTCTGCAGGGTCATGATCTCACTCACCTTCTAAGTCCCCAAGAATTTCCAGTTGGAAGGAAGAGGGAACATGAAACACTGTGCAGTTGATTGAAAATCCCTTTCTCACTTTATAAACATACATTAGGAGAAGAAATGCTCAGTCTCTGTAGAAGTTGGTTCCTGAGCCATTGAGCATCGGCCACCGTGGAGTCAGGTTGAAACTGAGTGAGAAAACCGTTAATACGCATCCCCTAACCTTCCTCTGCCCTGCTTCCAGAGCAGGAGTTGCCATGTTTACCTCATTTCAGAAGAAAAATTAAGAATTAATCTGTGAAAAGAAGTTGAGAGACTCCACAAAGAAGATACAAATCCTACATCCATTGAGTGTTTCCTCTAAGTGCAGTGGACTAAAAGGTTTCTCCTGTCACATAGGTGACTCCTCTGCCCCCTTGTTAAAACAAAATAATAACAAGAAACTATGTATTTAAAGAAAATAAAAAGCCTATAAAGTAACCAGAACATCACTGAGGGAAACAATGCTAGCTTTGTAAATCCCATGTCTTTGTTTGGCCTGACATTTACTTAGAAGAAACTTTACAGAAAGAGAGAAAAGACATGAATAAATTACCAAAGTTGAACAAATGACTTTGAATGGAATGACTCACCTCTCTATTTAAGTAGAAAATACTCACTGAATACTCAGGAAGTTAATAAAATCAAATGGCAACATGAAGGCATATTATTAAACAAGGTCTACTTGTATATACTAAAGGGCAGAAATCTTCACAAAATTACTTTCCATATTATTGGCAAGATGAGAACTCAAGAGATGGAACAATGATACTAAAATTTCTAAGGAAAAATCTCTTCATCCTTTAAGCATATATACAGAGAAGGCATCACTCAACTTTGAGAATTGAATAAAAAAAACAGTTTAATTGTGAAATAATAAAATAAAAGAATACCTCTCATTTGCCCTTCCTCAGAAAGTGCTGTGACATATAATTTACAAAAAAATGATCCAAGAAAGAGAAGAAAGGTGACATTTAAGAAACCCTGTCTTCCTTAGAAGAAAGAAAGTCAGGATGATTAAAGTAATATAGTTCTATAAACCTACTCACATTAATTTGTAGCAAAGGAAAAACACCAACCAAAGAGTACACAGTGGGTACCCATGGCTCCAGCTGGATATGTAGCAGAAGATTGTCTTATCTGGCATCACTGGAAGGGAGCCCCTTGGTCCAGTGGAGGTTTGATGACCCAGGATAGGTAAATGCAGGGCCACTGAGGCAGGAGTGGGTGGGAGGGTAGAGGAGCACTCTCCTAGAGGCAGGAGGAAGGAGGAGGGGCTAGGAGGCTTGTGGAGAGGAAACTGAGAAGGGGAATAACATTTGAAATGTAATAAATAAAATAACCAATAAAAAAAGGAACATCAAATCTTAAATTAAATAAGCAAACTAGGCCCTGTGAGAAGGCTCGGTGGATAAAGGTCCTTTCCACTAAGTCTAATGATGTGAGTTCAGTGCTCAGAAGCCATATGGTTGAAGGAGATAAAGGAGTCCACTGATCTGATATGGCTCGCACAGCCTACATGCACATGCATGTGCACGTGCCCACACATGCGCGCGTGCACGCGCGCACACACACACACAGTCACTAACGCACTAAGCCAACTCAAATGAACTATGAGAGTACTTGCTGATGATCTGAAGTTTTGAGCTTTTGCAATACCATCGTCTGGTGTTGACAGATCTGTGAGAGCATACACATAAAAGAGATAAACAGCTAATGGGGGCTAAGATAATGAAATTATTAGCTTTACTTAGAAAAGTCATAATGGAAATCTAATAGATGTATGTTATTGTTTCAGTGAGAACATATGTATGTAATAACTTGCAAACTGTCAACCCCTTAGCCTCTCCCTATGCTGTGCTGGGTCATGTGGGTGAGCTATTTTTGCTTTTGTTTCATGTGCATTTGGGATTCTATAAAAATATCATCTTTCAGAACGGGACTTTATACTTTCTCCCAGTAGTCTTAAGTTGAAGGTCTTACGTTTATGTCTGTATACTTTCTGAGTGGTTAGTTAACAGAACCAAATTTCACCTACCTTTAATATCTCAAAATACTTCTAGTTACCATAGCATCTCTTTATATACAACTTTGTTTACTTGGTTTAGAAGCCATAAAAGTATGCAGAATTATGTTGGGAATTTTCACTATGACACCAGAAAGAGGGGATTTAGAGAGCTCTATCTGATTTTTATTAATCCATTATTTTAAGTAGACAGATAAAATTGTACACATTCATTGTATACAGCATGTTTGAAAATGCATGCATATTAAAAATAGATACATAGATGGAGGTAATGTATGCATCCATTCACTTGTTTTCTATAGGGAAAGCTTTCATGTTTTGTTTTCCAAGAAACCTGTGTATCACTGTTGACTATCTGTAACAGAAATCTTCAATAAGTCCTCTTAAGTTGTATTTTCTCCTTAAAACATTACCTCAACCAACTTTTCAGTCCACCCCTGATAACACCACTCTGAGCTACTTTTATGAGCTCAAAGTTTGTTCATGCAAATGAGATGCTGTGATAGTCACTTCTCTGTGTCTAGCTCATTTCACTATCCCTTCTAGGCTCATCTATGTCGTTGTAAATAACAGAATTTATTCCTTTTTAATTGTGAGGTGAATGCGGTTATGTATTCATGAATATTTTTTAAATTCACTTGGCACTGACAGGTGTGCTGATTTTGCATCTGGGACAATATGAACAGTGGTGGAAAGCATGATAGGGCATATAGTCTGGTGCATTTTCTGATTTCATTTACTGCATCATCCACAAAATTAATTTTTAAGTGCATTAGAAGTCACTCTTCCAGTTTCCACAATGACTGTACTAATTTCCATTCCCATTAGACTGGTTCAAGTTTCCCTACACACTTGCTATATTTTGTGTTTGTTATGATCACTATTCTAACGAGGATGAGTAATGTTTGTAGTAATTGTAGTTTGACCTATAACCTTCCTGATAGTTACTGATGCCATACCTTTCTTCATATAGCCACTGCCCTCCTGTGTGTCTTTTATTGAGTAGGGTCTATCTATGTATTCTGCTCATTTTAAAACAACATTGTTTCCTTTATAGTCAGTTGTCAAATTTCTTATGTTCTTTGGATATTAACCATTTATTAGATAAATGATTGCATATTTTCTCTCAACCCATTTCTTTTTCTTTCATTTTTATAATTCCATTATTTTTTCCTCTGCTATGTGTTGAAATCCCATTAAACTAGTTTTGGTCTCTCTATGTCTCTGCATCCCAGACTGGGTAGACATGTACAAATCTACCGCCTTATACTACAATGATGGTATCTCAGGTCTTCATTACCATGGATGGCTTTTTGTTTTGTTTTGTTTTTCTTTTATATGCCTCAGAGGCCCTATTAATATAGGATCACTTCTCAGGAATTAATGACAGGTATTTTCTTGTACACTTTTTAAAAGAAGTTTTATAGTTGAAGGCTCTCACTTTACGTGGGATCTGAGATGTGAACTCAGGATGGGGCCCAGAGCTTTTCAAGCTATCTTGCCATCCCATATCAACTGAACATGATGTGCGATTTTGAAAATTTCTATGTGCTTTCTGGTCTCTTTCTTGGTCAAGAAATATCTTTTTATACTATTAAAATGGTATTTGATTACCCTATAGCTTTGTAGTATGTCTTGAAGTTATATGATCTGATCACTTTCTGAGACAGGAAGAAGAGACTTGAGTAAAAGTTGGGCTGACAACCCATGACTTTAGGATTCAGCGACTCTAGGACTACTAAGTCATATTTTAAAGATTGTTTCTTTTTCAACTTACCCAAATTTTATAGCTGTCATCTGTGTTGGTTCTGCTTCATTCTTTTATGCCAGAGTTTTCTTTTACAAAACAAGAACAGATAACAGGAAGTTATAGAGAAATGTGCAAACAAAGTCTCTTACACTAACTCCTAATCTTCTTCTGTGTTATAATGCATTAGCAAAACTAACAGTTTTACTGACATCTTTACAGTCTATAGGACTTCTTAGATTTTATGAATTATATGAATTCTTATTTATATGTGCCTCTATACACATGTATTGTATAGAGAGGCTAATATCACCTCTAAAACAGTCAACATCATAACTATACCTTTAAAAGACATTTTTTCTTTTACTCAGCCTGGCCAAACACAAGCATTCTCCATTCCTTCTCTGACTTTGACAGGAATTTATGAACATCTTCATCAATGGACGATTTCCTGAATATTATCAAGAATCATATCTATCCTTTTGAGGTTGGCAGATTTTCACTCAATATAATTTCCTTGAGCTTTCTGCAACCCATTATATGCATCAATAGTTCATTTCTTTTTATTGATGAATAGTATTCTGTGGAAGAGTTATAGCATGGTCAATTCAATCATAGTATTCTATTTATAGAATACTTTATTTTGCAGTTTTGTTCTCTGAATTATGTCATTTCTCTCTCTCTCTCTCTCTCTCTCTCTATATATATATATATATATATATATACACATATACATATACATATATGGTGTGAAAATATGATTTCATTTCTCAGTGATATATGAATGCCCTAGGGAACAATTGCTGGTTTATTTGCTAACTCCAGGTATATTTTTCATAAAAACTGCCAAACTATTTTACAAAGGAACTCTGCTTCTGTGGATTCCAATGAACAATTTTTAAGTATTTAATTTCCATTATTAAAATATTTTATCATTGGAATAGACATATAGTCATAATGTAGGCAATAGAGTTTGTAAGGTAAACTTCAAGGTAAAATGACAGTTACAAGGGAGAGAAAATTCCAAAGCTATACAGACATTCCATTTTCAAAGGCCCAACAATTAGCTGATCTACATATCAATGGGAGTTCAGGAAAAAATTCCACAGACAGTAGAGGAAGAGGTTCAGAGACAAAACGCAGTCTTAGGAAACAGACAAGTAGATAACCTAACACAATGAGACTGTGACTCAGTTTCTAAAATATCCTGGTTCACTAGTGAGGAAAAACAACTTTATTTTTTGCTCTATCTAACAAGATAAGAACAAATTCCCAGTGAATCACATTGCTTCCAAACAGCCATATGCAGAAAAAAGGTCAAGGAAATTTATAGCAATATAAAACTATCTTGATACATATTATGTGATTTATCACATCTGAGAACAGAACGAGAATTTTAAGGCATGCAGAAAAGCATGGAAATACAGCTTATAAGATAGAAAAAGGAAGTGCTGCAGCGGCCCAAAATGGCAGGAGAAAGTATTTTCACTGCCTCACCTTTGTAGTATTCTGTCTGAGGCATTCATGTCAAGACTTCTTGCAGCGGGGTTCCAAAGAGTCACTCAGAAACCTTGGTCAAGTGTAGCATCAAAGCATAAAATTCCATAGAAGTAAACACTTAGAGCTGTTGATGATTACCAGATATCTAGGCATATGCCAGGTTTCTGGTCATAAAATGAGAAGAAGCAAATGTCTCATATTTATTTATTTTATATGGATGTTCCTGTTTCTGAGAATATATATATATATATATATATATATATATATATATATATATATATATATATATACATACCATATGTATTCTGGGGCTTGCAAAGATCAGAAGACATATCAGATTCTCTGAAACTGGAGTTAAAGTGAGTTGTGAGATGCTATGTTGGTACTGGCAACCAATCCTGACCCTCTATAAACTCTCTTAACTGATGAGTCATCTGCTTAAAATATTTGAAAGTTTTTGTTAAAATATAGTAGCTCTGGAGGCTTGGAAACCTCACTATTCTGACAGTTAACTTTAGGGGGTTACTAGTAAAAACTCTTAGTCTAGCTAATATTCTAGCAATAGTAATAGACTAGTAATATTAGACTTAGTCTAATGATGAACTAAGTCTGGCTAGAAAAAAAAATGCACTACTTCTGTATGAAGTCATTCTTGGAGAAGGTGGGCTTAGAGTTATTTGAAAAGTCCTGAAGGCTTCCTCTAGGGTCTTACTAATACCAAGACACTAGGACATTGTGCTAACAAGTCAGACATAGAGGTAACTCCCTTCAATTGTGTTCTACTCAACACCTTCCTTAACAAGCAAAACACTACAATGTATTTTAGCTAATATAGTTTCTGCTCAGTGCATGAAACTCAAGACTAGTGATAAACCTATTTCTTTGAAACAGACATACTTGTTGCAAATGGATTGCAAACTAGAAAAAAAGGTGGGAGGGACCATCACAGCTCACAGAGAGATTTCGCCTGACCTTGACCTTGCCTGCACTCTGTCCCTGCTTGCTCCTTTTGTATCTAACAAGGCTCCAACTCTCCAAGAGCTGTCACGCTTGCCTTTGCCTTTGTCCTCCCTTCACTGCCCTCTCTGCAGGACAGAGCTGAAGATGCCCCTTACAAAGCCCACACGCCCGAAGAAAACTCTTTAGCTGAACTGCCCACGAATGGAAAAAAAAATGCCAAACAAAGCAAGCAAGCAAAACTACAGAATCTGGAGGATTCATTTATTATTCTAGCAATCTTAGTTGAACAGTTTTCTTTCATTTAGATGTTGATTCTTATTTGCATAAAAACATGGCCTCTATGTGTTTTTGTTATGGTTGAAGTTTGGATTCTGTCCTTGATAATAAGAAAAATGGCTGCTATTGTGAAAGGCTTATTTAATTAAGTGAAGTTGAAAAATGGGATTCCATTGATTTCAGCTAAAGGACATTTTGGTGAGGAACAACAGCACTCCATATTCCTAAAGAACACACAAAGGACAGCCCCACCAGAACAGGATTAAGGGGTTAGCCTGCAGGGCCCTTGCTCAGGTACCAATCTATGAGGGCACCGAATAATGGCTGCACCCTGCTGTGGAGCAGTGTATTTATAGAACTCCTCTGTGTGGGAATACAATATGAGGCTGAAGAGATCACTTTGTTAAGCTACTTCAGATAGCATGACTACAAACTGAAGGATGCTGCTGGGCGGCTTGGCAAGAAGTAAACAAAGGGCTTTTATGTTCCTCACTGTGGGGTGATAGGAGGAATACATCGGGCATCTGGGTAGAATTGGCACCGGGCAATAAACAAGACTCTGCTTCCCACCAGCTGTTTTTGTTTTTTATTTTGTTTTATTTTCCATGCTTTCTTTCCTACAACATGCGCAGGCTCACCTATAACTCCTGGTACTACTGTTTAAATAAAAACCATGAGAGGAATGAATCATTTTACCTGCTTGCTACAAATATTATTAAGCATTTATGTATTTTAACCTTGGACTTGGCTTCTAGAATTTCAGCCTGTGCGCCAAACCTGTGTAACCAAAAGATAGTAATATTGATAATAACTGAGAGCTAGTAGCTTAGCTATGAATCAAAATGTAAAGTACAAAGCCCTAGGTACTTTATACTTGCCTAATATATTGTTTTTATCCAACTGATGAGATACTTTGAATGTCATCTTCATATTATCTTGTATTGATTAAGTTATTTAACAACTTCTTCTTACTGACATGTGCCATCTTTTGGGAAGACTTGTTAAAACTCAGAGTCAACAGACTTGCTGGGTTCAAGAACTCAGTACTCTCAGGAAGTTCCTGAAAATTAGAAGATTCACAGCACCCCTGCCCAAAGTCATAAAAACATGACAGCTTCTGGAAGGGAAACAGACCGGCTGAGCCGCCTGTATGGCACTTCTTAGAGGGAGCTCCATGAGGGTGGCTTTCTGGGATTCCAGGCACACTGGTGAGCTTTTATATGATGCAGTGCTGCTGTGTTCTGATGCTCCTCTAACTGTAGACTTACTTATATGGTGTATGTAATCAGAATACACTCATGAGCTGCAAGCTTCTTCACAGCAGTGACTTCAGGTAAAGGGTGAAATAAGACAAAATGGAGTCGAGTGCCTGTGGCCATTTGACATCATCAACATATTAAGGAGTTATGTGGTAGAAGATGGGATAGGAAATGGAAAAGTATAGGAGGCTTGGGGCAGAAGGTGGCCATGGTTTGGCAGATGATTTTGAAGGGTTATTTTTGCTCTTTGAAGCTTAGACCATAGAACAAAGGCAGGAGATGCTGCAGAGTCATCTAAGAGTTAACTAGTAAGAAGCAAAGGAAAGATTAGTGCACAGAGAACTATGTCAAAAAGTATGCATGCCCTTCACATATGGCAAAGGAAGGGACTAAATACTGCATTCTAGCAATAGCTCAGATATGGAGGAAGAAGTTGGCTGAAAATGACTCCAACAGCAGGAGAGAATGCTTTTATTTATTTAAGTTACCTCCAAATGTGGCCATTACCAGTCTATTTAAAGCCTCTTAAAGAAAAACAAGCATTTCTGAGACAGGTTCTCCTTCACAAATATCCATAGAATTTTTATTTAAGCAATACTGAAAGAAAACAAACTTAAAGTGAGTCTTCTCTCAGTGAAAGAGACACATTTAAAGCAGCAAATTAATACCTCAAGAGTCTGAAGTCCCACCAGAAGGTGTTCTTCAGGGGACAGTGAAACTGTATCTGAGATTCTCTCAAATGGCATTACTCAAGGGACTGTGGTCTCTTAGTATACCTGAGATCCAATCATGTGTTCCTCATGGAACTAGAGTACTGTAGTGTCAGAAGCTGTTTCATAGAAAGAATGCTAAGCATACAGAACAATTAGGAAAGAAACCCGATATACATACTAACTCTATCTTCAAACAGCCAGGAATGCTTTTTGAAACAATACCGTTGATACAAAATTGCTAGGAAATTGTCATATATTCTAATAGTATTTTAACATTAAAATGTATATTTTAAAGATGCAATTATTGTTGAAATCCAGTAATGTGGCCACAAGTACCAAAACAAACTAAAAAGATTGTAGACATAGTCTTAAATCTTAGTATATCCCAAGAAAAGAACATTTTTTCTCTCTTCCTTTCTTTCTTTTTTCCTTTCTTTTTTCCTTTCTTTCTTTCTTTCTTTCTTTCTTTCTTTCTTTCTTTCTTTCTTTCTTTCTTTCTTTCTTTCTATCTATCTTTCTTTCTTTCACTCTTTCATTCATTTTCATTCATTTATTTTTATTTAATTCTAACTATTCATTTTATTTATTTATTTATTTATTTATTTATTTATTTATTTATTTATTGTTATGTCTATTTATGAGCTCCTTCACCTGATGACTCATCTTGCAAGTCTCATTTTCAAATAGCTGTTCATTTGTCAACAGTTTCAGTGTTATCAATAATAACTAAAATTACAAGAAACATTTGAAATGTTCTTCATAGAGTTAAAGGTCCGTCATACACTGAGGAAACACTCTTAGGTCTGAAGTGAAAACAATAAGCAGTTTAAACACTCTTGTCCTTTATATGTGTGAGTACCTAACTGGCTCCATCCTTAGAATGGCCATCTTCTCTGTCACTTTGCTTTCTGGTTCAGGGTTCATTGCTATTCTCCTTGCAACCCCCAGCCCCCAGGTGCTTTTTGCTTCCCTTATAACTCTATACCACCAGTTCCCACAATATCTTCTGTCCTGTCCCCAGTCTGCTCGCTTCAAGGATCACTCCCCCTTTCTCAGATAAATGTTTAGCAGTTGCCCAACTACCTCTCTCTAGTTCAATCTTCTTCATCACTTATTTCATTGAAAACTTTTCTTCTCCCTCCAACAAATACTTTTGAAACAACAATCTGAATTGAGATACCTATGAAAAAAACTCCAGTTAGAATTCTCTTTTGATTTCTGCTACCATAAAGGTCATGGAGACCTTCCTAAACAGCTAACCTGGTTTCTGAGAGGCCCCCTTTTTCAATATTTTTCTTGAAAAGATTTGTTGCAATTTTAATTTTTTGGTGGATTTTACAGTAAGAACCCACCTCTGCCTCTTGGGCCATTAGTTCCATCTTTGTCTCTTTTTGTGGTTCTATCTTCCAGGTGTAGGTCTTTCCAATGCTCTGTCATAAATTTCTCTTGTGTGTTAAAGTTCTCCCCTTTATAATGCTGTTCAGGCTCATGATGGCAGCACTTCTATGAAGGCTTCTTAAACTAGGAACTGCATAGATAAAGAGAGTTAGCCTCTTCCAGAGGATGATTTCTCTTATTGGTTGTCCAATGTGGACCATATGTACATCACCACCATAAACTGACTAAGCAGGTTACACACACACACACACACACACACACCTCACCACACACACACACAAATAGATTATCAATCTGAGAGTACTGAGAGTACAAACATGTAAAGGTTTTAAAAGAGGGGAACTGGGAGGATATATGGGATCACGGAGAAATTGTGTAACTCCATTTCAATAAAAAACATTTTTTAAATGTATAGTTTGCTTTTAACTTATCTATTTTCATATTTGACATCAAATAAGTTATTTTAAGTCCCATTTATTTATGATTTATTCAGTAATATTTTAAGTAGTAACTAAATGTTAGACAATAACATTTGCTGTGATCTAGTTTCAATTTTAGTACAACCTGAAGCTAAATAAGACAGATGGTGTAAGTAAAATGATAAATTCATAGTAATAACAAACTGCTGAATGACTATATATTAATCAAGAATCAAAGAAACATGGTAAAATAAAATTTACATGCTAAATATAATCCAAAGGGGGAATAAAGTACTGTGCATATCTAATAATTTGACATAAAATTCAGTAATATGACAGGAACTCATAGCATAACAAAACATGTTGTGACAGTACCAGGAAACTATTCCGTAAGAGTGACAATGATATTAGACACTGGTGTGCTTCCTAGCATGTGCTTGCTGTTAGTAGAGCATGAACAGCATGCTCAAGTGCATTCACAGAACAAAAGTCAACACTTTGAAGGTGTCAGGGGCCGGTTTATTTGGCCCTCTCTATAATTCATTCTGAGAATTAGTGCAAATTAATAGTTGAGAATTTGTTAAGTAATACTCTATTGTTGATCTTCAGTTGTAGCTTATCATTCATCAGATAATTTATCTTTGGCTGTTGGATCCTCCTAATTAAAGTTGAAGTCTACCATTGTCTGGATAGCCTTGTGAGCTCAGCATAAAATGGGGACTCCCTTTCTCAGCAGTGCTTCTCCTTCTCTGACCTGATCTGGGGAGCCTGGAACCTCTATAATTTCTACCTGCTGAATGTCATGTAGCCTTCGTGAGATTACAGGTTCAGCTTTCTGCCTCTGGATAAGAACTTGTCCAGCAAGCACCTGAGATTCCTGAAATGCCTCTCCATTCAAAGTAAGCATTCACAAAACTTTAAAATCTAGACAATGATTTTAATTTACACTGAAAACTCCTTTCCATTCTCCAATGTCCATATATACCTCTGTTTCACCCCGAATAAAGTGTATGCATTCAAATCCACCAAAAATAAAGAAATGTAAACAAGCTAAGACCATCTCAGAGAGATGTGTAATTGAAGATTGGCAGGGAAGGCTTTGCCTAAAAGAGCTATAACACAAGATCCTTAGAGAAGGCCTTCTTATCCTTACTCCCTTATCCACAGCACACACTCTCAGCTGGACCCAGATTCTTCAAAACTCCACCAGTTCTGGACTGGTGTGCAGTGGTATATGGACACCCTGGAAGAGAGGAAGCAGAGGACTGGGAACCACACCTGGATCCCCAAAACACATGCCACATTTGGCCATACAAGTAATGAATTTACACATTAATACATGAAAGTTTTTGTGATCCATTTTTGTATTGAGGTAAATAAGCAAGGAGTAAATTCAAACATTCATTACTTTCAGATACACCAGATAAATTTAGCAAACATGAGAATAATTATAAGAATCAGAAATAAATCATTCTGTAAAAATACATACCAGGCTATTTATTATCAATGTAGAACAAAAGCTTAGGACTGAAACCTTTAGTTTCTGAGGTGGGGACACAGGTATCACACCATCTTTGTAAGTCTTCATTCTAAGATCTCTGAGGAGTTTTAATAATACAAATTTTAGATGATATTATATAAAATTATAGCATACTTTAAAGTCATTTAAAATTGTTATTATTTTTATTTGTGTGTAGGGGGCACAGGAATACACTTGAGCACAAGTACCCATATAGTTCAGAAAAGAACATTCAATTCCCCACAGCTGGAGTTACAGGTAGTTGTGAACCACCCAAGATAGATGTTAGGAACTAATCTTGTATCCTCTGAAAGAGGTGCGGTCTCCCTCAACTGCCAAGTCAACTCTCCAATTCCACTTGAATTCATCTGTAACCTCAGAATACTTTGCTCTCACTGACTACAGACTTCAAGGGGAGCTCAAACTGAAGAAAAACCCACAGATTTCATGCTTTTCTCAGTGGCTTTGAAAGCAAAAGATGAAATCTTAGATTACTCTGCAAGAAAGCAAGGTTTACTTCAGTAAACTGTTGTTCCTTTTTCTTCAAATCACTGCCACACCTAAAATTCAAATGGATCTCAAAAGTAAACACAATCTTCATTTCGAGCACCTAGAATCTTGTAAGAGACAAATATGTTTCTTCCACAACATTGGATTTGTGCCCTCAACGCAATTCATTATGGAAATCACGCATTCATTTACTCATTGAGAAAAATGAAACTAACCATTCCTAGTCTGATGAAAATAAACAACACTGGGGAAGAAAATAAACAGTTGTTCCAACAGAAGAGCAGCCATGACCAAACCCAGGCAGTTGTACCCCTGTATTTAAAATGGTCATGGTCTCAACCAAACTCCCCTTGATTGCTAGGTACCAGGACAAAGAAAAAAAATATGATTCAGTTGCTTCCCTTTGAATTTCCAAAGGTTTTTAGGAACAAGTAAATCTTGGTTCTAAGTTTTTATGTTAAATGAAAATTTTTGTGTATAAAAGGAACCCCTCATTATTCTTGTTATAGTTCCTTTTGAAGACTTATTGTATTAAGAGAATGCACAGCAAGACACAACTAGTCAGCATCACATTCATGCAGTAACTCAGGGTGTGAGATGGAGAATGAAGACATCTGTAGCAACTGATCATTTGAGACAAAAGCCAATTTATTATAGATTGGTTTCCAGGTCTATGAGTTGGAGGCAAAAGGAGGGGTCTTAGGCCTCAGAAGACATGGTCTTAAGCACATTCTAGGACTCTAGGTCCTCACTCTTCTATCTTTATCTTGCTAGCTATAAGCTGAGGAGTTTGGATCTATGTGCACTACCACCATGCTATTCCACCACCAACGGAAGTAGTGAGACCAATGAAACATGAAGCTTTGAGCCCAAATGCTTCTCCTTTCTAAGTTGATAATCTCAGATTATTTGTTACAGTAATTGTATGTTAACACAATTCCCCTGTTCTTGTCACAGGGAACAGTGACAAAACTTATTGCAGAGCAGATGGAAAATACTAGATAGAAAGCAGGAAACTGTTTCATAGACAAGCTCCTGACAGGAATGGTGCAGCCTCAGCTGGTAGCTCCTGTGTCTAGCTGAAGCTGAAGCTGTATCCAGTAAAGAACGGATGTCAAGAGATTCTTGTTTTCACAACCACCCAAAAGATGTATATGGGATCATTAGCAGTCTAATAGATGAGATACAATTATGGCAGAAAAAGAACAAGGAAATTTTATTATGTACTGGAAGAATATTCAAGAAGTCACTAATTAGAGTCTAGAGATTTGCTTTAGTTGTGGCAAGACTCAAATATATAAATATATCCAATTTTTTTCATTTTTTCCTTCTGGAAAGTGTACAGCTACATACCAGTTCAACATAAGCAAAATATGGTGGTCCATACATTAAAGAGTAGCACATGGGGGCTGAGGCAGAAATATCATAATTTTTCAGCTAGCCTTAGCTAAATAACAAGACTCCAAAAATAAAGTAAAATTAGTATCAAAGCACCATGAGTAAAGGTCCCTTTGCCTGTTTATTAAACTAAAGTCTAGTCCATCTAGGGAGACAGTTGCTGGGCCCCTTAACTCACTCATTTAACTAGATGATTTGTGTGTGTGTGTGTGTGTGTGTGTGTGTGTATTTCCTTTTTAACTTTTCTCTCATACAATTCTTTCTGACTACAGCCTCCCCTCCTCTCTATTCTCCTACCCCCCAACTCCTACCTATATTACTCCTAGTAATGGAGAGTATGGAGCCTGAACTGGCCATTCTCTATTACCAGGCAAGGCATCCAGGTCTGGGGCTAAGACACCGATTCAGCCAGAAAACCTTCACTCCATTGCCAGTCCTTTCTAAGAGATGCGCTAGCCTGATGGTTGCTCAGAGCTTGTGGCAGTGACCAACTAATAATGGCTCTAATGAGGTCTATCCCAGAAGAGGAAGCCCATGTTTGACACTGCCTGGAAGGCCAAGAACCAGGAATAGGATATTTCTTACTTTTATTATGAATTAAAAAAATAGTTCCTTAAATTGCAGAAATTTGCCCTTCCTTTTCTTCCCTTCAAAACCTTCTATAGACCTTTCCTTGCTCTCTTTCAAATGCATGGTCTTTTTAAAAATTAATTATGCACAAATGTATGTGTATACATGTATATATATATTTCAAAATAAAACCTGCTTAGTCTGCACAAAGTTACTTGTATGTGTCTTTATGGTGGTGACCATTTGGTATTGATAACTAGTTGGTTCTCCTCCCAGGAGAAGACTAATTCTCCCACTCTCAACATTCCTCAGTTGCCTGTGGTGTTATGTATTTCTAAATTATTTCACTAAGTTTTTATATAAAGAGGACCATCTCCACCTGGGTTGTTCCTATTCTAATCACTGCTGTCTTTTCTTTCTTATGTTGAGATACATCTCACAGTTCACAGATTCCCATAGATGTTTTAGTCAACAAAGTCATACATTCAAGCGCTAGAAGCTTCAGCCCCCTCTTTACAACTCTCTATGTTTTGTTTTACTTATTTTTCATGGAGATTATAACTTACTACTGTGTCTACTTTAAATTAAATTCTCAAGGTTTGTCAGAGAATAAATTTTTTTCCTGATTATAACATAACTGCTTATTAACAATTTCCAACTGATGTCTCTATTAATCCCCAAGTTCTTGGTAAGGCCATGGATTTTTGTTCATCTTTTAAAAATAAACTTCTTTTACTTTACTTTTCTGTGTAAGGTTATGATATAATTACAATATTTCTCCCTCCACATTTCTCTTTCCAAACTCTCCCATATATTCCTCCCTGCTTTCTTTCAAATTTAAAAGTCTCTGGTTTCTTCAATGCTTACCTCTTTCATGAAGAGATTGTGTGATTTTACCAAGCCTGCTCAGTCAGTCATCAGGTTCTCAGAGATGGGAGTGAGGATTAAAAAAGGAAGACAATACCAAGAGGCCTCTATTCCCAGTGATGGCCGATTAGGCCATCTTCTGCTACATATGCAGCTAGAGACATGAGCTCTGGGGGTACTGCTTAGCTAATATTGTTGTCCCAACTATAGGGTTGCAGACCCCTTCAGCTCCTTGGGTGCTTTCTCTAGATTCTCCATTGTGGGCCCTGTGTTCCATCCTATAGATGACTGTGAGCATCCACTTCTGTATTTGCCAGGCTCTGGCATAGCCTCATATGAGACAGCTATATCAGGGTTCTTTTAGCAAAATCTTGCTGGCATATGCAATAGTGTCTGGGTTTGGTGGCTGATTATGGGATAGATCCCCCAGTACAGGGGAATGCCAGGACCAAGAAGTGGGAGTGGGTGGGTAAGGGAGCAGGGTGGGGGGAGGGTATAGGGAACTTTCGGAATAGCACTTGAAATGTAAATAAAGAAAATATCTAATAAAAAATGACTGAGGGAATAAAAAAAAAGAAAGACTACATTATAGCATGACTACAGCAAGCACTGAAGCAAGTTTATTTTTCATCACCCCATGTTTATACTCCAGAGGTCCTTACATAGGCAAATTTATCTCTCTGTAGTTTAAATCATGAAACAATAGATACCTTGTGCAAGCCTCAGCAGACATCCTTTTTCCATATAAGACTATTTCAAGAACTTCCATATGATGTACATGTCTGGGTATAAGAGACAGTCACTCTGTACCTAGGAAGTTCCTGTGAGCACTTATTTAAGTTCCTCCTGATCTGCATGCCTTAGCCTTAGGTTAGCTTAGCTGACTGTAGCTGGCTCTCCACGGTGATTATGCTTTAGAGTCCCATCCACATACAGTACAATATGAACGTTGAAAGGTGGATGTAGGGTCCTATTCCTGCAACTTGCATGTATACCTCACTGGGATGTAGCTTTGCCTCAGCTTTATTGGTGCTGAAACTTGGTCCGTGATGAGAAATTTAAGTATAAATTACAGACCCACTTACATAGAGGAGATAGTTCCTAACCCAGAATAAAATCAACACATTTCATTAATATATACCTTGGCTCTTGACAGAAACTACCTAAAATCAGGACATATGGATGCATTTTAAGAAGATCTAGCACATATCTTTCCTGTCATTGATATTTAATAATTTGTGTTAATATTCATGTTTGTTGTTAAACTACTATACTTTGATAATTGAAACTGTAATATACGCTAGAACCAAGATACTGTGTTGTGTGCATGTATCAAACGGGCGGAAGACAGGCCAGGCTGCTGGATTCTCTTACACAGATGCCAGCAAGAACAAAGGCATCACCTGGGGAGAGGATACCCTGATGGAGTATTTGGAGAATCCCAAAAAGTACATCCCTGGAACAAAAATGATCTTCGCTGGAATTAAGAAGAAGGGAGAAAGGGCAGACCTAATAGCTTATCTTAAAAAGGCTACTAATGAGTAATTCCACTGCCTTATTTATTACAAAACAAATGTCTCATGGCTTTTAATGTACACCATAATTTAATTCATACACCAAATTCAGATCATGAATGGCTAACAATGTTCTTGTTGGACCGTCCTGATTTAAGTAAAACTGACTTGTCATAAAAAAAAAAAAAAACAACAACAACAACAACAACAAAAACCTTTTAAGTTATCTATGAATGACAGAAGTTTGAATTGGCCGGCTATGGTCCTACTGACAATTTTGTAAAAATGAAAAAGCAGTACCTTTCTCTTTGTAAGCAAACACTCATTGATCATATCTTGAAACTTGATGAAATTAAGAATTATTATTAACACAGCCTAATAACCTGCTATAAGAAGGATGTAGCATGCCAGATGATGAGAATAAAAGAAGAGACTGTCTTTTTGTCAGCAAATCAACTTCCTAGTGGGAATTGGACTGCTGGGCTCTTATGTGAATATATTAATTTTACCCCAATCTTAACTTTTTCTTTATATTGACTGACTTTGGATTTGGTTTGGCTTTGCTTTTCAAGGTTGTAAGTGCGAACGTTACCTTTTGAGATCTTTGACTTTTATATTGGTTACTTATGTCTATACGTTTACTTCTTAAGCTGCCTTACTTGCATTTTACGTTTTTGTTTCTCATATTTTCCTCTTCATTTCCCTCTTGGATTTTTTTATTCTCTTCTGACTTCTTCAATGACCTATTTATCACTGAATAGAACATTGTTCAATCCCTCTGAGCCAATGTGTACTACTGTTTCCCTTCTGTTCAGATACAACACAAGTTATTTCAACTTTTCTGTATTTATTAGCCCTTGGTGTGTATCCTGTTACATGATCTACTTAAGAGAAAACCCCAGCACTCATGAGAAAAATGCCCATTCTGTAGTATTAGAGTGGGATATTTGTAGGGTTTTCTTGGTTTGGTTTGGTTTGATTTTTGTTGTTGTTGTTTGCTTTGTTGTTGTTACTTTGTTGTTCATTTTATCTACGATGTTTCTCTGTTTATGTATTTATTTGCTTTTGTCTCAATGGGTTGTCAACTGTTGAATGTATGTCAACTAAGTTACATTATTATTGCATTGGGGTAAATCTGCAAATTTATATCCAGTATTTTTTTTTATCTTATAAAGCAGGGAGCATCCTTGTTACCATATTTCTATATATGTTTAGAATCATATCATCTTGGGGGACTGTTCCTTCCTGTAATCAGTGTTTACCGTTTCTAATTAATTTTGTCTGGGATTGTTTTCCAGTAGTAGTAGTACAATTGTCAGTCTGTTTTCTGGTTCCATTGATATATTTATATAGATATTTGTATATTGATTTATTTTGTGTGTGTGTGCATGTATGTATGTGTACGTAAATAATTGAGTGAAGGTGCCTGCAGAATTCAGAAAAGGTGTTGGACCACCTGGAGTTATAATCAACTGGTGGTTGTGACTTGCCAGACATGGGATCCTTTGGACTAGCAGTAAATACTCTTAACTGCTGAACCATCTCTAAAGCTTCAGTTTTATTTAAAGTATAATTTGCTAATCTTTGGTTGGAGAATTGAGGGAATTAATATTTAGAATTATTATTGAAGGACGTGTGTTGATTCCGGTCATTGTGCTGATATTATTGTATTTGATATTTTTCAACTTATTTGATTAGCTGACATTCTAGTATGTTTTAGTTATTCTTATAAGTGTGTGAATGTATGCTTATTCTCTCTTCAATTTAAAGAGTTCTTCAGTGTTTTCTGTTGAGCAAGCATAGAAGTTACAGATTTATTTAACCAGCTTTTATTGTGAGATGTTTTTCTTTCTCCTTTAGGTTTGACAGATAAATTACATAGTTATTGTAGCTTGGATTTATAGTTGTCAGTTTGAAATTAAACGACATCCTAAATCTGTATAGCTTTAAGAATATCTATTCAGAATCTGTTCCAGCCACATGTGTACCTCACCAATATCATGTCGTTTCCATTTAAATTTCTTCCCCTCATTCTAACAATATTTTGTAGCTTGGTTTCAGTATTATTATCTTGGCACCTACTCTGAGTTTCCTTGTACTGTGATCACATGTCTCTAGCCACTGCAAGAATGGTCTTTTAAAAAGGCATACTGTGGCTGTTCTAAGAAATTGTTGAGGGTCTAGCGCCCGGGGAAAGGGTTTCCTTTAGCATTTATTCCAGTGCTGTCATATGCTCTTTGGTATGGCTCCCTTCTTTTTATGATTTTTAAAAATGTTCTAAATTAAGTTTTTAAGAATTTCATTTGATGTGTTTTGATCACATTCAACACCCAACTTCTCAAATCCTCCCCCCACCTCCATGATTTGATGTCATTTTTTTTCTTAAATACATCAAGGTTAATTTGTGCTGCTCACGTGTTCATGGTTGTGTGGTCATCCACTATAATGTAGTCAACCTTCTAGGGTCCACATTCTTAAAGAAGACTGGTCCTTTCCCAGACATCAACTGCCAATAGCTCCTCAGCCTACTTTTCCTCCTCCAGATTGGATGTTTGTCTTGTTTGTGCTTACAGATCCTTGTGCATGCTAACACAACTTCTATGAATTCATGTAATACCACTACCCTGTTATGCCCAGTACATAGCATTTTGCTGTAGTCACCCACTGCTTCTGTGTCTTACAAGCATTCCATTCCTTCAGAGATGTTCCCTGAGCCCCAGAAGACAGAGTTATAATAGAGAGGTCCCATTTTGAGGTGAGTGTTCTACAGTCTCTTATTTTTCACACCTTGACTAGTCATAGTCTCTATGTTGGTTGTCAAGGTGCAGTACAGAATTTCTGAGACTCTCTGTCTTAAGGTGTGACTCCTACCATCTGATCTTGCTAAGACTACTAGTCAGTCTCTCAGGGAAGGACTTCTCACTTGGTCTCCTGTTTGGCAAAATTCCATATTTTACTTTGCTAGTAAAGGAGAGACACTTGGGCATCATACTCTTCAGATATTTATTCCCAAGTGACTCTATCAGACCATGCCTGAATATTCTCTATCATCTTTCCTCTTTTAAGAATTACTATTGACTTTTTAATAGGAATGTTAAAGAAATTCAATGGGACAAACATTTAATTTTCAATACATAATCATGGAATGATCAGATCTTCACACGAAAGCAGTGGAGCTTGAATTAATACCACATACAGAAGAGAGTGTATGTTGTATTAAAAATATAAATGTTATCTCCAGAAGAAAATATAGGAGGAAACTTAAATGATATTACCCTTAAAATATAACCAACAAAATGATGAATAATGGTAAAATATTTCTTTCTTCAAATGATGGTATTGGGCTAGTTGAAAACACCACCTTCCGAATGACAGAAAATCTTTCTGATCCATACATGCAAGCATGCTCTGATCTCTAAAATATATAAAGAACTCTCAAAACTAAACAATAAAGCAACCCAATTAAAAATAAGCCAAATGACTAAGTATTTCTCCAAAGAAAATATATAAGTAGCTAATAAGCTTACTAATTGTTTGAACATTGTTTTCTTGGCAATACCCTCAGTATTTGAGGGTTGCAACCCTTTGATGGAATGACAGACATTTTTCTAGGCATTGTACTTTCTTACAAATCAAAGGAATATAGTGATGCTACTCAAAAAGGATTCTATAGGCATATACAAATCCAATCAGAAAGAGTGAGGTTCCTAAGCATTGACCTGGTGAGTCTAGTATCCATGTAATTTCTGAAGCCACCTTCTTCCTAACACAGGAAAGAAACAACAGTTTTCCTTTTATCCTTGAATGTATTCTGGATGTTAAAATTGGTTTTTAATACAAGCAAAAATAGACAAGTATTACTTTAATGAAAGAGGGAGTTCTCTCACAATCAATAATAACTTGTATATAATTTGTCTCATTCATAGTCTATTTATAACATCATATGTATTTTAATATTATTTTGGATATTCCTTAAATCTCATTGACTAATAAATGAATCCCAGAGGTGTGATGCATATAACTAGTCTGTGTGAAGTGGTGAGAATTTGTATGCCCTCTCTAAGAAGAAAATACTGAGTGTGAACAGGAATCAAGAAAATTAAGCATTATTAGCAAGGCTGAGAACTCTACCCAGACAAATGAGCTCCATTCAGTTTGACAAAAGGAAATGTTGAACACACTGAATAACACAGAGCCGTGAAAAGGGTTGAAAAGAAGTTCTTAACACATACTAAAAGCCCTGCACATCAGAGAAGCCCAGAGCTTACTTATACTAATCTGTAATAGGGGGAGGGGCCTCAAGTTGAGTGCACTGCACAGTCTTCATCAATTCCCAGCCAAGTCAGTCACTAGATAATAGTCTAAGGATATTTTATGGAGTAATCAGTCTTTAAGAGCTAGGACCATGGCTTATTTCCTCATATTGTCATCTCTCTCTGCTGAGATACCATTGCAGGCAAGCACTTACTTCACACAATATCAACCATGAGCAAGATGGCTGTGCATTTTAGGGTAAAATTATAATGAATGTCTGAATGTTTTAAACATTGAGATCCACTGCAACCTTAATAGTTTAATATTTATTTTATTTTATATGTGGATATGAGTGTACAAGTATTTGTGTGTGTGTGTGTGTGTCTGTGTGTGTCTGTCTGTGTGTGTGCATGGTATGTGTGTGCCATTTGTATGCAGATGCCTGTGACCAGAAGAGTTGTTCCCATGAAGCTAGCATTATAGGGAGCTCAAAGTCACCCTATGTGGGTACTGGGAACTGAACCCAGACCTCCTGGAAGAGCAGCAAATGCTTTTAACTGTGGAGCCATCTTTCTAGCACCTAAGACCTTTCACTCCTGTAACTTGAAATCACCTGGATGCAAGCAATGGTGTGTTCTGCTTAACACTTAAAGGTCATCTATCTTAGAACAGTTGACCTGTAACTGGAAATTAAACTCAAGTTCTTGTTTTTTGGAAATGTTGATTTTAATGGCAACAATATCTGTTTTCATTTATTTTTAAATTAACTACATTTTAAAAAATAACCAAGTTAAGTAACAGTAAATTAAAAACGTGTGCACAATATTACCAAGTGTTCTAAACATCTGACCCACATGCTTTAGAGTAGTCATGTGCCATGTGAATGGAACAAGCAGTTACTTCTTGAGTGGCGTGGTTCAAATTAAAATTTCATTTCCTAAGTTTGGATAGTTAAGCATCATGAGGCACAGCAATGGAGGCATAATTATTAAACATCAACACCACAAGAAAAAAAGCAACACATGTTTTAACTGATTCATTTCTTTAATTGTTACTAAACAAAGACAAGAGTATAACGCTTTTGAAAGACCCTCATGGATACCTACTTTAGAATTGTAAATTCTGTAAGTGTGAAAGCAACAAGGCATAATACGTTTCAGACTCCATTATTTTGTTGACCAATAAGAACTAACTGAACTATTTATATTTAATTATTTAGTTTATTAGTGTGTGCTTTGGGGATTCATCTCTGGTTATCAGGCTTGACAGCAATCACCTTTAACCACTGAGGTATCTTACTTGCCCTGTTTGCAATATCTTAACCATAATAGTATTTTGAGTAGATTTGTTTAGGGAAAACTTTTAACAGATGTATATTTAATAGTACACTGCAAGGCTTCTTTTCTGTTGATTATGTGAGGATACAAGAGGGAAGCAGTCATATGTAAATCATAAAGGAGACCATTATATGCAAGCCAAAATGACAACTGCATCCAAAACTGTATACCACCAGACCACAATCATGGATTTCCCAGCCTTTAGAACTCAAGGCTATAAGTTTATGCTTAAATGGCTTATGGACACTGTTGGGATGAAAGTATTTAGGCGTATTGATGAATCATTCAACCTAAATATGAGATTTGAAAGCTGAAATGTAGACTATTTAAGAATAAAGAAATAGCTGTTCCATATATGGAGCAGATTCCAAGCAGATAAAGAGACTTTCACATAACAGAAGGAATAAGTAATTGGAGTTTTCTACTTTGTGGGTTCATCTTTCTTCCACCTTTCCCCCACCCTTTCAAACTCCTAAAACTAGATAGAAGAGAAAAAAGGATAGAGGAAAAGGGTGTGGTGTTGATCCTTAGTCTACTTCCTGCTGATTGGAGGTGTCGGGTTCCTTGGGACAATCTTTGCTGGCAGGATATCTAATTTCTTCTTTTTGATGTTCCTTCTTTGCACACTTAACAAACCACAACAAACAGTCAACAACCCACCTTGCATCTTGGGGCCCCAGAATTTATATACTCTCTCAAAGGTCCCTAAAATCCCAAATGTCACTCAATCACAGAAACTATCTGGAGCTGGCAAAATCATGCCCCTGTTAGAGCACAAGGCAAATCATAATCAGCTTTGTGGACTATCTCAAGCACCCCCATATCCCACACCTGGGATTAAAACAAAATTATATTTTTATAATATTTATATTTTAAAAGAAACAAAACTGTCACTACAGAACATCTTTATCAAGGGAGATAGATAGATAGATAGATAGATAGATAGATAGATAGATAGATAGATAGATAGATGATAGATAGATATAGAGATAGAGACAGAGATAGAGATATTTGCATGTGGATGGGTACCTGTGGCTATCAGAAAAGGTCATCATGTCTCCTGAAATTGTAGTTACAGGTGGTTATTAGCGTACATAAGTAGGTGATATGAACTGAACCTGGAGCCTTTTTAAGAGCAACACAAACTCAAAATGGTAAACTATCTCTCCAGCCCTCATCACTATTTTTACTGCATTTTCTTTATATCATTTTTTTCGTATTATTTTATGTTATTTTGCAAAAAGAACATTCCTTTTGAATCCAATTAATGAAAACTCAGATGAGAGAAGTAACCTAAAGTGCAGCCTTCCTTTAAGTTTTCACATTTTGAGGATTTCATCTGGCAAGTGCACTGTGAGAATACAGTCAACTGCTGGGGCAACACCAGTCAGAACCACCATTCTTAGTCTTATTTGAAGAATGATTTATACAGTAACATGAGGAGCAGCAAGATGTCTGCTCACTTCCAGCTGGAGCAAGCGTGCTGCACTGATCTATTTAATAATTACTGAATAAATATTTACAGCGACAAGATAGTTTTGCTTTAAAGCTCAGAGTCCAGAAATTATAAACTGTGATGTTTATATCCAGTTATAACAAATTTACATTCCTGTCTTTAGAAAAAGAGAACTATTCATGTTATAACAATTTTTATTGATGTTAGTATATAGAAGAAAGGTCCTGATGGTAGATGGGTTATTGAGTTTCTGCCCAGTGAAATTTACCAGAGAGACAAGGATTGTTTTTTTTTCTGGTTTGTTTAATCCTACCCTGTCAGTTATTCTCTTCTGTACTGGATGAGGATGATAAAGCTTGAACTAGTTTACTGATGCTCCTGTTAAAGCAGCAGTGATGTTGTTACCATTCCATATCATGGAGTTCAGGAGAACATGATTTCATTATATTCAACCCTACAGAAAAACATGCACAACTGTGCCAAATAAAAATTTAACTTCCTGCAAAAAGCTTTTACAAAAATATGAATATGCTGAAAGTACTATTAACAATAAAACAATTGAGTTATTTCAAAATAAACAGGTGCATACTTCCTCAGAATACATATTGCACAGATTTTATCTACATCTTGAACAGCAACTTTTTTCATTTTTATAGGATATTTATTTATTTATATTTCAAATGTTTTCCTCTTTCCCAGTCCTCCCCCTTCAAACCCCATATCCCACCCCCTCTTCCTGCTTCTATTATGGTGCTCCCCCACCCACCCAACCACCCACAACTATATTTTAACTACCATATCCATTTCTTCCTTAAATTTCATATCCAGTTCTCATGTGGTCCTTGCTGTTTCTCTGCCCCTTGATTTCTCACTTCATTATACACGCGCCCCACCCCCCAAGAGCTAGGCACTTCCAAATGTCCAAATTTATGACATTTACATGGAAAACTAAACACAATAAAATGTGCACAAAGATGTTTTAAATGTGTTGTTTTAATTATTATTGATTAATTAATGGAAGTTCTTTTTCATCATGTAGCCTAACGTAATCTTTCTCTTTATTGTTATTCTCAACTTAATTTTATAGAATGAATCTGCATGCTGTTTCATTGAGTCATCAACCCAACCCCTAAAGAGATGAAAGTAGGAGGTGAGGTCTCTTAAGTGGTGGTAGAAACATGAGGGCATAGTTACTGAACGGAATTAGTACCTGTTCTAGGTTCATTTATGATATGATAAAATACCCTAATAAACGTCCCTGTGGTAAAGTCACAGAGGCAGGAGACTGAAAGCTGATCACATCCATCCATAGCCAGGACAGACAGAAATATTGCAAGCATGCTTCATTGCTTGCTTGTTTCTGCTCGACTTTGTTCTCTACTCTGATCCTATTTGGAAATGCATGTCTGTGGTGCCATTCACTATGAAATTGATCTTTCAACATCAACTAACTTAATGAAGATAATACATCATTGTCCTGAGACATGTCCATAGGTCAATCCAATGTATACAATCCTTCATTGAGACTTTCACCTTGGTGATTCTGCATTATAGCAAGTTGAGAATTAAAGCTAGTCATTTCAGTGGCCTAATAGAATAAGCCATTGCATTTCAGTAATCTTGGATTTTTCCACAGTGAATTAGTGTTGCCTATGAACCATTTACGAAGTGAATTACACAATAGTGAATTCATTAGTGCCTTTCATTGGACTTCCAAACCTTAAGTACTATGGCAAAAGAATATTCACCATTTGTAAGTTTCAAAGTCTATGGTAGTTTGTTATTGAATCCAAAACCAAGACTAAATGGATAAAGGTGATAAACGTATACATCATTTTATACCACTTTCTAAACTACTCCACTGACCTTATCAAGTTCTTTTTTTTTCCCCCTATTACTTATCAGTGTACCGGTTGGTTTTGTGTCAACTTGACACGGGCTGGAGTTATCACAGAGAAAGGAGCTTCAGTTGGGGAAATGCCTCCATGAGATCCAGCTGTAAGGCATTTTATCAATTAGTGATCAAGTTGGGAGAGCCCCTTGTGGGTGATACCATCTCTGGGCTGGAAGTCTTGGGCTTTATAAGAAAGCAGGCTGAGCAAGCCAGGGGAAGCAAGCCAGTAAGGAACATCCCTCCATGGCTCTGCATCAGCTCCTGCTTCCTGACCTGCTTGAGTTTCAGTCCTGACTTCCTTGGTGATGAACAGCAGTATGGAAGTGTAAGGTGAATAAACCCTTTCTTCCCCAACTGCTTCTTGGTCATGATGTTTGTGCAGAAATAGAAACCCTGACTAAGACAACCAGTAATTGTCATTTGGTGTTGGTCATTTATAAACTGTTGTGAGATAGGTTTTGATATCTCAAGTATAGAAGAGTCTGTGTTAGGAGTCTGAGATTCATGGGCACATATCAAACAGGGAGAAGGCTGGTACTAAGGAATGAGGTGAGAGCAGTATGACAAAAGCTTCAAGAAGCAGCATTCACAGACACACCCAGACCTTGGTGAGCACATCTAATTTTACTCAAAATGATTTAGAAGCTACTGGAGAATTGGGGGCAGAAGAATGATATAAGATAATCATCTGTGAGAATCACTCACTACTGTGAAAAGAATTAACATAGTTGCAAAATAAAATATAAAAACCTGTTAAGTGCAAATTAATGACAACTAGTTACCAAGGGAAGATGTTCAAGATGTGCCTGGATATCTGGGATGTCAACAGTAAAGGTGGTAAGGTGTGGCCAGAGACTGTGTCCTGAAAGTGTAACTGTGGATTGCTGATAGAACTCATAAGAGGAGGAAAGTGAAATGTGCCACAAATGACTCCAAGAAGATAGTACAACTCAAATAGGGAAAACCACAAATTTAACTTTCCCTACCTCTACTCGGTGGGACTCTGCCCCAGCTTGCCAAGAAACTCAAAAATTACATTTTTTCCAAAATGTGGATCCTGCAGTGCTTTTAAGAAGGATGAAAGAATACTCACAGGAGGAAATATGGAGACAAAGTGTAGAGCAGAGACTGAAGGAAAGGCCATCCAGAGACTGCCCCACCTGGGGATCCATCCCATCTTCAGCCACCAAACCTGACTCTATTGTGGATACTGAGAAGTACTTGCTGACAGGAGTCTGATATGGCTGTCATCTCAGGCGCTCTGCCAGAGCCTGACAAATACAGAGGAGGAAGCTCATAACCAACCATTGGACTGAGCTCAGCTCAGGGGTCCCTTATGGAGGAATTGGAGAAGGGACTGAAGGAGCTGAGTGGGTTTGCAGACTCATGGAGGGAGCAACAGTGTCAATAGGCCAGAGCCCCTGGAGTCCCCGGGGGCTGGACCACCAACCAAAGAATACACATGAAGCAACCCATGGCACTGGCCACCTATGTGGCAGAAAATGGCTTTGTTGGACATCAGTGGGAAGAGAGGCCCTCAGGCCTGAGGGTGTTCAATGCCACAGTATAGGAGAATGACAGGGCGGGAGGATGGGAGTGGGTGGGTGGGGGAGCACTCTTATAGAGGAAGTGGAAGGGGAGGATGGGATGGGGCTTCTGAAGGGGAGACATAGAAAGGGGAAAACATTTGAAATGTAAATAAAGAAAGTATTCAATGGGGGTGGGTGGATGATTTTTCTGGACAATGCTAGCATTTGGATTTTTTAAAAAATAAGTAAATTGCTTTTTTTAAATTTTTAATATTTTTTATTACGTATTTTCCTCAATTACATTTCCAATGCTATCACAAAAGTCCCCCATACCCCCCCCCACTTTCCTACCAACGCATTCCCATTCTTTTGGCCCTGGCATTCCCCTGTCTTGGGGCATATAAAGTTTGCAAGTCCAATGGGCCTCTCTTTCCAGTGATGGCCGACTAGGCCATCTTTCGATACATATGCAGCTAGAGACAAGAGCTCCGGGATACTGGTTAGTTCATCATGTTGTTCCAACTATAGGGTTGCAGATCCCTTTAGCTCCTTGGGTACTTTCTTTAGCTTCTCCATTGGGAGCCCTGTGATACATCCAATAGCTGACTGTGAGTATCCACTTCTGTGTTTGCTAGGCCCCGGCATAGTCTCACAAGAGACAGCTATATTTGGGTCCTTTCAGCAAAATCTTGCTAGTGTATGCAATGGTGTCAGCATTTGGAAGCTGATTATGGGATGGATCCCAGGATATGGCAGTCTCTAGATGGTCCATCCTTTAATCACAGCTCCAAACTTTGTCTCTGTAACTCCTTCCATGGGTGTTTTGTTCCCAATTCTAAGAAGGGGCATAGTGTCCACACTTTGGTCTTCATTCTTCTTGAGTTTCATGCGTTTAGCAAAATGTATCTTATATCTTGGGTATCCTAAGTTTTGGGCTAATATCCACTTATCAGTGAATACATATGGTGTGAGTTCCTTTGTGATTGTGTTACCTCACTCAAGATGATGCCCTCCAGGTCCATTCATTTGGCTAGGAATTTCATAAATTCATTCTTTTTAATAGCTGAGTAGTACTCGATTGTGTAAATGTACATATTTTCTGTATCCATTCCTCTGTTGAGGGGCATCTGGGGTCTTTCCAGTTTCTGGCTATTATAAATAAGGCTGCTATGAACATAGTGGAGCATGTGTCCTTCTTACCGGTTGGGACATCTTCTGGATATATGCCCAGGAGAGGTATTGCTGGATCCTCCAGTAGTACTATGTCCAATTTTCTGAGGAACCGCCAAACTGATTTCCAGAGTGGTTGTAAAAGCTTGCAATCCCACCAACAATGGAGGAGTGTTCCTCTTTCCCCACATCCTAGCCAACATCTGCTGTCACCTGAATTTTTGATCTTAGCCATTCTGACTGGTGTGAGGTGGAATCTCAGGGTTGTTTTGATTTGCATTTCCCTGATGATTAAGGATGTTGAACATTTTTTCAGGTGCTTCTCTGCCATTCTGTATTCCTCAGGTGAGAATTCTTTGTTCAGTTCTGAGCCCCATTTTTTAATGGGGTTATTTGATTTTCTGGAGTCCACCTTCTTGAGTTCTTTATATATATTGGATATTAGTCCCTTATCTGATTTAGGATAGGTAAAGATTCTTTCCCAATCTGTTGGTGGTTTTTTTTGTCTTATTGATGGTGTCTTGGCCTTGCAGAAGCTTTGGAGTTTCATGAGGTCCCACTTGTCAATTCTCGATCTTACAACACAAGCCATTGCTGTTCTATTCAAGAATTTTTCCCCTGTGCCCATATCTTCAAGGCTTTCCCCCACTTTCTCCTCTATAAGTTTCAGTGTCTCTGGTTTTATGTGAAGTTCCTTGATCCACTTAGACTTGACCTTAGTACAAGGAGATAGGAATGGATCGATTCGCATTCTTCTACATGATAACAACCAGTTGTGACAGCACCATTTGTTGAAAATGCTGTCTTTCTTCCACTGGATGGTTTGAGCTCCCTTGTTGAAGATCAAGTGACTGTAGGTGTGTGGGTTCATTTCTGGGTCTTCAATTCTATTCCATTGGTCTACTTGTCTGTCACTATACCAGTACCATGAAGTTTTTATCACAATCGCTCTGTAGTAAAGCTTTAGGTCCAGCATGGTGATTCCACCAGAGGTTCTTTTATCCTTGAGAAGAGTTTTTGCTATCCTAGGTTTTTTGTTATTCCAGATGAATTTGCAGATTGCACTTTCTAATTCATTGAAGAATTGAGTTGGAATTTTGATGGGGATTTCATTGAATCTGTAGATTGCTTTTGGCAAGATAGCCATTTTTACAATGTTGATCCTGCCAATCCATGAGCATGGGAGATCTTTCCATCTTCTGAGATCTTCTATAATTTCTTTCTTCAGAGACTTGAAGTTTTTATTATACAGAACTTTCACTTCCTTTGTTAGAGTCAAGCCAATATTTTATATTATTTGTAACTATTGAGAATGGTGTTGTTTCCCTAATTTCTTACTCAGCCTGTTTATTCTTTGTGTAGAGAAAGCCCATTGATTTGATTGAGTTAATTTTATATCCAGCTACTTCAACAAAGCTGTTTATCAGGTTTAGGATTTCTCTGGTGGAATTTTTAGGGTCACTTATATATACTATCATATCATCTGCAAAAAGTGATATTTTGACCTCATCTTTTCCAATTTGTATCCCTTTGATCTCCTTTTGTTGTCGAATTGCTCTGGCTAGGACTTCAAGTACAATGTTGAATAAGTATGGAGAGAGTGGACAGCCTTGTCTAGTCCCTGATTTTAGAGGGATTGCTTCAAGCTTCTCACCATTTACTTTGATGTTGGCTACTGGTTTGCTGTAGATTGATTTTATCATGTTTAGGTATGGGCCTTGAATTCCTGATCTTTCCAAGACTTTTATCATGAATGGGTGTTGGATTTGTCAAATGCTTTTTCCACATCTAACGAGATGATCATGTGGTTTTTGTCTTTGAGTTTGTTTATATACTGGATTACGTTGATGGATTTCCGTATATTGAACCATCCCTGCATCCCTGGGAGGAAACCTACTTGATCAGGATGGATGATTGTTTGGATGTGTTCTTGGATTCTGTTAGCAATAACTTTATTGAGGATTTTTGCATCAATGTTCATAAGGGATATTGGTCTGAAGTTTTCTATCTTTGTTGGGTCTTTTTGTGGTTTAGGTATCAGAGTAATTGTGGCTTCATAGAATGAGTTGGGTAGAGTACCTTCTGTTTCTATTTTGTGGAATAGTTTGTGAAGAACTGGGATTAGATCTTCTTTGAAGGTCTGATAGAACTCTGCACTAAACCCATCTGGTCCTGGGCTTTTTTTGGTTGGGAAACTATTAATAACTGCTTCTATTTCTTTGGGGGATATAGGGCTGTTTAGATCATTAACCTGATCTTGATTCAACTTTGGTACCTGGTATCTGTCTAGAAACATCTCCATTGCATCCAGGTTCTCCAGTTTTGTGGAGTATAGCCTTTGGTAGAAGGATCTGATGGTGTTTTGGATGTCTTCAGGATCTGTTGTTATGTCTCCTTTTTCATTTCTGATTTTGTAAATTAGAATGCTTTCCCTGTGCCCTCTAGTGAGTCTGGCTAAGGGTTTATCTATCTTGTTGATTTTCTCAAAGAACCAGCTCCTTGATTGGTTGATTCTTTGAATAGTTCTTCTTGTTTCCACTTGAATGATTTCACCCCTGAGTTTGATTATTTCCTGCTGTCTACTCCTCTTGGGTGAATTTGCTTCCTTTTGTTCTAGTGCTTTTAGGTGTGTTGTCAAGCTGCTAATGTGTGCTCTTTCTAGTTTCTTTTTGGAGGCACTCAGAGCTATGAGTTTTCCTCTTAGAAATGCTTTCATTGCGTCCCATAAGTTTGGGTATGTTGTGGCTTCATTTTCATTGAACTCTAAAAAGTCCTTAATTTCTTTCTTTATTCCTTCCTTGACCAAGGTATCATTGAGAAGCGTGTTGTTCAGTTTCCACGTGAAGGTTGGCTTTCTATTATTTATTTTGTTATTGAAGATCAGCCTTAGTCCATGGTGATCTGATAGGATGCATGGGACAATTTCAATATTTTTGTATCTGTTGAGGCCTGTTTTGTGACCAATTATGTGGTCAATTTTGGAGAAGGTACCATGAGGTACTGAGAAGAAAGTATATCCTTTTGTTTTAGGTTAGAATGTTCTGTAGATATCTGCCAGATCCATTTGATTCATAACTTCTGTTAGTTTCACTGTGTCCCTGTTTAGTTTCTGTTTCCATGATCTCTCCATTGGTGAAAGTGGTGTGTTGAAGTCTCCCACTATTATTGTGTGAGGTGCAATGTGTGCTTAGAGCTTTACTAAAGTTTCTTTAATGAATGTGGCTGCCTTTGTATTTGGAGCATACATATTCAGAATTGATAGTTCCTCTTGGAGGATTTTACCTTTGATGAGTATGAAGTGCCCCTCCCTGTCTTTTTTGATGACTTTGGGTTGGAAGTCAATCTTATCAGATATTAGAATGGCTACTCCAGCTTGTTTCTTCATACCATTTGCTTGGAAAATTGTTTTCCAGCCTTTCATTCTGAGGTAGTGTCTATCTTTTTCTCTGAGATGAGTTTCCTGTAAGCAGCAAAATGTTGGGTCTTGTTTGTGTAGCCAGTTTGTTAGTCTATGCCTTTTTATTGGGGAGTTGAGTCCATTGATATTAAGAGATATTAAGGAAAAGTAATTGTTGCTTCCTGTTATTTTTGTTGTTAAAGTTGGCATTCTGTTCTTGTGGCTGCCTTCTTTTGGGTTTGTTGAGGGATTACCTTCTTGTAATCCCGTCCTTGTGTGGGTTTTTTTCTGTTATTATCCTTTGAAGGGCTGGATTCGTGGAGAGATAATGTGTGAATTTGGTTTTGTCGTGGAATACTTTGGTTTCTCCATCTATGTTAATTGAGAGTTTGGCTGGGTATAGTAGCCTGGGCTGGAATTTGTGTTCTTTTAGTGTCTGTATAACATCTGTCCAGGATCTTCTGGCTTTCATAGTCTCTGGTGAAAAATCTGGTGTAATTCTGATAGGCTTGCCTTTATATGTTACTTGGCCTTTTTCTCTTACTGCTTTTAGTATTCTATCTTTATTTAGTTAATTTGTTGTTCTGATTATTATGTGTCGGGAGGTATTTCTTTTCTGGTCCAGTCTATTTGGAGTTCTGTAGGCTTCTTGTATGTATGTTCATGGGCATCTCTTTCTTTAGATTTGGGAAGTTTTCTTCTATAATTTTGTTGAAGATGTTTGCTGGTCCTTTGAGTTGAAAATCTTCATTCTCATCCACTCCTATTATCCATAGGTTTGGTCTTCTCATTGTGTCCTGGATTTCCTGGATGTCTTGAGTTAGGATCTTTTTGCATTTTCCATTTTCTTTGATTGTTGTGCCGATATTCTCTATGGAATCTTCTGCACCTGAGATTCTCTCTTCCATCTCTTGTATTCTGTTGCTGATACTCGCATCTATGGTTCCAGATTTCTTTCCTAGGGTTTCTATCTCCAGCGTTGCCTCACTTTGGGTTTTCTTTATTGTGTCTACTTCCCTTTTTAGGTCTTGGATGGTTTTATTCAATTCCATCACCTGTTTGGTTGTGTTTTCCTTCAGTTCTTTAAGGGATTTTTGTGTTTCCTCTTTAATGTCTTCTACCTGTTTGGTTATGTTTTCCTGCAATTCTTTAAGGGATTTTTGTGCTTCCTCTTTAATGTCTTCTACTTGTTTAGCAGTGTTCTCCTGTATTTCTTTAAGTAAGTTATTAAAGTCCTTCTTGATGTCCTCTACCATCATCATGAGATATGCTTTTAAATCCAGGTCTAGCTTTTCGGGTGTGTTGGGGTGCCCTGGACTGGGCGAAGTGGGAGTGCTGGGTTCTGATGATGGTGAGTGGTCTTGTTTTCTGTTAGTAAGATTCTTATGTTTACCTTTCGCCATCTGGTAATCTTTGGAGTTAGTTGTTATAGTTGTCTCTGTTTAGAGATTGTTCTTCTGGTGATTCTGATTAATGTCTATCAGCAGACCTAGGAGACAGGCTCTCTCCTCTGAGTTTTAGTGGTTAGAGCACTCTCTGATGGCAAGCTCTCCTCTTACAGGGAAGGTGCACAGATATCTGGTGTTTGGACCTCCTCCTGGCCGAAGAATAAGGCCCAAAACAGGACCTTTCCCAGATGCTGTGTTGCTTTGGCAGGTCACAGAAGCTGTCAGCTTCTGTGGTGCATACTCTCACCTGTGCAGACTAAGTTCCTACGTTCGGTGGAGTCCCGGATCCAAGATGGCGCTCCCTGCTCCTGCTGCAGAGGGCTCCCGTGCAGGGCGGACCACTGTCCTTCGGCTGGGAAGGTGCCGGATGTCTGCGGCCCCAAAAGGGTGCTGCCTTAGTGGCTCTGTGGCTCCCGCCTGTCTCAGAAGATGTCTGCCTCTGTGGTGCACACTCTCACCTGTGCAGACTAAGTTCCTAAGTTCTGTGGAGTCCCGGAACCAAGATGGTGCTCCCTGCTCCTGAGGCAGAGGGCTCCCGTGCAGGGCAGACCACTGTCCTCAGGCTATAAGTAAATTTCTTATTGACAGCCAAAAAAATACATTTTCCCAATGTTGTACTTGATGATACAATGTTTCTTTTTATTTGATAATATCTTTGTAGTTAGTACTAAACTCATTATTGTAGAATAAATGTATAAATGCTCCCCAAAGGCTGGTATCATTAGGGATTTTTCCCCAGGATATGGAGTTACAAGTAAGGGTAGATACTTTAAAAGACCTTTAAAGAGTGGGGCCTGTTTGAATGACATTAGGTCACTGGAATCATGCCATTGAAAGAAATATTGGAATACTGACTTCTTTTTTCCTCTCTGGTTGTTTTTCATATACCATGAAGGGAGCAAGTTTGCTCGCCACCAACATATTAGCCTTGCTCAGGTCACACTAATGTGGTAGAGCACCAAATAGCAAAAACCTTTGAAACTTTGAGTCAAATATATTCTTAAATTATTCACAGGAGCATAAAGATAACATCTTTGTGAAGTTCCATATCTTAATATGATTGTGCTGAATGATTTCTCGCTATTTACCAAGGATAGGCACTATTTCATTCAGGAATCTCTTCAAGATTGATCTAATTTTCAGTTGAAGCACAGTAAATAAAACATTGAACTGGTCATGAAGTTGGTTCTTCAAATAAGTCTACGACTTTGAAGTTCTTTGTTTCTTTTTTGTGCATCAGGTGTAGTGACTTCTACCTGCTCTTTCAGTGGGCGAATGCATATGCAAACTATCTCACAAATGTTTGGTAATTGGTTAACTGCATACTGCATAGTTGCTATATCCGGAAATGATTTTGTTCTCTTATTTACCACCTACTGATTTTTTCATGAGGCTAAATCTTGTAATTCTATTTCTGCCTTTTAATGGTTTTATCTATTTTTAATTAAGCTTCTCTAGAAATATTTAACTTTGAAGCCTAAACACATTTTCTAATTAAAGCATCAGGACACAGCCTGGAATTATCCCCTGGCTAATTTTTCCTAATCTATTTACTTTAATTTTCCTTAGAGAGTAAGTTTGAACTGAAGCATGAATAATAATAAAAAACAAAATGTTGTTTCCACCTGAACTTAAAAATTCAACAGAAAGAACTCATCAGCTGCCATTAGTACTGAAACCCAGATGGTCAGAGGAGACAGACCATCACCTGATTTTATTAATTTCTTAAGGAAATGCTTAATGTTGAGATGGAGTCCTTGGAAATGGACCCCACATATGTTCTTTCCAGAGGTTAGTGTAATTAATTCTGGGAGAGTGGTAATTTGAATGCATCACCACTGTTTATCTAAAGAGAACAGGTACAATATGTTCTGACACAGTGCAGTGCACACCATAAACCTGACCCCTTTAACATGAATTCAAGTGCCAGTTAATATCTGTACATGAATTGCATTCTTAGAATTGTAAGCATGAATTACCTGCTGTAAGTAGTGCTTTGTCATTCACTCAAAAAACTTGTATATATTCTGATTACATGTCTACTCCTGTCCTTAAGGATATACCTATTTAATTTTTCTAAATCATTTATAAGTTAAATAAATAAACCTAAGGCTAACTTAGATGAACTTTGACTAACAACCCCAATAAAGAATATGCTAAAACTTAAGAGTGGAAACAGTGTGGCTTGGAAGTGAAAGGGTTCTCAAATCTCCATTGCAGCTCACAGGTTTGAGGGAGTGATTGGTTTTCAAAGGCTGTGTAACCTTATCAGTGGAGATTAATCCACTAGTGGATTTAAAATGTGATGTCATTATTGGGAGGTGTTAGAGAGAAGGAGGTAGGACACAGGTATGGAGGGTGTAGGTCATTGGGGATGTGCCATGGAAAGGTCCTTCTTGTCCACAATTCCTTCTCCTTAGTCACTATGCTTTAAGTTTATATGACAGAGAGGAGATTTTGGTCAATTTGTCTCCCTCCTATAATGTTCTGTCTCACTGTAGCCCAGAAACAAGAATCCAGTGTCATGTTCTCTGGAGTAGCTTGCCAACCATCAATTATGCTATTACATGTGCATTTATGAGGCACCATCGGCGGGATAGATGATGTCAAACGAGAATGGCTGATGATGGTTTCTATTGCCTGGATCATTTCATCTTAAAACATATCTTTATTTTCTCCTTCAGCTCATTGACTAGCACAGACTTGGGTCTTGCTTTCTGATTTCCCATAATATCCTAGACAGAGTAGATGCTGACCAAAACTCACAGGTTAAGATATCAGCCAACAAGTCTGTCTGCATTGAATAAAACAAAAACAGGGAAGGCATATGCCAACCAAGACAAATGTTTATATTGTTAGCTAATTATATACTACTTTTGTATACGATGTAGCCACAGCTTCTCATTCAAATTCAAGCAAATATATAAAAAAGTCTAAGTAGCCATGCCTCTAATCCCAACTGCTTAGGAGACTGAGAGCTCACAAGTTTAGGACTATGTGCTATACAACAAGTTAAATGCAAGGCTTGGAACCTTAGGGAGACCCTGTCTCAAAACAAACAACAAACCAAAAAAAAAAAGTGAGAAAGGGGGTTGTAGATATAGCTCAATGGTAGAGCATTTCCCCCAGTATGTGGGAGGCTCGGGGCTCAATACCCAGCACCACAAAAATACATTCAAATAACACTGAACATCAGTGAAAGTTTACATCAGTGCCAGTTTTCCTAATAGATATGCGTCTGCTAAAGATGCAAAAGTAGCAGAACTGTGAAAACTGAGATGATGCAGTGTGTCCACATGGCTGATACATACATAGTAGGTCACAGATGAGGTCACATTTCATTCTTCTATTTTAGAATCATATAAGTGCGCATACTTAACTCCACTATTTTTATGACATAACTTCATAACTGGGTTAATTTCCTAAAGCTGATGTAGTGAATCACCAAAATTTGGTAGTAAGAATAAGTATATTCTCAGTTCTAAAGAGGCTAGAATCTCAGATCAGGAGCACCACTCTGATATCTAGCTAATGGCAGAGTTCTATACTTCCGGACTACTTACAAAAGAGCCTTTCCTCTTCTAGTATCTGGTGGCTTCTCATATTCTCTACCTTATCACTCTACTTTTCAAGCCCAGCATCTTCAGATCTATCCGTACTGTTCATACCTTGTGTTCTCCCCCAACCTCTCGTGTGTGTGTGTGTGTGTGTGTGTGTGTGTGTGTGAGAGAGAGAGAGAGAGAGAGAGAGAGAGAGAGAGAGTCAAGGTTTGAATATGGCATTTACTTCCTCCTCATACCCATAGGGTGATGTGCAAAATGTATGGTTCATGGCTGATAATGGTGTTGAGAAGCAAATAGAACAAGAGTTATAGCCTCATCACTGAGTTAATCTTCACTTGAATTCCTACTGAAAGACTATTAGATGGGATCTTGCAGCTGGACTTTGGCTAGTTTGTGGGTTCTCTTATACTCTACCCTTTCACCCCCTAACAATAGATATGAGAGAAAAAATGATGATGAAGAAAGGGGGAAAAATCTCTGAATAAAGTCAGGAGTTGGACAGGGGGTGACATTATCCTTAGACAACTTCCTATTGATTGAGGGTATTGAGTTCTTTGGGGCAAGTTTGTCTTCACTGCCAGGATATCTAATTTCTTTTTTGCATATGATTACTTTACAAATTGCAGCCAACAGCAACCAACAACTAATCAATCACCCACCAGCAACCAACCCTACCTCTCAGGGCTCTAACATTTACATACCTTCTTAAAAGTCCTCAGAATTGCAAATGTCACAAAATCACAAAAACTATCTGTAGCTGGACAAACCACACCACTGCTAGAACACAAGGAAAATCATAATCAGCTGCTGTGGACAATCTGAAGCAGCCCCATATTTCACAGTTGGAATTAAAGTGAAAACATATTCATATAATATTTCCATGTTTTTTAAGAACCCAAAATTCGAGAATTCTCACTACAGCATCTTGTTGAAGGGGACGCATCACTGGGGGCCCAAAGCTGTAAGCACTTCTTAGTTATGCCCAATACTGAAGACAGTTGTAGTTTGTGTTTGGCCTTCCAAACAGAGATCTTCAGAGAGAGAGAGATGATGATGAACTTGTGATAAAGGAATTAATACTTAGTGAGGTGCAGTAGTCATTACTCTTTTGGTAAGAAAATAAATTGGAATTCAACTTCTTCACTTACCTCCTGCTTTATCTCTTGAGTTAAGATACACAGTTCCTGTGTTTGAGTGTGGTATCTAGAGAACTGCTGGATGTGAAATGGCGAGCTAGAGGGCTTAGCTCACTCCTGCACTGTCGGTACTGACAGAGCCACATCTTGCAAAGCTTCGAACTCATAAAAAAAGCACAAATGCATAAACTTATGGATTATCAAAGGATGAGCAATAAAGAATCTTAGGCTCTTCAGAGTAACACTGGCGAGATATCTATATAACAATATTCATTCCTACTGCCACTGTGGAGTTGGGGGTGGGGAACAGGTGAAGAATGAACCCCCAGTGCATGGCAGGCATTCTACCAACCATAGTAATAACACAAAAAGTAAGAAAATGCCATGATAAATGTTTGCTCAATTAAAAAAATTAGTTTTCAAGGGCACTGAAAAAATAAAATGTAAACCCACCAAATGAAAGCATCTAAAAACAGATGCTTTCTACATGACATCATAAAATAATAAATTTAAATTGAGAATAGTTTACAGCTAACACTTGAATTGGCAGAATGGAGTGAATGCAAGATTGACTTTGGATAAAACATGAAGTCTCTAAAGAAGAAAGGACTTCAGGGCTGAAAGGTCGCAGACCTCAATATGTGATATTCTTTTCTGATAACAAGTCAAATCAGTACAACCACTGTAGTTCCCTCATCAGGAAAGACATTTAGAGGAGCGTCACACTATTTAGTGCCTGCCTAAGACAATGCAGTATAATAGAAAATACAGAAACTTTTCATGCAATTAAAATGCCAATTAAATTACTGTCTGAAGGCAAGCGCGTAAAAGGCTGCTTCAGGAGAAGTCCCGACAAACTTCTTATGCAATCTACATGACTCATCACCATCCTGTGCTAAGGAGAATGGAACAGGCAAACATTCAGTGTTCCCATGACATAAAGAGTTCTTCCACATCACAGCTTCCTGCAGCTCACACAGGATGATTTCCTTGTAAACCGTCTTATTTAATTTTTTGACAGAACCACAGCTGCTTTGAATCTCCAAATTCAAAATTCCCAGGAAAATAGTGATTGTCCTATGGTCAACAGGTCTGCAGTTTCTCACTTACCCTTCCCAGGTGGCCAATTGTTTCAGTTAGTAACCTGGTTTCTTTCCACATTACAGCCAGAACTGCCAAATCTATAGAAGTGACCTCTGACAGAGACACCCTTGGCCAAGGAATAGTGCCAGAGAATTATAGAAATCGTCAGGGATAAAGCCTATAGAAAGTAGCTTGAATCATTAAGAAAATATCAACCCTGAAAGGAAATGGATCTGTATGAGAGTAGAGATGGGATGAAACTGGGAGGAGTGAATGGAGGGGAAACTGTGTTCCGGATATACTATGTGAGAAAAACATTCATGTTAAATAAAACTGGAAAAAAATAAATGTCAACCTGTGTTCAAATAGCCCTGTTGGCCTGGGAGTCCATGCAATAAACAAACATAAACTAAAGCTGTATCATGTAATGAGAGACAAAACTCTGCTCTCAAAACTATGCTTGCCAGAAACTTTTCTCTCCTTATAATGCAGCTATTGTACTTTAATCTATGGACACCTGACCAGGTTCTCAGTGATAAACTTTATAGGAATGGATTAGCTAGAGAGAATATTGGATGAGTTCCATAGTACCCAAGTCCAGACAATATTCATCAAATGGTCTGAAACTCATAAAGGAAATTTTAACATGATTTTAATTTTCTAGTGTACATAACTATGGTAATTGAAATAATAGTAGGTAAAACTCCATGTGTTGAGCACAATGTTAGTTTCCTTGTAGAGACTAACATACTTGCTGGCAGCCTTATGTGAACACTGCTCCAGTCCTCAAAAGACTGGGGAGAACACAGCTGTTTTCACCAGGTGGTTGAGCTCCTCTGCAAACAACGGGCAGAGACGAAGTTGAGTCCTGGATGTCTGGCTCTGGAGAGACTGTAAATGTTTGCTTTAGGTAGTTTCCTTTGTTGTATCAGATATAAGTATGCTTCTAAAAATACTAGTTTTATTTGATTCTTAAGGATTTCATATATAAATACTATATTGACATCATTTCCCTTTCCTCTCCTCCCTACAATTCTCTCTGCATCCCTCTCACCCCTCCTCAAATATATTTGCCTCTTATTCTTTATGATGGCTATATATATGTAAATATGTATATAAAAATGTAAAATACCCTCTGATGAAATAATTTAGAGTTATGTACATATGCTTAGGGCTTTGGGAATTGTATAACCTATCGGAATCTCTCTACTGAAATAGACTGATGCTTCCTCTCTTAGAAACTACTAATTTCCTGTAGCTTTTATGGGGTGGTCCCTTATAAGGATTCCCTCATCCACAGGACATGTCAATTTGTGTTGTCATATTTTATGTCTTGGTTAGATGATCACATTTTTGCAATTTTCTGGGTACATTTTACGAGTCTTATATAAAAGACTATCTAAAAATGAATACTCTTTCCTGGTCCCCTGGTTCTTACAATCTTTTCCCCCATGTTAACTGATGTTCCCTTGGCCTTATGTGCAGGTGTTGTGTTGTAGATATACCAGTTGGAGCTGTGCTCTCCACAAGCAGTTGTTCTCTGCATTTTGACCAGTTGTGATTTCTGCAATGGTCACTGTCTGCTGCAAAAAGAAGCTCCTTTGATAAGGAGTGAGAACTACACTCATTGGTGGGTTCAAGGAAAGGTATTTAGAATTCACTTAGAAATTGTACTGGTTTACTGAAGTACCAGTAGTGAGTTCTCTTCTAGGATCCATCAGTAAGGGGCTCGGCTTATGGTACCAAACATAAAATCTCTTCTATTGAGCAAACATTAAGTCCAGTTATGTGACTGTTGGTTACCTAAGTAAATCAGTGTCGCTGTTTGACCTTTTTAGGAGATCTTGCTATTCTGGTCATTGTTTCTCCTTGGCATTACAGCTACTGATTGCTTCCTCCTATGGCAACTTGCAGCCATGGCTGGGACTCCTCTGACCTGAAGGTGAAAAGGGGGTTCTGATACCTGGTATTGTGATTGCTTTTGTTAGATAGTATATGGCTCTTTAGGGTATTATTAGCCCAAAAGCCATAGTGGTCATTTGAACTCTCTCTCTCTTTCTCTCTCTCTCTCTCTCTCTCTCTCTCTCTCTCTCTCTCTCTCTCTGTGTGTGTGTGTGTGTGAACATATATATGTGAGATTTTAAATAAATCTAAAATAATGTGATTCCCTATAGCATTTCTAAACACCCTTAGTGTTAGTTTATCTCACCTCCTTTCCCTCTCTGTTGCTATCTGTCCATTTTTCCAGACACAGGGTTTCACCATGTGGTCCAGGCTGGTCTGGAATGAACTTCCCATAGGAGGCTGACCTTGAAGTCATTGAGACACAGTTTTTTCTTCAAAAACATAAATGTATATATTTTTTAATTAAGTTGATTCAGAAATAATGATTCTGAAGTTTCAAAGCTAAGTTGTATTCCTTGACAAATAGTACATAGGAAATTTTATAAATGTAGAACAAAAAAAAAAAGATCCAAAAACATAGACTGCACTTTTAGCTAATAGAAATCATACAACAGCATGCTGCTTTATGACAGTCACAGGGTCACCAAACCATTATAATTATATATAATATACTAATAGTAGTTTTTTATTACTAACCATGCCAAACCCTTACCAGGTGACAGAATGAAAAATCCAAGTTAGAACATGTATAAATGAAATGGAAACAATAAACAAAATCACAGAAGTACTTTATCAGATATTATGTAATACAAATTTTATGTTATAAAGGCCTGATTCAAAAAAAATTAGATGCAATGCTTACTAGAAATATCACTGTTGTTTACAGAGTATGCTAAGATTCCAAACCGCAGTTTACCTCCTTTGGTGCCCTGCCATGCAACTTCTTCTATTTCTTTGCTTGGCAAATGATTATACAGAAGTGGTTTAATAGAGATTAAATTAACAAATATTTTTAATTAATGGGCCCTGAGGTTTTTGATGCTAGATTTGGCAAAATAGTTTGGCTTCTGTGTGTAATCAACTGTGCCTTGCTTATTGCTCCTGAATTTTAAAGACTGTGCCCTTGCAGAGTGGCATGGATTAGAGCAAGGGTTCGGGTTGTCAGAACATTACATGTTTATTTGAATGCTCACGAAGATTTCAATGAATGTAATAGCAGTAAATTACACACTGATGATTCAGCCTCCTGTTCAGCTTGGTATTTTCAGGAAAAGTCAGTTACCTTAGCAACTAGTCTATCACATGGGACATGCTGTTGCATGCATAATGTCTCAGAGTCAAAAGCTTTTCCCTCTGGAAGAAATCATACCACAAAACAGGAAAGTAAATATCATCTTTTGCATAATGAATTATGTTACTTGTCTCTGTGGTAGGTAGGAAATTTCTATTTACTTTAGTTTTCTTTGCTTCTATTCTGTCAAAAATTACAGAAATGGAAAAAAGTAAACTATATATCATAAGTATATAAAGTAAATAAGCCTGAATCATTACATATTAACTGGTTTGAAAACTCAGGTAACCAAATCATTTGGAATAAATTACAACAAATTTAGCTTTAAATTTTTAAATAACACATCATTAGCTTTAAACAAGAGACAGTATTTTTATCCTAGTTCAGTACAAAAAAAATTGTATGATAGTGTGATAATTTAGGATAATACTGCAGATGAAAAGCAGTATATAATAGTGGAAATATTGTGTCAGGATTATTGCTGCATTACAGAGACAAATCTTACAAATTTCAATAATAATATATACTTTTAATTTTTAAGGCTTCACTTGTTTCATTAATATTTGAGATTGACTCAACTCTCTCTGTAGCCCTGGCTAGCCTTAAGCTCCAGATCTGCTTGCCTCAGGTTTTTAGTGCTGGGATTACAGGCATACACTTTCATTCCTGACTTTAAAAGTATTTATGTAAGTATCATATGAGGAAAATATATCCACTATCAACTTCTCAATCACAAACACTTTAAATATTTGTAAGTGTTTACCTTTACATAGCTCATGTCCTAGTTGAGAAAACAAAAAAGGCATGAAATCAACAAGGTAATTATATTGTATTCATTCCCATAGAGATTATGTAACAAAGTTCCTTTCCCTCTACATCTCCCCTTTTCTTTCCTTCTGGAAGTTTTTGTTCCTGAAACTGTTAGATGCCATGCAGAGAGACAAGGTTGCTGATTTTCCAACCAGTGAGGGTGACTGAAACCCATGCAGGAGAGATCCTGCAGTGGGAAAGGACAGAGGAACGGGGCAGGTCACACTCAGGGGTCATATAAAAAAGGACAAAGAAAACCTGACTTCTCAGCCTTCAAAAGGGAAGTAATAAATTCTGAAAATGAAAAAGCTGTAATGTATCTTAGATTACTGGATTGAAATAGAATGTGTTTCTTTCAATGTATTTGTAGATGAGCTTAGAAATGACTATATATTATACCCAATATATTTTGTCATATGTAATTATATATTTCAATGTATTATATGGTATATAATTATGCATTTTATTTGGGCTGTTTTCAAGTATAAAGATATATCACAGATAAATGCCACATGAAGTAGGAATAACAGACAAAAACTAAAATATGTAAAAGCTGACGTTATCTTTGTTAAGTGTATTTCAGTATGGGTCAACTAACTGTAGCAAACATACTGACCCAATGTCAGATGTTAATACTAGAAAATACCGAGTCTCTATATTATCTTTTCAGTTATTCTATTAATCAAAAATATTCCTACAAAATATAGCATATTAAGAATTAAAATCCAACTTGGGAGGCAGAGGCAGGCAGATTTCTGAGTTCGAGGCCAGCCTGGTCTACAAAGTGAGTTCCAGGACAGCCAGGGCTATACAGAGAAACCTTGTCTCGAAAAAAGAAAAAAAGAAAAAAAAAAGAATTAAAATCCAGAACACAGTTGCGATTACTTGGATTGTGTGATTTCAAGATTTATTATACAATTACAATAAACAAGAGACAGTCTGAGACTAGTGGAAGAATAGTGGTAAGAATCTTAGATATCTGAGCCCATAAACAGGAAACTGCAGATGAGATCAGCTGATTGACATTTTCTAATTGCCAAGGTTAGGTTACAATGAATTCTTTAAAAATACAGTGCAGGGATATTTGAACACCATTAAAAATAATCTTATTCATTACATTTGGTCATACACAAGTTAAAGTAAAAAATAGGTCATAGATTCAAAGTGAAAGCCAAAATTATTTTCTAGAGAAAATACCAGTGATGTGTGTGACCTTAAAGTAAGGATAATGGTTAAGACAGAAACATGTCAGCTATATAGAAAATTAAATTGTTGAACTTTACCAAACTAATATGTTTTTCTCTCTTCAGTAGAAAATTTAGAAAACAAGAAAGGACATAATGACAGGGATTTGCACTTTCTGAAGGGCTTTCTCTCTCTCTCTCTCTCTTGCTCTCACTCTGTGTGTGTGTGTGTGTGTGTATGCTCGAGAGCATGTGCATGTGCCTGCCCACAAACACCCACACATATATGTGCACATGTATATTTTTTGACTAGTTGTACTAGATGCCACCATTGCAAGCTGTTTTCCTTGAATCCTTTGCCATTTTAGCAAACTCTATTGTGCCAGTTTCTCCTTTCTTTCTTTCTTTTTTCTTTTCTTTTCAATTATTTTTTCAGTCTGTGTGTGTGTGTGTGTGTGTGTGTGTGTGATAGAGAGAGAGAGAGAGAGAGAGAGAGAGATCCAGAGCCATATAGCCTACTGTCTCTGTTTTACAAGGTCCACATTTCAGAGAATCATGCTTATACACTGTTAATTAAATTATTTTTGTTGCAACATATGTGAGAAAGTAGCTCACAAATAGCACTTAGGAAAAAGTCTATTATATGTTTGATGATAAGAAAGGAAGGCAATTCTTTTTCTTCCTTTGGTTGTGCATTAGAGTTTCTGATGAGGGAGTCAGACAGCTATATGAGTCTTTAATAAAATTAACCTTCTGCTTCAATCAACCATCATCAAATTGGGAATTTTTCTAAACCTGTAATTTGATTAAGTGTTTAAATTGTTCCTCAGTATTTCAAAATGCAATCTAAAGCATCTGAAAAAAAAAAGGATAGGTACGATGTCTTGTCACATTTGATGCTCTCAGTCTCTAATTAAAGATTCCATGCAAGACTACTAATGCATTGCTCTCTCTTAAGGTTCAGCACCTTGGTGTAAAATCCCAAGAAATAATTGCATCCTTGCTTGCTGCCAGCACTGGAGAGGGAGGTTGTTCAGATTCCAAGGGATGGCATGTCTTTATAGCCTAACATTCCTTAAAGCTGTGATTTTATATGTTACTCTGTCTCTTGTTCTCAATTCCCATGGTTAAATACAGCCCTACTTATGTATGGGGATATTATACATAGTTTTATAAATAAAAAGCAATTTGGTTTTTTGCTAAAAATTACAAAGTTTTATGGGCATGCCTTCAGTCCCAAGATAGGAAGTTGAAGCAGGGGGATTACAAGCTCTATACTAGCTTTGAACTGCATAGATGTTAAGATAGGATGAACCTAGCTTAAGAAAAAGATCTTATGAATTTGAATAATGAGTGAAACTTCCTAAATATAATACAAAATGTAAATATATATGTATAAATTTACAAAGGCCATGATTGGTAGATTTACAATTCTAAAATTTATATTTTAGATTTCATTCTAAATTCTAAAATTCATATTTCAATACAACTAAAAGTCCTGGAGCAAATTAAAAGTTGAAGATCAAATGACCAAATATGTCCATAGGTTATAGTTTCTAAATGATTGATTTAGTTAATTCAGTTTTATATTTTTAAATGTACTATAAGATGTTTACTCTTACTACTGCCAAAAAAAATTTAATGTTTTTTATTTTTTATCATCCATTGTAAACATTCAGTTATGACCATTTTGTTTTCTTTAGACACACTATTTATTAGTTATTTTCTGAATTGTTGAGCATGGTCAATGTAAATGGCCTTTCTTTCTGTACTTTCTTCTAACTCTAGAATGAAAGGGAACAGTGTAGAGATTCCAAGATTTTTACTGTTACTTTAGATATGTTTAGCCATTTGCTTTTATCGTACTACCTTTGTATTATATAGTCTTGTTATAATATGTGTGTTTGTTTATACTTGTGATATACCCATAATTATAATTATAACTTCCATTATAGAAAAAAAGAAATAATGCTATTATTTTATTATGTAATACTAAATATTAATGTGCAAGTATTAAAATATGTAGAAGTCAGAGTATATTGACCTAAAATAGACGCAAATTTAGAAAGCACGTCATTTTGTATTTCTGCCCCAATACTGTGAAAGCAGCAGTGCACAGATGGATACAGTGTGGTCATGAAGGAGAGGAAGCTGCGCATCCTCTCGTGTGGTCTCTGGACTTGTGAATAACTTCCAGGGGAATCCAATCTCAGTAGCAGAAATTCAAGGCATTGTGGCCTTGGCACATTTGAAGACAATTGTGAAGAAACATACAGTAGATGAGCCAGAAAGAGCAAAAGCAACAAATTATATGGAAACTACAGCCTGCTGTAAAAAGTCACATTACAGATTGAATGGTCCCTCAGAGCACTTGCCGCTCTATCACCTTTGTCCTTTCATGGATAAGAAACTAGAGATTGAACAATGATTGAGCGTGGAAAGTGTATGATCCATCTGGTTTTGGATCAGCAGTTGTGTATTTCTCCATTGCCAGCATGGCAAGACTGACCCATGTTGCACACCCTTTACATTGAACCCATGCTTGTAGTTCTAGCCAGAATACCCAGTGGTTGATGCAGGGGTCTATGGAAATAAGGATGACTCTGAGAATGGAAAGAAGCTCTAAATACCAGGGAATTTTTAAATCTTTATTAGAGTATGCTAAGGGCTCACAGAACAGTCACAGTTGCCAAGGTGATCTTAAAGTGTGGAAAGCTACAACTCGAGAAGGTGCGCCTTGGAGAAAGGGAGATATGTAGAAGAGTGAAATGTCCTTTGTTGACATTAAAATTTTACTATAGTGAAGTTGTGGAAGCACACTGTGTTGATACACTCAGTTATCACAGCATATCATGAAAGAGACTTGAATAGCAGATATCTGAGTTCTGGGGTTAGAAGCCTGGCATCAGGATGTCTTCATACTTAGGTCATGAAGAGGCCACTCTTCCAGGCTTGCAGAAAGCTTAGTTCCTCTTGTGTGTTCACAGAGCCTCTCCTGAAATAGTCCTCCTTGGAAGAATAAGCCAGTTCTCTGGTGTCTCTTCTGACTCAGTCACTAATTCTGCTTCCTTGTACCACTCACAAGACCTCATCTAAATCTAATTATGTTCCAAAGGTCAGCTCCAATTACCACCACCACATTGAGGTTAGGGCTATAAGGTATAAATTTGGGGAATGTGAAGTACTCAGCTACTAATTGTTACTGATCCATCGAAAGTTCAGCACCAGTAAAGCCTAACTCTGGTTCCTTATGGAGCCTAATACTAAAGCTAGACTTACCGTTGTTCTGGTGTCTATCCTGTCTTCCATCTCATAGTTGTTTTCTGAGCTGTAGAGAAAGAAGAAGTAGTCTCTCTCTTTTTTCCAAAACAGAAAGTAAGAGTGATGTTCTGATGTTTGGAGGAGACTAATTAGTTGTATTAGAATAAAGGAAAAGGCAGAAATCCAGGAAATCACACTCAAATGTCAGCACCATAGAAATGCAGCTGAATGGGATTTTCAAGCAGGGGTGGTTGTATCATTTTGACATTGGTACTTTAAGAGTATATGGCTTCCAAGGTGCCATGAATCATAGCAAAGAAAGAAAGTTGTAAGTGTTCAGAGATATGACTTGAGTCTAAATCTGATTCTAGGCATATTGGGGTTTGCAGAGGTACCATGGCTGCCACAGTCCCGTGCAAGATGAACTGAAAATGACAAATAGCCTTAGGACCAAAGGAGACATATCCAGACAAGAAACTGGCAGAAGCTGGGCTTTAGGGTTTGAAGTAAAAGCAGGAGGTCATGAGCATTAGAGATTTAAGCTGCTAGGAGAGCAGCTAATACCTAAATCCTAGGTACGTTAGGAATGTGTGTAAAAGGCAAGGCTGTATTTACTAATAGTTTTCTTTGGTGTTTTAGTATATAAGTCCTTAAAACATCAGACTCTCCTAAGGCTAGTCAGTGTTTTGGAGACAACAAAGGGCTCCACCTGCCAGCAGATGTGTCAATAGCAAAGGGCTGCGCTTGCCAACAGTATGAAGACCAAGCAACCGACACTCCAAACACCTCAGTTATATATTCAAGGGTGAGCAAATGTCAGACACATAGAGTCTGCTTATTTTTAACCAGCCAGTTATGAGCTTCCTATTGTTCCATTGTCTATCCTGTTCCTGCTTTCAGGCAGCAAAATTAAGGAGTCTTGCCATTCCATTTTTCTCCCTCACCTTGTAATTTTCTATGTGGCTATGTGGAATAGAGATTCTTTTCTTTTCTTTTTTTTTTTTTTTCTTCAAAGAATTGTGAGTAACAAGTTGTTCATTCAATGACAACTAGATAATCGACCTAAAACTTCCTCTATTATATCTAATTAACAATAAGACTCACAATTTAAAACATGCTCAAAATAAGCTGAACAATTCAACAGCAATGAGAATGCAAAAGTAGAAAGGTCAAGTCCATCAGACCTCAACCATACACAAAGAGCTAGAGGGAGACAGGTTATTACATTATAATATCAAACTTCATTTAAAAAAAAACAATACCCAGAAATAAAACAGTATTCCATAGTTGTTTTTAACCAAGCTATATATCATCTTCCATGTATCCCCAGAAAAGTCTGGAATAAGAACAATTACTAGAGTCTGCTTGGGATGGAAGAAATTCTCATAACTTTTGAGTAAGATACCATTTAATAACACAAATTAAAAGTCAAGTAATCAATGAACAATAGGCAAAAGATGACAAACACCACAAGGAATTCAACTGTGTTTAATTGAAAGTAAACAGTTTCCCCTCAATGAATAAATTCTATTCTGGTCAAATATCTCTGCTTTAAAATCCCGAGTTCATGGAATTTGTTCATAATCATGACATAGAACATGCTCATGGCAGATAACTGGGAAAGTTTAGCTACTTTTTTACTTAACTTTTTATCCATTCTTTGTGATTTCTACATCACATTCCCCAGCCCCACCATCTCCCAGTTCCTTCTTACCTGTCTTCTGCCCTTGGAACCTCCCTCCTAAAAAGAAAAAGAAGAAAAATAACAACAACTCATTGTAGAACTTAGAGTGTGTCAGAGTGTGTTCCACAGTATACACTTTTGTCTGCACTTCTTTACTTGCAAATGTTCGTTGCAGTGAGACACTGGTCTGGTGGAAGGCCTCTGGCTCTATCAATAATGTATCCTTCCTGGAATTCCTCTCAGATATCCTGTTGTTGGCCTGTATCATGGAGATCCTGCAGCTTTTGGTATGTAGGAATGGCCCTTTAGCCCCTTTGTGTACTCTAGCAGATCATAGATGCTGTAGATGTTAGGGGTGGGCCAACTCTTTTATGTTGTCCAGGCACTGAGCTATATTCCCATATTCCTCTTTTTTAATCTATTTTTCCAAATCTTTATATAGTGACAATGTGCTGTGCATATTAGCATGTTGATATTAACAATATTTATAAGAAAGCTCACAAGCCAAGTACCTGACAATTAATTGTGTAATTTCTTAAGCCACCCCCTTGCTAGTAATTTTTAGTTGGATCAACAGCTTTTGGTGCTAGGTAATCCTGTGATGTATTACTATCTCAATTAGGGCTTCAATTGCTATAAAGAGACACCATGACCAAAGCAACTCTTATAAAGGACAGCATTTAATTGGGGTTGGCTTGCTGTTTCTGAGGTTCAGTTCATTATCATCATGGCTGGAAGCATGGCAACATGCAGGCAGGCATGGTGCTAGAAGAGCTGAGAATTTTATATCTTGTTTAGAAGCCAAACAGGAGAAGACTGGCTTCCAAACATCTGTGAGGAGGGAATATCAAAGCCCACCTCAACAGTGACACACTTCCTCCAACAAGGCCATACCTCATAATAGTGCCACTCCTTGGGCCAAGCATATTCAAACCACCAAAATTACCAAGTATACACAAGTCTATGTGTATCTTTATCATTTCTAAAAACACTGCTCTGTTTGCAAGACCTGTTGAACCTTTCTACATTTTCATATTTTGTGCATGTTGGCAACTTTTATCAATTCAAATGTTATACTTGCCTATATTTATAAGAATGTTTATGATTCTTAAGATTTTTATATCATTAACAATAGAAAATGCAGAATGTTTAAAAATTTAATAAATAGCATTAACAAAATTTCATGTCTGTTGATTAAATCTTCATTTAAATTACAAGTGTAAATATTCTTCTAACCTTACTAGAATATTTTTCTTTAGTTTTCAATTCTAAATTCCACCTCTACCATAAGAAGTACTAACTTTATTTCATTTATCTCATAAATTTTGTCTTAGCATCACTGACAATATTTTTCTGAGAGGTTATATATATGAAATACTTAGGTGAGTTTATGCTATAAAGTTTAACTTTAAACTACAATTGTTCATAAAGCTAGAGGACACTCTGCTAATAAAGAGCAAGGAGAATTGCCATCCACAGAGAAAACAAATCTAAGCAAATAACAGGAGCCACCACGGTTCTCAGTTCTAAGTTCTTGTGGCCTTCAGGAATTCTCAGTCCCTAAAATCTTGTGCTCCTTTGTCCTTGAGAGAACATAAGATATAACTATCATTTTCTAGAGTATTATGTTTCTTTCACGGGAAGAGTTTCATTTAACTCTAAGCATGGCAATTTTCTCTCACTAAGGAGCAAGATGGTGACTTGGTCAGCAATATCCAGGATATGAATGAGAAGAAATAATTCTTGTCTGACACCTGTAGCTTTCTTCCTACCTTGGATTCTATTCTGCTTTTACAGCATTACTTTCTCAACATCAAAGATTTTTGATGGTTTAAATTTTACTTTTCTGCTTCAACAAGAATGATTGAGAACTAAAACATAAAACCCAGTATATGTAAAATGTAAAACTTGACCTGTATTAAGACTATATTAACTGGTAGAGCTGTTGTCATCTTAAATCTTAAAAGTATGGCCACTCCTCAGACCTCTCATGAGCTAAGTTCCAGGACCTTCCTCCAAATACTGAAATCATAAAGTCCTTTGAAATTCAAAATATTTGAGCATAACCGACGCACATCTTTCCAAGTATTTTTACTCATCTAGATGACTAATAAGTAACCAAATAAATACATATTTTTGAGAGGTAGTGTTAAATATAGCAAACAGACAGTGTTAAGAGTTGAGAGGGATAGAGTTGGAATGTTCCATGCAATGTAAATACTACATAAAAAAAAATAACATATTTTAACCAGACCATCCAGTAGGTATTTTCCTGTACACAGCAATCATGAAGGAAATTTGATTTGAATAATGTTGCCACGCTATGTTGAGTAATTTCAAACCTGCATAAAACATTTTTATGTATGGCATCCAAGGTATCAAGTATTCTAGGCAGTCTTGTGGAAGAGTAGGGATAGAATTGAGCAAGCCAGAGGGGTCAAGGACAGCACAAGAAGATTTACAAAGTCAACTAATCTGGGCCCATGGGGGAATCACAGAGTCTGAGTCACTAACCAAATAGCATGCAGAGGCTATACCTAGTAGAGCCCCTTCACATCTGTAGTAAATGTGCAGCTTGGTATTCATATGGATCCCTTAACAATTAGAGTGGGACTGTCTCTGACTCTATTGCCTGTGAATGGCTCACCTTCCCATACCTGGACTGCAAAGTTGGGCATCAGTGGGGATGGAGGTGCTTAGTCCTGAGACTAGATGTTCCAGGGTGGTGTGGACTCTAAATGGGACATCACCTATGATGAGAAGGGGAGGGTGTAATGGCAGGAGATGTTTGTAAGGGTGAGACTGGAAAAGGAAGAGGGTTGTGATTGGAATCTATTGTGAAAAAAAAATTTTAAAAGGAAGATGAAGAAAATCTATCTTAAAAAATATTTTTGATCTGAAAGGGTTTGCAACCCCATAGGAAGTAAAACAATATCAACCAACCAGACCCCCCAGAGCTGCCAGTGACTAAGTCACCAACCAAAGAGTACACATGGAGGGACACAGGCTCCAGCCTCATATGTAGCAGAGGATGGCATTGTCTGGCATCAATAAGAGGAGAGGCCTTTGGTCCTGTGAAGGCTTGATGCCCCAGTGTAGGGGAATGCAAAGGGTAATGTGGTAGGAGTGATTATATGTGTGGGTGGGTGGGGGAGCACCCTCATAGAAGCAGGGGGAGGGGTAAAGGATAGGGGGGCTCTGTAGGGGAAACCAGGAAAGGGGATAAATTTTGAAAGGTAAATACATAAAATATCCAATTAAAAATTATATATAATATATGTATATATATATATATATATGTATGTATGTATATATATGTAATATTTCTGAGATACTACAGAGTCATTTCAGGTTAAATTCTTAAAGTTAAAAAAATAAAATATTTCCTATTGTTACTTGGATCCCATATGTTAGACAGTATTCAAACTTATAAATATAACCCTGAAAACTATTTTTAAACAGCCCATACATTCTCCATGATTAGACTAACATTCACTCTCAACATGTGTTAGTCACTACTTAGTCTTAGAAGGACTTAGAAACACACATCTTAGAAAGACTGTAAACTCACAAGGGTGGTGATTTGCATATATCACATACTCTTCTTGAAAAATAATACTGAAGAAGCCTTTCAAGGCCCTCGACTTCCAATTTTCAAATTTATACTCACTTATCTGAATAATACACTCTGTAACAAATGTTTTGAAAATCTTTATTACGCTCAATGTTGTTGCAGACTGTAGAGAGAAACTGATTTCCAAAATCACATAGAGCTACAGTCTACTTAGGATTTTATGTTATGAAAGTGGCTTGAGGATGACTTAAAATTTTCAGGTGACATGCTTCCAATCTGCTGGGTGATAGAACATTCTGTAGACAAATCATTTTTATATGACACTTAAAATTTGATTACTACAAAAATTTTAAATTGGAAAAAATTGAAAGTATTGATTTGGGTTGAGAAAATTTTATATAATTTAATAAGAATTGTTTAAAATTTTTGTTTAAAGAATTGCTTTAAAATGTTTACTGATTGTTTTTAGTGTGGAGGTACTTTTGTTTTATATATATATGTGTGTGTGTGTCCATTAGAAACTCAGCCACATTGCATACACTATAACCTTTCGAGAAAAAAGATGAACTACCTGAGCTGAAACATCCCATTGTATTGTTATCTTAATTACCAGATACCTGCCTGGTGCTACATGGCACAAGCAAGGCCTAGCACTCTAAAAATGATCCCAGATACCCAGAAGCCCAGAGTGTCATTAAGATAATCAAGTGGTGAAAAGACAGAAGAGAAAGAGAAGCAGAGAATGTGGATGTGTACATCAGAACTGGAGAGTTGAGAGTAGTGAGGAACCTGATGTGAGTACCTGGCAATGCCATTTAAGGCCATGCTTAGATCCTGGTCCATGCTGACACCACGGGCTAACAAGAGTCTTTCATTATCAAGGGCCAGGTGAAGTTCCCTGTTCTACGCTACTGCCTGGGGCCATGTTGATGTCTGAGGACTGAGCAGTACTGGCTCCACCTCTCACCTGGGGATTGTGGGAAAGCTAGCCCTGAAGATGTAAAAGCAAGAGAGCTGACCCTGCCTCTTACCAGCTACAAGACAAAGACCTCTCCTGGGTAGTACAGTAGAGCTGGCCCTGGTGGCAAAGGTGAGAGTAAACCAGACTCTAAAGTATGAGAGCAGGAGAGATGACCCTGCCTTATGCTAATGGTTACAGCATTGGGTTAGCTAGCTGGGTCAATATGGAGAGCTCACCATGATGATATGGATCAAGGAGAATTGGCAGACTGTCCAATTCAGCAACTACCTAAGCCCAGATCCAGGGCTTTGAGTTGACCTACTCTGATATCTACTTAATCTATGAACTTCTGGAGCATGTGAAAGGGCTAGCATGCAGATTCAAAGCTGAAGGAAATCTATGACACAGGGCAACCATCTTAGAAAGACTGTATATCTAGAAAGACAGGATATCTAAGAGGAGTGCTGCGAGGATCCAGTATTATTGGTGGAGCAGATGCCAGAGGTCTTGTCTTAGGTTTTACTCCTGTGAACACCATGACCAAGGCAACTCTTATAAGGATATTTAATTGAAGCAGGCTTAAAGGTTCAGAAGTTTAGTCCATTATCATCAAGGCAGGAACCTAGCAGCATCTAGGCAGGCATGGTATAGGAAGAGCTGAGAATTCTACATCTTCATCTGAAGGCCACTAGGAGAAAACTGGCTCCCTCATGGTTAGGAAGAGGGTCTTAAAGTCATGCCCACAGTGGCACACTTCCTCCAACAAAGGCACAGCTCCAAATGGTGCCACACGTGGGTGAAGCATATTCAAATATCACAGGTCTCAAACCAGACCAATGACTCACTGAAATGAACATTTGTAAGTAAAAATGTATGAACAAAAGTGTATACTGAATGGCAATGTGACACACCACAGCTTTTGATTTGCTTTAATTTTTCTTTATTTTTATTTTTATTTTTTATTTTCCTTTGGAGGTAATGTTGCAAGGACAGAGAGCTGATACAAACGGACAGGGAAATGAGTGGGATGGGGGTACATGGTATGAAACTCACAAAGAATCAATAAAAGTTAAAAAAGAAAAAGAAAATACCGGGAAAGGGGCATATTATAGTGAAGACAGAAGTACTTACAAAATAGTCCTTAAGTAGAGCACTTAGATTTTAAAGGTGATTTTTCTACTCAATGTACATATCTTACTCTTTAAGTCACTATTATTAAAAGGAGACAACATAGTACTAATGTGTGATGGAAACAGTAAAAAATAAAGAAATGGCCTCTAGAAAATACAGCAAGCAACAACATGTTTACATCAGAAATGAATGAAGCTTTATATATCCCCCACAATCTAAACACACACAATTCAAAACCAGGACTTCATAAACATCTTTGGAAGTATAAAAATGGATGCTTTTAAAATAATAATAGTTATTATTTTATATATACCTCTCTCAATCGACTTAGCATCAATAAACCTAATAGTAAGCCACTGACAGAGACATCGCCATTAGCAGCACAAACAAGATGATAACAGACATTAATACCTCCATTATGTACATCCATTATGTACATTGTTCTGGGGTTATTGGCAAAGACAAATGCACATTAGGAAGAAGTGAGATACCAACATGAGACAGAGTGAGGAAATTACTGTGTACAGATATCAAAATGCCATACTTAGAAGCAGAGCTAGAGAAAAAGAATTAGAGAAATCGATAAACTGAATGACAAAATTGTATGTAAATTTTCATATTCTCTATTTGAAAGAGTCAGTTAAACATGAAGTGTAGTGGAAGAGGAAAATTACATTTAGAGTAACATATTAGAGCAACTTTGCTACATATAATGAAGGGGTTTAGCTAACTTAGAAAATGTTGTTAGGACGTATAGGCAGAGATCATTATGTAACTTGAGAATATTAGGATCAGATCAACTATGGGCTCTCTCTTAAAAGCCAGCTACCATCAGAGACTACTGCTACCCTAGAAAGTACAAAGAAAAGAATAAATAATTAAACCATCCAATGAGATAACCTAGAATACATTCAGACTTATAGGTCTCCCGTGAAAGACCTAAACATTCTTTGGGAAATAATGGGCTTAAACGTTCCTAGAATTCCCCCTACCTCACCCTGAGAATGTTTCTTCAGCAGAAGTAGTTAGTCCCCTCCAGTCTGTTGGACATCTTCTCTTGCTTTGGTTGGAGAACAGGCTGTAAAGTTACCTAAGGAAGATGATGCTTTGTCATAGGTAGCAAATCCTCCGTAATGCCAACATGGTGGGATTGTATATCCATGTACAACTAGAATTGGATCTCGAATGACTCACGTAGCAGATCTTAAGAGAAAATGTGTACCAGTGAAGAAATTATATAATTGTGACTACTCTTCCTTGGCAAAAACATAGAAAGTACAATAAGAATATAAAACCATAAAAGTTTCAGTCTTAAAGATCAATGTGACACTCAACACTCATTTGAGAGGCTTCTTCCTACAGCACATGGTGATTAACAAAGAGACACACAGCTGGGCACATCTACAGAGCAAAAGACTTTGGACCAATCATTCCCAAAACGATTGTCTATTAAAACCCTCCTCCCCTCAAGGCTCTGGGATCTATGTGAAAGAGTAGAAAGACAGACTGTGAGAGTCAGAAATGATGAATGAATCCACGGGATCAACGTTTTCCAGATACAACAAGGCTGATGCATATATGAACTCACAGACTGTAATAGCACCCATAAGACCTGCACAAGTCCAAGCCGGACAAAAATTGCAGCAGAGAAGAGAAGTGGATATGAAGTCCTACCACTAACAAGTCATATTATACATACATACATGAACACACACAAAAACACATACTCACACATTAGAAAAAATATACAAGAGGTAGCATTAGATACTTTGGAGAAGGGTAGTATCACAAGAACTAGATATGACCATTTAGAGGTTAATTTATATATGTTTATATTCCCACATTATCTAGGATGAGATACTTTCTGCATAATGTGAATAGTGATGTAGTTTAATATGTGTGTAAAGGCTTTGAGCCTGCTTTGAAAAGGAGAAAGGTAATTTTATAATTGATTCACAGAGAGATATAGAGGAAGAATAATAACAGCTTGGAAAGAAATAATTTCTTGATAAGTCATAAACAATATTTTGGATTTGGTTCTAAGAGAGATAGGAAATCATTTAGATAGGGCTTTAAGCTTAGGCACAACATGATCAGGTCAATATCTCTTACATGATCATTTGGTCAATGTTGTGGGTAACAGATTTGCAGAAAGTAAATGTAGAAACTAGTGACTGAGTGCAAGGGTATTAAAGTAATGGAGAAGGGCACATGACGGTGCTGTGAGCATGATAGCAGTGAAGAAAGGAGAAAAGGAATGGAACCCTCAGCTCCCAGGCCAGTCATGGATCTGACTTAGTTTATGTGCTTTGATAAACTATCATGACCAAAAGTAACTTGGATAGGAAAGTGTTAATTTCAGCTTACAATTTACAGGCCATCAGAAAGTCAATTTGGGGCAAAAAATCAAGGCGTGGATCTAGAAACAGGAACTCAAGCAGAAGTCACAGAGGAATGTGTTAGAGGCACCAAATAGAAACCAAAGTAAAGATACTGAAAGAAAATGCAAGAAAGAAAATGGTTTTGGAGCTCACAGCAGAGATCTCTGTTGGACACAATCAGGCATGAGAATGACAGAAAAAAGGGTCCATTAGCAGAGAGACTGAGACCTCATCTTGTTTGGCAGGACTCAATATAGGACTGCTAAATGGACCAACAGCTTAATGGAAATCCTAAGAAGAGCAAGAACATTTATCATGAAAGGGAGATGGGAGGTACCTCTCCTTAAAATAGTGAAGCTTGCAGTAAAATGGCACAGAAACAAATTTCATTACTGTAGATGGGAAAATAAATCTATTTCAAGAGAATTGTCGGGTTAGTAAAGACCTAACCTAAAATTCAAAACTTAACTGGATGTGGTTTACAGTTCCACAAACCCCATATTCAAGAGGCTGGGGGGAAAAAAGTGGTGTATTCAAAATAAATCTGAGCCATATTGTGAGTTCAAGGGTAGCCTTCAACTACATAGATTCTGTCTCAAAACAAAAATAAAGCTAATCCAGGAATGATAACATACATCTGTAATCTCGGCACTAAGGAGACAGAGTCAGAAAAACTGCTGTGACTATGAGACAGCCCACTCACTCTATATAATGGTTTCCAGGCTAACCAAGGTTGTATGGCACTCTTTCTCTATAAAATAGAGGATCAGTGAAATACCTTAGTGTGTAGATATTCCTTCTGCCAAGCTGAGCTTTACTATCGACAAGGTAAAAGGAGAGACTTGTTCCCTCAGGTTGCTTTCTGATATATGCATACTCTCACACAAAATAACAAATATAACAGAAGTCTTAGAGAGGAAAAGAAAAAACATACCAAGTGCTTTTCTCAAATACATTATTATAAAAGAGATAATATTGATTAAAATATTGATAGCATACTATAAAGTACAGATCCAAAGAAACATTCCATTCAGCCCAGAAATATTGGGAAATGTGGGCACGCTTGATGTTGGAAATCTTTTGATTGATTAAAAATTTAAAAAGAGCTATATGTCTAATACTCAAACCATATAACTTAATAAAGGAGATTTTGATTGAACTTCAATATAATGAATGTAATTTAGTTTACAGCAGGTCAAATGTGTATCTTATAAAAATGCATTAGAGTCCAATCTTGACATGTATCTAAGAAATAATGACAGCTATGATTGGCTAGATCTGATGTTTTCATTCATGATTTACTTTCTTAGTATTTCTAGAATGATTAACATTGAACAAAGAGCAATTTAGTATGCTGGACACTCTAGTTATTTAACCCAGAAGCTCTCATCACACAGAACTTGCATTTTGGTGGGGAAGCACAGTGATAAAATGATCATTTTCACATTCAAATAGGTGATGTTGCATGTCTTTAATCCCAGTACTTGGGAGGCAGCAGCAGGGAGGCGTCAGAGCTCAAGGCCAGCGTAGGCTACACAGAGAGTTCCAAGACAGCAAGGTATATACAGAAAAACCATGTCTCGAAAACCAAAATATAAATGTTACTGAAGAAACAAAACACTCGGAGAGATTTCCTGTGAGATGCATGTAAGAAATAAACTTACAAGAGCCAAGTAGGAGTTGGGCAGAGTAACTGGGGAGGAGAGTACTGGGACAGGAAATCCCCTTACAGAATCACCTCTTCCAAATTATTCAGCAGGAGGATGGGAGATGGCAGCAGCCACAGGGAACGTTGAACTAGGGGATCCTGCCTGAAGCCAGGCAACAGCATGCTGGACTTACAGAGCTAACCAGGTGGGAGACGCAATGGCTCTAAGCTGGGGAACACCTAATTGACAAGGAACTTGATGGAAAAGTAACTGTGATTAAGTAGAAAAACCAAGAGTCCAAGAAGGATTGTGCTTATGTGAACCATCCCAGCAAAGAAAACAGCATGTGGTTGAAGACCCAGTATTCAGTAGTGCCAACATTGATGCTGGAAGATGTGAAGAGGAAGCAATTAGCAAAAAAATATCTTGCAAATATGTCCTGCAGAGAATCAGATAACTGACAACACAGCCCTATGCCATCTTCAACCAAGCACTGTGAGCCTTTGGTTGAACCTCTACCCATCATAAGGAGTGGCTGTTTCTGCCAGATTTCTATGTCCCTAGCCAAGGATGTTGCTGATACTTGAATGATGGCTAATCTTTGAGAGAATAAGAAGATTCTCTGACACATGTTGTTTCAGGTTTCTCCCAGCCAAGCCACTGTATTCCAGAAATACCACCATTTGCTGAAGGCAGCCAAAGCCAACAGAACCCTGGTGCATTACTGCCAGAGGTTAGAAGAAATGCAAAGTAGAGGTTGCAGGTGGATCCCAGCCATTTCTGCCTAAGATAGCTTATAAGCCACTTTCACATTGAGGAATGCCTGCGGTTAAGGGTATATAGTTCATTTTCAGGGATGGCAGGCCTCACAAGAAGGATGGAATACAGTGTTTATTGCACACTAATCCTACTTCCTTTGGAGCCTCAACTGGCTGTTCCCTGCTTCTTTACAAAAAGGGAACATATCAAGAATAAAGCTTTCCCCAAGAAACTAAGGTCCAATCTTTTTTCCCCTCCGCAAGAAATGAGCCTTTAGGTATACTAGAAATATGCAGCCTCAATATCATAAAGATTGGTTTGAAATTTCTCTGTCTAGACTGACATAAGACATAATGGTCACTCACAAAGCTGATTGGAGGAGAAACCAAAGGAAAGCATGTGATCAAGTGGACACGGTGTGATTGCATAAGGGCATGTGTAAGAAGCCACTTTCCCTGACATTTTAGACTCTTCTTCAGTTAAAATTCTCAGACAGAAGCATTACACTGATGTCAACAGCAGTGTATATATCATGAGACCTGCCTCTCTGTGTCAGGATGTGAGAAGTTCTTCTGCTTGTCCAGGCAGGACTGCCTCAAATGGACCATGAGCTCCATGGCTTTTCATCCCTTATGACTCTTCAACACAGTTTCACAGTATCTAATATACCTTGTTATTAACTTAGCAGCAGGTTGGATACCTGCTTTCAACCATTTTTACATTTATGAAAACTAAGGTTTACAGATGTGAAAAAATGTATCTAAACTGGGGTATCAAGGAAGGATATGAATCTGGAGAATACTAATTTTTCAAGATCCTGTCAAATGCTCTTTCTTCTGTAGCATGTTCTTTCTCTTATGAGAACTTTCCACTTCCACCAATGAAAACTTCCACTATCATGTTTTGAATAAATATGGCCACCATAGAACCACAAGGAGTGACACTATGAGGAGGTGTGGTCTTGAAAGAGTTGTGTTGTGGGAAATATTAAAAACAACAGTTTTGATGACACCCACAGCAACTGTCTGCCTCATGTCACGAACAGCAAAATTACCAAGTGGAGGATAGCCAGAGAAGCTCTCAACACACATGGGCTTGCCAGGGACCATATGAACAATGGCAGCATCACCAGACTTCAGGAATCTGGGGCCATCTTCCAGATGTTTAACAAAAGATGATCAATCTTTTATTTTTTTTAATATTTTTTATTACATATTTTCCTCAATTACATTTCCAATGCTATCCCAAAAGTCCCCCATAACCCCCCACCCACTTCCCTACCCACCCATTCCCATTCTTTTGGCCCTGGCAGTCCCCTATATTGGGGCATATAAAGTTTGCAAGTCCAATGGGCCTCTCTTTCCAGTGATGGCCGACTAGGCCATCTATCGATACATATGCAGCTAGAGACAAGAGCTCCAGGGTACTGGTTAGTTCATCATGTTGTTCCAACTATAGGGTTGCAGATCCCTTTAGCTCCTTGGGTACTTTCTCTAGCTTCTCCATTGGGAGCCCTGTGATACATCCAATAGCTGACTGTGAGCATCCACTTCTGTGTTTGCTAGGCCCCGGCATAGTCTCACAAGAGACAGCTATATTTGGGTCCTTTCAGCAAAAACTTGCTAGTGTATGCAATGGTGTCACCGTTTGGAAGCTGATTATGGGATGGATCCCTGGATATGGCAGTCTCTAGATGGTCCATCCTTTCATCACAGCTCCAAACTTTGTCTCTGTAACTCCTTCCATGGGTGTTTTGTTCCCAATTCTAAGAAGGGGCATAGTGTCCACACTTTGGTCTTCATTATTCTTGTTTCATGGGTTTAGCAAATTGTATCTTATATCTTGGGTATCCTAAGTTTTGGGCTAATATCCACTTATCAGTGAATACATATTTTGTGAGTTCCTTTGTGATTGTGTTACTTCACTCAAGATGATGCCCACCAGGTCCATCCATTTGGCTAGGAATTTCATAAATTCATTCTTTTTAATAGCTGAGTAGTACTCCATTGTGTAAATGTACCATAATTTCTGTATCCATTCCTCTGTTGAGGGGCATCTGGGTTCTTTCCAGCATCTGGCTATTATAAATAAGGCTGCTATGAACATAGTGGAGCACGTGTCCTACTTACTGGTTAGGACATCTTCTGGATATATGCCCAGGAGAGGTATTGCTGGATCTTTTGGTAGTACTATGTCCAATTTTCTGAGGAACCGCCAGACTGATTTCCAGAGTGGTTGTACAAGCTTGCAATCCCACCAACAATGGAGGAGTGTTCCTCTTTCTCCACTTCCTTGCCAGCACCTGCTGTCACCTGAATTTTTGATCTTAGCCATTCTGACTGGTGTGAGGTGGAATCTCAGGGTTGTTTTGATTTGCATTTCCCTGATGATTAAGGACGTTGAACATTTTTCAGGTGCTTCTCTGCCATTCTGTATTCCTCAAGTGAGAATTCTTTGTTCAGTTCTGAGCCCCATTTTTTCATGGGGTTATTTGATTTTCTGGAGTCCACCTTCTTGATATCTTAAGAAATATTGGATATTAGTCCCTTTTCTGATTTAGGATAGGTAAAGATCCTTTCCCAATCTGTTGGTGTGTTTTTTTTTTTTTTTGTCTTATTGATGGTGTCTTTTGCCTTGCAGAAGCTTTGCAGTTTCATGAGGTCCCAACTGTCAATTCTCGATCTTACAGCACAAGGCATTGCTGTTCTATTCAAGAATTTTTCCCCTGTGCCCATATCTTCTAGGCTTTTCCCCACTTTCTCCTCTATAAGTTTCAGTGTCTCTGGTTTTATGTGAAGTTCCTGCATCCACTTAGACTTGACCTTAGTACAAGGAGATAGGAATGGATCGATTCGCATTCTTCTACATGTTAACAACCAGTTGTGCCAGCACCATTTGTTGAAAATGCTGTCTTTCTTCCACTGGATGGTTTTAGCTCCCTTGTCGAAGATCAAGTGACCATAGGTGTGTGGGTTCATTTCTGGGTCTTCAATTCTATTTCATTGGTCTACTTGTCTGTCACTATACCAGTACCACGCAGTTTTTATCACAATTGCTCTGTAGTAAATCTTTAGGTCCAGCATGGTGATTCCACCAGAGGTTCTTTTATCCTTGAGAAGAGTTTTTGCTATCCTAGGTTTTTTGTTATTCCAGATGAATTTGCAGATTGCACTTTCTAATTCGATGAAGAATTGATTTGGAATTTTGATGGGGATTGCATTGAATCTGTAGATTGCTTTTGGCAAGATAGCCATTTTTACAATGTTGATCCTGCCAATCCATGAGCATGGGAGATCTTTCCATCTTCTGAGATCTTCTATAATTTCTTTCTTCAGAGACTTGAAGTTTTTATTATACAGATCTTTCACTTCCTTAGTTAGAGTCACGCCAAGATATTTTATATTATTTGTGACTATTGAGAAGGGTGTTGTTTCCCTAATTTCTTTCTCAGCCTGTTTATTCTTTGTGTAGAGAAAGGCCATTGATTTGTTTGAGTTAATTTTATATCCAGCTACTTCACCGAAGCTGTTTATCAGGCTTAGGAGTTCTCTGGTGGAATTTTTAGGGTCACTTATATATACTATCATATCATCTGCAAAAAGTGATATTTTGACTTCATTTTTTCCAATTTGTATCCCTTTGATCTCCTTTTGTTGTCGGATTGCTCTGGCTAGGACTTCAAGTACAATGTTGAATAGGTATGGAGAAAGTGGACAGCCTTGTCTAGTCCCTGATTTTAGAGGGATAGCTTCAAGCTTCTCACCATTTACTTTGATGTTGGCTACTGGTTTGCTGTAGATTGCTTTTATCATGTTTAGGTATGGGCCTTGAATTCCTGATCTTTCCAAGACTTTTATCATGAATGGGTGTTGGATTTTGTCAAATGCTTTTTCAGAATCTAAAGAGATGACCATGTGGTTTTTGTCTTTGAGTTTGTTTATATACTGGATTTCGTTGATGGATTTCTGTATATTGAACCATCCCTGCATCCCTGGGATGAAACCCACTTGGTCAGGATGGATGATTGTTTTGTTGTGTTCTTGGATTCGGTTAGCAAGAACTTTATTGAGGATTTTTGCATCAATATTCATAAGGGATATTGGTCTGAAGTTTTCTATCTTTGTTGGGTCTTTTTGTGGTTTAGGTATTAGAGTAATTGTGGCTTCATAGAATGAGTTGGGTAGAGTACCTTCTGTTTCTATTTTGTGGAATAGTTTGTGAAGAACTGGGATTAGATCTTCTTTGAAGGTCTGATAGAACTCTGCACTAAACCCATCTGGTCCTGGGCTTTTTTTGGTTGGGAAACTATTAATGACTGCTTCTATTTCTTTGGGGGATATAGGGCTGTTTAGGTCATTAACCTGATCTTGATTTAACTTTGGTACCTGGTATCTGTCTAGGAACTTCTCCATTTCATCCAGGTTCTCCAGTTTTGTTGAGTATAGCCTTTGGTAGAAGGATCTGATAGTGTTTTGGATGTCTTCAGGATCTGTTGTTATATCTCCTTTTTCATTTCTGATTTTGTTAATTAGAATGCTTTCCCTGTGCCCTCTAGTGAGTCTGGCTAAGGGTTTATCTATCTTGTAGATTTTCGCAAAGAACCAGCAACTTGATTGGTTGATTCTTTGAATAGTTCTTGTTTCCACTTGGTTGATTTTGCCCCTGAGTTTGATTATTTCCTGCCGTCTACTCCTTTTGGGTGAATTTGCTTCCTTTTGTTCTAGTGCTTATAGGTGTGTTTTCAAGCTGCTAGTGGGTGCTCTCTCTAGTTTCCTTTTGGAGGCACTCAGAGCTATGAGTTTTCCTCTTAGAAATGCTTTCATTGCGTCCCATAAGTTTGGGTATGCTGTGGCTTCATTTTCATTGAACTCTAAAAAGTCCTTAATTTCTTTCTTTATTCCTTCCTTGACGAAGGTATCATTGAGAAGAGTGTTGTTCAGTTTCCACGTGAAGGTTGGCTTTCTATTATTTATTTTGTTATTGAAGATCAGCCTTAGTCCATGGTGATCTGAGAGGATGCATGGGACAATTTCAATATTTTTGTATCTGTTGAGGCCTGTTTTGTGACCAATTATGTGGTCAATTTTGGAGAAGGTACCATGAGGTGCTGAGAAGAAGGTATATCCTTTTGTTTTAGGATAGAATGTTCTGTAGATATCTGCCAGATCCATTTGATTCATAACTTCTGTTAGTTTCACTGTGTCCCTGTTTAGTTTCTGTTTCCATGATCTGTCTATTGGTGAAAGTGGTGTGTTGAAGTCTCCCACTATTATTGTATGAGGTGCAATGTGTGCTTTAAGATTTACTAAAGTTTCTTTAATGAATGTGGCTGCCTTTGTATTTGGAGCATAGATATTCAGAATTGATAGTTCCTCTTGGATGATTTTACCTTTGATGAGTATGAAGTGCCCCTCCCTGTCTTTTTTGATGACTTTGGGTTGGAAGTCAATCTTATCAGATATTAGAATGGCTACTCCAGCTTGTTTCTTCATACCATTTGCTTGGAAATTTGTTTTCCATCCTTTCATTCTGAGGTAGTGTCTATCTTTTTCTCTGAGATGAGTTTCCTGTAAGCAGCAAAATGTTGGGTCTTGTTTGTGTAGCCAGTTTGTTAGTCTATGTCTTTTTATCGGGGAGTTGAGTCCATTGATATTAAGAGATATTAAGGAAAAGTAATTGTTGTTTCCTGTTATTTTTGTTGTTAAAATTGGCATTCTGTTCTTGTGGCTGTCTTCTTTTAGGTTTGTTGAGGGATTACCTTCTTGCCTTTTCTTGGGCGTGATTTCTGTCCTTGTATTGGTGTTTTTCTGTTATTATCCTTTGAAGGGCTGGATTTGTGGACAGATAATGTGTGAATTTGGTTTTGTTGTGGAATACTTTGGTTTCTCCATCTATGTTAATTGAGAGTTTGGCTGGGTATATTAGCCTGGGCTGGAATTTGTGTTCTTTTAGTGTCTGTATAACATCTGTCCAGGATCTTCTGGCTTTCATAGTCTCTGGTGAAAAATCTGGTGTAATTCTCATAGGCTTGCCTTTATATATTACTTGGCCTTTTTCTCTTACTGCTTTTAGTATTCTATCTTTATTTAGTGCATTTGTTGTTCTGATTATTATCTGTTGGGAGGTATTTCTTTTCTGGTCCAGTCTATTTGGAGTTCTGTAGGCTTCTTGTATGTTCATGGGCATCTCTTTCTTTAGATTTGGGAAGTTTTCTTCTATAATTTTGTTGAAGATGTTTGCTGGTCCTTTGAGTTGAAAATCTTCATTCTCATCCACTCCTATTATCCGTAGGTTTGGTCTTCTCATTGTGTCCTGTATTTCCTGGATGTTTTCAGTTAGGATCTTTTTGCATTTTCCATTTTCCTTGATTGTTGTGCCGATGTTCTCTATGGAATCTTCTGCACCTGAGATTCTCTCTTCAATCCCTTGTATTCTGTTGCTGATGCTTACATCTATGGTTCCAGATTTCTTTCCTAGGGGTTCTATCTCCAGTGTTGCCTCATTTTGGGTTTTCTTTATTGTGTCTACTTCCCTTTTTAGGTCTAGTATGGTTTTGTTCATTTCCATCATCTGTTTGGATGTGTTTTCCTGTTTTTCTTTAAGGACTTCTACCTGTTTGATTGTGTTATCCTGTTTTTCTTTAAGGACTTGTAACTCTTTAGCAATGTTCTCCTGTAATTCTTTAAGTGAGTTATTAAAGTCCTTCTTGATGTCCTCTACCACCATCATGAGATATGCTTTTAAATCCAGGTCTAGCTTTTCAGGTGTTTTGGTGTGCCCTGGACTGGGCGAAGTGGAAGTGCTGGGTTCTGATGATGGTGAGTGGTCTTGGTTTCTGTTAGTAAGATTCTTATGTTTACCTTTCGCCATCTGGTAATCTCTGGAGTTGTTATAGTTGTCTCTGTTTAGAGATTGTTCTTCTGGTGATTCTGATTACTGTCTATCAGCAGACCTGGGAGACAGGCTCTCTCCTCTGAGTTTCAGTGGTTAGAGCACTCTCTGCTGACAAGCTTTCCTCTTAAAGGGAAGGTGTACAGATATCTGGTGTTTGGACCTCCTCCTGGCCGAAGAAGAAGGCCCAAAACAGGACCTTTCCCACATGCTGTGTTGCTTTGGCAGGTCACAGAAGCTGTCAGCTTCTGTGGTGCACACTCTCTCCTGTGCAGACTAAGTTCCTAAGTTTGGCGGAGTCCTGGAACCAAGATGGCCCTCCCGTGCAGGGTGGACCACTGTCCTCCAGCTGGGAGGGTGCTGGATGTCTGCGTCCCCAAAAGGGTGCTGCCTCAGTGGCTCTGTGGCTCCCGCCTGTCCCAGAAGCTGTCTGCCTCTGTGGTGCACACTCTCACCTGTGCAGACTAAGTTCCTAAGTTTGGCGGAGTTCTGGAACCAAGATGGCGCTCCCGGGCAGGGCAGACCACTCGATCAATCTTTTCTTTAAGCTCAGCAAACTTGCATGCTATGTGGGCTGTGTGACAATCCAGAACAGAGCATAGCCAGCACTGATTTGGCCTAGATATTTCAGGATAATCAGCTGCTTCCATTGGTGGGTCATTTTTGCTGTCAGCAGCAACATTGCCTCGTCAAATGTCATTGACCGACACGTTCTTTACATTGAAGGCTGCTGGAGCTGGCAAAGTCACCAAGTTTGCCCAGAAAGCTCAGAAGGCTAAATGAATATTACCCCTAACACCTGCCACCCCAGTCTTAATCAGTGCTGGAAGAATGGTCTCAGAACTGTTTGGCTCAATTGGCCATTTAATTTTAATCGTAAAAGACTGGTTTATGATAACAATGCATCGTAAAACCTTCAGAAAGAAAGAATGTTTTGTGGAACATTTTGTGTGTGTGTGTGTGGCAGTTTTAAGTTATTAGTTTTCAAAATCAGTACTTTTTTTGTTGTTTTTATTTTTTTTATTTTTCTTTTTCTTTTTTTAATTAGGTATTTTCCTCATTTACATTTCCAATGCTATCCCAAAAGTCCCCCATACCCTTCCCCCCACCCCCCTACCCACCCACTCCCACTTTTTGGCCCTGGCGTTCCCCTGTACTAGGGCATATAAAGTTTGCAAGTCCAATGGGCCTCTCTTTCCAGTGATGGCCTAGATGGCCAACTAGGCCATCTTTTGATATATATGCAGCTAGAGTCACAAAATCAATACTTTTTAATGGAAACAACTTGACCAAAAATCTGTCACAGAATTTTGAGACCATTAAAATAAGTTTAATTAGAAAAAAAAAAGGGACAGCAAGTTCCTGTACTATATCAGGCACCAATGGGCCCCAAGGCTCCAGCAGGGTGTTCTCATCTCGGCAGATTTTCTGGCCCAGATATCCTGAGTAAGCTTGGAGTGTCGTCACGCCAGTCCCAGTACAATGACTGCCCAAATCTTGGTTAGCTATCACAATTCCAAGTAACCTGGTAAAATCAAAACTCTGGAAGCTTATAATCAATCAGTCAGATTTATATATCAATAAATTCTCAATACACAAGATGCCCACACAATAAATTCAGGGCCAATTGATAATGGTACAGGCTGCACACCTAGATTAGACAAGTTACCCCAATTATTCTACCTCTATCATATCTACTATGATATTATATTTACCTATGGCTTTTTAAAACCACGTAGAATCTGAATCATCCTGTTCATCTCCCATTTTGCTTTCTTCTTCTCTACCTGTCTCTTCCATCTCCATCTCTGCAACTCTTCACTCCACCTCCCTTTTCCCTTTCCAATCACAGGCTTCTTAATGTATTTATATTCAAAGTGATTGGATAGGGAAAATTCTGCTACAGACGTGTGTTATTGGGATTGTACTTTGAGGTTTCAGAAGCTCAAGCCAGACCTAGTGGCTCACTCACTCTTCCTGCTGCCTGCAAATCCAGATATAGAACTATCAGCTCTTTCTCTGGCACCATGTCTGCCTGCATTCTGCCATGATGACAGTGGACTAAACCTCTGAACTGTAAGTCAGCACCAATTAAATGTTTTCCTTGTAAGAGTTGTTAGGGCCATGTTCTCCTAATAGCAATAAAACCCTAACTAAGACAACAAATAAAACTGCAAATATCAGTACATTGATACGAGTCTCCCATGCATACTTGGATCCTCATTTTATCACAGATTACTTATGCCAACCCTCTTTAATCAATGAAGCTTAAATCAATACTCTGATGTGATTGGCACAACTGTCCAGAAACCCTCTGCAGTTGCTGCCACTGTCACTCTATGACAGAGGAACTCCAGCCCCTAGGTTTTTGTGGCCCTGGGTAGAAGCCCTGTCTACTACCTTTTCTGAACTTCAGTGTCTCTCCTAGGCAATGGGTACTGCCATGCCTTTCTTCTGAGATTGTTGACAGAATTAACTGAAGAATCTGCATGAAAACACATTGGTCTGGAGTATATGGTAAAAGGTAATTTGTATTTCTAGATTTAAAAGTCTGTTACCATTTTAAAGAGTAGTATTCAGGAAGTAAAAATGCTTCAGATTCTTAAACATAGGTCTCAGCATCAGGAAAGCCAAGCTGAGAAATCTGGACTTCAGCCTGGATATGAAGAGTACTTTGAAGGAGTTTCATAAAACTGGTTTTATGGCTTGAATGTGAAATGCCCTCATCAACCCATGTGCTGTGTGCCTATAGCAAGCTGGTGGTATTCTTTTGGGAGATTCTGAACACTTGAAGAGGAAGGCCCCAAATGGATGAAGCAGTTCACTTCAAGCCCAGTGAAGGACCTCTCCTTCATCCTCTGCTTCTTGTCCATTTTGAGATGAGAAGCCTTTGCCATGGGATGTTCTGCTTCACTATGGGCTCAGAGTTAACAAATCCAAGAATTATGGACAGAGGCCAATGAAAGCATGAGTTAATAATTAACTTTTTTAAGTTCTTCCATCTGTCAGATATTTGGTCATGATGACAGGAAAGGGAGCTAAACTGATGAGTCTTGAGCACATGGTCATTCATGGTCCTCAGGTGAAATCACTTCTCTGTGTGAACAACATAATTAGAAGGGACGAGACTTAGAGAGAGGCAGAAGACAAAGGTTAGTTGAGTAATTTAGGAGATTTAAAAATCAAAAGCAACAGAAGGAGAAGTAGGGGTGGAAAGGCAGAATAGATCACAGTGGAGTTCACTTTTGTGTAGCATTCCTTCCCTGATTCACCTGATAATGCCATCTCTGCCATCTCTGCTTTGTGAGTAGATCCACAACCAGTCCATGCCAGCAGTGTGATGCTGATAGAACTGTTATACATGCAGATGGACTGAGTCTGTCATGTCCTCCTACGTTTGCATCCTCCTCCTCAACCACAATCACTGGACCAAGCATTAGAGACATAATGTCCATGGAGAAAATAGATAGATAGATAGATAGATAGATAGATAGATAGATAGATAGATAGATAGATAGATAGATATCGATAGATAGATAATTTGAGACTGGGATGAGTAAAGGATAGATTCTGTTCACTCCCCAGAGCTGTGAGTATAAAATACAAAGACAAGAACAGCTAACACACACGGGAAAGAAGTCAGTGTGGATGGTACAGGAGAGAGATCAAGAGATTCAGAGACAACCTATGGTATTGGGTCCCTAATTCCTCAATCCCATTCCCACTAATCAATGTGTCAGAAGGCTATATAGTTTATCTTGTGCCAATTGAATATTGAAGTTGAATTTCTTCTTTGTTATTTTGACTTCAAAGTTCTATTATTTATACAAAACTCCATGATATTTAGGAAATCAAATACTATCTTAAAAACTTACACCACAAACATATTAGGAAACACTCAAAGAATATTGTTAGTATTCTAGTTCATAATGAGTAAAGCATGGTACTTTGTCTGGGGTAGGTTTTTATCAATTGACATAAGTTCAGATCATCTGGGAGGAAACCTCAACTGAGAAAATAGGTCCCTCAATTCACTCTTCATGGAAGTCTGTGGAATGTGTCCTTAATTAGTGGTTGATATGGGAATGATCATCCCACTGCTTATGGTACCACCAAAGGGCAGGTGGTCCTGGGTTATACATGAAAGCAAGTTGTTGAGTGAGCCATGGAGAACAATACAATAAGCATCACCTCCCACCACGGTCTCTGATTCAGTGCCTACCTCCTGGTTCCTCTCTTGACTCCCTAACCTGACTTCCCTCAGTGATAAATTATGACCTGGGAGTTGTAATTTGAAATAAACCCTGCCTCCCCAGCTTGCTTTTGGTCACAGTGTTTATCATAGTGATAAAAATCAAGCTAAGGCACTCTGGTTAGTGGAGATGTATTATCCAAGAACCAACTGAGTCTTGGGGGAAGATTAGTGTTGATGATTGCACATAGTCAATGTAGAGTGCCTGTCAGCGCTTCAGAGAGAGGTCAGCTCACAGGTGAGTAAACTTGAACCTCACCTCCACGTCCAGAAAAATAACTCTGCTGAAGAACTTTCACATGAACATGATAGGGGATCTTTAAAAATGTTTGAGTAACAAAATAAGCAGATCGAGAAAACAGCAGAAGAGAAAAGAAAATCTGGAAAATAGCAATTGTTAAAGGGTTCAAATCGAAGAGCTCTACAAGCCTATAAAAGTGCCATAAATATAAAGGAATCAAGGATGCCCTTTGTCATTGAACATAAATGATGACAAATGTCCTAGAAGGAATTGCTAACTTCTGGAGAATTTACCAAGAGGTCCAACCGGATGAGTCTGCAAATCACAGCAACAGTTGAAATCTCAGAGAAACTACATCTACAGAGTAGATGAACAAAAGCTACAGGTTAGCTGAGGAATCATATGAGATGGGAAACTGGTACAGTACAGTTGGTAGAGTTAGTACAGTTCTTTAACTTCTGTGAACATACGGGAATGTGTTAGACCACAGTTTGAGACAAACACAGGCAAGACTTTAATAGGTTCTGTGTGTGGTGAGAGAAGTAGGGTAGGCAAGATTGCTCAGTAGGGAGTGCTGCTTGTCATGCTAGCCTGGAAACTTGGATTTGATTCCCAGAACCTACATGAAAGTTAGAGAAAACCAGCCTCACTTAACTGACCTCTGGTCTCCATATGTGCACAATGGCAACCCCACGTCACCCCCACCCCTGCATACTTCACACATACTCACACAATGACAATATTATAATAGGGAAACAACACAAAATACCACGCACAATGAGTTATATTTCCCTAGATATGTTCACCTTCTGAGTGTAAGTGTATTTAGATTGTATTAGATTGTATTAGTGAATACTCACACATGTAATGCAGATATCACTCTGGAAACAGATGCTGGTCTTAAATCTTCTAAAAATATACTGTGATTATGTTTTTGTGTATATGTTTAAAAATATACTGTGATTATGAGAGAGAGAGAGAGAGAGAGAGAGAGCAGTGTGTTCAGAGGTCAGAGGTCATTCTGTCCACTATGGGCTCTAAGGCTGAAACTCAGGCTGCCAGGCTAGGGAACCAGTGCTTTCTCCTGCTAAGCCACTCTGTAGACCCTACTTAACAATGTCTTGCTGGGGTTTTGTCTTGAGACGGTGAGCATAAACTCTCTATGCTTCCTCTATCCTGTGTGTAAAATGGGGCTATTCGAATAACAATGGAAGTTATTTACTGGGAGTGTTGAAGGATTCACTAAGTCATTGACTGCAGAGAAAACAGAATTGCTTGTGTGCAGAAAGCCCTTGGTAAACATCAGCTATCCTCTTGCAACAAAATGGCCCCTCTTATATAGAGCTTCACAATCCTGAGGAAATGTGTCTCCTCCAGGCTGCTCAAATGTGTAGTTAGAGAGGTGCCAGCACACACTCATCATTACCTCGACTCCTTAATAATGGACAAAACTCTCACAGCCAAAAATACTTTCGACTGGCTGACAGGACATTCCGTATTGATTTTCTGGCTTTCCCTGTCAGTCTTCTTTCTCATAAGTTATTCATTTTCTTTTAAGCTCTAGGCCCACAGGTGCACGCTTTATCTAATCAGTCTGACAGGCGATCCTTCCCAGCTTTCCAAGTGCTGCAGAAAGCAAGGGCCATTTCCACCAAGGAACCAGGCTTTCCTTCTGGAAGCAACCACCACTCAAAGCTCCTGATCAGGACTCTTCAGCTCGGCAGCACATCAAATTCCATTTTCATTAATATTGGATACATACTTCCCGTGATACACAGTAATTTAAAATGTATGAAGAATTATTATGGCTAGAATGCTTATAGCTTGCTGGAGTAAAAAGCAGGAGGTTAAAAGGACTTCTACACTATAATGTCATTTTTGAAAGTGCAGGTGGGTGTGTATTTATCCTCTCCTTAAAAAGAGTTTGGAATTAAAAAAAGAAAAAAGACAAATTGGGGGGTTGGAGAGATGCCTCAGTGGTTAAGAACACTCGTTGCTCTTGCAGAGGACCTGAATTTGGTTCCTAGAACCCATATGGTGGCTCACAGCCAACTGTAACTGCTAGGCATTCATCTTGTACATATTTGTACATGTAAAATAAATCTAAAATAAACGAAAAAGATCTGCAGTTTAAAACTGTAGGTTTACATAGTGTGGCTTTACTTTCTATATATTTTTCTAAGTATTTACAAAAGTCTTTTGTTACTCTGGAGTTAAAAGAAACACTGCATTTTGTGGGGCTGGCTAGGCAGAAGAGTTAGGGGCAATTAAAATCTGCCCTGATCCTACCCTGCCTATAGGTCACTCTAATGTCCTCAGAGCACATGCTTGTAAAGAGTTGTGGTGTGACCCATATTCTAAGCAATTTTTATGGTTCTGTACATTTCTTAGGGACTCCTTTAAAGTGGTTCCTACGCTTGGTCTTAACAGACTTTCATATATCAAACATTCATGTCCTTATTATTCACTAGACTCTGTTCGCTGCAAGCAACAGAGAGGGTTAGTGACCTTAGCTCCTGTCTTCTTTGAGCATCTTAGAGGAATTAGGTCTGAGTTGTCTCAGGGTGGTTCTGGGATGCTAGGGGAAGTGCCATCTTCATTTTTTCTCACATGCTTCCTACCCATAATACCCCTTAGCACACCAGCGTGGTTGTCACTTTCTTCCTGACCTGTCCTATACTGCTTTATAACTATCTACCTGAGGATTGACCACAGGTCTCTAATTTCCTGATGATTCTAACCGCACAGTTGTTTGTCCAAGTGTGAGTTTTGTCTTGGGATCAAGAAAGGGAAATATAAAAAAACTAACAATAGTCAAGAATATCATTTCAAATAATCCAATATAAAAGAGGATTCTAACTGCTTAATGCGAATGAGAACGCAGGTTCTGTGAGGTTAAGTCACTCAGACTCCCACAGGGCTAGTAGATGGCAGAGCTGGAACTGAGGCCACAGCTACCTTCCTTCTGATCTCAGGTTCTCACTGGGCTGCAATGCCTCACTGGGTCCTCTGTGTACAGAGTGCAGAGCTCACAGACAAGGAGGCATGAGCAAACTCCCACTCAGTGTATCTCTTGTAGTCAGTTGCCTGTTCTGTGATTCCACTTCAATCATTCAGTCATCCACCAGTCCTCATTGCTAACCTTGTCGCCTAGAACAGGTACCCTACTGTGACATTCTTGTGTCCTTAGAAAATGCTTTTAAATGAGGAACAATGGAAAAGGAAGTGGGGAAGCAATGAGATTAATTTCTTCCCCTAATAAAGGATCTTTTATACCTAGTTATAAATGCCACAGTCAATCTCCTTTACTCTCTTCTCCCCTTCTTTCTCAGTTTCCTTCTCTGATTTCTTCTCTTTCTACTTTCCTTATTTATTCATATTCTTTTTTATCCACTTCTTTATTTTCTATGTGTTAATCCATTAATTGTCTCAGCACACTCTATAGTGTGAATATGCTAACAGTGAAACAGAAAATCAGGACAGACCACAAACTGTAAACTGAAGGTAAGGAGGAACAGAGTGTGAAAGGATGATGAGATGTCAGGCTTAGATGACAAGGTCAGCTTGTGGATTGGACAAAGCCTACTACTAGACCTGGAAAAGCAAAAGCAAGTAGCCTGTGGGGCTTAAAAGGAAACCTTTCTAGAGCATTCTTTTTTCTGTTTGTTTGTTTTTCTAGAGCATTCTTGAACTCATGTTTCATCAGGACTTTCCTTCCAAAACCAGTCACCTGCCCAGCACTGCCTTTTGTTTCAGTGAATGGGAATGAGGTGAGCTTTGACTTAGGTATGGTGAAACACATTTATTTGTCTGCCCCATCAGAAGAGTCTGGCATATTTCTTAATATATCCCAGTGTAGATAATTCCACAGTAAAGACATTACCATAGCACATTTGTTCCTATCCCAGTATACTCTTTTGTCCTTAATTCAAGGATGATTTCTTCATAAGAGAAGCTTAGAACCATCTCTTATGTGTAACATATCTATGGTGACTGTACCACTGTGGCCCTGTCTAAATCCCTGGCTGATCACTGTTTCTCAGAGCTGATAATTACTACACTCAGTTGTAACTGTAGAAAGTACTCCTCACAGAGAGTTACAGACCTGATAATCCCATAGTTAAAGACCTCTTTGACTTTGAGCCTGAATAGAATTGGTTCTACAGCCATGGCTTCTGGAAGTATAGTTGGAACAGGTAAGATGTTGTCCCACATTTGGGTTCTGGACACCAAAGCATAGTTGCTGGGGTATATGCCTTCCTCTGTGTCTAACATTCTGCTGAATATCTAGTTTTTCCCTTAAGTTCCTTGCATAGAAATGTTTCTTAGTGTTTTTAACATTTAGATAATTGGTGTACCCAATGGTTTTCTTGGGAGTATCATTCATGTTGCTACAAGTCTGAAAGAATTTTCTAATTGGTATATGAAATTTGCTATTTAAAAAACTGTGTGTTATTGCTATCTCTTGCTAGTTGATGATAATAGGCAAGCATACATATTTATCAAGCAGTAATAGGAATATCATGCACTCTTAACATAATTCTCTACTCTAGAAAATATTTATAATTCATGCCTGCCTTATCTAATATTCTGCTTTTGGGGATGTTGGACAGACACTGAATCTTCTGAGATAACTAGGGGGATAAATTATATAAAGTTCACAAAATTCTATTACTTCTATTCAGAACTTCTATTGATTACTTTACAAAATTTATGTGCATCTCCAATTGGGAGACCAGGGAACAGGTTACTAGTAGAGCTCTTCTCTTACATGTCCAATGCCCTGACTTAATATGCAGCAGCGTAAAAAATATCACTAAGTTAATTGTTTTTAATTAAATAAACTCAGAGATGTTTTTATTTTTCATTTGCTCCATTAAGGAGGCTGGAAAAAGAAATCTTACCATAACATTTTTTTAATATGGAAAACAAGGAATTCCTATTCTCAAATGCCAGGCAATATTTGTAAGCCTATATTCTGATGACAAAATTAGAATATATCAGGATTTTAACAATTCTATATTTGATTTGCAAGACCAAGACTCTAAATTTTTAGTTAAACTTGAAAAGAACACTCCAATTGTCTCTAAGGATAACACAAGTATAATCATTAAAAAAAAAGGAAGAATGCATCAAAAGAAAAGCAGAGAGACACAATGCTCCACCTTCTCAGATCAGTGGAATCTCTAGGATGCTATGACATTGTTGTTCTAGGCAGAATACCATTCCTCTCCTGGTCCGGATATCTTAGGACTTGGTTCCATGTTTTCCTTTTGTAATTTTTGTTACTCTTTATTTAAATTGGACATAGAGAATCATAAAGGTGTCTGATAATATAACATGGCCCATCATTCCTCAGTTTAGTGTTAGACTCCTCCCACACATCAACCCTACACCAAGTATTAATGTATATCAAAAGCAAGGCACTGTGGTAATACTCTTGGGACTTTATTACATGATATAAGAAAAATATATAATTATTTAAAATCACTATTTATTTTGGTTCTTTGTGTATAATACATAAAATGACAGTTTTGCAAAACTATAAATAATGTTCTTGTCAGTGACTAGTTGGCTACAGCTATGTGGGCTGATTTCTCAATCTCCCATTCAGTTGCTTTGGCCTATGACTCTGTTTCCATTTCAGTGTTTCTTTGATTACTCTGGTTTTGTATAACTTGAGATCAACTATTACGATGCATTCATTCTCTTCAGAATTACTTAGAATTACTTCTGTGTTTCAAGTCTTCTGCGTTTTCTTGTGGATTTCTGCAGTTTTTTTTAAGTGTTCCCAAAAATGTTATTGCAATTTTTGTAGGAATTATATTGATTCTGTAGATATCTTTTGGTAATATACCCAATTTCACAGAAGTAATTCTGCCAAGCCATTAGCATTTATGATCTTTAGATTATCCAATATGTTCTAGTTGTTTCCTCTTGCTGTGATAAAACACTATGGCCAAAACAGGCTTGGGAAGGGAAGGATTTATTACCTTACATATTATAGTCTATGCTGAAGGGAAATGAAGGCAGGAACTCAAGCAGGAACCTAAAGACAGGAACTCAAGCAGAGAGGAATGCAGCTTACTGACTTGTTACACATGGCTTGCTTAGGCTACTTACTTATACAGTGCAGGACCACCTGCCCAGGAGGCATTATGGTCACAGTGATCTAAGACACTTCCATACCAATCACTAATCAAAAAAATGCTCTACAGGCTTACTGAGCAGCCAATCTAACGGAGGCATTTTCTCAGTTGAAGTTTCCTCTTCTCAAATAACTCTGGCATATATGACAAAAACTAAGCAGCCCACAGTGTCATATCAGCTTTTTTCTCAGTGTCTTAAAGAGTTTGTTGTGTATCTCATCTATGGCCTTTGTTATATTCATTCTTATGATTTGTTTTTAAACTGTTACAAATCTAATTTTTTTTCCTGTTAAGAGTTTTGGAGACACATATGTACAGAAGCTACAGTTTTATATGTTGTCTTTTTTCTTTAAACCTGCTGTTTTGACAAAAGCATTTCTCACATCTCAGGGTTTTCTAGTTGAGTCAGTAGAAACTTCTGAATCCTGGGTTATGCCATATGCATGTAGAGATAATTTGATGTCTTCCTTTGCTTTGTGTGCCCTTTTTACTTCTTCCTCTTGTCATATAGATCCTAATAAGAGATGTTAGGGCTCTTGTGAATAACAGAGAGTGAGTGCCCTTGCTTCCTTCTCCAAGCTAGAAGAAATTCAGTATAATGCTAGCAGTAGGTGTGTCATACGGGTCTGTTCCTTCTAATCTTGGTATTCTAGTGCTTTTATCATGAAGAAACTGAATTCTGTCAAAGCTCTTTTTGAAATCTGTTGAGATGATCATGTAACTTCTGTTCTTAATTCTATTTAGGTGTAATATTATATCTATTGATTTGCCTGTATTGAACTGACTTTGCATCCCTGGAATAAAGCCTACTTGGATAATGATGTATGATCATTTTGAAGTGTTCTTAAATTCAGTTTTGTAAGTAATTAGTAAGTGTGTTGTGATTTGATAAATGCTGTGTATTAGTCCATTTTCTGTTACTTACGATACTCAATACCATGTGTTTTTATAACGAAGAGACTTTTCTTTAATTCATAGAAGTGTCAAGTCCAAACAAGTCTTGCTAAAATGATGAGGGCCCAGTTGATTGTGATGCATCATAGTGATAACAGTAATGGTGGCTTGGAGTTGCTGTAAAGGTAGCAAAGATCACATGGCAAGATAGGTAGCCAAAGCATAGGCAAGTTGTCAGTCTTTTTCTTTTTGTAACAGTTCATTCTTCTAAGAACTAACTTGGATTCCATGAGGGCATCATCTCATCCTCCTGAAAGCACTGGATTTGCACCAGGCTTAAAGGTCTATACCATCTGCCAGTCTTGGAACTCTGTGAGTTCCAAGAATCCAACACAGGAAGCGCTAGGAGATATACTGTGTCTAAGATACAATGATCTGTTATGAAGATAGTCAAATATAGGAAATGTTGTATAAGTCTGACTCATCCCCTGGCCCCATACAGACTGTAAGGCAATTAATTTAGGCTACAATGCATTTTTATTTAACTTTACTATTAATAATAGAAACCAATTGGAGTTATAATTTTAAAAATAAGGTTCATTAAACAAATAAAAAACAACAATAACAGCTAGAGGGTAGTGAAGGACAATAAGGGACAAATTCCTGTAACTGCCTGAGTGGTTCACTCTCCTAGTCTTAATAACCACTGAAGGAGCACTGGGAAGTTGCATACTCCTGTGTTTCAATGTTTTTAACTGAATAGTCATGTGTAAAGTGCTCACAAAAGGGCCTGGTACACAGTACTTGTGTCCTGATTTCAGAGCTAGGACTGGGGAGCCAATAGGTCCCCAATCATTTTACTTTGTCTCTTTTTTTTTTTAATTTTAATATTTTTTATTACATATTTTCCTCAATTACATTTCCAATGCTATCCCAAAGGTCCCCCATAGCGCCCCCCACTTCCCTACCCACCCATTCCCATTCTTTTGGCCCTGGCATTCCCCTATATTGGGGCATATAAAGTTTGCAAGTCCAATGGGCCTCTCTTTCCAGTGATGGCCGACTAGGCCATCTTTCAATACATATGCAGCTAGAGTCAAGAGCTCCGGGGTTCTAGTTAGTACATCATGTTGTTCCAACAATAGGGTTGCAGATCCCTTTAGCTACTTGGGTACTTTCTCTAGCTTCTCCATTGGGAGCCCTGTGATACATCCAATAGCTGACTGTGAGCATCCACTCCTGTGTTTGCTAGGCCCCGGCATAGTCTCACAAGAGACAGCTATATTTGGGTCCTTTCAGCAAAATCTTGCTAGTGTATGCAATGGTGTCCCCGTTTAGAAGCTGGTTATGGGATGGATCCCTGGATACAGCAGTCTCTAGATGGTCCATCCTTTCATCACAACTCCAAACTTTGTCTCTGTAACTCCTTCCATGGGTGTTTTGTTCCCAATTCTAAGAAGGGGCATATTGTCCACATTTTGGTCTTCAATCTTCTTGAGTTTCATGCATTTAGCAAATTGTATCTTATATCTTGGGTATCCTAAGTTTTGGACTAATATCCACTTATCAGTGAATACATATTATATGAGTTCCTTTGTGATTGTGTTACCTGACTCAAGATGATGCCCTCCAGGTCCATCCATTTGGCTAGGAATTTCATAAATTCATTCTTTTTAATAGCTGAGTAGTACTCCATTGTGTAAATGTACCATAATTTCTGTATCCATTCCTCTGTTGAGAGACATCTGGGTTCTTTCCAGCTTCTGGCTATTATAAATAGGGCTGCTATGAACATAGTAGAGCATGTGTCCTTCTTACTGGTTGGGACATCTTCTGGATATATGCCCAGGAGAGGTAGTGCTGGATCCTCTGGTAGTATTATGTCCAATTTTCTGAGGAACCGCCAGACTGATTTCCAGAGTGGTTGTACAAGCTTGCAATCCCACCAACAATGGAGGAGTGTTCCTCTTTCTCCACATCCTCGCCAGCATCTGCTGTCACCTGAATTTTTGATCTTAGCCATTCTGACTGGTGTGAGGTGGAATATCAGGGTTGTTTTGATTTGCATTTCCCTGATGATTAAGGATGTTGAACATTTTTTCAGGTGCTTCTCTGCCATTCGGTATTCCTCAGGTGAGAATTCTTAGTTCAGTCCTGAGCCCCATTTTTTAATGGGGTTATTTGACTTTCTGGAGTCCACCTTCTTGAGTTCTTTATATATTTTGGATATTAGTCCCTTATCTGATTTAGGATAGGTAAAGATCCTTTCCCAATCTGTTGGTGGTTTTTTTGTCTTATTGATGGTGTCTTTTGCCTTGCAGAAGCTTTGCAGTTTCATGAAGTCCCACTTGTCAATTCTCGGTCTTACAGCACAAGCCATTGCTGTTCTATTCAAGAATTTTTCCCCTGTGCCCATATCTTCAAGGCTTTTCCCCACTTTATCTTCTATAAGTTTCAGTGTCTCTGGTTTTATGTGAAGTTCCTTGATCCACTTAGACTTGACCTTAGTACAAGGAGATAGGAATGGATCGATTCGCATTCTTCTTTATTTATTTATTTATTTATTTATTTATTTATTTAATATTTTTATTACATATTTTCCTCAATTACGATTCCAATGCTATCCCAAAAGTCCCCCATAACGCCCCCCACTTCCCTACCCACCCATTCCCATTCTTTTGGCCCTGGCATTCCCCTATATTGGGGCATATAAAGTTTGCAAGTCCAATGGGCCTCTCTTTCCATTGATGGCTGACTAGGCCATCTTTTGATACATATGCAGCTAGAGACAAGAGCTCCGGGGTTCTAGTTAGTACATCATGTTGTTCCAACAATAGGGTTGCAGATCCCTTTAGCTACTTGGGTACTTTCTCTAGCTTCTCCATTGGGAGCCCTGTGATACATCCAATAGCTGACTGTGAACATCCACTCCTGTGTTTGCTAGGCCCCAGCATCGTCTCACAAGAGACAGCTATATTTGGGTCCTTTCAGCAAAATCTTGCTAGTGTATGCAATGGTGTCAGCGTTTAGAAGTTGATTATGGGATGGATCCCTGGATACAGCAGTCTCTAAATGGTCCATCCTTTCATCACCGCTATGACCTTTGTCTCTGTAACTCCTTCCCTGGGTGTTTTGTTCCCAATTCTAAGAAGGTGCACAGTGTCCACACTTTGGTCTTCATTCTTCTTGCGTTTCATGTGTTTAGCAAATTGTATCTTAAATCTTGGGTATCCTAAGTTTTGGGCTAATATCCACTTATCAGTGAATACATATTGTGTGAGTTCTTTTGTGATTGTGTTACTTCACTCAAGATGATGCCCTCCAGGTCCATCCATTTGGCTAGGAATTTCATAAATTCATTCTTTTTAATAGCTGAGTAGTACTCCATTGTGTAAATGTACCATAATTTCTGTATCCATTCCTCTGTTGAGGGACATCTGGGTTCTTTCCAGCTTCTGGCTATTATAAATAGGGCTGCTATGAACATAGTGGAACATGTGTCCTTTTTACCGGTTGGGACATCTTCTGGATATATGCCCAGGAGAGGTATTGCTGGATCCTCCGGTAGTACTATGTCCAATTTTCTGAGGAACCGCCAGACTGATTTCCAGAGTGGTTGTACAAGCTTGCAATCCCACTAACAATGGAGGAGTGTTCCTCTTTCTCCACATCCTCGCCAGCAACTGCTGTCACCTGAATTTTTGATCTTAGCCATTCTGACTGGTGTGAGGTGGAATCTCAGGGTTGTTTTCATTTGCATTTCCCTGATGATTAAGGATGTTGAACATTTTTTCAGGTGTTTCTCTGCCATTCGGTATTCCTCAGGTGAGAATTCTTTGTTCAGTTCTGAGCCCCATTTTTTAATGGGGTTATTTGACTTTCTGGAGTCCACCTTCTTGAGTTCTTTATATATATTGGATATTAGTCCCTTATCTGATTTAGGATAGGTGAAGATCCTTTCCCAATCTGTTGGTGGTTTTTTTGTCTTATTGATGGTGTCTTTAGCCTTGCAGAAGCTTTGTAGTTTCATGAGGTCCCACTTGTCAATTCTCGATCTTACAGCACAAGCCATTGCTGTTCTATTCAGGAATTTTTCCCCTGTGCCCATATCTTCAAGGCTTTTCCCCACTTTCTCCTCTATAAGTTTCAGTGTTTCTGGTTTTATGTGAAGTTCCTTGATCCACTTAGACTTGACCTTAGTACAAGGAGATAGGAATGGATCGATTCGCATTCTTCTACATGTTAACAACCAGTTGTGCCAGCACCATTTGTTGAAAATGCTGTCCTTCTTCCAAAGGATGTTTTTAGCTCCCTTGTCGAAGATCAATTGACCGTAGGTGTGTGGGTTCATTTCTGGGTCTTCAATTCTATTCCATTGGTCTATTTGTCTGTCACTATACCAGTACCATGCAGTTTTTATCACAACTGCTCTGTAGTAGAGCTTTAGATCCGGCATGGTGATTCCACCAGAGGTTCTTTTATCCTTGAGAAGAGTTTTTGCTATCCTAGGTTTTTTGTTATTCCAGATGAATTTGCAGATTGCACTTTCTAATTCGTTGAAGAATTCATTTGGAATTTTGATGGGGATTGCATTGAATCTGTAGATTGCTTTTGGCAAGATAGCCATTTTTACAATGTTGATCCTGCCAATCCATGAGCATGGGAGATCTTTCCATCTTCTGAGATCTTCTATAATTTCTTTCTTCAGAGACTTGAAGTTTTTATCATACAGATCTTTCACTTCCTTAGTTAGAGTCACGCCAAGATATTTTATATTATTTGTGACTATTGAGAAGGGTGTTGTTTCCCTAATTTCTTTCTCAGCCTGTTTATTCTTTGTGTAGAGAAAGGCCATTGATTTGTTTGAGTTAATTTTATATCCAGCTACTTCACCGAAGCTGTTTATCAGGCTTAGGAGTTCTCTGGTGGAATTTTTAGGGTCACTTATATATACTATCATATCATCTGCAAAAAGTGATATTTTGACTTCATCTTTTCCAATTTGTATCCCTTTGATCTCCTTTTGTTGTCGAATTGCTCTGGCTAGGACTTCAAGTACAATGTTGAATAGGTATGGAGAAAGTGGACAGCCTTGTCTAGTCCCTGATTTTAGAGGGATTGCTTCAAGCTTCTCACCATTTACTTTGATGTTGGCTACTGGTTTGCTGTAGATTGCTTTTATCATGTTTAGGTATGGGCCTTGAATTCCTGATCTTTCCAAGACTTTTATCATGAATGGGTGTTGGATCTTGTCAAATGCTTTTTCCGCATCTAATGAGATGACCATGTGGTTTTTGTCTTTGAGTTTGTTTATATACTGGATTACGTTGATGGATTTCCGTATATTGAACCATCCCTGCATCCCTGGGATGAAACCTACTTGGTCAGGATGGATGATTGTTTTGATGTGTTCTTGGATTCGGTTAGCAAGAATTTTATTGAGGATTTTTGCATCAATATTCATAAGGGATATTGGTCTGAAGTTTTCTATCTTTGTTGGGTCTCTTTGTGGTTTAGGTATCAGAGTAATTGTGGCTTCATAGAATGAGTTGGGTAGAGTACCTTCTGTTTCTATTTTGTGGAATAGTTTGTGAAGAACTGGGATTAGATCTTCTTTGAAGGTCTGATAGAACTCTGCACTAAACCCATCTGGTCCTGGGCTTTTTTTGCTTGGGAGACTATTAATGACTGCTTCTATTTCTTTGGGGGATATAGGGCTGTTTAGATCATTAACCTGATCTTGATTCAACTTTGGTACCTGGTATCTGTCTAGGAACTTCTCCATTTCATCCAGGTTCTCCAGTTTTGTTGAGTATAGCCTTTGGTAGAAGGATCTGATGGTGTTTTGGATGTCTTCAGGATCTGTTGTTATGTCTCCTTTTTCATTTCTGATTTTGTTAATTAGGATGCTTTCCCTGTGCCCTCTAGTGAGTCTGGCTAAGGGTTTATCTATCTTGTTGATTTTCTCAAAGAACCAGCTCCTTGATTGGTTGATTCTTTGAATAGTTTTTCTTGTTTCCACTTGGTTGATTTCACCCCTGAGTTTGATTATTTCCTGCCGTCTACTCCTCTTGGGTGAATTTGCTTCCTTTTGTTCTAGTGCTTTTAGGTGTGTTGTCAAGCTGCTAATGTGTGCTCTTTCTAGTTTCCTTTTGGAGGCACTCAGAGCTATGTGTTTTCCTCTTAGAAATGCTTTCATTGCGTCCCATAAGTTTGGGTATGTTGTGGCTTCATTTTCATTGAACTCTAAAAAGTCCTTAATTTCTTTCTTTATTCCTTCCTTTACCAAGGTATCATTGAGAAGAGTGTTGTTCAGTTTCCACGTGAAGGTTGGCTTTCTATTATTTATTTTGTTATTGAAGATCAGCCTTAGTCCATGGTGATCTGATAGGATGCATGGGACAATTTCAATATTTTTGTATCAGTTGAGGCCTGTTTTGTGACCAATTATGTGGTCAATTTTGGAGAAGGTACCATGAGGTACTGAGAAGAATGTATATCCTTTTGTTTTAGGTTAGAATGTTCTGTAGATATCTGCCAGATCCATTTGATTCATAACTTCTGTTAGTTTCACTGTGTCCCTTTTTAGTTTCTGTTTCCATGATCTGTCCATTGGTGAAAGTGGTGTGTTGAAGTCTCCCACTATTATTGTATGAGGTGCAATGTGTGCTTTGAGATTTACTAAAGTTTCTTTAATGAATGAGGCTGCCTTTGTATTTGGAGCATAGATATTCAGGATTGATAGTTCCTCTTGGAGGATTTTACCTTTGATGAGTATGAAGTGCCCCTCCCTGTCTTTTTTGATGACTTTGGGTTGGAAGTCAATCTTATCTGATATTAGAATGGCTACTCCAGCTTGTTTCTTCAGACCATTTGCTTGGAAAATTGTTTTCCAGCCTTTCATTCTGAGGTAGTGTCTATCTTTTTCTCTGAGATGAGTTTCTTGTAAGCAGCAAAATGTTGGGTCTTGTTTGTGTAGCCAGTTTGTTAGTCTATGTCTTTTTATCGGGGAGTTGAGTCCATTGATATTAAGAGATATTAAGGAAAAGTAATTGTTGTTTCCTGTTATTTTTGTTGTTAAAATTGGCATTCTGTTCTTGTGGCTGTCTTCTTTTAGGTTTGTTGAGGGATTACCTTCTTGCCTTTTCTTGGGCGTGATTTCTGTCCTTGTATTGGTGTTTTTCTGTTATTATCCTTTGAAGGGCTGGATTTGTGGACAGATAATGTGTGAATTTGGTTTTGTTGTGGAATACTTTGGTTTCTCCATCTATGTTAATTGAGAGTTTGGCTGGGTATATTAGCCTGGGCTGGAATTTGTGTTCTTTTAGTGTCTGTATAACATCTGTCCAGGATCTTCTGGCTTTCATAGTCTCTGGTGAAAAATCTGGTGTAATTCTCATAGGCTTGCCTTTATATATTACTTGGCCTTTTTCTCTTACTGCTTTTAGTATTCTATCTTTATTTAGTGCATTTGTTGTTCTGATTATTATCTGTTGGGAGGTATTTCTTTTCTGGTCCAGTCTATTTGGAGTTCTGTAGGCTTCTTGTATGTTCATGGGCATCTCTTTCTTTAGATTTGGGAAGTTTTCTTCTATAATTTTGTTGAAGATGTTTGCTGGTCCTTTGAGTTGAAAATCTTCATTCTCATCCACTCCTATTATCCGTAGGTTTGGTCTTCTCATTGCGTCCTGTATTTCTTGGATGTTTTGAGTTAGGATCTTTTTGCATTTTACATTTTCCTTGATTGTTGTGCCGATGTTCTCTATGGAATCTTCTGCACCTGAGATTCTCTCTTCCATCTCTTGTATTCTGTTGCTGATGCTTGCATCTATGGTTCCAGATTTCTTTCCTAGGGTTTCTATCTCCAGTGTTGCCTCATTTTGGGTTTTCTTTATTGTGTCTACTTCCCTTTTTAGGTCTAGTATGGTTTTGTTCATTTCCATCATCTGATTGGATGTGTTTTCCTGTTTCTCTTTAAGGACTTCTACCAGTTTGGTTGTGTTTTCCTGTTTTTCTTTAAGGACTTGTAACTCTTTAGCCATGTTCTCCTGTAGTTCTTTAAATTCCTTCTTGATGTCCTCTACCATCATCATGAGATATGCTTTTAAATCCAGGTCTAGTTTTTCAGGTGTGTTGGGGTGCCCTGGACTGGGCGAAGTGGGAGTGCTGGGTCCTGATGATGGTGAGTGGTCTTGGTTTCTGTTAGTAAGATTCTTACCTTTACCTCTCGCCATCTGGTAATCTCTGGAGTTGTTATAGTTGTCTCTGTTCAGAGGTTGTTCTTCTGGGGATTCTGAGTATCCTCTGTCAGCAGACCTGGGAGACAGGCTCTCTCCTCTGAGTTTCAGTGGTTAGAGCACTCCCTGCTGACAAGCTTTCCTCTTAAAGGGAAGGTGTACAGATATCTGGGGTTTGGACCTCCTCCTGGCCGAAGAAGAAGGCGGAAAACAGGACCTTTCCCAGATGCTGTGTTGCTTTGGCAGGTCACAGAAGCTGTAGGCTTCTGTGGTACACACTCTCTGCTGTGCAGACTAAGTTCCTAAGTTCAGTGGAGTCCTGGATCCAAGATGTGCTCCCTGCTCCTGAGGCAGAGGGCTCCTGTGCAGGGCAGACCACTGTCTTCCAGCTAGGAGGGTGCCGGATGTCTGTGGCCCCAAAAGGGTGCTGCCTCAGCGGCTCTGTGGCTCCCGCCTGTCCCAGAAGCTGTCTGCCTCTGTGGTCCTCAGTCTTACCTGTACAGACTAAGTTCAGCGGAGTCCCGGAGCCAAGATGGCGCTCCCTGCAGGGCAGGTCACTGTTCTCCGGCTGGGAGGGTGCAGGATGTCTGCGGCCCCAAAAGGGTGCTGCCTCAGCGGCTCTGTGGCTCCCGCCTGTCCCAGAAGCTGTCTGCCTCTGTGGTCCTCACTCTGACCTATACAGACTAAGTTCGGCGGAGTCCCGGAGCCAAGATGGCGCTCCCTGCAGGGCAGGTCACTGTCCTCCGACTGGGAGGGTGCCGGATGTCTGCGGCCCCTAAAGGGTGCTGCCTCAGCAGCTCTGTGGCTCCCGCCTGTCCCAGAAGCCGTCTGCCCCCGTGGTCCCCACTCTGACCTTTACAGACTAAGCTCGGCGGAGTCCCGGAGCCAAGATGGCGCTCCCTGCAGGGCAGGTCACTGTCCTCCGACTGGGAGGGTGCCGGATATCTGCGGCCCCTAAAGGGTTCTGCCTCAGCAGCTCTGTGGCTCCCGCCTGTCCCAGAAGCTGTCTGCCCCCGTGGTCCCCACTCTGACCTTTACAGACTAAGCTCGGCGGAGTCCCGGAGCCAAGATGGCGCTCCCTGCAGGGCAGGTCACTGTCCTCCGACTGGGAGGGTGCCGGATGTCTGCGGCCCCAAAAGGGTGCTGCCTCAGCAGCTCTGTGGCTCCCGCCTGTCCCAGAAGCTGTCTGCCTCTGTGGTCCTCACTCTAACCTGTAGACTAAGTTCGGCGGAGTCCCGGAGCCAAGTTGGCGCTCTCTGCAGGGCAGGTCTCTGTCCTCCGGCTGGGAGGGTGCCGGAAGTCTGCGGCCCCAAAAGGGTGCTGCCTCAGCGGCTCTGTGGCTCCTGCCTGTCCCAGAAGCTGTCTGCCTCTGTGGTCCCCACTCTGACCTGTACAGACTAAGTTCGGCGGAGTCCCGGAGCCAAGATGGCGCTCCCTGCAGCTTACTTTGTCTCTTAATTGTACCTCTCTCTGACTAATTCATTCTTTGCCTCTTTTTCCTGTAAATTAGATGAATTGGGGAAGGCAAATGGGAGTAGGGGAGAAACAAAGTACAAAATGCCTTGTCTGGTAGTCTAAGGTGTTCAAATTTGCTGGTAGAATAGAAAGAGCAAAATGTTATTTGAAATGCCAAATAACATGCTCATTTGAAGTTTTTACACTGTTTAAGAACGATCATATAAGATGAAGAAGAATGATAAATGAGGCTGATTTACTGTAAATGTCTAATATACATAATAAGTGTGTATGTGTTTTTCTTTCTTTGTAATCTACCTTAATGAAAGGGAAAAAGAAATATGACAGTGATGGATATATGGATGGAGTGTAGATAGGCAGATAGAATGATAGATACATACATACATACAAACATACATACATACATACATACATACATACATACATTCATACATAGACAGAGAGATGGCATGCTGCAGATTGGGTAATCTTTTCATCAAAAACATGCTAATTTTCTAGAACAATCATGACAAAATACCACAGGCTGAGTGTGTTAAATAAATTGATTTTCCTACAGTTTTGAAATGTTTTAGAGTTGCAAGCCAAATTTCACCTAAGGCTCCTTTTCTAGACTTTCAGGTGACACCTGCATCTTATCTCCTCAAGCAATCTTCATTCTGAGAACACATCTATGGTGCCTTTCCAAGTGTTTAACTTTGCTTCTAATGATAGCAGTCAAATTGAGCTGGCCTCATGCTAAGTCAATGACCTCTTTAAAGGAACTATTTGCAATCATAGTCACATCCTAAGGTACTTGAGATTATGGTTTTTATTTTTTTTTTAAAGATGTATTTCTTCATGTATATGGGCACTCTTCTCTGCATGTACTCTGCACACCAGAAGAAGGCATCTGCCAGCTGTGAACTACCATGTGGATACTAGGAATTGAACTCAGAACCTTCTGAAGAGCAGTGAGAGCTTTTAACCACTGTGCTATCTCCCCAGCCACAAGATTAGGGTTTTTAACATGTAATTTTAGGGACAACACAATTCACAAAGTATAATGCTTTCATTAGTAAAGGCAAGTTATCCAGTAATAGTCTGTAAAAGGAAGAATTGTGTTGTGGAAAATTTCCTTTCGTAGAATTTAAAGTGTTTAATGGCTGCTTAGATTCAGAAGGTAAATTATAGAAAGAGCAAAAACTGTCATCGTATTTACTGACTGAATCAGAGGGTGTCACAGCAGTACAATTAAGTAAAATCAAAACATACAGAATGGAATGTAGATATGGAGAAAGGAAGGTAATAGTTCCTTAATTCAGTTACAGCTGTTTATCGAGTACCTAGTTCTCTTTTAAAAACACACTGGGGTTTTCTGAATATCTATAAAACATTAAAATGACTACATAAAGAAAGGTCAAGATGGCCAACGAACATTTATACATGTAAGCCTGAAGCTCAGGGTGTACCAGATACAGATTTAAAAGTTGAAATTTATTTGCTCTTATAAGCATTTACCTGGGCCAGGGCCAAGGCTCAGGGACACAGGGTTTGCCTTCCTCATGTAGAGATCTGGGTTTAAGCCCAAACCAGCAAATGAAAAGGTAACACCAAAATATTCCTTAGAACTATGAATTCAGGCACATGTTTCTAAGGACTAAACAATGACTAATAAAAGCTTAGGAGGGTGGGTCAGTTGGTAAAGTGCTTAGAGCCTACAAATGAGTTCATATCCAAAGCTCTGCCTAAGAAGTCTGAATTACAGAATGTGAGCTCTGGGGTTAATGAGAGACCTTGTCCCAAAAAATAGGGTAAAGCAATTGGGAAAAATGATACCTGCTAATGACCTCTAGTCTCCATATCGAAGTACATGCATATGTGCATGCGCGTGCACGCGCACACACACATACACCACAAAAGAATGATGAAGAGATGGAAAACTAAGTCATCCAGGGAAAGTCGGAGAAGAACAAAGGCTGTCTTCAGTCGTGACTATGTCCAGTTAGTATTGCTTGTGAGGTTTTCAAATGTGAGATTTTCAAGTGAATATTATAGAATACTAGCTTTAAACCACATCTCTATCTAGGCCAGAAGAGCAATGCTAACCTATTATTCTCAACTTTGTTCCTAGGCAAGGCATTACCGCAGTATCTTTTCTAATCTATGGTCAACAGGAAGCTACTCAGCCTGTCAGTCTGTTCTCTTTCCCAGACAGTCTTCTGTGTCTGGCAGCCTACTTGCAAGCACTAATTTGCTAAGGATAGACAGCAGAGGTGAACTGTAGCTGATTGGCTCGAGTTGGCACCAACTTTAAACATCTTGTACAGTATCCACAGACTTTCTTCATCTTCTGTTTGGCTGTCTAAATTTCCCCTGTTTCCCATTAGTCTCACTGAGAGGTCCCTACACTGTAGTAAGAGCCTCTTTCCCACTTAAAGCCTTTGATTACTCTCCTAGTTTGGTATAGGAAAGGACAAAAAAAAAAAAAAAACAGGCTCCAGGGAGAGGTTTTCTAGAATTAAACAAACAGATTACATCAGTGTTTAGTGTTTTCCTGTTCTTTTAAGAATTAGGGCAAATTATATCCTTGTCATGTGGAGTTGGACCAAAAAGAAGGTCACCAGTTGTTCCATGGGGAGAATGTTAAATGGCCTCACAGTCAGTTAGTCAGTCACAGCTGATGATGTTGACTTCTGTGATCAGACATTCATTTCCTCTCAGCTACAGCCCCCTATCATCATTATTGCAGTCTTGCTGTGGACGATTGAGAGTGCCTGTTCACTCTTCTGAATCCTGCCTGATCCCAACCATCTCTAAGGTCATTGCTTCCCTCATTCTGCTTGATCGCCAACTTTCCCAAATGTCTCCATGTGTTGTTTTCCTCAAAACATGTACAAAGCAATTTTCTCTAAAATGTATCAGTATAATTGAGGCCTCTATTTTCTTCCTCTAAATAGTAAAGCTATTTATTACACATTCTCCAAGTCTTTATGGCTCCAAAATTTAGTGGAAGTCTGACATTTTGAAACTTCTGCTGAATAAGTCTTACATCATAAATTAAATGTACACCATGTCAGGCTTTAGAAAGATGACAAAGGAGCCAAATATCTGGCTCATGTGTTTATTGTTTCTTCTTAGTGTCTTGGTTTCTGTTGTTTGTTAGAGGTCTGCTTTCTCCCTCTCCCTCCTCCTCACTTTTTTCTTTGTCCTGCTCGACTTGAGTATAATGATAAACCCCTATTTTTGCCCATGGTGATGGGCCAAGTCCAGGAAGTATCAAATAATTTAGTCTTTACTTGGCCCGATGGGGTAGAGGGTGGGAGCAGAAGCAGAGCCTGGGGCAGATACTAGAGGTTTTATTTGTGTCAGAAACACAAGGGCCCACAGAGATTGTATTATTGAGGGAATAATACACTGAGGGCCACAGATATGTCATAGATGAGTAAAATGCAACAAAAACTAGTGTGGAAACTATAGAACACACACCCCAGATAGCAGGTAGCATGGGAACTGCAGGATACATGAGCCCGATGGCAGGTCTAGCATGATTCATCACTTCTCAAATGCTGCCACTGAGCACTGTGGGCTCAGAGGTACCAGATTCTTAAATCCTGATCCCTGTGATAGATCACAAATAGGACTTTACATTTTGTACATGTTTCATTATCCTGTGATAATACCACCCTGCCTCATGACCTCTAATTGGAAGTTTTTGCTCTAAAAAGTTTCAAGGATTAAAATGAAGGTAGAAAGTTTAAGAAACAGGAAACAGTTCTATGAGACTCAAGGTTACTGAATATTGGGGATGAGGTCAGAGAAGCCATCACTTTCCACCATGAGACCTTATATTTTAACTTGCAGAATAAAGGAAGCTATGAGAGTTATAGGGAAATGCCTTGTCTCTTGAGGGAGATGGAAAAGATTCTAGAGCCTTTATTAGAGAAGATAAAAGGAAACTGTCACCTGACTATGTTCTAGAAGAAGAGGAAAGCTCCAGAAAAAAATGGTAGTTTTCCAAGATCTATGAAATTTCCAAAGGAGAGTCTCCAACTTTGACATCTTTGTGCTGCAAAGCTTACAGAAAAACAGAGCTAGAGGCATATCCACATCTTGCTTTTGCAATACCACACCCATCATACAACTATGTAAATGTTGCTTAAATGACATATAATGGTCAATGGGAACTTAAATAGAGGCATCTATCCTTGATGACAGCAATTCCACTATGCATAGCTGAGGAACTTTGCAAAGCCACTGCATACCAACCCATCTTATATTTACTTAACCTTTGGTTTAACTATTTCTAAATGTAACCTCTGTGCTTTTTATATACATTGTATGTATTGTCCATTAGTGTAATATGGGCATAAGTAAAAACACGTTCATTCATTTACATCCTTGGATTGATCTTGACGCCATGATCAGAGCCAACACAAGGAAAAACAAATGAAGACCACACACAGCCCGCAGCAGCACATATGTCAGGTGCTGTCTTAGGGTTTTACTGCTGTGAACAGACACCATGACCAAGGCAAGTCTTATAAAAAACAACATTTAATTGGGGCTAGCTTACAGGTTCAGAGGTTCAGTCCATTATCATCAAGGTGGGAGCATGGCAGCATCCAGGCTGTCATGGCGCAGGCAGAGCTGAGAGTTCTACTTCTTCATCAAAAGGCTGCTAGTGGAAGACTGACTTCCAAGCAACTGAGGTGAGAGTCTTAAGCCCACATCCACAGTGACACACCTACTTCAACCAGGTCACACCTATTCCAACAAGGCCACACCTCCAAATGGTGCCACTCCCTGGTCCAAGAATATACAACCATCACAGGTGCTTTTCAGGGTCACTTGAACCATTCAGGTATTATTCTGGGGAAATACTTAATGACAGCAAAATTTCTACTGCATAATTTTAAAGCATAGGCTGTAAATTAGTATGTATACTTTGAACTTGATTTTAAATCATATAGATTTCTGTGTATATTTTACTATATTATGTATTTTAACATATGAAGTTGTTCATAGTATTTATCTCTTGATCATAAGTTGATTTTTCTTTCTTACCAATTATACATTCATAACCTTAGTTTCATTTTGTAATTTAAGCAAATATTCAATATTCCTCTTAAAGTTTGTTTTCAAGTGCTTATTTGTGACACTTTTAGGGCTCACCTCTCTCTCACTCTTTGAGGTTATGAAAGGTCACACTGAACAACATGACAGTGGAAGTGATATTCCAGACACTTCAGCCAGCCTCTGTTACAAGGACCAAATGTTTTCCTGTGTCATGTGTTTGTTATAAGGACTCTGTTCCCATGTGTATGTTAGCAAAGAAAGAAAGAACAAAAAAGATGTTCTCACTCACTCCTGACTCATAATTTCAGACACTTACTTTTCATACTGGAACTGTCTTAATTTTTATTTTATTTTATTTTTCTATTTTTTTCTTGCTTTTTGTTATTTTTGAATTTTGTGTATGGGCCCTGTGTTTGTGTCATTTCGACTTCTTCTTTCTCCAAAACTTCTTGTGTCCTCCCCTTCTTCAAATTAATGACCTCTTATTCCTTATTATTGTTACACACACACACACACACACACACATGCACATGTACATACATACATATAAATGTATAAATACAGCCAGCTGAGTCTATTTAAAGGTGTGTGTGTATGTGTGTGTGTGTGTGTGTGTGTGCTCACACACACACACACGCCCATGTCTGTCTGTCTGTCTGTCTGACCCCCTTGGGGTCCCTCTCTCAGTAGACAATATATCCCCAGAAATCTTTATCTAGTTGTGGGGGGTTGTGAGATTTTCCTTACCAATGATATGTCAACTGTTATTGTCAAGGTCCAGATCTTGTTTAGGCAACTTTCCAATTATATATAGAAGACACTATCTGCAGAAGATAGCCTGATCCTCTAGCTCTTACAATCATTCTCCCCTTCTTTCTTAATGTTTGGAAGCAGTTTGAATTCTGTGGAGACATTCTTCTTTTCATACTTAAGCTTCACAAGACAGATAAATGTATATTGTGTTCATTCAGTGTGCCAGTTCTTTCCCAGCTCTGGGAAACACATAAGCATGTATGGATCAAATAAAAGAAAACTTAGTCAGATAAAGCCCACTTTATGGGGAGCCAGAGAGAAGATGGTATATCACCATATCACCACAAAGGGAGGCATTCAGGCCAGAGTTCATACAAAATAAATGTATGAAACTTAGCCTGTCTGAATTAAGTCTGTTTTAAGAATGCTAAGCCCATCTGAAAGATAGGGAGGTCTTGTTTTTTAAATTTTTTAATTGGATATTTTCTTTATTCACATTTCAAATGCTATCCCTTTTGCTGAGATAGTCTTGGGTAGTTTCATCTGTTTACTTCACATGACCTAGAGAAATTTGAGAAGAGAGCATCCATCAATTTAGGGATTGCTTAGATCAGATGGGCCTTTGTGCACGTCTGTGAGAGATTGCCTTGATTATTAATTGATGTAGAGTAGTCCAGCTACTAGGGGTGACCCCATTCCCTGAACTGTTCTTTCCCTGCTTCTTTAGCAGTGAGGTGATTATAGCAGTGAGGATAGTCATGTTGTACAGAAAAGCAAGTAAACCAGCTAGAATTTGAATTCTTGCCTTCGATCTGTGTCTTGATGTTCCTCATTGATGGACTGTGGCCTGAGATTGTAAGCCAAATAAACTCCCTCTGCTTCAGCCCCCCTCAAAAAAAAGAATGCTTAGCCCATAGTCATTAGTCATTGCTGGACAGAATCTTTGCTCTTCATCACTGTTTCAGGAGCTTCTAATTCCTCATATGACTCATCCTAGGCAGTAGTTTCTCTTCCACAAGCATGAAAATAGAGGCCTATGGAACATTTTCTATTCATGAGATGGCATTGCTGCCAATGCAACCACAAAGTGAAGAGTTTTAAGAGGGTGCACTTCATGCTGAAGAAAGATAAATGAAAAAAATATATACTACACAAATTGTCCTACAACTACTTTTTTGCATACTGCACAAATTTGAAAATTATTGTATTTTCTATAGTCTATTTGTTACCAAGGATCTTAAAATGCTCACAGGGTAAATGCAGCAACTACACTTCAAGCATAAAAATTAAGAAAAAATAGCAACACTAATAGAGTATCTAGATCTACTCAAGTAAAAGTAATAAAATTAACCATAACAACAGCTACTATGCATAGTCAGGTGAATTCGCAAGAAGCAACCTTCCTAAGCTTATCTTTTCTATGTTAATGTAATTCTTTTGAGTTTACTAAATGCCCTTAAGCATCATAGAGCCAGAAAATAAAAAAATAAAAATAAAAACTCCATTCTTTTCATGTTTAGTACAGAGAGCTTTGTTCCCAAGTGACAGAACTCATTATTCAAGGATGAAGTTTCTGACTCACTCTGAATAGCAGAGGTTCTAAGCTCTTGCCAGCACAGTTAAACTGAGACTTCCTTCTAGGTAAGGAGCACAGTCAGAAAGTTCCAACTTGCATCTTTCTCTGTAGAGTAGCAAAATGTACGAACAGTCTCTAACAGCATAGGAGCCATAACTGCTAAGTAGAGGGAGTCTAGAGAGGGCTAACGAGAAAAGCTTTTCATGAGCAGTATGAAATTTGAACGTGGAGTGTGATGCACAGAATTGTAGAGAGTTGAATGATATGCACTGAAAGAAACTCCAGGAAGTGGAGGCACTGGACACATATAAAATGTGTTCATTGGTACTGGAGCAAGCAGAAAACAGCTGAACAAAGCCATTAGCAGGCTTGGTGATGTTCCAGGCAGACATGAACTTTAAATGATTTAGGGTGTTGAAGGCAGCTTCTGAATGGGGGTCTAAAATAAAGCATCATCTTATTGATGAGAAAACTGTTCAGACCACAGGAATTCTTCCCTTCTAAAACAATCAATTTGATTTGTTCCATAAGTCTCCCATCCTGCTAACAGTTTTTGAAACAGAACAGAAAAACAGAACAAATTCCTGAATAAATTTTATTACAGTAATCTGTAATTCTATGTCTTAACAGAATAGTTTAAAATTAATTTTATCATAAACTTATTTCAATGAAGATATCAGAGCTACTATCTGTCATTACATGTGTCCACTATAAAATGTTGGACAAAACATTTAAACAGGAAGATGTGGGCTGAGGAGAATCTTGTTAAAACCAAAAATTGATCAAAAATAAATGGAAAAACTGAATTAAAAATCAAGAAAGAGGACACACAGATGTTACCAGCTGTCACAAGCTTCAGAAAGATAGGGCCAGTTTCTTGTAAGCTATGCTAAGCAGTAAATAAAACACTTTTCTTCTTAAAAGTGCTGTCATTCTATTAAAGTCTTTATTGAATGTAAGTGCTGTTTTGTTTTAAATTGGCAGGTAAGAATTAAATATATTTATGAAGTACAAAGTGATCCATATATAATCTACATTATATATGTATATATATATATATATATATATATATATATCATAATGTGGTTTGCATATTTGTCACTTCAAATGCTTGAAAATCTGCTAAAAATTTTTTCTTCTATTTTGGAAGGCAAGAAGGCATTTCTTTTTTATTTACCTTAGCACTCCAGACTGTCATCTTATATAGCTGTAACTTGATGTCCATTGTCCTCTCTCTCCCTTACTTTTCCATGCCAGACCAGTATACTAGAGGCTTTGGGTATTGCTATTATAAGTGTTTACTTCAGTAAGGTCAACATTTTTTTTTTTTTTTTTAGATTCTGCACATTGAAGTCACATGTGGTGTTTGTCTTACTGGAACTGGCTGATTTTATTTAACATAAATCCCTGCAGTTTCAGCTCTGTTGCCATTTAAAACAATTGAAGAATTTACAAATTTGTGGAAATGTAATCTGCAATCCTAGGATGGAAAAATTAATGTTCCTAGAATGTCCAACTTCCATGGAAAAATTGTATGGATTCATATTGAAAGTAATACCTTTCAAAATACCAATGCAATTCTTCACAGAAATAGAAAATCAACCCTAAAATTTACATGAAACCACTGAAGACCATAAATTGCTGAAGTAATCATATATTAAAAAAAGAACATACCCCTTTTCACATTTTACAAAGCTGTAATTACCACAGGCACAGACAGAACAAAGAAAACATGTGAAATCTAAGGTCAATTGATCTTTTATAAATACTAAGTCCACACATGGGGAAGGAGTAGCCATGGCAACAGATGATAGACAAAACTTGCTGTTGATATGCTAAAGAATGAAACTGAATTCTTATTTCTCATCAGGTACAAAGATCAACCTGACACAGGTTAAAGACTCATGCATACAACCCCGACCTGTAAAACTTCTAGAAGAGAAAGTGGAAATGCTTAATGGAATGGGTATGGTTAAGGGTTTTATAAATAAATCTAAAAAAATATCAGAAACAAAAATCAGAAATGGATAAACAGAATTTATCAATCTAAATAGGGATGCATATCTGAAACAAAAAGAAAAAAATGAAAAGAATATCTCTAGGACAGAAACAAATAGATGTAAGGGAATCCTTTTATGAGGGGTTAACAGGCAGAAAATGGAGGTGTTCAAATACAGTAAAACCAGTATACATAAGGAGCTCACATAGCCCTATGATAAAATCAATCTAAATCTAAAAATGAATAAAGGATTCAAATAGATATTTCTCATAAGGAGACATGTAAAAAGCTAACAGGTACATGCAAAAAGTTCTGTCACACCACTTCTCAGGAAAATGTCAATCAATGCCACCATAAAATGTCATCTCACCCTAATTAGAGTGGAGTCTACCAAATGACAAAAGATAATGAACCCCAAAAGTGATGCCAGGAAGAGTGGATGTCTTAGTTAGTGCTGTGGACACACACCATGACCAAGGCAACTCTTAAAAAGGACAACATTTGTGGCTGGCTTACAGGTTCACAAGTTCAGTCCATTATCATCAAGGCAGGAACATAGCAGCATCCAGGCAGGCATGGTGCAAGAGGAGCAGATAGTTCTATGTCTTCATCTGAAAGCTGATAGTGGAAGACTGGATTTCAGGCAGGTAGGAAGAGGATCTTAGAGCCCACACCCACAGTGACACACCTATTCCAACAGGGCCACACCTCCTAAATAGTACCACTCACTGGGCTAAGCATATACAAACCATCAACAGTGGACTTTTGTATGTTGTTGGTAGGAATACAAATTAGTACAGTCATTGTGTAAAGTATGGGAAGTTATACAAAGGACACCATATGGCTTAGCTACCATCTATTGGGTGTCTATCCAAAGGATGTTAAATCATCACGTCAAAAAGCAACTATCTGAAATTATCCTATTCGTCATCTGGATGAGTTAAGAGTGAAAATGCATTATAAGCATAACAGAATACTACTCAGCTATAAAAAATGACGGGTTGACTTTCAGTGTATGAGAGAACATGAATGGCATTTAGATAAAACAGAGAACTGCAGGGGGTTGGTGATAGGAGTAATTCAAGGAGACTGCAGCCCATTTCTGCCACTGTTTAGCTTGATGACTGAGAGAATACTCTGATCTGATGCAGATTTATATTCATAAATAGGCAGTACACCATAATGAGTCATTCTGCCTAGCATTTTGATAAATATTTCCAGATCATAAACCTGTAACAGTAAACTAAATAATCACATCCTCTCAGACGTGATTTTCCCATCGGCATTTTCCCTTGTAGAGTTTTAGATCATACCACAAATCTCAACAAGGGCCATGAGTAATGAAAGGAATGAGATGACACCTGTGAGGCTTTTGTTGAACCAGGGCATTCACACATTCTCTATATAAACAGTTATATAAAAAACATATGTGATTAGCATTGACATTCATATATGTATATTCGAGAGTGTGTTTGTGGTGTGTGTGTGTCTGTGTGTGTGTGTGTGTGTGCTGATATAGAGAGTTGATGAAATGTTGCTTGACATTAGTGCTGACAATGGGAACCAGGACTAAAATAATAGATAATTTCACATTAATCTTAGTACATGAAGCAAAATGAGATAATATCCAAAATTACAGGCAAATTATTTTTCACAATGACTACACAATTCCCACAAGCAAGCTAAACATTTTAGTCCCTCAATATATTTGCCATTATGTACTGTTTTGCATCCTTTAAGTATAGGTAGTATAGTGGATGTGAGGTGGTATCTCATTATGGTTTTCATTTGTATTTATAGCAAACCAGAGAGCAAGACAGCAAGCAGCAGCATTTCTCTATGAATCCTGCTTTAAGTTCTTTATTTTCCTCAATGATGGACTGTAACTTGGAAATATGAGGCAAATAAGTTCCCTTGTCACCAGAGAAAATATAATTTCCTAATTACTAATGGTTATTAAAATAATTTTCCTTCAGTGGTTAAGAACACTTGACTACTCTTCCTGAGGTTCTGAGTTCAATTCCGAGCAACCACATGGTGGCTCACAACCATCAGTAATTGTGGTGCCTTCTTCTGGTGTGTCTGAAAACAGTGACAGTGTACTTACATCTATAAAATAAATAAATCTTAAAACAATAAAATAAAGTAAAATTAAAAACAAAATCAAAATCTTTATCTGCACCAGTAGCTTATCCTGTGCCATAGTGCTCCATACCCAAATACCATAAGGAGAGAGCTGGTCTCCCAGGAGTGAGGACACTCCTGTGAGCACAGGTAAGACCACCACTTCTGCTCAAATTCCTGAGCCAAGAGGGACACACCCAGAGCCATTAGGATACAGGAAGCAAGGAACAGCCCAGAACAGGATCCTTCTGGTTTCCATCTGCATTCCGGAGCTGATATCACAATTATCCATTCCTAAATTCCTCCCAGACAGAACTGGTTACCCAGGAGTGCTGACTCACAGGCTTGTAGAAAGGGCAAGTCACAGTCAGAGACAGTAAGACCAGCTAACACCAGAGATAACCAGATGGTGAGAGGCAAGGGCAAGAACATAAGCAAAAGAAAGCAAGGCTACTTGGCATCATAAGAACCCAGTTCTCCCACCACTGGGAGCCCTGATACCACAACACACCAGAAAAGCAAGACTCTGATTTGAAATCACATCTCATGATAATGATAGAGGACTTTAAAAAGAACATAAATAACTCCCTTAAAGAAATACAGGATGTCTTAGCCAGGGTTTCTATTCCTGCACAAACATCATGACCAAGAAACAAGTTGGGGAGGAAAGGATTTATTCAGCTTACACTTCCATACTGCTGTTCATCACCAGGGAAGCCAGGACTGGAACTCAAGCAGGTCAGGAAACAGGAGCTGATGCAGAGGCCCTGGAGGGATGTTCCTTACTGGCTTGCTTCTCCTGGCTTGCTCAGCCTGCTCTCTTATAGAACCCAAGACTGCCAGCCCAGAGATGGTCCCACTCACAAGGGGCCTTTCCCCCTTGATCACTAATTGAGAAAATGTCCCACAGACAGATCTCATGGAGGTACTTCCCCAACTGAAGCTCCTTTCTCTGTGATAACCCCAGCCTATGTCAAGTTGACACATAAAACCAGACAGTACACAGGAGAACACAGGTAAACAGCTAGAAGCCCTTAAAGAGTAACACAAGAATTCCTTAAAGAATTACAGGAAAACACAACCAAACAGGTGAAGATAGTGACCAAAACCATCCAGGATCTAAAAATGGAAATAGAAACAATAAAGAAATCACAAATGGAGACAACCATGGAGATAGACAACCTAGATAGAAAAACAAGAGTCATAGATGCAAGCATCATCAACAGAATACAAGAGATAGAAGAGAGAATCTCATGTGCAGAAGATACCATGGGGGTGGGGGGAATAAAAGGAAGCAACAATCACTATCCCTTAATATCTCTTAATATCAATGGACTCAATTCCCCAATAAAAAGACATAGCCCAACAGACAAAGATACATAAACAGGACCCAGAATTTTGCTGCATACAGGAAACACATCTCACATGGTATACACTCACTAACAAGTGGATATTAGCCCCAAAGCTCTAAATACCCAAGATACAATTTTCACAGACCACATGAAGCTCAAGAAGAAGGAATAACAAAGTGTGGGTGTTTCAGTCCTTCTTAGAAGGAGAACAAAATACTCACAGGAGCAAATATGGAGATAAAGTGTAGAGCAGAGACTAAGGAAAGGACATCCAGAGACTATTCCACCTGGGGATTCATCCCATATACAGTTACCAAACCCAGACACTATTGTGGATGCCAAGAAGTTCATTCTGAAAGGAGTCTGATATGGCTGTTTCCTGAGAGGCCCTGCCAGAGCCTTACAAATACAGGGGCAGATGCTCACAGCCAACCATTGAACTGAGCACAGTGTCCCCAATAGGTGAGTTAGAGAAAGGACTGAAGGAGTTGAAGGGGGTTGCAGCCTTATAGGAAGAACAACAATATCAACCAACCAAACCCAGGAGAGGTCCCAGAGAATAAGCCATCAACAAAGGAGTACACATGGCTCTAGCTGCATATATAGCAGAGGATGGCCTTGTTATGCATCAATGGGAGAAGAGGTCCTTGGTCCTTTAAAAGTTTGATAGATGCCCCAGTGTAAGGCAATTGAGGTAGGGAGGTGGGATTAGGTAGGTGGGTGGAGGAACACCCTCATAAAAGCAGGGGGAGGGAGATTTCCAGGAGGTGGAGAAACTGGGAAAGGGGATAACATTTGAAATGTAAATAAAGTGAATAGGCAATAAAAAAGAAAAAAAAACACAAATAAAACAAAGCAAAATGACAGGAAGCAACAATCATGATTCCTTAATATCTCTTAACATCAAAGGACGCAATTCCACAATAAAAAGACACAGACTAACAGCCTGGATAGGTAAACTGGACCCAACATTTTGCTGCATACAGGAATAACCTCTCGGTGTCAAAGACAGACACTACCTCAGAGTAAAGGGCTGGAAACAATTTTCCAAGCAAATGATCCCAAGAAACGTTCTGGGGTAGCCATTCTAATACCGTACAAAATCACCTTTCAAAAAGTTATCAAAAAGGAAGAACACTTCATACTCATCAAGGGAAAAAAAATCTACCAAGAACTCTCAATTCTGAATATCTATGCTCCAAATGCAATGGCACACACATTCATAAAAGAATCTTTATTAAAGCTCAGAGCACACATTGCACCTCACACAATAATAGTGTGAGACTTCAACACCCCACTCTCATCAATGGAAAGATCATGGAAACACAAACTAAACAGAGACACGTAGAAACGATCAGAAGTTATGAAACAAATGGATTTAATAGATATCTATAGAACATTTCATCTTAAAAGAATATACCTTCTTCTCAGCACCTCATGTTACTTTTTCCAAAATTGACCACATAATTGGTCACAAAAAAGGCCTCAACAGATAGAAGAAGATTGAAATAATCCCATGCATACTATCAGATCACCAAGGACTAAGGATGGTTGGTCTTCAATAGCAACAAAAACAGAAGGCCTACATATACACAAAAACTGAACAAAGCCCTACTCAATGATACCTTATCAAGGAAGAAAAAAGAAAGAAATTAAAGACTGGAATTTAATGAAAATGTCACAACATGCCCAACTTAGAGGACACATTAAAAGCAGTGCTAAGAGGAAAACTCATAGCTCTGAGTGCCTCCAGAAAGAATTTGGAGAGAGCATACACTAGCATCTTAACTGCACAACTGAAAGCTCTCAACCAAAAAGAAGCAAATACACTCAAGTAGAGTTGATGGCAGGAAATAATCAAACCCAGGACTGAAATCAACCAACTAGATACAAAAGGAATTATACAAAGAATCAACAAAATTCTTTGAGAATATCAACAGATAGATAAACCCTTAGCTATACTAACCAGAGGGCACTGAGACAGTATCCAAATTAACAAAATTGGAAATGAAAAGGGAGATATAGCAACAGAAACTGAGACCACGGCAAGTCTTAAAAAAAAAACAACATTTAATTGGGACTGGTTTATAGATTCAGAGGTTCAGTCTACTATCATCAAGGTGGGAGTGTGGCAGTATCCAGGCAGGCATGGCACAGGAGGAGCTGAGAGTTCTGTCTTCATCCAAAGGCAGCTAGTGGAAGACTGACTTCCAGGCAAATAGGGTGAGGATCTTATGCCCACACCCACAGTGACACACCCATCCCAACCAGGTCACACCTATTCCAACAAGACTACACCTTCAGATGGTGCCACTCCCTGGTCCAAGGATATACAAACTATCACATTCCACTCCCTGGTCCCCATAGACTTGTTCAAAAACAGGAGTCTATGGGGGCCATACTTAAACATAGCATAATGCAAAATGCATTTAGTCCAACTTTCAAAGTCCTCATACGCTATAGCAGTAGCAAAAATGTTAAAAGTCCAAAGTTCAAGGTCTCTTCTGAGATTCATTCAACTTAATTAACTGTAATCTCCAAAACAAGGCAGGAAACCAGCTGGGCAAACACCAAACTCTGCATCTCCATGGCTGATGTCAAAGCTGTCTTCAGATCTCCACCCCTTTTTCATCTTTGTTGACTGCAACAAACTGCTTTCTCCTGGGCTGGTTCTACTCCCTGTTAGCAGCTTTCCTCAGCATGTATCCCATGGCTCTGGCATCTTTAACATCTTTGAGTCTCCAAGGCAATTTCAATGTTACAGCTTCTTGATTCAGTGTCTGGGATTCCACTTGATCTTTTGGACTCCTCCTAAGGACTGACATCACTTTTCCAGCTCTGCCCTCTGTAGCACTCTAAGCTCAGGTTGATCCACTCCACTATGGCTGCAGTTCTTGGTGATCACTCCATGGTACTGACATCTCCAATACACTGGGGTATTCCACTCCAACTAGGCTTCACCAATAGCCTCTCATAGGCTCTCTTCAGGGTGCCAAGTCTCAAAACCTTTGCATGACCCCTTCAGTCCTGGGCCATCAACTATAACTGAGGCTTCACCTTCTCCAATGGCCTTCCCTGGCCTCTCACAGTGCTAAGCCTCAGCTTCTCTCCATGATCCCTTCATTCCTTCACAAATAGTACCACCTGAATGACTCTTACACATTACCAAGTCCAGCCACAGCATGAGGTACAACCTTGGGTATCTCTGGAACACAGCTTCTTTGTGCTCCCAGAAAACAATTTCCAGAATATTTCACCTCAGTGATGCTGTTCTCTTCTTAATCACTGCTAATTCCTTAGCTCCGGGTAACCAGCAACAATTTTCCCAGTAGTTCCTTCCATTCTTAACTCTAGAGCCAGAGCCACATGGCTGAAGCTGCCGAGTTCTGCTGTTTACAGGAACTAGAACATGATCCCCTTGTACTATTACATTATCACTAGCTTGGTTTCTAAATCCTTCACTGCCTAAGCTTGGCTATCCTGGTTCTTGCTCTGTAGATTGACCTTGACTCCAGAGATCAGCATGCCTGTCTCCTGAGATTAAAGGTATGTACCACCATGTCTGGATTTAATTTAGCTGGGTGGGATCTTGCTTTGCGGATCTTTCTTAATCTGTTATCTCCTAGAACACAGGAATTTGTTCCATTTCACTTCCTGGTACCCCTTTAATACTCGAACCATATATTTCATATTTTTCCTTTCTAAGCTTGCTATGCTTGTTCAAACTTCTCTTCATAAGACTTAACCAGAGAACAAAGTCTCTGCTGGGCTTTTTTGAAACTTCTTTTGTCAATGCAATTAATCCAAGTCTCTTCACCTTAGCCTCAGGCAAACTTTTCAGACAAGAGCAAAAAGTAGCCACATTCTTGACCAAAATACCACAAATCCAATCTTTATGCCACATTATGAAATTCTTCTCCTTTGAAATCTCTTGGGCCAGGTCAACATAGTTCAAATTACTCCCAGCAACTGAGTCTTCCATATTCCTACTAGGATGACCCATTAATCCCCATTTAAAGCATTCTATTGCTTTCCAAACACAAAGTCCCCAAATCCACATTCTTTTAAATAAATGCATTGTCAGGCCTATCACAGCAATACCCCACTTCTGGTACCAACTTCTGTATTAGTTAGGGTTTTACTGCTGTGAACAGACACACTGACCACAGTAAGTCTTAAAAAAAAACAACATTTAATTGGGACTGGCTTACAGGTTCAGAGGTTCAGTCCATTATCATCAAGGTGGCAGTATCCAGGCAGGCATGGCACAAGAAGATCTGAGAGTTCTATGTCTTTATCCAAAGATGGCTAGTGGAAGACTGACTTCCAGGCAAATAGGGTGAGGATCTTATGCCCACACCCACAGTGACACACCCATCCCAACTAGGTCACACCTATTCCAACAAGACCACAACTTCAGATGGTGTCACTCCCTGGTCCAAGGATATACAAATTATCACACATACTAGACCTAAAAAGGGAAGTAGACACAATAAAGAAAACACAAAATAAGGCAACGCTGGAGTTAGAACCCTTAGGAATAGGAAAGAAATCTGGACCCATAGATATGAGCATCAGCAACAAAATACAAGAGATGGAAGAGAGAATCTCAGGTGCAGAAGATTCCATAGAGAACATCACACAACACTCAAAGAAAATGCAAAATTCAAAAAGATCCTAACTCAAAACATCCAGGAAATCCAGGACACATGAGAAGAGCAAACCTACAGATAATAGGAGTAGATGAGAATGAATAATTTCAACTTAAAGGGCCAGCAAATATCTTAAACAAAATTATAGAAGAAAACTTCCCAAACCCAAAGAAAGAGATGCCCATGAACATACAAGAAGCCTACAGAACTACAAATAGACTGGAACAGAATAGAAATTCCTCTCGACACATAATAATCAGAACAACAAATGCACTAAATAAAGATAGAATATTAAAAGCAGTAAGGGAAAAAGGTCAATTAATATATAAAGGCAGGCCTATCAGAATTACAACAGATTTTTCAACAGACACTATGAAAGCCAGAAGATACTAGACAGATGTTATACAGACACTAAGAGAACACAAATGCCAGCTCAGGCTACTATACCCAGCCAAACGTTCAATTTACAATAGATGGAGAAACCAAAGTATTCCACGAAAAAACCAAATTCACACATTATCTTTCCACGAATCCAGCCCTTCAAAGGATAATAACAAAACAAAACAAAACAAAACAACAACAACAACAACAACAAACAATACAAGGATGGAAACCACTTCCTAGAAAAAGCAAGAAAGTAATCCTTCAACAAACCTAAAATAAGAGAGCCACAAGAACAGAATGCCAACTCTAACAACAAAAATAGTAGGAAGCAACAATTACTTATCCTTAATATTTCTTAATATCAATGGACTCAATTCCCCAATAAAAAGACATAGACTAACAGACTGGCTACACAAACAGGACCCAACATTCTGCTGCTTACAGGAAACCCATCTCAGGGAAAAAGACAGATACTACCTCAGAGTGAAAGGCTGGAAAACAAATTTCCAAGAAAATGGTCTGAAGAAACAAGCTGGAGTAGCCATTCTAATATCTAATAAAATTGACTTCTAACCCAAAGTTATCAAAAAAGACAAGGAGGGACACTTCATACTCATCAAAGGTAAAATCCTCCAAGAGGAACTATCAATTCTGAATATCTATGCTCCAAATGCAAGGGCAGCCACATTCATTAAAGAGACTTTAGGAAAGCTTAAAGCACACATTACACCTCACACAATAATAGTGGGAGACTTCAACACACCACTTTCATCAATGGACAGATTGTGGAAACAGAAACAAAACAGGGACACAGTGAAACTAATAGAAGTTATGAAACAAATGGATCTAACAGATATCTACAGAATATTTTATCCTAAAACAAAAGGATATGCCTTCTTCTCAGCACCTCATAGTACGTTCTCCAAAACTGACCATATAATTGGTCACAAAACGGGCCACAACAGATACAAAAATATTGAAAATTTCCCATGCATTCTATCAGATCACCATGGACTAAGGCTGATATTCAATAACAACATAAATAATGGAAAGCCAACATTCACATGGAAACTGAACAACACTCTTCTCAATGATACCTTGGTCAAGGAAGGAATAAAGAAAGAAATTAAAGACTTTTTAGAGTTTAATGAAAATGAAGCCACAACATACCCAAACTTATGGGACACAATGAAAGCATTTCTAAGAGGGAAACGAATAGCTCTGAGTGCCTCCAAAAAGAAACTGGAGAGAGCACACACTAGCAGCTTGACAACACATCTAAAAGCTCTAGAACAAAAGGAAGCAAATTCACCCAAGAAAAGTAGACTGCAGGAAATAATCAAGCTCATGGGCAAAACCAACCAAGTGGAAAGAAGAAGAACTATTCAAAGAATCAACCAATCAAGGAGCTGGTTCTTTGAGAAAATCAACAAGAGAGATAAACCCTTAGCCAGACTCACTAGAGGGCACAGGGACAGCATCCTAATTAACAAAATAAAAAATGAAAAGGGAGACATAACAACAGATCCTGAAGAAATCCAAAACACCATCAGATCCTTCTACAAAAGGCTATACTCAACAAAACTCGAGAACCTGGATGAAATGGACAAATTTCTAGACAGATACCAGATACCAAAGTTAAATCAGGATCAGGTAATGATATAAACAGCCCTATATCCCCCAAAGAAATAGAAGCAGTCATTAATAGTCTCCCAACCAAAAAAAGCCCAGGACCAGATGGGTTTAGTGCAGAGTTCTATCAGACCTTCAAAGAAGATCTAATTCCAATTCTTCACAAACTATTCCACAAAATAGAAGCAGAAGGTACTCTACCCAATTCATTCTATGAAGCCACAATTACTCTGATACCTAAACCACAGAAAGACCCAACAGAGATAGAGAACTTCATATCAATTTCCCTTATGAATATAGATGCAAAAATACTCAATAAAATTCTCGCTAACTGAATCCAAGAACACATCAAAACAATCATCCATCCTGACCATGTAGGTTTCATTCCAGGGATGCAGGTAAGGTTTAATATAATGAAATCCATCAAGGTAATCTATTATAGAAACAAACTCAGAGACAAAAACCACATGATCATCTCATTGAATTCAGAGAAGCATTTGACAAATACCAACACCCATTCAGGATAAAAGTCTTAGAAAGATCAGGAATTCAAGGCCCATACATAAACATGATAAAAGCAATCTACAGCAAACTAGTAGCCAACATCAAAGTAAATGATGAGAAGCTGGAAACAATCCCACTAAGATCAGGGATCAGACAAGGCTGCCTACTTTCTCCATACCTATTCAACATTGTACTTGAAGTCCTAGCCAGAGCAATTTGACAACAAAAGGAGATCAAAGGGATACAAATTGGAAAAGATGAAGTCAAAATATCACTTTTTGCAGATGATATGATAGTATATATAAGTGACCCTAAAAATTCCACCAGAGAACTCCTAAGCCTGATAAACAGCTTCGGTGAAGTAGCTGGATATAAAATTAACTCAAACAAAGCAATGGCCTTTCTCTACACAAAGAATAAACAGGCTGAGAAAGAAATTAGGGAAACAACACCTTTCTCAATAGTCACAAATAATAGTCAAAAATAATATAAAATAACTTGGCATGACTCTAACTAAGGAAGTGAAAGATCTGTGTGATAAGAACTTCAAGTCTCTGAAGAAAGAAATTAAAGATCTCAGAAAATGGAAAGATCTGGGCAGGATCAATATAGTAAAAATGTCTCTCTTTCCAAAAGCAATCCACAGATTCAGTGCAATCCCCATCAAAATTCCAACTCAATTTTTCAACGAATTAGAAAGGGCAATCTGCAAATTCATCTGGAATAAAAAAAAAAAAAACTGGGATAGGAAAAACTCTTCTCAATTATAAAATAACCTCTGGTGTAATCACCATGCCTGACCTAAAGCTGTACTACAGAGCAATTTTGATAAAAACTGCATGGTACTGGTATAGTGACAGACAAGAGGGCCAATGGAATAGAATTGAAGACCCAGAAATGAACCCACACACCTATGGTCACTTGATCTTTGACAAGGGATCTAAAACCATCCAGTGGAAAAAAGACAGCATTTTCAACAAATGGTGCTGGCACCACTGGTTGTTATCATGTAGAAGAATGCGAACTGATCCATTCCAATCTCCTTTTGCTAAGGTCAAATCTAAGTGGATCAAGGAACTCCACATAAAACCAGAGACACTGAAACTTATAAAGGAGAAGGTGGGGAAAAGCCTGGAAGATATGGGCACAGGGGAAAAATTCCTGAATAGAACAGCAATGGCTTGTGCTGTAAGATTGAGAATTGACAAATGGTACCTATGAAACTGCAAAACTTCTGTAAGGCATAAGACACTGTCAACAAGACAAAAAGGTCACCAACAGATTGGGAAAGGATCTTTACCTATCCTAAATCACATAGGGGAATAACATCCAATACATATAAAGAACTCAAAAAGGTGGACTCCAGAAAATCAAATAACCCCATTAAAAAATGGGGCTCAGAACTGAACAAAGAATTCTTACCTGAGGAATACCGAATGGCAGAGAAGCACCTGAAAAAATGTTCAACATCCTTAATCATCAGGGAAATGCAAATCAAAACAACCCTGAGATTCCACCTCACACCAGTCAGAATGGCTAAGATCAAAAATTCAGGTGACAGCAGATGCTGGCTAGGATGTGGAGAAAGAGGAACACTCCTCCATTGTTGGTGGGATTGAAAGCTTGTACAACCACTCTGGAAATCAGTCTGGCAGTTCCTCAGAAATGTGGACATAGTACTACCGGAGGATCCCGCAATACCTCTCCTGGGCATATATCCAGAAGATGTCCCAACCGGTAAGAAGGACACATGCTCCACTATGTTCATAGCAGCCTTATTTATAATAACCAGAAGCTGGAAAGAACCCAGATGCCCCTCAACAGAGGAATGGATACAGAAATTATGGTACATTTACACAATGGAGTACTACTCAGCTATTAAAAAGAATGAATTTATGAAATTCCTAGCCAAATGGATGGACCTGGAGGGCATCATCTTGAGTGAGGTAACACAATCACAAAGGAACTCACACAATATGTATTCACTGATAAGTGGATATTTGCCCAGAAACTTAGGATACCCAAGATATAAGATACAATTTGCTAAACGCATGAAACTCAGGAAGAATGAAGACCAAAGTGTGGACACTGTGCCCCTTCTTAGAATTGGGAACAAAACACCCATGGAAGGAGTTACAGAGACAAAGTTTGGAGCTGTGATGAAAGGATGGACTATCTAGAGACTGCCATATCCAGGGATCCATCCCATAATCAGCTTCCAAACGCTGACACCATTGCATACACTAGCAAGATTTTGCTGAAAGGACCCAGATATAGCTGTCTCTCATGAGACTATGCCGGGGCCTAGCAAACACAGAAGTGGATGCTCACAGTCAGCTATTGGATGGATCACAGGGCTCCCAATGGAGAAGCTAGAGAAAGTACCCAAGGAATTAAAGGGATCTGCAACCCTATAGGGGGAACAACATGATGAACTAACCAGTACCCCGGAGCTCTTGTCTCTAGCTGCATATGTATTGAAAGATGGCCTAGTCGGCCATCACTGGAAAGAGAGGCCCATTGGACTTGCAAACTTTATATGCCACAATACAGGGGAATGCCAGGGCCAAAAGAATGGGAATGGGTGGGTAGGGAAGTGGGGGGGGGGTATGGGGGACATTTGGGATAGCATCGGAAAAGTAATTGAGGAAAATACGTAATAAAAATATTAAAAAATAAAAAAAAGAATGAATTTATGAAATTCCTAGGCAAATGGATGGACCTGGAGGGCATCATCCTGAGTATGGTAACCCAATCACCAAAGAACTCACATGATATGTACTCACTGATAAGGGATATTAGCCCAGAAAATTAGAATATCCAAGATATAAGATATAATTTCTAAAACACATGGAACTCAAGAAGAAAGAAGACCAAAGTGTGGACACTTTGTCCCTTCTTAGAATTGGGAACAAAACACCCACGGAAGGAGTTACAGAGCAAACGTTTGGGGCTGAGATGAAAGGATGGACCATCTAGAGACTGCCATACCATGATCCATCCTATAATCAGCCTCCAAAAGCTGACACCACTGCATACACTAGCAAGATTTTGCTGAAAGGACCCTGATATAGCTGTCTCTTGTGAGGCTATGCTGGGACCTAACAAACAGAGAAGTGGATACTCACAGTTACCTATTGGATGGATCACAGGACCTCCAATGGAAGAACTAGAGAATGTACCCAAGGAGCTAATCGGGTCTGCAACCCTATAGGTGGAACAACAATATGAACTAATTGTACCCTCTGGAGCGCATGTCTCTAGATGCATATGTATCAGAAGATGGCCTACTTGGCCATCAGTGGAAAGATAGTTCCATTGGTTTTGCAAACTTTATATGCCTCAGTTCAGGGGAATGCCAGTGCCAAAAAGTGGGAGTGGGTGGGTAGGGGAGTGAGTGGGGAGCGTATGTGGGACTTTTGGGATAGCATTGGAAATGTAAATGAAGAAATTACCTAATCAAAATAAAATTTAAAATAAAAGAAAGTGAAAAGTTGTGAAAATAAAGATATTTCACAACACCAAAAAAAGAAATATATGCAAATATTTTGTGAGTTATATGATTTTTAATAATACTTTATTTTAGTTTGTTGATTATTTCTCACATTTTTGATCATGATCACTAAAGCACTAAAAATTTTTTGTTCCTTTTTTAAATTATAAATTTTAAATATTTTTAGTTTTCACAAATGAACACACTGTATTTCCACTAACATTTTCTACATTCAATTCCTACTGTGCCCTTCAACTACCTCTTAAACTTATGACCTCTTCCTCTATATTCACACATATACACACACATTCATCTTACTAAATCTATAGATACCTGTCTTTTGGCTTTTATTCCTTGGCATGAATAACCTATCAGGTGCTGTATCCCTGGAGAGAACTGTTCTCTTCCATCAGCGGCCATTGACTGCTTCTAACTCTTCATGTAGAGATGGGTCATTGTGAACCCCGCCCCCATGTTGGCATGTTAACTGATGTGATCATTATACAGGCCTTGTTCATGAAACTGTAGTGTTGAGATTTCGCGGGTGAATCTGTAAGGCCTAGAAGATACTATCTAGCAGCAGGCAAAATGCTTCTCTCATTCTACCAGTCTTTCTGCCCTCTTCTGTGGTGTTCACCGAGCCTTGGTTGTGAGTCTCCAGTTCATACATTGTACCACATGGTCACTTACTTTATATGCTTGATCAGACGTGGATCTTGCAGAAAGAATCCTGATGAAAGGTGAGAGCTACACTAAACTATGGGCATAAGTATTTAGAACATAATTATAAGCTATACTGATTTGGATAAATGTTAGTAGAAAGTTTCCTGGAGGATCTATGTCCTCTTTAGTTATGGGTAATTAGCTAGATTTACAGTATAAATCATGAGTTTCCACTTACTGAGTAGGCCTAAACTCCAATTGTAGAGCTATTGGTTATCTATAAGACATAAGTACCACTATTGTACCATTGAGGATATCTTGCCAAACATTTCATTACTATTCATAGACATTACAACAGGGTAATAAATCTTGATTGCTTTTCTCCCTTGGCAGTTTTCACAGCACCTCCTAATCATTAAGGAGTTGGTCCTTAGAAAGGAGGCTCTCCAGTTAGAGTTCCAGCTCTAACTCTATGCTTACAAGTCCTATGTCTGAAGGGTATGATATCTTCCACAACATGTCCTACATCCCAGTTGTAGGAGGCAACCAAAGGCATTGGCCAAAGTTTTATTTTTGTGTATGTACAATTTTTGATTTATATCTTTTTGTGTATATTCATTTGGTGATGTGTCTACTAAATCATTACTTGACCCAAATCACCAAAATTACTCCTATCTGCCTTTCATTTTGTAGATTTTAATTACTAATAAGTAATTTAGGAGCAAATATTGTTAAAATTTGTATAAAGTAGTGTTAAACATATATAAATCCCAGGAAAAATATAGACACAGACACTCAATATTATAAACAGTAATCCCCCACACAATCTATTTTTTTAAATAAAATTTAAAGTGTATAGGGTACAAAATATATGTGCTTAAAAATTACATACAGGCACAGGCTCAGAGTTCAGGCTGACTGAACCAAAGAGTGTTAATAAAAATGAAAATTAATCAACAAGGAATATTATATAAAAATTAAAAACTTTAAAAAACAAACAAGACAAATATAGTCATTTCTCTGCAGTATGTACTTTTGCTCTACCTGCCTTTGCACTGGGAAGTGAGAAGTGACTGCATGACCGGGCCCCTCACAGCTTCCCTTGAAGCTGCCAACAAAAGACACAGACACACAAGTTGTTCAATTTCAACTTGCCTTCTGGGCAAACCCATGGCATTATCAATTTCTTATCTCCACCTCTCCTATCTGCCCTAAATTTCAGTTGCTAAACTCCACAGACCACCTGTCTATAGAAGCACCCTCTGTGGCCACTTCATTTTGAGATCTCATATGGCTCTTAATTCTTCACCTCCAAAACATGGAGAATTCAGATTTCCTTCCTGGTGTTGCTCTTTTCTCCTGAAAGTCCTGCCTGTACCTTCCCCCCAGCAATTAGCCCATTGCTTTCTTTATTGACAGATCAAGGACCAATCTTAACATCAGAACTGCCCCTGGCATGTCTCAGACTTATATATTAGAGAATAAGTAAAGTAGCCAGCAAGGAGAGTAAAATGTTGAACTTGTAGAGGACACTGTACTCAAAACACAACAGGAATGGAAACAGTTAACCATTCTGAAAATAAAACTAGAGTTTAGGTAATGTTGCCTACTTAAACTATATAAAGTTAAGGAGCTTATTTATAATTCTCATCTTAATATGAACCAGAGCATGGTTGTAGATTGTGGTTAGTGGGGATAAATGTTTTACTGATTCAGAGACAATGTTAGATGTACTCTTTAGAGGGTAGAATCAGTTTCTCTATAGATGTTTCTTCTCACTGTCATTTGAGTGAATGTTAATAGAAACCTGCTTTTGCAAAAACATGGAAGTATATTCTTTGATAACTGGAAATGGACACTGTAAGAACCGGGAAACAAAAGCCTGCCAGTCCTAAAGCTTATTGAATTTTGAGGCATAAGCTGATGACTCTATCTGTGGGCATCAAGCTCTACAAGGAATATAACCAGCTCATTTCTGTAGCTGAAAGAAGTGGAGAAAACTTAATAACCCTGTATTTACGAATGATGCCGCACACAATCCAGCCATATCCAAGCAGCAGCATGCATGACTACAAATTCATAAAAGAATCATTTGCTTTGCAAATAAGAGGAGTCTCACTATTGACTTCTGGCACCAAGACTCCACACATGCCACTGCCTGGGAGAGGAGGGCTATACTGGGATCTAGTATCATCATGCAAGGTCCACCGTTGGTGAAACGGTGAAACTACTTCAACTCGACACCATACTCTCCAGGCTCTTTTGCTCCTTTAGGTTCCCATTCCTCAAACTAAGACCCAAGCATTCAAATGAAAAGCCTGTGGGCAATACTTGATATTCAAACCATAACAGGTGGCAACTGGTTAATGAATCGACTTTTGATCTTTAAAATCCCTATGATGAAGCAGTGTAAGTTCATTTACAAATATATGGCCTATTGGAATGTGTTTACTTGGCAAAAATGTGCATTTAGAAATATAAGCACTGGCATAACTCCCAGAAACCTTGTAGTTCTGATACTTGAACACTTGTAGAAAACATATGAAAAAATGTAATGCGTATTGACCTTACGAAGTCTAGGACACCTTATGGACTGCGTAGCAACAAAAATTTCTACTTGAAAAAATGTTTATTTTTAAAATTTGCATATAGGTTTCCTCCTGGCATTTTCCACAGAGATTGTTTTGGTTGCTCTCTCACGCCTGTCTCCTCTAGTTCTCTGACCTACCTCATTGTTTGTACCCTTCTGGGATGGTTTTTCTATGCTTGGCCCAGGTAGTGGCACTCTTGGGAGGTGTGGCCTTGTCGGAGTATGTGTGGCCTTGTGGGTATGGGCTTTAATACCCTTGTCTTAGCTTCCTGGGAGCTAGTATTCTTCTAGGAGCCTTCAGATGAAGAAATAGACCTCTCAGTTCTTCCTGCACCAAGCCAGCCCCTATTAAATGCTGTCCTTATAAGAGTCACGGTGTCTCTTCACAGTAGTAAAACCCTAACTAAGATACCTTCTATGCCCAATATTTCCTGTTCCTTCTCACCTTTGTCCAGTTATTCTCTCTGCCCACTGAAAGCCTCTTTTCCCCTCTCATGGACTTCTTTCCAATACTCATACTTACACCCACATAAATAGACACATACAGAAATTGTACAGGGTTTTTCTTTAAAGCATTTTAAATCATAATGAGTACTACTATAGCAATTGTGGGAATTTATAGCACATAGGAATGATACACTACTGGGATGGTGTGGGAGAGAGGCTGCTGTATTATAGAAGCAAGTGCCCCCAGCCGGAGTTCCAGAGGGGGGGGGGGTTAATAAACACTCCACATCCTTCTTGTCATTGTCTCAATAATGTAGGAGCAACCCTAAAAGGTGAGTTGGATGGACGGTATACACAGCAGTCTAGTCTTCTGTGACCTGTGGACCCTAACTGTGTTCAAGGTTTTGTGTTCCGGTGTTGTTACCGGAAGCACAAAACCTGCTGACAAAAAACACCGAAAGAACTTTCTGGACTCACAAGCTGTCTTAGCTAGGTCTACTACGGCTGTGAAAAATAAATAATCGTGACCAAAAGCAACTTGGAGAGAAAAGTGTTTGTCTGGACCAGCGTCTACTAAAGGAAGCCACTTTAGGAACTCAAACTGGGTAGAATTTGGAGGCAGGAGCTGAAGCACAGGGCATGGAGTGGTGTTGCTTACTGCCTTGTTGTTCAACAGGGTTTGCTCTGACTGATGATTGCTTGTTTTTATAGAATGTAGGGCAACCAGCCTAAGGATGGCACCACCCACATTTGGCTGGGCCCTCCATGTAAGAAAATTCCCTTCATGCTTGCTTACAGCTTGCTCTAGTGGAAGCTATTTTGGTTTCTCACCTGGACTGAAACACATATTTTACATATCAAAGCATACCTGGCCTCTAGGTCATCCCAGTATCCCTCAATCCCTATTTGGTATATCCTGCCCCTATCCCTGAACCTTCCAGTGGGGGGTAAGGGTGGGGGGCTGGGCTTCCTTCCCCCCAGAGGCTCTTCCTTATATCATCCAGACATTTTGGTCTCTCACCCTCTGTCTTCTCCTTGCCTTCTCTCTGTATGACTGTGCCCTTTCTCTCTTTCTTTTTCTCCCCCCTCCCTGGCTACTTCCCTGTCCTCCTTCTTCTTCTTTGGAGCCGTGAGTTGCCTGCTGGAGAGCAGCTTCCCAAATAAACCTGCCTTTAATAATATATTCTAATCTGCCTTAAATTGGCTCATTTCACCAGCGGAGGAAAGATAATGTGAGAAGGCCGTCTGATTCCATGACAAGCTTCAAATTGGTAGTTAAGGAAACTAGGCCTAAATCTCTGATTCCAGAACTGGACAATCCCAGGCAAGACCAGGCCTCAGAAGCTGCCCCACCACCTGGCCTGAGGCAAGGACAATGGGTCAGCAGCAGTTTCCAGACTTCCTCAGCTACCTCAGCAGCAAGTTTCCAGGCCCCACACCCTGGTAATGGACCCAAAAAATTTTTATAGAGGTCATCTATCCTGGAATGCCCTAATATGTTTTAAATCAGGCCTATAAGCTCACTTTGTTTTCCTTCCTAGCAATGGGATACCCCAGCATGCTAGACTTCTCAGAATAAAGCACTCTTTGTGATTACATACTATTTCAGTCCGGGGTATCATTCTTTGGCAAATCATGGACCCTTACAACGTATCAGAAGCATTTTCACTATTGAAGCTCCCATCTCTCAAAAAACTAGCCTGTGTCAAGTTGACACGAAACTGGTCCCTGTTAGGGAGCAAGCTGAGCAGGTACAAAACTCTGCTGGGATGGGAATGTGGTAGGAAGACACCAACTGCTTTACCATTAGAATCATGGATGTAGAGTCCTTCCCCTTTTTCTGCTAAACAAACTTAACAATTGACTATGGAGACAAAAAAATATACAGTCAGTAGCATAAAAGCCATGAGGCAGAAATTGCTGCCCCTTCTCAGCAAGGGCTCTCCAAAAACTTATTCCACTTTCTCTTGTAATTTCATGATCAATGCAAAGTTTTCTCTTTCATCTTGACCACAATTCCGATGGTAAAATCTAAAACAATGAAAGAAGAGTAAGGTCCCTTCATCCCCCAGCCCAACCCCCTGGACTGGTCATTGAGAATCGAGAGACTAGCTAGTGTCCAATATCACTTAAACAATTAACACAGAAATACGTAGGAAACAATAGTCCTGATCATGTTTGGAAGAAATATTTTTGTCCAATTTACATATATATATATATATATATGCACATATATGTGTGTATACATACATACATACGTATATATATACATATATACACACACACACACACACACATATATATATATATATATATATATATATATATATATATATATGCTTAGACCAAAACATATGTATACCATTATTTGAGTGACAGATTCAGTTTCCCAGAAAACATCAAAAGAGTGAATCCTTATTTTGTCCTAATGTCCTAATTTGGGTAAGGAGGAGATTTAGATAAAGGGGTTGGTTCACTCACTCACCTCTTTCTGTAGACAGAGACTGATTTTCACATGAAAGGAGATCTGGATACTTTCAGGAACTTTGCAGCTGGCTTTCCCAGGGGAAGCTGGGGCTGGCTGCTGCTTTTTGTCATCTTTCACCACAGAAATGTCTTCAGTGGGCCACAGAAGCCTGTAAGGTTAGCTCTGCTTTTATAATGAGGAGGATGGAAATGAGTTTTAAGAAATGATAGCAACAGATATTTGCCAACTCACAAACTTGGATTTACAGTAATTAAGATGCAGGGATTTTTTTTTTCTTTTTTGTAGAGCACACTAATCATACTCCTTCGGGTTTTGTTCTACTCAGATCTGAACATTCATTGCTGGTTTGGGTTTCCCCGGTACAGTTGATAGCATCAAGCATCCAAAACTAAGCAGCCGAGTGCAGCTCCAAGCAGCTTGGGTGGAGCGATGTTATCAACTGTTATAAGAGTAACAGAATTCTTGGGCTTGGGCTCTGTCTTGGCTTGTGAGATGTCTTTCAATTCTACCAACGAGTTTTGAGGTAGAAAATAAATCCAGATCAGTTCCATCCTAAACCCTGGGAATTTCATTTCAAAAGGGAGCAAAGGATTTGGATACAATGTAAACACAGTGTCAAGTGCAAAGGCTTAAATTATTAACTGTGAAAAATAACCTCTAGTTGATTGTTGATACATACACTTGCAAAAATCACAGGCATTTTGAACAATTCGGAAGGCCTGTCTCTTTTTTCAACAGGAGGAATTCACTTCCATCCCCATCCCCCCAATAGAGCTTTGTCCCTCACTAAGGCTTCAGTTTGTATATCCTGGCTGAATAAAATTGGTTCTTTCCAGAGTGCAGAGCAGGTTAGGGGTGGGAGAGGAGGGGGCTTAGAGCTTATTCACGAGTGCCTGCTTCCTCCCAGAGGATCTGTTTCTGGAAATTTAAGAAATTCAAATGGGAGTAGATGAGTCCAAGCATGCTATGGCTCCAAACTCATTTCCAGACCCCCCTCTCCAGCAAATGACCCGAGTTCCAGCAAGTGATCTGACATTTTGCATCATGCCAAGGAGCTGACAGGAGCTTGAGGGTGAGCTATGAGGCAGGCAAGAGAAGTAGAAGGCCTAAAAAAGCAGAGTGGGAGACTGGTGTCTAGAATTCATAAGCTTCCCAGGAAAAGACAATTGAAGAAGTTAGTATTCAAATAAGTTATTGACAACTTCGGTTACAGGTTGAATCTTAGGTCACCAGTCTGTGCACATGTCAGAGCTTAATTGGGAAAGAAAAGGAAAGCTCTACCCAAAAAATGCCTTTCATTTTAAAATGCTAGTCTATAAAATTAATATTGGAAAGCCCTAAGAGCACGCACTATCAGGTATTGTCTAGCAGTCCTGCAGGTGCCACCTAACACTTTAACTTCTGCTGATATTCCTCTATTCCTTCCATTTGTTTCCTGTATGTTGGTTTTTTTGTTTTTTTTTTTTTAACAAGGAAATTAAAAGTACATGGTGGTCTACTAAATGATTGAATAGAAAGTAATGTTTGGAAACAGTTCATTAGGTTTAGGCCAGTTTAACTTAGTCACAGGCCTAAGAACACTTAACTGCACATTCATCCAACTGGTCAGCATATCTCAGATCCCTGAAGCCCTCTTTGTCTCTTGTAGCAAGACATATTAGCAAACTAATAATATTTCCAGCTACAAAGATGGAAAGAAAACTCCTGAGTGTAGCACAAAGAGAGCCTAATAGACCTGTTTACACATGCTAACCTCTGACTTGGGGCTGACTCACAGAGAACCATTACCAGCTCCACCTGATCTGTTGTTAACACTTCCTTTGACCCCTTAGTCTCTGCACCCAAGTATCTCACAGATTCCCAAATAAATCCTTCACTCTAATGTAGAATTTATATAAGTTGAGGGTAAAACTGGTATCTTATTTTTGTTGGCTGATTTCAGTAAATATGAAGTTCACTATATTGTTTTATTGATTACAGGATCTGTATCTCTATTAACTTAGAGAGTCAACTATTGTAGTGTTTGAGAGTATTGAGTAGAAAGCAAGTATGTATTAACAACTAGTTATTTTTCTTAAGGATTTCATGGGTTTGAATAAATATGTTAGATAACACTAACATGCAATATAGCAAATACAAAAATGTTAAAACCACTGATAAATTAGTTCCATTTGAGTATCAAAATTGCTCCCATTTTCTTGTTTTATACTATTTATTGGCATGAGAATCAAGTTCATACTACAAAAGAGATGATTTACACATAGAAGCAGCTCATTTTCTGAAATGCCTGTGTATCTTGCCTACAATGTTGGACAGTAGCTCCTTCACCTTCTCCATCTTACCACATACTCTGTAGTGACTAGATCACACTTCAAGGCAAATTCACATATTAACACCTTCTCTGTATGTTCACCTTTGAACAACAACAACAACAAAATTACAATTTATCTGACCTAGAGGTTTCATTATCAATATATTGGGTTTTAATTCAAAGTCAGAATACTATTTAATGCTCTTGATCTAAAATTTTTATATGTAAGTGTAAAAATGTAAGCCAAACACGCAATACATAAATACAGCAAAAATATGTGATATAAGCATATTAATTAGGAGTTAATTGATGAAGTGGCAGATCCATGTCAAAGAGGAATCCTTAGACACACATAGAGAGCTTTCAATGAACATAGAAACTGATTTACAGATAGAAACTGTCACTACCTATCTGAAAAGAGTGCCCCACAGGACATTCAGTCATTGTTTCGCTTATTTGAATGGTTTAAGATTTTTTTTCTTACAGTTTAATGTTAAATGCTAGGAATGACTCTGACTGTATGTTCTACTCCGTAGTATACCCACAGCAACTCTACAAACCAACAAACACTGAGAAATATTTACAGTGCGTGGAGTAGCTTGAAAATGATGAGTCTTCGTCAGGCCATGAATGAGTAACACAGCTCTTGGTTTCCAAGCCTAGTGCCAATTTTTGACCACATTGTACTCTGTTTTCTATAAATAATACTTAGGAATATTGCATTGCCGTTCTATCTAGATTGAAATGCCCCTTACTGAGGAAGACAGAGGTATTCAGGAGAGTCATACAACTCATGAACCAAGACAGGAAAGGGCCTTTGTCAAGGTTGTATGAGCCATGAATAATTGCTAGGGGAAAGGAGCTGTCTGCAAGGCCTCTAGTGATTCAGCTTTTAAGATTCATCATCCAAGCTGAGTTTAGCTTTTCATTCATTCAGCCACATGAGCCATCCATGTGTCCATAATTAACTCTTCACCCATTCTCCCATAACTAATCCCGTACATGATATTAGACTCTGTCACTTGTGACTATTATGATGAACAGTGGCTACAACTACATCGTCCTTTATAATATCTTACTGCTTTCATCTCAGTAATATTGAAGAGACGAACAATATCATTTTTCAACATGATATATTTTCCATTTTTATTAGATATTTTCTTCATTTACATTTCAAATGCTATCCCCAATCCCCCTTTACCGCCCCCCCCCCCGCCCTGCTCCCCAACTCACCCATTCCCGCATCCTGGCCCTGGCATTCCCCTGTACTGGGGCATATGATCTTCACAAGACCAAGGGCCTCTCCTCCCATTGATGGCCAACTAGGCCATCCTCTGCTACATATGCAACTAGAGATTCAACGCTGGGGGATACTGGTTAGTTCATATTATTGTTTCTCCTATAGTGTTGCTGACCCTTTAGCTCCTTGGGTACTTTCTCTAGCTCCTTCATTAGAGGTCCTGTGTTCTATGACTGTGAGCATCCACTTCTGTATTTGCCAGGCACTGGCATAGCCTCACAAGAGACAGTTATATCAGGGTCCTGTCAGCAAAATCTTTCTGGTATATGCAATAGTGTCTGAATTTCACAACATACCCCCTGATCATACTCACTTCCCAGTCCTCCTGTGTCTACAGACCTCCCTTATAACACCACCACCCCCAAAGGAAAAAGAAAGAAAGAGGGAAACAGGGGACCAAGTCCACTTTGTGTTGTCCATATACCCATTGGAGCATGGCCCAATGTCCAGCCTGGAAGGAAAGCTGAGTCCTTCTTCACCTATACCGCCACCAGAAGTTATTGATTGTGCAGAGCTATACTTTAGCATCTCTAGCACAACTTTTAAAAAGGCTTTCCCTTTAGGCTGTTACTTTGAGGAGGTAGTTAGGGTGGAAGTGAGTGTTGTCACAGAAGCCCTCTATGATCCTCTTTCTCATCTGTGTCTACAATCATTGATACCACTGCAAGAGTAGCTTCATTGCCCTTTACAGTAGAGTGGGAAGACAGATCCTGGGCTTGTACATGGTTTCTGGCAACATAGAGACCACAAGCATCCACATATTATCCAGTGTCAGCACATGTCAAAGGCCTCTGCCTGTTCTCAAGTGGTACTATGTCTAATAGGCTCCTCTGTAGAAGCTCATGCCACAGACCAATATGGCCTCTGGGAGAAGTATGGACCATGGCGGTCCTTTCAAGGAGGTCCAAACCAGTAAAGAGTGATCCAGCTGCTAGGCAGCGTGGTGGGTTGTGAGGGCGTGGGCTGTGTCTCTGAAAGCTCCTAGCTACTGCATAAAATCCCACCTACCCTATTAGGTAATGACCTTTTCCACCATCAACAGCAGTCTTTTCTCACACCCATCACAGCTGTTGTGTCTCCAGGTCCACCTCCCATGCACCATTCCTCTCGTCCATCTTTCCTATTTCTCTAGCACATACTCATTTATTGTAGTGGAATTGGAAGTTGCAGTGTATCACAAGCCCTTTGCTCAAACAGCTTTACATGCAAATGTTCATTGAAATGAGTCATTGGGCTGATTCAAGGTATTGGGTTACTGACACAATATCAACACCAGACCCTCCCAGAGACACCTCTCAAATATCCTGCTGTTGTCCAGAATCATGGTGATCCTGCAGCTCTGGTTCTGCAGGACCAACCCCCTTCACACATTCTAGAAGTTCATAGATGGAGTAGATGTCAGGGTGGACCAACTCAAAGCTCTGGATCTGGGTCAGAGTCCTAGCTGACTTTGTCATTTCAGACCTCTACTGTGCCAGCAAGTGTAGGGCCAGCAACGGTAGGGATAGCCCTCCTGCCCACTCCACTGCCACCACATCTGGCAGGGCCAGTGAAATACAGGGCCAGCCCTCAAGAAATAATATCTTAATCTGAAAAATTATGCAGGTCCTTGTCTCTGAACCTTTTAGGTCTCCATGCACTGAAGAAGATTCCATTTTTTCTTTTCTCTAAGAACAAAGAATCTCTCTGCTTTACTAGCCCTAATTAAAAACAGTTCGAAGTCAGAAGAATTATTTTAATTCTTTTTGCATATAATTTCAATTCTAGTGTGCTTTTTTAGAGAATAAATAGCTATTCATTTGTATTCAGACCCACGAGTCAAGGCTTTTACAAATAAAGGGAATCTGCTAAAGTATGTTTAAAAAAAAAACCAAAAACAAACCTAAGGGAAAACACAATTCGAGAACTGAATAGAGTCTCAATCTGCCGAGGTTTAAACTCATTGGAATATCTGTAAGCCAATCCTTCCTATACTCTCTCTCTCTCTCTCTCTCTCTCTCTCTCTCTCTCTCTCTCACACACACACACACACACACACACACACACACACACACACACTATGTTTTCTGAGTATGTGTCCCTTGTCTGTTTTTTTTTTTTCCTGAAATAAAACACAGCTCAATACTTTTCAGCAAGAAAGTGTGGAAAGAGTTTATAGATGGTAAATTAAGCACTATTAGAGTAGCTTGATAAAATGCCATGTTTTTCCATTGCTTCCCATTTGGAATGTGATCCATCTCCTTGCATATTATATCCTATATCTACTTTTTATATGCTACCATATCATATCTACGTTTTATATGCTACCAGCCCAGTAGTTACTTAGGAATCCTCTCAGGTACCAGGTTTTCCATGGTAGGATAACAGGGAAGCCTTAATTTAGTTACAGTTCCCCCAAAGTGAAGTTGGTTACACTTATGATTCAGGGTGTCAAAAAGAAGGCAAAGAGGCTTCCTTCAAGTGAAAGGATGAATGTTTCTAAATGAGGAAAGTGAGTGTCCTAGAGGGATTCAGCCGTCACCTTGCCACAAACTTAGAGTCACCTGGAGAGAAGGGCCCTCAACTGAGGAATTTTTTTTCTATCTCATTGTCTTGTGGCCATGTCTATGGTGCCACGGAACAAACCCAGTGGGCCCTCCTCAATCCATGGGAATCAGGGATTCCGGCTGATGGGCATAACGTCGGTGGGAATTGGGGTGACAGACAGACTTGACACAAGGGAGAATGGATCTGAATGCAATTTGTTAAATTGATCATCAAACTTTTTATACAGAAGAAAATAGGGAAGTTGGGTGACACATCGGCAAGGTAGAAAGAGGTTACTGGATTCTTGCACAAAATAGAGGAACGCAAACACTGAAGGACTGGCAGGAACCAACTGGGATAAAATTCAATGTTAAGAATTGGGATCAAGGATTCCACTCACCAGAGGTCTTAGGATCCCGGAGAGGATGTGGAGAAAGAGGAACATTCCTCCATTGTTGGTGGGATTGAAAGCTTGTACAACCACTCTGGAAATCAGTCTGGCAGTTCCTTAGAAAATTGGACATAGTACTACCGGAGGATCCCGCAATACCTCTCCTGGGCATATATCCAGAAGATGTCTCAACCAGTAAGAAGGACACATGCTCCACTATGTTCATAGCAGCCTTATTTATAATAGCCAGAAGCTGGAAAGAACCCAGATGCCCCTCAACAGAGGAGTGGATACAGAAAATGTGGTACATTTATACAATGGAGTACTACTTAGCTATTAAAAAGAATGAATTTATGAAATTCCTTGCCAAATGGATGGACCTGGAGGGCATCATCCTGAGTGAGGTAGCACAATCACAAAGGAACTCACACAATATGTACTCACTGATAAGTGGATATTAGCCCAAAACTTAGGATACCCAAGATATAAGATACAGTTTGCTAAACACATGAAACTCAAGAAGAATGAAGACTGAAGTGTGCCCCTCCTTAGAATTGGGAACAGAACACCCATGGAAGAAGTTACAGAGACAAAGTTTGGAGCTGTGACGAAAGGATGGACCATCTAGAGACTGCCGTATCCAGGGATCCACCCCATAATCAGCTTCCTAACACTGACACCATTGCATACACTAGCAAGATTTTGCTGAAAGGACCCAGATATAGCTGTCTCTTGTGAGACTATGCCGGGGCCTGGCAAACACAGAAGTGGATGCTCACAGTCAGCTATTGGATGGATCACAGGGCCCCCAATGGAGGAGCTGGAGAAAGTACCCAAGGAGCTGAAGGGATCCGCAACCCTATGGGTGGAACAACATTATGAACTAACCAGTACCCCGGAGCTCTTGACTCTAGCTGCATATCTATCAAAAGATGGCCTAGTCGGCTATCACTAGAAAGAGAGGCCCATTGGACATGCAAACTTTATATGCTACAGTACAGGGGAATGCCAGGGCCAAAAAAATGGGAATGGGTGGGTAGGGAAGTGGCGGGGAGGGTATTGGGGACTTTTGGGATAGCATTGGAAATGTAATTGAGGAAAAGATGTAACAAAAAATATTAAAAAAAAATAAATCCAAGTAACAGAAAAAAAAAAGAATTGGGATCAAAAACAGCTCCACCTAAGGTCCACTTACTCTTAGAAGCCAGGGGCAAGGGCTTCATACCCTTGCCATAGTTCCTATTCTAGTCTTTTGTATAGTTCACCTTCCCCCAGGCCATTGTAAATACTTGTATATGGGTGTAACTCAGCTATCTATAGTTCTAAGTATCTACTCTGGTGTCTCCTTAGGTCACAAACTTCCTTCTTCCTAGATAATGGTAAATTTCTGTGTAGGGCAGTGACTTAGCTCTTCATGCCCAGGGTCACATCCAGGACTGCCTAGAATCTAGCTTAGCTATATGTCAAAATATCAATCCTTAGGAATAAAGCAATATTAAGGGAAATCACACAGATCTGTTTACCAACTAAAGCAAGGACATTGGAGCATTCTTTATACAGGATGCCACGATTCCAGGAGACTAAGTTTCCGTGAACTTTTCTCCTCGGGACAGCGCCCAGGTTTTTGGGGCCTGTAGTTCTTGTCACTACTGGAGTGGATGTAGCACTATGGGGCATTTTTCTTAATTGCTAATTGATATACTAGGATCTAGCCTATGCAGTGCCATCCATAGGCAGGTAGGTTGGGCACTATAAGAATGCTGTCTGAGCAAGCCAGAAGTGTTCCTCCATAGGTACTGCTTCAATTCCTGCCTCCTAGCCCTGCACTGCCTTTCTTCAATCATGCAGTGGCTGTAAGCAGAAACAAACCCTTTCCCACTCATTGAGGTTTTGGTCATGGTTTGTCATCACAGCAAAAGAAAAACAAACTAGGGCAGGGCAGAGAGTGTGCTGAAACTGATAAGAACCATAAAAAAGCAACAGAAACTGAAACAACAGAAGGTGGGCAGGGTTCAGTGCTTTTTAGTGTTCCCCTGGGGGCCTTAGAAACTATCCCAAACGCAAGGGAGGGGGGTCTTCTATACTATTGTCATTAGGTTTTTACCACTACTTATTTTTTTAAGTGATAAGCACCTCAGTATTTAATTAAAAAAATAAATACTAAAACTGCACTGATTCTTCAAGCATGCGCACATACATGCATACACACACACACACACACACACAGAGAGAGAGAGAGAGAGAGAGAGAGAGAGAGAGAGAGAGAGAGACCAACAAAATAAGAGGAAAAAATCTCACACACCGTTGTTGAATTTTGTCATATAATAATTGGAGAAGATATACTGAAGATGACATAAATGAGCAAGTTCAAGCCTTCAGTCATGACCTATTGATTCATAGATTATATAGTCGGTTCAATAATCTCAGAGATAATTTTGGCACCTTTCTCACTAATTCTTGTGATTTATATTGATGGATGATATGTGATGAATGCTGAATGTGTGCTGAGTTCTGGACTGAGTCTTTTTTTCTACACATTAGTTATTTGTAACCCTTACAACAGTTTTGAGAAGCAAGTATTATTGGCCTACCAGCTATTATTTATTATGCAGCCTTTTTCATGGATAAAAAAGTCTGTAGGCCTATGTCATCCAGCATCCATGAATAGCACTCTCTAATTTTTGTGTTTGCTATAGTCTTGAATACTGAACAGTTAGAGCAATGATATTTTAAGGCTCAAATAATCTTCACTTAGAACAGTGATTCTCAGCTTTCCTGATGCAGTGACCCTTTATTTAATACAGTTCCTCATGTGGTGGTGACTCCCCCAACAGTAAAATTATTTTGTTGCTATTTCATAGCTGTAATTTTGCTACTGTTATGAATTATACTGTGAATATGTGATGCACAGGATATCTGATCTGTAATTCCCCCAAGGGATTACAACCCACAGGTTAAGAACCAGTGGACTTAGGATGTCTCTTGATCTCTGTAGCCAGTTTTTGCAAAACATTTCATGGCTTTTCTTATGGCTCCAATCAGCACACTATCACACTGTGTGTATGTGTATGTGTGTGCGTGTGTGTGTGTGCGTGTGTGTGTGTGTGTGTGTGTGTGTGTGTGTGTGTGTGTGCGCGCGCGCGCGCGCTTGTTTTCTAGGAATTGTTTCACCTCTAAGCAGTATGCCTAGCCCTAGAGATTTAAATCGTACTCTCTTTAGAAAAATAAATTTCCAAGAATTTTTGCACTCCAAGTATATTTTCCAAGTTCTCTTTATTCATCAGACTGAGGACAAGCTTCAGAGTCCCTTAACTCTTCTCCTACTCCGTTCCTCTTATTGTCACTTGTCTACTCGTCTGAAACCACCCCACCCCCTTGTCTGGTTCAACAGGAACCTGGTTAGACCACAAAGTGATAAAGGCTAAAGTTCCAAGGAGTGTGTTATGTAAAGATACTGAGTCTCACAGAAGTTCATACTTGGTGCTGAGGTCCTGTTAAGTGTTTAGAATCTTAGACAGCAGAGAAGAAACCAATTACTACCTCAAACACAAAAGGAAAGAATTTGGAGCTTGGACAAGGCAAATTTTCTGAACATCTCTACTTAACACTTATTTCTTAGGGGCTCAAGGAGGCAGAAGACCCCATCCTTCTTGAGGTGAGCACTTTTCACAACAGTTGGTTCTGTGCCCAGAGAATGAAAGTCTTGTCATCATAACCCTGTCTTTCACTGATTAGAGAGTAACATTCCGAAAAAAAACAGCTCTTATCTGCCAGCACGTGGGAGAGGGACACACCCATTGGTCTGAGCTCACTTTGACTTCATACTTTTCATGCTATAGAATTTGCAGCTATTGTAAAAACCACATGCACTCACAGACACGTGCACACACAGAGAGACACTCCATGACTTTTACTCATTTTACTCTTGTTATTCAATAAACGAGTTAGTGGGCTGAGTTCATATTGTATTCAAAATATGAAACTGAGCATGAATTCAAAACGAAATGTAATGTGCATGACATTTGTGAAGTATCAATTATATTCTGAGGAAACCCAGGCAGTCTGATAAAGAGAAAAGCAATCATTCTCTTTCTGGAGGCCTGGGCACTTGCCTACTCCACATCAATCATGCACTTGATCTTCCTGGCAGTAACTGTGAAACCCAATACAATTAAAAATGAGTCCATTGGTGCTAAAATATTCCCTATGTCTCTCTCCTCTGTGGCCAGTATTTCTCCATTTACTATATATCTACTATTTTGTGACCTATACTCTAGGCACCAGAGTAGAGTTAACTCATCCACTATGTTGGGAATAAACCAAGTGTAGCACACATTGGCTTAGAATAACAACTTGTAGGTTCCCTTCTGTGGTCTCCCTTTCCCCAGCATGGAACCTGCTTGCTCAAGGGTGGAGCTTCCTGCTCATTCGTCCTGCCACGCCTACTGCTGGACCGTGTCGCTTTGCTGCTTGGAGGCACACACGTGTTCGTCCTGCTACTGGACCCCGAGTTACTTAGCGGGAAATCGGGTTCCCTCCCCCTTCCTTTATAACTGAGTGTCTGGAAATAGTAAATTTGAGCTTTGATCAGAATGTTGTCTTAGCTACATTTCTTTCTCTCGCCGCCTAGCCCCTCTTCTCTTCCAGGTTTCCAAAATGCCTTTCCAGGCTAGAACCCAGGCTGTGATCTGCTGGCCGGACACAACACCCTTCCACTTTTATTGAGGCATGTGCTACATAGAAGGAATTATGCTTTTATCCACCCAAGGGAAGCACATACAACAAGGCATCCCTATCTTTCCACAGTGCTCCATCCCAAATGACCATCAGGAGGTTACAGCCTTTGTAACATGATCAGTCCCTTGCCTAGATTAGAATTTGTCAAGAACCTCACATAGATTGTGTTGTCTGTATATCAAGTCATGGCATTTCAAATAAGGGTAGTGATATCCACTGTCCTGTGTGACCCCAAGAGGCCCTGAAATGTTTTAACACAGTCTTTCCTTTTCCCTGTCTTCCTTCCCAGTGCCCACTTCCTTACCACACAGGAAAGATGAAAGTTAGGTAATACTCAAAAAATAAGAACCTAAAATAACCTCGGAGAACCTGTACAAGGCAAAAATATGGTAAAAGAAAGGAAGGTACATGGTAGCTGAGTACATATGCTCCTTTGCTCTATGTTAAAATTCTCACTTCAAATATCAAGCCAGCAATCAGAGCAGGAGGAGCTTCTTAGAGAAGCATACTGAGTTCAGTCCTAAAGAGTTTCACTTTCAAGGCACAGCATGGCTATCATTCTACTTTCTAGCTAACCCATCAAAGGAAGGTTTAGTTTTCCTCTCAGGGGAGTCCTTGTCCTTCCATTGGACCCAATGTACTCAAAGTCTGTGCAGATGCATAATAAGAAACCAAATGACCCTGGCTGCTTAACTACAAGGAAAACTTCAGGATCATCTCTTTTCATTAACTCCTAGGTAGAATCCACAAGACAATCATAACTAGATGTTGGATTTCTTTAAAGAACACAAAATAAATAAGAATGTTTCAGTTAAGCTTTCTCTTCATTACAATACATAAAACTCTCTAGAGTCTGTATGTTGACTGGCCTACATCATGTCTGTTGCTGATACACAAGAGCATGTTTAGGAGGTTCTTTATGCAGTAGTGTTTGGTTCTCTAATGGGATTCGTGCAACAAAAACAGCTAATTGCATCAATTCATTTCTCAGAGCAGTTTTACTCATCTCCTTTTTCCACTGGATTAAAGAGAGGCTATATTGTCCTTCCTTTTTGTAGGTCAAGAGTTAGCACTGGTAATGCAGCAGAGTTGAAATGACAGAGTGACTTAAGGAAAAGTTTCATTGTGGACTTTGTAGAAGGTTTAAAGTTGAAAATCATGGAGTTTAATTTATTTCTAAAGTCACAGTGTAGTCTCTTTTCTTAAGACCTACTACTGAACCATAATCTGAAATGTGAGTTCAAAGAACAAACCTACAACTAAATTTGTTAGAGTTTGTTGAAGTCATAGGACTTGGGAACGAGAAAGTAAACCTACATGTGGTTGTCTTGAACTTAGTCTCAGAAGAATGGCACCAGTCAATTACATACTTTGCTAACATACTGTTTAGAATGCTTTCTCAGATTCCTATAACAGATGTGATATCATTTGTTGCTTTGTGTTTGACTCAGTCACATAGACTAGCCACATAGACTGGACAACATATATGTCAAAATAGACTGAACAGTATATTTTTAGTTGTGGGTTTGAGTTAGATTCACTGTGGTTGAACTATAATGTTATGCCATGAAACTTTATGTTGGTTTTCTCAATCTCATAAGCACACTGCTCAGTTCTGTAGCCTGGATGCTGAAAGTGAAGGTGCATGCAGGGTTGGCTTCTGTAGCACAGAGTTTAGTTACACACTGCTTTTTGATTCTGGCAGGTTGCAGTCTTTCAGCCACCTGCCCAGGAATTCTTTAGGCAGAAATGAAAGACACACACACACAATAGCTTATTTTTGAAATGCCTTGGTTAGCTCAAAAGCTGGGCAGTTCTAATCCCCAGCCCAGCTATCATAGATTTCCCTCTGGTACTCTTGATTCAACATCCTATAAATCTATGATCTATCTTTGCTGTCCTGTTCCTTCTGAGCAGTCCCCTAGTCTTTGCTGCCCAAGACACTTTTGGCCAGCCCTTTTGGGGGACTACATTCCTTCTCACCTACATTTCAAATGAGTTTTCTTCTGCAGCTCTAAAATCTCCCTCTGAAATATGACGATTCTCCTCTCTTGTCCTTTCTCCTGCACCCTAGCCCCTGAAAATCTAAGAGTCTCCCCACCACCACCACCACCACTGCCCTTTGCCCAGCCATTGGCCTCTGGCATCTTTATTGATTATTAAAAAAAAACTGGGGACAAGGACCATCAGGGTTTGGACACAAAGGTTCCTGATTAAATAAAAGCATTAGAACCAATCCCCAACAGGCTTCTCTTCAGGCCTTCAAATACTTGACTTTTGGCTATAGTTTTGTTAGGACATTTTTCTGTGTCTCATGATGTCTCAAATGTTTTTTCTGTTTCTTCTTCTTCTCTTTTTCCTTCTTCTCCTTCTCTTTCTTCTTCTCCTTCTTCTAAATGAAAACATGAATCATTGTACATGAAATCCCTCATGATCATTTTTAAATCATAATTACTTTATTATGGATTTAATATCTAAAAAATTTCATATCATAAAGCTTCAGGATTAGGGCTTACAAATTATAAATATGAGAATGAATGCAGGTATATTCCAAATATTCTCCCTCATTTTGCTTATTTGTCCACAAAATATTAGAAGTAGTGTAAATATTAATATACTAAATATTATTTACACCTGAGATATTAACATTACTTTTAAAGAATGACTAATATGATTTCTATAAATAAATCTCATGACTAAGCATTTTTAGGCTTATAGGCTTATAGCATTATAGGCTTCATAAAATCTCTCTGGCTACTTTAAAAAAGGGTTGATGAATCATGGGGTTTAGAGAGTAAGAAGAGCCATTAAGCTTCATCTAGCACAAGAGAGAGAGAGAGAGAGAGAGAGAGAGAGAGAGAGAGAGAGAGAGAGAGAGAGACCAGAGAAGCAGGAAACAATAGACAAGGGCACTTATCTGCTCTTCCTTTCTTTGCACATAGGGAACATGGGGGACTGACATGACACATGAGATGTTTTTGTGACAGACTGAGAACAATTACCAGTAAGCAATACATAATGGGTGAATCTACAGAAGATTCCTGAAATGATAGTGATAGACACTAGCCAAATAGATTGGATAGTACTAAGGACTTCTTCCACAAGATACCAGATGCCCATTAACCACTCCTCCATTCTCAAGGTTCAAGGACCATTGTGGAAGAGAGGGCATGAAAGTGTGAGAGCCAGAACTGGTAGATGACTATAGTAAAATATCTTTGGAAACTTCAGGGCATCTGTACATATGAACTCATAGTATTCATGGCAGCAAGCACAAGCCAGGTTAAATCCAGGCACTAAGAGGGGAGTTGAACATACAATCCTACCCCTGGCCATGAAGTGACTGGAAATTCTTTGCAGCTGAGAAAGGAAAGGTCAATTTTCTTAAGAGTGAAAGTCCTAGAAAGTCAAGTGTGTTCTGGGTAAAGACAAAAGTCCAAGAATATTAGACAGCACAAATTTGTCTTCACTCATTAAAAAGAAGAAGAAGAAGAGCAAGGAGACACAACATTTTATGGATGCAGAAGCAGCAAATTGGGAAAAATTTGGTTTGAATATGATTAAAACATGCTGTAAAAACCTTGATACTCTCAGAGAATGAATAGAAAAACAATAACATGAATATCCCACCCCACAATAACAAAAACTACAAACCAACTAAATAATAACAACCATCACCCCCAAATCCACAAGTTTCTAATTATTAATCTCAGAGGAGGACACTTAGCCCTAAAAGTTGCTGTATGGGTTTCTAGTCATTCCTGCCAGTCCATGCAGGTCCACTAGCCACCCAACACTGGAGCTCCTCCTAGTAAGTAGATGAAGTCAAATCCAGAAAGATGCTTTCTCTTAATTGTGAATCACAGATTACGACTAGACATTTCAAATCATGCATGCATATATGACGTAAATGTAGAAATGAAATTGATTAAGGAATAATTGGAGAGGAATAAAAGAAGCAGAGTGGGGAGGGGAAATACAATCAAGTAGTGGTGTAGTATATACTTGTCAAAGTACAAGTACATGATATACGTGTAAGAAACATCATGAAACTTTTTATTATATACAGTGAATATACAATAAACAAATTGATCATTAAATTATTTCTTTGAAAGAATTTTTTTGTGGAAGTTTCCAAGCTTTTGAATCAGCAATTTATCGAAGTAAAATTATATGTGGGACCAGGATGCTTTGTTTTTAAAAACAAACAAAGAAGAAAAAGAAAACAAGTACAACAACAAGGAGTACTCTTTGGCCAGTACAAAGAAATTACATACATCAAATTTAAAAGTTTTTAAAACTCCAATATCCTGAAATAGAATGATTAAGCCAACTTTGATGAACAAAATAAGTTAGAAATTAGAGCAACATGCAAATTTTAAAAAATGATATCAATCTCAGCTCATTCATTTTGTAATTTGTGAAAAACTCATATTCCATGAAGATATACAACTGTATATTTTAATGTTATACAGAAGCTGAAATATGAGATACAACCACCTTTTCTAGTTCTCTTTCATAAAAATGGAAGTCAAGCAAGAAGCTCACAGAGCTTTCAGACCCAACCTGTAAAGATGTGATCCCAAACTTATATCTACTCATCCAGCTGAGACTACACAGTAGCCGAAGGCAGCGACAATTGCATGCACAGACCAGTGGTGTGGCAGCCCTGATGGTTGCCTTGACATTTGAACCCCTGCACAGCATGACCACATTGTTGTAGCAAAGAACAAGCATGGGCCTGAAGTTCAGTTTGAAAGAAGTAAAAACAAAAAATAGAGAGGCAGGAGGGAAAGGAAGAAGGAAAGGAGGGAGGGAGGGAAGGAGGCAAGGAACGAGGGAGAGAACCAACAAACCAAGAACTGTCTTAGCAATTCGTATTTAATGAGAGATGAGAGGATTTCCTCCAGATATTTCACGTAGACAACTGAGTCATGTTTTTAATGCATTTCAGAAACTCGGCTTGACACTCTAGTCCTCTGCAAGCCCGACCCTCTGAAATTCTTCAGTTGCACCCAGTGCAGCATCCCTATTCTTTCTCACCTTTCTCAGACACCCATTCCTCAGTTCCTTCTTCCCCACATATTATTATTCCCTCTTACCTCACCTTAACACTTTTGAGCTGTAGTTGATATAGTTGCATATTTCCTTCTGTGCCTGTAGGGTAAACTTCCTTCTCTTTTGCTGTCCCTCTTGCTTTGTAGCTAGCTTCACATCTAATAGGCATTAATGAATGACTTCATTGAATGCTTTCCCCAAAGATGCATGAACCTCAATAGGCTGTTCCTTTCAACATGGCATTAAAAAACAAACAAACAAACAAACAAAAAAAAAAACAGATCACAGCTGTTGTCTTGTTGTCTGCAGTCCTTTTGTAGTCCTCCAATAATTCTGTACTTTTCTCCCAAGGCGTCTATGATTTTCCCAGCTGCTTTTCAATTCACTTTATCCAGTTCTAAAAACAAACAACAGAAATGTTACTGAGATTGGCAAGATTTACAGGACACAGTAAGGTGCCACCTCAAAGGAAGAAAGGTGGCCATGGTGCTGAATTTGACTGTGTATTGTGAATAAATATCTAGGAAGCATTAAGCAACCTACATGAGACTCTTGGTACATTTGTAATGAAAAATATCTGCCTGTGTTTGCTGACAAATCAATTCATAATTGCATGTGAGTGCTTTTTAGGACGACAGCACAGGATAGCTCTCAAAATGCCACTTTACCTTTGGCCGAAGGTCCATTTCTACAAAATAGTCACTGTAATGGACTCTGAAAGTTCACTGGAAATTAACATTTTGGGGAGGAAAGGGCAGGGAGCAGGATGGAACAGAGAAACTAGTATTTAGGGAGATCTTGACAGTGGATGCAGCCATTGGGGTGCAGAGGTCAAAATGTCTGAGCCTTCTTCCTCTGTATCTTTTGGTCACTAAATGCATTCTGACTGGAAGGATGCATTGTGGGATGCTGACAAAACACATCATACTCTGAAACAATTGCCCACTGGGGCTGTCCAGGGTCGAACATCCAGGTTGGGGGTGAATCCCTTTTTACACGAATGCTATCCTACAAACACATGCACAGCTAAATTGCCATCAGATATCTGCCTGTCTAAACTTTCAATGATGACCCAGGAAGTTATGGGGGAACTCTTTTCCCTGTAATTCTCATGTTAATGTCACAGCATTTTGTTCTGGTTTCACAGCTGTGCTCAAAGAATCCTGGTCTCACGTGACTCTGGTTACACCGGAATTCCCCAGTTCCAAATGCCAGAATGCTGGACTTTCTTGAAATGTCAAAGCTGAGATAATTGCAACAGGCTAATTAGTCATCCACTAGAGGCTTCCCTCCTGTCCTCTGAGCTGTTGACTGTTTGCAGGTCTTGAGGGTTTGGATCATTTTATTGACAATGTGGCAGTTATGGCAATGAGATATAAATGGTGAGAAATTAGCATTATAAATTAGTTCAGAGAAATCTTGAATCTGTCTGATTTATGACAGGTTGGTTCCTAATAATTTAATTTGTTTCTTGATACCTGTTTGGAAGGTATCAGATACCTGAGCCTAAATTAAAAAATTCTACAATAGCCTAAATAATTCTGCAATGTTAATTAATATCTCTTAGAAAATCTTGCTTCAAAGTTCCTCTTTAACCCTGTTACCACATGTAATAATTCCCAGCTTTGGCTTTAGCCTGTGTGTCTAATTAAGCTCTTACAGTGAATTCCTCAAAAATATTCATTCTATTGAACAGGTATTTGGATTCTCATTTATATATACCTGCAAAATATAACTTTGACAATTTCTAGGAATGAAAGCTTCCTAGCCTGATATATTTGCTGATCCAGAGGGAGTATAGGGTCTCTAGAATGACCAACAGGTAAGGGAGAAAGAAGTTCCTGAAGGCTGGACTGGGTAGCTTTGTTTTCTTGAGTTTATAGTTCATCCTTTGAACTGAGCTTAAAAATATGTTAGAGGTAAATGGTGTGTAGTTCTCTCTCCTGTTATGGATATTTATTTGTATATGGGGCTGCATATACCTTTCCTCTGAAAAAATTTAAAAATAGATTTTTAAAGACCAGAATTTGAAATGTGTAATGATAATATATTCTGAACATACTCAAAGCCTGGTTTTAGTAACAAAGTTATTCTTAAAAGTTGATTATTTTTAATACTTAATAATTTTAAATGATAATTTTAATAAATAAACGAATGAAGAAACTTTATCCTGATTATCACATAGCCTATAGTAAAGTTTTACAACCATAACATTGCAAAATTTTTCATATCACATGCTCTTCAAGGAAATGTAAAATTAGTTTCCAATTCATATTCATGGGGTGATTTTAAACAGTCACTCCTATTTCATCTGTAAGGCCAACATTTTTTTTTTTTGTCTTTCGAATTAAGATAAATTTCTGTTGCTTCTTAATAGACAAGAGAGAGTATTTCTAAGAATAATAAAGTAATAGTTTCTGAATTAAAATTACAGTTACTACAATGCTATTGTGTTCTCTGCCTGAAGTAAAGCTACTTGGAAATTGCTTTCACCATGTGGTTCCTGTCTTTATTGGCCTGGAAACATGATGCCACAAGTGTTTTTACAAGTGAGCAGCATTTTCAATATGGTTATGGATATGGTTTTTTGCCTGTGGGAATAGTTTTTAACATCTGCATGTGTTTATTCTGCCTTTTTAAAAAGAAACAGAAGTGAAATACTGCAGAATGTGGTGACTCACTGACTTCCATAAAACCTTTAGAGGAATCTCTGTGGCTCTTTCAGAAAAAAGAAAATGGAAGAAAAAATGTCAGGCTCTTGTGAGGTGTTGACAAATGATGATGACCAGATGGCTTTCTGTGTCCATGGCCTACCTTATGCATATAGGCTACACAGACCTTTGAGTGAGACAAGAGCTAGTGACACAGATTTACTATAGATCCTGGAGTTGATGCTTCTTTGTCCTTTAACTGGGACACAGGCTATGAGAGAAGAATCTCTGTAAGCAAAGATGTAGGAAATACTAAGAAAAAATCAAGAAGAAAAACTTACCAAGAATGAGTGTGATTAGAAGTCTAGGGGGAGGCACTAAAGAACAATGAACAGAACCAGAGAGATCCAGAGAGGTCTATGTAATCGGGCAAAGATGGAGGAGAGAGGAAGCTTTATCTAAAATGGTCAAGTTCACAGATCCAAAGACCACAGTAGTAGGGAGAAAAGAAAATGAGAAGTCCCTAACAAGTGGTCTTTAAAGACCTAAGTCCCTAACAAGTGGTCTTTGAAGACCTATGTGCAACAGTGTAACTATATTCAACTATAACATATACTCCAAAATTTAAGATGCTTAATCTCACATTGTGTTCTTATTTCGTTAAGTTAAATAAAATAATTACAGCTTCTAATAAGTCCTACAGCCACAGATGTTTACAATAATTTCTTATAAAAACAATTGGAAGGAATATGTTTAAATAGAAACATATCTCTGAGACAGACTCATATAAAACAGTGTGCTTGTGACTATGCACATGTAACTGGAGGGCAAACAAGAATGGAAACAACTCAAAAGGACCAGTTGATTCTTTTCACTAAAAAACTAACAAAACTCTTGGAGCAAGCCAAATTAAAGCAGGAAAAAAAAAAAAAAAGAAAAAGAAAAAGAAAAATAACGGGAAAAATTGAAAGCAAGAAAAGTTTGAAAACTAAGAAAGAACTGAATTAAATATAAAACTACTTTTTTAAAAATGTAGAATCTTCCAAGAATGTGGTGGAATGGGTGGAATGGTATATTTCAATTTTACATCTAATTAAAATAAATCAATTACAATAAATGCAAACATGAAAATTTCCTGTATTAAAAACTAAAAGCTACTTTTATTTTCATGCTTTTAAATTAGCTATAAGTTGCTTATATGGTCATACCTATGTGATACACCATTAAAGATAAAGAAATGTGTAAAATAATTAAATAAAAAATATCACGAAAAGAATCAAAATCAGACAAATGAGAATAAAGGCAGATGCCATGCAATAGTAAAGGGGAAAAGATCAAATTATAATCACAAAATATATAATCCAAGTTAAACTGTTGAGATTATAAGTAAAAATAAGCATATTTAAAATCATAGGGATAAGAATTAACACAGCGCTGTTTAAAAGTGTCAGGGCAATAGAATTAAAGGTAGAAGACTCCAGAGCACATACACAGTAGGAAGGGTTGTGGCTTGTGTTTGTTTATTCAGCTCAAGGATAATTTTATTAGAGTTTAAAAAGGAAACTTTCAGGGCAGTCAAGTTGTAAACCTTTGTAGCTGCCAAAAGGAGGAAAATGGAGAAGAAAAAGAACCTAAATGACATGCTGCCTGCATTAAGACTACATACAGGTCTGCCACAGGGGCGGAGGGTTGTGAGGCAGGGAGGAATTTGGAGAAAGAGTAAGGATGCTCACAGTCCCTGTCAAATCATACTTAGGTTCTTGCTAGCATCCAAAAGAAAAAGATAAAAGGAGAAATGAAAGGATCAATTACTTCTGAGTCAACACTCAAAGGGTAGATAGATGTAGCCCAGTCTTATGGAGGTTTGCACTGTCTGGGCTACCAAGAAGTTTGTTCTTGCCCCAAGGGACACACCTACAAAGCAATTTGTGCACCTAAGACTTGAGGAATGTTGCAGAAGAAGGGGCAGAAGAACTGTAGCAGGCAGAGGATCACATAATTGACTGGGAGATTATGTCTCCTGGTAACATCAGTAACTACATTGATAGAGTGTCACTAACATGACTGTCTAAGCAGTATCTGGACAGGGAAGACACCAGTGGGAATGCCAGAGTGGTTAGAGAAAGCCCAAGGCCTAAACTCTACATAAAGAACTACAACAAACCGAGGAATGCTCAGAGAAGTAGTTCTCTCTCCTATTTCTAATAATTGGTTATTCAATGCCAAATCGTCTGGTCTAAAAACGTACATACAAATGAACAGACTAAATAGGTTATATTTAGGAATATATATGTATATATACATTTATGCATGAACAGCAATTATGGATACAGGGGCCATGAAAGAGAGCAAAGAGATGTATATGAAAGGATTTGGAAGAAAAATCGGGAAGGAACATATTATGTAATTATATTATAACCTCAAAAATAAAGAAAAGGAAAAGAAAAACAAAGATGTTTGTTCTTAAAAGATGAACAAAATCCATGGTCCTGGTCCAGATCCTGCATTCTCCAATGTGCAGCTTGGTCTTCATGTGAGTTCCGTAACAACTGGAGCCAGGGCTGTCTCAGTCTCTATTCCCTGAGGTTGGATCTTGTTCCTCTAACCTGGACTGCCTGGTCTGGCCTCAGTGGGAGAGGATGTGCCTAGCCCTGCTGGGAATAGATGCCCCAGGGTGGGGTGGTACGCAAGGGGCTGCACTAAGGAGAGGGGTTTGTAAAGGGGGTACTGGGAAGAGAGGAGGAAGGGGAACTATGATCAGGGTGTAAAGTGAATAAAAAAAATTGAAAAAAAAAAAAAAACGATAGTCTTAACAATAGAACCCAAAGCTTAAAAGAGACACCAGTTGGAAATTATATTAAACAGTTATAATCAAGAAAAGAAATTACACTCTGTCGAACCTTGAAAACAGAATTTAGACATAGCAGCAAGTTATGATCTTCCATGACAGAAATAAGTGCAATAAGAAAGAAAGAGAGTTGGAAAGAAAAGGCTAAAGCTTCCTCTATGACCCCATTTGCTAAAGCATCTGTAAACTGTGAGATGTGATTTAACATAAGAACTAAGCAAAGCATCAACATAAGGCAATGCAGCAATGACTAGAATATGAACAACCTGGAAGACTTTTCTCACTATATAAAATACTTAAGAAAAATGTGGAGTTCACAGGCCTGGACAGGAGCAGCTTACTTTGCTCTGTAACAGGGAAGTGTGCAGGACAAGCTCTCACTCACTCTATGAGTGTAAAAGACAATGGAGAGGGTGGGCGGACAGGATTGAGGGCTTTTGGCAGACTGGCAAGATTTACATTTACCTGATTGGTAGGGATATGAATGTTTGCTATATTATTATCCATACCTTTATATTAACTTTACTGGCTTTACAGTGTAAAAATATTCTTGGAATCTATGTGTTCCTTTAATCAAATGTAAACACTACAGGCAAGAGTATTTGAGTTCTACAAACTGAAACAGTTCATATCACATCAGCTTTGGTATACTGATTTTTTTTTTTTTTTTTGCAGAGCACATTCAGTATGTTGATACTAAACATCTTGTTTATTTTAAACACATGGACTCCTTGAGGAATAGCTCTATTTAATAGGACTAAGTAACTCCATTTCGTTTTAGCCACAATCATCTCAGGGTCTCTGAATTTCTCTTTATTTGGCAGCTGCTAGCTGTTACAACAGCCTAGAGTATCCTTTTTGTCTCAAGGGAAGAAACTAGACCCTGTAATGAGATGTTCAAACACTATATTAACAGAAGAATTAAATACAGATTCAAGTAATAATAGAAGACAATAAATAATGATCTAACATTAGGACGTAAATGTTAAAAGTCTGTACTGCCCCACTTTAAAGTCCTAGGTGAAAATTTAAGAATTTTAGAAAATATCAAGCATATTAACAAGAATGTTTCCCACTTACTTTGTTCATGCCCCTTGTTTATGTAGCATATGGGGCAAAGCAGAATCACTATTCTTGAAGAACCACTGATTTAATGGTGAGTGCCGCTGTTATGAATTTCTTTACCAGTGTACTTTAAGCAATTTCCAGGAGTGCCTTAAAATATTTGATGAATAATACGGTGCAACCTAATATGGCTATAAAGTGGCTTCTTAATTAGCTTGGTTACACAATTCTGATTTTAGAATCTTAGTCATCATCATATTACTACCCAAAGAAAGCTGAAGTTTTGTCTCTCTGTAATCCATTTCTTCAAAGACCTCTGATTGCTGATCTCTAATGAGCTCAGAAGGCAAAGTTACAAAACTCTGCTACTCTCAATAGCAGTTGTCAAAGCACAAGAGATTGGGAAGTTTTTGTGTAACATTTGGTTGACCAGGATATTGACTTTTGAGCAAGGATGTAAATTCTGTAACAGAATATGCTCCGTTCTCCAGCAATTTTTATTCTGGTCCCAAGTTTCTCCACTCTCTAATTTTAAGTGTTTGTTATCCTTTTTTAGTGTGTGTGTGTGTGTGTGTGTTTAAATCTCACAGTATGAAGATTAAAATAGTCATTAACATTACTACAAACTTGTTTGTCAGGTTTTTCCACAGCCTTTTGTATAAATGGATTTTATTAATCTCCACATCAAGTCCCCAAAGAGGGTGCTTTTGCTATCTCCATTTCATAGATAAATAGAGTTGTAATGAGATTAAGGAATTTGCTCATGTCATGAAGCCAATGAGATGTAGAGCCAGAATGTGAACAGAGTATGATTGTCTCTGGAAAAAAAGATATCAATCACTTCACCCAAAGGCTGGGATCAGATACGCCTTTGAGTGACTGCAGGGTATCTAAAATAGTTTTGTACAGTCTTGCCTTTTGCATGTGATGAAATTAGACTCATGGTGAACAGTTGACAACCCCACATCACAGGACAGAGATGAGATTCAGCTGGGGTGTGTTTAAAGTGAGCCTAGAGATCATTTGGCTCTATTAACAGCTGCCAAGAAAGCATGGCCATCTTAGGTGCACCTTCCAAGTCTCCTGTCTCACTGGAGGCATGCCGAGAGAAAGAGAGAGAGAGAGAGAGAGAGAGAGAGAGAGAGAGAGAGAGAGAGAGAGAGAGAGAGAGAGAGAGTAATATTTATATTATTTTAAGTACCAACATATTTACCTTAGAAAACATGCATCATTTTTATATGACAGGATTTAAAAAATCCTTTCTTATAACTCATGAAAGATTGTCATCTAAGTTACCCTATAGTACAAAAACTCAGCAGAGCCTCCTACTGCTTGCTGTATAACTATAACCCAGTACCATTGGTCAATCTTATCTGTCCTTCCCTAAACTCTAAGCCAAGAATTACAAAGAATATTTCCCTTGCATAGCTCTAAACTAAGAAACACATCTAAACTGCTTAATGACAGATAATATATTCTAAAGAAAGAATAAAAAGCAGTAATAAATGAGGTCCAGCATTAGAACATCCGTTGAAAACAATGATGTCTGTCTAGTCATCAAAGACACAGTTGCTTCTCCAGGGTGTTTTCAATACAGGAAGACATGTCAGTCCTGTTAAATAATTGTAATTACATTCCATTTTAATATTTTAATTTGCATAATTGACTCTTGCCTTCATGTTTAATTTTCCAATGAGCTTATGAGGTAGACAAGGAAAGATGTTTGTAGAAATTAAGCAACCTGCTTGAGATTAAATAGCTAATCTGGCTCCAGAGTCCATATCCTGTCCTGTGTTGTCCATCATCATGCTTCGGCACGCTCTGTGTTGTGGGATTGCAGGTTTTTTTCATTACTAATTCTTACCCTGGTGCTGGCATCACAAAATAGATATGTCTAGCTACATACCACACAGTGGAATGCAAAGTTCACTAGAACTAAGTTATTTGCCCAACTTCATGCAGCAAACAAAATGTAAACTGAGGTTTAGTTTAATTGGGAAACAATGCTCTTTGCATTTTGCAGCACACCTCATCATCTGATAAATACAAAGCCTGATAAAATTGTGATAACTGTTCACAACTTGGCTAAAGTTGTATCATCAACTTCAAAAAGATGGCACTTTAATTGCTCTTTCTCTATAAAACAACAGGATTAAGAGGTTGTGGTATTGGATATTTCTTGGGAGAAATGATCTTTGAAAAACTAGAATCCTTGTGTTGAGAAGTGCCAAGAATATGATGAAGTCATGATCCTGTGTACATACGGCAAGAGCAGTCATGTGCTATTATTTTTCACAGTAGTATAAATCTTGACACACTACTTCTGTAAGCCTGAACGTGAGTTGACCTTTCACATGATTCATTGATATCTGGTAAGAAAATGAAAACTTAGGATCAAATAAACATCAGACCTCAGCACTACTAGAGGTTTGCTGTAATTCCCTGATTTGACTTTAACAATGTTAAGCAGTAACTGAAAGTAATGGAATGCACATGCATCCAAGGTAGCCAGACGTCACTGTTGAAGTATAAAGTCCTAGTCTAATTGAAATCTCACTGTACCATGCTTTAAAAGTAAAGAAAAACATTAGGTCAGTATAATTTCATCAAAATATTAATCATGGAGGATGTTATCTTCAAGATATACATCTGTTCAGTTTTGCTGTAAAGCTAAACTATGGCAAATGAATTAAGCCTATTGAAAATAAAGGTGGGATTACAGTATAGAGAACTGGCTTGCCATTTATAAAATAAACATGTATCATGTGACAATATTATCATCTACAAGTCATTGAGATGTGAGGAAGTGGAAATATCTGCCATTTTCATACAAAGGACAACATAACAACGGAATGTACCTGCTTCTAAGGCATGGGCGTTGTCTGGGTGAGTTGTTGGCTGCAACTGTTTTCACAGGGAGACTTTTGGAGATGAAAATTATCCTCCCTAAATTGAGATTTAAGCAAGTGCTTCTCAATCTTTGAGTCTAAAGTAGAGTTAAAGGATGAGGATGCAGCTCAGCAGGGTAGTGCTTGTCTAAAACATGCCAGTATCAATGCATGGCCTGGCAAACATGCATACACATATGGAAGGTTATTAAGAAACAGCCTATAAAACATTAAGGAGAATGGAAGAAGGACACAGAGGGTGTTTGTTTGCTGTTTGTTTATTTATTGTTGTTCTTAAAGACCTGTCCTGGAATATTCATATTCTCCATTGTGCTTTGAGCTTGAACTGTTGCCTGCAGCTCAGGTTTTGATCATTTTGTCCTGGCCTGATGGCATTGTTTGGGGTAGGTTCTGGAGCCTTTGGGTCTTGGAGCCTCACTGACAGATGCAGATTACTATGTTCAGGGCTTTGAAGTTTGTAATCTCCTCTAGTTCCCAACTAGCTCTCTGCTTCCTAATGAGCTACGACATGACGATCTATATCTACAAACTCCCAGAACAAAGCTACTTCACCACACCTTCTCTACCATAATGGACCCAACTTGTGAGCTAGAATAGTTATTTCTTTTGTAAGACCTTTCTGTCAGGCAGTTTGTCACAACAAAGAGAAAGGTGGCTAATAAACCTTAGAAATGAAAGACTTCATTTTAAAGAAAATTCCTAGTGAGAGCCTGAAACAAATCTATCATCATCCTTCTGTAAGCAAGCTCTTTCTTCTGATTGTATTAATTGAGTAAAAAAAATACATACCATTAGAGCAATACCATTGTTGGGAGTTGAGGTTGTAGCTCATTGGAAGAGAACTTGACTAGCATGAGAAAGGGAGTAAGTTCAGAATTCAAACTGACAAGTGACAGAAGAAAGAAAGGGAAGGAGGGAAGGATGACGAGAGGTGGGGTCAAGGTAGGGAAGAAAAATAGAGGCAGGGAAAGGAGGCAAGAAAATGGAGGATACGAGGGGGCAAAATAGGGGGAGGGGAGAGAAAAGAACACTTGAACTTTTATTTGGAGTTGAGGGCTCTGAGTTGAATGGAATAACACATGTAAGAGTGCTATGCACAGCTAGCGAGGCTAATAATTCCAGGAAGATCACAGCTGTCATTCTGTGGTTCTCTTTGTGCTTTGCTCTCCTGAAGTCTCATTTTCCTAATGCTTTACTCTTCCTTATAATTTGTTCTGTTGGTTCTGGCCTAAGCCTCAACTTCTACTTCAGCAAAAGTTGAGTGAACTTTTTCAGCTCTCTTGGTCAAACTCAAGTTCAAATACACTTTTATAATCTTAACAAAATAAGTAGGTGGTTAGCAAAAGATGAATTTTGAGGCTTATTGGTTTTCTCTAACAGCACAAGAAATAGGAGCTGCTGCCAATCACTCAGTTGCCAGTGCTCACACATAAATTCCATCAATATTTTGATTATTTCTCACCTCTTTCAGTCATCCAAATTTTTAAAAAACTCACGATTTCCTGAACTAACCAATGTGACTAGAGCCTACCACATATACTTGATGGATTTAGGTAACCCTGCAAATGGCACATTATTTAGTTTTGAACAGCAGCTTCTCTTTATTGGTCCAAGATGTCAAAAATAATGAAAATGTGCGAAGTGTCACCACAGAAGAGTGACATTCAGGCTTTAGTTAAACAAGACCTACTGAGCATTCTCATCTCACCTAGTCTCTACAACTTTGTTTTTATTTAAGTTTCTGGTCCTTTCTTCTTATTTCATATGTATGAGTGTTTTGCCAGCATGGATGTGTGTGCATCATGTGTTTGCATGGTGACAGAAGAGGGTACCCGGTCCCCTTGTATGGAAGTTACTGAAGATGGTTGTGAGCTGCCATGTTAGTGCTGAGAACAAAACCCTGTCTGGTCCATTGAAAGAGCAGCAAGCACTCTTAACTGCTGTGGCATCTATCTAGATACCACCTGTCTTAGTCAGAGTTTCTATTCCTGCACAAACATCATGACCAAGAAGCAAGTTGGGGAGGAAAGGGTTTATTCAGCTTACACTTCCATGCTGCTGTTCATCACCAAAGGAAGTCAGGACTGGAACTCAAGCAGGTCAGGAAGCAGGAGCTGAGCAGAAGCCACGGAGGGATGTTCTTTTACTGGCTTGCTTCCTCTGGCTTGCTCAGCCTGCTCTCTTATAGAACCCAAGACTACCAGCCCAGAGATGGCACCACCCACAAGGGGCCTCCCCCCTTGATCACTAATTGAGAAAATGCCTTACAGTTGTATCTCATGGAGGCATTTCCTCAACTGAAGCTCCTTTCTCTGTGATAAGTCCAGCTGTGTCAAGTTGACACAAAACTAGCCAGTACACCACCTAAGGTTCTATTCTTGCAAGTAAACATGGTTATAAATGTAAACTGAAGTCCTTAAATTACCCTTGAATATCCCATTTATTTAATTTATGACTATGTTTTCTATTGGTGTGAGCATCTTTGTTTCTAGGTAATTTTCATGAAGTTGAAAGGCCCAACAATTTGTCCAGGCAATTCCTGTGATAGTAAGAAAATAGTAGACAGATATTCACCCTGAGAGTGAAACTCAGAAAGGATTGGAAAAATCATTCACTGAACTGTGCCTTGGCTGAGGCCATTTTTCTTTAATCGTAACTGATAGAAATTAAACCAATGACACAATATTTGCTGGAAAGAATCAACTTTCTAATAACAGCATTTGCTCAACATGAGCTAATAACAAGATGTATTCCGAGTACCCAGGTACAAAAAATACAATAGAAAAACAAAACAAACACACACACACAAAAAAAAAAAAAACTAAAGGAGCTATCTAAGGTCATTGGGACTGAGATACCTCCAAGTCTGAGATCTGTAGATTCTCTACTCCATCATGGGCCAGACACCAGATGCAAAGCACCCATGCAGAGCCTCATTCTAGAAATCATGTAAGAAGTTGCTATGAATCTGGATGCCCTGTTATTCGCTCTGATTCTCGGTGTTGTACTTTCACACTGGGTTCTGACCTGAACTGTAGTGTAAGGATTAGGTGCTGGGTATAATGCATTCATGCTTATGATGCACTTAAGAAATGGTGAATGGATAGTGAATGGAAAAGTGGGACTCTGGTGTCTCAGGAACTGGAAGGGGAGTCCAGGGTTCCAAGACTATCATATCTCCAAGCTCATGGAGGACGAGTCATTTCATCTATGTGTGTCCCAGCCTTTTTATAGGCAAATCAAGTAAAGCTTGTAGGTCTATCAGTTAACTCCTTAGTCTTGACAGAAGGAGACCCTCAACACCCATGAAATACCCAGCACTGGAGTAGTAACTGATGCTAAGAACAAAGTTGCAGACCACACATGATGGGAATCACTGACTTTCTGATAGAAAAGACAGCTATGAAGGAAACAGTAAGAAGCTGGTTGCTTGCAGCATAAACTAGGCTCTAGGACTAAAGAGAAATTATAGTATGTACATAACAGGTTTTGTGCCATCCACAACAACAAAAAGCTAGATGCTGAAATTTTTGCGCAACACACTGAGTCATCAAAGTAATGCATCAATTTGTGTTGTACAGACAGAGCACAGTTAGCCGTTGTAACTTGTTACAGAAAGAGATCATTGCCTAGTGACACTAATCCACTTTGAACATGACACAGCATGAAGATGTTCACACCCAGCAACTTCCCTCAGTTCCAGTCCAATGCAGCCTAGTGGCCAACAGCCAGTCAGCAAATGTGCTGCCTATACAAGGGACTCTTCTGCCTGAGACTCACAGTAGCTTTGGTTTACATGGAAACTTGAGTGAGCAGACTTCAGTTTTATGATTGTCCTGCCTCTGTTCCTTTGCTCCAGTACTATCTTCCAAGTCAGGGAATGGCCTCTGTGCTTTCTTGCAGATGAATTAAGAAGTTTTACACAAATCTGTAGATTTCAGCTTGGGATGATACTTTCTGTGTACTAGACAGCACTTGGGCAGTGAATGGTCTCATTGTTTTTTTGGAGGAGAACAACTCTGAGATGTGTGGGTGTCTGGCTGAAATACTGGAGTGCCTTAGAGTCATCATGATAGGGTGCTGTTTCTCAGGAAATAGCGTGAGTTAATAACCCCATTCAGCCATGCTGTTAAAAAGTGAAAGAAAGCAGGCGTTTCATATGTACAAAAGGTCACTTGTCAAAAGTCCTCATGAAACTCAAATTAATTTAGATTAGATTTTTTTTTAATTTGGGCACCAGTATTCTAAGCTATCTGGCAAAGTATCAGGAGTCTTTCTTTGCTTAGTCCTAACTTTTATCATCCCCTAGTCAAGCCAGTCTGGACGGTCTGCATTGAAGGATACACATACTCTACACCAACGTGTTTCTAAAGTTATTTTAATTGACCGAGTTACTACTAAGAAGGCCATTGTAACAAGAAATACAAAATGAGCTCAGTAATGAGAGGGGCCCTATTCCGCTTAAATTTTTAGTCCACTTGCTAAAGCTGACAGTCCTACAAACAGAGCGTGGAAGGGACCAGGACTTACCAGACACCCCAATTGGAAGGACAGTTCTGCCATGCCATTGCCAACTCTAAAGCAGGCTGCACAGACACTTGGCAGCGAGTCTGAATAACAATAGTACAGCTGGGGCTGGATCAACTCCCCCACAGGACTCCGATTGCTCAAGCAGGAAAAAACAGAGAAAAACCAATGTAGTCCCAAAGTTTTCTCTGGTTATACTCAGAAAAAATGCTCTGCAGACTCACCCCACTGCAGCGCCCTGCCGGAAGCCTGGAAGCCTCACCCAGTTAACTTGAAAGCAGTCCCTCACAAAAGCTTGGGTTCCCCTATCCATGTCAGGCATTTTAATGCATGTCAATATAGGTAACTCACAGGAGTGAGTGAGTAGCTAGCTGTTCTTGGTGAGGGTTCTCTGCTTCTCTTCAACCTATACCTTCACTTTATTCTAAGTAGCTTCCCGACCTTGGAACTGCCTCAGCACTCTTCTCCTGGGAGCTGCCAATGATCACTTCAGACAACTGCATTGCCTGTTTTCTCAGCAGCACCAGAGAAATTTTCCCTGACCCTCCTTCACCGTGCTCCCTCTCTTCTAAGTGTCTGTGGCGCTGTGCTCTACTCACTGGGCCCTTTCCTCCTCTCCAGCATAACTGCCTCATTCTCTTCTTGGGTCTCATGTTTCTGTGCCTTTTCACTGGCATTTGCTTGCAATTTTCTGTTCTCATCTAAGGCCATCACAACCCTCCTCAGAGCTCTCCCTGCCAAGTGCCTGTGATGGTTTCAGCGAGCCCTTGCAGTTCAGCCCTTTCTCTGGGCTTAGTGCCTACACACACCACTGTCTCTGGTAATAACCACATGCTTGCCTACTGGACATCTCCGACTGTATAAATCCTGGCAAACTCTTCTTCCTATCCCCACCCACAGCTGCCTGCCCCTTTTTATTGTCCTGTGTGTCCTTAATTGGGGTCATCTTTGGTTCGTTTTTTTCCCTCGTCTCTTCTCCTACTCAAACCAAGCATATGCTTACCAGTTTTATTTTCTTAATCTCTTCTCAATCTGTTTGTCTTTCCTCTGTCACTTAATGTCACTTAAACTGTAAATTTCCCAATTTAATGATACATTTTCTGGCTGGATTTTATCGTGTTTTTAAATGGATAATCAAGCTTTCACAAGGTGCCTCTCACTAAACTACTGTGTGATTAACCTTTAAGTCCTAAGCACCTTCTCAGTCTAGGGTTCAATACTGTCTTCTCTTCAGGTTGGTCAGTGGGCTGCTATCATTGCCTCTAGTAAGACTTCATGGGCATCTCTAAAAGTGTGAATCCTCTCAGACTCAAAGATGTTTCCATGTGCCTTCACTGTAGAGAGCTTTACTCTTATGGATCCCATGAGACACAAATTCTTACCCCTCTACCAATCGTTGTATTTTATTCTAACAGATTTTTATATTTTTTTTTCTGCCAATACACTGTAAACTCTATGAGGGACTAGCTAAACACAATTTCTTTGAGTAACTGGAGCAGAAAGTCTCAATAAATGTAACTGAAAAAATATTAACGATTTTTGTATTTATTTTCATGTAAGAGTAAGCATAAATTATAAACAGTTTTAAATGTTTTCATATAGCTTTTTGTTAGGAAATAAAGGGTACTTTTGGTTTATTCATAGAAGAAAACACTTTTATGTGTTGGTTGCTGTTTAAGAGAGATAAGGTTGTATTTCCTATGACCATCCAGTCTTCAGCATTGGAGTGTATCTTGCTGGTGTTTGCCAGCACAACCAGCAATACGGTCATATGGCTATCAGCCTTTTAATATAGAAGTTGTCTGTTTTCTGTAAACTCGTTGTTGAGGGGAAAAAATACACTAAATCTGAATGAGTATATTATGATTTAATATAAAAATTGTATGTACCCCACCCCAACCCTTTTTCAAGCTATTCATTTTGCTCTGTGCTTTTCCTACTGGATAAGAGACAGGAGATAAAAGCTTTACAGTCAGAAACAGGGGCATCTGAAGCAAGGTCATGGTTGAGAGATGTAGTACACAATGCAGCGGCACCTAGAGAGGATGCAAGGAGAAGAGGCAGAGCTAGCCCTTCTAGCTACAGGCTCCAGGGGATGCTCTCTTCTCAACCAGGCACCCCTGTGGGGACAAGGAAGGGACAATTTCTGGAGAGCTGTTTTTGTGGGTTTGAACATCAGCAATCCTGCATTGACTGAAGAGCTACCTAAAGACTACTATCAGCAAAGACAGTAAAGTATCCACAGGAGGGAATACTGAATAGCATTACAGGGCAAAAATGAATCTTAGTTAGTAAACTGAGTATCGGTTAGCATCACATTGCTAATCATCACAGCAAATGCATTTAAGGGTACGGAGAACACAAATGCTCAGTCTTCCTCCTATAGTATTTAGAGTCTTCCTGTAAACGGAATATAAGGGTTCCCAGATAACCTCAGCCAAAGCATCCGTGACTCTTCTCATTTCTTTGATAGAAATACCTGATAGATATGGCAGAAAGTTTATTCTGGCTCACAGTTTGAAGAAGGACGGTCCATTAGGTGGAGCTGGCTTGGTGGCTCAGATGGCTGATGTGACTGGGCCCACTGTAGGGGAAGAGTACAGTAGCTTCAGGTAGCATGGTGCCTGCCAGTAAGTGGACGGACAACTCTTGTAGAAGCAGGGTGGCATACGGCCCTCTAGGCCCAGGCTCAGTGACATGCTTATTCCAGGAAGTGTGTGTGTGTGTGTGTGTGTGTGTGTTCATATAGAGCATGTAAAGGTCAGGGGACAACAAGAGACAGGTATCTCCTACTATCATGAATTCCAGGTACTGGACTCAGGCAGCCAATCTCCAACAAGTATTTCCAAACTCATGGTTGCACAAATATCTCTACTTAAACTCAGTCCATCACAAAATGAAATAAGAGGTTTGAATGTGGGAATGGGCTGTGTGGAGAGGAGGGCAGTTGACAGGAGTATAATGGTGTCTTATCTAGGGTTACAATTACTGTGATGAAAAACATCATTATCAAAAGCAACTTGGGGGAAGAAACAGTTTGGCTTATATATCTTGAATCATGATCCATTGAAGGAAGCCAAAGCAAACACTCAAAGTTAACAGGAACCTGGAGGCACAAGCTAAGGCAAGAGCCGTAGAGGAGTTCTGCTTACTGGCTTGCTCCTCAAGGTTTGCCCAGCCTGTTTTCTCATAAAACCAAGGACTCCCATTCCAAGGGTGACCCCACCTACAATGGACTAGGCCTTTTCACATCCATCAATAATTAAGAAAATGCCCTAAATATCTGGCCTATCTTATGAAAGTATTTTCATAATTGGCATTCCCTCATCTCAGATGATGTTAGCTCGTGTCAAGTATACATAAAAAGTAGCCTCGGCAGAGGAGGATGAAATCAGTTATAGAATTATAGCAATTGGAGTGAATTATATATGTTCTTGACATTATATTTTAAAAATTTAATTGTTAAAAGAAGAAATAAACTATTGTTAAAAGTAGTACAATGTCACAAAAGGATTCTAGCCTTTAAAATGTAACATGCTTTCTCCTCTAAAAGTAATGATAGGAGTTATCATTCAAGGAAAGTTTATGCTTTCTTAAGTAATAACAAAGAAATGTAAGAGTTTTTCAATTGATCTCTATACTAGCATTCTTAATGAAGGGCTGTAAAGTCATGGGCTCTTATCTAACAGGGACAGGAAGACTAATGCCCTAAGTGTCATGATTTTCAAATAGATCTAAAGACTAGCTTCCCGGGGGGGGGGGGGAGGGGGGCTCCTAACACCATCCACTTCCATCAGATTCCAGCAAACAGCAGGAACCCGTCCTGTGAGACTTTGGCTCCTGCACTCTGGCATATAAGTACCTGTAAGTGGAAGGAAGAATCAGAGTCAGTAAAAGTATATCCAGCTTTAAAAAGTATAATATTATGTCCAACACAATATGAAAGTCAGGTGAGAGGTCAGAAATAAATGATACGAATCATCCCTTCCATTTGCTAGCAATGTCGCTTAGTCACTTAGAAGACATTAAGTTCTAAGGAAGCAGCACATGTCCCTTGCCACTTGCCCTTTCGTTAAAAAAAAAAAACACTAAGTAGCTGCTCAGTAAATATTTATGGAGTGAATGAATATAGAGGTCTAATAAGTCGGCAGAATGACAGAAGGATAGAAACTACGTTCAGCTAAAATCCATCTTCCAATGTTTTCCTACAGGTCAAAACCAAAGCCTTCTGCTCCGGGTCCTAATTCAGATAATGAATCTAACGTAAGGCAATAGAGGCAGAAGCAGGAGAATCATTTGGACACAGGATTTTGAAGTTAGCATTAGGCAAGATAGTGAGACCCTGTGTCACAAACACCGTTAGCATGACAGGCTGAGAATGCTATCAACAGTCAGCATCAAAGCTACCTGCTAAATGCTTTCCAGAAGTTCACAAGAAGAAAAACCAAACCAGGAAAAGACTCTTGTTGGTTAATATCCACACCCATAGAATACTACTGCACACACTGTGAGAAAAATGTTCTCTCTGACTAAGTTTAAGGTAGGGGAACATTTTGAAGCATCACCTTCAATCTTCAGAGTAAAGGAAGGTCCTCTACACGACTTCTCAGAGGCTAAGAGCAAGATTGAATTGCTTCATCCATCATACAGAGACATTTGCCATTCTTGAGCAGGCTTTGTGAGGTAGAATTTGTTCAAACACCAGCCTTTATCCTTAGGATACACTGGCAGCTTTTTCAACCAGCTGCTTTCTCTACTGTGCTCTTTCTCTTCTTCTAACATAACTCACACTCCTGAAGTTTTCATTATTAATTCGTATTTTTACAGAGTGTTGTAAAATCTAGCAATGTTACACCAATCTATATTTTAAGGATTAGCATTTATTAAGCTCTCGTTCTTTATTAACTTCAGTATTGATGAGTGTTTCTTTGTTCAAGTACTTTAAGATATAGTGCAGATATGAAACCCACCACCAAAGATGCCTCAATTTTAAAAGAAAAACACTTTTAAAAAGAGAAGTACTTTCAACAAAGTACTTTAAAAACACTTTAAAAATATTTTTAAAGGTAGTCTTGCAACATGTTCAAGATAATGTCACTGAGAAATATAACAATATCCCTCCAGTATTAGCTAAGCTAATAAAAATTAATATACAAATATTCCCATTTGACAACAAAATGCTGTTAACAATCAAGCAATTTTTAACTCACATGTTAAATTCCCAGCCACAAACATATTTTCCACCATACATTCGTGCATAGACATACACATAGGCACATGCATTCACATACCAACATGCATATACATGTATGTGCATGCACAGACACTAATACACACACACACACACACACACACACACACACACACACACACAACCATTCTCTCCTGACATTTTCTCCTTAGCCCCAGTTTTTCTCAGCCTCGCCATGGCAGCATAACAGATGCAGGTGCTCAGTCTCATAATTAAAAACATCTCTGAATGCACTGTTCCAGAAAGTTCTTTTCTGTTGCAGACCCATGCTTGGGACTTGGGCTGTTCCGGCTATTTTAATGACTGTCAAAGAAGCACTTGTACAACTCAGAAGAAAACTTCCCTCAGATTTGGCTCCGATTTGTACTCAGGGAAGCACACAGGAAGGATGAACGGCTCTCACTAGTACTGGCACAGATAACCAGAAGATGAACAAGTGTCCTCAGAAAGCCTTGGCCTCATTTCACTCCTAGCCTTCTGGAACCACCCCCAATCCTAACCCCAGCTTTAGTGCACTTCACAGACTCAACTGGCTTGCTTGCATATTGCCAGACATTGATGGTGTTTATGAAAGCAGAATGCTAAACACATAGAACATTCTGGCACAGACACACAGCCTCATGCATGCATGCATTTCTAAATATAAGCATACTCCTGAACCTAGAAACCAACACACTGGAGAAGCAAAAACTAGATTTGTGGTGAGGAGGGGCAAACATTTTTTTCACTTTCTCTCATGTGCCAGTGGGGGTGTTATTTGATGTACTTGTTTATATTTTAAAGCTTCATGTTAGACTCAGCTATGTACACCCCAAAGAAGGTGGCATGGAACGCTCTTCTCCAGGAGTCTGCCCACTTGCATACAGGTCCTGCAGGGAGTGTACAGAGAAGTGGCAGAGTGCAAGTGCCCAGAATGGGAAATCTGTGGGCACGAATTGGGAAATGACCATGACAGCACCATCCCAGGAAGACTCTGAGCACTGTGTTTTTGCATGCTAACTGACCTATCCACTTTTTGAAGGGTTTCCACTGAAACATGCACTTTTAAGTCTGTGTTAGCAGCACCCTCTAAGGGTGTGTCCCATCAATGCTGTTATATAGGCTATGAAAGGACTTTTGCCTTTGAAGATATTTCTAATGTTCAGATCAGGGCTTCATAAACCTTCCCACTTGAGACCCCTTTTCACCCAAGAAATTTTCACACCAAACCAGGACAAAGCTCTATAAAATACCAAGTATTTACTGATAACATTTGATTTTAAAAGTTACTTTAAAACAATTCTTTGAATAGATATATATGATATCATATACAGTTCCTGAAAATAAAAATAATGTAGCATGCTAACAAGATGGGTGTGCCTATTTATTTTTATACAAATCATTAAATCTGTAACAAAGATTTGATACTGTAGATTGCACAATGGCTTCATACTTTCTAAATTGATTAACAGTCTGATTTTGCAACCATCATTGTTGAGAATGCAACATGATGTGAATATGTACTACTAAGTAGGAAAAGTACATTTAGGGGGCATTTCCAAAGCTGTATGTTGGGGTTGGTTTTAATGCCAATATAGTATAAATTGGAAACACCTGGATAGGAAGCCACACCTGAACATCTGTCTTGACTGTCTGTATATTGAAGGAGAAACTTGGCCCAACTGTTGTGGCGCCTTCAAGAAGCAACCTGATAAATGTGGTAAATCAGAAGGAAGACCACCATGCACTTTGCTTCTTTGGCCTTCCCTTTTGCTGCAGAGATGAGCAGTCTTGGAACCAGCAGCTCTCCAAAATCCTTCCAACTTCAGTATCATACAGGGACTACTACTGAGGTGCCTGGACTTAAATAAACTGAGTAACTACCAATTATCACCCTTCAAGGAAAGATATGGTACCATTTTGATTATTTGGCTGTTTTAAGAACTAAGTAACTACAGTATTCTAAGCTCTCTTGAGTAATCCTGCTTTTGTTACTATTTTAAGCTGATTTATTAAATTCGCTCGCTCGCTCTCTCTTTCTCACACACACACACACATACACACACACAAACACACAGACACACAGATACACACATACCCCACATATCCTTTGGGAACCTTACTAAAAATATGGTTGGAATTTCTGTCCTAATACCAACAAAATTTATTTTATTCCTTATTTTATGAGGCTTATATCGGCAACTCAAATAGGATTTTTAAATGCTAATGTTCTAACCTGATTCAATGCAACAATATGATTATTTGATACTTACATACTGAGTAATAATATTAGAAAAGGACCACAACACTTTATTTTCCATAATTAAGCCATCGTGTTTCTGTGGGGGGGAGAAGACAGCAGCACAGTGAAACTTGTGTAATTCATAGAGCACAGCAGCCTTAGTGTTCCAGCAGTGTGACATTAGGCAGAGGGACAGCATGTGCAGTGTGCACTGCTTGTTGTGAGGCTGCAAGGAAGTTGGGGATGTGGCATGGCCCAGCACTGCCAGAAGCATCTCAGACTCATTGCACGTTTAATTTTGAATTCATGCTTGGACATCATGTTTAGAAAGCTCTCCCAGGTATGAGACTGTCAGAGAACCCAGCATTTACTGTGACCACATGTGGCCCATGGTGTAAGAAGCCAGGCTACAGATCACTTTCATGCCATGTAGAAAGAGTTGCTTCTTCTCAACTAAAAAGGATGGATAAGAAAACATACCCCTCTGCCATTAAAGCAGCAAAATCCAGGCGACCTAACATACACTTTTGAACAAAGGTAGAAGGGGCCTGTCCTTGTACTGAACTTCTGGGCACTGGGATAGCAGGGTGGGCTTGGGTCCTAATCCTCCTCGTTTCTATATAGATTGTACTCTTATATCAGTGATTACCAAGTCCTTGATCTGTTATAGAAACCTAAGTCCAAATATGATATATGATTGGCTCTAATTGCTTTTGGAGTAACTACAGTATTCTCTTCAACATTTTAATCAACAGCAAATCTTGTTGTTGTTGTTGATGATGATGGTGGTTTTAATTCGGACTAGAGCAAGAGAATTTGTAAGATAATACACTCATAGGCAAGCAAGCAAAGTGGGTGAGGCCTCACATGTGCAAGAAACTGAAGCACATTCATTGCATTGGCCTGGCTGGCAGCCAGAAGACAAAAGACACTGCATATGCAAGTCCGTGTAGGAGAGATTCTGTAATGCTACACAGAAATCTTGACACCAACAGCAGAAATATAGAACACAGAAGGGAGTAGGGCCACAGGCCTCATCCGGCCCGATCAGCACCGGGGTAGCGGGAGCGCAGGGTTGCCTGACACCCGCCAGCTACCCACGACCCCCGCCTCAGGATTTTGGGACTGCTGGTGAGTGGAACACAGCTTCTGCTCCAGTCCAATCACGCGGGACTTGAGACTGCTCTGGTTGGGGAGAGAGAAATCCGGCCTACATAGGGCCACAACCCTCTTCCAGTCAGAAAAGCACCAGGGCAGCTGGGGCGCAGGGTCGGCTGACACTCGCCAGCTACCCACAACACCCACCACAGGATCTTAAGACTTCTGGTGAGTGGAGCACAGCTTCAGCTCCAATCCAATTGCACGCGGGACCTGAGACTGCATTAGTTAGGGAAGCAGAAACCGGCCTGAGTAGGGCCACAGGCCTCATCTGGCTGGATCAGCACCGGGGTAGCGGGAGCTCAGGGTTGCCTGACACCCGCCAGCTACCCAAGACCCCCACCGCAGGATTTTGGGACTGCTGGTGAGTGGAACACAGCTTCTGCTCCAGTCCAATCACGCGGGACCTGAGACTGCTCTGGTTGGGGAGAGAGAAATCCGGCCTACATAGGGCCACAACCCTCTTCCGGTCAGAAAAGCACCAGGGCAGCTGGGGCGCAGGGTCAGCTGACACTCGCCAGCTACCCACAACACCCGCCACAGGATCTTAAGACTTCTGGAGAGTGGAACACAGCTTCTGCTCCAATCCAATTGCACGCGGGACCAGAGACTGCATTAGTTAGGGAAGCAGAAAACCGGCCTGAGTAGGACCACAGGCCTCTTCCGGCTGGACCAACACCGGGGTACCGGGGTACCGTCAGCTACCCACGACCCCCGCCGCAGGATTTAGAGACTGCTGGTGAGTGGAACACAGCTTCTGCTCCAATCTTTAAACAGTGACAACGATAACAACTAACCCCAGAGATTACCAGATGGCGAAAGGTAAACGTAATAATCTTACTAACAGAAACCAAGACCACTCACCATCATCAGAACCCAGCACCCCCACTTCGCCCAGTCCAGGGCACCCCAACACACCGGAAAAGCTAGACACGGATTTAAAAGCATATCTCCTGATGATGGTAGAGGACTTCAAGAAGGACTTTAATAACACACTTAAAGAAATACAGGAGAACACTGCTAAACAGGCAGAAGACACTAAAGAGGAAGCACAAAAATCCCTTAAAGAATTGCAGGAGAACACTGCTAAAGAGTTACAAATCCTTAAAGAAAAACAAGATAACATAATCAAACACGGAGAAGTCTTTACAGAAAAACAGGAAAACACATCCAAACAGATGATGGAAATGAACAAAACCATACTAGACCTAAAAAGGGAAGTAGACACAATAAAGAAAACCCAAAATGAGGCAACACTGGAGATAGAAACCCTAGGAAAGAAATCTGGAACCATAGATACGAGCATCAGCAACAGAATACAAGAGATGGAAGAGAGAATCTCAGGTGCAGAAGATTCCATAGAGAACATCGGCACAACAATCAAGGAAAATGTAAAATGCAAAAAGATCCTAACTCAAAACATCCAAGAAATACAGGACACAATGAGAAGACCAAACCTACGGATAATAGGAGTGGATGAGAATGAAGATTTTCAACTCAAAGGACCAGCAAACATCTTCAACAAAATTATAGAAGAAAACTTCCCAAATCTAAAGAAAGAGATGCCCATGAACATACAAGAAGCCTACAGAACTCCAAATAGACTGGACCAGAAAAGAAACACCTCCCGACACATAATAATCAGAACAACAAATGCTCTAAATAAAGATAGAATACTAAAAGCAGTAAGAGAAAAAGGCCAAGTAACATATAAAGGCAAGCCAATCAGAATTACACCAGATTTTTCACCAGAGACTATGAAAGCCAGAAGATCCTGGACGGATGTTATACAGACACTAAAAGAACACAAATTCCAGCCCAGGCTACTATACCCAGCCAAACTCTCAATTAACATAGATGGAGAAACCAAAGTATTCCACGACAAAACCAAATTCACACATTATCTCTCCACGAATCCAGCCCTTCAAAGGATAATAACAGAAAAAAACCAATACAAGGACAGGAACCACGCCCTAGAAACAACTAGAAGGTAATCCCTCAACAAACCTAAAAGAAGACAGCCACAAGAACAAAATGCCAACTTTAACAACAAAAATAACAGGAAACAACAATTACTTTTCCTTAATATCTCTTAATATCAATGGACTCAACTCCCCAATAAAAAGACATAGACTAACAAACTGGCTACACAAACAAGACCCAACATTTTGCTGCTTACAGGAAACTCATCTCAGAGAAAAGGATAGACACTACCTCAGAATGAAAGGCTGGAAAACAATTTTCCAAGCAAATGGCATGAAGAAACAAGCTGGAGCAGCCATTCTAATATCTGATAAGATTGACTTCCAACACAAAGTCATTAAAAAAGACAGGGAGGGACACTTCATACTCATCAAAGGTAAAATCCTCCAAGAGGAACTATCAATCCTGAATATCTATACTCCAAATACAAAGGCAGCCACATTCATTAAAGAAACTTTAGTAAATCTCAAAGCACACATTGCACCTCATACAATAATAGTGGGAGACTTCAACACACCACTTTCACCAATGGACAGATCATGGAAACAGAAACTAAACAGGGACACAGTGAAACTAAGAGAAATTATGAATCAAATGGATCTAGCAGATATCTACAGAACATTCTATCCTAAAACAAAAGGATATACCTTCTTCTCAGCACCTCATGGTACCTTCTCCAAAATTGACCACATAATTGGTCACAAAGCAGGCCTCAACAGATACAAAAATATTGAAATTGTCCCATGCATCCTATCAGATCACCATGGACTAAGGCTGATCTTCAATAACAAAATAAATAATAGAAAGCCAACCTTCACGTGGAAACTGAACAACACTCTTCTCAATGATACCTTGGTCAAGGAAGGAATAAAGAAAGAAATTAAGGACTTTTTAGAGTTCAATGAAAATGAAGCCACAACATACCCAAACTTATGGGACACAATGAAAGCATTTCTAAGAGGAAAACTCATAGCTCTGAGTGCCTCCAAAAGGAAACTAGAGAGAGCACACATTAGCAGCTTGACAACACACCTAAAAGCACTAGAACAAAAGGAAGCAAATTCACCCAAGAGGAGTAGACGGCAGGAAATAATCAAACTCAGGGGTGAAATCAACCAAGAGGAAACAAGAAAAACTATTCAAAGAATCAACCAATCAAGGAGCTGGTTCTTTGAGAAAATCAACAAGATAGATAAACCCTTAGCCAGACTCACTAGAGGGCATAGGGAAAGCATCCTAATTAACAAAATCAGAAATGAAAAAGGAGACATAACAACAGATCCTGAAGACATCCAAAACACCATCAGATCCTTCTACCAAAGGCTATACTCAACAAAACTGGAGAACCTGGATGAAATGGAGAAGTTCCTAGACAGATACCAGGTACCAAAGTTGAATCAAGATCAGGTTAATGATCTAAACAGCCCTATATCCCCCAAAGTAATAGAAGCAGTCATTAATAGTCTCCCAACTAAAAAAAGCCCAGGACCAGATGGGTTTAGTGCAGAGTTCTATCAGACCTTCAAAGAAGATCTAATCCCAGTTCTTCACAAACTATTCCACAAAATAGAAACAGAAGGTACTCTACCCAACTCATTTTATGAAGCCACAATTACTCTGATACCTAAACCAAAAAAAGACCCAACAAAGATAGAGAACTTCAGACCAATATCCCTTATGAATATTGATGCAAAAATCCTCAATAAAGTTCTTGCTAACCGAATCCAAGAACACATCAAAACAATCATCCATCCTGACCAAGTAGGTTTCATCCCAGGGATGCAGGGATGGTTCAATATACTGTAATCCATCAACGTAATCCAGTATATAAACAAACTCAAAGACAAAAACCACATGGTCATCTCGTTAGATGTGGAAAAAGCATTTGACAAGATCCAACACCCATTCATGATAAAAGTCTTGGAAAGATCAGGAATTCAAGGCCCATACCTAAACATGATAAAAGCAATCTACAGCAAACCAGTAGCCAACATCAAAGTAAATGGTGAGAAGCTTGAAGCAATCCCTCTAAAATCAGGGACTAGACAAGGCTGTCCACTTTCTCCATACCGATTCAACATTGTACTTGAAGTCCTAGCCAGAGCAATTCGACAACAAAAGGAGATCAAAGGGATACAAATTAGAAAAGATGAAGTCAAAATATCACTTTTTGCAGATGATATGATAGTATATATAAGTGACCCTAAAAATTCCACCAGAGAACTCCTAAGCCTGATAAACAGCTTCGGTGAAGTAGCTGGATATAAAATTAACTCAAACAAATCAATGGCCTTTCTCTACACAAAGAATAAACAGGCTAAGAAAGAAATTAGGGAAACAACACCCTTCTCAATAGTCACAAATAATATAAAATATCTTGGGGTGACTCTAACTAAGGAAGTGAAAGATCTGTATAATAAAAACTTCAAGTCTCTGAAGAAAGAAATTAAAGAAGATCTCAGAAGATGGAAAGATCTCCCATGCTCATGGATTGGCAGGATCAACATTGTAAAAATGGCTATCTTGCCAAAAGCAATCTACAGATTCAATGCAATCCCCATCAAAATTCCAAATCAATTCTTCAACGAATTAGAAAGTGCAATCTGCAAATTCATCTGGAATAACAAAAAACCTAGGATAGCAAAAACTCTTCTCAAGGATAAAAGAACCTCTGGTGGAATCACCATGCCGGACCTAAAGCTCTACTACAGAGCAATTGTGATAAAAACTGCATGGTACTGGTATAGTGACAGACAAATAGACCAATGGAATAGAATTGAAGACCCAGAAATGAACCCACACACCTATGGTCACTTGATCTTCGACAAGGGAGCTAAAAACATCCAGTGGAAGAAAGACAGCATTTTCAACAAATGGTGCTGGCACAACTGGTTGTTAACATGTAGAAGAATGCGAATCGATCCATTCCTATCTCCTTGTACTAAGGTCAAGTCTAAGTGGATCAAGGAACTTCACATAAAACCAGAGACACTGAAACTTATAGAGGATAAAGTGGGGAAAAGCCTTGAAGATATGGGCACAGGGGAAAAATTCCTGAATAGAACAGTAATGGCTTGTGCTGTAAGATCGAGAATTGACAAGTGGGACCTCATGAAACTACAAAGCTTCTGCAAGGCTAAAGACACCATCAATAAGACAAAAAAACCACCAACAGATTGGGAAAGGATCTTCACCTATCCTAAATCAGATAAGGGACTAATATCCAATATATATAAAGAACTCAAGAAGGTGGAGTCCAGAAAGTCAAATAACCCCATTAAAAAATGGGGCTCAGAACTGAACAAAGAATTCTCACCTGAGGAATACCGAATGGCAGAGAAACACCTGAAAAAATGTTCAACATCCTTAATCATCAGGGAAATGCAAATCAAAACAACCCTGAGATTCCACCTCACACCAGTCAGAATGGCTAAGATCAAAAATTCAGGTGACAGCAGATGCTGGCGAGGATGTGGAGAAAGAGGAACACTCCTCCATTGTTGGTGGGATTGCAAGCTTGTACAACCACTCTGGAAATCAGTCTGGTGGTTCCTCAGAAAATTGGACATAGTACTACCGGAGGATCCAGCAATACCTCTCCTGGGCATATATCCAGAAGATGTCCCAACTGGTAAAATGGACATATGCTCCACTATGTTCATAGCAGCCCTATTTATAATGGCCAGAAGCTGGAAAGAACCCAGATGCCCCTCAACAGAGGAATGGATACAGAAATTATGGTACATTTACACAATGGAGTACTACTCAGCTATTAAAAAGAATGAATTTATGAAATTCCTAGCCAAATGGATGGACCTGGAGGGCATCATCTTGAGTGAAGTAACACAATCACAAAAGAACTCACACAATATGTATTCATTGATAAGTGGATATTAGCACAAAACTTAGGATACCCAAGATATAAGATACAATTTGATAAACGCATGAAACTCAAGAAGAATGAAGACCAAAGTGTGGACACTGTGCACCTTCTTAGAATTGGGAACAAAACACCCAGGGAAGGAGTTACAGAGACAAAGTTTGGAGCTGTGATGAAAGGATGGACCATTTAGAGACTGCTGTATCCAGGGATCCGTCCCATAATCAGCTTCTAAACGCTGACACCATTGCATACACTAGCAAGATTTTGCTGAAAGGACCCAAATATAGCTGTCTCTTATGAGAAGATGCCGGGGCCTAGCAAACACAGGAGTGGATGTTCACAGTCAGCTATTGGATGTATCACAGGGCTCCCAATGGAGAAGCTAGAGAAAGTACCCAAGGAGCTAAAGGGATCTGCAACCCTATTGTTGGAACAACATGATGTACTAACCAGAACCCTGGAGCTCTTGTCTCTAGCTGCATATGTAACGAAAGATGGCCTAGTCGGCCATCAATGGAAAGAGAGGCCCATTGGACTTGCAAACTTTATATGCCCCAATATAGGGGAATGCCAGTGCCAAAAGAATGGGAATGGGTGTGTAGGGAAGTGGGGGGGGGCGCTATGGGGGACTTTTGGGATAGCATTGGAAATGTAATTGAGGAAAATATGTAATAAAAATATTAAAAATCAAAAAAAAAGAAAAAAAAATAGAAGACAAAGTCTTCAATAACATTTGTTCTGTGTGTGTAGTAATTGTTAACATTAATCTGAGAAGATACAACCATTCCCCAGAAATTTGTTATATTTCGTCAGTAAATAAAGATAGCAGGGAAAAACTAAAAAAAAAAAAATAGAACACAGAGGTCAGAATAGCAAAAAAAAATAATTGTGCTCAGGAGCCCTTCAACAGGATGATAGCAGTTCTACCGTTGTGCCATAAATGTGTCCTTTATTCATAACTCAACTATCAATTCATCACAATTTTAACTAATAGGAAAGCAGAAGTTCATGCATCTCTGGGTTTTTTTTATTTATTTTATTTTTTTTACATTTTTTTTATTGCTCTACCTCTAGAAGATCCCTTCAACTTCCTCAAACCCAGCTGTCTGCATGGCAGAGACATTAACCTGACTTTAAGTTTACTTTCTGCTACATTTTAATGGGGATGACTATGTAGAAAGGCCCTTATTCCAGTCTGCAAACTTGTGACTGCTGTGCTGTAATTATTGTAACATAGTAAAAAAAATGAACCTTCCTGACTTCATACACAAGCTCTTGTTAAAAAACATACACAGTATACCATAAGAGACCGAACCTCTGAGAAGTTGTCAGAGAAGTTGAAGAGGGAGATATCACTTTAACCAAATCTGTTCCCCTTGACAATGAACCCAAACCTTGGTTAATGGCAGCATTGGAATTCACTCAAACTTTGGTGAATACCACAGTGAAACACAGGTCAGTTTATTTTCTTGCCCTATAAACACAGTGCCCAGTGCAGATACTAACAGCATAGACACAAAGTAACTGAGAGAATGAAATATGAGTTTACCTTTAAAGTACCAGTCAAAATTTTCACTGTTTGAGGCTTGGGTTTTTTGGAGTTAGAAAACTTGAATTCATTAAAACAATGTACAGGTTTGTGACTGGAATACAAGGGATAAGAAGAAACTGAAAACCTTTTCAAACACGGAGTAGCCTACCTATGATGATATTTTATACTCTCTGACAACATATCTGATTGTAGAAATTCTAAGAAGCTCTGGGCATTTGAGGATAAAATACAATCAACAATATGAACCCTTACTCACAGTTTCAAACAGAGTGCCTCCAAAGTCCACAAATAAATGGGAGTGAGCCAAGGGAGGGACTCCCCTTGTTCACCGTGGGGAAATAAGTGTATTTCTCTAAAAAGGCTGCTTTTCCTCTTGTTGAAATCTGTAACTATGTTGCTCTGTCACAGCTTTATGTAGTCCACAACTGACTGAGACCTGCACTGCAGAGAAACATTTACCAAATAGCAAAGAATAGAAATAACATGACACTGCTGTGAGGGAGAGGTTTAGAGGCTGTTACTCAGTCTCTGATTCAGATAAGGAAAGGAGGTAATGAATCTGTAGTCCCTAGCTGGTCCTGGCAGCTGGCTCTCAGTCTTCTGCTCCACCACCCAGTGGAAACAGCTTGAGTCATTACTTCCCCCATCTTTCAACTTCTCAAGGGGAGAAAAAGGGTACAGTTTTAATTCAGAATCTCTCACTTTTGACCATATTAGCAATACTGAGTGAGTCGGGGAAAAGCCCTTCTCACCTGTGTGACTTCTGGATACAACAGTGTGAGGGATTAAAGAGACTCCAAGGCATTTGAAACTCTGGCCACCTTAAAATAGAAATCAGGGAGCAGTTGTTGTACCCATGTTGAAGAATTCACCTGTGATGCGAAGTAAGCCCTGACTTACCTGATTTAAAATACCTGGCTTTGTTCTTCAAACACACTCTAGTGATCTGGTTCTTCTGGTATTGGCATCATGTAAGCAGTGGTTTTCCACCTTTCTAATGTTTTGAACCTTTAATACAGTTAGTTCCTCATGTCCCAATGAACCACAACCATAAAATTATTTTTGTTGCTAACTAATAATTGTAATTTTGTTACCATTATGAATCATAATCTAAATATCTGTGTTTTTCTAGGTCTTAGTCAACTCCTGTGAGAGGCTCTGAGACCTCTAACGGGGTCATGATGCATAGTTTGCAAACCTTTGATGTAGTCGAAAACTATCTCTGACTGTGTGCTTTTGTTCTTGATTGGCATCTAGACCAATGAATCTTGAAGTGAGTCTGGCTGTAATAGTCCTCTGTTGGATCAAGAATTCTGTCTACACTGTTAATATTTGCCAATAGAGTTCCTGAAAGATGGAAAGGATGCACTTAATACATAGGAATATGCCAGTTGTTAGTCTATGCACTGGCTAGTTTGTTTTGTTTTGTGTTGTTTTGTTTTATTTTTTTTTTGTTTGCTTTTGTTGTTTTGTTTTGTCTTTCATTTTTTGTCAACTTGGCACAAGTAAAATTCATCATGGAAGAAGGAACCTCATTTGAGAAGGTCCATTTATCACCTTGGCATATAAACAAGTCTATACAACATTTTCTTAATCCATGAATGATGAGGGAGGACCCAGCCCACTGGTGGCAGTGCTTCCCTTGGGCAGGTAGTCCTGTGTATATAAGAAAGTGAGAATGAGCAAGTCATGGGTCAAGCCAATAAGTAGCATTCTTCAATGGCCTCTGCTTCAATTCCTGCCTCTAGGTTCTTGCCTTGAGTTTCTGCCGAGTCTGCTTTATGATAGACTGTAAGCCATTAAGATGAAGTGTATATCCTTTTTCTCCCCCAACTTGTGTTTGCCCTTGTGCTACAGCAGTAGGAAACAAACCAGATATGGCCACGGAACACTCCAAACATACTGTTCTTCTACAGCCACTCTTTGTGCTTTGTTCCTGTGCATAAAATATTCCCAGTAAACTGGAGGATGCCACACTAAGAGGAATAATATGGAAACAGAAAAAAGCATTTCATACTATATCAGTCATATGTGAAATTTAAAAATGTTGACCTCGACAAGTCCCTTCCGGTCCACTGCAGCACCGGGGTTCCTGGCCCGGGGAGTCACCGAACACCCGCAAGGACCCACACAGGATCCCCCATGGGATCCTAAGACATCTGGTGAGTGGAACACAGTGTCTGCTCCAAGCCAATCTCGCAGGACCTGAGACTGCATTAACTAGGGAAGCAGATAACCTGGCCTGATCAGAGGCACAAGTCCCTTCTGGTCCACTCCAGCACCGGTGTTCCTTGTGCACTGAGATTCTGGACACCCCCATGGTCCTCACAGGACCGTCCACGGGATCTTAAGACCTCTGGTGTATGGAACACAACTTCTGCCAGGAGGCAGGTTCAAACACCAGATATCTGGGAACCTTCCCTACAAGAGGAGAGCTTGCCTTCAGATAGTACTCTGACCACTGAAACTAAGGATAAAGCTAGTCTCCCAGGTCTGCTGATAGAGGCTAACAGAGTCACCTGAGGAACAATCTCTAACCAGAGACAACTATAACAACTAGCTCCAGAGATTACCAGATGGCGAAAGGCAAACATAAGAATCCTACTAACAGAGATCAAGACCACTCACCATCATCAGAACACAGCACTCCCACCACACCTAGTCCTGGGCACCCCAACACACCCGAAAAGCTAGACCCGGATTTAAAAGCATATTTCATGATGATGGTAGAGGACTTCAAGAAGGACTTTAATAACTCACTTAAAGAAATACAGGAGAAAACTGCTAAAGAGTTACAAGTCCTTAAAGAAAAACAGGAAAACACAACCAAACAGGTAGAAGTCCTTAAAGAAAATCAGGAAAACACATCCAAACAGGTGATGGAAATGAACAAAACCATACTAGACCTAAAAAGGGAAGTAGACACAATAAAGAAAACCCAAAGTGAGGCAATGCTGGTGATAGAAACCCTAGGAGAGAAATCTGGAACCATAGATGTGAGCATCAACAACAGAACACAAGAGATGGAAGAGAGAATCTCAGGTGCAGAAGATTCCATAGAGAACATTGACAAGACAATCAAAGAAAATGCAAAATGCAAAAATACCCTAACTAAAAACATTAAGGAAATCCAGGACACAATGAGAAGACCAAACCTACAGATAATAGAAGTAGATGAGAATGAAGATTTTCAATTTAATGGGCCAGCAAATATCTTCAACAAAATTACAGAAGAAAACTTCCCAAACCTAAAAAAGACATGCCCATGATCATACAAGAAGCCTACAGAACTCCAAATAGACTGGACCAGAAAAGAAATTCCTCCCGACACATAATAATCAGAACAAAAAATGCATTAAATAAAGATAGAATATTAAAAGCAGTAAGGGAGAAAGGTCAAATAACATATAAAGGCAGGCCTATCAGAATTACACCAAACTTTTCACCAGAGACTATGAAAGCCAGAAGAGACTGGACAGATGTTATCCAGACACTAAGAGAACACAAATTCCAGCCCAGGCTACTATACCCAGCCAAACTCTCAATTACCATAGATGGAGAAACCAAAGTATTCCACGACAAAACCAAATTCACACATTATCTTTCCACGAATCCAGCCCTTCAAAGGATAATAACAGAAAAACACCAATACAAGGACGGAAATCACGCCCAAGAAAAGGCAAGAAAGTAATCCCTCAATAAACCAAAAAGAAGACAGCCACAAGAACAGAATGCCAACTCTAACAACAAAAATGAAAGGAAGCAACAATTACTTTTCCTTAATATCTCTTAATATCAATGGACTCAATTCCCCAATAAAAAGACATAGACTGGCTACACAAACAGGACCCAACATTCTGCTGCTTACAGGAAACCCATCTCAGGGAAAAAGACAGTCACTACCTCAGAGTGAAAGGCTGGAAAACAATTATCCAAGCAAATGGTATGAAGAAACAAGCTGGAGTAGCCATTCTAATATCAAATAAAATCGACTTCCAACCCAAAGTTATCAAAAAAGACAAGGAGGGACACTTCATACTCATCAAAGGTAAAATCCTCCAAGAGGAACTCTCAATTCTCAATATCTATGCTCCAAATGCAAGGGCAGCCACATTCATTAAAGAATCTTTAGTAAAGCTCAAAGCACACATTGCACCTTACATGAAAATAGTGGGAGACTTCAACACACCACTTTCATCAATGGACAGATCATGGAAATAGAAACTAAACAGGGACACAGTGAAACTAACAGAAGTTATGAAACAAATGGATCTAACAGATATCTACAGAACATTTTATCCTAAAACAAAAGGATATACCTTCTTCTCAGCACCTCATGGGACCTTCTCCAAAATTGACCATATAATTGACCATATAATTGGACAAAAAACAGGCCTCAACAGATACAAAAATATTGAAATTGACCCATGCATCCTATCAGACCACCATGAACTAAGGCTGATCTTCAATAACAACATAAATAATGGAAAGCCAACATTCACATGGAAACTGAACAACACTCTTCTCAATGATACCTTGGGCGAGGAAGGAAAAAGAAAGAAATTAAAGACTTTCTAGAGTTTAATGAAAATGAAGCCACAACATACCCAAACCTATGGGACACAATGAAATCATTTCTAAGAGGGAAACTCATAGCTCTGAGTGCCTCCAAAAAGAAACTAGAGAGAACACACACTAGCAGCTTGACAACACACCTAAAAGCTCTAGAACAAAAGGAAGAAAATTCACCCAAGTGGAGTAGATAGCAAGAAATAATCAAGCTCAGGGGCGAAATCAACCAAGTGGAAACAAGAAGAACTTTTCAAAGAACTAACCAAATGAGGAGTTGGTTCTTTGAGAAAATCAACAAGATAGATAAACCCTTAGCTAGACTCACTAGAGGGCACAGGGACAACATCCTAATTAACAAAATCAGAAATGAAAAGGGAGACATAACAACAGATCCTGAAGAAATCCAAAACACAATCAGATCCTTCTACAAAAGGCTATACTCAACAAAACTGGAAAACATGGACGAAATGGACAAATTTCTAGACAGATACCAGGTACCAAAGTTAAACCAGGATCAAGTGAACGATCTAAATAGTCCCATATCCCCTAAAGAAATAGAAGGAGTCATTAATAGTCTCCCAGCCAAAATAAGCCCAGGACCAGATGGGTTTAGTGCAGAGTCCTACCAGACCTTCAAAGAAGATCTAATTCCAGTTCTGCACAAACTATTCCACAAAATAGAAGTAGAGGGAACTCTATCTAACTTATTCTATGAAGCCACAATTACTCTGATACCTAAACCACAGAAAGATCCAACAAAGATAGAGAATTTTAGACCAATTTCCCTTATGAATATAGATGCAAAAATCCTCAATAAAATTCTCGCTAACCGAATCCAAGAACACATTAAAGCAATCATCCATCCTGACCAAGTAGGTTTTATTCCAGGGATGCAGGGATGGTTCAATATACGGAAATCCATCAATGTAATCCATTATATAAACAAACTAAAAGACAAAAACCAAATGATCATCTTGTTAGATGTGGAGAAAGCATTTGACAAGACCCAACACCCATTCATGATAAAAGTCATGGAAAGATCAGGAATTCAAGGCTCATACCTATACATGATACAAGCAATCTACATCAAGCCAGTATCCAACATCAAAGTAAATGGTGAGAAGCTTGAAGCAATCCCACTAAAATCAGGGACTAGACAAGGCTGCGCACTTTCTCCCTACCTATTCAACATTGTACTTCAAGTCCTAGCCAGAGCAATTCAACAACAAAAGGAGATCAAGGGGATAAAAATTGAAAAAGATGAAGTCAAAATATCACTTTTTGCAGATGATATGATAGTATATATAAGTGACCCTAAAAATTACACCAGAGAACTCCTAAACCTGATAAACAGCTTCGGTGAAGTAGCTGGATATAAAATTAACTCAAACAAGTCAATGGCCTTTCTCTACACAAAGAATAAACAGGCTGAGAAAGAAATTAGGGAAACAACACCCTTCTCAATATTCACAAATAATATAAAATATCTTGCTGTGACTCTAACTAAGGAAGTGAAAGATCTGTATGATAAAAACTTAAAGTCTCTGAAGAAAGAAATTAAAGAAGATCTTAGAAGATGGAAAGATCTCCCATGCTCATGGATTGGCAGGATCAACATTGTAAAAATGGCTATCTTGCCAAAAGCAATCTACAGATTCAATGCAATCCCCATCAAAATTCCAAATCAATTCTCCAATGAATACGGATATCTGCAAATTCATCTGGAATAACAAAAAACCTAGGATAGTAAAAACTCTTCTCAAGGTTAAAAGAACCTCTGGTGGAATCACCATGCCTGACCTAAAGCTTTACTACAGAGCAATTGTGATAAAAACTTCATGGTACTGATATAGTGACAGACAACTAGATCAATGGAATAGAATTGAAGACCCAGAAAAGAACCCACACACCTATGGTCACTTGATCTTTGACAAGGGAGCTAAAATCATCCAGTGGAAGAAAGACAGCATTTTCAACAAATGGTGCTGGCACAACTGGTTGTTATCATGTAGAAGAATGCGAATCGATCCATTCCTATCTCCTTTTACTAAGGTGAAATCTAAGTGGATCAAGGAACTTCACATAAAATCAGAGACACTGAAACTTATAGAGGAGAAAGTGGGGAAAAGCCTTGAAGATATGGGCACAGGGGGAAAATTCCTGAATAGAACAGCAATGGCTTGTGCTGTAAGGTCGAGGATTGACAAATAGGACCTCATGAAACTGCAAAGCTTCTGCAAGGCAAAAGACACTGTCAATAAGACAATAAGGCCACCAACAGATTGGGAAAGGATCTTTACCTATCTTAAATCAGATATGGGACTAAAACCCAATATATATAAAAAACTCAAGAGGGTGGTCTCCAGAAAATCAAATAATCCCATTAAAAAATGGGGCTCAGTGCTAAACAAGGAATTCTCACCTGAGGAATACCAAATGGCTGAGAAGCACCTGAAAAAATGTTCAACATCCTTCATCATCAGGGAAATGCAAATCAAAACAACCCTGAGAATCCATCTCACACCAGTCAGAATGGCTGATATCAAAAATTCAGGTGACAGCAGATGCTGGCAAGGATGTGGAGAAAGAGGAACACTCCTCAACTGTTGGTGGGATTTCAAGCTTGTACAACCACTCTGGAAATCAGTCGGGCGGTTCCTCAGAAAATTGGACATAGTACTACCAGAGGATCTCATAATATCTCTCCTGGGCATATATCCAGAAGATGTCCCAACCAGTAAGAAGGACACATGCTCCACTATGTTCATAGCAGCCTTATTTATAATATCCAGAAGCTATAAAAAACCCAGATGCCCCTCAACAGAGGAATGGATACAAAAATATGGTACATTTACACAATGGAGTACTACTCAGCTATTATAAAGAATGAATTTATGAAATTCCTAGGCAAATGGTTGGACCTGGAGGGCATCTTCCTGAGTGAGGTAACACAATCACAAAAGTACTCAAATGATATGTACTCACTGATAAGGGGATATTAGCCCAGACACTTAATATAGCGAGATATAAGATACAATTTGCAAAACACATGAAACTGAAGAAGAACAAAGACCAAAGTGTGGACACTTTGCCCCTTCTTAGAATTAGAAACAATCACCCATGGAAGGAGTTATAGAGACAAAGTTTGGAGCTGAGACAAAAGGATGGACCATCTAGAGACTGCCATATCCAGGGATCCATCCCATAATTAGCATCCAAACGATGACACCATTGCATACACTAGCAAGATTTTTCTGAAAGGTCCCAGATATAGCTGTCTCTTGTGAGACTAGGCCGGGGCCTAGCAAACACATAAGTGGATGCTCACAGTCAGCTATTGGATGGATCACAGGGCCCCCAATGGAGGAGCTAGAGAAAGTATCCAAGGATCTAAATTGATCTGCAACCCTGTAGGTGCAACATTATGAACTAACCAGTATCCCAGAGTTCTTGACTCTAGCTGCATATGTATCAAAAGATGGCCTAGTTGGCCATCAGTTGAAAGAGAAGCCCATTGGACATGTAAACTTTATATGCCCTAGTACAGGGGAATGCCAGGGCCAAGAAATGGGAATGGGTGGGTAGGGAAGTGGGAAGGAGGGTATGGGGGACTTTTGGGATAGCATTGGAAATGTAATTGAGGAAAATACGTAATAAAAAAATATTTAAAAAAATGTTGACCTCACAGAAATAGAGAATAGAATGGTGGTTGTGAGGACTGTGGACTGGAAGGTTAGGGGCAGGGGCAGCAGCAGTAAAGAGGCCTAAGATACTGTTACACAGTAGGGGTACATTCTGGAGGTCTATTATATAACATAATGGTTATTATTGATCCTAATGGAGTGTGTTTTGAATATTTCTGAGCAATCATAATTTTATTGTTACACAAAATGGATAAATATAAGAGGTGAGAACGTCAGAAATGTGTTAATTTCTTGACTTAATATTTTATAATATATAGATATTTCAAAACATCACACCATATGTCATAGATATATCACTTTAACTATTATTTTCATGGTAATAAGTTAGATAAAAAGAAAATGTTCCAAATATATGTAGTATGTCTAGTTTGATCTTTCAGTACATATTCATTCCTAGTTTCCTGGAAAATAAAAAGATCCTTTTAACAAGGAGTTCCAAACCCAGTGGAGACTGCATTCTGAGTTCTGTACTGCCATCTTCCATTCCAAGAAATAAATTTTCCTAGACTATACCTAATTACTCCAGCTGTGTGCAAACAAAATCTCAAAGATTAAGTAGAAACCTTTCTTCCTTAAGGCCTTTCTTCCTTAAGGCTTGGCTTGACCCTAGTGAACAATAAATTCTTCCTCCATTTTATGCACTCTCTTTGATCTACTTGGACTTGAGGATAAAGACATCTCTAAACCAGAATAGCTTTCAGATCACAACTTTGAAACATCTGTGTGCACTTGTGTTCTCTCTGCCTCCCTCCTTCGAGCTCGCTCTCTCTCTCTCTCTCTCTCTCTCTCTCTCTCTCTCTCTCTCTCTCTCTCTCTCTCTCTCTCTCTGTCTCTCTCTTTCTCCTTCAGTAGGAGCAGCTTCTATCTTCAGGTAATTCTCAATCCCTCATGTTCTCAAGTCTCCCTCTGCCAACCCAGACACAATCATGGTTTCCAGAGAGCTCTTTAGGGTGTCCACTTGGTTTATCGGACAACAGATAAGTCATTTGTGTTGACAGAGAAGCATGGTGCCAAAGGAGACATTCTTACACAATCTGGCCTCGGGGTTGATGTGCACATCTTGGAAACAGGCAGCTTAAGATACTTGGAGCTGAGAAATGAAAACAAAGGATGTGGTCTCTCTGCGGCTTCCTGACCTCAGCGATCTGTGTGGTTTCCATGATTGTAAATTATCTTGAAAGAAGCAGAGTTTTAGGGGGCAAAGAAACTGTTCTGAGCAGGAGGAAAACAATGACGGACTTAATGAGGTAAAATGAAAAGAGGCTCTCTGTGCATCGCTCCTTAAATTTGGTTATGTTATTTTTTTCCTTCTACTGGTCACCTATTGGCTTGGCAAAAATGAATTGTAGGCTGTGGACTATCAAGGAAGTGAGATCTGCGAGGCCCAGCTGTGCTGCTGCAAACCATTCAATTACAGCACAAATAGGTTCCTTGCATATTAGGGCAGTGCAACATTTGCTCCCAGCCAGTGAGCGTACTGAAAGAATGCTCCTCTGCTCTGGCTGATAAGGAAGTGTGCTTCCTGTGTCTCTCTATAGACAAGAAACTTAAAACATTTAGCCAGCCCCAGTAGCCTGGCGCTTCCACTTCCTAATTGGAGAGGTAAGACTTGCTTTTTTGTAAAAGCTGTTTTTGAGACAAAGGATTCTTTGGTTTATATGGTGTTAGTATAGAAAAATCAGAAAGTGATTTTTGGCTTCCATCTCTTCCCAACACCATAATAAGATATCCCTTGAATTATCAGAACCGAGACATATTATGTCATTCAGCTAACCCTAGGTAATTATGACCATTTTAATAGTAATATGCTTTTGTCACAAGCTAATTACATCACCAAAACAGAGCTTTTGGTCCTGAATCTAATAAACAGGCATGATTCTTTTCCAGCACCATCCTTCATTCTCCATGGGTGAGAAATTTCCCACTTTGTGGGTACCAAGGAAGTAAAAACCGTCTCCCATGAACAAAAGCTGATTTCTGAATGTTCCCAAAGCTGGGCCACAGGCAGCAATCTTGGGATTTACAAGTAAAAGACTATTGTGGACTATGCTGATTTGTGAGCTGAGAATGAAAGGTCAATGAGGTTATGGTAACAGGAGTTTTCTTCTGCCCCAGCGGTATAAATATCACACACAGGAAGTGAGCTCAGTAGTGGTGATCTTGATGTCAACCAAAGACCATTTCTGCTTGTCTTGAGTTGGTCATTCAAAACGAACTGGAACCTTAGCTTATGCCCCACTTAGTAAAATCTTTATCTGTTTAAAGAAGTCTGATGTGCTGTTTACAAGGACAACCTTGACCAAGACTAGGCTGAAACATTACCTTGGATGTGAATCTCTTTCTCAGGCTCCCCTCTTCCCTCACAACCTTTCCCCCTTTCCTGCCTCCTCTCTGCTCTCCTCCCTTCTGTCTTATCCCCTTTCTTCTCCCCAACCCACTCCTATCTCCCACCCTGTTCTTCCATTTCTTTTATCCTTTCTTCCTTGACCCCTTCTATCTGTATTATGGTCCTCCCTCCTCTCTCATCCTTCTCTTTCCTCCTCTTCTGCTGTTGAACCACCCCCTTCCCACTCTTTTTTTCCCTCATTATCGTACCTCTTACTTCCTAGTCATTTTTAGTTCTCTTATCACAAAGTGGCAGAAATAAAATTCCACTCTTAATTCCTTCAGTCTCTGCTCCACACAAAGGAATGATCAGCCAGAGACTGCCCCACCCAGGGATCCATCCTATAAACAACCACCAAACCCAGAAACTATTGTGAATGCCAATAAGAGCGTGCTGACAGGAGACTGATATAGCTGTCTACTGAGAGGCTCTACCAGTGCCTGACAAATACAGAAGTGGAGGCTCACAGCCATCCATTGGATGGAGCACAGGGTCCCCAATGAAGAAGCTAGAGAAAGTGCTCAAGGAGCTGAAGGGGTTTGCAGCTCCATAGGAGGAACAACAAATATGAACTAACTAGTACTCCCAGAACTCCCAGGGACTAAACCACCAACCAAAGAGTACACGTGGTGGGACTCATGGCTCCAGCTATATATGTAGCAGAGGATGGCCTAGTAGGTCATCAATGGAAGGAGAGGCCCTTGATCATGTGAAGGCTCTATGCCCCAGTATAGGGGAATGCCAGGGCCAGAAAGTAGGAGTGGGTAGGTTGGTGAGCAGGGGTAGGGGAGAAGGTTTTTTGGAGGGAGACCAGGAAAGGGGGATAACATGTGAAATGTAAATAAAGAAAATATCTAATAAAATAAAATTAAAAAAAGAAGCTAATAAAAAAAAAGAAGCTAAGTTCACAAGTTACTTTTTGTTGCTATGATAAAACAAGGGATAGGAGTATTCACTTTAAAGTATCATTATCATTATAAATGTATTCATTTAAAAATATTTTTATTAAGTACATTTGATTTTTTTTTATTATTTTTTTTTCTTTTTCAGACCTTGGCTCTCTCAACTTTGGCCATGAAGACTCCATCAAGTTTATTGTTATGTATTTTTTAATGTCACCACTATTGCCTTTAATAATTTCTCCACATTCAGCAACAACAATATGTTCCAAATTAATCTTGTTCATTTTCTTCTTCCAGACCTGAAATCAGCAGTTTCCCAAGGAGTCCTGGATCCTTTTAATGGGTAATATATTTCTTTTAAACCACAGCCTGGTTAGCAAGAGTATTCATTGTTTTTTGGTATTCATTGCTTCGAGGGTTGTAGTGGAATAAGTGAGAAAATATGTATCTTTAAAAAGTAAATATTATTCCTAAGCTCAGGCTGATATTCTCCTCACCAGTTCACACAAAGAACCCAGTGTTTCTACTGCCTTAGTTTCTGTATTTTATTAAGCCCTTTCCAATTTTCTTGAAATATCTTGGTTCATGAAAACATTAACAAAAATAATATATAGGAGACATATATATGTAATATATATGTCTCAAACTGCCAACATTAATATTTCCAGAGATAAAAATTCTACTGAATCATTTAGAAGTGGTTTCCCATTTTATGCTTAGACTTGTACAGTCAAGATGCTGTGGTTTAAAGTCAATTGAAATGAAGTCTTCCTGTGCCTGCCCTTCCTGATGCAGCTAGCATAGGTCATTTGTCTAAGGCTCTTTTCAGCTTTGGTTTTAGTATTGATTGTCATATATGCTTTATGCTGTAGCTATTGCATAGCTACTGAGTCAGAATAATAAGGTACATTTGGCTTTAGAGAAGTCTTTTCCATTCCTCATCCTCTCATGTCCCTTTATCTATTATGGGTAACATGATAATTAAGTTTTAAGTGCATACTAAAGAGAAACACTAATAAAGTAATAAATATGTGATCATGGACCAGAGAAACTCACAGTGGGTAAGGGTTCTCAGTGCTGAGCCTTGCAACCAGAGCTAACCCGAATGGAGGAAGGAAAGAATCACTCCCACAGTTGCTCTGACCTCTACATCTATTGCCACCTCAGATTGTCTGCCTCACCACAGAGCCAGGAGCAAAAGAACAGGCCTTGGTGAACTGAACTCCATGAATTAACAAGACAATATATGTCAGGTTTTCTGTCACAGTGACAGACAATGTAATTAATCAAGGTTTAGACTTTCCAGGGGTGTCAGGAATGTGAAAGAAGAGAATGTTTTAATTGTGTGTGTGTGTGTGTGTGTGTGTGTGTGTGTGTTTGTGTGTGTGTGCCACAGTATGCTTGTAGAAGTCAGAGAACAACCTGGGGGACTTGATCTCAGGGATTAAACTGAGCTCAGCAGAAACGTGTTTTGTCCCACTGAGCCATCTTACCAGCCTAAAAAGAATATTTTTACATTAATATTAACTGATTAATAAAACCATAAAAATGTAACGTGTTAATTAGTACCACATGATGCTTCAACACACACATATATAAAATTATGTAATGTTTAAACTAAACTAAACATATAGTTATCTTCAAATATTTATGTTTTTCTTTATGGTAAAATGCTCAATGAATATGTAATATTATTAAAGCATAAAGGTCAACAGATAAATAGATGCAAATGTTACATAAAACAAATCACTATTAACGCTTGTATCTTTGATAGCTCATAAGGCATCAAAAAGCATTTGGTATCAGTCAGTTTTGGTTTAGTCAATTTACCAACTCCTTTTATGGATAGATTTGGATTAATAGCACTCATTTCTCTCTGGGTCTTTGATAGTTGAGAGATTATGCCAAACACAACATCTGACTCAGACTAAGCACATAATAGATATTGATTTATATCTCTATCCCACTATACAATCCTGCAACATAAAATCTTTGCACTTGTGGTCCATATGGCCACATACAAAGTGTAGCTATTTTACATGAGCTGTTGAGCAAAATCCATGCTTACTGCAAAGCAAAAGGACTGAGGGATTCTTCATTGGAGAGCCACGTAGGCAGAGTACTTCCTATTTTATCTTATGTCTCTCTTCAGAAATGTTTTCTTTGTTCACTCTCCTCCTAACCTCTACTCTTCTCAGTACTTAAATGCAACACATACATTGCCCTCCTGGAAACTATAACTTTGGAGTCAGATTAATAAGAAACATTACAAGGTAATGTGGGCTTCAACCAGTCTTTTATATACTCAGTTTGAGAAAAGGCACAAGCAGCCACACACAAGGGCACAGTGGATAGATATCACACAATGTCTCCCACAGCATTAAAGCCCTAACCAATTACATCTTCAACACATATATAGTCACAGGTTGAGTATATGACGACCACTTCAGCTCAGAAGAGAAAAATTTCAATGTAAGGTCCTATCACCATTCACAGCTAGTGAGTCATGGTTCTTCTCCCTCATGTGAGGTTAAATGTTTAGTCCAATTCTCAATAACTCAAGTTATCCATCTCTGTATCATCACGGCAAGAAGTAATTGTTCTTTCCAGTACATATTGTGCTGGTTAATTTTCATTGTAGACTTGATTAGGATTAAAATGACACAGGAGACATAATCTTGGGAGTGACTGGGAACGTGTTTCCAGGGAGTTTTTAATTGAATGTGGATCAGTCCATCCACGAACTGAGATCCCCAAAAATAAAAGAAAAAGGTGAAGGCCAGATGGGTACTACATTGACTTTTTCTTCATCCTTGGCATGGAAGCAACATGACAAGCTTCCTCATGTTCCTGGGACTAATCTGTCCCACCATTAAGAACCTGTGTCCGCTCTTAAATCAATAAATTATTTTCCCCTTAGGCTGTTTCTATCAGATACCTTACTGCAACTGTGAAAAAAAATAATGCTCTCTTAAATAATTTAATATTATAATTCTGTCGATGAACACTTTCCAATTTATCGTGGATATGCTATGCCTTTGAGTCCTTGAGTTGAGTTGAGTCCATGGAAGAGAGACCAAGGGTCAAATATTTCCAAAACTAGAGGAAAAGTCATAAAATCAGTCATCATTTCTTGCTACTTGAAATGTGTTAAAAGTAATATGATATTTAAAAAGTAGTGAGTTTCATACAGTGAAAATTAATTCATCTAGTAAAATGCTACTTCTATTTAGTCATTTACAGTTATTTATAAGAAAGTACCATTTTATACTTTTCCAGAAGGAAAAAAATGAATTAAGGTCTTTTAATCTAATGGTCCATTTCCATATCATGACTAATTCACTTACTACCTGCCTGTGGGAAAAATTATTTCCCTACACCTCTATTCACATCTGAATTACTAGGAGCATTTTCAATGTACCAGTGAAAGCTATAAAATCAGAACCAAACTCCTTCAGCGAGAATCAAGCACCAGACTGTCTTCCTGGGTTTAGGAGTATTTCCCTTTTTAATTTTAATCTTTTTTATTTAAAAAATAATTTTAAATATATTTTGATCATTTTCTTCCTATCCTACAAGTTCTTTCAAATCTCTCCCCATCCTTATTTATCCAACTTTAAATTCTCTACCAATAAGCAAACAAAACCCAGTAGAAATACAAAATCTCCCCAAAACAAAACACAGATTAAATCATACCCAAAAAGAAAATAAAACACATCAAACTATAATGTTAGTTAAAAATAAAAGCACACAAAAAACCCTTCAGCATTCATTATATATTTGTTAACTACTCCTGAACACATGGCCTCTCTTGGAGTGGTTGATACACCCAATGAGAAAACCGTTAGAGAAAACTAATATTCCCTCTCCTACCACACGTAAGCAACGGTTCACTTACTAATATTTACCCTAGTGTCTGTGTATCTTTCATTCATTTTTCATTCATTCATTCATTCATTCATTCATTCATTCATTATTTCTTTCAGTTTTGAAATATAACAAAATGAAATATAATATAAAACAAAAACTATCACATTGAAGTTGGATAAGACAAACCAACAATAGGAAAAGAGTCCAAGAGATGGTACAAGAATAAGAGACCCACTTACTTACACAATCAGGAATCTTATAACATAAACTAGAAGCTACAATATATATGTAGAAGACCTACCACACAACCCAATAAGCCCTGTGCATGCTGCTTGAGTAACTGTGATATGAGCTTTGCTGCTGTTTATTTAGAGGGTCTTATTTTATCAATGTACTCTATCCTCTGGGTCTTACATTCTTTCTGCCTCCTCTTCCTTGGGATTCCCTAAGTGCTGAAGGGAAGAATTAGATGTAGGCATCCCTTTTAGTGATGAGTGTTCCAAGGTCTCTCACTGTGTAATGTCTTGCCGTGGGTCTCTATATATTTGTTCCCATTTGTTACAGGAGGCAGCTTCTCTGATGATAGCTGAATAAAGCACACTAGAAGTTATTTTATCACTACATATTTTTAGAGCAGAATTATTGGTTTTGCCCTAGGATCCTTGGCTATCTAGTCTCAAATTCTTGGTCATCCGAGCAGTGCTATGTATAGGTTAATTCTCATAGGGTGGGCCTTAAGTCAGATAAATTATTGCTTGGTTACTGCCCTTAAGTTTTGTGCTACCTTTGCCCTAGCACATCTTGTAGGCAGTACACTATTGTAGATAAAGGATTTGTGACTGGTTTGGTGTTACAATTCTTTTGAGAAAAGAGAAGACATGTTTTTGTACCAAAGATGTTGAAACATAAGGGTGGGGGGTTCCATATAGACACTTGCTCAACTTCTTTATGTTCAATGAGTTGTATAGGTGTTGTCTTTAGCAATGAGGCCATTGTGTCAATTTGTGAAGAACAACTGCCTTAGCAACAGCCTGAGTTGTTTGAGAAATTCCCCTGAGACCCCTTTGGTCAACAATTAAACGAGATATAACAAAACCTCAATAATGGGAAGTTGGTTTGTTTATAAGAGATGGTCAGATGGAACTGTCTCATTATTTAGTGAATTCATTTAGATCACCTTCACATATCCGTATGTCTTAGGATGTTTCTACTGTATTAGGTTTCTTCTATACTAACCATCAGATGACCCTTCATTCTAGCTGTCCCTCCCTGTATTCCCTTCTACAACTCCCATTTTATCCTCCCATTCAAGAACCCCAATCAATAACTATCTATTCTGTTTCTTCTTTTTAATGAAACCTGTCTCTTTCCTCTCATCCCTTATTCTTTATATACCCTCTTATTCTATCAATTTTAACTTGGTTATCATTTCACGTATATACACATATAAATTCTCTATTAATCCTACTGATACATGAACATGGTAGATCTCCCCATATTCTGATATAGAATTCAATTCCTTGGTTTGAAACATTGAATCATTGAAATTTTTTCATATAAGTCTTTCACTTACTTAGTTAGAGATGCCCCAATCCTTTTCTGATTTTCATAGAGCCACATAACAGGGTAGTGTCAGCTAGTCTCAGCCGAGTGTGCTCTATAACATTTAGTTAAATCTTTGTAAAGATAGAGGTAATTTTTTAAAAGACTAAGTTGGATAAATCTAGACTAGTGTTTTAAAAGCACTCATTAATGTCTATTCTCTTTATTCCTTCCCATATCTTCATAATAGATTTTCCTTCAACAGAAACTATATACTACCAGGAACAAAGTGTACTCAGGGTTGCATTCATCAATTTTCAATTTCCTCTTAGAAAAGATATTGATATCAAGAGCTCAGCATTAAGTTGGAAATTTGAGCAATGTCCTGTTAGCAGACCATGTTAGAAGCATGTCCTCCTCATCTTCTAACCATGCTGCACACTACTCTCACTCAGAACTTTCTGAGAATGATATCTTCACTTAAATCTGAAAATGACTGTTACAGCTTTTCATAAAGCTTGAGCCTACCACCTTATAGAATAAATACTATCTTTGCTGTCTGGCAAAATAAGACTGTCCAAGTTCTTTCTGTAAAACTCTATATGGACCAACTTATTTGTGTTAGCACCACAATCTACTATACAAGTGCCACCAACATTCATGTTGATTTCAGTGTCCTTTGAGTACAGTGCAGACCTTTGAGTATAGCAGACTCAAGCAATTCTTGCCACCTGCCAATAATAAGTGCCTTATCAGGATAATTATGGGAATAATGAATTTGCCCTCATATCAAAGGGCATGTAAGACAGTGTCTGTTTCCCTTCCAAACTAATGTTCTTTTAGCCATTGTTTTCTAAGTTTGGGTTATCTTTGTTCTCATTTTCATAGTCATAAGAAGAATCAAAGAATCATTAACATACTATAACAAATTATATTTTCTTACCACCTATCCAACAGTGTAGCAAATGAAACTACAAGATATCAAACTGCATGTGTGCTAAGCTGGGTGAGGGGTCTGGGGTCTTTTCAGGAATAGAAGAGGCAAAGGGAGACTGAACATCTTTGGCCATGTGGTAAGTCTAGGTAAAGTCAGGGTAGATTTCCCTTAGTGGAGTGTGGCAAAGGCTCCAGTTATTGTGTCAAATGTTGGGCATTCCAAACCCGGGAAGGATTATGTAAAAAGCTGCCCTCTGCCTTGCTTTCTGGGAAATCCTGATCCTGTAGGGAACCTCTCATTTGAGGTTGTCCTCAGTCAGCCCACAAGTACTCCCTCATTCCTTTTACCCACTTTGTACCTAAGTCATGTGATACAAAACATCTCAGAAAAGGCATTTCTTGTCTCATTATTCCAATTTATTTGCTTGTCTTCCAGAATAAAAGTCCACTGAAAGAGGAATTTTATCATTTTTTTTTGATCTCATGTCAACACATAATTTCCACAATTTGGGCTCTAGATATGTGTGCTAGGAAATACCAATTACAATCAGGGACACAGAACAGAACTCCTGCTCCCCAGAGACATAGAAAATTCTCATGTCCTATTAGAAATTACCTGCTCATGGGAGAGGTAATGAGACAGTCAGTCAGTCCACCTGCCAGTAGGCGAGCTTTGCTACTCATTTTGCAGGCACTCCCTTTGAGAACTTTTATCCCTATACTAAGTCATCACCAAATTATTATAGTTGGAGCATTTTTGGCTAAGAGTCAGAGACTGGAGCATTATGAGCTAAGAAATTCAAAGTACCATGCTAAGAGAATACCTTAGAAGGCATGAGGATTAAAAGAACTTTACTAAAAACTAAATTTATCCTTTGAAAATTTATCTTTAAACTCTTTAATTTGTCCTTTGAAAATTTCATATATGTATATGATGTATTTTGGTCATATTTACCCTGACTCCTTTCAACTACTCCCAGACTCTCTACTACCCACTCCTCCCAACTTCATCTCTTCTTTTGTTGTTATGTTTATAGCCAACTAGGTCTAATCAGTGCATAGATATGGGGTCATTCATTCAGTGTAGCATGAGCAACCTACTAGAGCCACACTCCTAAAGAAAACTGACTTTCTTCCCTTACCAACCCTCCCCCTGTGGCCCACTGTCAGGAGTTCTTCAGCTAGATTTGGGGCCTTGTGAACCTTTCCCGAATCTATGGTGGAATGTTGACTTGATCTCATGCAGGTTTTGTGCAGGCAGCAACAGCTGCTAGAAGTTCAGGAGCATATTGACCTTGTCATGTTCAGAAGACACTCTTTTATAGTGTGTCTCCCTTTTGCAACTTAGTCCAGACATCTGTGTTGGCACTATGCCACAGTCATCTGTCTTGGGTTTGGAGCTGGTCTCACATTGTGTCTCTTTTTCTGATACACAAATTTTTGTCCCTCTCCACTTATATTCAGTCTAAATTTACCAATCCAGGGTAAAATGCTTTGGGCATTATCAGAAAAGTCCCTGGGAGGACTTTTGTAAAAATAGGTTTTCAGTCTCCATTCCCCACTTCCCGATTAAAGGAGTTGAATGTGGTACAGGAGGATATGAATCTCTGACAAGCTCCACGTAATGGGGCTAGCATCCTCTGGGGACCTCTCAGGAATTGTTGAACTAGACAGTTGAGTCTTGTGTATATTCAAAAACTGGACTCAAAAAAAAAACAAGGACATAAATCACATCTGATACATTTGTAAGGATATGAGAAAGAGAGAAAGGAATCACAGTTTAATGCATGGATGTTATTGTTTATTGACTTGTTGCATTATCTCTGTACCTTAGGTATAATTGTGTTATTAATGGCCTCATTTTAGTTACTAGAAAATGGAAGCTTAGACAACTCACACAGATTTCCAGATGTCAACCAGCTGAGCTTGGATTCTGGTTTCTCTAACCCCAGAATAAACTCCTGGTGACTCAGGCTAAGGCCTTTGAGACTGTCCTACTAGGGCAAGGGTGTCTCAGGTTTGCATGTTCAAAAATGACATTTTCTCCTCCAGAGAAACTAGAATAATCAACTGTGGGCAGCCTGTCTGTTATTTCCATTTACTCTACAGTAATCCAGTGTGGGAAGACTATCTTAACTCAGGTAATCTTGCAATCTGCAGCTTTGGAAGTCACGCTACCGCCAGGACTCAATTCCCGGATCTATGAGGACAAGGACTTAAATGTCTTAAAACTAACATTTATACTCTTTAAATTAGAAAGAAGCAACTCACATTCACCAAGAATTGCCAAAGACTTTGAATCTTCACTCCGTGTATCCTATAGGCTATAACCCATAGGCACTGGAAGCTATACCAGAAACTGTAGCCATAGTAAAAGGAATGTAATACTGTTGTAGTTAAAAATGTCATTAGTTTAAAGTATGTGGTATTCCCTAAAAGAGTAGCCCTGAAGTGGCATGGTACTGGATATGAGGCCTTCAGATCTGTGAAAGGTAGAAGCACTTTTTATTCATTATATTTCTGTTCTGTCCTCTATAGATACTGTACATCAAACAGTCTTTTCTTACCTGAAGGTTGAAACTAGGGAGATACTTATTGTTGTCCTGTCATAAGAAACCCCACATGCAAACATGTCTAGAAGCTAGACTGCTTCTCTTGGCCATGACCTGGATCAGTAGTAAAAGCTGATATTTTCCTGTACCTTGCTGCCAATTTCACTGGTGACACCATGTCTGGAAACCAGGCCATATGTATAGACAACAAGGAGACTTTGTATAAAGATTCAAACTTTTCCTTCCCAGCAGGCCAGGGAGGACAACACAGGAAGTGTGCCTTGAATGCATCGTGTTTATGAAGTGACCACTCATTGTAAAAACAGATTTACAGTGAGTGTGATGTGTGTGGTTGAGGTCTGGCAATCATCATGATGGTGACCACGAATAAAACTACAAGGGAAAATCATAAATTTAAAAACTAAATATGACTTCAAATAACAACATTCTCCCATTGAAAAGGCTCAGATATTTTTCCTTTTTCATTTATTTTTACATTTTAATATTTACATTTTCATTTTATGTATATGAGCGTTTTTCATGCATTTAAGTATGTGCAACACATTTGTGACTGGCAGCTGGAGAGCCCAGAAGAATGTTGATTACCTAGAGTTGGAGTGACAGACAGTTATGAGCTGCCTTATGGATTCTAGGAACCAAACCTAGGTCTTCTGCAAAACCAGCAAGTGCCCTTCATGGCTAAGCCATCTCTCCATCCAAATTTTATTTTTAAAATATATTTGTATTTATTCTTTGAGAATTCCATACATGTATTTAATATATTCTGATCCTCTTTACCTCCAACTCTTTTTTAATGTTCTGACAATTGAATCTAGGGCTTAATACAGTGCTAGGCAAGTGATCTACCATTGAACATTTCCATAGATATTTGATTTTCATTTATATGATGTAGTCCAATTTTTTTCATCTGTTTTGTGTGTGTGTGTGTGAGTGTGTGTATTATATAACAAGACACACATGCGTATTATAGAAGTATACATATCATGATTTACAGGATGTATGTGTGCACGCACATGTGTGTGTGTGTGTGTGTGTGTGTGTGCGCGGGCGTGTGTATTTGAAGATGAAAGGACAACCTGAAGGAATCAGGTTTTTCCTGCCTTCGCATGGGATGAGCATGTCAACCACACCATCTTGCCAGTTCACCAATTTATTTATTTATTCATTTGTAACATCCAGATATTTTTCTCTACCCCAGTAAGGCACTTGTAAAGTATTTTATATGTCAATGGTTCTAAAATTGCATGTTAAGGATAGGAGACTAATATGTACACTATGATATTTCCTATGCACTTAAGCATTTGCTGATTCTCTTGGTATGGATAGGGATAATTTAGCATATTGTACATACATCAGAAAATTGAAATGCTATGAAACCTAAGTAAAATAGGATCTCTCAAACATAAGAAAAACCATGATGTTCTAAAATTTCTTCTTTTGGGTGTGTGTATCCATGTCTTTGCAAGCACACATGTAGATGTATCTTCCAGGCCTCAAATATAAAGTGTATTTCCAATCATAATCAATGTTTTCTTAATGTATTGTGTTATCGAGCAGCCTAAAGCTATATATACAACATAGTAGAAAGAAGTTACATAGACCGAATGCATTGAAGTTCAACAATATCTGTAAACATTTCAAGCTTTGCAGATAGCCAGGGAAACTCCCAGGATGGCATTTGTACCAAATTTAGATTTATTCTCGGTGCCATCCATCTCGGTCATCAGCTGGTCAATCTTCTCTTGCTCCACAACATTCACTTTCTTGCTAACCAGAGCAGGTGCAATAGTGTTACTGATGTGCTCAACAGCCTTGAGACACCCTTCCTTCCCCATGAAGCTTCATGGATGTGTCTGCCTCCGACTTCTACAGGTCTGGCAAGTATGACCTGGACTTCAAGTCTCCGGATGACCCCAGCAGATACATCACACTCGACCAGCTGGCTGACCTGTACAAGTCCTTCATCCAGAACTACGTAGTGGTGTCCATTGAAGACCACTTTGACCAGGATGCCTGGGGTGCCTGGCAGAAGTTCATGGCTAGTGCAGACATCCAGGTGGTGGGCGATGACCTCACAGTGACCAACCCTAAACAGATTGTCAAGGCAAGAAGTCATGCAACTGCATCCTGCTCAAAGTGAACCAGATCGGCTCCGTGACCAAGTCTCTGCAGGCGTGTAAGCTGGCCCAGTCCCATGGCTGGGGTTTCATGGTGTCCCACCAGTCTGGAGAGACTGAAGACACTTTCATCGCCGACCTGGTGGTGGGGCTCTGCACTAGGCAGATCAAGACCGGTGCCCCTTGCAGATCTGAGCTCCTGGCCAAGTACAATCAGATCCTTAGAATTGAGGAAGAGCTGGGCAACAAAGCCAAATTTGCTGGCAGGTCCTTCAGGAACCCCCCTGGCCAAGTAAAGCATGGACTGGAGATCCCTGGAGCCACCAGCTGATTGGTCCTCCATCCTTGATGTCATCCAGGTAGCTCAAGGCCGGCCCAGTGCGTGCCCCTCCCATGTCATTGCTCGCACCTGACCACCAGAAACCCTGCTGGAGACCCAGCTTTGTAATCATGTGATTGGTCTGAATCACTCTGTCACCTGACTTCTCAGCTAGTGTAGAGTCCTTGGAACTCTAGGGTGCCCACCCTTAAGACACCCCCCCCCCAGTGGTTTACATGCAAAACTAAAAGCCCACAAAAAAAAAAAAGGAAGGAAGGAAGGAAGAGGGAGGGAGGGAGGGAGGGAGGGAGGGAGGGAGGGAGGGAGGGAGGGAGGGAGGGAGGGAGAGAATGGAAGAAAGAAGGAAGGAAGGAAGGAAGGAAGGAAGGAAGGAAGGAAGGAAGGAAGGAAGGAAGGAAGGAAGGAAGGAAGGAAGGAAGGAAGAGTCATTAGCTAGAATGCTTGCTCAAATGTCAACAGTATGAACATGGGGATTCTGTCCAGTTCAAAGCCTGATTCTTCCTAAACAGACTCAGTCCTAGTGTGGAAGGAACAGGTTTGTGGGGAAGCAATGTCCTGCTGGACTATGTCAGAGTGTGGCTCTGTAGATAAGAATGTTGTAAGTCTCTGTGATCATTTTCTTCATTAAAAGATTAATGTGTGAAAATCACCTTATATGTGCAAATGGGTGCTACCCACTAAGCTTACTCAAATATCTTAAACATTATTTTGTAGGCAGTAACTACAGCTATTGGGAAATCCAAAGTATTGAATAAAAATACAATGCTATTTATGTATTACTCTTATTAATCAGTATTGATTATACTGACAAGAACTTAACATGAGGATTTATTTGTGACAACAGATATTTTCAAAACCGCAGGGTTTACCTGAAGCTGAAATGCCAAGGTGTGTTCCATCTATGCACTGTGTCATTGTGTCCTGTGATCCCAACTTCAAGTAATAGACACTATTTTGTTTCGTGAAAGGGATAACTCTCCTCTTGCCTGAAACTGGAAGAGCCATTCTCTTGGGAACATTTAATATTTTTAGCTTAAACATGAATGGAGTCATTTCAATGCACACTGTATCTTCTAATGAAGATAATATAGCCTATCATGGTGGTCTCTTTCAGAGTCCCTTTCTCCCTCTCATCATCGGAAGGACTAGAAACAGAGGCTAGATGACCCAGAGAACTAGGATAAGACCAAAAATGACTGGCAAAAAAAAAAAAATCAATGAAAGGATGCCTAATGATATTCTGCTATACTGATAGACTGATGCCTAATCCAACTGATGGAAATAGCTACAGAGATTCACAGCCAAACATTAGGTGGTATTTGGCTGGTGAATATCCTGAAGAAAGGAAGAACAGATTGTAGAAGCCAGGGTGGTCAAGGACACCACAAGAAAACCCTCAAAAACAACAAACCTGGACTTATAGGGCCTAAGATTGAACCAACAATCAGGGAGCCTACATGAGAATCTCCTAGGCCTTCTGTATGTATGTTATTGTTGTGTGGCTTGATGTTCTTGTGTGACTCTTAACAGTGGGGCCAGTTGCTGTATCTGACACTTTTGTCTGCTTTTGAGACCATTTTCCTCCCGCTGGGTTGCCTCATCCAGCCTTAATATGAGGGAGGTCCCTGATCTTGTTGCAATTTGATATGCCATGTTTGGTTGATATCCTGGGAGGGAGGCCTGCCCTTTTTGAATGAAATAAGAGGATCAGTGCATGGGGGAGGGCAGAGGTTGGGGGGGATGGAGGATTTAGGGGTGGAGGGAGGGAGGGGAATCTGTGGTCAGGATGTAATGTATGAGAAAATAAATTAGTTTTTAAATTAAAAAGATAGACAAAGATTCCTTGCATTGACAGCTCACAATTTTCAATAAAGAGTTCATTCAGAAATGTATCTCTTCTACTAGGTCAGTGCCCACACACTTGGTTTTGACTCTGTCAGGTATTTTTTTGAATAAACTTTGTTACTTAAATTCCCTTAAGAATCTTTGCAATATATTCTCACTATTCTACTTGTTATACAAGGGAAAGGAATCAAGATCCAGCATAGTTAAATGACTAATAAAATGTCAACAAGGGATTTTATAAATAAGAAGTTTCATTGGGGTATATATGCATTTTTTTATATTTTCTTTACACTTGAGGATTTCACACATGTATAATATAAAGTTTGATCATATCTGTCCCTGCTCCCCTCCAATTACCCCCCAGAACATGGCATCCTCTGAACGTATATTCCTTTGATTTATAGCCTACTCAGTTCTATCAGTGCAGTCCTGACCAATAAGTACAGCAGGGCAGCTTTCTGAATAGGAGAATAGGGGGCTCTTCCTCAGGGAAGTAGTACATCATTTTGGCAGCTTTCCTCTTTCTTCCATCTGTAAATATTAAGGGGCTTCAACTATGGACTTTTTGAAAATAGTTTGAGGGCAGCCATCACAATGGTAGAAGGGCAGAGGCCCATTTTTTGTCAGTATAATGGTTTTCAGTTAGTCCTGGGAATCTATTAAGCTGATAGCAAAGTGAGGGTTATTTTTTACTATCCATTAAATAGCAGAGAGAGAAAAGGTGGAGGACAAGAATGTCAGGTTCTTTCTCTAGGATTTCTGAGGCTCTGTCTCTGCCATTTTTAATCATACTAGCAAGTGGATCCACCTCATTTAAAAATCAGTGTGTAGAGCCTTTACAGCACCTTCTAGAGTGCTTCCACAAGTGTAACGGAGGAATTAATGATAAGAAATCGTATTGGGTCATACCTAGTAAGAGTCATATCTTCTATGGCTACATTGGCAAATATAGAGCTTGGATTGCTCCAGGAGACAGTGTTCTTGAGGAGGAAGGCCTTTTATCAAAACCCCTCCTGGTTATAAGGAGAGGGTCAGAGCATGAGGCCACACTCCACATAGAGATGTGACCAATGGTCACATAGCCCAGAGCAGAGTTCTTCATGCTAATGAGTTATCTAGATGGGCCTTGAGTGTTTAGCCAAAAGCTTCCCTTCCCCAGACATTCCTTCCTGAAAAAGGTATTTAATCTCTGGTCTACCCTAAGGAGGTAGTATAAACCCATTTTCCACAGTGAACGATCAATAAATAGTTTGGAACAAAGAACTGTCTCTTTCATCAAGAAATGTCATGGGGAGATGGAGGAAGCTTCATCTACAGAACCATACAGTCTAAGTGGTCCTCCTCTAGAAGGCTCCTCTGTGCTCCCAGACAATCGCCACTAAGCCAGCGTTCCCCATCTCCCCAGCCCTGGGGGACAGTCCCCTCAGTTCTCTACTCCTCCTTGTGGTTTCCAGCAGCGACTGCCCAGAAGTCAGGGAATCTTAGCTTCATCCTTAGCCTAGGCCCTTTCTCACTCTGGCTGAAGACCCTGCCTATGGCTGCATTCTCCCACCCCCTGAGCAGTTCATTGGCACTTCTCAGGAGCCCATCACCCCATAGTGGGCATAGAGTAAATGCAGTCTAGCATCTCCTATTTCACTTGCCCAAGCAGCATTTCCACACTCACCTGGAATGTCATTTAGTCTGTCCCACAGAGTTCCTACACCCAGTGGCAAGGCTGTTTAGTGTGCCAGCAGAGTTCCTATGCTCCAGTGGAAAGGCTGAATGTGGGACCACAAACTACTAGGGAGGTATCCCTTTCCTTGCACTATGACTTTTGTTCAATAAAACTTCTGACAAAAAGCACTGTCCAGCCATGCAGAATAATTGTTTGAACTTCCGTTTGAATGGATTTTCATAGTCATTTTTATATACGCTTGGTTTTTTTTTTCCACTAATCCACCAACTACTTCCTTCTCTCCGTACATGGCTGTATGTCATGTATCTGTGTGTTTTTGTGTCTGTGTGTCTGTTTCTGTGTGTGTTTGTGTATCTATATCTGTATGTGTGCTTATCTGTGTCTGTAAATGCTTGTGTGTGTCTGTGTGTGCTTGTGTGTGTCTGTGTGCCTGTGTCTGTGCCTGTATCTGTTTGTGTTTTGTGTGTCTGTGTCTATGTGTCTGTATGTGCTTGTCCCTCTGTGTGTGTGTCTGTGTGTTTAATGGAACAATGGCTGGATCATGGAGCAGTTCAATTACTAACTTTTAAGCCATATTCTTTCCACTTTCTGTAGTGGATGCTTTTATTATCATTTCCACCAATGATAGTCAAGCATCCCTTTCACTCACACTCCAGTAGCTCTTCCTATCTTTAGTCTTCTAGGCAATTGCTATTCCTACTGGAGTGAGACAATGTCTTTCCTTGCGTTTCTCTGACAACTAGTTAAGGTTGGACATTTCTTGTCTTCCTTAGAGAAATGTGTGCTTCCTTGGAGGGTTAATGACAGCGTCCTGGCTGGTTGTGCTTTTTGTTTGGTTTGGTTTGGTTTGGTTTGGTTTGGTTTGGTTTGGTTTGGTTTGGTTTGGTTTGGTTTGGTTTAGGGCTTTGTTTGGGGCTTTGTTCTGGGATGTTTGCTACTGAGATTTTGGAGCTCCTTTTGTGTTCTGGATGTCAACACATGTACGCATTACAGATAGTCTCTCCATTCTGTTGGTTGTTTCTGCCCCCTATTGCTTGGTTCCTTTTCCGTCCAGGCTTTGTGCTTTGATATAATTCCAGTTGTTAATTTTGTTGTCGTTTTCTTTCCTGTGCTTTTGAGTTCTTATCTAAAAACTCTGCTCATTTTAATATTCTTGAACATTTCCAATTTCTTCCAATGTTTGAATTTAAGCCCTAAGTTTTTTATGAGTTGTTTGCTGCAACTAGTAAGAAGTAGAGGATCAGAAAAGTCTATTGAGTTTGTTTGTTTGTTTGTCTGTCTATCTGTTTGTTTTTCAAAGTCTTGCTTAGTGGCCTAGAATGGTCTCTGGCTTCTGCTTCTCCTTCCTCCACCTCTGAATGTTGGGATAACAGGCAGACACCTCCACACTCATGCATGGCCAAAGTAATTTTTACAATACCTAAGGATGGATTTGAGCACAGGATTATAAACTATGCTTTATGATAACAAAAGCAACTTGCATCTGATTGCATAATCTATATGGCTCAGTGGCTATGTTCATACAGACATATACGCAGAAGGATAAACTCACACCTGAACACTTGCCTGATGAATGAGCTAGAACACTTAGTGCCATAAACCACCTACCTTCCTGGGTGCTTCCTTTAATTATGGTTAATATTCATGCTACATTTTCTTTAAAAAACATTAAGAATTTGGGAGAATCGTGTTGAAGTTTGAACATAGAAACTGTTAAGGTGAAATATTTTAGCAGCTCATCTGTTTTGTGTCTAACTTTTCTCAACTGTAATGCTTAGTTAAATAATACAAGTCCATAAATCTATTACTTTATATACTAAAACGAAGTCTGTATGTGGAATTGTTTCAATTCCTTTTCTGTATATATTTTATTCTTACTGTGACTATTTTTAATATTCTTTTTCAGTGTCAAGGATCAATTTCAAGGCCCTGTTTATGCTAGGCAAGTGTTCTCCACCTAAACAACACCCCAAACCCTTAAATACATTTCCATTTGGTTGTATATGTATCACATTGCCTGTTCCTTGGTGTGTCCTGTTACTTTTGAGTGCATGTTGAACATTTTGTGTGTCGTTCTTGGGTATCTGGGTTTTCTTGCCCTCCTTTAAAGAACATTCTGTCACATGGTTAAATTACAGACTAGTTTGATCATTTAGGGTCTTGGAGTCTTGTTTTTAAGCTTGGATACAATGCTTCTGAGGAACTCGCTCAGAGATAATTTCATGAAGATGTGTTCCTTTGGAGTTTACACCAAATGTCTCCAAGTTTAAAGAAATTACCTGATTCCCTAGTGCTCTGATTCATGCATTCTAGCAATAGTCTGTGCATAAGTACTTGTTAGCTCCTTCCTGGTGTCCTAGCATCCGTTTCTATGATCTGTCTAGTACTGCAGAAAGAGTTGGAGTGGTTATGATGTGGCTATCTGGACATGGGCTCTTTGTTGGTATTTAACAGGGTTCCCTTTTCCTTTTGACAGTTACAAATGTCCTTCATTTATCCATGGTGGAGGAACTATAATGACCTCTTCAGCTGAGAAGGTGTAAAACAGAATGTGAAATGAAAGGGCACATTTATGACAGAAAGATGATGAGGGTCACATTGAAGCCATGTGTCAGTTTTTCTTCTGTTTGCTTTGTACTATATTCAGTGACCAGAGTTCAGGAAGAACACTTTGTCATTAGGGGTTCACTTCAGAACCTGTTATCAGAAACTTAAACTATGTGGTTCTAAGAGTCACTTCTACACAGTTCAATTCCACTGTTAGCAGACATTTTCTGTACTTTCTAAAAGTATTATTTTTGGGTTGCTTAATTTTCCAGAAAATGTAATTTAATAATGACAATCTAATTTTCTGTAATATGATAAACATTGGAAAGAAACCAAAGGAGATAGCCAGTTAAAATCTATACATATGAAGTCTATAAATCTGTAGTTATATTAGCATTTTGATAACAAGAAAACAAAAACTAGGTGGCAGGGAGCTTCATTTTATTCTTTTTCTGTCCTCATTTCGTCTGTCAGACAATGGGACAATCAAATCACTACAGACACTTTTAGTATTCAGTACTTCTGAGAAAACATTTATCATCATAATTCACACTTAAAGTGGGTAAAATTCTGACAGTTGAAAATATTTTTTAAAACTTTGAGTGCTTAATTTTCCACATAGAGCTATCATCTGACTATGCAAATAAAATTATAAATTGTGATCTTTCTAAAGAGCTGTGAACTTTAAAACACAGAATTCAGTTTTTATGACATAAACTCCTGTTCTCTTTTTACTGGGACAAATCCAGAGAGACAGCCTTGCATAGCAATGAAAACTAGACATCATCAGAGAAGCAGCGACATCACTTTTCCTGAATATCCTCCCTCAAATTAATAAGAGCTTTCTTAAATAGTGGCCAAGATTGGAGTTGATACTGGCCACCAGGTGGCAGCCATAACTCAGTAACATGAGCAGCCTTCCTGCCTTCTGCCTTCTCACCCCCATATTCCTTAGCACAAATTACCATGTTTACAAACATTGCTAGTATGGTCATGAGGGCTGCTAGTAACTCACTTTCTCCCTTCCCTCCTTAAAACATGCAACTCCCATTTGACGAGCCCGAGGTCTCTGAGTCCTATGTTTTCTGTACTTAAAAAAAAAAAAAATTCTTGATGTGATTATTTTCCCCCTTTCATTGTATTTTCACCTCCATGGCAGAACAGTTCCTGGAATTTACTTGGGTAGGCACTAAGACTGCCTTCCTCATTTCTTCCTTCTTCCTGAACAGGAAGGCTTTCCCAGAAGAAAAATGAACTATTTCCCTTCAGTTCCATATTTGTGGGTCTGCTAAGTCGGAAGCAGAAGAAAGAAAGGAAGGTTGCAGATAACCAATTTCCTGTAATACTGTCTTCTCCCAGCAGATATCCCTGCCAATTCATCTCTAGGCTGCTGAACTTTAGGAATTTCTTCTTCGGGTTTCTTCTTAGTTTCTGAAGCCACCAGAGTGAACAGTAAAGCTCAATTATAGCTAGCTCTTGAATCAGATGCTCGTGGCAATGACTGTCTTAGTTAAAGCAAGATTTTAATACAGACTATAAAAATTATAGGAAGATTATAGGAATAAGGCAGAAAGTTGATGATCTTTCTCAGAGGTCCGTATGATTTTCAAAGGAAGGGTCCATGTATAGACTACACTCTTCAGGGCTCACAGAGAAATCAGAGCTCAGCATAGCTAGAAACAAGGTATAACTGCCAGTTACGGTTTTCCTCAGCAGGAAGTCTGCACAACACATGGGATGAACTCTGGGAGAAAGCATTTCATGAAATGCCAGTGGCTGTGGAATAATTACTCAAATAAAATACCTTAAGTTCCCTGGGTAGAGACCAGATCATTATGAAATGCATATTCACTTGAAATGTGAGTTCTTGAAAGAGCTACACATATTTATCAAGATAATGTCTTTAGTTCTAGGAACAGAGATTACAGATTGATGCTTTGTACACATCCAATCTCCCATGCATACATAATATAAGGTAGAGAATAATGCATATAATTCCACTTTATAAGGAACAAATAGAAAATACTTATCAGTATAAACTTCACATTCATATCGTGTTCAAATTCTATTTACTTAGCTAGCTTTGTCATTTACTTTTAAAAATCTAAAGTAGCTCTCTTGTCTTGAATAAATTTCTTTAGGGTTTTTGTTTTTTAATCCATTTTGACACTGTCTTTTTTTTTTCATTCATTACATGTTGTTTTGTCCTTTCTACACACAGGCACATGCAAGTGCACAAGCACATGCACGTACACACACACACACACACACACACACACTTAAATGTAGAACGTTCACATAAAGGCAAACATGGTGTTTATCTTTTTTGAGTATATAATATTTCATTTAACATAATCTCTCTGGTTCCCTTCATTTCCTGCTAATATTACTTCACTCTTTCCTATTCTGAAAATTCCATTACTATGTATATGTACCACATTTGTGTCTATCCATCACTCCATTGGACATCTAGACTGATTTCATTTATTAGCTATTGTGAAAAGATATATCAACTAACAAGGGTGGACAACCATCTCTGTAGCAAGGTAGGCAGACTTGGAGTCCTTGGGTACATACCAAAGAATAGCAGAACTTTTAGATAGACCTAGTGTTGCTTATCTTTTGATGCTTGTATTGGGGCTGCGGACGGGGAGTGAATGATGTACACAGGTGATTTCTTGTGAAACTTCTCCCCACCTTAACTTGTAAAATAAAGGATAGAGCTGGTGATTGGGCAGTGGAAGACAAGGTGGAGCTGAAAAGTTTGAGGGAGAGGGAGGAGAGGAGAGAAGGGGGGATGACTGGAGAAGGAGAAGGAAGGAAGATGGAGGAAGAGGAAGACAATCCAGATTCTGCATGGCTTAAATTAGCCACAGGTAGCTATGAATATCATAAAAGGAAAAAAATAATTGGGATAATTTGTCTAATCTAAGTGGGCAGCTTGTATCATAATCAGTTGGCTCTGTTATTACTGTGTGGGCGTCTTGTGAATTGAGAATTTATTGACATATAAATCTGACTGATTAATTATAAGCTTCTAGAGTTTTGATTTTACCAGGTTACAGGGATTTGGGACTGCCAACCACAGAGGTAGATGGCTGAGAAGGAATGGGTGGCTCTGAGTAAGGCAAACTGGAGAAGGGAAGACTGCTGACTGCGGCTAGCCTAGAGGAGGTGAGACAGTGGCAGCGGGCAGAGAGTAGCTGGGTATAGCCTGGGATGATGCCATTTTGCCAATATTTCCCACAACAAGAACTGAATATTTGGAATGCCTTTCTCTGGATATGACATGGCCACATGATCTTAAAACCCTTGTGTTTTCTTGATGCATTATCATTATTAGCATGAAATGGTCGTTTTATGTCTTATGGTAAATTTCTGGTTTGAAGTCTACTTTAGCAGATACTTAATAGCTACCCCAACTTCTTTTGACTCAATAGGTTAAGTACATCATTTGACTCTGCAGGTGTCTATACTGTGAACAATAAACTAGCTTGAATTTTTATTTTTAATCCTTTCAGCTGGTCACTATCTCTTCATTAGTGAGTTAAGCCATTTGTACTTAAGACTGTTATTGAGAAATGTTTACTAATTCCTGCAATTATATTTGTTGTTTGACTGATTATGTGAATCATTGTTTGTTCTTTGCTTTCTCCCTAGCTTCTTTAGGAATTTATTTGTGTTTTTGTTGTTGTTGTTGAGCATGGCATATTTCTTCCTAGATCTCATCTATTCATCATGTTATTTTACATTGCTCTCATGATTGAATCTGTCCCTCTTCCTGTTTGTATAAATGACTCCTTTAGTGTTTGTTTAGTGGTTATGGACTGCCCAGTTTGTGATTGCCTGAAATGCCTTCAGATCTGTCCATTGTAGGAAGTAACTTAGCTTGCAACTAAAGAACAAAATAATGCATCTTCTTGCTATCTTCTCTGCAAAGCGCTTAAATAATATACGTGTTTAGATACGATATAACATGTTAAAGAAAGCATACTTGGATTGCTGTGTTATATAAGGAAACACACACACACTGACCTTTGAAATATAAACAAAGTATAAAGCTATTCCAGCATTTGAAAGTTTTCTCTCTTCTTCTGGTTTCTGTGGAGGCAGATTGAAAATCCTGAAGTTTATTCAGCACAGTGAAAATCAGAGTCAGAACAATAACAAATTGGTTAAGAAGGAAAAAAAATGCCTTGAATATGGATAAGAAGCCTCTTATAATGAACAACAAGCATATTTTGGGCCTCACTTAAACCAAAAATAAAGGCAACATGACTTTGAGAGAAATGTAGAGCGGTGTGTCCAGCCATGCTGCCTTCCACATGAGAACTCATCATTTCTCTCCCTGTGCTTATAAATTCTGTACACAGTCCATTGATGGACATTGCCAGAGCACACTGCTCCGACATTGCCCTATTAAACATTTCTGTATTAAAAAGTTTCTAAAACTGTATTACATGGACTTGAATTAAAAACTAACACACACAAATTTCTAAATAGGGCTTTCTAATTCAAGTCACACTCCTGTTCCCTACTAAGGAGAGGGTGGCATGAGGAAATGGTGGCAAAGGAGAATCAGACAGATAAGCTGGAGCAAAATGCCGGGGGTTTCAACGTGTCTTCTACCTGGATGAGAGACAAAGATCTGGCTTTCATGAGTAAAGGGAGATTAGTTCATTTTGTAATTGGTTCTGTTCCCTCAGGCAACACTCAATACCCTAGAAGTCTTAACAGCAAAGAACTGCACATTACCTGGGCAGGTGTTGAGCAAAGCTTTGTCTTTTAGAGTTCATACTCTCTGAGCCTTGCCCATTTTTGGAGAGTGCTCTTGCATCATCTCATTGGCCTTCAAATATACTCTGGCATTTTCAAATAACTTTGGTGTGGTGGTGGTGTGTGTGCATGTGTGTGTGTGTGTGTGTGTTAGTATGCTCATGAAGACAAAGTGTGTTTCTCTTTCTCCACTTTTTTTTTTTGAGACAGTCTCTCACTGAACATGGTATGTAACCATTAGCTAATCCATCTGGCCTGGGCTTTAGGTGTGCATTTCTACAACTAGATATGGCTGTGCTAGAGCTCTGATTCAGGTATTTCTGCTTGCTCAGCAAACACTGAGTCATCTCTTAAGTTACTTAATGGCTTAACAGATGACATTAGCTTAATAGCTTAATGGATTCATTAATGCATAACATTCTAAGACATAAAACTGATGGTTGCCTTTCCTTTTTCTCCTCCCCAACTCCTCCCAGATTGTATCCTTTTCCTTACCCACCCAACTTCATGATCCATCCCCTCTTTCCCCTCCTCCCCTCCCTCCCCTCCCTCCCTCTTCTTCTCGTTCTCTCCAAACAAGAACATACAAAACAGTCAACAAAAAGACAAAAATTCCAAAATAAAATGAAACAAAAACAAGCAAACAAAAACAACAACAACAATAAAAACATAGAATACCTTTGTATTAGCCTGAGCATGAAGCCAGCTCTAGAGTGCTATTGATATGCACAACATACTTCTATTAAAAAATATCACTTTATTGTTTCCCCTGCTAGCAGGTGTCAAATACAAATAGCATCTTGGTTGATTAATCCTGGGGCTTTGTTCCCATTACCTCTTCTTGGAACTGGGGTCTTCTCTGGCTTGAGATTGTACAGTCTTTACGTGCTATTACAGTCTCTGTGCACTTATAAGTGTATCGCCCCTTATAGTCTCCCCTCCCCCAGCCTGGTACCTGCTTGTTCAGGGGTGGAGTTTCCTGTTCATTCATTTTGCCACGCCCACTGCTGGACCATGTCGCTTTGCTGTTTGGAGCCACACACGTGGCTCATCCTGTTACTGGACCCTGAGTTATTTGGTGGGAATTGGGTCCCCTTCCCCCTTCCTTTATAACTGAGTGTCTGAACAAGTAAAATTGAGCTTTGATCAGAATGAGACTGTCTTGGCTCCATTTCTTCTTTCACCCCGTCTAGTTCCTCTCTTTTTAGCCTGAGTTGCCATCTCAGTTAAACCGTTCGTTGGGAACTGCTGGCCGGCCTCAACAGTTTGGCGCCTGAACAGGGACCTGAAGAATGTCAGAGGGACGCTAAGAGAAACGCTGTTGGTGTGGAGCTCCACAGGAAAGGCAAAGGATCTTCATATTGGGCACTGGAGCAACGGACAGGTACACATGCTAGCGCTAGCTTAAAATTTCAGCTTTGTAAGGTGTTGCTCAGGGTGCGGTAGGATACGAACTAAGCTTGAATCGGTGCTAACCCAATGCTGGTTCTGCTTGGGTCAGCAGCGTATTAATTGGAACTAGAAAAGGTAACAGGCGGTGGGCCGCAGCTCTTTAGGAAGCTGCTTCAGGCGGAAGAAGGAAGGGTTTAAAGTTATGGATCAGGTGGTTGCCCTTAGTTTTCAGGAGTTGTTTCAGGCCAGAGGAGTAAGGCTTGAAGTACAATTAGTAAGAATTTTTTAAAATAAGATAGATAGCTGTTGCCCATGGTTCAAGGAAGAAGAAACAGTAGATTGCGAAACGTGGGAGAAAGTTGGTGAGGCCTTAAAAATCGCTCAGACAGATAATTTTACCTTAGGCCTCTGGGCGCTCATAAATGATGCTATAAGAGATGCAACTTCTCCAGGGCAAAATTCTCCCCAGGGGGAGCTTGTGGTATCTCAGGAGGAGTGCCTATCAGAGAGGGCCTCCTCAGAAAAAGATCTTAACTCAAAAATTGATAAATGTGGAAACTCGGATGATGAACTGAATTTTAACAAAAATCACTCAGATAGAGGAGCTGCCCATTACTTTAATGAGAATTGGTCCTCTTGTGAATCTCCCGCTTCACCTATAGTCCCCACTTCGGGAGGTGCTACTCATAGGGACACACGGCTAAGCAAGTTAGAGTTTGAAATTAAGCTTCAGAGGCTGACTAATGAGCTTTGGGAACTAAAAAAATGTCAGAAGCAGAGAAGAGAAACTCTTCTATAGTTCCCCAGGTGCCGCTAGAAAGAGTTGTGAGTCAGGCTCGTGGGAAAGGACAGAATATGTCTAATACGCTAGCCTTTCCTGTGGTCGAGGTAGTTGATCAATAAGATACTAGGGCCAGACATTACCAGACCTTGGATTTCAAGTTGATAAAAGAGTTAAAGGCAGCTGTTGTGCAATATGGCCCTTCAGCCCCATTCACTCAAGCATTACTGGACACAGTTGTGGGGTCACACTTAACCCCCGTAGATTGGAAGACTCTTTCTAAGGCTACCCTGTCAGGAGGAGATTTTTTGCTTTGGGATTCTAAATGGCCAGACGCCAGTAAGAAAACTGCTGCTTCTAATGCTCAGGCTGGTAATTCAGACTGGGATAACAACATGCTTTTAGGAGAGGGTCCATATGAGGGACAGACAAATCAGATTGATTTTCCCATTGCAGTGTACGCGCAAATTGCGACAGCCGCACACCGTGCTTGGGGAAGGTTGCCAGTCAAAGGAGATATTGGTAGAAGTTTAGATAACATTCGGCAGGGTTCTGATGAACCATATCAGGACTTTGTGGACAAGCTATTGATTTCAGCTAGTAGAATCCTTGGAAGTCCAGACACGGAAAGTCCTTTCGCTATGCAATTGGCTTATGAGAATGCTAATGCAATTTGCTGAGCTGCGATTCAACCGCATAAGGGACAGACAGATTTGGCGAGATATGTCCGTCTTTGCGCAGACATTGGGCCTTCCTGCGAGTTCTTGCAGGAAACCCACACGCAAGCAATGCTCTTGAGGAAACGAGGGAATAATGCATGCTTTAAATGTAGAAGTTTAAATCATTTTAGAAGTAATTGTCCTAAGAACAAGGGTGCCGAGGGTAGACAAACAGGCCGTGCCCCAGGAATATGTCCCCAGTGTAGAAAGGGCCACCACTGGACAAAATATTGTAAGCATAAACCAAGGGTTTTGAGCCGCCTGGTGCCGGGAAACAAGGAAAGGGGTCAGCCCCAGACCCCGAGTTACTCAAAGAAGACAGCTTATGGGGCTATAAATCTGCTGCCCAGCCAACAAGATCAGTTCTTGAGCTTGTCAGGTCAAACCCAAGAAATACAAGACTGGACCTCTGTTCCACTGTCCACACAGTATTAACCCCAGAAGTGGAAGTCCAAACTCTGCCTACCAGAGTCTTTGGACCGCTGCCTGTAGAAACCTGTGGCTTTCTCTTAGAACGAAGCAGTTCTATTGTAGAAGGCCTACAGATTTATCCAGGTGTTATAAATAATGATTATGAGGGAGAACTTAAAATCATAGCCGCTTGCCCTCGTGGTGTTATAACTATACCCGCTAATCAAAAAATTGCTCAACTTACCTTGATCCCTTTATGACAGTCACTGTATAAATTCTTTGAAAATGAGGAAGGACAAAATAACTTTAACTCCTCTGGCATAAATTGGGTGAAATCTATCACTAATCAGAGACCTAACCTTAAATTGACGCTTGAGGGAAGAAGCTTTGAAGGATTAATAGATACCTGGGCCAATGTAACGATTATAAGAGGGCAAGACTGGCCCTCAAACTGGCCCTTGACTGATTCCTTGACTCACCTTCAAGGAATTAGGTATGCCAGTAACCCAAAACGTAGTTCCAAATTGCTAACCTGGTGAGATGAGGATGGGAAATCAAGAAAAATTCAGCCGTATGTTATGTCAAATTTGCCTGTGACCCTGTGAGAAAGAGATCTGTTGTCACAAATGGGTGTTATTCTGTGAAGTTCTAAAGAGATGGTGAATGAGCAGACATTCAGGCAGGGACCCCTGCCTGGTCGTGGACTAATAAAGAAGGGACAGGGAATTAAGACCTTTGAGGATCTTAAACCCCACTCTAACATAAGAGATTTAAAGTATTTTCAGTAGCGGACACTATCTTGCCTACATCCCACGCCAAAAACATTCAATGGCGTAATGATATTCTGATGTGGGTAGATCAGTGGTCTTTACCTAAAGAGAAAATAGAGGCCACTTCTTTGCTAGTGCAAGAGCAGTTAGAAGCAAGACATTTGGTGGAGTCTCATTCTCCCTGGAATACACCCATTTTCATTATCAGGAAGAAATCTAGAAAATGGAGACTGTTACAAGATTTAAAAAAGGTTAATAAAACCATGGTACTTATGGGAACCTTACAACTGGGGCTCCCCTCCCCAGTAACCATTCCTAATGGATATTATAAGATTGTTATAGATTTAAAAGGTTGTTTCTTTACCATCCATTTACATCCAAAGGATTGTAAAAGATTTGCTTTTAGTGTTCCTTCTGTAAATTTCAAAGAACCCATAAAAGGATATCAATGGACAGTTCTCCCACAGGGGATGGCTAATAGTCCCACCTTATGTCAAAGGTTTGTAGCAAAAACAATTCAGCCTGTTAGACAACAATAGCCAAATATTTACATCATTCATTTCACAGATGATGTCTTGATGGCGGGAAAAGACCCCCAAGATTTGCTTTTGTGTTATAAAGGCTTACAAAAGGCCCTAGCTGATAAGGGATTGCAAATTGCTTCTGAAAAATTACAAACTCAGGATCCTTATAATTATTTGGGTTTTAGACTCACTCATCAAGCTGTTTTTCCCCAAAAGATTGTTATTCGTAGAGATAACTTAAAGACCTTAAATGATTTTCAAAAATTGTTAGGTGATAGTAATTGGCTTCGCCCCTATTTAAAGCTTACTACGGGGAAGTTGAAACCCTTATTTGATATTCTTAAAGGGAATTCTAATCCCACTTCCCCTAGATCCCTAACCTCAGAAGGATTGCTGGCCTTACAGCTAGTGAAAAAGGCTATTAAAGAGCAGTTTGTCACTTATATAGATTACTCCTTGCCGCTGCACCTGTTAATTTTTAATACGACTCATGTGCCTACGGGACTGATATGACAAAAATTTCCTATAATGTGGATACATTCAAAGATTTCTCCCAAACGTAATATCTTGCCATATCATGAAGCAGTGGCTCAAATGATTATCACTAAAAGAAGGCAGACATTAACTTATTTCAAAAAAGAGCCGGATATCATTGTTCAGCCTTACAGCGTAAGTCAAGACACTTGGCTGAAACAGCATAGTACAGATTGGTTGCTTACACAAATAGGGTTTAACGGAACTATAGACAGCCACTACCCCCAAGATAGATTGATAAAATTTTTAAATGTACATGATATGATATTTCCTAAGATGACTTCTTTACAGCCTTTAAATAATGCTCTATTGATTTTTACTGATGGCTCATCTAAAGGGCTAGCTAGATATCTTATTAATAATCAACAGGTTATCGTAGAGACTCCTGGTCTCTCAGCTCAGCTAGCCGAGTTAACAGTAGTACTAAAGGTCTTTCAGTCTGTACATGAGGCTTTTAATATTTTTACTGACAGTTTATATGTTACTCAGTCAGTACCTTATTAGAAACCTGTGGTACGTTTAACTTCAATATGCCATCAAGATCTTTATTTTCAGAATTACAAAACATCATTCTTGCCCGAAAAAATCTGTTTTATATTGGCCTTATACGGTCTCACTCTGGTCTTCCTGGGCCTCTGGCCGAGGGTAATGATCACAGTGACAGAGCTCTAATAGGAAAAGCTTTAGTTTCAGATCCTGTTGCTTTGGCCCAACGTGATCATGACAGGTTTCATCTCTCTAGCCATACCCTAAGGCTCCAACATAAGATCACTAAGGAACAAGCGAAAATGATTGTAAAACAATGTCCTAAATGTATTACATTATCTCCAGTGCCATATCTAGGAGTCAATCCTAGAGGCCTTATTCCTAATCATATTTGACAAATAGATATAACCCATTATACAGAATTTAAAAAGCTAAAATATATACATGTTTACATTGATACCTGTTCAGGATTTCTCTTTGCTTCTCTACATACAAGAGAGGCTTCAAAAAACGTAATTGATCATTGCCTACAAGCCTTTAATGCCATGATATTGCCTAAACTTATAAAGACAGATAACGGGCCATCTTATTCTAGTAAAACCTTTATTTCATTCTGTAAAGAATTCGATATCAAACATAAAACTAAAATTCCTTACAACCCCATGGGACAAGAAATAGTTAAACGTGCTCATCGCACCTTTAAAAATTGGCTTTTTAAAACAAAAGAAAGGCAGCTATATCCCCCAAGGTCACCAAAGGCTCATGTTGCCTTTACCTTATTTGTTCTAAATATTTTGCAACTGATATTAAAGGTCAGTCTACAACGGATCACCATTGGCATCCAGTTACTTCTAATTCTTATGCATTGGTAAAATAGAAGGACCCCCTGACTAACGAATAGAAGGGTCCAGATCCGGTTCTAATTTGGGGAAGGGGCTCAGTTTGTGTTTTTTCACGAGATAAAGATGGAGTGCGGTGGCTGCCAGAGAGATTAATTCTTCAGATTAACACAGACTCTGACTCTTCTCGTAAGTATCATTCTGAAGACTAAAATTTCTCTTGTGCTTAGAATTCAGCTGGGAATGGAAGCTCCCAGGAAAGCTGTTTTCCTGCTCTCTCTGAGCCAGCTCCCCTACAGGAGGCAAGAGACTAGCCTTAGCTTTACCATTTACAACTGAATAAAGTACCTGGACTTCCCCCAAAAGAAAATTTGCATTGCTACTTTCTCATTGTCTAGATCTCTTTCTTTTCTCAAGCAGGTTAATCAACATTCTCCAGCCGGACCAGCAGGCGTACATTCCCCGCCCCCAAGAGCACACAGGTGGCAACTACTATCTTCCTTCCAAGGACATTCCAGCACGTGGCTTTCAGTCTGAGTTAGAAATTAGGTTTACCAAGGGGGCTAGAAAAGTAGAAATTTCTAATATTTACAGAGATTGGATTTCATTTTGATAGATGGGCTTAATTCCTTAGCTGGCCTCTGGCTTTTCACCCTTGCTGTTACTGCAAGGTGTCCTTAGTTCCTCAGGCTATGGGAATAACAGGGATGAGATGGAACGACTTCCAGCTCCTATTTTAGCCACAATTCGTGGTGTTACTAATGACATAATTCTTGCCTAGGCATTGCTAAATCTGAGGTTGACAATTCTCCTTTAGGAGCTGCACAGTGCTCAGAATTGTGCATTCTGGTTCGTGATCATACAAATACAGTATGGGTATCGCTTGGTGCAGAGAATTACTGCAGGGGAAGGTCCTTTTCTTCCCCTGAAAGAAAGGACCTGACCATTTCTGAGTTCCCTGTGCGACATACCTGATTTAAAATGGAGGTTGGTATCTGATTCCACCTAAAAAGCAAAAAATATCTAAGGCTCTGCCTCCTCCTCCCCAAAAGATACCAAGAGCCACAGGTGTGGGTCATGATTGCACCCACTGGAGAAATTGGGTCATTGTCCACCCAAGCCAAGGTTAAAAGCCCACTCATCTATGGATGAAAAAATCATTTGATCACCTCAGTTAAGCGTTGCCTTTTTAAACTTAATTAATAGGGGGGAGAGAGGTTGGAGACCGTACTGTTGGAAGGGCAAGCCCTTCACTGCCTCCCACCCAAATAATAAGCCATTTGGCCTTGTACTACGGAGCCAGCTGTCACCCCCTTCTCCCTGTTTCCCTGCCTGTCATCCAAAAATGCAGAGGAATATCAACTCAGTGTTATTCTTAATAAAGTATATTTTAAATTTGTTCAGTCAAACTTAGCCAGGGTTCCAACGCCCTACTTAATATTCAACTAAGAAGTTACCTATTCAGCACTAATTAGCATTATAAAGTCAGAGCCTACAGCTCAGGGCTATTCAGTTAGTGGTTTACTAGGATAAAAAGGACAGTCTTTGCCAGATACAGTTTTCCCACGAAAACAGGTTTTTTCTTTAGCCTAAAAATTCAGGCAGATCTATTGAGCATAAATAAATTTTTTACCTCAGGCCAGCCTTTTCTTTTTTTTTTTTTTCTTTTTGTTATCAAAAGGGAGAAGATATAGTCTCTCCTGAGGATAGGTTCCAGCCTGGAACCTGCTTGCTCAGGGGTGGAGTTTCCTGCTCATTCGTTCTGCCACGCCCACTGCTGGACCGTGCCGCTTTGCTGTTTGGAGCCACACACGTGCTCATCCTGCTACTGGACCCCGAGTTATTTGGCGGGAATCAGGTCCCCTTCCCCCTTCCTTTATAACTGAGTGTCTGAACAAGTAAAATTGAGCTTTGATCTGAATGAGACTGTCTTGGCTCCGTTTCTTCTTTCACCCCGTCTAGTTCCTCTCTTTTTAGCCCAAGTTGCCATCTCAGTTAAACTGTTCGTTGTGAGCTGCTGGCCGGCCGCAACAACCCCTGTTTTACCTGTATGACAATTTTACTGGAGTCATCTTCCACCTCTGGATTTTACAGTCTTTCTGCCTCCCCTTCCCATAGGTCTCTGAGCCTTGAGCAGAGTGATGTGAGAAAGACACCCTAGTTTTTCACTCTCTGCACTTTGATGCAGGGCAGTTCTGAAAATACAGGCATGTTTTGATTAAAATAAGCATGTTGATTCAATATTTATTTCAGTTTGTTTAGAGGTAATGATTAACAAAATCTATGAATGAAGTATTTGCTATGTAAAATTGAACCAAAATATTATAACTAGTAATAACTTGTTTTGCTGGTGAGCATATTGAAAAAGAAATCTGATTCATGACAGAAAGCAGAGTGATGCTGTTGTGATTATAATATGAGGCCAAGGAGAGTTCCTAGAAAGAGGATCTGATTACAAAGGCTGATTAACTGATTTGAATTTGATATGGAGAAGTCGGATTGTAGTGAATTCAGAGTGTTGTTACTTTGGACTATCTTTAGCCTTCTCAATAACTTGACCTAGCATTGTTCTGACTATTAAGCAAATCTGTTAGCATGTTAAAAACCCCTAGTTTTCACCTGCCAGATGACTGATGCTCTTAGGCAGCATAAAACTGAAAGTTTCCCACTTGTGTTGTAACCCTGGTGCTTCCAACAACACATTTGAAAGTGTCTTGACTTATGACTTACTTTGTTCTTGTGTTGTAAAACCTCAGTGAAACCATTAGCATGTTGTAACACAGAATCTGAGGCAACTTTAAACTATTTCCAAGCCATGGTCACACATTTACCTCTAGAATAGACGATGTCATATACCCTTTGAGCTCTGCTTCTTATGTTGACAATTGCATGCAAACAGTGACTTGTAGAAATGAAGAAAGAGTTTGCAATCTTTTCTTAGATAAAATAGAATTTTAAACCCAGTACTTTCTCTCTCTCTCTCTCAAGATATAAATTGAGTGTTTTTCCCAAGGTGGCAGTCAGTAAGATATATTTCCATTATACCATTATACTAAGAGCATTTGTATAAGTGTTAAATTGGCTAAACAGACAAGTGAGGACAAAGAAAACATTCACTGTATCTGAGAACAAATACTCAAGCAATTGAACCCATATATCATGCTTTCCTCAACTGCTTCTAAGGATGAGATTTAATAACAACAAAAAAACCCAAACAAACAAACAAAATAATTCAGAACTGAAATGTAACCACTCTTGCCATGGCTGGTTAACTTTCAGTATGAATTCACCAGCTCCACACCCAAGGCCCTCTCATTTCTTGAGCTTCAATGTTGGATATAAAGTAGGGTATGAAAGAAATGTACTGGCAGCCAATATCTCTGGGGACAACCCAATCCTCCCTTCTCTGCCTAATACTTTTTTGTTCATGAATAAACTAATGAACGCATTCAGCCATTTATTATTTCTCCCAGAGTGCATGAACACTACTGATAGATTATTGCTGTTTTGAAGATTAATTCTTCCGACCATTTCTTCATTAATCAGCATAAGCAATCCATAAATATTAGTCCCTTCATCTTCTGAGAGACTATCTCTCATCTACCAAATTAATAGTCTTATATAAAAGTATATAAAGATTAGAAATAATTCCCACATACATATTGATGTACAGTTTTGCTAAGATAGTTATATTTTTCTATAGCTAATTTTCTTTAACTGACTAATTAACTTCATTAGCCTCTGAAAGTGAGCCTACTTCAAAATTGATTGATTTTGCTTAGGTTTGTTTTTCAATAATGTGAATAATACAATAGAGTTTTACTTATTTCTTCTATTGTGAACATGGTAAGCTTCCTGAGAGTGGTTAGATTTAGCTAACTATAGTTACTGCCTAGTCATTGCAGATGCTATAAATGATCTAATTAGGCCAAGTCATGAGCCAACCCAGAGAGTGAGAGGTGTCAAGAATGGATCAAGATCTAGGAAAGCCAATGGAAAGGTAGCATTCCAGAGTAGAAGTCATTAATCGTGACTCAGAGCTCCCATCCTCATAATCTACTGGAAAGCTTCTCTTTATTCATGAAAAATAATGGAAAAATGTGGACATTGAGGGACATACCTCACCTATGCTGTAAAAGGTATTTGTAGATATATAGACTAGAAGAAAATTAAATGAGACAATTGAATGTCTTATTTTAACATCAGTGTAAACAAAAATTTTAGACGATGTCAAAGAATGAGGTGGAAAAATCAAGGTAGATGTAAATACTGAGAGAGGTTATATAGTTGCTTCATAGACAAATACTTCAATTCTTTTAGCGTCTTTAACTCATGCTACCCTGAGGCAATCTGATATCTTTGCTTTAGTACAATAGTAATAGTGGGCTTACACAACAAGCTAAACATTTCTTCCATCTCCACAAAGAATTTCTTTCATATATAGCATTTACCAGTGATGTATGCAAGACTGAACTTTGCTTTGTGGAAAGACTGTTAATGTCAGATCAATTTTATTATATTAAAATATTCTTTTTATTGTTCAGTTTTTAATAATGTGTCTAAGAATTTACATATTCAACTTTTATAGTTTATTGGCATAAATTCATTTAAATTTCCTTAAAATCTCCTTTCATTTTCATGAAGTTGTTAGTGTGGTCATTCATAGGATAGGAGAAGTCTGAAAAGTAGTAAGACCAGGATCCATTTGGATCAGAAAAATAAAAACAATAAAAAATAATTTTACTATAATATTCATTGGAAGCCAACATGGATCCACCTCTCAAGCCTCACATGGGGAAATCACCTTATTTCTCAGATTATGGTGACCTATATCATCCACTCTTCCATATTCCTCCTTAGATAATCACTGTTGTAGGCTTGACTATTTTCTGGTAATTGTCTATGTGGAAGTGATGAAAAAGGATACATGTGTAGGTAAGATGTGATTGGCTCCGGAGAGCTGCATCTCAATCAGCACAGAAACACATCTGCACTGCACAGTCTGGTTTTCAGCTCTCAAGCTGTTATAGTCACTGCATTATGGACAATGACAAGTGTAGATGAATTCTTCCTTTCAAAAAAAAAATTTGCTGGGAAAGGCTACTACTGCTAAAACTAAAGGGGAATCATGTCTTTATGTCTAGTCACTCAACATCATACTCTCATTAACCAAGCATTTGTCTGCAAATTCTTCTGGATCTCTCTTTGTGTTTATTTTCTTCGGAATTTGCAGGCAATGTATTGCATGATATATTAATAAAATTTCATTTAAATTCTAAATAATTATTGGAATTACTTTTAGGGTGGCCAAAATGTCACAAAATAAGCACATAATTTTCTGCCCCATCTTAACTTCTCTCACCCACTTGTTGCTGCATCCTAACCTCTGACATCACCAGGAATTCCCTGTGAACACATCAGCTGAGCAAAACAGGAAAATGGGCAACCGAGAGCCATCACACTGTCCCAAAATCCAGAGAGTAAACAGAATCCAAGGAAGAAAACACCCACCCAACAAAGACAAAACCAGAAATCAACACCTAGACCTATAATCATCCCAAATCAAGATGCTTGGATGTTAGAGTAAAAATACAATCAAGAAAAGCCAGGCCAATATGTCAACCAGAGCCCAGCTATTTTACCACAGCAGGCCCTGAGCATTCCAGAATGGCTGAATCATAAGAAAAAGACCTTAAAAACAATTTTATAAGTATGATAGAAGTCCTTAAAGAGGAAATGAGTAAATCTCTTATAGAAACCCAGGAAAACACAATTGGCAGAAATAATAAATGTCGTAAAGAAAATTAAGAAAGGAAAAATTACCAAGTGAAGGAAATGTATAAAACTGTTCGAGATATAAAAAATGGAAATAGAATCAATAAACAAAATGCAAACTGGGGGATTTCTGGAAATTAAATATTTAGTGGTTTGAATAGGAACTACAGAGGTAAGCTTCACCATCAGAATATAAGAGATGGAAGAGAGAATCTCAAGTATTAAAGAAATGACAGAACAAATTGATACATTGGTTAAAGAATTATTAAATCTAAAACAATTCCTGACACAATATTATCCAGAAAATGTGAGACTAGGAAAAGACCAAACCTAAGAATATGAAGAGAGAAAGGAGAAGAATCCCAAATCAATGGCCCCAAAATATTTTCAATAAAAACATAAAAGAAAAATTTTCTAACCTAAAGAAGGAGATGCCTATAAAGATACATAAACACCAAATAGATTGGACCAAAAAAGAAAGTCTGTTCACCCATCACTGCATAATAATCAAAACACTAAACATACAGAACAAAGAAAGAATTTAAAAGTTCCAAGAGAAAGTGATCAAGTAACATATAAAGACAGAACTGTTAGAATTATACCTGACTTCTATATGGAGACTCTAAAAATAAAAGGGTCAAAACAGATATGCTGCAGTCTATATTCCATAACAATGCAGTTGGATCTACAGTAGGATATTCCATAAGAAAGTCAAATTTAAACAATATATATGGACAAAGCCACAAGGCACTAGACCAATATCTCAAACCTAAGGAGCTTAATTACATCCACAAAAACACAGAAAATAATTAATCTCACACCAGCAAAAAGAAAGAGAGAGAGAGAGAGAGAGAGAGAGAGAGAGAGAGAGAGAGAAAGGAAGGAAGGAAGGAAGGAAGGAAGGAAGGAAGGAAGGAAGGAAGGAAGGAAGGAAGGAAGGAAGGAAGGAAGAAGGAAAGAACACATACATGAACATGCATGAGCTCTCTTACTACACACACACACACTACCAACACCATCACCAATAATACCAACACCAGCAATAAAATAACAGGAATCAACAACAACCAGTGATCATTGATATCTGCAATAACAAAGGTCTCGATTCCTCAATAAAAAGACAGAGACTGATTGGGTTTGAAAATAGAATCCATCCTGTTGTGGCATCCAAAATACACACCTTAACACCAAGAATAGATATTATTTGAGGGTAACAGAGCCATGAGAGCAGAAAAGAGGGGACAGAGAAGGACAGGACAGAAAAGTCTGACTTTTCAGTCAGGAAAGAGAAACTGGCCAGAAACAAATGGAAACTGAGAGGGAGAAAAGAGTGAGAGAAAGTGAGAAGGGGATAAGAGAGGGAAAAGAGAGTGCTGGGATAGTGAGCAGTTCTCTTTATATGCTGTCCCTGTGGCACTTGGATCACATCTGGCAGGCAATGACAGAAGATGATGATAAAGCTGCTGCTAAGTCCCTGTTGCTAGGTCTCTGAGAGGAGCCTAGCAGAATTGTCTGTAAGCCAATAAATAGATCCTAGGAATTTATAAATCTTATTTATCAAGCATACTGTTACTTATTTAAAATTTCTAGATGCTTGTTGTTAAACAGTTAGCAAAGGCACATGTAGTTAGGCTTATATTTTAACTCAGGTTTGTTGGTCTGAGTAAACATTTAAATCAGCTTTTGCTCATCTGAGCTAAAATTTTTATCATAAAAAATTACATAATAATCCAAAATACTTTAGATTTGTATTCTTAGCCTAAAAGGAGATACAATGATAACCTAAGAGCACACTGGGATTGAGAAGTTTTATAATTGTTGCTTTACACAGCATGGTCATTTTACGATGGTGAGGTTACATGTCATGTACTCTAACCTTAGTAAAGATGGCTGCCAGTCAACTGGTTGCTTTTATCTTGATGAGGTCATCAGCAAATATGGAAGAAAGATACACGGGGGCTATTTAAAACATTTTTTTTCTAGCAGATCTATTTTCAAAACAAGAATTGAATCCAAATTATATATTCTAGGGTCGAATCACATATACAGTATGTTGTAGCAAATTAAGAATATCTACATAGGGGTTTTTAACTATGAGCCTTTTCTTACAAGCTTTAAACCAAATTTGTTATAGATTTTGACAGATTCTTTACCTATAACCAATGAAGTTAATAATCCTGAGATAAAGACTCTTTACACAATAGTCGCAAAAGATTTCTTGAGAGCAGAATGATTTAAGTGTGGAAAGTTCTAGCACCATAGAGATAAAAGACTTTGGGATCATTTGCCTATGCAGTCACATTGGTTGCTACAATCTGTAAAATTTTGGAATTTGAGTGTGCCATATTTGGCCATCTAGCTACACTGAGGCCAAGGCAAGGTCAGTAAGACAACTAGGTTTTAAGAAAATCTCTGAATCCAAGAAAGAAACAGAGTCTAAGGAGGAAAGGGAGAAGGGTTATTAAAAGAACTGCCACAGGAGGGATAAGGCAGCTAAGAGCCAGAGGACAGTGTGGCCATAAGGGACAAAGAACCACAAAAAGGAATCCTACTCAAGGGACTTCCATTGCTGTAGAAACCAGAAATACATAGAGAAGCAGCAGGACTTCCAGGAGGGAACTGAGAAAACAGAGGGGCAAGGTTTCAGAGGCTCAGAAGGACTTAAGGAAGCTCTGGGACATAACAAGCAGCTCTTCAGAGGAGAAAAGAAAACTTACAATGTACAGACCCTGTAGAGCACAAGGAAAGATAGAGCAGTTAGTTAGTAGGCAGTTCCTAGGTGGGAGATGAGGAAGTTCCTGGAAGAAACTGAGATAATCCATAACGGGGATAAATGTCATGGAAACAAGAATTCCAAGAATTTTATTGTGACATTATAATTGTGACTTGTATGTCTGTATATGCATAACTTCCAGCAGGATGTGCTTTCCGATGAAGTTCCTGTTCAGGTTATTAAGTCTCCTTCTTTTTCACAAGTTTACCCCATTTTTGATTGTTATTTACTATGAATATACAACAACCTCCATTCTTCAAGCTCACCTTACTTTCTGTATGTTTAGATAGTATATGGGCTTTCTGTCCTAAATTCCTCTAGATGATTCTGAGCATTGCCTCCATATTGGCTGGTTTTGTGTGTCAATTTGACACAAGCTAGAGTCATCAGAGAGGAAAAATTCTCAGTTAAGGAGATGACTCCATGAGATCCAGTTGTAATGTGTTTTATTAAATAGAGATCAGTGTGGGAGGCGGTGGGTGGTGCATTCCTGGGCTGGTGGTCCTAGGTTTTAGAAGAAGGTAGGTTAAGCAATTAGTGTGAAGTAAGCTGGTATACAGCACCCTTCCATGGCCTTTGACCCACTCCTGCCTCCAGGATTCTACCTTGTTTGAGTTCCTGTCCTTATTTCTTTTAATGATAAACACCAATGTGGAAGTATCAGCCAAATAAACCTATTTGTTGCTAACTTGCTTTTTTGTCATAGCAATAGAAACCCTAAACCACCCTCTCAAAAACATGGCTATGTGAATTCTTTCAGCATATCAGTAAATATCAAATATTTTATGCTAAATGATCAATGTTTGACACAAAAGTCTATGTATTTTGTGACTATATAACATGGAATGTCCAGGGATATTAAAAAGAATGGCAACTTCCCATGCTACACCCAGCTACTCTCAGCTCTGATGGTCTCTCCGGCCAATTCTTATCTCATGGAAACTCTCTGACTCAGAGCTGCAAAATCTCTCCACCCAGCTTGCTAAGTTCCCACTGGTGGGTTGCTAACACATCAGCCCCATGCTGCAAAACCCCCATGGCCTTTGTAGTGCACATCTGGCAAACTCGCCTTTGCTGCCTTACCACCACCTCTGTCTCGAGGCTAGCCCCAGCAGTGACTGATTGCTTTCTTCCCAGTTCCAGTTCACTTGTCTCAGTGCCACCCATACCTTCTGAGCCATAAATCCCCTGTGGTCAGTGGTCCCACATTCCAGTAACCCAGTAAAACAAAACTCTAGAAGCTTATAATCAGTCAGACTGATATATCAATAAATTCTCAATACACAAGATGCCCACACAATAAATTAAGGGCCAATAATGGTACAAGCTGCCTATCTAGATTAGACAAGTTACCCCAATTATTCTATACCTATATGATATTATAACTACCTGTGGCTATTTGAAACCATGTGGAATCTGAATCCTATTTGTCCTCCATTTTGTTTCCTTCTTCTTTTCTCCTGTGTTGCTTCCCCTATCTGCAACTATTTGCTCTGCCTCCCTTTTCCCTGTCCAATCACAGGTCTCCTGATGCACTAATATTTATATTAATTGGACTGAGAAAATCGTGCCACACAGGGAAGGGAAGATTTTGGAAATGGGAAGCACATCAGTGGTTGCATGTATGCCTGAGGGAGCCAGAAAGAACTGGCTTATAAAGGAGCATGAGACCCACTCCTCAATTATAGAAAAGATGTGAAGCTAGATAGTGATGATTCTTCACACAAATCAGTAAATTTACTGGTATTCAGGACTTGATTTATGGTGGGTAATGTTATGCTATGGAAATTATGTCTCAATAAAGCTGTTTTTAGAAAACATGGTGGCCTAGAAATTGAGAGACTTTAGACTGCTCAGTCTTAAATAGTTTGTCTTCATCCAACCCCAACTCTCTGGATTTGGGGCTATGGAAGAGGTGGCAAGAGGTGGGTCATAACTCCAAGGAAACATTGTCTTCCAGACATAACAGGGATGGACATGTGAACTCTCAGAGACTATGCTAGCTTGAACAAGACCTGAACAGACTCAAACCAGAAAAGGGCCCAGCATTGAAATGGGGCAAGTGCACATAGGGTCCCACTCCTAATCAAAAAGCTAAATTGATACCAGCTAGCACAGGGAAAATCAGTTTTCTCCAATGGCATGTCACTGGATATATCAATAATAGTCTAGGACAGGTACAATACCCAGAATCCAAGAATTAGTTGGCTAATACAAAATGATCACCTGCAATCCTGATCTTGAGGCTGGGAGATACAAATTTCTGACTTGCATTTTGGCGGGAGATCTTGAGGTATAGTGGCTATGAATCCCAGGAAACTAAAAAAAGGAGATATCTGAGTTCAAGGTCATCTGGGACAAAGTACCAGATCCAGGTGTGGTGGCACACACCTTTAATCTGTGCCACACCTTCTGCTGGAGGCCTACATAAGGACATTGGAAGAAGGAAGATTCACTCTCCTTCACCTGCTTGCCTTGTGGGACTGAGAAACTGCTGGATCCTTGGACTTCCATTCACAGCTGCTGCTGACCATTGTTAGGGAGACGGACTACAGATTTTAAGTCAAGTATAGAGACTACCCATAAATTCTGTGACTCTAGAGAACCCTGACTAATACAAGACCCTAGATAAGAACCCCTCCTCTGTGTTCCCCTTAAAGCATACCCAACAGCCCTAAAATTCATCCATCCCCTGGGCTCCATATTCTGGCCCATAACTTTGACAGATGACTTCTGCTTTACCAAGAGGACATGCAATACTAGAAACTCCAGGGACAACATTGGTACCCCAAACCCCAGAGGTTATGAGAGACCTGATCCTGGGTTCAGACACCATCTTATAGAACTGACCCTAAGGTTGAACTCAAGTTAACTAATAGGCCAGCACATAAAATAACACTAGCTTCCAGGTTAGTCCCCAACAAATCTGAGTTTAACAAGAGTTTCCAGGTTACAACCTTGCCCCTCGTACTTCATTTCCTAACAACCACCAATCAGGAGGAGAACAGAAGTTAAGTTTATGGTTTGACTTTCAGCACCAGCCAATTATGTTAAAGGGCAAAAAAATTCCACAATGTCCTTCCAGATGTGTGCCAAGCTAGAAAACCCCTCACTTGCTTACCATTTCCTATAAAAACGTGTGCCACTGAGAGCTCAGGGCTCCATTTTCTTGTACTGTTGTGGTAAAGACAGCAGTGTAGCCCAAATTCTAGCTTAAATAAAGAGACCCTAGTGAGAATGGATCAGAATCAACTTCAGCTCCTTGGTGGTCTTTTGGGGTTCACAAAATGGGCTCAATAGTTACACAGACCAAAAAATAACCCAATGGAAACACCCTACTGACCTGAAGTTCTGGTCACCTGAACCCCAGTCTACACAGGCCAGAAGACCAGAAAAAGAAACCAATAGAAAAAAATCCAAAACATTCCCTTCTAACAAAGATAAGCTCTGAAATCAACACCCAACTCTAAAATAACCCCAAACCAAGATGGCTAGAGATCAGTGTAAGCACACACTCAACAACAGCCATAATCAGGCTGAGAAAAGAATCAGGGAAACAACATCCTTCAGAATAGCCAGAAATAAAGTAAAATATCTTGCTGTAACTCTAAGCAAATAAAAGAACTGTATGACAAGAAATTTGAATTTAAAAAAATCTAAAGATGTCAGAATATAGAAAGATCTCCCATGCTCATGAATTGGTAGGATTAACATAATAAATATGGTCATCTTACCAAAAGCAATATACAGATTCAACACAATAACTATTGAAATTCCAACACATTTTTTTATAGATCATGCAAGGACACTTCTTACCTTCATATGTAAAACAAAACAAAACAGGATATGCTGAGCCTGGCTTGGTCCTGGGTAGGACAGGGCATGGCTCCTCCCCTGGGACAGGGACCAGGAGTGAACCTCCACTAGTGTCAATGGCTGCTGTGGGGATAAGGTTTGTTTGTATAATAATGTACATATTTCACATTTCTCTGAGAAATGCCCTATCTGTTAATGTTAATAACTCCATGATAATCTGAGACAGCAGGAGTTCAGGAGGTGAAGGTGTGGCTAATGTCTCAATAAAATGGTAAATGCTGGGACTTTCAGGACAGCCTTTAAGGCTTTGGGAAAGATCTCTAAATACGTGAGTTCGAAAATATATAATTTCTCACTCTTGACTTCTTGCTCTTGCTTCTTGTCCTCTCCCTCCTGCTCCTCCTCTCTCCCTATTTCCCTCTCCCTCCCTCTCCAGTGCTCATAGCTGGCCTCTACTCCTCTACTCTCTCTCTCTGTCTTTCTCTGTATCTACTAACCTCTCAATTCCCCTCCCCATGCCCTGAATGAACTCTATTCTATAGTGTATATATGTATGTGTGTGTGTGTATAATTTCTCAACTATGCAAAATATAAGGATGCATTATGAATGAAGAGGGCCTTTATGAATTTAAAGGAACAAAAGCAGCTATACTATGAGCCAGCTTGTCAGAAAGATACAATGGTAGGCAGATTCTTTAGTTCAAGGTCATTCTAGGACAGAACAAGATTAGGCCCATTTGTGGTAGAAATGATAATTTCTGTGCAGTGTTCCACCTAACTAGTTCATCATTTGTGCTTAACAAAGGCAGATAGATCTCTGAATTCTTTTGCAATGTTAAGGGAAAATGTATGGTTGCTGTCTCTTAAGAACTAGACTAAATAACTGGGTCGGTATGTAAAATAAAAGACGACCAATATTCTGCAGATTGAGCTATCCAGAGAATTTTTAGGGTAAAAAGAGAATTGCTTGGAGAACTGACAACCACAGAGACATGCACACACACACAAACACAAAGACACACACACATACACATAGAGACAAAAACACACAGAAATACATATACAGACAGACATACACATGCACACACACACACACACACACAAGCAAGCAGGACATGGACAGAGCAGAAATATCTCTTAGAATAGCAAGCAAGAAGAATATAGACAGAGAAATCTACAGAAATAAGACAGAACATAGAGACAAGCAGACTGGAAAAGCTATATCAAGTAGATATGTTTGTAAGGGTCCGAAAATCACTGAAGGAAGACCCCAATTCAGATACAAAAAGTGTTTATTTTGCAGAAACAACCAGCATGTGGGGGTCAACCATTTTTTGTTTGAAATGGTAACCCCAGATAAAGGTACACAGGCCTTCTTATAGGGAACTGGGGGAACTCTCTAGAAAGATTAGTTAATCTAAATTTTCATTGGTGAGTGTTAGGGGGTCACAAATGATTAATGGTCTATATTCTCATGTCATAAATGTTCAATCATGTGATGAAATTGGCCTGTCCAGCATAAGTGGCCCATTCTGAGATAAGATATTTCCCCATTTTTGTGGTTATCCCAGGCTGTTCTTTGGGAAAGGATTTTATGATCTTGTTCTGGATTTTATGGTCTGTTCCTAGAGCTGATGTCTTATGACCTAGTTTCTGAGACTTATGGTCTGTTCCTTACGGCCTTTTTTGAAATCAGGCCTGGTCCTCAAAATGGAGACAAATGGAGTCATAAAATGGGGACAAATGGGGCTCATATTGTCCTTTCATTTAGGTATGTGCCTGTATCCTTGATTCCTTCAAGATTGTTATCCTTTAGAGGTGTTTGATTTTGTCAAAGCTTTTCAGCATCTAATGAGATGAGGATGTGGACTACTTTCCTTTAGTTTGTATGTATGACAGATTGCATTGACAGATATATCCTCAACGAATGGTGCTGGTCTAATTGGATATTTGTATGTAGAAGAATGCAGACAGATCCATATCTATCACCCAGCACAAAACTCAAGTGCAAGAGGATCAAAGACCTCAACGTAAAACCTGACACAGCAAATCTAATAGAAGAGAAAGTGGGGAACTGCATTAAACACATTGGCACAGGAGCCACATTGCTGAACAAGAAAAGCAATAACTCAGGCACTAAGATCAACAATTAATAAGTGGGACCTCAAGAAACTAGACATCAACAAACCAAATAATCGTGTTTAAAGTGTAGTACAGAGCTAAACGGAATTTTCAACAGAGGAATCTCTAATGGCCTACACTCTAATGGAAACACTTAAAAGAATATTCAACATTCTTAGTCATCTGGGAAATGCAAATCAAAATGACTCAGGTTCTGTATTATACCTGTAAGAATGGTTAAGGTCAAAACTGAAGCAATAGCTTATGCTGTAGAGGATGTGGAGCAAGGAGAACACTCCATTGCTGGAAGGAGTGTAGTAGAACTCTCAGTTCCTCCCGCACCATGCCTATCTGGATGCTTCTTGCCTTGATAATACTGGACTGAACCTCTGAATCTATAAGCCAGGCTCAATTAAATGTTGTCTTTTATAAGACTTGCCTTGGTCATGGTGTCTGTTCACAGCAGTATGTATGAAGGGAGGGATGGTGGAAGGACTGGGAGAAGAGGGAAAGGAAACTAGGGTCAGGGTATAAAATTAATTAATTAAAAATTAATACATTTACTACAAAGACGATGATGACAAAGAAGGAGGAGGAGGATGAGAAGGAGAAAGAAGGAGAAGGAGAAGAAAGAAGGAGGAGGACGAGGAGGAAGAGAAGGAGAAGGAGGAGGAGGAGAAAGAAGGAGGAGGAGAAGGAAGAAATGGAGCCACTGGAGGATCACTAAGTAGCATAGTAGAACTTCCATGACAGGATTGGTGCATTCATAAGAAGACACAGGCAAGAGTTTCCTTTCCTTCTCTGTACTCTGACAAGTGAGGATGAAATAGTACGGCTGTAGATCTCTACACAGCAGAAGGGAGAATGTACACAGATTCTGAATCTGCTCACACCATCCTTTGACCTACCAATCCAGGACTGTGGGGGGAAAATGTTTGCTGTTTAAACCACTCAGTCTGTGGCAACATCCTGTGGAAATCCTTCCACCGGCTTCCATTGATGATGGGAGTATATTCTCAATTTCCTGCGTGAATAGTCAGATGGGGAAAAAAGTACATATGTTGAGAGATGAGTAATAGGTGAAGACTTCAAGGTGTTAATCTATAGAGTAGCATTGCTTTGGGTGTCTATAGCATTTGAACCAAAGAACTCATCAGTTATTAATAATATATCTCATGTTTTATTTAGAGTCAAATAATCTGTTGAGTGACTTACAGTTTCTGAACTTGTAGCAGCAACAATTCTGGGCTATTAGTGCTGTAGGAATATATAAATATAGGAAAAAATGCCAAAAGATCCTTCAAGGCAGAGGGGTGCAACAGTGAGGATCTTGGCCAAAAGCTAGTTCACCCTGCTGGGATGAGAGAACATACTGTGTAACCCTGTCTAAACCAAGCATGCATGGGAGAGAACAGACTAGAAGGAAGGGAAACATTTTTTTAAAAGAGAACCCAATCAGAAAAAAATAAATAAAAAATGTGTGCCTAGTGGATATTCAAATGCTGGAGAACTGCAAGCCAGTGAAATTCCATTCTCAGGGTTCACAACAAAATCTCCAGAACTTTGTGAGCAGTTGGCTAAAAACACTGGTGCACAATGACAGCAATAGACCACTGAGTGGACGCTGAGCATTTACAGATGGGGAGCAGAGGGATGCATATAAACAGCGCTTAGGCCCAGAACCAAAGCCGCTCCTTCCAAGTACAAAATGTCATCAGGCCACATAAAATAATCCTTTGGACTGAAATATTAAATCAAAATTTTCATGCCAGAGTGAAGATGGCCCTGTAGCCATTGGCTAGGCTTATTGCCAGGCCCATGGGCAGCCAGAGGCTGGAAGTTACAGAAACACAGTGAGTTCATATCTTACTCCTGGTTTTGGTTTACATGGTTCTTCCTAAGTCCTCTGGTAAATTTTACAAATTTACTTAGTCAGACAGACAGACAGACAGATAGGTAGATACATAGATAGACAGACATCCTCACAGCCAGCTCACTCTACTTGTTAACCTTCCTTGGAATCCTTTTATCTGAAAATGCTACAAATGTTACACAGAAGGAACCAAGAATGCCAGCTTGCATTAATCTCTTAAGTCACTTTTCTTCAGATAAGCATCTTTACTGAAAAATCTGGGCAATAACCAGAAGTTGCTCAGAAATTAATATATATGTTAGGCTCAGCTGACTAACAAATATCATTACTTTTCTTGAACAATGATTCATTTTCCTTTTATTAAAAATGTGTTTTTTCCTCATAAAATATATCCTAATTACCATTTCTCCTCCATTGACTCCTCTCAGTCCTTCCCCACCTTCCCTCCCATCTGGATCAACTCCCTTTCTGTCTCTAATTAGAGAAAAAACACAATTTTTTAAGAGATAATAATTAAATATAACAAGATAAACTGTAAGGTAAAACTAAATCTATCATATTGGAGTTGTACAAAACAAACCAACAAAATAAATTTAGCCCAAGAGAAGGCAGAAGAATAAGAGACCTACTTACTCATCTTACTCATTCACATACTTAGAAATGTCACAAAAAACACTAAACTGGAAGCCATAATATGTACACAGAGGGCTTGGTGCAGACACAGTGTAGACTCTGCTGCTTCAGTCTCTGTGAGTTCATATGAGCTTTGCTTGTGTTAGTATAGAGGGTCTTGATTCCTTGGTGTCCTCCATCCCCTCTGGCTCTCACACTCTTTTCACCTACTCTTTCATGGTTTCCCTGAGCCATGGAAGGAGGGATTTGATACAGACATCCCATTTAGGAGTGAGTATTCTAAGGTCTCCCAGTCTGCACTGTCTGTGTTTTGTGTATTTGTTCCCACCTGCAGGAGGAAGCTGCTCTGACAATGGCTGAGCTACAAATATAGCAGGATGTCATATGAACCATTCTGTCACTACATTTGGGAATGGATGTGTTAATTCAGCCTTATTTGGTTTTACCTGAGATTCCTTGGATTATCTAGTCTCTGATTCTTAGTCACCCAAGCAGTGTCAGGTATGGGTTCCATTTCATGCAGTGGGCCTTATGTCAAAACAGACATTGGCTGGTTCCTCCCGCCAGCTCTGTTCTACCATTGCCCTAGCATAATTTGCAGGCAGGAGACCATTGTGGATCAAAGTATTTGTGGAATGTTGGTGCTTTAAGTTTTTCTTTTGGTAGCCTGCAGAGTACCTTCCATACCAAAGATACTAGAGCACTAGGGTGAATACACCAGCTAGTCATGTTCAATGAGTTGTATAGTGTGGTCTTCAGCAATGGGGACTTCCTGTCAGTTTGTGGAGAACAACCTATTGTCTTGCCAACAGCCCAGGTTATTTTTAGATTCTCATGGGACCATGTAGCCCAAAAACTCATATTATGTGTTACCTAAATCTTGTGTTACAATCTTGGTCTCCATCCCCCCATTAATTAGAGATGTTAATTTAGATTAAAATTTTTCTAAAATATATATGTATATTAGCTTTCCATACTATCACTCAAATGGCCCTTCATTTTAGCTGTCTCTCCCCATTCCCTCCTTTGTTCTCCTCTCATGTTCCCCCTCCTCACTTGATACTGCTGTTCTACAACTGTCTCTTCTATTTTTCTTTTCTATCTTTCTATACTTTGCAGTCTCCCACTACATACCTAAACTCTGTGCTTCTAGTAGCTTGCCATTGATTTAACCACTAATATCTATATATAAGCAAATACATAAGATATTTGTCTTTCTGGGTCTGGATTAACTCACTACAATGACTTTTTCTAGTTCCATCCATCTACCCACAACTTTCACAATGTCAGTTTTTGCATTGCTTTTAGCTTTGATTTGGTTTAGGTTTTGGGGGTGGGTTGTTTGTTTGTTTTAATGGCTGGGTAAATGTACCAAATTTCTTTTTTATCTTTTCTTTTGTTGAGAAACAATTAAGTTGTTTCCAGTTTCTTGCTATTATAAATTGAGCAGCAATGAACATGGGGTCTTTGTACATAAGATGAAGTATCCTTTGGGAAGAAGCCCAAGAGGAGTGTATCTTGATCTTGAGATAGATCAAGTACCATCTTCCTGAGGAAATGTCACACTGATTTCCATAGTTTCTGCAAGTTTGCACTCCCACCAGAAATGGAGAAGTGTTCTTACTCCATATCCTCACCAACATAAACTGTCACTTATTTTATTGATTTTAGCCATTGTAATGGTATAAGATAAAATCTCTCAGTATTTTGAATCATATTTTCATGAGCACAAAGGATACTGAATATTTCTTGAATTTTTCTCAGTCACTTGAGTTTTTTCTTTTGAGACTTTTCTGTACCCCCTTTTTAACTGGGTTAATAGGTTTTTCGTGTCTATTTTTGAGTTCTTTATATATTTTTATATTAGCCTTTTATCAGATATGTAAATGATAAAAAAATCCTTTCCCATTCTGTAGGCTATTGCTTTGTTTTTTAAACAGTGCCCTTTACAGTACAGACACTTCTCAATTTTATGAGATCTCATTTATTATTTCTTGATCTTAGTGCCTATGTTATTGGTGTTTTGTTCAGAAAGTCATCTGTTCTGTCAGTGTTGTCGAGGCTATTCCCTACTTTCATTCTATCAGGTTCAGTGTATGTATCTGGTTCTATGTTGAGGTCTTTGATCCATTTGGACTTCAGTTTTTTTTTTCCTTCCTTCCTCCCCATCACCCCTCCTAACTCACTCTCTCCATTCTTCTCTCTTTCTTTCTCTCTCTCTCCTGGATAAAATTCATGCTAAGATTCTGAATCCCACTAAGAGAAGGTTCATACATGATGATAGAATGACCAATGCAATGCATTAGTTTCTGAGTTGTAATGAGTAGGCATTACCCCTCAGGCTATGAGGCATCCTCTTAACAACAGAAGTAATAGGCCTCTTCCACATAGGCACATAATCTCTCCTAGCCCCACTTCAAGAGTGAACACATTTTTAATGCTCCCCAAAGAAATGATGTGTAATTCTAATCCTTAAAATGAATTAATTCAGTCTTTCACAGTTGTCAACCAAATTCACGCTACCAAAAATTACCCTGGATTCATTGGTTATACTTATCATCTCATCCTCCACTATCCATTCTGCAGTTTTGTTTTGTTTACTTTGGCAAGGACTTTGAAGGTATGTCTGGTGCATGATTGGAATGAGTAGGCCACCCATCCCAGTTTTCCTGAGACCGAGATGAGATACCATCAGGAAACAAGACACATTTCAGCCCCTTTCCCCCTAAATACTGTCCTGCAGGGGTGAATTTCAAGTGATTAAACAGCCAGACTTCCAGAAAAAGGGGTCCAGGTCACTGTGTCTCTTAGACTGATTCAGATACTGGCAAACCCCAGTGTCTGATCCCTATCTTGTTGTGATAGTTAATGTAAGAGTCAACTCATTTGCTGTTGTAGTTAATGTGATAGTCAATTCAATTGGGTTGAGAAGTGCCTAGGAGATTACTAAATTGCCCCTCTGGGTCATCTGTGGGGTTGTTCTGTCAGGCTGTCAAAGTAATAAGAAGTGTTACCAATACATTCTGCTTGCTCTGTTTGGCACAGCTGACGCTTCACAGAAATAATTCAACCCTCTGGCTTCCAGACATAGTTTTCCCTTCCCCAGTGTTGTAATACCTCTGATTAAAAATGGGTCCCTTGTTCTGCATTAATAATGTATAAGATATCACAATGAACTCAGGTGGCAAGGCTGGTAAGCTGGCTCAGCTCTTAGGATCACTGGCTGCTCCTCCACAGGACTCAGGTTGATTCTCCAAACCTACATGATGCCTCAAAACTGTCTGTAACTCCAGTTCCAGGGCATATGACACCCTCTTTATGGCCTCCAAGAGCACTGCACATACCTAGTACATAGACATATACTTAGGCAAAATGCCCATACACATAAAATGCAAAATAAGTCTCATAAAACCCACCTTAGGTGGTCTGTAATTCTTTGAACAGCTTTTGCCAGAGGAGGTATTGTTTGTCAAAACAGTTCTAAAGTATATATGACAGGTTTCCATGGGAAGTGATTACTTTTTCTTCCAGGGATCAATGGTCTTAATTAATTGATCAGCATTATCTGAGCCACTGCAGGTGATCCTGAAGTTCTTGTACACAGAGGCTCCGCATTAGTCTCCAACAACTAGTCATTGAACAGTTAATAAGGACAGCAAGGTCACCTCTGTGTTGATGAGCTTACAGCTCATCCCTGCTCTCACAAATGTAGCTGATCCTAGGCTTGTGTGTAAATACCTGGCAGATCAATAGAGAGGCTAGGCAACATATAGGGGCCAATTCATGCAGGCAATGTGGCTGAGAAGAACATCAATATCTTATGTCCCACGGAGAATGTTAATAAAGAGGCACTAATACTTGCATGCTTTCTTCAGTCAATAAGGTAACAATCCAGACATAGTCAAGGAGAGATTTCAGAAAGACAAACAAACAAACAAAAATAAAAACAAATGAACAACAACAACAACAAAAACTGTCACAATGCAAGAGTGTTCTGACCACAAAATCAGCCAAAAAATAGAGAAGAGTCCTGAATTTCAGGACATAAAATGTTTTCTTTAATGAGGAAGTATAAACAGGGGTGGAAAATCTTGTCCTGAAGGGTTGGAATTGGAGGTGGCATCACAGCCAGTTGTCCAGTGGTTGTTAACCTCTAAGTCAGCCAGTTCTTAGAGAGGAACTGCAAAAAGTCACTTTTGCATTCCATACTAACTTTACTTTTACGGGCAAGTTATAACTTGTTTACAAATCTGTGGGACATGTGGAGCTTGGTTAAATTTTGGTCAAGTTAGCCAGTTGAAGTGTGTGTGTGTGTGTGTGTGTGTGTGTGTGTGTGGTGAGGTGGGGGGGGTCCTTAATAATTTATGAAGTGTAGAGGTTCTGCACCTGTCCTTGAAATAGATGACCAAAAGTCCCCTGATGCCTAACTTCTCATCATTTGGATACAGGTAGCCTTTCACAGTGAGTTTCTTACTGGAATATGGAAGGGAATTTGCTGGGTACACTGGGATCAAGTGAAGCTCATCACCCTCGTCTTTTTTTTTTTTTTTTAATGTATTATTGCCTAGATGCAAAGGTGAGCATAAATGCCTGAGTGAAGCCACAGGTATAACACAGACTCTCCTGAGGATTCCTGCAAAATCAGCCCTGTAAAGAGGAGATGCTGAAAGTCAACCATTTTAGGATTTTACCCCATTAGGCACCATGAGGCATAACATGAGGAGGAAATCAATTACCATAAACAGTTATTTTGAAACAGAACCAGAAGTTGAACCCTGACATATATTTGTATTCTAGCAGATTTCTAGAATACAAATCAGTTCAGTGAATACAAATCTGTTCTTTATATAGCTGTATAAAGTTCTATGATTTGCATATTCTTAGCAATGATGTTCTTAGAGCTAATGTCACTTAAGGATTTGTGAGGTAGTTGTTAGGGTCCAAGAATCACTGAAGGAAGACAGCAGACTCAAATAGTCAAAGAGCTTTTATTCTGCAGAAATTACCTGCATGCCAGGTTCAATTATTTATCAAAATGGTGACCCCAGACATAGGTGCCCAGACTTTTTTAAAAATAGGGAACTATGGGGTTTTAGCTAAGGTTGGGTAATCTAAAACTTCATTGGTGAGTGCCAGTGATGTTACCTGGGTTGGTTTCAGATTGGCTGCTATGTTAGTTTTAGAAGATTTGGTGAGGCCTTGAGGAAAGTTCAGGAAACAGCTTAGCTCTGAGCTTGTTTTTCCTTTCTCAGAGAAATCAATGATTACCAGCCCATTGTCAATTGCTCCCTCAGAGGAGCCCAGTCTGCTTCCTTGGGAAACTGGAACACTTTATTTTTTTTTCAACTTAAACATATTTTATTAAAAGATGTGGACACTATTTTTGAATGTAAATTATGCCGTAGTGTCTTTAGAGGATTATGAAATTTAATTACCCATGAAAATTTTACTGCCCACCAAGTCTCCAAATGGATGACAATCTTCCTGATATAAATGATAAACACTTTATTTTTAAGGTTTTTATTTTTGAGGGTACCTCTCAGTAGGGAATTAGACAACAGCTTGCCTGGGGAGAAGTTTGCCCCAGCTCACATCATTTCTTCAGACTCTGAGCAGAACCCAGCCACAAGTCAACACTCAATAACAATGATTATCTTGGCACTTGGATTTTCATTTAGATGGGACAGTCTAGGCAGTGGGAAAAAAACAGAACTGTAGATTTCAAGGTTTGTAGCCAAATATTAAAGAAAATTCAGGCTTGAAATTTTGTGAAGAAATGACAATTCAAAGTCACTGAGTAACCTCTTTTGGGTTTCTATGAGAAGAGACATAAACTAAATTTCTACAGAACAAGACAAAGTGTGCTATCTATTAGTGACCTGCAGTTTACAAACATGATACAAACAGATCAGACAAAATGACCATGACCAGCATGACTTCCCTAGTGGGATGTGGAGTCACAAGTTTGAAAGCAGACACTTAGGTAACCAGTTCTATAGCTTGATTAACATAACTTAGAAGAAACCCCCACCCTGTCTTTCAGCTTTGCTTTTTTTTTTCTGGGGTGCTAACCAATTCAGCAATTGGCAATTTCAGTACATTTTCACATATCCAGTAATCTCTCATTTCCCTAGAGTAAGCAAACATATTTCATATTTTAAGGCTCAAAACACTGCAAAGATTTGTCTTTAGTGTTCTTTACTGGTCATTCCTTACTAAATGACTACTTGTGGGAATCACTTGTGGCTTCTGCTCCTTGCTTTGGAAATGGCAGCTGTACTATTTCTAGCATAGATGGATGATATTGAAACTTTCTAATATTATTACATTTTAATTTTAGTGTATGTGTGTGCACGTGTACGTGTGTACGTTTACGTGTGTGTGTGTGTGTGTGTGTGTGTGTGTGTGTGTGTGTGTGTATTGGGTGAGGCAAGAAATATGCATACAACTATATGCAAAGGGTTTGGAAGGACAACTTGTCGCTCCCAGTGATAAAACTTAGGTTGTCAAACTTGACAGCAAGTAAGTTTACTCAATCAACCACCTCATGACTTCATGGATAAAATGCATGTGCCACCTTTGTGTCAGTAAACTTGACAATGCTCAGTTTAGGATAAATGACTTCAGTTTTAGAGTTACCCTTTAATCAAACTTCAAATAGTCATTAAACATTGTTCCCCCTTTTCACAAAGATATTTTTCAAATTAGATTACTCTATAATCTCAAGATCTTTGTGCTGTGCTGTGCTGTGCTGTTGGAATAGTCAGGTTTGTCACATGTCCATTAGTCTAACACATTTAGATCTTCAGTCTAAATTGTAGTATAGTCTTCAACCTGGATCTACTACAAACTCACCTGAATTGGATCCATAATTAAAACTGTAACCTCTTTTATTAATCTCATATATTATTTGTGATATATTCTTAAGTATGGCATGTATGGCCGAACATGATCATATATCCAACTAGACACTATGCTTCTTGTGTGTGTGTGTGTGTGTGTGTGTGTGTGTGTGTCTGATGATCACTAGAGGTTGATCTTTAGGCATGTTCCGGGTCAGAGGATAACAAGAAAGAAAAAAATAAAACATTTATCCAATTAGAAAATCTAGGGTAATGGCTCCTACTGAGCACCAGCCAGCTAGTATGGCCACATCAGATTGTGAGCCTGTGTGATCTTTCAGAGGGGATCAATCAGGAATTCTCTAAACTGCATGTTTATAAAGAAAAGCTTAAGCACACACACACACACACACACACACACACACACACACACACACACACACACAAACACTACCCTGAAGCAAAATACTGCTTATATGCTGCCTTGTTAGATAAAGTGAACTTTTCCTGTGTGCTTCCTGACTCAAAAAATGAACATTGTTCAGCAGTAGCCAGAGGCAGTGTGCCAGATACCACATCTGGCAAAGCAGCTATAACTGGACTAACATCTGATTAGATTAACCCATTTCTTTCATAATGACTTCTTTTTTGACAACCAGAAAATGAATGTGATGGTCTTAGCTGTCACTCTCTATCCCAGTAAGAAATGCTAGCCCTAGGTAAATAATTACAAACTGAATCTTAAGGTCTACTGAGATCACAGAAACATAACCTCTATCTTATTCCCACATATGCTTTAACTCCTCACTCCAGCTATAGAACCACAGGATCAGCCAGACTGCATATCTGCCAGTTCTGAAAGATATGGTTATTCTTTGGGGATGGGTACTAAAATTCTGTAAGGCATGAAGATTATGGGAATCACAGCAAACAAAGCAAATATACACCAGTGCATAAGTGAAATATCTATAGTGCAATTATTTATTTGAAACTATATCCTGGGAGTTTGTTTTTTCTATTTCTGTGGTGATTTTAACATGAATTAATGGTTGCCATTAATATTTCACTATTTTCTAGATAAGCTCTCTTCTTTGGAAAAGTCTGAAATATTCTGTACACCTTTTCCTCTAAGTTTTAAAATTGGCTTTATACATTGTATGAAAACCATGATTGTAATTTGGAAATTAGTGTAAGTTTGTTGGTCAGTACACAGTGGACACTGTAACAGAATTGAGGGGTAAATGAAAATTAAAGAGAAAATCTAAGAATATGCACCTGACAACTGGAAGTTGTCTCCTCCAGGTTTCTATAGTCTGGTCACAAGGATCAAATGATATTTATACTCATTAATTGTGACAAAAAGGGGAAATGATGAGAAGAAAACCAAGCTGAGTCCTTAAAAGAATTTATTCTTTATTCTTCAATATGGAGTAAGTAAAATTAGAGGGTGATTATAAAGGATAACAGCAGAGGTCTATGAAAGTGCTGAGGAAGGCAGGAGATGGTTAAATTTGCAACTACCCAGTAAACATAGGACAAAACCCTACCCTCTCTCTTTCTCCCATTCTCCCATTCTCCCATTCTCCCATTCTCCCATTCTCCCATTCTCTCTCTCTCTCTCTGCCTCTCTCTCTCTCTCTCTCTCTCTCTCTCTCTCTCTCTCTCTCTCTCTCTCTCTGCCTCTCTCTCTCTCTCTCTCTCGTAGATTAGGCTCAGAAAACAGAGTTTAATTTTGCAATTTAGAAATCCAACAAAAATAAGTTCTATAGAGTGGTCTTTGGCTGACTGCTAAAGAAGAATAGAGTATAATAACAAAATTAATCTAATTTGATTTAATTAATTAAATTGACATGATATATTTTAAAGGGATTTTCATATGTGGGAAATAATTCGGAATCTGACAAATTATTAGACTTTATCCTAGAGAGTTAGCTTTATGACATTTTATAAAATTGCTTAAGAGCTTGTAAACTCACTTTTTCACTATTTTTGTTACATGCATATGTGTATGTACATATATATTCCTAAATATAAGCTGATCAGTTTGTATGATGTTATTTGTATGTATGTTTTCAGGTTTGTCCATTTGGGAGCATCAGAAGATAGAATGTCTTGACAACATGGCTGGCTAAATATGAGTATAACAAGGACTGCAACATTAGACTGGCTAACGTGGACAGGAGAAGTCTAGGAGGCCCCAACCTTACAAAATATCAAACAATTTAGAGATGCTGATGATGAGAGTCTCCTGCAGGGAGAGAACACACCAATTGGTTGTCTGTAATATTTGAGGAAAAAAAAGTCTTCAATTTCTAATTCAAGTAGAAAATTTTCATAATTAGATCTTGAGTTTCTTTTATGAAAAAATAAATGGAGACAATTGAATATTTAATTAGATAACTCATCCTTCAAATGCACATATTTTGAAAATTTTAAGATGCAATACTGAAAAAAATTCACAATTAATTAGCATGATAGAAATTCCACAAGTAAAATTAGAAAGTTCCACTGAAAATTAGACAAGATCTATGAAGGATAACAAGGCTCTACACAATATTCATTGATACTTTTTAGTTTTGGTAGAATATTAAGTATCGCAACAAAACCTTGTCTCAGGGACTCACACATAAACATTAAATTGTCTTGAGGTTATTTTTTATTAGCTAATCTAATTATTTGTTATTTCTGAAAAGAGCTATTCTTGTGTTTCTATACCTCATTGAGCTATGTTAATAATGAAAGAATAATGCTTATTCTCTTATGTCACTCAGAATATTGGCAGTGAAAATGAATGAGTATTAATAGTTCTATTTTTCACATGTGAGTGACTGCACTGTGTAGATTTATTTACACACACACACACGCATACACACACACACACACACACACACACACACACACACACACACACACATGCAGGGAGCATCCCAGCCTGGAGTAGTTTGAAATGAGACACAGAGTCAGACTCAGGTGTATGTTTAAAGACTGATGGTCTCTGGATATTCTAGCTCTCTATACTAAATGTTTGTTGATAGATTCTAAAAGGTCCTAAAAACTTTTTTGCTCTTTCTGGATGTTAAAAGCCATTGGTTTAGGCAATTAACACCTGTAGCCTAATCGTGGTTGTGCTGATACAGTTTGGCAGAATTAAATAAAGTAGCCCTTGTTTTATCTCTGCAGGAACTGCGGAGCTCAAACTTCCAGCGTGCTAGTTGATCTCACAGGGACACGTTGGAAAGTGGTTTTAGCTTTTATTTCTAAGTTCTAAAAAGTTTCCTATGAAACTCTCTAAGGAAAAGGGTATCAGGGCCAAAGAAAAAGAGAAATAAGGAAATCTAAGAAAAGCAAGATAAGGAGTTCTAAGAAAAATGGATTAGGAGAATGCTCTCCTCTCTTTGTCTTCAGCATTTGTACATCTTTTAGAATACATGTTCACATGGTAAAAATTTTGTCACAAGTTTATATATAAATTCAAACCACAGATTAAGAAGTTTGCAACAGAGAATGTTTACATGCATATCCATTAGGCATACTTATCTGGCTAAACACTCATTATCTGTCCCAAGGTCAACAGGTTCATAGAGTTAAAGAACATAACTCTATGATTACGTATTAGTGAAGTTTTGTAGAGAAAAACCCAGTCAGTATTTCACCTTCTGTCTTTACACCTATCATAAATTGCTATGTCTCTTTTAATGACCTTTGGATAATGGTTTTACAGCCTTTTGGAATACCTCTGAGTAGTAAATGCCTACTTGCTTTTTAGAGGCAATTGACACATGAAACTAAAGACTGGAAGAGTTCTCATTGCAATTTTGATTATCAGAGTGAACCTAATAAAAGTCCCACTATAAAAGACCTTAAGAAATACTGATATAATTTTAGGAATACTTATGGAATCATCATTAAGAATCAAGAAGTCATCTATTTGTCTATATAGCATCAGTACAAGACAGTACATCTTTGTTGTACTGCAGAGATCTTCTCAGAAGAGTGGGCTAATATCTATTGATTGTTACATATATTTAATAATAACAGGAAAGGCATATAAATAACAGGAATTTTTCCTAAAGAGAATTGTTTCTGGGCATTGCCGAACAGAGCAAATCCATCATCGATTACAATTCAAGGCAGAGTCATCTCAGGATGATCACCTGCTGATTTTTAGCTTCTCATTGGCTACACACACACATAAACACACACACAAACAAACACCTTTTAATGTTTTCTATATCTTGAAAAAACTTTTAAGTTATAAAGACATTTTAAATAAAAGCAAAGGGGCTGGAGAGATGGATGGCTCAGCAGTTAAGAGCACTATTTGTTCTTCCAGAAATCCTAGGTTCAAATTCCAACATTCACATAGTGGTTCACAACCACCTATAATTCTAATCCCAGAGGATATGAAGCACTCTTCTGGCTGCTAAGGGTATTGCATGCACCTGATGTATAGTCATACTACATATAAAACATCCATGCACATAAAATAAAAAGAAATTAAATAAAGAATATCTTTTAAAAACAAAAACAAATAACCTTGTCAATTTATCTATGCACCTAAATTGTTGTACTCATACAAATGTGACTTTGATAACTTAAAGGAGTTACATGGCACGGCACATAGATTATCTTGTTCTCTTAGCACCAATTCTGAGACTGACCAAATTCCCTAGCTGTGTGAAAAGCAGAAATTGAATATTATTCTTAGACTTATTAGTTAATATGTAAATAAGGTGAGGCTTGGCTATTTTCTATAAGTTTGAAGTCAGTCTGGAACAGATCCCAGCGCTAAAACTCTGGGTGCTTGCGCTAACATTGCTATACTTGAGGTAAGGCTGCTTTCATCTGCAGCAAAACAAAAAAAAACTTGTTGTTTAAAAGTACAGAGGTGTAGATAAGATGAATAACTTCCAGTGGTCTGTAGTAACAGTATGCTAGTAGGTTTTGCAGAAGTTAACTAGATACCTCAAAGTATTAGTTAATAAGAATTTAAAATGTTCCCAATACAGAAAAATGATAAGTGTTTGATGGATGGGTGTTCTAGTTATTCTGATCATTGTATTATTATGTTTTTGAAACATCATAATGAACCTCATATACTGATACAATTATTATTGGTCAAGTCAAAGTTGAAACATTTTAAGAATGAAAAATGAATGCTATTAGTTGTTAGTGCTAACAATTACGACAAAACAAAGCATGGTGGGTCATGCTTAACCTCCAGCACTATGGAGCTTAGACAGGAGATCATGGGTAGCCCTGGAATCCATGGTGGAAAAAGAGAACTGACTCTTTAAATTTTCCTCTGATATCCATTCTTGCATAACACACAGTTTAAGACTAGCCTGGGCTGTATAGAAAGGCTCTGTATTATAAAACATAAAATAATAATTAATATATAAATGCAACAATTTTTAATTTCTAAAATTAGAATAACAGTTATGAATGTTGTCATCAGACCAGCACTTTTGAGAATGCTTATAGACACATATTACTAAAATCATGTAAAGCTTATATAAATTCTACTGAGGGGATACAAAAATAAAACAAAATATATATTGAAGAAAATACACTAAACCCTGTTTAGAATAGAAAGAAGGTATGTCAAATCTTAACACTAATAATTCCCTTTTATTTCTAGCCTCACCTCACTTTACCTTAACACGAATTCTACTCCTCTCTTTATAACTAGTGACTTACCAGGAATATTAATAAGCTAAACTCTTTTTTTTGGTTTTTTTTTTTTTGGTTTTTTTTTTTTTTTTTGGTTTTTTGAGACAGGGTTTCTCTGTATAGCCCTGGCTGTCCTGGAACTCACTTTGTAGACCAGGCTGGCCTCGAACTCTTATGTCTAGGGGCTGGAAAAAGAAACACTGAAACTAGTACAAACATAAGAAAGGGAACAAAACATACATCATAAAGTTATGATATATAAATCCAATTTTGGGCACGTGTTTTGAAAAAGAATGCCGACAAAACTTTAGTAATGCTAATTTGAAAATATTATTATTGGCCATGTAGACAGAAAAAGATTTTGAAGAGAAAATATAAATAACCATATGAAAACCAATTAGGTAATTTAAATTATATAAACAAAATCCTAGAAAAAAAATGAGAAAGAAAGAGACACTATGAATGTAATTGTTTAATAAGTAAAGAAAATAGTAACTTAAAATTATAGGCCCTTGAGATAGCTCAGAGGCATTTGGCTTGTGGTTATCCCTGGAATAATCTTGCACAACATACAGACACACACGGTGATAATGGTAATAATGATGAAGTTTAAATTAAGAACAGTAAAAACTCCAATCGAAGAAAACTCAGTACTTCTGGTAAATTCTAGAAACTAAATAGTAAACTTTATTTTTTACAAAAGTTTTCGAAAATTCAAGAGAACAGAAAAAAATTAATTTTAGAGGTTCATATGCAACACCAAAAAAAAAAAAAAAAAGACCAATGACTCCTCTTCTGCTAAAGGAACATCTTTCTGTACTCATAGATCAGAGTCTTGCTCAGCCATCATCAGAGAAGCTTCCATATGAAATAAATTGGAACAAATAATAGACCCACAACTGAACAATGTAAATAAAGTGAGAGATCTTGGGACACTCAGTCTTAGTGGGTTGTCTCCATGAAATCCCTCCCCTTACTGCTCAGAGACAGAAAGATTGTAAGAGCCAGTGGGGATGGAAGTCAACTCATAAACAGTGCCTTCTAGGCACAGCAGGGCTGATGCACATATGAACTCACAGAGATGTGGCAGTGTGAACCAGGCCTGCAAAAGTCTAAGGACAAAAGTGGACACAGGCCTCCATCACTAAACCAGAAGCTATCTCTAATTGACAATTGAACATAAATGGCATCTCACTAAGTATGCAAACCACACATAAGGGCAGGCCAGATGGCCAACAGAAATTGAACTCAATGGTATTTGGGAAGTTTTTGTTTGTTTTGTTTTGTTGTCTTGTGTTGTGTTGTGGGGTTTGTTTCTCATAGTGCTTTGCCTAAGCATTATTTTGTCTCTCCCTTCCTCCCTTCTTCCTCTCTTCCCTCCTTCCCTTGCTTCCTTCCTTTCCTAATAATTTACTTATTTTTTACCTTCTAAATATTCTGCTTATATTTTATGGTTTCCAGTTTTGTGTTTTATGGAATTTCTGTGTGTACCAATGGGAGTGTTGCTGCATTTATTCATGTTTCTTGTGCTTTTATTCTGTTGACTTGTTTTCAGTTTTGCCCCATTCTTGTTCATTTGTTTTTATCATGAACAAAAGGAAGTTATCCCAGGCATATTAGCTTACTGTAATACCCCCAAATCACTTAATATATTATGCCATAGTGTTAAATAGCAGGAGCTATGCTGTCCTCTCAGATATAGAAAATGAACATTCAAGATAAACGTCCCAAGCAAGCTGAAATATAGTAGAATTTTCTCACTTTATAAAGTGGTATCAATAAAAAAAGACCCAGAGCTACCATACTGAGTATTTTCTAAGACCATAAAGAAGAAAACACCAACCTTATCTCTTCTATCCAACATTGTATTACAGGATCTTGATGGATTGATTTGGTAAGAAAAAATGTGATAACATCAAGACTAGAATGGATTTGCAGGTAGTAGAATAGAAAATAAATGATTAACTGAAGGTGACTAAAACCCATCAAAAGTGATAAGGGTTCCTGTCAAGGATACAGAATATATCAAAACAGTAATACTTCTCTATTGTAGCAGGGAGAATTCCAGGACAACATTAAAACATAGTTAAAGTTTCAAAGGAATCAAATACAATTAAACAATTTAGGTGTAATTGACAAGGTGAAATTATTGTACACTGAAAATTAAAAATTTTATTCAAAGAATTTGGAGTTATCTAAATAAATCAAAAGCCATTCAGCTTTTATATCTCATTAAAGTTTTCTTTGAAATTGGTATTTTAATAACTGATATATATTAAAATATGACTGTGCTGAAACTTTAAGAAGTTTGACATTTTAAACTAGCCCTTCAGCTCTTAAGCAGGATTACTAACACTCTCTAACATCTATCTATCCATTTTTTAATTTGTTCGTCTTTATTATTTAATATGCTATTGGGAACACTTTGTCTTTGGCTGTGTCTAGACATACAGATGGTTTTGATAAGTTCACTTGAAAAGGGCTCAGTCCAGGGAAATGGCCAATTTCTTTTTTAAAACTAAGTATATTTTCTTCTGCGGAGTTACACCAGATCATAATGGCTGAATTATCCCCCCTTGTCCTCAGTTTTCTGGAATCATATATCCCACCAATGTGTTGGTCTATTATGTTTAATGTTGAGTGCAGAGAGACTTGACAGGACCCTGCCATTTTGGATAGTGGATGATGGGTCATTTTTAAAGAAAGACCATCAGGTAAAAACCCTGCCAAAAAAACTATTTCCATTATTTCTAAAAGAAAAATTTCATCCTAAATCTAAGCAGAATTTCATTTCTACAGGAAATAGACCTTGCCAAAGAGACTACACAGGAATTATTCCTTGAACTATACATTGGAAAAATCTTTATAGCAAGTAATAGACATTGTGGCCACTAAAGGTATAGCTCCCATTTGTGTGGGAAAGAGCAAAATTTTACGTGGACTGGCTGCTGCCAAGAAGTAAAGGACAGAAAATAACAACAATCATGTCACCATGCCCCTAATTGCAGAGTCAAACATGATTATCTCTTGTTTATCAGACAAGTTCCTGGATTCTACATAGAGAAAGGGTATGCACGGGTCGCCCATTGTTATGTGAGGACAGAAGAACATTTTTATTCATGCATTCATTCAACAAATGGGGAAAGAAATACCTTTGAATGAACCACATATAGAAACTATGAATATTTATCAGAGCAGTTTCTATGGTGTACTAAACAGGGCCATTGAAATCATAAATTTGATGCCCTAGGCTCATGTTAGTAATGGAGGCTAGATAGAAAGATATTTCTGGCTTACACAGACGTGTTTTTGTATGTTTGTATTGTAGAGATTTTTTTTCCATTTTGCAGACATTCAAAAGGAGTTTTATTTCCATTTTTAAGATAAATTGCAAACAGTACATCTTGTGGGCTTCAGTTACAACTCCACGGTAAAAGCAGTTGCCATGCACATACACACTGGACAACTAGATTTTATTTGCAGAATCCACAGTAAAAGGAGAGGAGCAACTCCTGAAATTTGTCCTCTGACCTCCACACATGCACTGTTGTGCAGGTATTAATGGGCATACATAGGCAGCACTAGCTGGAGTGAGTGGGTTATAAGAAAAGGAATGCATGAAGTATGGAGCAGAATGTGTTTGGGAGCATGTTGTGAGAACTGGAGAGGAGAAATGGGGGCTAAATATGAACATATTTCATTGTATATGTGTATGTAACACAGGGCCCCCAATGGAAGAGCTAGAGAAAGTGCCCAAGGAGCTGAAGGGGTCTGCAACCCTATAGATGGAAGAACAATATTGTAGACGCCCACTCGCCAGCAAGAAAGGCGCCACAACAGGATCCTTCTGCAACACGTTTATTTGGGAGAGCATTGACTGCGTAGGCAAAAGACCCCAAGCCCCAGAAATGGCGCTGCTGATATAGGCCTAGGAGAGGCGTGTCTATACCTGATTGGTTATGCTTTCAGTACCTCATTAATAGGCCTTGGGCCAGGCAGTGACTCGGCAAAAAACTCTATGGCACATGCGCACATTGGTTGTTTACCCATATTCATGGGCGTCGGCTTACTGAAACCAGCGCCATCTTGTAATGGCATTTGTGGCTTCCCACACAATATGAACTAACCAGTACCCCCAGAGCTCATTTCTCTAGCTGCATATGTAGCAGAAGATGGCCTAGTCAGCCATCATTAGGAAGAGAGGCCCCTAGGTCTTGCAAACTTTATATGCCCCATTACAGTGGAATGCCAGGGCCAAGAAGTGGGAGTGGGTATGTAGGGGACCAGGGCAGGGGGAAGGTATAGGGAACTTTCAGGATAGCATTTGAAATGTAAATAAAATATCTAATTATAAAAACATGTTTTCATGAGCGCATCCTAGTAAACATTCATAATAGAAACAATACAGAAATGGAGTTTTCATGAATCAGAATATATGTAATTTAAACTGTGAAAATAAATAAATATTAAAGAGTAATACAAATAAAAATTAATTAAGTACAGTTGCAAATATTACAAATCAATTTTAGTTATAATTCTTGATTATGGCTATTTTAGGTATGCTGCCATCCTTACATGACATTAAAATCATCAAAATCTTATCAATCCTTTTTTGTAATGTCCAGTTTATCTAAAATTCTGTATTTACCTTGAATTCACTTGTTGATATCATGTTTCACTTATCAATAAGGTTTAGGAGATTTTGTACATATAATTATAATAAAATTTTCTCCTTTGCAACATGATTATATTTTGCTCTGATTATCATGGTACTTACTTGACAGCAGATGTGTTATCTTCATAATATCAGGTCATGTATTCTTACTGTTAGATTGTTACATTGATTGGATGTAGAATCAACTAAGATACCAACCCTTAGTGTATCTATGAGGGGACTTTTGGGAAGGATTAACTGAGGGGATGACCCTCCTCCAAATGGGCAGTACCTCCCACTAGCTGCCTAGAAATAAAGAGATGTGACGGAAATAGATGCTACTTTTGCTGTCTGCCATCATTCCTTGAGGCTGAGGGCATCTACCCTTCTGCTTCCAAAGCTACCATCCTTCATAGACATCAGAACATCAGCCTTCCAACATTGAAGAATAGAAAGTTTGCAGGAGTCCTCCAGGTGTTCAGTGCCAGAATGGCACTGGTGAGACATCCGGATGTGTGTACTGAGCGATGATAAAATTTTAAGCCTCTTTACCATTGTTGCATCTCTTATTCGCGATCATGCAAGCCAATCTAAACACCCACTTTATAAAACAGTCATTTTATTACAAGTCTTGTTCCTCACAGAACTTTAACTGATGGATATAGTGATTATATATGGTTTGTTTTTCTATTCTCTCTGACTCATGGGTGTCTTTCTTCTACTTTTACTATTCAAACATATGTTGTATGCATAAACTTGATTGAAAAATCCTTAAATTAAATTGATCATTCCACTCAATTTCTAAGAAACAAAGATGTATATATTGCAATAAATTCTGTTTGATCCCTGTTCTGTTTATGCTGACTACATACTACCATGTTGACAAGGAGCCAATATTCTATGAAAAAAATGTAAGAACTTGTCTGAAGATGAGCAGAGATCCAGACTGGAGATAAACACTGGCGCTGTTCAGTTGGAGCTCTAGGTAAATCCTCAGTGTTTTTTTTCAGGATCCATAGTATAAAACAAACAGAATCCACTGTACAAAACAAATAAGGCTCCTAGTATAAAAACACCTTGATTGCTTTATATAAAAACAAAATAATGGAACAGTTCCAAGATGCCCATAAAAAAATACCTGAAAGAAACAACTTAAAAAGAAGAAAGAACTGTTTGGGCTCTTGATTTCATAGGTTGCATAGTAGCCAGCAGGGGATTATAGAGAGTCAGTTCACATGGCAAACAGAAAGGGTGGTCACACAGGGCTTTTTCCTGTTTTTACTTTTTCTGCTTCATGGCACTAGGTTGCATGTAACGACATGCATGTTCAGGCAGCTCTCCGCGCTTTAGTCAGTCCTTTCAGACATACTCAGAAGTGTACATTATTCTCTGACATTTTTTTCCAACCAAATTGGCAGTATTAACTACTTTCACCTAAGTGTTAGAAAACTCACAACCATCATGAAATGGTAAACTTGAAAATAAAAAGTAGCTCTAATTACTCCTTGAGTTATGAGCCTGAGTTTCTTGCGGGACTCTTGAGCACTGGTATTAGTATGATATTATCCAAGGTCAAGTTAGAAGTACTTAGAGCAGTAGTTCCCAACCTTCCAATGCTGTGACCATTTAATACAGATCCTCATGTTACAGTGACCACTAACCGTATAATTATTCTCATTGCTACTTTACAACTGAGATTTGGCTGCTTTATGAATTGTAATGTAAATATCTGCCATGCAGGAGATCTAATATCTGAACTGAAGGGGTCCGTGACCCATAAGTTGAGAATAACTGACTTTGATGGAAAGATCAATTTTTATCAACAAAGAATTAATAATCAGCCCAAATAGAAGACTCTAACAGTACAATCGTTGAAAGCATTTTTGGCAGCTTTAAAGGATGAATTAGTGTTTGAGCTCTATCAAAACAATTGCTGTATTTAATCAGAATATATACCACATCAAAAGAAAAACAAGTGACTGGATGTAACCCATTAGTAAGGAATTTAGGTTGCATGTCCAAGATGTTAGGCTAAACTCTATCAACTAAAAAAAGAAAGCAGTAAGTAACTTACTTTTAAAATTAATTTTGCTAGCATACAAAATACTTGTATAAAAACTGTAATTTTAGTAAATGATAATGTGTAAATTTTTATAAAAGTTGTATATTGGCATATGTCTTAGTTTGGGTTTTATTGCCTTGAATAGACACCATGAGCAAGGCAACTGTCATAAATGCAAGCATTTAATTGGGGCTGACTTATGGTTCAGAGGATTAGGCCATTACCATTGTGGCAGAAACATGGCAGGCATGATACTGAAGAAGGAACTCAAGAGTTCTACATCTCCATCCCAAGGCAGCAGAAGGATACTATATAGTAAATGTATGTTCCAATGGGTGGAACTTTAGCATAGAAGACCTAAAAGTCAACATCCAACAAGGCCATATCGATTCTAACAAGACCATACCTTCTAATAATGCTATTCCCTGTGAGCCAGGCATTCAAACACACGAGTCTATGGGGAGCATTTTAAAATGTAGGAACTGCTTTACCATGTCTATTACCTATTGATAATTTATATATTTATATTTGGTATATAAGATTAACTTACTATATAAAATAAGTTAGTTAAAAATGGAAAAAGAAAATTAGAAAAGTAAGGGGAAAAAAAGGCCTAGTAGTTTAATGACTTTAATCCTAGCACAGGGAGGCAGAGGTAAGTGGATTCTCGGAGGTTGAAGCAAGCCTAGTCTATAGAGCAAGTTCTAGGCCAGCCTCAGAAAAATGGCAAGACCCTGTCTCAAAAAAAAAAAAAAGTAGAAAAAATAATGCAAGATCCTAAAAATGTAGAAGCCATATAAGAAATTTAAAGTCAAATTCAAAATCTTTAAATAAAATTAATATGTCAAAAAAAGAATAAGGTAAGAAATGTGTGTGATAAAATACCTTAAGGTATTTTGGTATGATAAAAACAGTTTCAAAACATAAGTAATAAATAACACTTTTAAATCACTTATAAAAATCTAGAAGAGTACTTATCTTAAACTTTAACAAAACACCACCACAATGGAAAAGCAAAGACCAATTTAGTATTAAATATAATATAACAAATAATGTACTTGGTTGTACATTTTATTATATAAGTAAAGTACAAAATTTATTAATTTCTAAGCAATATATTCCTATAATTCATCAAAGTATGTAAAAGAGGAAAAAACAGTATTGAAAATAACCTACTATATTTAGACAAATTAGAAAATTCAATGTGACTGAAAGAATTGCAAAGAGAGCAGATAAGGAAATATAAGTATCACATGCTTATATTTATAGAGATAATATATTCATATTGTATACATTTATATGTACGTACATAAGAAGTCTGATGGACTTCTTACTTCCCCCATCTGTTGTGTGGAAATGTTCTCTGTGGTAAAACTTTCCATCTTGGAGGGAAGCTTCTTAAGACTCTGGATGTCCTAAAGAAAGCTAAGCAGTCTGTATTTCAGGGAAGACAGAATATATATTCTCTCTTTAAGACTGGGGAGCTTAGCCGGGCGTGGTGGCACACGCCTTTAATCCCAGCACTTGGGAGGCAGAGGCAGGTGGATTTCTGAGTTCGAGGTCAGCCTGGTCTACAAAGTGAGTTCCAAGACAGCCAGGGCTATACAGAGAAACCCTGTCTCAAAAAAACAAAAACAAAAACAAACAAACAAAATTAAGACTGAAGACTGGGGAGCTTAGGCTTCTTAAAACTCAGAAAACAAATAATTCAGAATCTTCAGGAAGTCCTTGAAACTCTCTAGGTGCACTAGGCTCTTCCATCTATATGTTCACATAGACAGTAAGGAACGATACTCTTAGACAAGCTGAGCTGCCTATAAGAGGTCTCTCAGTCGAGGTGCCTGGAAGAACACAACAGCCAAGCTGCCCAGAAGAGACAGCCAAAAGAGTCTGTCAAGCTGCTTGAAAGTTGTAGAGTAAGTTTCAGGATCCAAGCTTTCATGAGTTGTCAGCTGTGCGATGATTGAAGATATCTTTGAGTCAGTTCTGCTTCTGGACGTAACCCCCTACCCATACTCCTGTAAGTAACCCCAACAAACTCATTGGTTTACTGAGTTAAACTTTGGTGGCAGCGTTACTTGGATCTGCCATCAGTTTCCTATCTGGAGTGATCAGATATTCCTTCTCATCTTCTCAGAAAATAGTGTCACAAAACTCCCTATATACCTAAGAAGTTATGGAATATGCCAGGCCAAATTCCAAGAGTGTGCTTATAGCTGCAAACTGTAAGCATTCTTTTAAAGTCAGAACAGCTCCTATGTTATGAATTGGGATTTAGAGAAATCAGCCAACAAATTATATCAACTGAAAGATGGGAGACATAACTATTAAAAGCATGAGATTAATTTTTCTCCCTGATAGACTTATTTGTATGCTTGAAAAGATATTAGACAACTAGTGTAGAAATATTGGTAACAGCTGAAACTTTTATTGGGTTGCTTAGAAAATCAATATAGAAAATACAATAGTTTTGCTATAATCAAGTAGTAAGTGGAAAAGACTCCATTTACAACAATGTAAAGATCCATTTAAATATATATATAAATAAATTTTGTAGAAATATATGAGACCTGTCTTAAAAATCTATCTTGCTGCTGAACAGTCATAGCACATGCCTTTAATCTCAGCATTTGGGAGGCAGAGGATTTCTGAGTTCAGGGCCAGCCTGGTCTACAGAGTGAGCTCCAGGACAGTCAGGGCTACACAGAGAAACCCTGCCTAAAAAATCCTGAAAAAAAATCTATTTTGCTGATACCTAATAAGATCATGAAGAAACTATGACCAAATACGTTATAGTTTCTGTCCCTGGTATCAATGTATTCTTGGAATTTTGCATGCTCTCTTTCATTGGATATCCATATATTTATGAATTATACAAAAAGTACATTACTACATGAAAGCCTGTACTTTTCAAGACACAAATAACATGACTTAAGTATAAGTAAAATTCATGGGAACTTAGCACATTATTGTGGCTCCACAGTTGTCAATGGAAAAGCAAGTACTTTCTAGTCTGAGATGGGAAATTATGCTGTTCAGGTGCTCAAAAACAATTAACATACAACAACAATATCAATATATAGGAGGAAAAAATACCCAATATTGTCGAGGTGCATCAAAATTCAGATATAAGCCTGCCAAAGAGAATGTAGGTGGGGGGAAAAAAGCAAAAACAAAACAAAATACAAGCAAACAAACCTAGCATAGTCTTTAATAACAATCTATCAATATTTGCCCCTAAAGGCCAGTGTAGTAGTCACCAATCATTAGTGAAACTTCTCTTTTAAAGAGACAGAGACTCCAAAAGAAAACCACAACTAACTAAAAGGCAGAGATTTGGAGCCCAGTCCCAGTGGATTTATCTACAAAACATTTCCACACCTAAGGCTCAGAAAACAATTCTGAGAAGGGGACAGAAAGATTATAAAGATGAGAGGATCAGAGAATTTGCTGTGAGAACATTTTTCAGTATGTATTTTTACCATTAGGTGGCAATACTGTCTCTGTTATTCACAAAAGTAAACCTAGCATCCACCAATCTACTTGAAGAGTCCATGTTTATTTTGGCTTCTGTTCTTTACTTTTGTTTGACAATGTTTTTTGTATGAATTCCAGGCTGGCCTTGAATGCAAGATAGATCCACTTGCCTCTTCCTCCCAAGTGCTGGCATCAGATGTATGTACTATTGTGCCTGGATAAAAATCTTTTTGTTTTAATGATGTCCCACAGAGTAACAAAGTTGTCAAATCGTTGATCTAAAACATACAGAAGAGATGAAGAATTGTATGCCTAGAATAATGAAATCATCATAGTTCACTTGATTTTATATATATATACATGTACAGAACAGTAAGAACAAACACATAGATTGGCATGATGGTACATTCCTGGCATCTTGGCTATTGAGTTGAAAGTGGGGGGATCCTAAGCTCAGGGCCAGCCTAGCTGGCCCTCATTCAAAAGTCATAAAAATGCTAACACGCACAAACAGAAACGTTCATAGATTGCAACATTCTGGATAAACTTAATTCTTTACCTCAGCCCCCTCCTCTCTTTTTTACCTTTATGTGTTATCTGCATTTACTTGTTAGTGTGTTTATCGCTTTCTTTGATATTCCCCACGCACATTTTTCTGGCAACTAGGTAGCCTATTCGAAACCAATGACAAACACTGTGCAACATCAATTCAGATTTACATTCCAAGGATTAGTAGTTTTCAGTTTGGTGGTAGTTGATTATATGTTTTCAAAAAATGAGCTTTTATCTGAATCAATGTGTGCATATGGACACACACACGCACACACACACACATACACATGGGGGAGGGTTAAAGGTTACATTTTTATTTAGTGTCTGCTGAAGTAAAAGCAGAGTAATTAATAAGGTATAGTGGTTCTCTGCTATTATTAAAAAAAATAACCTGTTTAGATTCACTATGAACATAGAAAATATTGAAGCATGGCTCTTATTAATATGGAATAGTGTGACTAATATTACTAATCAGATTATTTATAATACTGATAGCACAAGCCTATAGGCATAGGTATTATCTAGTGGTGTAGGAAATTTATATCTCAGACACTGGCAGAAACTTGAGCTTTTATTCTGAGAAGCCGAAGCTATGCTCAGTGCTATAGCTCCTGAGGGTGTTAGAACACTGCCTGACATAGGGCAGATACCCAGTGAAGGCTGGGGATGAGATACATAGGAGAATATGAGGCTCCCATTTCTACAGGAATGTAAGATTTAGAGAATATGCTCTTTGAATTCAGAACTAGATTTGTTTTTTACCCCAAACTCTACTTTATTGGGATTCAGAACATGGTCCAAGAATGGGCTCATGTGAGGAAACTTCTTTCTTTATTTGTTTATAGTTTAATTATTATTATTTTTAATTGATCATACCATTCGTTTATATCTCAAATGATATCCAGCTTCCTAATTACCCCTCCACAACTCCCCCCATATCTGCCCTCTCCTCTCTCCCCTTTGCCTCTAAGAGGGTGCTCCCTCAACTACTCACCCTTTCCCACCCCACTGCTCCAGCATTCCCCTATGCTAGGGCATCAAGCCTCCACAGAATCAAAGCCCTCCCCTCCCATTCATGTCAGACAAGGCTAGCCCCTGCTACATATGTATTTGGAGCCATGAATCCCTCCTTGTACACTCCTTGGTTGGTGGTGTAGTCCCTGGGAGCACTGGGTTGTCTAGTTGTTGTTCTTCCTATGGGGTTGCAATCCCCCTCCACTCCTGCCAGTTCCCCCACCAGGGTCCCTGAGATCAGTCTGATGGTTGGCTCCTAGCAACTCAGCTATTAAAAACAATGACCATGAAATTTACAGGCAAATGGATGGAACTAGAAAATATCATCCTGGCTGGGCGTGGTGGTGTACGCCTGTAATCCCAGCACTTGGGAGGCAGAGGCAGGAGGATTTCTGAGTTCGAGGCCAGCCTGGTCTACAAAGTGAGTTTTAGGACAGCCAAGGCTACATAGAGAAACTCTGTCTCAAAAACAAAAAAAAAAAAGAAAGAAAGAAAGAAAGGAAGGAAGGAAGGAAGGAAGGAAGGAAGGAAGGAAGGAAGGAAGGAAGGAAGAAAGAAAGAAAGAAAGAAAGAAAGAAAGAAAGAAAGAAAGAAAGAAAAGAGAGAAAGAAAGAAAAGAGAGAAAGAAAGAAAAGAGAGAAAGAAAGAAGAAAGAAAACATCATCCTGAGTGAGGTAAATGAGACACAAAAGACCACACATGGTATGCACTCACAGATAAGTGGATATTAGCCCCAAAGCTCACAACCCACAAACTATATGGAACTTAGAAGGAAGGAAGACCATCGTGTGGATGCTTAAGTTCTGCGCTGAGCAGGAAACAGGATGCTTGTGGGAGATGGGGGGTGGGGGGAGAACCTGGGAGGGAGAGAGATGAAGGGAAGGAAACAAAGAAGACAGTATCAGGAACTGGAGGGGACAGGAGAGAGGTACAAAGGGTCAGGAAATTAAATAAAAGTATGTAGCAGTAGGAAATGGGGAACTGGAGATAGCCTCTGCAGGGTCCCAGACTCCAGGAAAACATGCTTCTCCCAGGACCCAATGGGGAGAGGAGACCTGTAGAGACCACCTCCAGTTGAAGGATGGGGCCAACCACCCATCTCAAAATTTTTAACCCAGAAATGTTCATGTCCAAAGGAAGAACAGGGACAAAAAAAAAAAAAAAAAAATGGAGCAGAGACTGAAGGAAGGGCCCCACCTGGGGAATCTATTCTGCCTGTAGACATCAATCCTGACACTGTTGACATTGACAAGAGGCACCTGCTGACAGGAACCTGATGTGTCTGTTCCTTGAGAGGCTGGCCCAGCAACTGACCAATGCAGAACTAGATTTGTAATCCAGGCTGAGATACATGCTCACTGTGGACATTAAGCAATACAATAGCTTTACTTAATTTTAAACTGCCAGCATTTATTCGTTATTAACATTAATTGAGATTTAATGTCCTCATAGTCAGGGCTAAAGGAAAGAATGTATTTACCTTCCATATAAGGTCTAGAGAAATCAAGATGAAACTAAGCTGGATGCTTCCTTCTTGCTTGCATGTATATCTGGTGCGGCATGATGCTATGCAGGCTACTGCAGGTCATGCAATCCTTGGTGTTCTTAATCAGATAGGAACCCTGTGAATTATAATACCAATATGTTCCATTAGTAAAACACTCCTAAGAAGGTAGACATGTTCCCAGATAAAACTTGAAGCTTACCCTAGAAGTGGATATGGCTAATATAGTAAACCTAATCCAGACCCGTGATTGAAGAGATCTACGGGCCCGATGCTTAGCTGAACTGACATAGCATAAAACCTTCTTCCAAAGTTTATTCTCAGCCTTAATCAGAGCATCTTTTCCTTGCTGTGAATAGAGGTAAATCCAAAGATCTATGGCTGCACAAGATGATGAGAATAAAGATCAAGACTAAACAAAACTTTTACACTTCTCCCTAAGGCTCAAGAAATGTTGCAGAAGAAGAAATAGAACACAAGAGGCAACAGATGGGGAGAGAAGCTTCAAATGCTATCATCTAGGCATGATATGATCATGGCAATCATGAACTCACAACATATGTTACTGCTTTCACTGTGCCCACACAATCTGGGCCCTCTCAACAGTTAGAAATGAATGGATAGTGGGCTAATGGGCTATCACTCACATGTGATGTATTGGCACCTAGCACTCTGAGAGAGGAAAAAGCATAGAATACAGTTCTATCTATACCTACTGGTGAGTCCACAAGGCTCTGATGGTTGGTTCCAAACCCAAAGTAGCACACATGACCCTCATTAAACTCTATGGCACATTAAACAAAACATGAAGAACCAATATAAGATAGTGATTTGTAAGGAAGGAGGGCTGAGTGATACATTATTATTAAAGCAAATTGGGGGAGGAAGAAGGCATTATATAGAAACATGAAACTGGCAAAGATCAAAATTTTATTAATTAAAAAAAAGGCATATGTAGAACACTAGCATTGAGTCACAATTATTGCGATTTGTTTATCTGAAAGACATTAAAGGAATGATTGTGGTTGCTAGTGAGTCCAGTCCCAAGTCATCATGATCTTAGGCCCTGTCCACCTTGCCTTGTGCCCCATGTATATTAACATCTCCAATACTGGATCTGCAAATCTAGCTTTCATGTTGTTTATTTGAGGGCAAGCACAGCTGGCTACAGTTAGAAAGATAGTCTCCCATTCAATGAATCCACACATGGAGCTAAATATCCACTCTTTGCCTCTCACCTTCATAATCAGGAAGTAACAGGCATGATTATAAGTTAACCTCTGTGACTTCCATTCCTGGTAAAGAGACCTATGATAGTGGAAGTCACCCATGGATAGGAAGTGAGCCATTCCTTGGTATAATTAAATTATATTGGTGAAACCTTTATATCTGTGATGACAGATGGGAGAAAGTGGCTTCAAGCAGTAGCAAATGCTCTTCTGATGGCTTACAGTGACAATGTGCTGTTTTATGGAGTGATACCTGAGGAAGAGCAGACCCTTAGGAGCTTTGGGCTTCGATCCTGAAAGAAGAGAAGGAATCCTGACAAGAACTACCAAGTTCAAAGAGAATTTCTCTGAGTCTAAAGTGAAACTGAAGTCTCCACTCATAGAAACTGCACGAGTAACACAAGGAAGAATAGTTAGATATAAGATTTCTATATGATGAAAACAACCACCTAATGAAGGCACTGCTAAGAAGTTTGTGAGGTAGCATGTGCCTAACCTAGGCAACATAGATATCACCTTATACAAAAGCATCTCTTCAAAATTAAAGCCAAAGGCTAAACTGGGAACAAAATGTCTAAACTGAAATTTGATCCTTGATGTCCAGTGAATGGATAAATGAGAGAATACCATCCCCCAAGGAGAGTAATTATAATCACACAGCTGAAAAATCTCCCTGCTCCCTGGATCATGGCAATGCATTTTACAAGTTGAACACCCTGCTATAATGTGGCTTCAAGTGTCAATCAGTCCCCTGGGATGATAATTACAGGCATCAATAAAGTCTGGAATTTCTGTTTGATTTTGAGTCATATTTCCCATTGAAAGAGAGTAGTCTGGAATTTTCTGGAAGCCAAGATGTTTCTTGTACTGGCTAGTGGTACTAAGGCTATTTAGATATTTGTGATTTCAAAGGAAGTAAGAATATATTTCACAAGCATAGCATATATTATATTTTCACTTCCCCTCCTAACATGAAAGAGTCAGCAAATAGTGAGATACAATTTTGCTGGAAAGGTGTTTGTCAGATGGTTTCTTGAGGGGCAATGCTCCATCAGTCAACAGTATTCTGATGGTTCTGCATGGGTTAGTTTAACATTATTCTCAAAATATGCCTAACAAAAGCTAAAAAGTAAATATTTTGTAAGTGCCAGCTCAAACACTATATTAAAACTTTCCTCTTTAATTAGGGACTATTTTAATTTGTTTTTTTTATAGTACATTCATGTTTTTAAAATATAAGAACTAAAAAGAAGATAAAAATTCCAAATCAGCAGAGACCTCTCTCTGATCTAAAACTAAACCACCACCACCCCATGTCTATACTGTAGAAAATGTTTAAACAGATAATATAATTTATTTCCTAAACTAAATCTGTTATTATGGCCATTAAGTAGGAAGGAAAAAAGTCCAATGTATAGATTTTTCCAAATTTATGATGCTGATAATCTCTGAATTTAGAATTCGTGTATGACCCAGCTGTACAGTGTCTATCCATGCTGAATACTGCAGAGCCTAAGTATGCAACAAAACTGAGACAACACAGGGCATTTATTTATTTTGTAGTTAGATTTCTAAAAATAAATAATACAGCCATGGGGCTTAAAATGGTAAGTTTTACTCCATCACCAAAATAATACTGTCGTGGTTAGTATTGTCAGCTTAATAGAACTGAGGCTCATCTGGGAAGTGGACCTCTGAGCATGTGTGAGCAGTTACCTTGATTGCATGAATCGAGTAGGCAATACCCACCACTATGGGCGGCACCATTCCCTAGGCAGGGCATCCTAGACTATGCAAGTAGAGAAAGTGAAGTGAAGTGATCAGCACACTTATATTTGTGGTCTGTTCCTGACTGTGAATGTGGTGTGCCCACCTTCAGCCTTCCCCTGCCTTGACTTCCTGCCATGTTAGACTATCACTTTGGATTGTAAGCTAAAATAAACCCTTTCTCTTTCATCTTGCTTTTTTCAGAGTAATTTTTGTAGCAACAAGAAAGCAAATAACATAATATTTTTCTAAAATAAGATAAATACCATTATATTTTTAAAATTTCTGCAAAAATTATGTGTTTGTATACAGATATATTTTTGAAAGTTTTTTTCACAACTGAACATTTAAACACTGCTTTCAGTCTTTGTATTTTTGTTAAGCAATATATTCTTGGAGATTATTCCATATTAATGCAACAATCTAAATTTACCTCTATTTGGATATTTTCAATTTACTACTAGGAAAAACTGTCTTTTTCTCAGAAGTACCAAGACTTCCTTTCTCAAGTTATCAATATCATAAGAGGAAAAAAAGCATTCTCTTTCCCCCATACTTTGGTGTAAAACTTTAATTTTACAGACAGAAGCAGTAAGACAAAGCAAGCCAGAAACCAACTAAAACACTGATAATTTTCAAATTAAAACTCTATTGGGGGTTAGGACTGTAATTTCCCATTTCCAATTGTTTTGTGAACGTTTTTCATCTCTAGCCCTTCACAATAAATGCCTCAAATTGCAAAATTTTCAATTAATTAACAGAGTTGTATGTGATTAAAAACCTTCACTGCTATCTCTTCTACAGCAACCTTTTGTCATATTCAGCATAAAACAATAAGGAAATCTTCAATTCACATCATATTTCTTCTATTCAGTATGTGTCTATCTGTATACATATATAAAATTCCACATCCAATAATTTGAATAACCAGAGCCCTACGTGGTCAAATTTGGTTTCCTCTTCCTTTTTCTGATTCTTATTCATATTACTCATATGGCTGGAATGTTTGGATTGTGAACTTAAATCAGTTGGTAAAATTTATAGTGTGACCTCTCTTACCGTCATCTCTCAAAAATGTTCTTATTCTTGCCTAGCTCAGTTTTTATTCTCTGTTACTGCCCCCACAGTTTTTTCTCCTTGTCTATTTTAGAATCCCAGGAACCAAGAAAAGTTTAAAAAATTATTTTTCATAAAAGGTATCCACAAAGACTGATAAGGCTTCTTACTGCCTTTTAAGCTGGTGAGCAAATTTTCTGTCTATCATTCTCTGAGAATGGGGCAATTACAAATCCTTGTTTTGTGTTGGGAGCAACCTTAACTGAACATTAACTGCCTTGTCAGCCATAAGTGCTTACTGGCACAAAGTCCTGGCCTCTGTGGGAAAGTACTAGCCCAGTTGAGAACACTTGGCCTCTGTGGGAAAGTACTGGCCCAGTTAAGAACAAATCATTATAGATCTTGAGAACAGGTTCCTAGCAACCCCCAGTTGAGAACAAATAGCTATAGATCTTGAGAATAGGTACCTAGCAACCCATTCTGTTTTGTTCCTCCTTCTGAACTTTTTACCCAGCCAATATCCTGTTCTTGAGAACAGGTGCATTTCCCAGGGACAAAGCAATCCCACTTCACCCCCTTTATCCCATATCCTGCTTTTATGAGTGTATAGCCTGTGTGGGAAAAATAAAAATTTGTCAGCTTGATCAGACCTCCTGACTTGCTGTCTGTCTTTGCATCTCTTGTCCCTCCATTCTCTTCCAGGTGATCCCCCAGTCCCTGTCGACCATCCCAAGGGCTGGGACAGTTTTGAGTGTCCCACCATCTTATTTCCTAAGCCTTTGAGACACTGAGATTCAAAGGTAGGCTCAACAGGATGTTTTCCAAGTGTTATGACATTCTATTTGCTCCTCATTCCCTAGAGGTTTCTACCAATTTATGAGCCAATATTTGCATTTTTTTAAAGAAAAAAATAGTATTATATGCTTTTCCAACATGTTTAGGAGATTGAATGAAGGTTCTATTTTTAGTCCAATGGTTACATAACATGGCTAGAATATGTTTAGGCTTTTCTTCAATAACATGTTAACCCTTCTATTATAAGATGAAGTTTTACTTTCTAAAAACATCACCATCTTGTCCCCTTTTAAGCCAAAGACAAAATTATAAATACTACTCATTAGGCAATGATGGAGGGATAAAGAAATAAGGTGATTAATAGTGATGAAGAATCTTTAATGGCACCAAGGAAGAGTTAGGATTTGAAGTCAGAGAGGCCTGTGATTTGGACAAGACTTTACATCATGTCCTTCAGACTTTCAAAAAGGCATTTAAATTTTCATTCACAGTAGTAGAACCTATCCCACCAGTTTTTTGTTTGGTTGTTTTTTGTTTTGTTTTGTTTTTTTGTTTTTTAGGACCACACAAACCACCTGGAGTGATGTGCACATGTAATTCTGCCAACTCCAGAGACTGAGATGGGTGGACCACTTGAGACCAAGAGGTAGAGACTATCCTTGATAATACAATGTGATGCATCTAAACAATTAAATGGAATTGGTTACAAACAATTACTTTAAAACTCACTTGTGTTAATTTAGTTACCCATTTGCGAGTTCATGAACATTTGAGGATTGTGGAGGAAAATTCACAACCACTAAGAGGCAGTAGCACCAGGGGCTTTAGTGAACAGTGCTCAACAGGTTGCACTGAAAGTGAAGCCCTTCTCAGCCATCATTCCAGACCACAATTGGTCAGAAAGAGAGAAAATTAACCCCATCCTTAAGTGGATAGATGAGGTTGTCCTCCAGCAAGAAAGGATAATTTTTGAGCCAGAATTGTACAGAATAGCAGGACATGAATTATTCTATAGCCCATTGTTTACCTGAGACATAGTTATAATGGTTAGTTTTGGTTGTCCACTTGACACAACAGATAATCACCTGAAAGTGTGTCTAGAGCAGGTTGTCTGTGGGGATTTGTCTTGATTACATACATTAATGTGGAAAATCCAGCCCAAAGATGGACAGACCACACCATTTTCTGGGATTGAGTCCCAAACTGCATTTAAAAATGAGTAAGTGAGCTGAGTATATGCATGCATACTTTGTCCTACTGCTTTCTAGTCTTGGCTGTGGATGTGATGTAACCCATCCTTTGGAGTTCCTGATGATGTAACTTCTCTGTATGTAATGAACAATAGCTTAGAGCTGTGAACTAAAATAAAGCTCTCCTCTCCTAAGTTGCTTTTCTCAAATATTTTCTCACAGCAACAGGAAATGAAACTATGGCATACATCTAGTAGACATTGTATACATTTTTAAGTAGAATAAAATGAAGGTAGTATGTAAATAGCTAAAGATATGTTAGCTTGGGCTATATGTTTAACAACTGAATATATTGAAGAGTTAAGTTTGATGCTGGCAAGATAGGAGCTAATGATTCTTGACTGAAGTGAAGATAAAAACATAGGAGCCTTTATATAGAAAAAAAAATCTCTTCAAGTCAGAGCTTAACTATCTGATATGTACTGAATGTCTGGGGCATGCTGGTGTCCCAGTGACAGATGTTGTAAACCATTTCATCTATGTTCTACAGTGCTCAGTGGCTCACATTCTGAATGTAATTATCATGCTAGGAAAATGTATATTTGCCCAACTCTGACCTCTTTATTGACTTGTACTGATGCCTAAAATGATTGCAAATATATTTGTAAACATTTTTTTTGTGTTTTTTTTTAATATTTTTATTACATATTTTCCTCAATTACATTTCCAATACTATCCCAAAAGTCCCCCATAGCGCCCCCCACTTCCCTACCCACCCATTCCCATTCTTTTGGCCCTGGCATTCCCCTATATTGGGGCATATAAAGTTTGCAAGTCCAATGGGCCTCTCTTTCCATTGATGGCTGACTAGGCCATCTTTCAATACATATGCAGCTAGAGACAAGAGCTCCAGGGTTCTGGTTAGTACATCATGTTGTTCCAACAATAGGGTTGCAGATCCCTTTAGCTCCTTGGGTACTTTCTCTAGCTTCTCCATTGGGAGCCCTGTGATACATCCAATAGCTGACTGTGAACATCCACTCCTGTGTTTGCTAGGCCCCGGCATCGTCTCACAAGAGACAACTATATTTGGGTCCTTTCAGCAAGATCTTACTAGTGTATGCAATGGTGTCAGCGTTTAGAAGCTGATTATGGGACGGATCCCTGGATACAGCAGTCTCTAAATGGTCCATCCTTTCATCACAGCTACGAACTTTGTCTCTGTAACTCCTTCCCTGGGTGTTTTGTTCCCAATTCTAAGAAGGTGCACAGTGTCCACACTTTGGTCTTCATTCTTCTTGAGTTTCATGCGTTTATCAAATTGTATCTTATATCTTGGGTATCCTAAGTTTTGGGCTAATATCCACTTATCAATGAATACATATTGTGTGAGTTCTTTTGTGATTGTGTTACTTCACTCAAGATGATGCCCTCCAGGTCCATCCATTTGGCTAGGAATTTCATAAATTCATTCTTTTTAATAGCTGAGTAGTACTCCATTGTGTAAATGTACCATAATTTCTGTATCCATTCCTCTGTTGAGGGACATCTGGGTTCTTTCCAGCTTCTGGCTATTATAAATAGGGCTGCTATGAACATAGTGGAGCATGTGTCCTTTTTACCAGTTGGGACATCTTCTGGATATATGCCCAGGAGAGGTATTGCTGGATCCTCCAGTAGTACTATGTCCAATTTTCTGAGGAACCGCCAGACTGATTTCCAGAGTGGTTGTACAAGCTTGCAATCCCACCAACAATGGAGGAGTGTTCCTCTTTCTCCACATCCTCGCCAGCATCTGCTGTCACCTGAATTTTTGATCTTAGCCATTCTGACTGGTGTGAGGTGGAATCTCAGGGTTGTTTTGATTTGCATTTCCCTGATGATTAAGGATGTTGAACATTTTTTCAGGTGCTTCTCTGCCATTCGGTATTCCTCAGGTGAGAATTCTTTGTTCAGTTCTGAGCCCCATTTTTTAATGGGGTTATTTGACTTTCTGGAGTCCACCTTCTTGAGTTCTTTATATATATTGGATATTAGTCCCTTATCTGATTTAGGATACGTAAAGATCCTTTCCCAATCTGTTGGTGGTTTTTTTATCTTATTGATGGTGTCTTTAGCCTTGCAGAAGCTTTGTAGTTTCATGAGGTCCCACTTGTCAATTCTCGATCTTACAGCACAAGCCATTACTGTTCTATTCAGGAATTTTTCCCCTGTGCCCATATCTTCAAGGCTTTTCCCCACTTTCTCCTCTATAAGTTTCAGTGTCTCTGGTTTTATGTGAAGTTCCTTGATCCACTTAGACTTGACCTTAGTACAAGGAGATAGGAATGGATCGATTCGCATTCTTCTACATGTTAACAACCAGTTGTGCCAGCACCATTTGTTGAAAATGCTGTCTTTCTTCCACTGGATGTTTTTAGCTCCCTTGTCGAAGATCAAGTGACCATAGGTGTGTGGGTTCATTTCTGGGTCTTCAATTCTATTCCATTGGTCTATTTGTCTGTCACTATACCAGTACCATGCAGTTTTTATCACAATTGCTCTGTAGTAGAGCTTTAGGTCCGGCATGGTGATTCCACCAGAGGTTCTTTTATCCTTGAGAAGAGTTTTTGCTATCCTAGGTTTTTTGTTATTCCAGATGAATTTGCAGATTGCACTTTCTAATTCGTTGAAGAATTGATTTGGAATTTTGATGGGGATTGCATTGAATCTGTAGATTGCTTTTGGCAAGATAGCCATTTTTACAATGTTGATCCTGCCAATCCATGAGCATGGGAGATCTTTCCATCTTCTGAGATCTTCTAGAATTTCTTTCTTCAGAGACTTGAAGTTTTTATTATACAGATCTTTCACTTCCTTAGTTAGAGTCACGCCAAGATATTTTATATTATTTGTGACTATTGAGAAGGGTGTTGTTTCCCTAATTTCTTTCTCAGCCTGTTTATTCTTTGTGTAGAGAAAGGCCATTGATTTGTTTGAGTTAATTTTATATCCAGCTACTTCACCGAAGCTGTTTATCAGGCTTAGGAGTTCTCTGGTGGAATTTTTAGGGTCACTTATATATACTATCATATCATCTGCAAAAAGTGATATTTTGACTTCATCTTTTCCAATTTGTATCCCTTTGATCTCCTTTTGTTGTCGAATTGCTCTGGCTAGGACTTCAAGTACAATGTTGAATAGGTATGGAGAAAGTGGACAGCCTTGTCTAGTCCCTGATTTTAGAGGGATTGCTTCAAGCTTCTCACCATTTACTTTGATGTTGGCTACTGGTTTGCTGTAGATTGCTTTTATCATGTTTAGGTATGGGCCTTGAATTCCTGATCTTTCCAAGACTTTTATCATGAATGGGTGTTGGATCTTGTCAAATGCTTTTTCCGCATCTAACGAGATGACCATGTGGTTTTTGTCTTTGAGTTTGTTTATATACTGGATTACGTTGATGGATTTCCGTATATTGAACCATCCCTGCATCCCTGGGATGAAACCCACTTGGTCAGGATGGATGATTGTTTTGATGTGTTCTTGGATTCGGTTAGCAAGAATTTTATTGAGGATTTTTGCATCAATATTCATAAGGGATATTGGTCTGAAGTTTTCTATCTTTGTTGGGTCTTTTTGTGGTTTAGGTATCAGAGTAATTGTGGCTTCATAGAATGAGTTGGGTAGAGTACCTTCTGTTTCTATTTTGTGGAATAGTTTGTGAAGAACTGGGATTAGATCTTCTTTGAAGGTCTGATAGAACTCTGCACTAAACCCATCTGGTCCTGGGCTTTTTTTGGTTGGGAGACTATTAATGACTGCTTCTATTTCTTTGGGGGATATAGGGCTGTTTAGATCATTAACCTGATCTTGATTCAACTTTGGTACCTGGTATCTGTCTAGGAACTTCTCCATTTCATCCAGGTTCTCCAGTTTTGTTGAGTATAGCCTTTGGTAGAAGGATCTGATGGTGTTTTGGATGTCTTCAGGATCTGTTGTTATGTCTCCTTTTTCATTTCTGATTTTGTTAATTAGGATGCTTTCCCTGTGCCCTCTAGTGAGTCTGGCTAAGGGTTTATCTATCTTGTTGATTTTCTCAAAGAACCAGCTCCTTGATTGGTTGATTCTTTGAATAGTTTTTCTTGTTTCCACTTGGTTGATTTCACCCCTGAGTTTGATTATTTCCTGCCGTCTACTCCTCTTGGGTGAATTTGCTTCCTTTTGTTCTAGTGCTTTTAGGTGTGTTGTCAAGCTGCTAATGTGTGCTCTCTCTAGTTTCCTTTTGGAGGCACTCAGAGCTATGAGTTTTCCTCTTAAAAATGCTTTCATTGCGTCCCATAAGTTTGGGTATGTTGTGGCTTCATTTTCATTGAACTCTAAAAAGTCCTTAATTTCTTTCTTTATTCCTTCCTTGACCAAGGTATCATTGAGAAGAGTGTTGTTCAGTTTCCAAGTGAAGGTTGGCTTTCTATTATTTATTTTGTTATTGAAGATCAGCCTTAGTCCATGGTGATCTGATAGGATGCATGGGACAATTTCAATATTTTTATATCTGTTGAGGCCTATTTTGTGACCAATTATGTGGTCAATTTTGGAGAAGGTACCATGAGGTGCTGAGAAGAAGGTATATCCTTTTGTTTTAGGATAGAATGTTCTGTAGATATCTGCCAGATCCATTTGATTCATAATTTCTGTTAGTTTCACTGTGTCCCTGTTTAGTTTCTGTTTCCATGATCTGTCCATTGGTGAAAGTGGTGTGTTGAAGTCTCCCACTATTATTGTATGAGGTGCAATGTGTGCTTTGAGCTTTACTAAAGTTTCTTTAATGAATGTGGCTGCCTTTGTATTTGGAGCATAGATATTCAGGATTGATAGTTCCTTTGGAGGATTTTACCTTTGATGAGTATGAAGTGTCCCTCCCTGTCTTTTTTAATGACTTTGGGTTGGAAGTCAATCTTATCAGATATTAGAATGGCTACTCCAGCTTGTTTCTTCATGCCATTTGCTTGGAAAATTGTTTTCCAGCCTTTCATTCTGAGGTAGTGTCTATCCTTTTCTCTGAGATGAGTTTCCTGTAAGCAGCAAAATGTTGGGTTCTTGTTTGTGTAGCCAGTTTGTTAGTCTATGTCTTTTTATCGGGGAGTTGAGTCCATTGATATTAAGAGATATTAAGGAAAAGTAATTGTTGTTTCCTGTTATTTTTGTTGTTAAAGTTGGCATTCTGTTCTTGTGGCTGTCTTCTTTTAGGTTTGTTGAGGGATTACCTTCTTGTTGTTTCTAGGGCGTGGTTCCTGTCCTTGTATTGGTTTTTTTCTGTTATTATCCTTTGAAGGGCTGGATTCGTGGAGAGATAATGTGTGAATTTGGTTTTGTCGTGGAATACTTTGGTTTCTCCATCTATGTTAATTGAGAGTTTGGCTGGGTATAGTAGCCTGGGCTGGAATTTGTGTTCTTTTAGTGTCTGTATAACATCCGTCCAGGATCTTCTGGCTTTCATAGTCTCTGGTGAAAAGTCTGGTGTAATTCTGATAGGCTTGCCTTTATATGTTACTTGGCCTTTTTCTCTTACTGCTTTTAGTATTCTATCTTTATTTAGAGCATTTGTTGCTCTGATTATTATGTGTCGGGAGGTATTTCTTTTCTGGTCCAGTCTATTTGGAGTTCTGTAGGCTTCTTGTATGTTCATGGGCATCTCTTTCTTTAGATTTGGGAAGTTTTCTTCTATAATTTTGTTGAAGATGTTTGCTGGTCCTTTGAGTTGAAAATCTTCATTCTCATCCACTCCTATTATCCGTAGGTTTGGTCTTCTCATTATGTCCTGTATTTTTTGGATGTTTTGAGTTAGGATCTTTTTGCATTTTACATTTTCCTTGATTGTTGTGCCGATGTTCTCTATGGAATCTTCTGCACCTGAGATTCTCTCTTCCATCTCTTGTATTCTGTTGCTGATGCTGGTATCTATGGTTCCAGATTTCTTTCCTAGGGTTTCTATCTCCAGTGTTGCCTCATTTTGGGTTTTCTTTATTGTGTCTACTTCCCTTTTTAGGTCTAGTATGGTTTTGTTCATTTCCATCATCTGTTTGGATGTGTTTTCCTGTTTTTCTGTAAGGACTTCTACCTGTTTGATTATGTTATCATGTTTTTCTTTAAGGATTTGTAACTTTTTAGCAGTGTTCTCCTGCAATTCTTTAAGGGATTTTTGTGCTTCCTCTTTATTGTCTTCTGCCTTTTTAGCAGTGTTCTCCTGCATTTCTTTAAGTGTGTTATTAAAGTCCTTCTTGAAGTCCTCTATCATCATCAGGAGATATGCTTTTAAATCCGTGTCTAGCTTTTCCGGTGTGTTGGGGTGCCCTGGACTGGGCGAAGTGGGGGTGCTGGGTTCTGATGATGGTGAGTGGTCTTGGTTTCTGTTAGTAAGATTATTACGTTTACCTTTCGCCATCTGGTAATCTCTGGGGTTAGTTGTTATCGTTGTCACTATTTAAAGATTGGAGCAGAAGCTGTGTTCCACTCACCAGCAGTCTCTAAATCCTGCGGCGGGGGTCGTGGGTAGCTGGCGGGTGTCAGGCAACCCTGCGCTCCCGCTACCCTGGCGCTGATCCGGCCGGGTGAGGCCTGTGGCCCTACTCAGGCCGGTTTCTGCTTCCCTAACTAATGCAGTCTCAGGTCCCGCGTGATTGGACTGGAGCAGAAGCTGTGTTCCACTCACCAGCAGTCCCAAAATCCTGTGGCGGGGGTCGTGGGTAGCTGGCGGGTGTCAGGCAACCCTGCGCTTCCGCTACCCCGGCGCTGATCTGGCCGGATGAGGCCTGTGGCCCTACTCAGGCCGGTTTCTGCTTCCCTAACTAATGCAGTCTCAGGTCCCGCGCAATTGGATTGGAGCAGAAGCTGTGCTCCACTCACCAGAAGTCTTAAGATCCTGTGGCGGGTGTTGTGGGTAGCTGGCGAGTGTCCTATTTGTAATCATTTGAAAGCACACAAATGATGGTAAATATATGATACCCATTCTGCATGGAAGAGCCTTTATTTTAATGTTAGCTTCCATGGCATCCATCTCTATGTATTGTCAGTTTTAAGCCATATTATTGAATAGAGAATATGCAGGAGACACCATTATGTACATGTATATTACATAATTATTTTATGATATAGTGCCAAGGACCGGGCTCTGTGGGAATCAGAGTCTCAGACAGATCGGCATAGAGTCGGCAGGAATGGGGTGACAAACAGACACGGACACGAGAGAGTGTGCTGAATCTGAATGTAATTTGTCAAATCGAGCATCAAACTTTTTATACAGAAGAAAATAGCGAAGTGAGGTGACACATTGGCAAGGTACAATGAGGTTACCGGATGCTTAATGAGTCTTACACAAAACAGAGGAATGCAAACACAAAGACTGGCAGGAACTGGGCAATAAAAAATCCTGAGACAAAGTCATCTCTATCTAGGGTCAGCTATATTCTTAGAAGTCAGGTGTAAGGTTTTTACTCTCCCGGGGCAAGGGCTTTCACGCCCAAGTCATGGTTCTAATTAGGGAGTTCCGCTCTAGCTAACTTTCTCATGAATAATGCAATACTCTAAAACCACAGCCCAATCAATCCACTTCCTAAACCATTGTAAATTCCTGTATATGGGAGCGACTTGGCTTTTATTCTAAGTGATAAGTGTGTGTGTGTGGGGGGGGGGGACTTTCTACTAATAAGTAATGTAGTCTGCCATACATAACTATAATAAGAATTCTAAATTTATGTTGCAGAAGCTTGACCTGAGATTTCTAACTCTATGTAGTAGATAGTAAAGCCTGATTTCTTTCACTATCCCTCTTACAATACTAGAGGCAATTTCTGAATGTCACTGAATAGGCAACATTCTTACTGAATTCCAAGCCCATGGTCAGCTCAAGGACTACCTAGGGCATTGATGTAATCCAGAAAGCAAAGTTTGATTTGCTTAGGTATTTGGCAAGTCATTGTTTGGAGGCACCTATAACAAAACAATACTGAAAGGAAGCACACAGATGTTATGGGATGCCACAGTTCCAGGAGACTAAGTTCCCATGAAACTCTTCACCTGGGGACTGCTTCCTGGTTTCTAAACCTGTCAAGCAAGTCACTACTGGAGTGGATGTAGCAATATAGGTATGTGTATATCGATAAATAAAGCAATATAGTAGGTCTCCATTTCCACTCTGTAATCTTTTTTTGTATATAGATACAAAATATATGAACACTGAAGAGAAAAATGGAATAAAGTGTTTAGGAAGTAATTTGCTTTAGCTATTCAGTACCTTTATTTCTAATATTTAAAGGTTTGACATGTTAAATATTATTTTAAGTATAAAGGAAATTTTGGCCAACAATATTTGGACACAATGATTTAGTTTTGCAGATGTAAATTTCTATAGAGGATTTATGCAGAAAATTAAAGTATTCTAAGATTGATAGTGTGATGTAGCCAAGATAATGTGACCTCTGTACTTCATTGTGCATAAGAAAAGTTATTCTACTTCTAGGCCATTAATTTTTAGAACACAGTAACAAAACCAAATTCATTTTACAAATAACTGTCAACATTCATTGAGCTTATACTATGTGACACATGCCATCTTAATTAACTTGTATCACTTTTAAGTAGATAACACTATTCTGAGCATATTATACAAAATTTATGATAGCTGTACAGTGATTTCTCCTCACATTCATTCAATATACAAGTGTTCATGGCTTGTCTTCAGCAGAAAATGTATATTCTAATAGATTGATTCTTTCATGTCACTGAAGAAGTTAATTTTTGCTCAAAGGAGTATTAGCAGTGTAAGTAATGGGATCATGCTTGGCTTTTACAGGCTGTTCAAGTATGCAGTGCTCTGTCTGTAACTATGAATACTAATTCACAATGAGTGAAAATTTAGTATGGTTAAATGTGAAGAGAGTTGATGTTCTGTGGCCTTCTTAGAAAGATTTCATTTCAGTTCTAAATTTCTCTACAGGGACTCAGTGATTCCTACAATATTATGAAGTACAGAGTAAACTGGGCCACACAATCCATCCTGATATTGTAGGCATGAGGAACCCACATTTCTCTTTCCTCCCACCTCAAAATACAGGAACTCATTGAAACTGGTTCCCAGGAGGAGCTGTGCGTAGATGATCTAGGAGAAGAACAGCCTCTGCTGCTTGTCGCTCACATTTATGATTGCATTATACTTCCAAATGGCATTTCTTAAGAAAACAGGCTTTTATTAGGATCAAAATTTCCCCTAAACTTGACTTATGAAAAACATCAGTGTTTTTCTTAGCCTTCTAAAAGTATATATATATATATATATATATATATATATATATATATATATATGCTTATTTTCTGTTCAGGCCTTACTTTATCTTTTTGTAAATAGCAAGTAAAACTTGGTTTGATTTCTTTACATATGTTTGATTTCCTTTCTTTTAGTCCACAAGACAGAGGCAATAGTGTTTTTTTGACACCACACAGTCATGGCCAGAGCAGTCTAAGCTTCTTCACCTTCACTGGGCTCTATTCCTCTGGCCACAATGGTGTCCCAGAAAGACAAGGAATCATTGATGGTATGGATACACATGATGCAAGATTTTGGCTTCTTTCCCCACTTGATTCCTATCAATCTCTTAAATGATTTTTGAAGATAATCTTCACTAAGTGACTTCCATTTATTTCTTCAGTGCATTACAGTGAAAGGAAATACCTTATCAAAGATTAATTTTTTCATTTATATTGCTCGTTCATTAAACAGTAAAAATTTTAAGGCAATCCATAAATATCAATGAATAAATAGAAAGGGATTTGGTTATTGATTTTGTGCATAAAATACATTTGAAAAATTCCAGGTTTTTACAGAGTAACTATCAAAAGTGAAATCTATTGCTTTGCTGGTGTCTGCTACAGGCATGTAGAATGCAGAAATGGAAGAGAACTCTGGACATCTAGAGGTATATAGTTTTGTTTTTCTCCACGTTCACATAGTGTTCTGCTGAATCTTTTTTTCCTGACACCAGGGTATCTTGGTAATCAGAAGTCAAGTGATACCACAAAGTCACACCACACTACAAACCTCACACAGAGATTATTGGGGAGAAAAACAGACTGGCATCTGCCTCTGAACAAGAGCAACAGCAGCGGACTGGGCAGAGTGATCGGCTTTTATAGGGTTTTGGAGCATGCTCACTGAGCTCGTGGCACAGTACATTGCATCCAAAAGTATTGCTTGGCTGTTAACTCTGAAACATTGTTTGGCCTGAGTCATGTTGATTTTTAATGCTGAGTCATGGACAGGGATTTCCAAGTCTCAGAGCTCAGGGACAGAACTGGGTGGAGTGATTTTCCACTGGCCTCTTACCCTACACTTCCTAGAGCCTATGACTGCAAATAAGTGTCAGTGCTCCTAAGTCTTTCTTTTATCACATAGGATATGTTGGGTGCTTGGCCTATAAGTTGACTTCAGTGTCAAGAGGTATTTATGCTGTTTCAGCAAGAGGAAAGCTGAGATTATATCATGACTGTGATCATAGTTACCCAGTGGCAAAGTGTATACTTCAGTCAGCATTTGACCCCAAGGAATTGACCCTCGGTGCCATGTTGTGAATTCTGGCAGATATTCAGTGTATGCTGGAGAATTGCACAGTGGATCATAGGCTGTAAAAATGTCATCCTTTCTAATGTTGTAAGTACTTACTAGTTGTCCTAATTGGAGTTGTACTCACCGCAGCTAGTCTAGCAGGGAGTACTTAGCTTTTCCAGTATTATTCTCTACACCACATGGCCCCTACCCCTTCTGTGTTTCTTTAATTTGATTGTTTGCATTCTGCTATCATAAGTATTCTAAAATATTCGTTGTTTGTCACAAAAAAATGGGGAAAATGGGAAAAGAATAGAAAATCTCCCATATACAGTGACAGTCTCAGTGGTGAGCATCCAGACTGATCCTGACAATGAGAAACAGATCGTGAAAGACGTGAATGTGTGATTATTTCCCTGTGTTGATGACTCTGAGGCCCACTTGACTGAAACAGATCAATCCACTGGTCCACATCTAATTCATTAAGCAAAGGATTGCTAGAATGCTTTCTAGATGTTGACTGAGAAAAAAATAACAGTAATTGAAGTCCTATGAATATAGGTAAGAAACAGGTTGACTATATCATCTTAGACATGGCAAATCAGAGAAGACTTTTGGGTCTTACTATTCATCAGAACTGCCTTGTTACCTATACTGTGGTCACAGAAGTTGTTTGGGCTGTTTAGAGTTGTAGCCCATTCAATAGGATGCTGAAGAATCCTCCTTGTGTTTTCTGCAAAAGTGCTTGATACTGGACTTGGGTTTGAGTACCTAGGATCCCAGCTCATGAACCTTCTTAGCAGAAGTTATATCAAGTATCTATAAGAGTGCTATTCTGGTTTCCCTTGACTTTTAAATTAATAAATACAGTGTAGTAGCTTAAAGCAAAACAAATGTAGTTCTGTATGCCCTAAGTCTTATGCGGGTTGTAAGGGCTAAAATTAAGATGTCAGCAAGGCTGCCTTGCTTGACAAGTCTCTGTAGGGATGTATCTATCTTCTTATCTTCTCTAGCTTCTAGAGTTATCTGTCTTCCTTAGCTCATGGTACCAAAGATTAGGACTTTGCAACACTATGTCTGGCCTTCTGTCCTTATGGCCTCATGCCTGTCATTGGCAATAATTAGGAAATGTTCTCTAAGAACCCCACTACCCCTTTCTTTCTTACAGTGCTGTGATTAAACTCAAGGACCCTGGCCTAGTGGTAGAAGACTCTATAGCATGCAAGGATCAGGATAACATAGGGCTAAAACAGATAATCTTGTCTCAAGGTCATTACATTCCTCACATCTGCAGAAGGTTTTTTGTTATGAATGGCTTCCCAGATGAGAAAAATCTCTGAGAAGTAATGATTTAAAACACCACAGGTGGCATAATTGAGAATATTTGCCTAGTACTGGAAGGGCCAGCCCCATAGGTCAACCAAAAAAAAAAAAAAAAAAAAAAAAACTGTGAAAGCCTAACGTACTTCATCCCCAGAGAGACACAAAAGTTTATTCGTTTGGACAAGCTCAGTGATGCTAAATTAAAAGACTATTCGAATTTGCCAGTAGCTATTGCTGGAAATAGTAAAAAGACCATCAGGCTTCCTGTGCAGCTACTGCCTTTCTACAAACTGCTCTCTCTGCAACAAATAGCTCCGCCTCCCCTTCCTTTGTCCAATCACAGGCCTCCTGCTGCACTAATTCTTAAATGTAATTGGACAGGGAAAAATCTTGCCACAAGTAGCCTAGCTGGGACATGGCATATTAAAAGCTAGGAATTGCTTTTGGGGTACTGAGAGGAATAAAATTAGCAAACAGTGTTTACAGCTTCACTATTAAATATATCCAATATAACTTTGAAACATTTCTAATTTTCAATATAACTGGACTAATTGAATAAGGTTATTGAGTCAGATATGATACATGAAATCTTTGCACTAAGAGGTAAAGGCAGAAGGACAATGAATTCAAGGCCAGCCTGGGCTACATGAGGCTCTGGTCTCACTACCTTATGAAAGCTATTACTTTAATTTAGAGAATTTCAGACTTTGAATGAGATCTCAACTGTCCTGCCCAGTGCTATAATCCACTCTACCATAAAATGATAGATATGTATGATAAGGGACTATGAGTCACTGCTCCCTGGAATTTGGAAATTGTAACTGTTTAAAACTTCTTTTCATGAAATGTAAATTGAAATTATGCTATTTCCCATTAAAGTCATCTGAATGGCATTTCTCATGTTCTTTTTTTTTTAAATTATTATTTTTATTTTATATGCATTGGGGTTTTGCCTGCATATATGTTTGAAGGTGCCAAATCCCCTAGCATTAGAGGTACAGACAGCTGTGACCTGCCAGGTGGATGCTGGGAATTGAATCCTGGACCTCTAGAAGAGCATCCAGAGCTTTGAACCACCAAGCCATCTCTCTAGCCCCTCTCAGATTCTTTTTAAAGTAAAATTTTATTCTACCAAGCAATAGAAAGAAAATCAGAATGAAAATTGCTTTTTAAATTTTAAGCAAAAAAAAAATTGTTGAGGCCTGCCCCTCTAGCATATCTATAGCTATTTTGTTCCACGCCTGTCAGCTATTTCATATTGCTGCTGTAATATGCCTGCCAGATGCAGAAAAAAAAAAAAAAACTTAACTCAGAGCAGGATCATGCTGAACACATACCCTGTTATGTTCTATATGCTATGAGGTTTGTTAAACTTAAGAAAGTCCACACCATAAGCTTCACTTAGGACCCATCAAATTAAAGATCAATGTGAACTGTTATATCTAAAAATAGCTTGAGTTAGGGCCAACCATTGGGCAGCACTTCCAGCACCTGTGTATGACCTCATAGTGGGTTTTTCAGTTTTAGCCTTTATAAGCTATCCCCAAGAATTGTTTCGGTCATAGCTTTCAGCTCCCAAAGTCTGAGCTATGTCCCTGATCAATCGATCTTAAGGTATGCATTCTGTGCATTCAATAAACTATCCCTCTCTGACAGAGATCCGTATTTGTGTGGTTCATGGGGCAAATCCCGCACCCCAACAAAAACAAAAACAAAACAAAAGACAAAACAGAATAGTTGAGGTGAATTGGTTGCAGAAGCTGGCCAACAGTTGTGCCTGTGTTGAAAGACACTGCTTCAAACAGAACTAAACAGTGAGTCCTCTCATGTGAGTTTCATTTGTTGGCCATGCTTTTCTTCCCACAGTTCCAAAAGCGTTTAAATAAATCTGCATTAGAAATTATATAATGAAAGCTAAGAATATTCACTTCATACATTTAAATGCTTAAAGGGTTAATAGACTATTCCTTGCAGTTTGGAAAGTTTGCTGGTCTACAAGACCTCAAATAAATAGAATCCACCAAAAGGTCACTTACTAACATTGAAAAGTAATACTCAAAAGCATATAATGTTCGAGTGAAGGACTTTTAAATAAGAAAACAGTCTGATGGTGAAGAACAATATTTTCAGAGAAAGCATCTGTTTGACAAATTAAAATCTGCACCAAAGCTTTCATCACTTTGAATCAAGAAGCAGAGAGAGACGCATGCTGCTACCTAATAACTTCTTTCTATTTCTACATAATCTGGGATCTCAGAGGGGGAACTGTGCCACCTAAAGGGGGTGGGTTTCCCATGTCAATTAACATAATCAAGATAACTCCCCTCAAACACACCTAAAGGGCAACCTAAACCCTTGATAATCCCTCACAGATGTGTCCTGAGCCCTCTATCCTAAATGAGTCTAGATTTTTATCAGATTGTCAGTGGTTATAAGCTAGCACATTTGCTTTACTTTTTATGGTTTTTAAATATAATTTTTGCTACAATTTTCCTTAAACAGAATGATCTTTCTCTTATACTATAATTAAACAGTAAAACATAGAATACAATGCAAAAATTCGTATTTCTCATGAGAAATTGATTATTTCTGTATTAATATCCATCACATAAAATAATTTTACTAGGAATAAGAAAATATACTATTCCTAATAATTATTTCCAAATGTAGGTAATAATCATTATGTTAATAACTACATGATGTCTGTCCACACAGAAGTAAAACACTAAGACCCTATTCAAACTGAATTTTCAAGTATCTTTAAGAATGATGAAGCCTTTCTCAGGCGTGTATGGGTTCAGGGACTAAATAGCTTTTTCAGTGATTTTCATTCAATCCAACGATTTTCAAATTCTTGTCTAACACACTGTAGGGATAAAATTCATATATCACAGACAATGGGTTCTAGAGAGAGAAATTAATTATAGAACAATAATTCTGTCTGAGAAAGAGAGAGAGGGGACAGAGACAGAGCTAGAGAACTGATTTCCTGTGTAGCAAAAACAATTCCCAGGTAATAAGTTTACTATCAAGCTGCTTGTGCAGAAATTGTGGTGAGGAATGGGAAGGGAAATGAACAGCTCAGCCCAGTTGGCCCAACCAGACCACCAGATGGTTCTTTTCAGTTTACTCATGCATTCACTGACAAACAGCATCTAGGCAGAAGAGCTAACTTAGCAGAAAACAAAAAGACAGAGCCTGGATGCTCTTTTGGAATTCCTGGCCTTGAACTGATGCTCTAGTCAGCCAGTTTCTATCTTCTGTTTTCATGGATATGAATGTTTATTCAAATTTAGACTCACAGGTCCTCTTTCTGCTCCCCCTTGCCTTGCGCTGTAATCTCAACACATTAGGCAGAATGGGTATGTTCAATCTAAGAAACTTCATATGTCTTCTTTGCTCAAAACTGGCCAAAGGTTTCAAATTGGCCTCACGGATTTCTGAATGCCTCTCTACTTTAGCCATCTATAATTTTCCCTTAATTCCCTCTCTGGGTATACACACCCACCATACTGAACTCTCTCTAGACCATTTAAATTTCTATTTTCTCCAACTAGCTAAATAGAGAAATGTACCCATATATATGTCCCTTATTTCGCTCAGCTTTCTAGTCAGAACTCCAACTTCTCTAATGTTATCATTTGTCTCCAACCTACTTTTTAAAAGTAATTTTTACTATCCTTTTGTGAAATTAAACTTTATTTATTTTTTAAGTTGTGTGTGTATGCAGGTCAGGGGGTATGCACATGAGTACTAGTGTCTGGGAGAGCCAGACCAAGGTATCAAATCTGAAGTTGACATTATAGATGTCCAAAAGCCACCTGACATGGGTGCTGGGAACTGAACTTTGGTTCTCTAGAGAAGCAAGAAGTGCCCTAAATCTTGAGCCATTTCAGCACCTCCAAATTTGATTTTCATATGGCTGCCCAATTTGGTGGTAATTTGCCTAGTCTCAAAATAAATATCCAGCACATATGGCAGAAAAGATAAAGTTGATTATGACCAGAAGATAAATGTAGTTTGTCTCAATAGAGTAGTATTCCAACAATAGGGGAACCTGGAAAGTACTGGAAAGAAATATTTTCAGTTTCTAAATGACAACTTCAACATTCCAGAGAACACCCACCCTTTCATGGCATCTAATCAGGAGGTACACAGAAGAAATCAAAACAGCTCATACAATCCAATTCATGTAATTTTATTATACATTTAAAGATGGTAAAATTGTACTGGCTTAACAATTCTTGCAATTCATGTTCAGATCTGATGAGACAATCTACAGCAATATATTAAGGGTTTTCCAGCAAGGCCAGTATTGAAAACAAGTCAAAAGACAAATCTACCTTGAAGAATTCCTTACGCACATGAGCATTTGATTAGAAGAACGGCAATGAGAAATGAAAGGTATCTCGTGAAAGTTTGTTCCAGAGTGATGCTATCATGTTACAACAAGCACAGTGTGAACCCCAGGCTGACTCACTAATCACTAGGAAGCAACTCTAATCAGTGCAATGTGACTCTAACTTTAGGGCAGATGTACTTGATTGAAAATAGCATCCAATTATGAGGGGGGAAAGTACAAATGATTGGCAAGAAGATATTAAAACTTAGACATAATGGCTTGATTTATTGCTAGAAGAAATGAGTGACTTAAAACTCCCAGATTGTTTTAACTACCTTGAACTGATCCTGGACTCTGAAGATTAAAGTCAATTCCTGATATGACGGAGGATGTGTCCACTCTCCATCCTTCTTATGAAACCCAATCAGACCAGCATTATTTTGTCATCTGGCAATGGAATACATTAAAAGCCTACCCTCACTGCAGCTAGATAACAAAGCTCTTGAATAGGATTTAACTTCAAGAGACATGAAGGACTCCCAGGAGGCTGTTTTGCAGAAACTAATATTGCTAGAAAGCATGTTCTTTTGTGTTTTCCCTTCCTCCTTAGACTTTTTCAATATCAGATTTGATAGATGCTGTTTTAGAAACCACCTTGAAGGGAATATGAAGAGAGAGGCCAATTAACTGTCAAAAGACTCTGGGTACTTTTCCTTCTTTTTTATGTGAGAGAAATGTATTTCAACCACACTTAAGTCATGTGCTTTCAGGTTGGATACATGTATCCAGATTACTTATGATAACATTATGATGTGTGATATATTGTGCTCAGTGAAATTGCTCTATGGTTCACAATAAAATATAAACCTTAACTACAATAAGAATTATTGATCTGTCATGGCCAACAGTTGTTGTCTTCTCTAACATTATCTCTCTTTTTGTGGAGCTGTAAAGTTTCTCTTGGTGAGATTATGAAACAAGATGCCTCCTCCTCTGAGAAAGAGTTAGGCACTTTTGCTGACCTTGGGCTGTGGGAATACATATGCCCTGATCTTGACCTATGAGCTATGAAAACTGAAAAGTCTTTGAGAGAATCCTTGTTCTATCTTTCTGAAGAGACTGTTAATTCTAGCCCAGTAGATATGAGAACCCCTCACTAGCTGTCTTTTTCTAACCCCAGCTAATTTTCTTCAATTCTTTATTATGGGCAACACCATAATATCATGTATATAATAAGTATATAATACATAAACATACATTTTACCTCTACAGTCACTTAAGTAGGCTACATCTTATATTTGTATAAACAGCTTTTGTGTTCCAGTCCCAGCCATAACTTGAGCAAAATGAACTTCGTGAAATTTCTAAGACTGTGTTCCCAGCTGGGGTATATGGTGGCTGTTTTGGATTGCTATATCAAGAGAACTTTTATGATATACAAATTTCATCATGACATTACACTCCTTACCTTGCTAATATCTCTTTCTCACCCACAGGAGCTACTTTTAAATCTGTGAAGTGCCATAAGCTGTGTTTTATAAGCAAGTAGTCTACAGATTGGCTATGCATAGTTTGCAAAGCACAGGCATACTCACACACTTCAGCACAGCCCTCCACTAGAGTGTATTTATGTTTTAGCCATCCTGAGCATGTCCTATACAGCACAGGGTAGGCCTTTTCAATGTTGCTTCTATGATTATTCTGTTAATGATTTGCAGCTTCATTATTGGTAACTTCTAACTGCATTTCAGACATTCTTCTTCTTTCATGGGGAGTTTTTCACTCTAATTTAGTCACATTTAAAACATTCCATATTTCAGAAGAGCTCTTTTAAAAATGCCAAGATTTTCTTTAAAATTAATTATAATTTTAGTTAATATGCAAAGTGAGAAAATCTAAACTGCCAGGGAAAGCATGCTGCTAAGATAAGGATGCTCTACCTAGAGTTATTTGGCATAGCATAAGCAGTGTTTCTTAGAGTATGCCTTGCCCTAGGTGAGGCATTTTGACAGAGCAGGATAAATGGTTCCAGCCCCTGGGTAGACCCATAAGCTGCAGTATCTGTCGGTCACCACCTGTCCAGCACAGACTAATAAGTGACTTATTTCTGAGAATTGAAAAGAGGCATGCTATAAATGCATGGGATGAGTTAAGGCTGTAGGGCCTCATGGATATATTAAAATCATATCAGAGAAATCCAAGAACTTATCAGACCCAGCAAACCAAGCAAAGTACATAATTGACCTGTCTGAACCCCATAAAATGATGTATACCTTAAATTATGATGGCATGGCATAGCTCCACACCAGCCTCTCACCTCAGACCTGGAGTGTGTGTGTGTGTGTATCTCTCTCTCTCTCTCTCTCTCTCTCTCTCTCTCTCTCTCTCTCTCTCTGTGTGTGTGTGTGTGTGTGTGTGTGTGTGTGTGTGTGTGTGTTGGACCAGCAAACAAAGGACACATTGACTGTCCCTGGAATTTTAGCCAGGCTCTATACCCAATGTTGATGCAACTCAGTAATCAGCTAAATATGCATGACATTTTAATAATGCTTCAGGCTCTGCTTCTGTTGTCAGAATATTAAAAGTCTCCAGATCTTATTATTATATACCCATTCTATACCATGAATGGAAAAAATATATTGATGATTACATACCGATACAAAGTAACAAACAATTATTGATACCTAATGGGATTTTTCTTTGTATTGATGTAGGCATCATTTTTTTTTCTTGTTTAAGGATTATTTTGTCTTTTAATGGTTCACAGGAATAAATGGCCTTGTCTTCAGCATATACTTGATCACGGAGACTCAAAAGAGAGAAATGTCTTGAGTTTATTTTAGTTGGGGTAAGAAAGGCTTCTATTCATCCTGAAGAGGTGTCAGCATCAGATCTCAGAAATTATGTACATCCTTGAGAAGGAAGTGTTTGTTACTCCTTTTCTTAAAATGCAATTGTTCATTGTATTAGGTTAAGGGGAGGTTGGGGGCTTAGTTCCATCTCTTGGTTTACTCCAGAAGACAGGCACTTAAGACAATAGTCCATTTCCTCAAAGACACAAGCAACTGAAAAGTTACTATCTTCAGGTGATACGAGCCACAGACTCCATTAAAAATGGATACTCTGTTAAGACAATGGAATCTTACTGCCTCTATTCATCCAATCTTTCAGTGACCCGTATTTCCAGTCTCTACACAAAATGGCCTCACAGTTGTTTTATTTTTTTTTTCTTTTTGAGGAACGAGAGCTTAGATCCATGTCCATAGTCTCTGAACATTGTCGTAAGCATCCAGCCTATATTAGCTAGAGCCTTTTAAAGTTATCATTAAAAAGAAATTTCCAAAGGTAAGTTACATCTATTGATGCTGGTTGCTGCACTAATTTGTTTAAAACAGGGTCCTGGAGTATACTTTGAGGCAGAAAACAAAATTTCTGTTTAGTTAGAGGACTGTCCCATGAAGGACTGGGCTGAGCTCTCTCCTAGCACTTCCATAACTTGTTGGGTAGAATAAGCACAGAGGGGAGGTCCCATGGGGATGGTGTGAGGAGTAAACCCGAACCCAAGACACGAAGACTTGGTCACTCCCCTTCTTGAAGCCCAGATTCCTAGAAGACACCAAGAAAGATGGGAAACTGTAGTCTTTCCTTTATCCCTGCAGTATTGGACTGACCTATGGTCAACCCCCAATGCACTTGAGCTATTTACCTTGTAACTAGATCATATATTGTACTATATTACCCAGCATCTAAGAAAAATACCATTAAAGTCTGTCTTGCATTTGTACTCCCAAGAAATTCTGTTTTACACACAATCCTGCACTTTCACCAGGAGCATGAAGACTTCATCTATATAAGTATACCTCTCAATAAATGTTCTGTTTATCCACTTAAATCCTGCCTCAGTGCCCATGAAGCCAGTTAGCTCTCTGTTGCTGCTGTACAACTACCTTTAGCACCTTCATATTGAAAAGGTAACATTTTTACCTGTAAAAATCAAGAATTACCTGAGTCACTTGATAGTTATCTGATGGTAGAGCTTTGACTAGGGAACCTTAGGCAGAATTTTTAAAGATAGCCATCATTGGAGCTTATGGTCTGTTTTTTTGCTCTGGAGGGTGGGACATCATCTCTTATAATCATTTATCTTTCTGCAGAGAGAACAGACCCTGCTATTTTAGAGCCCCACCAAGGGAGATCTTGAGTGTCTTGGTTTCCTACAGATTTTGATAAAATTTATCCCTTCAAGATGATCTCTTTAGTCTCTCTGAGCTAGCTGGTTGTTAACTTCCTGGATAAATGTATTATTATTTCCTAGAGCTAACGCTATTACAGTAATTGAGCTTATTCTCTAACCTGTAATATTTCTCCCTAAGTCATTTGTACTGTCTTTCTTCTATCTGTTTTGGTTTGTTTTGGTTTTTAATGAAAAACTCCCAAAGTTAAATTGAATGATTACTTGGAACTATTAGACTGCTGTCTGCTTCTGTAGCTTATTCTCATGTTTAGAGCAGATGGATGAAATAAGTAAGTAGCAATAATGTAGTTTGATGACATAGACTTTTGAAAAGGTTTGATAAGGTTCAATTAGATGACCAGTGATTAAATCTCTCTCTCTCTCTCTCTCTCTCTCTCTCTCTCTCTCTCTCTCTCTCCATTTTACAGCTAAATAGCAAGAGGTGGCTTCAAAGATGGAAATCCCTTACTCAATGTCACTTTACATCAAAATTTTTTATTCTTATAATTTTTAGTGAGGATAAACTATATTTTCTGCTTGCTCATGCACCTAAAAGAAAAAGGAAAGGGAAGAGATGAAAGAAGAATACATTTCTGGACCAGGCACTAATTGTGTACCAATAGTACCAATGTAGGATATAATTTCCCTCCTGAATGAAGCAATGGACCCTGTCTATTGTTCTTTTGTCACAGAGCATCCTCCTCTTCAGTGAATATTTTCAACATAGAATACCCATTGTCAAATTACTCATTAGGATCAGATGCCTTCCATTACCTGGCATAAAGTTTAAAGACATCAATACACACAGCAGCTAGATTTTTAATTTCTCATAAAATGGGGAAATGCGTATCGTAAATTCACCTAATTCAGTGTTGAATGTTATAAAATCCCCTTTCTCAAGCCATCATCTAATGAGAGTACCAAGGAGAAGGTTGATAGAGTTCTCTTAATAAAGGCTGTAATGCAGACTCATAAAACAGCATTGAAGAGGAAAGATGAACAGTTCCCCTTTGCCTAAGGCTATCAGCTAATGCCTTTAGAAGACAGCTCTAGAAGACAAACAGAAAAATAAGCCTTTAAAATTATCACAGAGATCCACAATTGCACAATGTGTAAAGAGTGAAAGACTTTAGAGCATGCAGTCCCTAAGTGGCATGTCTTCATTAAGCCCTTCTCCACAAGGTTCAGGGATTGCTTCAGAAGGGGAGGTGAAAAGATTGTAAGAGCCAGACATGGTAGATAACTTCAAGAAAATAGTGTCTACCAGCCACGACAGGACTGATGCACATATAAATTCACAGAAACTGGCAGTATACACACATCCTATACAAGATCAAGTCAGACATTATCTTGGCACTAAAAAGAGTAAATGAACGCAGGCTCCCACCACAAACCAAGAAGCTGTCTGCAACCATAAAAGTTGACAAAGGGAAAATCAATGATTTTTTTCCAATGGAGTCACAATGGGTTTATCAAATATACTCGAAGGTGGGCCACAAGTCCAGGAGCAGTTGACCAACAGAAAATGAAATCAGTCTCATTTTTGTGGACTTTTGTTTCATTTTATTTTTTTATTGTTTTTTTTTTAATTTTTATTTTTCTGTTTGTGTGGATTTTTTGGGAGGGATGGTATTTTTGGTTTGGTTTCTCATTTTATTTTTTTTAACACTTATGGTTGGGTGGGTAAGGAAGATCTTGGAAGAATTAGGGGAGAGGAAAATATGATCAAATGTGTAAAATGTTTAATAAAAGAATAGTAAAAAATAATTTCAGGTTGAGAGTATGGAATTACAGCTTAGATCTAGAATGTGCTACATTTGGGAATACTTTTGCCATTTTATCTTGGCCTGCTCACTTAGAGTGAAGAGAATAGCTTGGGGTATCTGAGAACTAGCCTTTTTGATGACATCTCCTTCCCTCAAATCCCATTTATGCAGTTGAGTGTCTGAAACACTAAAGGAGTCTTAAGTTTTATGGAGGTATGAAGGTCAAACCCTGTGCACTGATAGCTCTAAGCAAGCAGGTTGAGCCACCAATCTGTGATATGCTAATTAAAAAGATAAGGAGTAGAAACTGAAGTGTTCAGTGGTTAAAGCACTTCCTGCTCTCCCAGAAGACTTGAGTTTGGTTCTTAGAACCCAATTCAGGAAGTTCACAACCACCTGTATATTACTCCTGTTCTAGGGTACCTGGTACCATCTTCTGGCCTCCACAGACACCCACATACATGCAGATAACATTCATAAAAATGCATGCACACTAAAACACATTGAAAGACAGAAGTAACATTGAAAGCCTGATTGTTAAGGTCTAGGTAAAATATTAAGGTCTAGATGGAATGTTAAGGACTAGGTACAATATTAAGACCTAGGTAACGGTTACCTGGCTAGCCTGCCATTTTTATTGTTACTACTATTGTCTTAGTCAGGGTTTCTATTCCTGCACAAACATCATGACCAATAAGCAAGTTGGGGAGGAAAGGGTTTATTTGGCTTACACTTCCATACATCTGTTTATCACCAAAGGAAGTCAGGACTGAAACTCAAGCAGGTCAGGAAGCAGGAGCTGATGCAGAGGCCATGGAGGAATGTTCTTTACTGGCTTGTTTTTCCACTGGCTTGTTCAGCCTGCTCTCTTATAGAACCCAAGACTACCAGCTCAGAGATGGTCCCACCCACAAGGAGCCTTTCCCTCTTGATCACTAATTGAGAAAATGCCTTACAGTTGGATCTCATGGAGGCATTTCCTCAACTGAAGCTCCTTTCTCTGTGATAACTCCAGCTGTGTCAAGTTGACACAAAACTAGCCAGTACAATTGACCCCTTGTCAACTTGACACACAAACACATCACTAGTAAGCCTCAACCATTACATTCTTATTCATCCCCAAGATCTAAATAACTTTAAAAGTCTCACAGTCTTTACATATTCTTAAATTTTCAATCTCTTTAAAATAGCCATCTCTTTTAAAACCCAGTCTTTTTACAATTAAAAGTCTCTTAACTGTGGGTTCCACTAAAATAGCTTCTTCCTTAAAGAGGGGAAAAGATCAGGGCACAGTCACAATCAAAAGCAAAATTAAACTCCAACTTCCAGTGTCTGGGATCCAACTCATGATCCTCAGGGCTCCTCCAAGGGCTTGGGTCACTTCTCCAGCCCTGTCCTTTGTAGCACACAGCTTTCATTCTAGGCTCCAGCCGCCTGTACTCCACTGCTGCTGCTGTTCTTGGTGGTCATCTCATAGTACTGGCATCTCCAAAACAATGCTGCTGTCTTTCACTGTAACTAGGCTTCACCAACAGCCTCTTATAGGCTCTTTTCATGGTGCCAAGCCTCAACTCCTTTGCATGACCCCTTCAGTTCTGGGCCATCAATTATAACTGAGGCTGCACCTTCACCAATGGCCTTCCATGGCCTCTCACAGTGCCAAGCCTCAGCTGCTCTGCGTGACCCCTTCATGCCTTCAAAACCAGTACCACCTGGGTGACTCTTCCACATTACCAAGTCCTTTGGTACTTGGTACGAGGTACAACTTTGGCTAACTCTGGAACACAGCCTCTTTGTGCTCTCAGAAAACACTTCCCAGAAGATGTCACCTCAATGATGCTGGTCTGTTCTTCTTCTTTTTTGGGGGGGAGGGGGTATTTATTTCATTTACATTTCCAATGCTATCCCAAAAGTTCCCCACATGCTCCCCCATCCACCCACTCCCACTTCTTGGCCCTGTCGTTCCCCTGTACTGAGGCATATAAAGTTTGCACGACCAATGAGCCTCTCTTTCCACTGATGGCCCACTAGGCCATTTTCTGATTCATGTGCAGCTAGAGACACGAGCACCAGGGGGTACTGGTTAGTTCATATTGTTGTTCCACCTATAGGATTGCAAATCTCTTTACCTCCTTGGGTACTTTCTCTAGCTCCTCCATTGGGGGCCCTGTGATCCATCCAATAGCTGACTGTGAGCATCCACTTCTGTGTTTGCTAGGCCCCAGCATAGTCTCACAAGAGACAGCTCTATCTGGGTCCTTTCAGCAAAATCTTGCTAGTGTATGCAATGGTGTCAGCTTTTGGAAGCTGATTATGGGGTTGATCCCCCAATATGGCAGTCTCTAGATGGTCCATCCTTTCATCTCAGCTCCAAACGTTGTCTCTGTAACTCCTTCCATTCTTAATCACTACTAATTTCTTAGCTCCAGCCAACCAGCATCAATAGTCCAGTAATGCAAAGTTTTTGCTTTAGTAGTTCTGGTATCTTGTTAATCACAGCTGATTCTTCAGCCCCAGCTAACCAGAACCATAGAATCTTCCCAATCAAAATAGCAATATCCCTGAAAAGAGTCTTTAATTTTCCCTCTGAAATTTCACAAGCCAGGCCTCCACTTTCTGCACTATTCTCAATATTATCTTCCAAGCTCCTACACAAGATCTCACAGAGCTCTTAACACCAAATGGATCTTCTGGCCCAAAGTTCCAAAGTCCTTCCACAGTCCTCCTCAAAATAGGATCAGGTTGTCACAGGAATACCCCACTATGCTGGTACCAATTTGTCTTAGACAGGGTTTTTATTCCTGCACAAACATCATGACCAAGAAGCAAGTTGGGGAGAAAAGGGTTTATTCAGCTTACACTACCATACTGCTGTTTATCACCAAAGGAAATCAGGACTGAAACTCAAGCAGGTCAGGAAGCAGGAGCTGATGCAGAGGCCATGGAGGAATGTTCTTTACTGGCTTGCTTCTCCTGGCTTGCTCAGCCTACTCTCTTATAGAACCCAAGACTACCAGCCCAGAGATGGTCCCACCCACAAGGAAACTTTCTCTCTTGATCACTAATTGAGAAAAATTCCTTACAGTTGGATCTCAACTGAAGCTCCTTTCTCTGTGATAACTCCAGCTGTGTCATGTTGACACAAAATTAGCCAGTACAACTATTATGAGGAAACTTTCTCATATGTTGTTTCTCCTGTTACTCAGAAACTTTCTCAAGCCTAAGTTAATGTGCCCTTGGAAACTAATCACAATAGAAGTTAGCAGGAATGCTTTCTAGGGATTTGCACAATAAACTTGTACTTGAGCCAATCACCCAGCAGCACTTCTTGCACCTGTTTATAAACTTTTCTGATATTTGTTTTTAAAAGCTGTCCCTGGGATGGACCCCAACATAAAAGAGACATTTGCACCAATGTAAGAAACTATATGGAACAAACTTCCATTTTGTGTAAGAGTCAGTTTAATAGGAGTAAAGTTTAAGTTCCCAGCATCTCTCTGGAAACTGACATCTTAACTGGCAGAAAGAGACATGTTACAGGTAACTAACATGCTGGTTGGCAAGTTAAGACATGAATGTTAGACAAGTCTCATCCTGACTTCTAGACAACGCAAATCCCCTGTCACAGTTGAATACCCCAACCAATATGAGCAGGATTAGTGTAAAGCAAAGGCATGTTCCTAAGGAAATCCCCTACCCCTCACTCTTGATTGGTGAAATAACTTGGCACAGAAGTTTGTGAACTTTTGGCTTAAAAACATTATAGGATCTTTACTCAAGGTCACAGTACTGCTCCTGAGCCTTGAACATGACCCTGACCAATGGTTCTTGGGGTGTGGCATTCAATAAGTCATCTCTATTTTACTTAGATTGGTGTTTGAGTAGTTTGTGTGGCCACTGAGGATGGATTCTCACATCATAATCAGCTTTGAACCCCACAGTGAGGAAATCACTCAAAACATAGACATGAAAGTCACTAATGTGAATGGACAGTCAACACCATGGATGAGAAATTAAAGATCACAGAGAAAAACCACTCAGCAGGGAAACTCAGTTTCTGTGAAACAAGCAGCAGACATGGTATAATAGCCAGTCCTAAATAGAAGGCATCAGACTAGGGCAGGCAGCAAAAAGCCCATTAGGGATGGAAAATAAGGTTCAGGGGATATAACATTTCACAAATATCATGACAGAGAAAATATCAAGCATGTGTACAGCTTTCTTAGCTTGTGGGTGTATTTGAGGCCGAATTCTTCCGGTCCCATTTCTTGCTTACATCACTCTGTATCTTATTTCGTTGACTTTGTCATTCAGCAGAGAATATATAGCTCAGCATCCGTCTTTTAAATTGTTCAGAGAAAAACTATTTGGGCCAAGACAGGCAATGGGTAGTTTTTTTTTCTTTTATTTACGAACAATGCAACTTGATATAGAAAGGCTGAGAAGGAATTGGAAATTAGACTTGAGTGATAGCAAAGACATGAAGAAAAGAAGACAATTGCCAGCAAATCACAGAGAGAAAAACAAGGCCCTCTGACTGGGAAATTTGAGAACATTGCAAAATTCACCTTGAGAGTAATGTGTTTATTGACTACTTTGGCTTTGAAATTGAAAACAGGATGTACAAAGCCACAGAGAAATGGATAAAAATGGCCCCTGATAAAACTACAATTGGAAAGAAGCTTCTATTCTGAGGGAGAGGGAGCAGGAGGCAAGAGCTCCTATGCCTACAATTGATACAGACATTGTTTCTGGCTAGAATAGGGGTGGGGGTAATAAATAATACAGAAAAAGCCATGTATCTCATGTAATTTCTTAAATTTTAGTTGAGAATATTATGATACAAAGCACTCAAGCAATTTGCTACTTGAATTAAACTAGAACCCAGATCAACTGTTAGTGAGATAGACTTTCCAAGGTTAATTTAACAGAAGAATCCTTCTGAATTGGTTATTTAGTCTACGACCATCTGTGGTAAATAACTGGCTCAGGAAGGGAGTAAAGGTGGTTTGGTTGGGTGCTGCATGGATTCTTGAAATTACTGAAAAAGGAATTGTACAAAGAGAAAAGTTGCAGAACTTAGACATAATTAAAACAATCAATTAATCAAACAAACAAACAAACCCCCTAAACTATTTAAAAGGCTGGAGTCATAGCCCAGCAGTTAAGAGCATATGCCACCATTCTTGCTGAGGACCTAGGTTTGATATCAAACATTCAGATCAGGTGGCTCAAAACCACCTTTAACTCTGTCGCAAGGAATTTAATGTCTTCTCAAGGCCTCTGAGAGTACCAGGAACACTCCTGTGATTCACACACAAACACACACACACACACACACACACACACACACCATCTTCAAAAACCAACGAACAAGTGTACTGGCTGGTTTTGTGTGTCAACTTGACACAGCTAGAGTTATCACAGAAAAAGGAGCCTCCCTTTAGGAAATGCTTCCATGAGATCCAGCTGTAAGGCATTTTCTCAATCAGTGATCAAGAGTAGGAGGGTCCAATTGTAAGTGGTGCCATCACTGGACTTGTTGGTAGTCCTGGGTTCTATAAGAAAGCAAGCTGAGCAAGCCAAGGTAAGCAAGCCAGTAAGTAACATTCCTCCATGGCCTCTTCATCAGCTCCTGCCTCCATGTTCCTGCCCTGTGTGAGTTCCTATCTTGACTTCCTTTGGTGATGAACAGCATTGTGGAAGTGTAAGCTGAATAAACACTGTACTCCCCAAATTGCTTCATGGTCATGATGTTTTCTACAAGAATATAAACCTCAACTAAGACACCAAGCCAAGAAACAAACCAAAAACATAAAGTATTCAAGTACAAATAAAAGCCAGTGAAATTTTATTTTTGAAGATATTTGCACCAATAGATGGTAAAGCAGAATATTCTCACAAAGACCTCTGGTTGCTAGAAAAGGGGAAAACCACACAGTCTACAATATCCCAAGGATACAGAGAAAAGCACTCTGTTTAAGAGGCACAGACAAGTAGTTCCATCTTGTGAAGTACATGCAGAAATGGTGAGAAAATATATCTGCATATGAAGTTTTGTAGAAATTCCCAACTGACCATACACTTACAGGTGTGCTGAGAGCAGAGGCAGCTCTGAGAGGTTCACCAGGTGGGTTTGTGAGTTCACTGTTGTTTCACGATGTATATGCATTCCCTCACATAGCAACCACAAAAGAAATGACAAGATTTCCTTGCTAGCAATGAAAAGGGCCTACAGTTAGTATAGCTTTTGGAATTTCCAGTGGGATCTCCAGAAGAGGAGGAACCAGGGTACATATAACATAGGATTTAAACTACTCAAAACTAAAAGCAAAACAAAACAAAAAATGGAATGGAAAATGATGCCAAGAAGACCTAACTAGAATTTATACATCATAAAAAGAAAAATCACAAAGTAAAAAATCGTCTTCCAAAAATTATCCTTAAAACCTTAAAGAGGCAGGAATGGTTGTGGTGGTACAAAGCCACATGGTCTACAGGTACAACCACAGCATTGTGAGGCTCAAGCCAGCCACCCTGGCTACTCTGTGAGCTAATTCTCAAAATAACCGAATTCATGGCCTCTATATATATATTTAATTTTTTTCATACAATATATTTTGTTCTTATTCTTTTCCTCTACCAACTCCTCCCAGATCCTCCCAACCTCCCTATGTACGGTAACATGCTTGATTGAGATATTATTGAGAAGAACATGTATGATTCTGGCCCTAGGTAAGCATACTTTATTTATTGTATTCTTGACAGATGTCTTTTGAAAAATATGTATTGCCTTCCTGAGCAATCTGGTTTTATCAGAGCCATCTGACATTTTCTGCCTTTATTAGCAGAAAAAGACCAAGTCCTGGAACAAAGAGCCACTTTCCTGTCCCAAGTTTTCCCCATTTTCCCAGATTTACCCTCAGTTCTGCCCCCTGTTTCAGGGCTGTTGAATCTGTGCTGCTCCTTAGAATCTATGTTTTTAAATATGCACATCTCACACATCTCAGAGCTATTCCAGGACAGATCATCCCCTACTTTCTGCAATCTCTGAGGCTCTCTTTTCCTAGGTCTCTGACTTAAAAGATGTGTGTGCTTCTCTCTCCCTCTCCCTCTCCCTCTCCCTCTCCCTCTCCTTCTCCCTCTCCTTCTCCCTTCTCCCTTCTCCCTCTCCCTCCCTCTCCCTCTCTCTCTCCCTCTCCCTCTCCTCTCCCTCTCCTTCTCCCTTCTCCCTCTTCCTTCTCCCTCTCCCTTCTCCCTCTCCCTCTCCCTTCCCCCTTCCCCTCCCCCTCCATGCTGGTCCTGTCCTTGAAATAAAAAAATCGAATGAAACAGGAGGAGGTGAAAGTAACTACCAACTCAATAAGTATTGTTTTCAAATTTTGTCTTTTTCATCTATATATTTATTTAGTGCTTTCACTTTTCAGAGTCTTCTGTGGTTGTTGATGTGTGGTAGTACATACAGAGCATTTGGTTGCAACCATGGCAAAGAATCTGCTGTGGACTTTCTCGATTTTTATCACAATGAGGATATATGGTTATTTTGTTCATCATCTGCCTCCTCTTTTATTCAGTTTTTATGATAATCTCAAACACTTGCATATTTAGAAATGAACATACAAAATAATGAAAAATGTCCTGTGTTTTATGTATGTCTCCAGTCAGATTATTTTTCTATTAATGTCATGACTTTGCTTTTCCTTATGGTTAAAATACAAATCCTTTGTATGTGTGAACATTTTTTATCCATTGATCTGTTTATCATTCAATTTCTTAACTATTGTGAACAGTGCAACAAAAGCCATGGCTGTGACAGTATCTAATCTCTGCAAGACGACAACTGAGGGTTGGGGGGTGGTGTAGCTTCATCATATAGAAGTTCTACTTTTAATTTTTGAGGGATTTTCACACTGATTTGCAGAGTAGCTGCATCAGTTTGACTCTCACACAGTGAATAATGGTTTCTCTTTCACCACCTCCTCACCAACTAACCTTTTTCCAAGTATTTACTGAGCATGTGTCTTTTATGCAAGTGTCTTTTTGTTTCCGGTGTAGTGAAGATGTTTGTTAATTTAATTCCTTGCCCGTGTCAGCTGTCATCCTACCTCCTGTGATGCTGAAGCCCATAAGAAGGCTTGGCTGTGGCTGCAATGTTTTGTCTTTCTCTGGCAGTTGCAGCTTCAGCAAGGCCCTTAACTCAGAACGCTGACCCGTTTTGAGATGACTTTGTGCACAGTAAGTGATACATGCATCTAGTTTCATCTTCCTACAGTTTCCTTAGTGTTGGATCAAAGACTCTATGTGCCTTTTTCACTATCCCAGAAGGCACAAAGCAATGAGGGGGCCCAAAGAGAGCACGTAGTCTTGGGAGGGGAAAAAAAAAGTCTCTTCTCATCTGCCCAGGACTGAGGCATCTTTGAGTTTTGTCCCCAGTGTTTCTCTTCTTTGAAACTTGTCTGTAGGCTAGGCCAGATTAGGTGGTTCATAGTGGCATTATCTACCCATTGAAGTCTATAAATATATGACTGCCCTATGTTCTCTGAATTTGGATGGAACACCCCTTTCCCTTCATGCTGCTTTGAATATGACACACAACTATATGACAACTCTTTTAGAGTTCACCAAATTTTAAGGTCATAATCATAATGCTGTCTCTCCTGATGAAGCTCATTCTGAAGGATTGTCATGTCAGCTCATTTCCATGAACTTCTCTCTTATTTTTAAGACTTAGCAGCATTTGCCAAAAAGTCTTTCTTTCCCAATGTATATTTTGACATCTTTACAAAAAAAAATTACATGGCTGTAATTGTTTGAATTCTGAGACTTCTAGACTATTCTGTGGTTATATGTATCTGTATTTGGGCCAAGATGATGTTTCATTATGAGTCTGTAGTGTAGTTTGAGATTGGGTGCTGTGACATTCCTTGCATTGCTCTTTCTGCTTTGGATTCCATTGGTTATCAGTGTGTGTGAGAGAGTGTGAATGTGTGTGTGTATGTGTGTGCATGCGTGTGCGCAAGTGCTTTCATAAATATTTAAATTTATCTTCTAGTTCTCTGAATAACATAATTAGAATTTTCTTGGGATTTTTCATCCAATGAATAGAACATTATAAGCAATATGGCAATTTTTATGCTTCTATGAATATCTTTGAAATGTACTGTAACCTCCCATTTTATCTCTAATTATATTAGGTCTTTATTTCCTTATTTTGGAAAGTTTTGGAGATTGTTAAACTGATTATCTTTTCAAACAACCAATGTTTTTTTTTTTTTTTTGAGTACTGAGTCTTAATTGTACATTTAATTTCCATCACACAAACACACACATACACATACAGAGAGAGAGAGAGAGAGAGAGAGAACAAACAAAAACAGACACCCCTCCCCCAAAAAAGCACAGAGAATTCTAAGTGATTTGGCAGATTATATAGAAGTTTTACTACTAAAACTCAGTGGAAAAAATGTAAAGGAGAAAAGGTCTGTAAGTAAACCTATTAAGTCTGAGGAGATGTCTTCAGGAAAGAAGGCAGGAGAACTGGGGATAAAATTAAAAAGAAAGATAAACCTATCCATGAAGTTACAGAAAAGAATAACCTACATTCAAATAATTAAGCAAGACAAAAGCAGGCAAAACCAAACACTGAAAGATCAAAATGGCAGGGATAGTAATTATCTTAATTTTCTAATCAAAGGTCAAAGGCAAAGGAGATAAAATCAACCGTTGGCCCAGAACAGAAGTTGACATATAATTCACTATTCCTTTCAGATACAGTGGTTATTAGAACGAAAGATCCTTAAGGGCATTTGGAGTCTCAAGGTGGGAGGAAGAGCACTAGACAGAAACAACACGATATATAGAGATGTAAAATATGACTTGATTCTGAATAGAAGAGGCCTCTAAAGATGTCATCAGAAAACTCTTAAATTGATAAACATTTTCATCGAAGTGGTAAGGCCTCAATCAATATACAAAAATCAATATGCAGAAATCAATAGCTTTCCTATAGACCAGTGAAAAACACACTGAGGAAGAAATCAGGGAAGTAAATTCCTTCACAATCACTTACAAATATACTTGGGGTAAATTTAGATAAGAAAAATCAAAGACTTTTACAATGAAAACATTAAAAGATGTAAGAATAAAATTGAGGAAGTTACTAAAAGATGAAAAGACAGCCTGTGCTCATGCATGGATTACAGTAATTAATGTTATGAACCCTCTTACCAAAACTGATGTACATGCTCAATGCCATTCCAATAAAAACTCCAGAGCCATTGTGTGTATAAATAGAAAAAAAATCCTAAAATTTCTATGGAATTTTGTGGAATCACAAAAGACCCCAGATTAACAAAAATCCTCAGTACAGACAATATTTTGCAGACCTTCATACCCAATCAAGGAAACTTCCGGTGGAGATACAGACTTGTAGAACCCAGACCCAAGAGGCTCATTCACACCTAAAGCTCAGGGAACACTGAGGAGAGGGGACAGAAAGTCTTATAAGCCAGAAGATCAGTGAGTTTCCTGTGAGCATGTCTTCTAGTAATGGCAGAAGCTCCACTCAGCAACAGGAGTGCTCAAACCTGAACTGAACAAAGATGGTAACAATGAACATGGCTAACTGGACAGGGAAAGAAAGGCTCAGAGGCTCCTAAGACAACCATTTACACTTAATTAATAAGGTATGTTTATTTTGTGTTGTATGTCAGATCATGTCTGTAGAAACAAATATGGTCAGTGTACCCTGAGTCTAAATATAGCCTTTTGCCTACTTTCATGCTTTACAAGATATAGTTTATACTGCATGCTGGACAATTACATATTTATATGAGTTTCTCCTGAGAAAGTTCTATGAACGGGCTGCTCTGCTAATATTTAGTATGTGCGTATTAACATTTATTTACATATTTTTCTGGCCATGTTTTTCTGAACTCAAACAACCTTACTTGGATCATTGCTTTCATTGTTACATTCATGTATAAAAGTACACTGAAACTAAAGTTTTTCTACAGTGTTAAACTGAAGCCCACCCCTTCCTTTCAAGTCCTGAGATCCTAGTCCAGTACTCAAAATCTTCACAGGTAGACACAAGTTGATGAGCAGTATTTGGTTTTGCCCTAGGTCTCTGTGCTATCTAGTCTTTGGTTCTTGGTCACCCAAGCAGTGTCTTTTGTGGGTTCCATCAAATCAGGTATTGGTTGCTTTTTCACACATGCTTTGGGTCACCATTGACCTAAAATATTTTACAGGCAAGAGAGTTTGTAGATCAAAGGTTTTGTGACTATGTTGTTATTTGTTTTTCTTTTGCTAGCCTACAGGCTACCTTCCTATACCAAAGACACTAGCATGGGGGTGAAGGTTCTATATAGGCACCAGTTCATCCTTTTCATTCAGTGAGTTGTGTGGATATTGTCTTTAACAATGGGATCTTGCTATCTGTGTATGGAGATCAACCTATTGTATTGTCAACAACCTGGGTTGTTTGGGGATTTCCATGGGACCCTTTAGGCCAACAATTCGATTGGCAATAACTCAGGAACTCAGTACCAGTACTAGAAGCTTCATTTGGTCACACGGGACAGCCAGTTGGAATTCTGTCTCCTCCACTTATTTGGACACTTCATTAGCATTATCTTCATATATTTTAGGAAATTTCCACTACATTAGGTTTCCCTGCTGCCCTCAAATTCCCCTCAATTTTAGTTGTTACTCCATACATTCCCTCTCTCAAAAACATTTTCCCTCCTACTCCCTACCTGACTATCCCACTCCTACCCCCTTACTGCCCCCGTCCACCCACACAATCTATTCTATTTTCCCCTTCCAGGGAAATCTGGAAACCAGGAAAATAACACATGTTATTCCCTATTCCTATTATGCCTAACCTTTCTGGATCTTGAGTTTGTAGCTCCATTGTCATTTATTTAGCAGCTAATGTCCACATATAAGAGAATATACTCCATATTTATCTTTCTGGATCTGGAATGCCTTACTCTGGAAGATTTTTTTTTTCTGATCAGAATTGGAGAAAATATGCTGTAGATTATCCTGATGCTGTTTTCTGATGCTAGCTTTGCTTCCTCAGGAGTGGCTGCCCTCCAAGGAGCAGCTGGTCACATACTCAGGTGATATCATATGTAAAGTTTGCCCTGGTCAAATAAAGGCTAGAATGTAATGGCTAGTTTTGTGGGCAATGTACTGGCTAGTTTTCTGTCAACTTGACACAGCTGGAGTTATCACAGAGAAAGGAGCTTCAGTTGAGGAAATGCCTCCATGAGATCCAACTGTAAGGCATTTCCTCAATTAGTTAGTGATCAAGGGGGAAAGGCCCCTTGTGGGTGGGACCATCTCTGGGCTGGTAGTCTTGGGTTCTATAAGAGAGCAGGCTGAGCAAGCCAGGAGAAGCAAGCCAGTAAAGAACATCCCTCCATGGCCTCTGCATCAGCTCCTGCTTCCTGACCTGCTGACCTGCTGACCTGCTTGAGTTCCAGTCCTGACTCCCTTTGGTGGTAAACAGCAGTATGGAAGTGTAAGCCAAATAAACCCTTTCCTCCCCAACTTGCTTCTTGGTCATGATGTTTGTGCAGAAATAGAGACCCTGACTAAGACAGGCAAGGAAAGAAAAAGGTAGGAAGGAGGTCCAAAAGAGAAGAGAGGTAGTAGGAGGAAGAAAAGATGGAGCAGAACCACGTGGCCCAGAGAAATTGCAAGTAGCAAGGTTATCATAGCTGGGGTATAAGTTGGTGTGGTGATAGAACTGCCCAATCTAGGCCTATAGCTTATAAATATAATAACTGGAGTGTGTGTTTTTATATGGGTGTCTTAGTCAGGGTTTCTATTCCTGCACAAACATCATGACCAAGAAGCAGTTGGGGAGGAAAGGGTTTATTCAGCTTACACTTCCATACTGCTGTTCATCACCAAAGGAAGTCAGGACTGGAACTCAAGCAGGTCAGAAAGCAGGAGCTGATGCAGAGGCCATGGAGGGATGTTATTTACTGACTTGATTCCCGTGGCTTGCTCAGCCTGCTCTCTTATAGAACCCAAGACTACCAGTCCAGAGATAGTCCCACCCACAAGGGGCCTTTCCCCCTTAATCACTAATTGAGAAAACGCCTTTCAGCTGGATCTTGTGGAGGCATTTCCTCAACTGAAGCTCCTTTCTCTGTGATAACTCTAGCCTGTGTCAAGTTGACACAAAACTAGCCAGTACAATGGGTTTATTGGGGGTGAAACTACTGCAACAAAAATCTTTATCAGTTATAATGCAATAGAGGATTTATACCTAGAATATACAGAGAACTAAAGAAACTAAACATCAAGAAAAGAAACAACCCAATTCCAAAAACTAAAAGGACTATGGAATCAAACAGAGAGTTCTCAAAAGTGGAGAGTCTAAATGGTTACTAAACTTTTGAATGAATGTTCAATATCCTTATCAATCAGAAAATGCAAATTAAAACTACTTTGAGATTCCATGTCACTACAGTGTGAGTGGCTATCACCAAGAAAATAAATGATAACAAATTTTGGTGACAATGTCAGGACTGGAAAATTGTTCTACACCATTGGTGGGGAAGCAAACTGATATAGAAGCTATAGAAATTAGATTAAAGGGCTGGGCGTGGTGGTGCATGCCTTTAATCCCAGCACTCGGCAGAGGCAGGCAAATTTCTGAGTTTGAGGCCAGCCTGGTCTACAAAGTGAGTTCCAGGACAGCCAGGGCTATACAGAGAAACCCTGTCTCGAAAAACAAAACAAACAAACAAACAAAAAATTAGATTAAAGGTTTCACAAAGGCTTACAAATGAACTATATGACTATATGACTCAGTTATACAACTTTTGGATATATATCAATAGGACACTTACCTACCAGAGATAAACTAGAATATCCATGTTTATGGCTGCTCTATTAATAACCACTATACATATATATATATATATGTATATGTAATAAAATTTTATCCACCTATAAAGAAAAATGAAATTTTGAAATTCACAAAAGAGTGGATGGAATTGAGGATACCACAATGAATGAAATAACCTGAGCCCAGAAATGCAACTCCTACATGTGTTCACTCATATCAAATATTATATTTGAATGTGAATTTTGAGTGTTTAAAATGTGTTTTAAATGTCTATGTAAGTCTGGATGCTAGAAAATGAAAAAGAAAAAAAAAAAAAAAAAACAGAAGAGACCACAGAGGGAGAAATGATAGTAAAACACACATGATAGGAAGTTAGATAAAGGAAATACTGGGATAAAAATTTTAAGGGGGAATAGGAGTCAATGGTAAAAATAGAAGAGTAGGAAGACAGGAAGTGGAAGGGAAGGTTAATCAAAATGGAAGACACATGGAAAGCCTAGTGAAAAATGCTTAGTAAGCAAATTAAAATATAAAAGATTTTGAGTGGCATAATCCTGATTTTGTGGATAATACTGCCTCCAGATGCCATGGACTATTAAATGAAATCTCAGTGCCATATGTGAAATACATCCCTATTAATCACTCAGGGAGGACTCATTGTTTCTGACACAAGATAGGGTATTGGTACTGCTCCTGGTTGTCCACTGAATCCCTTAAGACCCTATTTCTGAAGACTTCACAAAGTTTGCATGCAGTTCATCGAGAAATCAAGGCTCGTCCATGTCAGTTCTATGCCAGTTCCACCTTGAACTGGCATGGAACGCACATGGACTGTTCTAGCTAGCTTTCACAGTGCTAGACATATCTAGGAAGGATTCTAGTGGAAGAAGATCATCAATGATCTGACCCAGTTCTGGAACCTCTAGGGTGCCATACCAGGAGACAGGATGTGTCCATAGCAACATGAGTACTGTGGTAGTCTACTGCTTTCTGGTTGGATTTGAGGCCAAATCCACAGGATGAAATTCACAGTACTATAAACATGGTCTTAACATGGGTGGGGAGATCATAGATCCTAAGTGGGACTCTACTAACGTTCTTTGCTAAATAGTATTGTGTAGTGGTCCCCTCCGATATTAAAACCTTCCAACTTGAAGGGATATTCCTTAAGGCATAGGGCATTTAAAACAAGGAGAAACAACAGAATGTTCAAAGGGGAGGTAAAACACTCCACCTCACAGGGAAACTCCTTAAACTCAGTAAGTAACCAACTCAAGATAATCCTGAGCAGTCCTTAAGACTGGCCAGATTCACTAGGTTTCTCCCTACCTAAGACTTCATAAATAGTCTCTGGATGGTCCTTTCTTCTGTCTCAGCTCTGAACTTTGTCTCTGTAACTCCTTCCATGGGTATTTTGTTCCCCATTCTAAGAAGGAACGAAGTATCTACATTTTGGTTTCCCTTCTTCTTGAGTTTCATGTGTTTTGCAAATTGTATTTTGGGTACTCTTAAGTTTCTGGGTTAATATCCACTTATCAGTGAGTGCATATCATGTGTGTTCTTTTGTGATTGGGTTATCAGATCCATCCCATAATCAACCACCAAACACAGAAACTAATGCTTATGCCAGCAAGATTTTGCTGACAGGACCCTTATATAGCTATCTCTTGTGAGGCTATACCAGTGCCTGGGAAATACAGAAGTGGATGCTCACAGTCATCTATTAGATGGAACACAGGGCCCCTAAAGAAGGAGCTAGAGAAAGTGACCAAGGAGCTAAAGGGGTCAGCAACCCTGTAGGAGGAACAACAATATGAACTAACCAGTACTCCCCAGAGCTTGTGTCTCTAGTGGCATATGTAGCAGAGGATAGCCTAGTTGGTCATCAGTGGGAGGAAAGGCCCTTGGTCTTGAGAAGATCATATGCCTCAGTACAGGGAAATGCCAGGGCCAGGAAGCAGGAGTGGGTGGGTTGGGGAGCAAGGTGGGGGGAGCATATAGGAGACTTTCAGGATAACATTTGAAATGTAAATGAAGAAAATATCTAGAAAAAAAAAAACCTTAGTCATTAGAACACCACTTCCTGGCCCTCTGATACCTTCTGATTGAGAAGAACTCTATGTATGAGTCACCTCCTGCCAGCTTCGGCTTCTCCAGAAGTTCATAGAGTCAGTGTGCCAACCAACGTGACCTAAAGATGGAAACTCACAGTTAATGTCCAAGTGATTCATTGTGACTGTAAGAAACGCAGAGGAGAGCCCTTTAGGACCCAGAATTCTCAGGCCACCATCTAGATCTGTACTAGGAGTCTATGAGTTCATAAATGCTATTCTTTTCTTTGCTTGAGAAAGTGTCCTGCCTGAGAAAGTGTCCTGCCTAGTAATATGAAATCAATTTAAAATGCACTAAGAGAGAATCTGCATTAAGAATGAAAACAGTGTGTATAAAATACATCATCATCCAAGCTAATACAGAAATATTGTGGAAAAGTATTTTTAAAACTGAATTAATGGCATGAATGTTGTTTTGTATTCTTGAAACATGAATTAAAGACTTTTCTGTATATATAAAAAAAGAGTTCATAAACAAATGAGACTGATGAAAGTCACTCTCAAACAAGCCTAGCTACCTAGAAGAGACTCAGACCACCCAAACAGCCAGGGAAATGCAGAGACAAGATGAACTGCCTAGAAGATCAATGGAAACAAAGATCAACTGATGTCCAGAAGAGTATCAGCTCAACTGAGTCACCAGAAAAGGACATTCTACAGTCTGTAGAGCTGCCTGCACATTGTATGGCATGCTCCAGGCTCTCTGCTTTGAAGGCTGCCACCCATGCTGAGGTGGGTTTTGGCAATGCAGCTGTTTTAAAGTCATTTCTTTCCCCTGAAAAGAAGTTAAATAAAAGTCATTGACTCACCAAGTTGGACTCTGGTGATATCTGTACTTTGATCTGTCATAAGTTCTCTATCTGGGTTGAGTTGATGTTTTTCCATATCTCCCCAAGAATAGTGCCACACATGGTCACACCATCAAAAGGCCTCCTATATACTTTGCTTATGCACTTAGATTGTTGCTTCTCTTTCTATTGTTTAAATATTTTTTTATTTATTTTTCATATTTTGGTCATGTTTCTCCTTCCTCAACTCCCAGGACCTCCATACCGGGAAAATTTACTCTCTCTCTCAATTAAAACACACACACACACACACAAAGTCAAAACAAATCTTCCAAACAAAACAAAAAGCCCACAAAAAAAACTATGGGATTCCTTTTTGGTTAGTCAAATCTTCCTTGGCATCGAGACTGCCCTGGAGTCTAGTTGATATACACAGTAATACTCCATTGGTGAAACCTAATTTTCCTTTTACTTACAGGTCTCAATTGGACATAGCTTCGTGTTTCAGGGTGAGACTGTGGAGCCATTTCTGTGCTTGTATGTCTATCAATCATCTTGTGCCTGGAATACACTGCTTCCTAGGAGTCATTAACCACTCATGGTTCTTACAATTCCTACCCAGAGAAGTTTTATGTATTGCATAGTAGTTAATGTGGAGAATCATAACTGGTCAAAGCACTACTAGGAGTAGGTATTGAGTGTTCAGCCCTAAATCAGAACTCTATAAATCCCCCAAGGTTTGATAACAGTGTAGAAGCTTACCAGTAAAATAATTCAAGAGCTAGAGCATGGGAAGGATTATGCTGAAATGTGGTTACATGTGTAAGAACTATATAAGAGCAAGCCATCCATCCATCTATCCATCCATCAATCCATCCATCCATCCATCCATCACTGATGAAGGAGAGGTCCATGAGGCCCCATTCCCAGATGAGGATGCCTTGACCATCAATAGCTGTTGAGGGATAAGGCATTATTTTTCTTTTAGGATGCAGACAATTGTAAGGGACCCATGATCCTGTTAATAACGTCACCTCATGCTTATGCAAGCAGCCCTAAGCAAACTCCATGTGTTATTAGCTTTTTAAAAGGCATGAAAGTAAAACAGCAATTTGTTAGGAAGAAAAGAAAATGAAAGATGAAAAGAGAGAGAAAATTGGTTATGAAGATGATCAACACATATTATATACATTAAGAAATTATCAAATAATAATTGCACTTTTTTTAAGCTGAGCTTGTGTAACTGCTGCTTATAACCCCAGGACTAGAGACATTAATATCAGGGTTCTCTAGGCCAAGCTGGCTGACTAGACTAAATTCTGATTTCAAGGAGAGATCCTGGCTAAAAAAAGGTAGAAAGCCATCAACAAAGATATCAAACACACACACACACATACATACACACACATACACACACACACACACACACCACAACACACATATGAATGTACCCCCGTACATGTGTATGCATTTTCTCTATTTCTCAAAGTTTTTCTAAATTACCAGATCTTCAAAGTAGCTCAGTGCCAAATAATAGATTCTTGTGAGTGCTGTGGACTTGTCTTGGGTGTTCTTTTCACCAATGCTGCCTTGTTTACATTTTGGAAGACTCTGGTTCCCCTCTCTCTGGCAGAGACTTATATAGCTGGGTCTGTAACAGATCTGCTTCTTCATATATTCTTGCTCGCTTTATTAATTTCTAAAGTTCTTTCTTTGGAATAGTCAGTGGTTTTTTGTTTGTTTGTCTTGTTTGTTTGTTTGTTTGTTTGTTTATTCTTTTCCTTTACTGGGTCACAAAAAGGTAGCTTCTGGTTTGTCTTCTTCCCTTCGACTGAAGAGAGCATCTTGTCAAGACTCTTATTATTGATTTTCAGGAATGCTGTTTTTACCCTCTGGGACCACCTTTCTACAGATATTCATTAGGAACAAAGTTTGTATAGAGAACAAGTTTGCATATACTTCTATTTATTTTTTTTCTTAGCCTGATGAAATAGGTACCGCTAGTATTCTTAGAAACTGGAACATTAATGAAGAGTAGAGAGAAAATAAATTAATGTTGTCATGTTCTATAACAGTTAATATAACTGTTCTTCAAAAAAGTAAAAGATAGAGATAGACAGGGTAGATAGACACCAGATATAGATAGGCAAATAGATTAACAAATAAAAGGATAAGTTATAAAAAATAAACCCAAGTATAAACATGCAAGAGGACATTACTCACATTATGATGGAGGCTGAGAAGTAGTTTCATGTAGGTTATAGAAACAAAGAAGCTGACAGCATTATCTAATCCATATCTGGATGTCTCAGAACCTGGGAAACCACCATGCAACTCAACCTGAGGTGGAAGGCTTGAGTTGCTCCAGAGCCACTATTGTTAGTCTTGTTCAAAGCTCAGAAAGAACAGTGTTCAAATGTTCAAGAGTTGCAGAAGAATGCCTATGTTCCAGGAGGGAAGATCAACTTTCTTCTGCTCATGTGGTTTGCTTTGCTTTGCTTTGCTTTGCTTTGCTTTGCTTTGCTTTGCTTTGCTTTGCTTTGCTTTGCTTTGCTTTGCTTTGCTTTGCTTTGCTTTGCTTTGCTTTGCTTTGCTTTGCTTTGCTTTGCGTTTTAATCCTTCTCCCCAGCTGGTCAGACGATATCCACTCTCACTGAGAGTAGAGTTTCCCCACATAGGCCACCAACTCACATTCAATTTCCTCTGCCAATACCATTAAAGCCTTGCTTAAAGGCAATGCTTCATCAATTCTATAGGTTAACCATCACAGGGACAAAGTTAAAACTAGTCTCCATATATCTCATCCTCCACAAACCAGATACCAAATTCAGGAGGAAGCATAAATCAGCCACATGGAAGATGTTGAAGAATGGCCCAAGTCACATTACCACATGTCTGAATTTTATCTTTACCTTTTCTCAGTTCAACTGCCATAGCAAAATTACCAAAGACGGGAAGAGCTAAACAACAGAAAAGGTAAAAGCCTAATACGAAAGTACTTATTCATTTTCTGGCTAGGAGGTCTCTCAGTGGTGTACAAATAAGCATCTTCTCATTATCAGCTCACTTGTAGGAGAGTATTCTGATCACTATCTTATTCTCTCCTATTAAAGTAACTAATCCTATTTTATTTCTCCATCCTAAGACTTGATATAAATCAGTAGATTTATGCTTAGCCTCTGAAATGTCTACCTTCAAATATCATCCATCTGGGAATTGGTGGAATGGTTATGAATTTATATGTGAATAAGAATAGAAACAAGAAGAAATCAGGGTAGACACTAGCAGTTAGTCCATAGTACCTTGTGACATAAATAATATTTAAATAAATAAACAAAAATGGATATACAATTGAATACAAGAGTGCATAAAATGACTTAGAATCGTTTCATCACTCTCAGTGTTAATCCAGGTAGAGTTGAAGATGGATATTCTGTTAATCCTCATTTTTATTTCTTATTAATTCAGTTAGTGACCTGTGATTTCCTCTTCTAAAAAGCAAATTATTAAACTTCTGATAGAGCAATTTAGATTGTATATGTAATAGACTATCAGCTTTATCAAACAGAGAGTCAGTAAAGTACTTAATTGGTGCCAAATCTCTAATTTTGAGGAAGTAATCACTTGGAGCCCTTCTAGCCAATACTCATATGTTGGGACTTTTCCAGTGTAGACTAAATTGTGCTCAGTCCTTCAATTTCAATGTCCTCCAAAACCTCTGTGCCTTGGCAACATTCATTGTGTAAATTCCTGAAATGGGCTTAAATAATTGATTGAGGAAAAGGATGAAGAACTCATACTGTTTAAAAGATTGGATTTTGACTCTCAAGAGCCCAATTATTTCTCCAGAAGGCACTTTCATTTGTTTTTAACAAAATCAACTTAATCTTGACTTTGATTCTGTTCATTATCTATAGGTATTTTCTCCAAAGGAGATAGGGACAGTGGAATATTGGTTTTGATTATAATGTGGTTCTATCAAGGCTTCTTTGGAAGTAATTTCCTTGTACGTTTCTGATTTCATGGTTTTTTTAAAGATGCTCAACAGAACACATTTCTACCTAGCTGCCTGATTTTACCCCAACTCCATTCATATAACTAAAGTTACTGCATTTGTTGTCTCCAAAGACAATTTAATACCCAAATGTCACATTTAGAAACTAGAATGCCTTGGTCATTCACTTAGATAGGGTAGAAAATATTGCATGCAAGTAGAAGAGATGTATTAAGCAGAAATATGTAATTCTGCCTACTTTTGAATCACATGAAGATTTTATTATTTAAAACCACTATGGAGCATCTCCATTGGGTATTGATTAAAATTGTCTAGATTTCAGCAATCTGGTCCTCATGTAATTAAAATGGAAATTCTCATTCTTATTGTAGCTATTTGGTATAGCTAGTCCTACAGTAATGGATAAATCATGTGGATAAAGGCATTCTAATTCTCTTTATGACCTTTTCTAAGACCTCAAACTATAATTTGTCACACTGATTCCCAGGATAAAATTATTCCTTCTGCTTCTGCTTAACATTTATAGAGTGACAAGATGTTAATAATGCCTGAGGGGGTTGGATGTGTTTTAATATAGTTTAGAATTATTTCTCTGAGAGACCAAGACTTAAATTGGATGATTTATCTGAGGACCTAAGTCTCAGACACTTTTCTCCAAGTGGAATGAGCCAGAAAGGCTACTATGTTAGCCACTTTAGAAAATTTATCTTTTCTAAAGCGATTGCATGGGATGTTGCTGATACAGAAATGTCTGGAATATTCTCTCTTGAAGAATGAATATAACTTCTCTGCATGTAACTTCTCTGTCACCTCACAAAACCCCAAATGCCTCCTCCCATGGGCATCATGTGATAAATGCCATACACACACACACCTTGGCACGCACCTTGTTACAGTACTCTGCCCTTAACTGCACTGTAACTCCACACACCAGTGCTGACAGGTACTCCTAGTGCTTTCATCTGTACAGAGTCAAGTTCATGTATGGACCTCATCACTGTTTGCCTCATAGTCTATCTGTGTTCTTGGTATGATTAGGATGGGAGCCCTGCAGGTATAGGCAAGTAATAATCTGTGGGGCATTGGGCTATGTACAGACAGGCTAGTCTCCCATCGAGTTGAGGTCTGAACCCCAGAATGGAGATAATTCACCTACATGACACGGTAGGCGTTCTCTCATGCTCTTGGAACTCTGGCTCCTGCCTAAGTTACTTCCCCCACACAGCCCCCATGAGAGAAGCATGGCTAGAAGTCACGTAGGCAATGTCCCAATGACCGTCAGGATAAACTCCTCCCCAGTTACCTAGCAACAGTAAAGACCATAAAAAGGGGCTGTTAGGCCCCTCCTCACCTCTCTTACTCTTCACTCTCTCACTCCTCTCTTTGTCTTCTCTCCTTTCTCACTCCTCTCTCATTCCTTTGTTCTCTTACCTCTCACTTCTCTCACTCCTCTTTCCTCTCTCTTTGTCTTCTCCTCTCCTCCCCTCTCACTCTCTCAACCCTTTCCTCTCTCTCTCTCTTTTCTACCTTCTCTCTTTCCCCCTGCATTTCTATAATAAAGCTCTAAAACCATAGACAGTCTCTGCTCATCAAGATCCGTTGCACTCACTCTCAATGGTGTGGGAACCTCTCTTCCCTCATCCCTCTCTCCCATAACCCTGGGGCTTTATGGAATAGCCCTGGGGCTCCCAGGTTGGGCTGCCCCTTGTCCACCCCCCCAAGAGTGGGTCAGAGGCTTAAATGTCCACCCGGGGCTGAGTGGAGAGCGTATGGCAGCTCTCCCATGTCTGCCTGTCCAGAGCATAGGTGGAACTCTAGAAGGACGTGGGTCTTTCCTCCCCTTCTTCCCCTGGGCCCCTTTTTATTTCCAACAATAATCTATATCTTTGCCTACTATAAACATCAAAGAACATTACATACTCAAGTATGGCTGGGGTTATCTAGTTTTATCGGAAATAGTTATAACTTCCAAAATTCCTTTTTAGATGCTTGAAAATTCCCTGAAAATTTAGTATTTAGTGTGTGCTTGCATTTGTGGTGTGTGTGTGTGTGTGTGTGTGTAAAGGGGAGCAGATAGAGAGAGGAAGAGAGAAAGAGAGGAGAGGGATAGAGAGGGGGAGAAAGAGAGGAGAGGAGAGGAGAGGAGAGGAGAGGAGAGGAGAGGAGAGGAGAGGAGAGGAGAGGAGAGGAGAGGAGAGGAGAGGAGAGACAGAGACAGAGACAGAGACAGAGACAGAGACAGAGACAGAGACAGAGACAGAGACAGAGACAGAGACAGAGACAGAGACAGAGACAGAGAATGAGAATCTTGGTTATCAATTTCACTGGATCGGAAATCAGCTAATATGTAGCTGGACATACCTTTAAGGAATTTTAATGATGATGTTAGAAGAGTGCAGCAACTTCTGCTGACAACCAGATAAAAAGGAATCTTGAGGAAAAGCTTCTTCTTCTTCTTCTTCTTCTTCTTCTTCTTCTTCTTCTTCTTCTTCTTCTTCTTCTTCTTCTTCTTCTTCTTCGTCTTCTTCTTCTTCTTCTTCTTCTTCTTCTTCTTCTTCTTCTTCTTCTTCTTCCTTCTTCATTTTCTTTTTTTTGCCTTTGTGTTGGCAAGTTCATTTACCCTATTGCTGTTGCTGTTGCTGCTATTGCCTTATTGCTTCACTGATACTAAAATGTGATAGGAAAACTGTTATCAGAGCATAGACTGAGGCTCACCAGGACTCATTTTGCCTTCATTACCAAATTGGGTCCCCTGAGGCATCGAGCCTTACAGATTGGGAAGCTATCAGATTCTAAGACTCACTAATGTAAAGACTGTCATTGCTCGACTACCCAGAATTTATCTTGTAATTCAATAAATATCCCTTTAATATATACTCATTTTGTCAGTTATTTTCCTCTATAGATTATGAATAACATAGTGTGTCTTAGATAAGGACACATGATATATATATATATATATATATATATATATATATATATATATATATATATTTACAGCTCTTCTTCATTTTTATGAGATTTGAGATCTCTCCTTCACTTCCTTTCTGGCAGTAAAGTTTTAGTAGGCCTTTGTATTATAAGTTCAACTTAAATCTGTGTGTGTGTGTGTGTGTGTGTGTGTGTGTGTACTGTGGATGCACTGGAATGTCTTTATAGACTCATTTTAGTCAGTCTATTGCAGGAACTGAACAATAACCACATCTTAGTTTGAATGCTGACATGCTGAAGGACATGAAATTTTTCATTACTACCTTGGAGAATATAAGATGTCTTGTACACAGGTGCAAAAGTTATTTGAAAGCCAGGGAGGAAAATATAGATTTCAGTTTTAATGATGAGTAGGGAATGAGGCTACAATGATAATTCCTGTGTACAGCATGAATTTCTTGAAGGTATCAAAGATGGGAAAGAACTGGCTTTTTTTTTTTAATTTAGCTTGTTCAGATGTTACATAAAAGAGGAGAAGGGAAGGAAAAGGCATACCCATAAACAAATATCAACAAATGAGACCAGACTCTCATTGTACCATGCCTGAATAAACATATAGCATACATTTGAATATACCTATTGACCCATGATGCCTCCTGTACCATGTGTGACCATAGATTCCTATGCATCATTAGGAGGCTGCAGGTTACTCTGTTGCCTTGGGTTGATGAATCCTGTTCCTCCTGTTCCCTGGTGATTCTCATTTGTATATGATGACCTAAGATTGGATCTTTGTATTTAGATTGATATAAAATTCATAACAGAAATAAGAACTGAAATGAAAATATTATGCTTACAAAATCCATTTACATTTCTGACCTGTTATCCTACAAGTAGATAATTCAGGGGAAGAGAGTGATTTCAAAAAGGTTACTAATACTGTTGGAAGGAATTTGCTATGCCTCCTAGCAGGCAAATTTGCCAACATAAACTTGGGATGCAAATTGTCAGGTTTTTTTTTTTCTGGTCTCCCTTTGATCACATGATATTCTAAACATAAATAATTCAGGAAGCACATACCCGTTACATACATGCAGCCAAATACTCATGTGAGAGATGCTGGCCTTATTTGCACGCTTTACGTGAAATGAGATGTTTCACAAACAGGTTTCGGATGAGGAGACTGAGAGAAGCTCATGGTTTCTCTGGAAAATGAAACTGAAAGTAACAAACAAAAAAACCAAATCTCTAAAACCTAGTAATAGTTAAAATGTATCCTTTGCCTAAAATTCAAACTAGAAGTTGTCCTGAAAGTATTGATTAGCTTTGACCTAGTGCTTTCTCAGACCTTGCTTTCTAAAACAGCCCCTTTCTCTACATCCTCAGTTACCTGTGTACCCCTCTTGCCCCCTACTACCAAACAGAAATGAATCTGCTTGTACATCTGTAAGCCTCTCATCCACAGAGGAGGTTTCCCAAGCGCACTGAATGGGGCTGCAGGGCCATATGATGAACACATACTGAGTTAAGAGCCAAACCTTGCTATCTTCCCCCAAACCCATGAATTGGAGATAACCTGCCTACAAATTGTACCATCAGTCAGTCATCAACTACATGAATTGGAGCATCTCTCTTGCCCCTGAAATCTGTAAGAGAGAACTTGCCTTGTGAGCCTGTGTTCTCCTCTTCCTCAGAGCTCACTTCACTATGCCTTTCCATGGCATTAATAACTTTCTTAATGAATTCTTTATTCAAAAACACAATCATCCTTCAGAGACTCCTTTGAACCTCCAAATCTGAGATCCTTACAGCAGCTGAATGTATTTCTTTTACTATGCCTTTTATTTTCCTTTAAGAAAATGTATCTCAGGGGCAACAAAACAGAATTATTACTGATCATTTCACTAATATATCTATTCACATACTTGTTTGGTTAAGGCAAGTATTTATCTCTCAATTTGCTTAAAGTAATTTGGGACTGAGAAGTAAATTATCATGACTATGGCTTCATTTGGCATCATTAGCCTCAAGCTTGAGTCCCCACATGGTGACATGCTGAGCATTTCCCAGAAAGAGAGTGTTGGAAGCGATCTGCTTCTCTTTTCGCTGATCTGATGTCTAGCAAGATTCCCACTGAGGAAGCCAAGCTGATCAATCCACCTGCTTGAGCTTTGCCTTAGTTACATTATAAATAATTTGGGTAACTAAATACTAACTTCAAGGCTCCCTCCTGGCTCAGAACATATGGCTTTAGAAACAATTTGTCAAACTTTTATGGGAGAAAATGAGGATAATGAAGGAGCCCTGTAGAGCTACAAACTCAATCCTGGAATATTCTCAATATTAAGATAAACTTGACTCTTTCAAGTTTAGCAAAGTATTAGGAGATTGAATGATAGGAAAAAATAGTTACAAACACATATTTTACATACATTAAATATAAAAGACAAAGTGTTACTTTGAATTCATATGCATTTTGATGGTGTCCAGGGTCATTAACATGATGCAGCCTAAAGTCAATTGAGAGGATTATCCAAGTCAGACTGGCTTGTGGCATGTCTGAAGGAGTGCCTTAGTTATTGATTTGTATGGGAGGGCCCAGACTACTGTGGGTCCCTGCATTGCATGAGCCAATGGTTTTGGGCTGTATAGGAAAGGTCACTGAGTGTGAGTCTGGCATTGATTCATAGGACAAACCAGCAGGCAGCATTCCTCTGTGACTTTTGCTTCAAGTTCCCCTTTACGTTCTTGCCCTGACCCCACCACCCCCAGTTGCCGAATGTGCCCTGGAAGTATAGGCCGAATGAACGCTTTCTTCTCCTAAGTTGCTTTTAATGTGGGTGTTCTATTTCAACAACAGAAAACAAACCAGAACAGATTCCTTTGTTTCCCCTCCATTAAAATGACTCAACAATGTACCTTTATGATCAATTATTCAATTTCTCACTTCAAAAAGGAAAGTTAATAGCAAAACAAAAGCTTTGTTCTCACAAATCCTTTAACCCAGTGGCTGCAAGTGAAGTTGAGCAAGCGTATAGTTTCTACAGACACCTCTGTGGCTTTAGATCATTGTGATCAGAGACTGGGGAAATGGCTCTGGAGGTAAAATGCTTGGTTAGAAAGCAGGAGCACCCAAATTCAGGTCCCCTTCTCCCGTATTTAAGAAATGGGTGCAATGACATGTACCTGCAATCTCAGTGCTAGGTAGAGGGAGACAGAAAAATCTCTGAGGCTTCCTACCCAGCCTCAGTGAGAGGGCATGTCTCCAGAAATAGGAATGTACTCTATGGAGTAAGGCACCTGATGTTGACCTTTGATTGCCATAACATTCACTATATACAAAAATAAACTTTCATTAATATGAAGTAAAATAAATCAGGTAATTCCTATAACCATTGGGTTTGATTTATTGATTGATTAAAACAGGGTTTCCCCAAAGTAGCCCAAGCTAACCTCAAATCTCCTTTCTCAGCCTCTTAAATGCTGAGATTACATTAGTGGACCACAATGCCCAAATCAAGTGTAGCCTCATTGAGATAAGTAAGGGGGAGTTTAAGTGTGTGGTCCTTTGACTCACAGCTCTGAATATGGGGGTTACAGCTGTGCATTGCTGCTCCTGGTAAATCAAACATTAAAATTAACTAAGACAATATGTGGTGAAAACCAAAGTTTTCTTAAGACTTGTAGAATCACAAAGAACTCACTTGGCTTCTTAATTAATTATTAATAGTATATTTATAAAATTGAACATTTTTTTGTACTTCTGTTTTTTCTCACTTCTCTTGAAAGGTATAAGGCTTACCTGCTTACCTCAGTACATGAGAAGTAACTTAAATGGAACTGTTTTCAGAAGTTAGTAGAGCACATTATCTAGTTTGTTCTGTATCTGATACATGCTAATTCTCATGATGGTGTCCAAGAGATAGCAAGTATCAATACTCTACAGTTATGTTTTTGCTTGGTTCTTTTTTTTTAACTGGGTATTTATTTCATTTACATTTCCAATGCTATCCCAAAAGTCCCCCACAGGCTCCCCCACCTACTCCCCCACCCACCCACTCCCACTTCTTGGCCCTGGCGTTCCCCTGTACTGAGGCATATAAAGTTTGCACGACCAATGGGCCTCTCTTTCCACTGATGGCTGACTACGCCATTTTCTGATTCATATGCAGCTACAGACACGAGCTCCAGGGGGGTACTGGTTAGTTCATATTGTTTTTCCACCTATAGGATTTCAGATCCTTTAGCTCCTTGGGTACTTTCCTTAGCTCCTCCATTGGGGGCCCTGTGATCCATCCAATAGCTGAAAGTGAGCATCCACTTCTGTGTTTGCTAGTCTCACAAGAAACAGCTCTATCTGGGTCCTTTCAGCAAAATCTTGCTAGTGTATGCAATGGTGTCAGCGTTTGGAAGCTGATTATGGGATGGATCCCCAGATATGGCAGACTCTAGATGGTCCATCCTTTTGTCTCAGCTCCAAACATTTTCTCTGTAACTCCTTCCATGGGTGTTTTGTTCACAATTCTAAGAAGGGGCAAAGTGTCCACACTTTGGTCTTCGTTCTTCTTGAGTTTCATGCGTTTAGCAAATTGTATCTTATATCTTGGGTATCCTAAGTTTTTTGCTTGGTTCTTAAGCTAACATCTATTTTCCAGTTCTAAGAATACAATTCTTTTGAAATACTGTAGCTTTTATTTAGACTATTTTAGCTTGTTTGATTTGAACATATCTTTTCTTACATTTTTTATATTCCAGATACATTTTATTTATGAACTGAGCCTGTTTTTTATTAAACTAATAAATTTTATTTTAAAATACCCAACTCAGTATTGCCATTTTTAAAAATCAACAAAATTATTTATAATAGTTAAATGCCTCTTAAATATACATATTATCTTCTGAGGCTAAAGTTAATATGCACTCAACCAGTTTTTAAAATCTATTTGGAACATTAAACATGATAGAAGTAAAAAAAAAACTATTATGAAATCCTCTATAAAAGGAAATTGTGACAAGTTCCTGATTAGACAGAAACTGTTCAATCTCCAAAGGGAGAATACACAGCATAATGATGGCTTCATAGAATGAATTGGATAGTGTTCCTTCTGTTTCTATTTTGTGGAATAGTTTGAAGAGTATATGTATTAGTGAATTCTGCATTAAACCCGTTTAGTCCTGGCTTTTATTGGTTGGGAGAATTTTAAAGACTGCTTCTATTTTTTTTAGGGATTATGGGAATGTTTAGATGGTTTATCTGATCTTGGTTTAGCTTTGGTACCTGGTATCTGTCTAGAAAATTGTCCATTTCATCTAGATTTTCCAGTTGTGTTGAGTATAGGCTTTTGTAGTAGGATCTGATGATATTTTGATTTTCCTCAGTTTCTGTTGTTTTATCTCCCTTTTCATTTCTGATTTTGTTGATTTGGATACTGTCTGTGTGCCTTCTAGTTAGTCTGGCTAAGGGATTATATATCTTGTTGATTTTCTCAAAGAGCTAGCTCCTCCTTTGGTTGATTCTTTGTATAGTTCTTTTTGTTTCTACTTGGTTGATTTCAGCCCTGAGTTTGATTATTTCCTGCTGTCTACTCCTCTTGGGTGTATTTGCTTCTTTTTGTTCTAGAACATTCAGATGTGCTGTCAAGCTGCCAGTATATGCTCTCTCCAGTTTCTCTTTGGGGGCATTGAGAACTATGACTTTCCCTCTTAGCACTGCTTTCATTGTGTTCCATAAGATTGGGTATGTTGTACCTTCATTTTCATTAAATTCTAAAATCTTTAATTTCTTTCTTTCTTTCTTTCTTTCTTTCTTTCTTTCTTTCTTTCTTTCTTTCTCTTTCTTCCTTTCTTTCTTTCTTCTTCTTTCTTTCTTTCTTTCTTTCTTTCTTTCTTTCTTTCTTTCTTTCTTTCTTTCTTTCTTCCTTTTTTATCATTGAGTAGGGCATTGTTCAGTTTCCATGTGTATGTGGGCTTTTGTTGTTTTTGTATCTGTTGAAGACCTGCCTTAGTCCTTGGTGATCTGATAGGATGCATGGGCTTATTTTAATCTTCATGGGCCTGTTTTGTGACCGATTAGATGGTCAATTTTGGAGAAGTTACCATGAGGTGCTGAGAAGAATGTATATTCTTTTGTTTTAGGATGAAATGTTCTATAGATATCTGTTAAATCCATTTGGTCCATAACTTCTGTTAGTTTCAGTGTGTCTCTATTTAGTTTCGGTTTCAATATTATTATTGTGTGGGGTTCAATGTATGCTTTGAGCTTTAGTAAAGTTTCTTTTATGAATGTGGGTGACCTTGCATTTGGAGCATAGATGTTCAGAATTGAACGTTCTTCTTGGTAGATTTTTGCTTTGATGTGTATGAAATGTCCTTCATTATCCTTTTTGATAACTTTTGGTTGAAAGTCAGTTTTATTCCATATTAGAATGGCTGCTCCAGCTTGTTTCTTGGGACCATTTGCTTGGAAAATTGTTTTTCAGCCCTTTGCCCTTAACTCTGAGATAATATCTGTCATTGGCACTGAGGTGCTTTTCCTGTATGCAGCAAAATGCTTGGTCCTGTTTACATATCCAGTCTGTTTGTCTATGTCTTTTTTTTTAATTAGGTAATTTCCTCAGTTACATTTCCAATGCTATCCAAAAAGTCCCCAATCCCCCACCCACCCACCCCCACCCCTTGGCCCTGGCATTCCCCTGTACTGGGGCATATAAAGTTGGCAAGTCCAATGGGCCTCTCTTTCCAGTGATGGCCTACTAGGCCATCTTTTGATACAAATGCAGCTAGAGACAAGAGCTCTGGGGTACTGATTAGTTCATAATAATGATCCACCTATGGGGTTGCAGTTCCCTTTAGCTCCTTGGGTACTTTCTCTAGCTCCTCCATTGGGGGCCCTGTGATCCATCCAATAGCTGACTGTGAGCATCCACTTCTGTGTTTGCTAGGCCCCGGCATTGTCTCACAAGAGACAGCTATATCTGGGTCCTTTCAGCAAGATCTTGCTAGTGTATGCAATGGTGTCAGCATTTGGAAGCTGATTTTGGGATGGATCCCTGGATATGGCATGTCTATGTCTTTTTATTGGGGATTTAAGTCCATTGATGTTAAGAGATAATAAGAAAAAGTGATTGCTACTTCCCCTTGTTTTTGTTGTTAGAGATGGAATTATGTTTGTGTGGCTATCTTCTTTTAGGTTTGTTGAAAGATTACTTCCTTGCTTTTTCTAGGGCACAGTTTCCCTCCTTGTTTTGGTGTTTTCCATCTATTATCCTTTGTAGGGCTGGACTTATTGAAAGATATTGTATAAATTTAGTTTTGTTATGGAATATCTTGGTTTCTCCATCTATGATAATTGAGAGTTTTACTGGGTATAGTAGCCTGAGCTGGCATTTGTGTTCTCTTAGTGTCTGTATGACATCTGCCCAGGATCTTCTAGGTTTCATAGTCTCTGATGAGAAGTCTGGTGTAATTTTGATAGGCCTGCCTTTATATGTTACTTGGCCTTTTTCCCTTACTGATTTTAATATTCTTTCTTTGTTTTGTGCATTTAGTGTTGTGACTATTATGTGGAGGAAGGAATTTCTTTTCTGGTCCAATGTTTTTGGAGTTCTGTAGGCTTCTTGTATGTTTAGGGACATCTCTTTCTTTAGGTTAGGGAAGTTTTCTTCTATAATTTTGTTGAAGATATTAACTGGCCCTTTAAGTTGGGAATCTTCACTCTCTTCTATATCTACTATCCTTGGGTTTGATCTTCTCATGGTGTCTTGGATTTCCTGGATATTTTGGGTTTGGAGATTTTTTGTATTTTACATTTTCTTTGACTGCTGAGTCAATGTTTTCTATGGTATCTTCTGCACCTGAGATTCTCTCTTCTATCTCTTGTATTCTGTTGATGATTCTTGCATCTATGACTTCTGATTTCTTTTCTAGGTTTTCTATCTCCAGGGTTGTATTCCTTTGTGATTTCTTTATTGTTTCTATTTCCATTTTAGATCTTGGATGGTTTTGTCCAATTCCTTCACCTGTTTGTGTTTTCCTGTAATTCTTTAAGGGAATTTTGTGTTTCCTTTTTAAGGGCTTTTAGCTGTGTAACTGTGTTCACCTGTCTTCTTTAAATACAGGAGTTATTTATATCCCTTTCAAAGTCCTCTATCATCATCATGGGATGTGATTTTAAATCAGAGTTTTGCTTTTCTGGTGTGTTGGGGTATCCAGGTTTCACTGGGAGAACTAGGTTCTGATGATGGCAAGTATCCTTGGTTTCTGTTGCTTATGTTCTTGCCCTTGATTCTTGCCATCTGGTTATCTCGTGTTAGCTGGTCTTGCTGTCTATGACTGTAGCTTATCCCTCCTACAAGCCTGTGTGTCAGTACTCCTGGGAGACCAGATCTTTCTGGGAGGAATTTGGTTATGGAGAGCTGTGGCACAGGATCAACTCCAGGGTGAGGACATAAACTGGAAGGATACTATCTCAGATTGCTCCTTGGTTCCTGTTTCCGGAGACAAGTCCCTTAGAGCAGAAGTAGTGGTCTTATCTGTGCTCAGAGGTGTGTCTGTGCTCCTGGGAGATGAGCTCTCTCCTGGCAGTATTTGGTTATGTAGCATTGTGGCACAGGATCAGCTCTGGGCACAGACAGAAACTGGAAGGATAACTTGAACGTATCTTAACAATATCCATATACCTACTTTACTTTCTTTTTATTCTTAATGCTCAGGTTTAACACAACCAATAAATAAATAAATAAATAAATAAATAAATAAATAAATAAAAGAACATAAACAAAAATGAGGTTATGTCTATTACTTAGGTTAAGAGACATATCTTCTTATAGGAATGATACCATTTATTGGTAATTTATGTTACATGTGCTACTGAGTTCTTATCCTAAGGCATACGGCAAATATAAATGAATTTGAGGAATTTAACTGCTTACAAAAATTGCTGTGTATGCATAACTTGTGATAAGGCTTATTCTCACATCTTACCAGACTTTGGTCCATTTGTACTGTAGTAGACCATAATCTGAGATGCAGTATGGGGCTAAGAATAGGAGCTCTCATGCTCAACAAAGACACATAAGTAAGGAAGAAGTCAATGATAGAAGAAGCAGCAATCTTATTTAGTCTTCCATTAAGCTTTGGCAAAGGATGATTTAAGAAGAGAGAAAGGTGCTTTCAGAGCTAGTGCCTGTTATGTCCATCCATAGCCATTCGACATGAAACACCCATAAAGCAAAGAGAGTAATTGAAAGCATGTACGTGTATGGGTCATGCTCTGTGTTCTGCTTCCTCTCTTGTGCACAGTGGGTAGTTGGAGTAGTTAATAAGGCTTATTAAAGTTTCTGAGTGATGGCACAAGAGGAGCCTGTGTATTGTCAGTCCTTTCAAGACTCTGGTGATTGGAAGCCTCACTGGAGTCCAGTGCCAAGTAGTACAAACACAAAAATCAAGGTGTCTGTAAGGATCGTTGGAAGCAGTGTGATTTCTGGGCATTGTAGATGGTTCATCATTATTATAAATTCTCAACCAGCAAAATAAAATATAGAAAATACAGAGAATATGTAAAAATGAGAATTTTTCATGTGTGTGAACTTAGAATTGATTCTTGCAAGCTGAGATGGGAGACTGTACAGCAGTAGATATGAAGAGCATTGCCAGGAATGGCTTACAGGTGTATTTGTCACAGAAACTAGCCACTGAAAGCTCAGTCATTTCATCCCTGAATGTAACAATGATTTTCTGTAAGTGATTAAAATCGAGTGGGTTTGGGTTATACTTTAGTTTATATTTGTTGCAATATTTTTTAATCTATGTTTTGTAGTCAAGAGGTTTCTCTTGGTTCAATAGCCAGGAAAAGTAAAAGATTAAAGTGATGTCTGGGTTTATTGTTTTCTTTTCTGTTACTACGATAAAAATACCATGGAAAGTAAGTTATAGCAAGAAGAATGAGTTGCAGTTTTGAGGGATGAGAGTCCATCACGTTAAGGAGAAAAGGCAGCAATCAGGTATAGTAACCAGAGAAGAAAGCCTAAAACTCACAATGTCAGTGGTAAGCACCAGACAAAAGAGTAATCTGGAAGTAAGGTGAGACTATATAATCTCAAGTCCGTCCCTAGTGATATGCTTCCTCCAGCAAGGTTAAACCACATAAATCCCTTGAACAGCACCACTAACTGGGAACCAAATTTAAGTACTCAAGCCTATGGTGTCAATTTTTCATTCAAACTACCACATCAGGTCTGTGGGATTAATCCATTAACATTCTCCAGTAGAAGGAACATGAACTGAAAATACCCAAGATATTCATAACCAATCTAAGGTCACAAAGAGCTGTCACCTTTCTTTCTTGGAGCTAGAATGAGGTCCAGGTCTTGTACAGTTTCAAACCTCTCTGTTTCTTCTCTTTCATAAAATTCTTCCTTTCTTTTATATTCCATGTATGTCTCTACACTTGGTTATAAAGAGGCACTGGAAACTTCAGTGGGCAATCTGTGAACTTAAACTGTGTCTGTAACATTTGGAGAGTCAGCCAGTAAAGAGATCAGAAGATATTTCGAAAGTTTTCTCTCTCTTTGCAAGGTACCAAATGCACCATTGGTCCTTCTTTCCTTGAGCACTTACAAATGATGGGCAGAGTTTTGTTGAAGATTAGCTGTTAGGACCTGAGGAAATCAGATTCAATCTCTTTCCCCCCTTTTATGGCTCATGGTACCCTAAGCCAGAATTCTGGACCTTCTAAGAAACTTACTCAGTGATAGTTGCTGCTAAGCTTGAACTTAAGATTGAGAGGCTGCTGAGGGTGATGATCCACATTCAAGATGTGAAATGTGTGGATACCTCAGGAGCTTGTCTTGATGGTGAACAGCACATGTTATGAAGGTGCTTCCATTAGAAGCAGAAGACAGCAATGTGACTAGCCACAATGGTGATCATGTGATTAGTCAAGGTGGGATTAACCACATGATAAGTTAAGAGAAGAGATCTCACACAAACACCTATGTTTCCCAATACTGTTGGTTCTTTAGAGGGCCACTGCAACATCAGACTCTCCCATGTCACTGGTATTCATTTATGAGTCCCATTGTTCCTCCATGATTCTTTTTTCCCCTTTACATTCTTGGATTTCTAATCGGATCAGGGAAGCAGCACACTCAAATGGGTGGGCATCATGGGGACCAGCTCCTGCCCAAAGACTCCAGAGTTAGGTGAAGAGGGATGGCTGTGGGGAGAATGCTGGTTCCATTCCCGGTAGGGTCTTAGTGTCTACTAGCTTTAAATGATAATCCTTCCTTACGCCCCCATGCTTAAACATTTGTTATTGTTGTTGTTCGTTTTCTGGACAAGGACAATCCAAGAAGGGGATGATGTTTTGAAGTCTGGAATCCAGTTCTATTGGACTCAAAGATTAAAGATTAAGACATGAGCAATGGCACAGCCTAAAAAGACAATAAACCAGACTGAGTGCTAGAGAAAGGTAAAAGAATGATGAAGAAATAGTCAAAGTTCTAATTCCCATCAGGCATGTCTACAAGTCATTGTAGATCAAAATTCCAATGACTGGAATTATAACACTCAACAACTGGAATAGGCTAATGATAGAAAGCCTTATTGTTAGAAATAAAACATATATTAAGAAAAATATTGACTATAAAGCCATCAGCAAGGTCATACAATAAAGGGAAGAAAACTTGCTTTATATTTCAACAGTTTAATTGAAGCTTCCAAGAAAGTCACCAATCTTGATACTTTCTCATCTGTAACCTAGGATCTTTTAAGTCAGCAATTTAATAGTGAGTCAGCCTGTCACATTCGCATAAAGCTTCAAAGCCACACTCAACTGTGAGAATCAGTTTTATAGTATTCAACATGCACAGAGAGAGAGAGAGAGAGAAAGAGAGGTGGCAGAGGTCAATGGAAAAAGAGAAGAGGATAGAAAGGTACCCTCTCACACAATGCCTTTGTGGGTAATATTAGCCATACTCATTCAACAAGGGATCACCATTAAGTCTCAGACTAAAAAATAATTAAAGACCCATCTGCTTCATGTGCAAGGAGTAGGGCAGTCTTTGATGTATCAGGACTCAGTAGCCTAGCAATAGAAGGACTCTTCCTATTCTCAATGTACAACAGGGCCAATTATCAACATCAGAACCACCTTATTGGAATATGAATGCCTGTGAGACTCTGGAAATCAGTTTGGCGGTTCCTCAGAAAATTGGACATAGTTCTACCAGAAGATCCAGCAGTACCACTCCTGGGCATATACCCAGAAAATGCTCCAACTTGTAATAAGGAAACATGCTCCACTAGGTTCATAGCAGCTTTATTTATAATATCCAGAAGCTGGAAAGAACCCAGATGTCCCTCAACAGAGGAATGGATACAGAAAATGTTGTACATTTACACAATGGAGTACTACGTACCTAATAAAAACAATGAATTCATGAAATTCTTAGACAAATGGAGGGATCTGGAGGATATCATCCTAAGTGAGGTAACCCAATAACAAAAGAACACACATGATATGCACTCACTGATAAGTGGGTATTAGCCCAGAAGCTCAGAATACCCAATATACAATTTGCAAAGCACATGAAACTCAAGAAGAAGGAAGCCCAAAATGTGGATACTTCAATCCTTCTTGGAAAGGGGAACAAAATACCCATGGAAGGAGTTACAGAGACAAAGTTAGGAGCTGAGATAGAAGGATCGACCATCCAGAGACTGCCCCACCCAGGGATCCATCCCATAAACAACCACCAAATCCAGACACTATTGCATATGCCAGCAAGAGTTTGCTGACAGGAGCCTCATATATTTGTCTCCTGAGAGACTCTGCCAGTGCCAGACTAATACAGAAGTGGATGCTCAGAGTCATCCATTAGATGGAGCACAGGGTCTCCAATGAAGGAGCTAGAGAAAGTACCCAAGGAGCTGAAGGGGTTTCCTAGGAGGAACAATAATATGAACTAACCAGTTACCCCAGAGCTCCCTGGGACTAAACCATCAACCAAAGAAAACACATGGAGGGACTCACAGCTCTAGCTGCATATGTAGCAGAGGATGGCCTCATCAGTCATCAATGGGAGGAGAGGCCCTTGGTCCTGTGAAGGTTCTATGCCCCTGTATAAGGGAATGCCAGGGCCAGGAAGTAGGAGTGGGTAGGTTGAGGAGAAGGGGGAGTGGGGAGAGGATAAGTGATTTTCAGAGGGGAAACTAGGAAAGGGGATAACATTTGAAATATAAATAAAGAAAATATCTAATTAAAAAAAAAAGAAATCATGTGAGATACGTGTCTCTGGCTCCTGATATCTGTTTCTGATGAAGCACTTTTGTCTAGTAAAGGCAGGCTCTAAGCATACATCTGCTTAGAGATAGTGAGCTACTTAGTCCTTAGCTTTTGCTTTGTCAGCAAAAACACACAGTTCTTACCCAAAAGGGGATGAAAGGTAGTTTATTTTGTAGCTGAATATGAGTGGCTATGGCCCAGAAACACAGATTTAGTTTGGCTCAAATTCTAAGTTCTAATGTGGTAGCAGTTTTATGAATAATTTGTATTAACAAAACAAATAAAGCTGTAAATCAAGATGGTTGGTACATTAGGTAGGTAGATAGAAAACCAGAGACATCTTTTGTAGGCCTTAGATTCTGTATGACAGCAAGCATTCTGAAGAGTATTATTGGTGGAAAATTAGGTTTTTTTTTTTTTTTTGAGTGAACACATTACAAAAGACATTCCAAAATACATTCCATTGTCTGTTAGTCATGGATATGTCCAATGCAAAGATGGACTATTTAGGAGGCTAAAGATGACCAAGAGAAATTGTATGGGGCTTCAGACCTGCAACAGTGTAATTATTACTGAAGTTCCAATCAGCCTTTGCACACACAGATTATTTTCACAGGGTGTTTCTTTAAATCTCTTAAAGGAATTTCAGATTAATAATTAAATATCTCTAGGAGGTTATGGAGGATCTACGCTGAGTCCCTTGCTAGGATACACAGGAGGAACAATCTTTTAATCAAATAAAGTTAGCTCTCATAGAAGCACATGCACTAGGCATGCCAATTTCTAAAAGATCTTGTTATATGTAGCATAAAGGCAAGTGTTTTTCTTGGAGTTTACACTCAGAAGTAAGTAGTAAATGTAGTAAAATGTAGTCTTTTTTTTTTTTTTTTTTAACTATTAGATGTCATAGCATCAGTATGGCTTCCCTGTTTAGGAGTACAGGCAGCCACAGCAATGCAAGTTGAAGAAGTTTTTAAGCCATGTTTGGGGCAACCATTAGAGGTTTCATATCTCATCATGTAAAGGCTTTATTAGAATTAAAGGGAGAGTTACAATTAACTTGAAGCAGACTAGTAAAATATCATATGAACCTCTAAACAACCTTTTGCCTTTTTTCTCTCGTGTTAAAACACTAACTAAAAACTACTTGGAGGAAGAAGGTTTATTTGGTTTAGATTTCTTTTATTTTTTTTCCTTTTTTTTATTACGTATTTTCCTCAATTACATTTCCAATGCTACCCCAAAAGTCCCCCATACCCTCCCCCCCACTCCCCTACCCACCCATTCCCACTTTTTAGCCCTGGCATTCCCCTGTACTGGGGCATATAAAGTTTGCGTGTCCAATGGGCCTCTCTTTCCAGTGATAGCCGACTAGGCCATCTTTCGATACATATGTAGCTAGAGTCAAGAGCTCCGGGGTACTGGTTAGTTCATATTGTTGTTGCACCTACAGGGTTGCAGATCTCTTTAGCTCCTTGGGTACTTTCTCTAGCTCCTCCATTCAGGGTCCTGTGATCAATCCAATAGCTGACTGTGAGCATCCACTTACGTGTTTGCTAGGTCCCAGCCTAGTCTCACAAGAGACAGCTATATCGGGGTCCTTCTAAATCACAGTTCATCATTGAGGGATTTCAGGGCAGAAACTCAGGCAGGGACCTTGAGTCAGGAACTGAAGCAGAGACCTGGAGAAATGCTGATTCCTGGCTCATCCCTCTGGATCTTCCAGCTCCAGATAACCCACAGCAGTTGTGGTTTACTTATGGCAGATGTTTTCTTGTAAATGGAGAGTGTAAAGCATTATGTGCTTTGATCAAACAGAGAACAGTAATTTAGATTGCCACATAAAACCCCTCCCATCTCAGCCCCCAAACTAAACTACTATAGAGGGAACTCATTCATGGGAAAAGGAGAAGGATTTATATCTACATTGATTGGAAGTATGCCTTAGAGGTTTTACATACCTATGAAATCATCTAAAAAGTAGAGGTCTATTAATAGGCATTAATGTGCCCACTACATGCAGAAGAGACGATAAGTCTGTTGAAAACTTCCCAATCAATTGTCAGTCTCCTCACTATAGGGCTTTCAGAAGGACATGTATGATGGTGCCCAAGTAAATAGGCTAGCAGAAAGAGAGGCAATAAAGTCAACCTTATACACTCCTTGGTAGTTAGCACCTTACCTACCAAGGACCTTCACTATTCTTAAAGATATAGAATTAAAACCAAAGTATATTTTTCAAGATAAAAAAAAATAGATTTTAGAATAAGGAGACAAGCAAAAGAAGACATAGATCTATGTAGGAAGTAAAGTAGCATTATCTCCGGCCCTGCAGGGGAAAATAATAAGAGGAATCTATGACTCATTCAACATGAGGATGGATGCCATTTGAGAAAAGACAATTTAACTATTCCTAGAACAGGGACCAGGGATGAACCACCACAGTGAAGAAGGCATGTTAGGCCTGCACTTAGCATCTTCATCCCCTACCCTCTGAACTATTGCAGGAGAGAAGCACTAATCTAGGGGAGTGGTAAGAGACTGTGCTTCTCCTGCTTCCCGGGTCAGTTTCAGGTATGTTGGTGTTTGAGGATACCTTTACTAGATAGGTACAAGTTTTCTCAAGGAGAATGTAAAGGCCACTGAAGTGGCAAAACTCTCCCAAAAGGAAACTATACTAAGATTTGACCTCCATCACTCATTTCTGAGTGACAACAGACCATCCTTTAACAACCATCACATAACATGTGATACAATCTATACCTAGGTCCCTAGAAATGAAATATCACCTGCATTCTGCTTGGATGTTCAAGTCTTTCGGCAAATTAGAAAAGACTGACCAAACTGATCATAACAAAGCATTTCCAGGAAACCTCTTAAAAACATTAACCGTTGCCCCAAGCCAGTTAGAAACACAGCAAAATCAAAGCCAAGTTCATTTCCTACACAAGGCCTTCCTCACACTAAATCTGGTGTCAGACTCTGAGATAAAACTGGATTGAACCCAGTATGCCTGACAGGAATATGGAACAAGATTATACACAGAGTAGTGGATAGAACCAAAAGACTGTAGACATGAGAGTCTGGATTCTTCTAGTGTGGTGGGAAGGAGCCACAGAACAGTCAAGTACTTGGTGAAGGGCACTTACCAGGCCATTCTGAGCACCACCATGTTGTCAAATGGATGGGAGTTGACAGCTGGCATCAGGTCTCTAAGATAAAACCAGCAATCTCCAACTAAGATTCACTTGAAGAGCCAGAGAAAAACACATACACTGTGAATCATTGGAAGATCTCTAACTTCATTTTACAATACAAGAATAAATGGCACCCTTAGGACTATTGAATCATATATTCTGAACACTCCCTGTTCTAACTTCTGATTTTTCTAATCACAAACCAAGCAGGAGATCTTGCATGCTCTCAATAGAATGACATTATTTTTCCGGCCCAAATAAAAAGCCTTGTAATGTTCCTTCTCCTGCTTTTTTCTCCCTTCCTAGAGGGGGGAAAAAGACGTTTGCTTGTTCCAATTTAAAACAAGGCAGCTGATGGATGATTACTGCTTTTCTCTTAAGCTACAACAGCGTTACCAGGGTCTGCTATCACAAAGAGCCCTGCTTCCCTGTGGCAAAAAGAGGGGGAAATAACCAATCATGAGTTCAAGTCAGTGTCCTTGCATAAACATGCAGCTTTGACATGTACCTACTTCAAGTGCCTTCCTGATCCTCCCTTTAAATTCTAGCTATAAAATAACCAATCCCAGTAGTTCAAAAAATGAAAATAAAAATAAATCCATATATTACTATATACCAGACACAAAGAAGTCGAAAATATATAAAAGGCATAACCCAGTTGAATTTAGGGCTCAGCCTTTGGGAGATTATTATGCTGAGTCTGTGTTAGCACATATTTCTTCCCATTCTTCTTGCCTCCATCTTCCAAATACGAGGGTCACAGAAGGATACACTCCAGGCTATCCTGGGCTATAGGACACCCTCTTTCAAAAATAATGAAACTAAGATAAAATAGATCTGTTGGGATAGTGGGCAGTATCTAGATACAGATAATGGTTATCATTATATTACACTATTAATGTACTTGATATTCCAAACTATGTTTAACAATGGTTAGTCTTGGTCAGCTTTAACTGTCAAATTAACACAGCCTAAAGTTAACCTGAGTAGAGAGCCTCAGTTGGGGAATTTTGTAGGTTAGATTGACCTGTGGACATGTCTGAGTCAAGGTATATATCTTGATTGTTAATTTATATAGGAGGGACCAGCCCACTATATCATGGGCTGAGCTGTATGAGAAAGGTAGAAGAATAGAAGTGTGTCTATGAACCAGTCAGAATGTGGAATCCCTCATTATTCCTGCTATATTTCTTTGGCCATGTATGAGTTCCTTGATCAGAAGTAATGCTATGTGGAATGGCAGCCGGCCTACCTGTAAGTTCCTGCTTCAGTTCTTGCCTTGACTAGTCTCAGTGATGGCTTGTAACCTATCAGCTGAAATAAACCCTTTCCTTCAAAAAAATTAAAATAAAAATAAAACATAATGTTGCTTCCTGAAAAATAGCCTCTATGTGCATTTCTCTGCACAGAAAGCTTACAAAAGCCCAATCAATGTGAAGGAAATGGTTCAAACTACAGCTCCTTATGTAAGTTTCTGTTGTTGTTGTTGTTTTGTTTGTTTTGTTTTGTATTAAGATGAATTTATTTTGGCCAACTACTCCTGAGTGTAGGACCTACCCTGGAATGTGGCTGTTATACCCAGTGACACTCTATTGTAGAAAACTGGTTTTCCTTTTCCCAGAAGCTATCAATTGCAAATGATTTCTTCTTTAGAAGTGTTCACTTGCCCTTCTCAGCACTGTGATTCTGTCTGACTTGAACCAGCAAAGATCCAGTGTTTACTGTCATGATCTCATGTGTTCATATGTGCATCAGCTCTGTTGTGCCAGGATGATGCTGTTTCCTTGGAATCTTACTCCTCCTCTGGTTTTTATAATCATTCTGTTTTCTCTGCCCACAGTTCCCTGAGCTTTGAGGGGATGTTATATATAAAGACATCTCATTTAGGGCTGACTGCTCCAAAGTCTCTCTCTCAGCACATTGTCCAGTCATAGGTCTCTGTGGTAGTTACAGTCTATTGCAAGAAGAAGTTTCTATGGTGAGGTTGAGTGATATTTGATCTCTTTCATTTTGATTTGATACCTTTTGTTTTATTGGTTTAAATTAGTTTTAATTTTTGTGTTCTTTTGTTCAGAAGGGCAGAGAGAGAGAGAGAGAGAGAGAGAGAGAGAACATGAAGTTGGTATGTAGGAAAGATCTAAAAGGGCTTAAGAGAGGTAGAGAATGATCAAAATATACAGTATACTTTTTTAATTACTGATTTTCCTTTTATGTGCATGAGTGTTTTGTCTTCATGTATATCTGGGCATCAAATGTCTCCAATGCCTGCAGATGTCATAGACTATATAATGGAATAATCAACTTGGATTGGGATTCAGCCCAAGACCTAAGTACCCAACCTAAAAGGCTTTTTTTGTTTTTGTTTTTTTCCTTAGGGCTTATCTTCCAGTCAAAGAACCAAACACATTTCCCTGGGGGAAAATGTCAAGTTTCTGTTTCGTTTTGTTTTGATTTCTCATTTTAATGAAACTGCTAGCCCATCCACAGGGAACTCAAACATCTTCATGTACAATTCCACTATATAATTTATAAAGGAAGAAAGGGCCACAGTAGGAAGCAGAAGTTGCTGTGCTCTGGGCCAATAAGATCTTTCACTCGTAACCATTCTGAATTCAGAACCATTCTAAATCAACAACACTACACACAAGCCTTGTGCATTCCTCTGCGAATAACAATAACATTTCATTGCCTTGTAATACCCACAACTAGATCAGGTCTTTCTACATAAATTAACAATCAAGACAATTCTTTACCGACATGACCACAGGTCAATCCAGTGGAGAAAATTCCTCATTGAGACTCTCTCCCTAGAAGATTCCAGGTTGTATTGGGTTCATAATTAAAGCTTTCATATACTGCTTTCCCTAGCCATTCTCCAAAGTGTTTTAGTATAAGTTTTCACTCTGTGAGTTACTTACTAATCCATTACTTTAAATATTCTTCTGTGAATTCTTAGATACTTATTTTGATCCATTATGAGCATTTATATAACACACACACACACACACACACACACACACACACACACACACACACACTGGTGAAGAAGTAGCTGTGAGACATGTTGCCTGAAATGACAGAATCCTTCAGAATGTATTCTCTTCATGCTTCGCAATGATAATGGGTTTCACATACTCTTATTACCCCTAAGGGAAGGGCCCCACACAGGAGACAATTCCATCTAATGCAAGTGCTGACACCTACTGGAAATGCCAACTGTCCTCAGTTCCTATGGTTAGCTAAAAAGGAAGAAAAAAGAATACACAGAAACAATATATTAAAAAAATACCAATGAAAAACCTTTATAACCCAAACAAAAGAATTATAAAGTTGAATAATGTAGACCATTTATTCTATTGAATGTGCTTGTTTTAAAACACTGTCTGTAGATGTACTAAATCACATATTTATGACTATAAATATCCATGAGCAACCCAAAGTGTAGATTTAAGAATGGATTTGATATATTTTAATTCATGAATTTCTTCTTATTATTATTATGAATGTGTACAGATGTAAACACCAAAGACCAACCTTAAACAGTTTTTTTTTTTTTGCACCTTAACATGGGTGCTAAGGGTACAACTCAAGTCAACAAGCTTGTACAACAAGAGCTTTTAGCACCCAATCCATCTTTGTCCCAGATTTAATATATTTAATGTAAAGCTTAATACATATGTCTGACTCTGAGGAACTTGATTAATTATCATCTCATGCTTCTCAAATAACACAACTATTTCTCTTGGGAGCCAAGGGCAGTTTGAATAACTCCTAGACCCCATTTCTGTGTTTATAAAAATTTCAGTTGTGACAGTTTATTGCCCATTCTCATGAGTGTTCTTTCTGCTGTTTCTTCACTGTGACAGAAATTAGATATTTGGGGAAAAGGCTAAATGAAGAACACACCTTCTTTAGCTTGTTTATATATACAGTTTAATCAGATACAAAATATATCTAAATTTATTTTGACCTGAAACAAGAAAATATTTTGTTTAGTTTTTCAGGAAAAAAATTCTTGCATAGATAAAATGTTTTTTTTTGCAAAAATCAAAACAAAAACAGACAAAAAAATAAAACAAAACACCCCCCCCCAATCAACAAAACAAAAACCATTAGATCCCAACTGCCTGATATAAATCTTCCAAGAAAAAAAATCTTTCAAGCTAAGAAGTACTTATTTTTCCTTTATTCCATAACTTCTTCAATTTGATAAGTTTACTATTTTCCCTTCACCCATCATGCTGCATTCTGTTAACCTGCCCAGAAACTTGGGATTCATTCCATATTGTTTATCTTCCTCCTCCACATGAAGTCAATGGAAGAATTTCCCTGAGTGTTTTCACACCTGCTTGCATGCTGTTTTCAGTCCTTAGAACAGCAGTGAGCAGATACTTCCTCAGATCTGTGATATGTGCATATTCGTCCAACAATCTTAATGCTCATTCGACCAAAAGTCACTGAATTCACCACCACATTTTGCCAATCACGGACAATACTCATTAATTGGGAACAAATGATTTTGGTCTGGAGAGTCATTAGGCGTAGATAAAGCTTCTCTTGAAATATCCTGCAGACCGGAATTCCTTTTAGCCTAGCTTTCCCTCTCTTCTTTGTTTCACTGGTGTCCAAACTTAGATCATTTTCTATCTCTTTTGACTTTCTTTGGTGATTTCCCCACTGAGAATTTTGAAAGTTTTGTTAATTTCCTTTTTTTGTTGTTGTTGTTAACCTTTTTAATTTATGGACTGACCAATTGATTAATTTTTAATATAGGTGTGCTCTGTATGTGTGTGCACACCTACATATCAGAAGAGGGCATCGGAACCCTTTACAGATGGTTCAGTGAGATACGATGAAGTTGCTGGGAACTGAACTCAGTAGCTCTGGTAGAGCAGTCAGTGTTCCACTGAGCCATGTCATCAGCCCATTACGCATTTCTTCCAATGACCCCACATTTCATTATACTAATCTATCATCTCATAATAAAGAGTTGGTTTTCCTGGTTCCAGTTTCACTGCAGTAGTCCTCTACCAGTCATAGTCAAAGTGTTCTAGCTGTAGCTCCTTTCAAACTCTGATGGGGCTTAAGAAGATTACATAATAACTCCAGTCTCTCCCTTAAATTTCTCCATTTGTTCCTCCCTACCTCAGAGTTTTATGTAATGATATTGCATTTGTTGAAGTCTTCTGGTATCTTCTATTTCTTTCCTCTGTCCCTTAGCTAAAGGAATGTTCTATAACTGAAATGAGCTTCTTACATCATTGTCTAGATGCCCAGACTCACTGCATGGTAAAATTAGATACCAAAGGAATTTCAAGTAGTGCCCACACTAACATTGGTGCCCATTCATACCGGAAACCTTATCTCCATTAGCAGAGCTGCACCTTGTATGCTGTTCCCTTTGTGTCTTATAGTTCACTCATTGGCTATCTTTGGAAACTCTCAAAAATAATTAACTTGCTCAAATATTTTTAAGTCTTTGGAAGAGATGTTAGTTTCTGGAATGATTTTCTAAAATTATACTCATTTGGGGATTACAACAACATCTATTGGTAAGCAAGCAACAGAAGAAAATCAATATCAGATAAGAATAACTCCATCCTTTACTGACAACAACACTGGAGAAAACAAGAAAGATGATAGTATGTAGGTTAAGATGAAATGTTAATTTCTTAGATAGTAGGTCTATTAAGCAATTCTAATCATTTATATTTGAAATAAGACTGATAAATTAATAATTTAATATTCTAGTTTTTGAGAAAAGTACAAAGATGTAAATCTTTCAGCAAAATTTGTATATGCATTTAAAAATAATTATTTCCACATGTAGTAGTAAATAAGCATTTGATAGTAACAAATTTGGGAATTTAACATAATGTCCTTAGCAAATCCAATCAAATCAAGGTAAACAATATCATCCAAGTTTATAAGGTCAAAGTGTAGGTGATAACCATATTCCCACTTGACAAACTTCAGGCCTAGGTACTGTACAATTTTGGAAGGAGTAGAGCAGTTTTCTTCTTGGCTGTTGTGAACATGACCATGTTCATGGAGTTATAGGAAATTAAAAAAACACCATGAAACAGTGATTTGGGGGAAACAGTCTAACAGTGATAGACTCATCGGCAAGCTCCTCTCCATTTCCTTGGAACCAGTGACTCCTCTCTACCATTTCTCTCCTGCTTTCATTTTTATTGTTGTGATAAAATACATTGACCAAAAGCAACTTGTAGGATGAAGGTTTCTTTTAGCTCACAGTTTAGGATACAACTTATTGGGATTTGTCAATCAGTTTGTCACATCATAGCCACAGTTAAGAGTGGAGAGAAATGAAGGTTGACTACTTGCCTACAATTCAGGTAGCTCTGTCTACTTTTATAAAGTCCAGGAGACAAATAAGTATACCTGTGTGGGATGCTAGGCTAATATTCAGCTAACTCTCTCTAGACCATCCAGGACCCAAAGCCTCATGATGATGCTGCCCACAGTAAAAAAACACCAGTAGGTTAGTCTTTTCTACATAAATTAAGACAGTCATTTACAGATGGGATCAGAGGATAGCCCAATGGGAAAAATCCCTCACTGAGGCTCTCTCATCTTGAGATTTCCAGGTTGTACTAGGTTCAAAATTAAAGCTTACATCTACCATTTTCCCTAGACCACTGCATCTTAACCTTCCTAATGCCCCAGCCCTTTTTAGAGCTCCTAATGTTGTAGTGATCCCCAACCATAAAATTATTATTTTTTTCTACTTAATAACTCTAGTTTTGTGAGTGTGATGAGTTGTAATGTAAATATCTTTTTGAAGGTACAGGTTTGTCAAAGGGGTCATAACCCGCAGATTAAGAACCACTGCCTTAGACACTTTTCAGTGATTTTTAGTATAAAGTTCCCACTCTTTGTTTGAGCTACTTTTTAGCATGTTAACTGGAGCTCTCTTCCATGGATTTCTAGATGATTGTTTGGATCTACCATGTTATGCTGCAGGATACTTGATCACACTAGAAAGAGAGAGATTGTGTTATTTATGGAAAAAAGTTTCTAGTTGTTTGTGTGGCTCAAAACTTCACACACACTTTTATTTCCTCAGACTGGAATACAGACACACCCTTGGTACACACCTTTGATCCTAAATGATATAGGCAAAGTTAGTTTGTAGAACGAAACGTGTGTTTGAAAAGCTTATGTTTGAAAGTGATATCTAATTGAGTGTCAGACAAAATGATAAATCCGAGAAAGATTTGAAGAAACAGGATATACCCAACTCTTATGAGATGAGAGAGGAAGCTGAAGCAACTTGGAGGGTAATGAAGAGAGAGGGAGGCAGTTTTACCAGTGTGAGACCCCGACTTAGAGCGTTTCTCCCTGGAAGGTAAAGCCCCTAGATGTTCCCCAAGCTTATTTTCCCTGATCTTTAAAAATACAGCTAGAGAGAAGCTCTTTGTTCTCTATAGCCAGCAAAAGACTTTTTTGTGTCTATACTGTATAACCAGAGATGCCTGCCTTCCTGTGCCAAGGACATGAAGATAGATAACAGAGTGGAGGCTACAGCTCACTCCCACCCCCATCCCCACCCCCACCAGAAAGGAGCTGTAGCCAACTCTCCTCCCAACTCCTCCCAACTCCTCCCAACTCTCCTCCCAACTCCTCCCAATTCCTCAGCTATCTGTTAAAAGCCCCCTACTCTCACCGTTCTGGGTCAAACTCCCCTACCCTGCACGGCAGAGGGACTTCGTCCTCAGCTAGCTGATAATAAAATTTCTTAGAGTTTGCATCAGGTGTAGTTTTCTCTCGGGACACTGGGGTGCTGGCCAGCTCATCCCAGGACTTGAGCGGAGGCCCAGCTTCAAGGGTCTTATACCAGCATAGGTATACAGAGAACAGTTGCAAAGAAAGAGGTCAAGCTAGACACCGGTAAAGACAGAATGAACCAGAGAAAGGGAAGGAGCTAGAAGATTAGAGCAGGCTGCCAGAGTTAGTTTGAGACCATGCAGAGTAATTCAAGAGAAACAAAGAGAAGCCAGATTGAACCAGTCCTCTTGGAGAGGAGTTTGAGTTGAACAGCTAAATTGAACCAGCCAGACAGAGTTCAGAAAGAACTAGACAGGGTGAGATTACTCAGCTTCAATTCTCAGAGGCTGAAGATATGCTATTCCTAGATTAGATTTTACAGAACTAGAAGCTTCTGGGACTAGGCCTAGGTTAGCAGATGGAGGCAGTAATCTGTGGAGATGACAATCCCATCAGGAGAATGTAATCCTTAGTTTCTCTTCCAGTCCATGATACAGATTAGAACTTTATATATCCTTAAGGGAAAGCCAACAAATAAAAGGATGAAGATGAAGGAAGAATGGAAGGAAGGGAGTGAAGTAGCTTCTTGGATCCAAATCCAACAGCAAATGAAAAAATACTCAATCCATCTTTTATAACAAGAGTTCTAGGAGCCAAGACAGCCTAAAGTACCCATTAAAGCTTTGAGATTTCTGAGATTATATTAAAAGGAAGAATAAAGATTAACTAAAAAACAAGTTAATGCTAAAAAGTTCCCAGGATGAAGTTATATATTCAGCAAAATCAATATACCCTGTCATAACTATAATCTGTTCACAAGCCTTATGTTCCTCCTATGTTCTGCTGTTGATGCTAATTAACATAGGCTTGATGCAGGTTTGTTATGCCTGGCCAAAGAAGCAAATACCAAAATGAAAACATTTAGACAGGTGGCAAGGAAGTGCTTTTGCATACACAATACCAAAGCTTCAGGTTCAAAGTCAACATTATTCTGAAGGATGAAAGGATTGTGAAGGTGTCTTCTCTCTTTTGCATAGATTTTAAAACAAGTGAATATTCATATTGTCTCCGTCATATTTCAGAACAGTTCAGATTTCTTCTCTCCATTGATAACCAGTTAGATAAGCACATTTTTTTAATTGCAAAGGAGAGGTGCTTTAATGCCATGAAAACCATATTCTGAGTTATTCTGTTTAAGTGGAAATGTTTTAGGAGTTCAGAGTGTGATGTGCTAGGAGGTACCACTTCACTTCTTACAAACGATTTTCAAAGAATGGAAGGCATTGTGACCCAATCAGCATTTCTAGATGCGCCATGGACACATTTCACAGTCTGAAAAGCAGAGCTTGACAGAGTGATTTTAATCTAACTTTTTACTCAAGGGTAGGAATGGAGTTAATTACAGCTTAAGTAAACAACCAACCAATAGTGGTGCTACTGAGGGATAAGTAACAGTAGCAAAATAGTATCTTTCTTGAAGAGATTCCCAGAGGGAAACAAAAAGATGCAATGTCATCCGTGGCAAAATGAAAGCTTGAACTGAAGGAAAACGCAACAAGACACTGGGAGAAAATAGAGGGTAAAAAAAATAGAAGCAGTGACAACTGATATTGACATCTTAGGAGATAGCATGGCAGCAATTTTTACCTTTTTTTTTTCTTTTTTTCTTGGTTTTCTCCTTTTTATTAAAAATAGATTCTTTTCTCGAACAATATATCCTGATTAAAGTTCCCCCTTCCATCTACTCCTCTCAGTTCCTCCCCATCTCCTCTCCCATCTGGATCCCCTCCTGTTTTGTATCTCATTTGAAAAGAACAGACTTCTAAGAGGTAACTGCAAAACTTAACAAAATAAAATACAATCAGATAAAGTAAAACCATCACACCGAAGTTGGGCATGACAAATCAACAGAAGGAAAAGAGCTTAATGAGAAGGGACAGGAATCAGAATTCCTCTTGTTCACACACTCAGAAATCCCATAAAAATATTAAACTGAAAGCCATAATATATATTCAGAGGATCCTGTACAGACTCTTCCAGTCTTTGTGCTTGCTGCTTCAGTCTCTGTGAGCTCATATGAACTCTGATCAGTTGACTTAAACGGTCTTGTTATCCTGGTCTCCTCTATCCACTTTGGTTCTCATACTCCTTCTGCATCCTCTTCCATGAGGTTCCCTAAGCTGAGAGCTTAGGAACAGAGGGATTTGATGGAGACATCCTGTGTGCACCAAGATCTCTCTCTGTCTGTCTCTCTGTCTGTCTCTCTGTCTCTGTCTGTCTCTCTGCCTCTCTCTCTGTCTCTCTCTCTGTGTTTCTGTCTCTCTCCGTCTCTCTCTCTCTTTCTCCCTCTCTCTCCCTCTGAATAATGTTTGTCAGTGGGTCTCTGTATTTGTTCCCATCTAATGTAGAAGGAAGACTCTTTGATGATGGTGGAATAAGGCACTGATCTGTGATGAGTATAGCATTAGGGGTCCTTTTAATGTCACTTTTTAAAACCCAGTTTTATCCCATGTCTCTTAGGAATGGAAATAGGCTATGGTTGTGAAGCTATCAACAGAAGGAATTAGGGGAGAGTGTTTAACCAGAGCCTGCTTATTTAGTCTCCTTAGAATGGGGCAAGACAGTGAGGAGAGCTTGGTCATCCCTCAAAATCTTTATAGTGCCAGGGATGAGACTCGGGTACTTGATGTGTTTCCATGGACTGCTCAGCTAGTATGTTCCATGAGAATTCCTGCTGGTGTTAAAGACTGAGAGAATGGGGTGAATTGGAGGAAGGAAGGATAGTGGAGAAGATTTTTGTGATCCAATGGGGCTGGGGTCAGAGGAGAAATCAAGACTGCAGTAGGTTTTCTGCTACAGAGCTGGAGATGAGATTGGGAGTTTTGTGACTGGAAGAGCAAAAGACATGAAGGTCCACAGTCCACCTATCTGTTTTCCTGGCAGGAGTGGCCCTTGGGTTATCAGGGTGTGACTACTGGAGTTGGGGGCTGGGATAAAGCAGTGGGTGGGAAGAGAGCAATTAGGAGGGGAGTGATTGTGGCAACACAGGGATATAGGGAGCTCAAAAACTGAGGGATTAGATGTGAAGGATCAGAGGATGAATGTATTTTCTTAAACACTTACTTATTAATTTGAGTAAATGAATGTTACATGTGTGCTTGTTTGTTTGCACATTGTATGTGTCTTCATGAGTGCATATATATGTGCAGGCCAGAGGTTGAAGTTTTTACCCCCTCTCCTACTAGTTATTTCATTTGCTTATATTTCAAATGTTATCCCCTTTCCCAGTTTCCCCTCTGCAAGCCCTCTATCTTGTCCTCCCATCCCCTGCCTTTATGAGAGTGTTCCTCTACCCATCTACTCGCTCCCACCTCACCACCCTATCATCCTCCTATGCTGGGGCATCTAGCTTCTACAGGACCAACAGCCTCCCATCCCATTGATGCCAGGCAAAGCAATCCACTGCTACATCTGCTGCTGGAGCCATGGGTTCCTCCATGTGTAATCTTTGGTTGGTGGTTTAGTCCCTGGGAGATCGGGAGGGTCCAATTAGTTAATATCGTTGTTCTTCCTAAATGGATGCAATCCCCTTCAGCTCCAAAGAAGTTCCTCTTAACTTTCATGTATTCTGTTGTTGTTGTTGGCACACAGATTAATTACTGTTGCCTGTATGAGAGTGAGTAGGGGTTGCTTATTGGAAAGTGAGTAACTTTTTCAGTGGCCATGCCACTGAAGAAAATCACAACCACTGGCCCAGTGCTAGTCAATGGCCCAGAGTTCCCCAGTGATGGGCATTTTCCTTATACATAAGCAAATGGCAAGAAACCTAGTCTTCTGAAGTTCTTGTGCAGGTAACCATGGTTACAGTGATTTTGTGAGTGAAATGGTTGTATCATGTCTAGAAGACACTATTTCACAGTCCTCCTTCCCAACCTCTGGCACTTATACTCTTTCTTCCCATTCATACTTCAGTAATGTTCCTTGAACCTTGAAAAGGGTAAAATAGAGGGTTTCCTTAGGGACAGACACTTGGTTGTCATTGATTCTCTATGCCTCCACCAACTGTCAGTCTTTAGGTTAACTACCACCCACTGTAAGAAGCATCATCTCTATTGAAGGCTGAAAACAGCATTAATTTATAGGTATTAAAATGAATATTTAGAAGGCAGTTTAACAACATGTCCATTGAGCAAAACAACAGTAACAGGCTCTACCCTAAGGCCCATGACCATCTTAAGCATGGCTCTTCACCAGATTCACGAAAATAGGCACAATGTTCTTCCTATGTAATGGGCTTTTGATTTATTCAGAAACGGATTGGTCACCCATATACTAGCCATATCGTTTTTGCACCAGTAGATCAATAAGGTGTCATTATGGTAGCTCCTTAGGTCCACCATGTGGGTAGGCTACTAATGATGTTTCTCCACTAGTAGATTGCCTGGCTACTTCAAGCAGAGTGAAAGTTAGCCAGAAAAGAAAAACTTCTGTCTCAGATGCAGCTCAGTTTCTCAATCTCCTGCCCACCAAGTATGTGGAGTCTTCAACAATAAGTTCTTAAGATCTAGTTTTGATGGGCATCCAAAGGCATCGACATTACTTGCCTATAATGTTTGTGAGTCCTCTTGGCCTTGCAGAGCCACATTACATAGGTATCCTACACTTGTACTAAAATTTTCATTTCATAACCCTAACCTTCTGGCAGAAGCAACATCACCCTATTCATGGTGCCTCCATTCAAATTAGTTTTTAAAAATTATTTTTGTAAATCTATGACATAGTAGGTTTCCACATGACTCTTTCATATATCTTTGATGCTAGTTAACCCCTCCTTTCTTTTCTCTTAACCCATGACTTCATCAGCAGTTAAATAGTTAAATCAGTATTGCCCTCCCTCACTTTCATTTTTGTTTTTGTTTGTTTGTTTGTTTGTTTTTTCGAGACAGGGTTTCTATGTGTAACCCTGGCTGTCCTGGAACTCACTCTGTAGACCAGGCTGGCCTTGAACTCAGAAATTTGCCTGCCTCTGCCTCCCAAGTGCTGGGATTAAAGGCATGAGCCGCCATGCCTGGCTCCTCCCTCACTTTCATACCTGTGTGTTCTGCTATCCTTTCCTAAGGTCTCTAAATTTAACTTCTCCTTCTAATGGTGCCTTTCTGCCTTCCTGGTATTCACAGGCACACAAGGCTATACAGATTCTAACCTAAGATTCATACATGAACAAGAATATGTGGTATTTGTCTATCCTGACCCAAGTCACCTCCCTCAGTATAATTTTCTCAATTCCCTTCTATTTTTCTGTATACCGCATAACCTCAGTTTTCTTTTACAACAAATAAAACTGCATTGTGTTTGTGTACCTTAATTTTGTTTTCAGTTTGTCAGCTGATAGACATCGAATCTGACTATTTTGAATAGAGCAGCCATGAACACAAATGGGCAAAATCATCTCTGCAGTAGGATAAAGAATCTTTTGAATATATTCCCATGAGTTGTATACTTGGGTTACATGGCAGAACTATTTTATGTTTTTTAAGAAACATTCACACACTTTTCCTCAGCTGCCGCCAAGGTGCTCGGTCCTTCCGAGGGAGCTAAGGCCGTGTTGGGGTGAGGCCCTCACTTCATCCGGCGACTAGCACCGTGCCAACAGTGTACAGCATGGCTTCCGTCTCCGAGCTCGCTTGCATCTACTCCGCCCTCATCCAGCACGACGATGAGGTGACGGTCACGGAGGATAAGATCAATGCCCTCATTAAAGCAGCTGGTGTCAGCGTTGAACCTTTCTGGCCTGGCTTGTTTGCCAAGGCTCTGGCCAATGTCAACATTGGGAGCCTCATCTGCAATGTAGGGGCTGGTGGGCCCGCTCCAGCAGCTGGAGCTGCACCTGCTGGTGGTGCTGCTCCTTCCACTGCTGCCGCCCCAGCTGAGGAGAAGAAAGTGGAAGCAAAGAAGGAAGAGTCCGAGGAGTCTGAAGATGACATGGGCTTTGGTCTTTTTGACTAAACTGCTTTTGTTAAGTTGGCCAATAAAGAGCTGAACCTATAAAAAAAAAAAAAAAAAAAAAAAAAAAAACGAAACATTCACACTGAATTGCACAGCGACTGCAGATATTTGCATTTGCATTAACAATGAGCAAGTGTTTCCCTTTCCATACATCCTTGCTAGTTTTTGTTGCCTTTTTTTTTTCCCCATTCTGATTGTGAGATAGAATTTCAAAGCAGCTTTAATTCATATTTCCCTTGGGGCTAAGCATTTTGAGCACTTTAATTTATTAGCTATTTATGCTTCCTCATTTGAGAACACTGCTCAGTTCCATAGCCCATCTTCTAAATCTGAGTTATTTCTTTTCTTAGTATTTAGTTTTCTAAGTTACTTTTATTTTTGGTAGTAAACCTCTATTAGATGTTTAATTGCCAAGGACTGTCTCCAGTCCTATAGGCTGTTATACGAGTGAGGACTCGTTTAAGTTTGTTTTGCTAATAGAGGAATTTTAATTTAACAAGCTCCCATCTGTCAGTTGTTGGTCTTATGCCCTGAGCAACCACAGCCAGTTCAGAACGTCCTTTCCCATGACCAGATCTTAATGAGTACTTCCTACATTTTCTTCTAATAGGTTCAGAGTTTCAGATCTCACACTGAGGTCTTTGATCCATTTTGAGGTGATTTTTTTTATTTTTTTTTTGTACAAAGATCCAGCTTTGTTGTAGATATGCAATTTTCCTCTTCTCATTTGTTGATAATGCTGCCATTTCTTCAATGATTTTTTTCTTTTTTTATGTCTTTGTAAAAAGTCATGTGACTGTTGCTGCTGATTTACATCTAGGTTCTTTTTCTCTTCATTGCTCTACATGTCTGTTTTCCTGCCATTACCATATTGTTTTTATTACCATGCTTTCTAGAGTGTGGGAACATAGTCGAAAGAATGACGCCTTGGGAATGTGAGAGAGGCGCCAGGAAATAAGGCAGAGGGCTCGTTTACATCAAGTGCATTTTGTTCCCTGGATTGCTCTTTATTTCATGCCTTCTGTGACAAATATTTGCATTCAGTTTAAGATACGTTTATTCTTGTTGGATGTCAGAACATAGCTATAGAATCCACTCTAGTGAGAGGATGATGAGTGCAGTTCTCACTCTACCCTGAATCTGGATATGGCTTGCTGCCTTGGCTTTGCGCTTTCCTAGATATATTTCCTAGATAATCTTTAGTAGGTGCCAGACAACTGTGTTTAAATTAGTTGTCCTGAGAAAGTTCTGAAAAAGGACTGCTGTGTAAATATTTAGTATGTACTTACTGACATTTATTTACATGTTTCTCTGATCATATTTTCTGACTGTGTTTCTCTGAATTCAAAACAACTTTCCTTGGATCATGTCTTTCTTTGTTACGTATGAGCACTAAAAAACACACCAAACTGAAGTAAAATTGTCTAAAGCGTTAGACTGCAGGCTGCACCATTCTTTCAGGTCCTCAGATCCCAGGTCTTACAGACACATATATTCATAAGTAGATGAAATTTGACACTAGGGTATAAATTAAAACCAGGGATAGTGATGCTTCTGGCAGTATACATTCTGCTCAGAATTTTAAGATTGTTTTTCATATCTCTGTAAAGGGTGATGTTAGAATTTTGGTAATAATTTCTCTGAATTTATAAATCACTTCAAAATATTACTTTATTTCTATGTTTGAGTGCTTAGACTGCATGTATGTATGTAAGCCATGGGAATTTCTGATGCCCATAGAGGTCAGAAGGGGGGTTGGATCTCCTAGAAATAGGGTTACCAATGGTTGTGAGCTACCACCTGGGTACTGAGAATGAAACCCTGGTCCTCTCCAAGAACAAGTGTTCTTAACTGCTGAGCCATCTCTTCTGCCATCTAAAAAAAATGAGTTTTGATAAGAAATTTGCATATGCTAAAAGTATTTGTGAACAGTATGTGTTGTCAGCTCTGCGAGATTTTTCTGATGAGGTCTTTAAAATCCTTTGTGTATAGAACCACTCCTAGGCCGAAATACTTTGACTTCTTTCTTTCCAATTTGATTCCATTTTTCTCTTGTCTATTACTTTAGCTAAGAGCTTATACTATCTTGAACTTGAGAAGAGAAAATGGATAGTATTATCTACTTTCTGATATATGTGAGAATCCAAGTTTCTCTCCACATTTTAAAACACAGGTCACAGGTATGTCATATATAACTTTTATTATGAAAAAATGTGTTCCCTCCGTACCTCATCTCTACATGGCTTTTTTATGGCAGCATGTTGAATTGTGTCTAATATTGTTTTTGTGTGTATTACAATGATTATGTGGCTCTTGTCCTTGGAACCATGTTATGATGAGTTGTATTTACTGACTTACATATGTTGGATAATCCCTACATTCTGGAATGAAGGCAACTTGAAAACAGTGACTTTTTTATATTTTGTTACATTTAATTTGTAAGCAGTTTATTTACTATTATTGCATCTATGCTCATCAGGGAGACTGAGTTGCATTTTTTTTTATTGTTGTGACTTTGTTTTGGTATCAGGTTAATAATGGCTTTGTGGGAAATAAGATTGCACATGATCCTTCCCTATTTTATAGAATAATTTGACAAGAATTGGTGTTAATCATTTTTTTATACCTCTGGTAGTATTTACAATTGTGGGGAACTGCCCTCACATTCGCCATTACAAGATGGCGCTTATACCCGTGTTCTAAGTAGTAAACAAGCAAGCTGCACGTGTGCCGGGGTAGTTTTCCACTCCATGTGCTCTGCCTTCCCCGTGAGGACAACTCCGGTCGATGGGCTGCAGCCAATCAGGGAGCGACATGTCCGAGGCGGAGGACAATCCTCCATAAAAGGGATGGGGCTTCGCCATTTTCTCTCTTCTTCTCCTCTGGCTCCTGAAGAAGTAAACAATAAAGCTTTTGCCGCAGAAGATTCCGGTTGTTCTGAGCGTGTTCTTGCCGGTGGGGACAAAAGCTCGGGATATACAATGGACCCATGTGCACACATGCTTTTCTTAATAGGGAGTTTTCCTTTTTAAGTTACTGATTTAATTTGATTGTATGTGATAAATGAGTTTGAACTTTTTATCTCATTTTTCTAAAGGTGATGGTGAAGTGCTGAAGACACCCACTACTCCTGAGTTAGTATGTGACACAATAACTAGAAATATCTGCTTTATGAATTGTTCCTGCCTGTGTTGGATGTATATGTTTTGAACTGTAATATGGTCTTCATGGATTGATCCCTTGATAGTAATTAAATGACACTTACTTTATTTGGAGTGTATTTTATCTGATATTAGAATAGTGATATTTTCTTCTTTTTTTCCATTTGCTTAGAGTCCTTTTCTCCATCCTTTCTTTCTAAGATATTGTCTCTTATATGGTAATGTGTACTTTTGAAGGCAAGGAAACAAGGATCCTGTTTTCTAATCCGATCTGCTAGTCTGAGTCTTTTGATAGAAGAATTGAGACTATTGAGTGTTGTTATTGAAAGATGTATTGATTCCTGTCCTTTGGCTGATTTTGTGGTCTTTTGTGTTTTGTAGTCTTCTTTTTTAAACACTTGAATTCACATCTTGTAAATTTTACCTATAGCCTCTTAGATGTGCTTATCTTACTTCAACCTACAAAGAAGTGTTTTTGTAGTAACTTCCTTAGGACTGTGGTTTAACCATCATAGCATGTTTTATGCCTTTAAAACCAGTTACTTAAGAGTTTTACTTTCCCCATCAGTAATAACAATTATGTTGGGTATATCAATCTGGGTTGGCAGCATGATTTTTTTTCAGAACCCAATATGTTTCTTTCCAAAATCAACTGCTATTCTGAAGGGCTTGTCTTTTTATGGTGTTTGGTTCTTTCTTGCAGTGGTTTTTCTTCTTCTTCTTCTTCTTCTTCTTCTTCTTCTTCTTCTTCTTCTTCTTCTTCTTCTTCTTCTTCTTCTTCTTCTTCTTCTTCTTCTTCTTCTTCTTCTTCTTCCTTTACTGTATATTTAGTGTTTTAACTGTTGCATGATATGTAAAGCTGCTTTTCTGGTCATGTTTGTTTGTGTGCTTTTTTTTTTTTTAATATGTAGATGAATCTCTTTTCCTAAATCATGAAGTTTTCTTGTATGAAATGATTGAAAATAATTTTTATGCTGTTTGCATTAAATTCTTTCCTATTTACAATCCTATAATATTCTCTCTCTTTTTAAAAAGATTTTTAAATTTTATGTATGTGAGTATACTGTAGCTGTCTCCACACACACCAGAAGAGGGCATCAGATCCCATTACAGATGGTTGTGAGCTACCATGTGGTTGCTGGGAATTGAACTCAGGACCTCTGGAAGAGCAGTCAGTGCTCTTAACCACTGAGCCATCTCTCTAGTCACACCACAATTTTCTCTTTTCATGATATCCCAAAGATCTAGCATGTTCTGATTATACATTTTTTATTTTATATTTTCTCATTTGTTGTTTTTTTGAGACAGAGTTTCATGTAGCCAGGTACTCCTTAAACTCACTGTATAGCTGAGAATTACCCAGAATGTCTGATCCTCGTGGCTTCACCTCCAGAGTGCTGACTTACAGACCACCTATTTTTCTTAGGTGCTGGTGATGCAATCCAGAGTTTCTTAGATGCTAGACAAGCATTCTATTAACTGAACCACATCTCCAGCGTGTTCACATACATTGTGTGTGTATATATGATAGCTATATATCATGTTTGATTATATATATATATATATATATATATATATATATATATATATATACATAAAACCACTGCAAAAAGAACCAAACACCATAAAAAGGCAAGTCTTTCAGAATAGCAGTTGATTTTGGAAATACACACACATACACACACACACATATATACATACATACACGTGTGTAATATGTAATATATACGAAGTATGTTTATACATATAAAACATACTTTGGATATATTGTACATACTTTGTATATATTGTCACTAAATAATCTGATTCCTCAGCTTTGTCTTCAAGTTCTGACAACATTGCCCTCTACCGTGGTCCATTCCCTTGGGAAGGCCTTCTGATGAGTGTTTTTATTTGATTGACTTCTCATTTCCATTCTATTTCACCTTATTTAACTTTCTCTTTCCTTCAGCACTTCTCTTTATTAAATTCTATTTCTATATCCTTAATTCATTCAGTTGCTCCTATTCTCTTGTGATTCATTCATGCCTTCACTGACATCTTTCAACACATTTATAATTATTCTTTTGATTTGTGTCTCCAGAGGTTCAGTTAAAACTCTCTCCTAGGGAGTTGTTGTGGAATTTGTTACTTTTGGAGGAGATATGTGGAATTGTTTAGGTTTCCTGTGAGGCATTTGCCCACCTGAGGTTATGTGGGATTAGATCATTGGCTAAGTTCTTTTTCTTTTCTTTTTAAATTCAGGTCTTTTTCTCCTTTCAGTGGAGTTATTTGCAATTATAGAGATATAAGTTATGTACAGTATAGTATGATTTGGGTGGTTTATTTATGTTTTATACTGATGTTCAGAACACCAGGCTACATTCCAGACCTCCTTAAGAACTGAAGGATATCTGCAACAGCCATAAAAGATAGTAGTAGTTTAATAAAACTTAGCTACTCCTCAAGATCAGTTTTTTTAGAAAGCAAAAGAACACCACTGATAGTACTGTGATCATTGATTTATTCATTATTGTTGGTATGAACATTGAAAATAACAAAAAGGAAACATGAAAACACCTTAGGTTTACTGATTATTATGTTGCTAAGTAGGAAGTCAAGGAGGTGATGTGCATAGAAATCAGAAGGGTAGAGGCAAGAACGACAAAGGAAGAGTAGGCTGTGTGACATCTGGGTTCTGGTAAACTGGAAAAAAAAGGAGTATCATACACTCAGATAAAGCAGATGAGTTTAATATTTCAAGAGGACAAATAATGGAATTTCTGTTCATGAGAGAAGCTATGTGATTTGAAAGAGGTGAAAGGCTAACAAGGAAGAGAAAGGGTGAGAAGGTTCAGGTACCCTGCTACACTGATCTTGGGTAGACTGTAGATAAGGAATTGTTACAGAGGGCAGAGAGCCATAGAGACTTTCGAGGACATTGGCTTTGGACATGGCTTTGGACACTTCTTGACCTCATGTAGTGGCTGTTGTTGTTGGTTTTGGTTTTAGTCTCAATGCCTTCCTTCCCTGAGCTCAGAGGGTGACTGAAGTTTAGGTTCTGCCTTACTGACCTTCTTTTTTTTTGTGTGTGGTTTTTTTTTGTTCATTTGTTTGTTTTGTTGTTGTTATTGTTGTTTTTCGAGACAGGGTTTTCCTGGATAGCCCTGGCTGTCCTGGAACTCACTTTGTAGATCAGGCTGGCCTCGAACTCAGAAATCAGCCTGCCTCTGCCTCCTGAGTGCTGGGATTAAAGGCGTGCACCCCCCCACCCCTTGGCCTTACTGACCTTCTTAACTACAGAGTATGACCAGTGATGGGCTTCTAAGTCTTTCAACACTCCCTAAATATTTATGTGTTCTGGGGATCAAAACTCCAGTTGTAATGTTTGTATGGCAAGAATTTCATCCACTGAGCTATCTCCCCAGTTCAGGATTTTGATTTTTACTGATGAATTCATGTCTAATCACAAAGAGTTGCAATGTATCAAGAGACAGTATGATTCATTTGTGTTTTGTATGGCTTTGTTTCTATGGTACTGAGGACTGACCCAAACATCATGTTCATGTTAGTTCTGTGGCTTTTGAACTTACGTGGCTCAAAAGATATAATTTACAACCAGGATCAGTATCTAAACAAAGTTTAAGTTAAATAAATATGAGTTGGGAGAGAAAGTGTATGGGGGGGGGGAGGGGAAGGAAGAGAAGGGAACCTGATCTGGTACTGGGTGAGGGCAAAGGACTGAAGCCCTGAGTGCCAGCAGAAAGAATGGAAACAGGCAACCTAGGAAGATGGGGGGGGGGGCGTCCAGAGACCTGGAAGGTGAGAGACTCTCAGGACTCAAAGGGAGGGACCTTAGATGAAATGCCTGATAGTAGGGAGAGCGAATTTATAGAGCCCACCTCCAGCAGGAAGACTAGGCATCAAATGAGGGAGAGGGGGGCCATCCCACAGTCAAAACTCTGACCGATAATTGTTCCTGTCGGAAAGAATTACAGGGATGGAAATGGAGAGGAGCCTGAGGAAAAGATCCAGCAACAGGCACAAATTGGGATCCAGCTCAAGGGGAGATCCCAAGGCCTGACACTATTACTGTGGCTATGGACCTCTCACAAAAAGGGACCTAGCATGGCCATTCACTGGAAGACTGAACAAGCAGCTGAAAAAGTCAGATGCAGGTATTTGCACCCAACCAATTAGGGAAGGCTGAAAGAAGCTGAGGAGAAGGGCAACCCTGAAGGAGGACCAGCAGCCTCAATTAATCTTGACTCCAAGATCTCTCAAACACTGGACCACCAAACAGACAGCATACACCAGCTGATATGAGGCCCCCAACACACATACAGTAGAGGACTGCCAGGTCTGTGTTCATTCAGAAATGCACCTAACCCTCAAGAGTTTGGAGGATCCAGGGAGTTTAGAGTTCAGGTGGGTTGGGGGGTGGGGACATCCACATGGAGACGGAGGACTGTGGAAGAGGTATGGGATGGGGAACAGTCGGAGGGTGGACAGGGGTGGGAATAAACTATGGAGTGTAAAACATAAATTGAAACATAAATGAGTTGATTTGTATATATTTCTCATCTTAAATCTTAAATTCCTTTGGTGAATGAAAGTGCAAGGTTCTTTATGATGTATAGTGTGTTTAGGTTTATAAATGGATCTGGGTTAAACTCTGTGTACTTTTGGCCCCAGGCATGAGGTATTAGCTGTTTTAACATCCTGTTTCAAAAACAATAAGGCAGTAATGTCTCCATGAAGGCAGACTTTATAGCTGATTTCATTGAAGGAAATGTGTGCACTTTCTTAAATCTCAGTCAGTGAGATCCTAGAGGCAAAGTCCCCTCTCTCCTCTGGCCCTTAATTTTCTGTTTTTCTACCATGTCATCAGAAGTGAGGGGAATGTTCCCAGGTTCTGTGGCACTTAATACTGACAGTGAGATGAGTCAGCATTCAACAGCAAAGATAGCACACAGAGTATGATGTCATGGTCACATTATGTTCATTTTACTTCACTCAAGCTTCTGCTCAATGTCACCTCTGAGAACACTAGCTCTTGTGCCCCCAGGTACCACACTTACCTGCTAGCAAGTCAGCTCAAGCTATTTTGTATTGTTGACTTTTTGTTAGAATCACCGTAAGTAGATACAGCTAATACTGATGAAGGTATCTTTTTAAGAAGGATAAAGGGGAAGGGCAAATCATAAACCAAGCCCCTTGGATGAGCGATGAAGTAATGGATATAGCAAATCATAAACCAAGCCCCTTGGATGAGCGATGAAGTAATGGATATAGCAAGTGAGCTTGTTTTCCTCGTATGTGTAAGAAAGAGTTGGTACCCCGCTCCATGAGCTGAGGACTTCTGTAGTAATAACTCCTTCTAAATGATGTGTTTAGAAGGAAAAACATTATATGAGGTATTTTTCAGGTGCATTTAATTGTTTCAATAGAGTACAGCTTCATGTGGAGTAATGTCAATGTTACAGTGGATTTTTGAGGTAGTATTTTCATCAATTAAAAGACATCTGAAATAGAGTTTGGAGATACGGCTCAATGGTTAGCAGGGCCTGAGTGCAGTTTCTAGTACCCACAATTGCCTGGAACTACAGCTCCAAGAGATCTGGCATCCTCTTCTGGCTTTCAGTCATCCACACACATGTGGCATATACTCATACAGTCAGACAAACATGTATGTAAGTAAAATAATAAAAGCGAATCTTTAACAAAAAGACTGAGGATACCTGAAAGATGAACTACAAAACTAGTTCTTTATGGTATTCAAAAAATTGCAAAGCTTTCTCCTTTGGATGAATGCCATGTACAATGATGGCATATGTTAAGAATAACAAATGTCCCACAGAACTCAAACCAGTAATGGAACTGTTATCTATAACTCGTACCAATAATTATACATTCATCATCATTATTATTCTTTGTAATAAGTTTTAGGAATTTGAAGGAATCAACTTTCAAGTGAGAAGTTTGCAGCGTTTGACAAGTACTAAAAGCCAAAGTGAACACATAATAAAGTGAAATGAGGAAACATACCATCTCTTTATATTAGAAATATTAGGAACCCTCTTCCGGTCAGAAAAGCACCGGGGCAGCTGGGGCGCAGGGTCGGCTGACACTCGCCAGCTACCCACAACACCCGCCACAGGATCTTAAGACTTCTGGTGAGTGGAGCACAGCTTCTGCTCCAATCCAATTGCTCGGGACCTGAGACTGCATTAGTTAGGGAAGCAGAAACCGGCCTGAGTAGGGCCACAGGCCTCATCCGGCCGGATCAGCACTGGGGTAGCTGGAGCACAGGGTTGCCTGACACCCGCCAGCTACCCACGACCCCCGCCGCAGGATTTTGGGACTGCTGGTGAGTGGAACACAGCTTCTGCTCCAGTCCAATCACGCGGGACCTGAGACTGCTCTGGTTGGGGAGAGAGAAATCCGGCCTACATAGGGCCACAACCCTCTTCCGGTCAGAAAAGCACCGGGGCAGCTGGGGCGCAGGGTCGGCTGACACTCACCAGCTACCCACAACACCCGCCACAGGATCTTAAGACTTCTGGAGAGTGGAACACAGCTTCTGCTCCAATCCAATTGCACGCGGGACCAGAGACTGCATTAGTTAGGGAAGCAGAAAACCGGCCTGAGTAGGACCACAGGCCTCTTCCGGCTGGAACAGCACCGGGGGTACCGTCAGCTACCCACGACCCCCGCCACAGGATTTAGAGACTGCTGGTGAGTGGAACACAGCTTCTGCTCCAATCTTTAAACAGTGACAACGATAACAACTAACCCCAGAGATTACCAGATGGCGAAAGGTAAACGTAATAACCTTACTAACAGAAACCAAGACCACTCACCATCATCAGAACCCAGCACCCCCACTTCGCCCAGTCCAGGGCACCCCAACACACCAGAAAAGCTAGACACGGATTTAAAAGCATATCATACTGATGATGGTAGAGGACTTCAAGAAGGACTTTAATAACACACTTAAAGAACTACAGGAGAACACTGCTAAACAGGCAGAAGACACTAAAGAGGAAGCACAAAAATCCCTTAAAGAATTGCAGGAGAACACTGCTAAAGAGTTACAAATCCTTAAAGAAAAACAGGATAACATAATCAAACAGGTAGAAGTCCTTACAGAAAAACAGGAAAACACATCCAAACAGATGATGGAAATGAACAAAACCATACTAGACCTAAAAAGGGAAGTAGACACAATAAAGAAAACCCAAAATGAGGCAACACTGGAGATAGAAACCCTAGGAAAGAAATCTGGAACCATAGATACGAGCATCAGCAACAGAATACAAGAGATGGAAGAGAGAATCTCAGGTGCAGAAGATTCCATAGAGAACATCGGCACAACAATCAAGGAAAATGTAAAATGCAAAAAGATCCTAACTCAAAACATCCAAGAAATACAGGACACAATGAGAAGACCAAACCTACGGATAATAGGAGTGGATGAGAATGAAGATTTTCAACTCAAAGGACCAGCAAACATCTTCAACAAAATTATAGAAGAAAACTTCCCAAATCTAAAGAAAGAGATGCCCATGAACATACAAGAAGCCTACAGAACTCCAAATAGACTGGGCCAGAAAAGAAACACCTCCCGACACATAATAATCAGAACAACAAATGCTCTAAATAAAGATAGAATACTAAAAGCAGTAAGAGAAATAGGCCAAGTAACATATAAAGGCAAGCCTATCAGAATTATACCAGATTTTTCCCCAGAGACTATGAAAGCCAGAAGATCCTGGATGGATGTTATACAGACACTAAAAGAACACAAATTCCAGCCCAGGCTACTATACCCAGCCAAACTCTCAATTAACATAGATGGAGAAACCAAAGTATTCCACGACAAAACCAAATTCACACATTATCTCTCCACGAATCCAGCCCTTCAAAGGATAATAACAGAAAAAAACCAATACAAGGACAGGAACCACGCCCTAGAAACAACAAGAAGGTAATCCCTCAACAAACCTAAAAGAAGATAGCCACAAGAACAAAATGCCAACTTTAACAACAAAAATAACAGGAAACAACAATTACTTTTCCTTAATATCTCTTAATATCAATGGACTCAACTCCCCGATAAAAAGACATAGACTAACAAACTGGCTACACAAACAAGACCCAACATTTTGCTGCTTACAGGAAACTCATCTCAGAGAAAAGGATAGACACTACCTCAGAATGAAAGGCTGGAAAACAATTTTCCAAGCAAATGGCATGAAGAAACAAGCTGGAGTAGCCATTCTAATATCTGATAAGATTGACTTCCAACCCAAAGTCATTAAAAAAGACAGGGAGGGACACTTCATACTCATCAAAGGTAAAATCCTCCAAGAGGAACTATCAATCCTGAATATCTATGCTCCAAATACAAAGGCAGCCACATTCATTAAAGAAACTTTAGTAAAGCTCAAAGCACACATTGCACCTCATACAATAATAGTGGGAGACTTCAACACACCACTTTCACCAATGGACAGATCATGGAAACAGAAAATAAACAGGGACACAGTGAAACTAAGAGAAATTATGAATCAAATGGATCTGGCAGATATCTACAGAACATTCTATCCTAAAACAAAAGGATATACCTTCTTCTCAGCACCTCATGGTACCTTCTCCAAAATTGACCACATAATTGGTCACAAAGCAGACCTCAACAGATACAAAAATATTGAAATTGTCCCATGCATCCTATCAGATCACCATGGACTAAGGCTGATCTTCAATAACAAAATAAATAATAGAAAGCCAACCTTCACGTGGAAACTGAACAACACTCTTCTCAATGATACCTTGGTCAAGGAAGGAATAAAGAAAGAAATTAAGGACTTTTTAGAGTTCAATGAAAATGAAGCCACAACATACCCAAACTTATGAGACACAATGAAAGCATTTCTAAGAGGAAAACTCATAGCTCTGAGTGCCTCCAAAAGGAAACTAGAGAGAGCACACATTAGCAGCTTGACAACACACCTAAAAGCACTAGAACAAAAGGAAGCAAATTCACCCAAGAGGAGTAGACGGCAGGAAATAATCAAACTCAGGGGTGAAATCAACCAAGTGGAAACAAGAAAAACTATTCAAAGAATCAACCTATCAAGGAGCTGGTTCTTTGAGAAAATCAACAAGATAGATAAACCCTTAGCCAGACTCACTAGAGGGCACAGGGAAAGCATCCTAATTAACAAAATCAGAAATGAAAAAGGAGACATAACAACAGATCCTGAAGACATCCAAAACACCATCAGATCCTTCTACCAAAGGCTATACTCAACAAAACTGGAGAACCTGGATGAAATGGAGAAGTTCCTAGACAGATACCAGGTACCAAAGTTGAATCAAGATCAGGTTAATGATCTAAACAGCCCTATATCCCCCAAAGAAATAGAAGCAGTCATTAATAGTCTCCCAACTAAAAAAAGCCCAGGACCAGATGGGTTTAGTGCAGAGTTCTATCAGACCTTCAAAGAAGATCTAATCCCAGTTCTTCACAAACTATTCCACAAAATAGAAACAGAAGGTACTCTACCCAACTCATTCTATGAAGCCACAATTACTCTGATACCTAAACCACAAAAGGACCCAACAAAGATAGAAAACTTCAGACCAATATCCCTTATGAATATTGATGCAAAAATCCTCAATAAAGTTCTTGCCAACCGAATCCAAGAACACATCAAAACAATCATCCATCCTGACCAAGTAGGTTTCATCCCAGGGATGCAGGGATGGTTCAATATACGGAAATCCATCAACGTAATCCAGTATATAAACAAACTCAAAGACAAAAACCACATGGTCATCTCGTTAGATGCGGAAAAAGCATTTGACAAGATTCAACACCCATTCATGATAAAAGTCTTGGAAAGATCAGGAATTCAAGGCCCATACCTAAACATGATAAAAGCAATCTACAGCAAACCAGTAGCCAACATCAAAGTAAATGGTCAGAAGCTTGAAGCAATCCCTCTAAAATCAGGGACTAGACAATGCTGTCCACTTTCTCCATACCTATTCAACATTGTACTTGAAGTCCTAGCCAGAGCAATTCGACAACAAAAGGAGATCAAAGGGATACAAATTGGAAAAGATGAAGTCAAAATATCACTTTTTGCAGATGATATGATAGTAAAAATAAGTGACCCTAAAAATTCCACCAGAGAACTCCTAAGCCTGATAAACAGCTTCGGTGAAGTAGCTGGATATAAAATTAACTCAAACAAATCAATGGCCTTTCTCTACACAAAGAATAAACAGGCTGAGAAAGAAATTAGGGAAACAACACCCTTCTCAATAGTCACAAATAATATAAAATATCTTGGCGTGTCTCTAACTAAGGAAGTGAAAGATCTGTATAATAAAACTTCAAGTCTCTGAAGAAAGAAATTATAGAAGATCTCAGAAGATGGAAAGATCTCCCATGCTCATGGATTGGCAGGATCAACATTGTAAAAATGGCTATCTTGCCAAAAGCAATCTACAGATTCAATGCAATCCCCATCAAAATTCCAAATCAATTCTTCAACGAATTAGAAAGTGCAATCTGCAAATTCATCTGGAATAACAAAAAACCTAGGATAGCAAAAACTCTTCTCAAGGATAAAAGAACCTCTGGTGGAATCACCATGCCGGACCTAAAGCTCTACTACAGAGCAATTGTGATAAAAACTGCATGGTACTGGTATAGTGACAGACAAATAGACCAATGGAATAGAATTGAAGACCCAGAAATGAACCCACACACCTATGGTCACTTGATCTTCGACAAGGGAGCTAAAAACATCCAGTGGAAGAAAGACAGCATTTTCAACAAATGGTGCTGGTACAACTGGTTGTTAACATGTAGAAGAATGCGAATTGATCCATTCCTATCTCCTTGTACTAAGGTCAAGTCTAAGTGGATCAAGGAACTTCACATAAAACCAGAGACACTGAAACTTATAGAGGAGAAAGTGGGGAAACTTATAGAGGAGAAAGTGGGGAAATTTATAGAGGAGAAAGTGGGGAAAAGCCTTGAAGATATGGGCACAGGGGAAAAATTCCTGAATAGAACAGTAATGGCCTGTGCTGTAAGATCGAGAATTGACAAGTGGGACCTCATGAAACTACAAAGCTTCTGCAAGGCTAAAGACACCATCAATAAGACAAAAAAACCACCAACAGACTGGAAAGGATCTTCACCTATCCTAAATCAGATAAGGGACTAATATCCAATATATATAAAGAACTCAAGAAGGTGGACTCCAGAAAGTCAAATAACCCCATTAAAAAATGGGGCTCAGAACTGAACAAAGAATTCTCACCTGAGGAATACCGAATGGCAGAGAAACACCTGAAAAAATGTTCAACATCCTTAATCATCAGGGAAATGCAAATCAAAACAACCCTGAGATTCCATCTCACACCAGTCAGAATGGCTAAGATCAAAAATTCAGGTGACAGCAGATGCTGGCGAGGATGTGGAGAAAGAGGAACACTCCTCCATTGTTGGTGGGATTGCAAGCTTGTACAACCACTCTGGAAATCAGTCTGGCGGTTCCTCAGAAAATTGGACATAGTACTACTGGAGGATCCAGCAATACCTCTCCTGGGCATATATCCAGAAGATGTCCCAACCGGTAAAAAGGACACATGCTCCACTATGTTCATAGCAGCCCTATTTATAATAGCCAGAAGCTGGAAAGAACCCAGATGTCCCTCAACAGAGGAATGGATACAGAAATTATGGTACATTTACACAATGGAGTACTACTCAGCTATTAAAAAGAATGAATTTATGAAATTCCTATCCAAATGGATGGACCTGGAGGGCATCATCTTGAGTGAAGTAACACAATCACAAAAGAACTCACACAATATGTATTCATTGATAAGTGGATATTAGCCCAAAACTTAGGATACCCAAGATATAAGATACAATTTGATAAACGCATGAAACTCAAGAAGAATGAAGACCAAAGTGTGGACACTGTGCACCTTCTTAGAATTGGGAACAAAACACCCAGGGAAGGAGTTACAGAGACAAAGTTCGTAGCTGTGATGAAAGGATGGACCATTTAGAGACTGCTGTATCCAGGGATCCGTCCCATAATCAGCTTCTAAACGCTGACACCATTGCATACACTAGCAAGATTTTGCTGAAAGGACCCAAATATAGCTGTCTCTTGTGAGACGATGCCGGGGCCTAGCAAACACAGGAGTGGATGTTCACAGTCAGCTATTGGATGTATCACAGGGCTCCCAATGGAGAAGCTAGAGAAAGTACCCAAGGAGCTAAAGGGATCTGCAACCCTATTGTTGGAACAACATGATGTACTAACCAGAACCCCGGAGCTCTTGTCTCTAGCTGCATATGTATCGAAAGATGGCCTAGTCGGCCATCAATGGAAAGAGAGGCCCATTGGACTTGCAAACTTTATATGCCCCAATATAGGGGAATGCCAGGGCCAAAAGAATGGGAATGGGTGGGTAGGGAAGTGGGGGGCGCTATGGGGGACTTGTGGGATAGCATTGGAAATGTAATTGAGGAAAATATGTAATAAAAATATATAAAAAAAAAAAAGAAATATTAGAACTTTGTTCTTTACAGCTACCAGGTATGGGATACCAGGTATCACCAGCGATTAGACTTCAAGTTATAGTTCATTCAAATACAGTCAGGCACATAATCACACACACACACACACACACACACACACACACACTGGGGAGTTATGCAGGATATGGCTTAGCCAGATGTATAACCACTGTGTCCCTTTGAATTGAGTGTAATCATTTATCTCATTAATGAGACGATCTTTCAGACTGACTCTCAAAGCTAGTCAAGCAGTTCAGCCGAGCAAATTACAGTTCTTAAATTTAAAGATGTAAAATTGGAAGATTGTTTTTTTTTTAAACACACACACACACACACACACACACACACACACACACTTCTCATCTACCACTTAAAATACTAGAGCATTAGTGGAGCAGAGAACTGAGCTCCTTTAGAAAGCACTGACCAGATATCAGCTATACAGTCATTTAGCTTCTTAGCATCTAGAGATGACTGTTCAGAAAGGATTAACTGCCTTTGATGCCATCCTTTAAAACCAGAAATTTATACATGACTATGTTCATAAAGATATACGAAATGATGTGAAATGTAGAGAAATAATTTACTACTCAATCTCAGACACACAAATATACTTAAGAAAGAGAAGTTTTATTAGGGCAATTTCGCTTTATTTTTCCATACAGCAAAGTCAACTACTGCAGTAATAATAAAGTAAGCATAAAACAAATTGCAGCCCTAGACAAAATACATAATTTTAAGCAACTACAAGCAGAAAGTAAGTTGTGATTACATAATCATAAAACCAAGCTCACTGTCCTTTCGGCAGATGAAGGTGGGTGGGTTGCTGGTAAGTGCAACATTAGTAGCCAGCTGCAGTGACAGCTGGGCAACCAAGTCATTAAACAAGTGGCCATTGTCACATTTTGCTCTTTTGAGTGCTTCTGAGTTGAAAATTAAAACTGTGAAATTTGAACTTCTTTTTTTTTTTTTTTTTCACCTGCGGAAAGAACATGATCTACAGCAATTAAAAAACAATCAGAACAACTACAGGTGTGCTGTTTGGTTTGCCTGTTTATGGTTAAAATTTTGTGAAAGTCAATAGTTGTTTTCAAGATTTCATTTTGTGAACATTAAACTGAAATTGGTAGATATCGATCTGAATAATATATGTCCTTAGCATAGTTCTTTCTCTCTTTTTGTTGAAGTTTTAAACATGCAGTAGTTTTGAAAACAATGTAAGGAATATCTGATCCATGATTTCATCTTAGTGGCTGAAGTACCTGCTATTTTTTGGTAATGATCTTCAGGCAGATTTGGCCCAATGGAGTTTTGTCAGTCATGAGATCTTGGAAGGATGGCAAATCTTTCCAGCTGAAAAATCCTGGCAAACTACAAGCTGTCCACAAAAAGCAAAGCGACGTGTTTGAAGGGTATGGAGTGCTAACTCTGTGCCACTTTTGCAAGCAATTTTGCTCAGTCTGTCATTTCATTAGCCTTAACAAAACTCCTTGTAATTATAGACGTTTTTATTCAAAATAAGATCTTGCTATTATACAGGTTTCTCTCTTTTGACTATATACAGAAGTGCAAAAAGTCAACCTTCTCTCTAGACTTTCCAACATGCTAAATTGCAGCATCATCAACCCTCAAGAGTTTGCACACACGCTAAAATTCTCATTACGTAAACTTTGAGTATTTGGATTATCAACAAAAAGTCCCTTGTTCTAGTTATTGATTATGCAGCTTATTTATAACAAGGCCTGATATTCAGGGATTTCAAAAATATTAAACAATACTTTAACATTTGAAATGGATACAGTAGAAAATAAATTTTATTCTAATATCTAGGATCTAGATCTTCTCATAATAACTAATTACAAACAAAATAAATCATCAAAATATTACTCAATTGTCTGCCAGGATTGTTGCCATAGCAACAACTTAACTTCTTACTTAGCAATGATTATATATTTATAAGATATCCATATAAAAGATCTTTGTTCTTTTAATGAAAACTAGACAAGAACAATGACTGACATTCTTACACTGTAATATTAAATCAGTAAAATATAAATCATTTAGTTAACAATAATACGGATATTCATATGACACTACATGTAATTTAAAACTGAGTATGTTATGAAGAAAAAAACTACTTTAATTTTTTTGTATTTTGAAAAATTCATTGGTAAAATCTAATAAAACAATAGTCTAAAAACTGAAATGGTATTCAACTGTTAATAGAAAATGAAAATCTAATAAATGTAGGAAATGAAAAACTACATTTTAACAAGAAAAATAAGTAATATTCTAGAACGTAACTAACTACAATAACATGTGAAGTCACCATTACTCTCTTAACACGATTGAAATTACATTGGTATGGGTTCCAACCCGTAATGTAATAATCTAAGGCTTTAATAGATGTACAGTACAATCAGGAAAATCAACACATCAGTCTTATATTAGAAAGCATCTCTCTCAAGCATAAAAACTTGCAGTAAACTTGGAAGTATGGAAAGTTCTATAACAGAACTCTCACTTCTCCCATTCCACACTAGAACTGCCAGTGACCTGGCCCCTACTCAGCGATTTTAGAACTGCTGAACAGAGCAAAAATATCCTTTACTAGCTGCAACATCCAAACCACAAAAAAGGGGAATTCCTTTGGATGAATCCATTCTTAAAAACTGAATGCACATCTATTTTTAAAATTTTTTAAAAGGCTTTCTAAGGCTATAAGCAGTTAATCTGAACAAAAGAATCACATATAAAATTCACCCATGTACTTAACCCACCCAATTACTAGGTTAATTAAACATTTCCCATTTTCATATTTTGGTTTATCATGCATCTGATGACAGTGCTCTTCTCTTTGTTTAGAGTCACTATTTTGAATGTGACTGTGATGAAGCGTTTAAGCAAACGTGAACCCATTTCTGCAAAGCATTTATAGTCTTTTGACTTTTGACAGAGGCTATAAATAGAAGCAAAATAATTTCCTCAAACATTTTTTTGTTATTGTGTCTCAGAAATGGCATATCCCTTTTGAATAACTTGTTATATAGTAGAGTATGCATAAATATTACACTACAATGCATTAAAATAATTTTATATATCTATCATATATATCTCCAGTATGTGAAAGGTTATCTGTATTGGGTTTGTGTTGTGCTGTCTATTGTTACTGTAAAGTTAAACTGGCCATTTCTGAGACAGCTTTGGTTTCAAAAACAAAAAAGAAAAGAATGGTGCCCTTTGATTGATTAGTACTAGCAAATAAGCAACAAAATGTGGCTCCAGAAACAATAACACTGAAGAAATAATACTCTAATTTGATGTACAGTCTATGGCACTTCATGAGAATCCTTAACAACATGGTACTTAAAGCCATGATGTGCTTTAAAATATACACAGTTGTGGTTTTGCTTGGCACATTCATCTCTGTCAGTTCCCTCCCTCACCATGTCTTACAATCTATTACAGTAAAAATATTACTCTTAAACAAAAATGACTCTGCATGCGCGCTCTCAGCTCTAACGGCGATTTTAAATACAAGGTGCACCTTTGTTACTTGTAAACCTTGAAAGAAATAAACTTATTTTTAAAAAATTATATCTTGGTCTACAGACGTACCAATACATAATAGAATCATGGTCACACCATAGTCTGTCTTTTCAAGATGGCATGAATATATAGGAAACTAATTATGTATGCATATTTTAATGCATAACTCTGTGCTACAAAAGAAAGACAATGTTGTTGTTTTAGATAGGAATATCACCTCAGCACAAATACCAATTGAATGTACAAAGTGTGTAGGCAACAGTGTGCAGCAGGTTCCCATGTTGTCGTTTCTTCTGGTTAACATGCAATATGTGGATGTCTTGTGGCTGAGGGATTTTTGTATGTGTTGCTTGACGGTATATACAATATGGCTAATGACGTCGTCCTTACTCTAATCAAGCACACTGTCCTTTCCTCTTTGTATGATCTAGAATAGGAAAAGAGACAGTCTTTGTACAAACATATAATTACTTAAAGCATTTTTCAATATATAGTAATATACGTATACCACATACGCACAGACACACACACACACACACACACACACACACACACACATACATGGTCAACACGCTGACAAAAACTCCTTCTAAACATATAACCAACATAAGTAGTGTGCTTATTTCATGCACTTGACCGACTATGAAGGAACAACGTTTTAACCCTCCCTCATTTTTTGAGACAGGATCTAACTGTATATCCTGCCTAACCTGGAGCTTGTTATATAGATCAGGCTCTTCTTGAATTCACTGAAATCCACTTATATTTGCTTCCAATGTGCTGGGATTAAAGGTATGTACCATCACATCTGGCCAGAACTACTCTGAGAAAGTTACAAATGGACAAAATTTTTTTCTTAAATAACTGTTAACTGCAACATATCTTTGGCAGGGATCCTCAGTCATGGTACATTTTGTCTTTAAATACCTCTCCCTTTGACCTGCTTTCTCTCTCTTCTGGAACCTATATCCAGAGCTCTTGCTATGGATTCCCGCCCCTTTTTTTTCTTTTTTTTTTTAATTACCATTGCAGATCTGACCTGTGCTCTGTTCCTACTTCAATTCAAGGTCTCTTCTCTTACACTAGCCTTCCCTGTCCAAATGCCTTCTTTTATAACTACAGAGAAGAGAAGCTCGTGTACTGCTGTTCTCCCATTTTCATACAGAGCTGTAAGATCATTCACATCCTTGCAACACTAACATGGAATGAACAAAAAGAAGTGCAAAACCTTACTTGCCAACACGTCATTGAGCTTCTCAAAGGAAAAAACAAAGAGCCAGCATCTGCCCACTGACAGGACTGAGTTTTAAATGGCTTTTGTAAATGTAAAACATAAGTATACTAATGTGGGAGAACTGCAGCCAAAACTGAAGGTCCCATACAGCCCAAAATCCTGCTCTGTGGCTTTAAGGTATCTTCTTATAAGGTAAGTTCATCAAATTTGACTCATGGTTTCTAATTACTTTTGCTATATTATATTTGTGTTTATATTTATTTGTAATAAGAAATAAAAACTCAAAATATATTATCCTTCAATATTTTGTATTTTAAATATTAACATATTCCAACCACAAATATATAGAGTGGTTATACTGCATAATAAACTTACTGTTTTGTGACGACAGCTCTACATCTGGGTAACATACTTGTGGCTAGTCAGATGTTCGGCAGATATTATGGGTATCTAGCAAATAAAAAATCGTTTAATGAATGATCCATGCTAGCAAGCCAACCACCAAGAGGTGAGAACATCTTAATATTAAACTTATAAAAACAGTGAGATTCAGCTGTGAAGTGACAGCCCTCATCTGGTCAACATGACATTAAGTTAACGTAAATGCAAATGCCATAGAAGCAAATCACTGCTTGTAATCTTCATGTTAAATACTAGTCTTCAAATGTTAACAGTACTTAGGAAGGAACAGAAGTACAGCTATCAAAACTGCATGCAGAGCCGTTGTTAAAAGAAGCCCTTTTTGTTGGCCTACACACACGCGCGCGCACGCACACACCCCATGGTTTCAAATTCTTAGCAATAATACTGAAATCAAGAGTAAAAAATGCCTTGGCTAATTTTGTGAAAGTAAGTTTCTAACATTTCATTCAGATCAAAGTGTTTAACTTTTGTCTCAAATTAAAACATTACAAAATAGTAATTAAAAAATAACTTGGAAAGAGAATAGGTTTTCTCCTGAGCAGACTTCAGCATTTCTACTACACATTTCACTGCATTTAAATAGGCAAGTAAGTAGTCAGACAGCTGGAGAAAAAAACACAAAAAGAAACTGGTACAGAGGTTACTTATACAATATACAAGAGCTAGGAAATTGGATTTGTGATTTGATTCTCTTTCAAGCTCCAATTAGAGACTAGTAAGTGGGAGAGGTAGCCCTACAGGTTGAGTGTAGCAGAGGCCTGAGGACATTGGTTCTAACAACACTGTCTTGGTTTTGGTTGTGTGACCCTAAGCAAAGCAACTGGTGAGTGCATTTCAACTTATTCTGTCCAATGCACTAACTCCATTTCAGAAAGTCTGTTGGGGTAGCAATGAACTCACGTTCCTGAAGGATTTTGCTATTGTTCTAATTTAAATATCCTCAATTATCTCCATCTACTAAAAAGGATGCTTCACTATGTGCCTTTTAATCGTTGTTTCTTCGCTGACATTTTATACAGTTTTACAGCAATGGCAAATGGCACAGAACTGTGCTCTGAGCATAAGGAAGCTTCTCATACCATTGTTCCTGCTGCTGCAGGCAGGATGTTGCACCCAACAGTGTAGAAGCATCAAGGATGGGGCTGTCGAAACATACCAAGGACCTTCAACACCACTCAATGCAGATGAAGGGCCAGCTATAAACTTCTGCATGCATGCAGGCTGCATTTTGTGGCATGAGCTATTTCCAGCATTGCTAATGTACTGTAGGCATATACATATGTATGTATATGTAGATATAATATATGTGTGTATATATATATATCTATTCCCTTTACTTTGGTGGTAAAATAGTAATAGTATGAAGATCCAAGAATTATGCATGAAATGGTCACAGCACAATGCAAGAAGTGTCCCTTACAACCCAAGTGGCCAAGGGCATGTTGAATTTGCTTTGCTATAGTTGTGCTTACACCAGCAATTCTATAGTCATATAAGATATGCACACGAGCCTCCAGCATCGTTTACGTGCACCATAAATTGTCTCCACCAAATCCACTTAAAACAACTATCATGCCACAATGCACACGCTCTTGTCCTTATAGATGAGTCTTACATGTTTGCATAAATCCAAGGCTATTTTGATAAGTTTGAAAAACTAATTATGTTTTTCAAAGAAATATTTAAGGCTTGTCTAGAACTTAAAATTAAATCTATTTGGAATTATATTCTTGAAACTTATTAGTGACTATATTAATAGCTGAAAATTCATCAAAAGATGATATATTGAAAAAAAACGAGAAGGTGTCTGTTCCTTATTGTAATAACAGTTGGTGTACTTGTCCCAGGGGCGCTACACTGAGTCCATCTGACAAGGCTTCTCCCTAGGCTCCGTCTAACCTCAGGCAGTGGGCCATGTGTAACCTGCTTTAGTGCCTTTCATACATCACCAGCCCTACTGAACTATGCTATTCTAACATACATATCTGAATATTCAAGGCCAGATTTACTTCTGAAATGTGAGCTTAATTAGTGCAGAGCTAGAAAACATTTTTTGTAAAGAAAATTCAGAAAATGCTGGTGGGAGTAATGGCATTTTAAAATTTAAATACCTTGAATGACCATTTTGCTTTAACTAGTCCATTCTTGTCCATATCATTTAAATTTAAGTAGGTCCCATCTGCTTAAAAGAATTCTGCATGTTTCTTTCCTCCATATTTTAACTGAGCACAGAATAACTGTTATTTATCGTACATGATTTCTTTTACTTTCCAATATCTCCAACATTTATTCAGGTTAACTGTAGAAATGACAGCCTTTAATTTTTCATTTAAAATAGCAAGAATTATAGCTGAAAGATGTTGCATATAAAAGTAATTAATTTTAGTAAGCAATTTGCTTATCAAAATTTATATTGTTAAAAAACAACCATTTATAAGAGTGGTCATTTGTGGCATAGAAATGCATTTACATATTTTCGTTTTTATTATTTAGGAAGGAACTAAAAACTATATATCAGATGCTTTAAGAATAACCTCATAATTGCTTTCATTTTGGTTGGCCAAAGTACAGATTAGTTAAGAAAAATGAGAATTGCTTGTGTAGATGTCAGTTTAGTAGCTTCAGAAACAGAGCTGCGAAAACTTTGGAGCACTTATAAATGGCATAAAAGGAATCTGCTGCTTGTCATAAAGGGAATGTGTAGGCCAACAAGAGGTATCTTTGAAAACCCATGCTCATGAAAGCACCCTCTACAGCTCTCCCATACACACAACTCCCACTGAGCAGAATGGGAGTTCCATGTTAAAGCGGTTGGACTGGGTCCTATTAAGAGTTGGTTTTTAAGAAACAAAGCTGTAAATTAGCAAACCTGGTTGGCTGTGGCTGTTGCAGCGAAGGGAACACTTGTGGCAGATGTTGTTGCTGCGGACACAGTGGCTGGCGTAGCACCGTGCACCATGGGAACTTTCGGAGGGAAAATCATATAAGCAAACATACAGAAGAGTGTAGCAATATGGAAACCATGGCAACATGGAGGAGATCATTGGGCATGGTATTTATCATAGCAAGAAGCCATGTGACAGGACATCATCACCAGCGAGTGACATGCAATCACAGCGCAAAGCAGGACAACATTCCAGGGAGAGAAGGGAAGGGAGGGATGAAAGAGAAAAAAAAAGGGGGGGGGGAAAAAGCTTGTTACCATTAAATCAAGAAAATTGACACAAACAGGCTTAATTTGCTAAGTTAAAAAACAAGAATTTTATATAGTGTTTATAGACATTAAAATATAAATAAAATATAGGTATTTACTTTGTACAGTTAGCCATTTGAATAAAAGTTCTTTTTTTATTATTCACTATTATGAAAATATACAATCATTACTTTTACAAGATAGACTTGTTTTTATATACCAGAACTCAAAGTCCAATCAAAATCCACTAATAGTGAGTAAAGGAAACTTGTGTGGAAAGAAAACATTTATGTGGGACCATGTCAATTAAATAGAAAATAGCATTTAATTGACAAGTGTTAGTAAAAAGGAAATGGACTTGCCCAATAGATAAAAGTTAAACTTAGCAGTGGATTTTGAGGGGCTGTGAGCTGCACCATAGGTTTAAGATAATCAAGAAACAAAGCTGGCACCTACCAACACTTGTAGCGGGTGTCATGCACAATATTGAGCCTGCCCATCATGCATTGCAACAGGAAGGTGGATTTGAAAAGGGAAAAGAATTAAAACATCCCATCACACGTGTAATTAGGAAATTCATTTGAACAAAGAAGAAAATTTGTTATTCTGGGAACAGGGGCATGTACATGTCAGCACGGTCAAATCACACAGTAGATGATAGCACAGTGGTCGTTAGAACTAGTCCCGAGGGGGGAGTGAAAGCCAGTTCACTGTGTGCTGCTATACTCTGCTTCTATCAACTGCTGCCTACAAACAGAGGACTTCCAAGAAAATTTACACCTATTTAATTCTCTAGAAGAAATCCTGTAATGCCCTTGTTTTAACCCAGCTGTTAGCTCTCTTACTGGTCTGCTACTTCCCAATCCGACACATGAATGCATTAATGTTTTCTTTAGACTAAACTCCCTGAATAAATAGAAATCATATTTCCTATTAAAATGCTAAAAACTTCAATGCATGAAACGGAGTAAAAAGAAGGTCATTTTAACTCCTGGGCTTTGTCTCTGTGTTCACTGTAGGAGCAACCATACAGACTCAGACAAGGTTGCAACCATCCAGACAAAAAACTTTATTTAGAGGCCTATGAAGTAATAAACAATATGCAAAAAACCTGAAAATTTATTTCTTTAGTTTAGAATTCAAATGCACAAAATGTATTGTGGGGGAGCATACTTTCTTAGAACTCTCAAACTAGTTTATCTGTTGCTATCTGGCAAAAGAGACTGATTTTTAGTGTTAGATCCACAAGACTTCTGAGATTAGCCAATGTTTACAAAAACTCAAAGGCAAGAATTTGCTAATTAGACTTTGATAAAATCCCTGAGTGGGAGATAATGAGGATGCACAGGTCTCACATGTGGGGTCTGAATGTGAGAACTCAGTATAAATGCCACATTCATAGCTCCTCTTGTTCTCTGGCACACAAATACTGAAAACCTGACTATTTTTACCAAGTACACACCACACTCACATATGGAGAACCTGTTCTGACTACAAGATTATTTTAGAATTCTAAGTTTTAAAATATAAAATGATTTTGTATTTCTATCTAAATCTTTGAATCTTGGCACACCCTGTTTAAATACTAGCAGCATCTGTGATGAACATTTGTTGGGAAAAAAATATCTGCCAACTGTGTCCTGTCAGAGATGGTTTTACACAACAAACTGCCATTGAGAAACATAACTGAAATGCAGATCACTCAACTGGCATTGCAGTTACATCTGCAGTTATGGCTATCTGATTATGGGCAGCGAGGCTAGATTAAACTGAATACTGGGTCTAGAGAAGCAAGCTAATACCCTATAGGGATGAGGTACATAAGACACTTGAGTAGGTTTGTAATTTGCTAGTACTACTGTATAAAGACTTGTGAAAGGGCAACAAGAACAACAAAACAGACCACTAACAAAGAATATAATTTGAGACAACACAGTAAGCACAACTTAATGCTGGGTCTAGATTCTGTGTAAGCACTGCCCTCCAGGGCAGGAGGACTGGGAAAGACAACAGCAAAGGAAAATGAAGGGGCAGAGTGTGCTGCCTAAGGAACACTGAAGCCCTTCAAATATTATTCAAGTTACAGGTTTTGAATTGAGTACGATGCTACCGTTTTCGTACAGTATTCCATTCTCTTATACACAACTGAGCCTGCGCGTGCTGGAAGTGAGCTGACCTTTCAACATAACCTCAGCTTGTCCTGACTGAATTTTAGTTGGGGTTATCATCCTCATTATCACTGTAACCAATGCACACAGTTTCAGAAGGGATTTGTAGCAAATAAACACAAGGCAGCGATGGCAATACTAGCTGGGGTGCAGTAACTCACAAGTGTGGACACGGTGCTGTAGGACCCTCTTACCCAAACCAAAAGCCATTTTTGAAATGACCATAATATTTATCTTTACTTCCAATGGGTTAATTTACTGATGATGCACAAATAGTCAATTTAAAGTTTCCCTCGGTTTTTCACACAAGACAAAATTTAAGCGAATCTGTTGATCAATTCCCAATTTCCCCTAGAAGGATGTTGACACAGTAGAATGGTGTGCTTCTGAGAAATGTGTCACTGTGGTTACATTATCTTTTAAATTAAAATTTCGATTATCTGTGTGAATATAAAAATACTTATATAAAATAAGTAAATCAAAGGTATAGTTAAGGAGAAAAACATAAATAGAAGAGAGAAAATGTTATAGTCAGGAATCTAATTGGAAGGTCTTTGTGATAATTTTTGCTTATTTAAGTTGATAGTAAGAACTATAAAGATAATTTGACATACTCTAAAAATAATAAATACTGTTTTCCTACTTAAAATTTGCAGTCAAGAAATTGTTAAAACTGAGATTCAAATATGGGGCAGCTTCCTTATTTTTTACTATTTATAAGTATTCTAACATAAATTTTAAAAACTATAAATATTTATACTTATATTGATTATAATAAAAGCAACAGGTGAAAGATTTCTCTGCCTCCCTGGTCCAAACACCTACACCACCATCTAACAGTTTCCTGGCCTTTTCTTTATTTCCAGTAGTAGTGTAATGTGAGCCAAAATAGAAGTTGTCTTAAACTAGTTTAGCTCTTTTAAAACCTGTCTGATAGCACTGGCTGAGAGAAATATGGTAGGTAGAGAGAAGTGATATGCTTCCAAGGAAGTTAAAATCATTATGGAAAACTGAAGATGGAGAACATGGAAGTCTGTGGAGCCATGAGTTGTTAGGGCCGAAGCCCATTCCTTCCCATCGCCTTGCCATTGGCAGATTCTTAAGGCACAGACTACATATGAGCTCATGAGCTTGGTCCAGGATGCTTGTATTCAAGGTCTTGCAAACACGTAATGGCTAAGGTGAATCATGGGGACTGAATGAAAATAGGAGAACATCTTCAAACCTGGGCTACACAGGGTAAGAGACAGAGGGGGAAAGATACTAGAGTATGGCCTCAAAATTCTCTCAGGAATGGTCTTTACTTCCTTCAGGTCCAGTGAAGTTAGAACTTGCCTTCATTTATATTTAAGGCAAAAATAAAATCAAATAAAATCAGTGTCACTGAAAATCTTATTTCTGGCATATCAAAGGGGTTAAATTAATTTCTATGACATAAACGGGCTGTAGATTACAGCTGGTCTGTTAATGATCAGCTTAATTCTGAAGAGTAAAGATAAAACAAAAAACTGTGTAGCTAAAACTGAGAAATCAATTAAATGAGCAAAAAACCCCACTGAATTTGATAAAACAGTTATACTTATTATATTCTAAGTAAGATGAAGGGCATAAAAAAGGTGTGGAGTTTGGGGATTTGTAAGGGCTGTATTCTGAAATTCCTTTTAATTCAGTTATATGACAGGCTCATAGCTATTGAGAAACAAGCCCAGTTCCCTTAAAGTTCTGCTAAAAAGTTTCCAGAGCAATGTAACTTATGACAAATCACTACACTTCACTAGGCCCCATATTTCTCACTGGGAACATGGACAGTCGAGCCAAACTTTGGGTTTGAGGAAAAAAGGAGAGAAGACATCTAAGAGGTGTTTGGCAGGCACATTACTGAGTCATTACTCAGCCAATGGTGACTCTTTGGAATGGAATGTGGAAAACAAAGAGGAGCACTGTGGGGCAGGAAGCACTGCCCCTACCTGTTTCTGGATACCCCTGGTAGCGGGAGGCTGGCAGATCTAGTGTAAATAGCAGCATCCTGCAGGGCATGTAATCATGTGTGCTAAGTGAGTCAAAGGCAAGACAAAGACAAGGAGAAGAGAAGGAAGGAGGGAAGGAGAGGCCAGGGAGCTGAAGACAGACTAATGGACAGACACATCAGGGGATAGAATCATGAATGGTGGACCAGATGATCAGATGCTATGGAAGGCTAAGTCTTTTCTTACATTAAACATGTGGGGTTTTGTTTGTTTGTTTGTTGTTTGTTTGGGTTTTGTTCTTTTCTTTTAGGTAGATGGTTAGCTAGAATCCCTGACTCATTGTCAACAACCTAGTTCCTATATATGTAGTCACCTGTTCTATGGAGCTAGCAAACTGTGTTTCCCTGTAATTTCAATGAAACAGACCCACAGATCTACAGTTACTGTTGAAGCAATACACCTCAGAGCCCTAAAAATCCAAGCTGTGAAAAATACAGTGTATTTTCTAAATTATATTGTAATTAATAGAATATTTCACCTGTATTTATTCTATATTATATGCATATAAAATGAGCTAGGTTTTGGGAAATGAGCCTATTCTGTCCAAGACACTACACATGTGATTATATTTGAATCTATGGTAAGGCTGACTTCCTTTAGTTCTAGAGGGATTTTAAAAAGATAAAATTGCCAATATTTTCAAGCCAAAGAATTTATAAATAAATACACAAATGTCTCCAAAACCTGTATGAACATCACTAGATATAGCAATTTGTGCTGTGTTTGTCTGTGCAACCCTAGGAAACAACAACTCAAGGATTCCTATCCACAAACACAACAAGATGGCCAGGGAGCTGCATGAGGCCTTGGGTACCCCTATCAGGCAGTCTGAACAAGGTATCCAAGAGCACATCTCTCATTTCATCATGGAAAATTTTACTGAAATGTTTCAACTAGCTCATGTAGGTGATGCACCTGATTCTATGTGTAAATGGCCAGTTTTCAGAAATGAACTATACAAAAAGTTTTGTTTCCCAGTAACATCTAATATGAGCATGATGTATTAATTTGCTAAGTATAAAATAAACTGTCTCATTCTCTAATATCACAAAAATGTGATACTCTAAATATTGTCACCATAGCTCAATGTGTTAGATTTGTGATGCACATATCTAGCCATTCACTTACTAATTTGTTAATAAATTATTTTATCAAATATATATATATATATATATATATATATATATATGTATATATATATATATTTTAAGTGTTCTCAAAATAAAATTGTGTAAGAAAGAAAAAGAGATTAGTGTGTATTGGTAATTAATTTCAAAGCATAACGTAGAAAAATTTAAAGATGTATGAAATAAATTAAGAATATTTAAATAGTAAATTTCTAACCAACTAAGTGAGCTACTAGTATTTTATCCTTAGATCTCTGTGTATCTATGTGACCAAACTGAAAAGGAACTGAAATCACAGCTGCATGACTCAGCACTAAACAGGAATGCCAATGGATGACTAAGCAATAAATTTAACACCAAGGGAACTTAGAGCTACTTCAACTTTAGCATAGGAACAAGAATAATTTTGCCATGCATAATTAATATGAAGAGCACATTGTAAGAGCTCTAGAATAAATAAATTTTCACTGTCTTCTTTGCAAACTGAAGGTTGAAAATGTCAAAATTGAGTCATTTCATAAAATTGTGGAATCTTGAAGGCAAAGGGGTCTTACAGCAGGAGAGCATCATAACACAGCTTGACAAACATACAACAGTGTTGAGGAAAGAGAAAAAAAGAGAGTATTTCAATTCCAAATAGCATAAACACCAGAAATATACAAAGCATGTCTGTTTCAGTAAGCTAAAGTTTTCTCTTTTAAAGGAAAGCCACGTAAGAAAACAGAATGTGTCTTCCCATGACTACCTTACCATGCGCCCTCCCATGGCTAACAGCTGACCTGCACTGCAGGTGTTTCCTGCTTTAACAGTAGCACCCTGAGGAGATCATAGCAGATGCATTCCAGAGCAAACCCAAGCCCTTACCTGGTGGGAGAAAAGCTGTATGCTGCTGTAACTGCATGTTGGCTAGAGCCTGTTGGTATTGGAAAATACCAGTGTTAAAGACTGCGGTGGCACCGTTGGTTTTTTCAAGAGCAGGCCTCTTTGGCAATGGGGGAAGTACAGCTTGAGGAATTCCCTGTTTAGTGAATAGTATAAAAACAAATACCAGTAAAAAGAGAAAAAGAAAAAAAGAGAAATCAGTTGTAGGCTAGAACTGTTAGGGAGCATGAGCAAGCAAGCAGCAGAACACTTAACTACCCAGGGGGAAAATCCAGGTGACAAAACCAATTAAAGAAATTAAGCAAGATAAAAGCTTTAAAGGAAGCATTATTTTGTCCACAACAAAAGCCCACTAGTAACGAGAGCACATGTTATAATGCGTAAGGTGTTTTATGTCCCATAATGCTTCGGGCTTTCTGTGAGAAGCCATCTATTTGGGGAAGAAGGAAAGCTGCCGCGGGAGCCCCATGAGGACTGCCAAGTAGAAGCACTGTTAATAGTTAACTGTACAGTGACTGGCTGGGTCCTGCCAGCTCTGCCCTCCCCAGCCTGCAGACACATGCAAATGTCCCAGAGCATGCAAACTCGTCTGAAATACTGCACATTATATGTTAAAAAGAAAAGAAGCCTATCACTAAAGCCATGCTAACCACACAGGTACATAAATATAGAGTGAAAACCACACTTTATTGTCCTCCGAGTCTTTCATTAGAACATTTTACAATATAGTTAAACTGAATGTGGGCTGCTGGGATTCCAGTCTTTCATTGTACCATATCCATCTATGTATGCATTTTAGGTCTTTCTGCTCACTTTTTCAGGAAACCACACTCAGATTTTCATTGTAGTTAACCACTTTAAACAGGAAAAGGATTATATATATTTCAATCGGTTAAAAACAAAACAGAACAAAACAAAACAAAACCAAAACCAAACCAAACCAAAAACAAAAACCAAAAAAAACCTGTATCTACAATAAAGCTACATGCCAAGCTAAAAGGTGAAAGGTCATAGTACCAGGTCAAAGGTTGCCTCGAGGGGTCGCTTCAGTGATTTGACAGCCGACTGAGTCTTAATTAGCAGGCAGCGAGCACATGATGGCAATGGGCCAGTGGGGTTCAAGCGCATTAACATAAACAGCAAGCAGAGGTGCATCATGGGGGCAGCAGTGCATTTTGGGTAGGTGAGAAAAAACAAATAAAAAAACAAATCATCGGAATGCCATATACAACGAATAACAAGACTAAGCATGCACAATAAAGGCACTATTGAGTTGTTATTGGAGGATAATTCCTCTTTGTAGTTAATTTCAAACAATACTCTAAAGAAAAAAAAGGGGGGGGGTGGTGAAAGAAAGAGAAAAGGAGAGAGTCTGCCTTCTGTATTTTTGCTCAAGTATCCATAAACAAACACAGAAAAGACCTCTCTCATGATCATTTTACTGTGCCATGACAATGATTTTTGTATGAATATTTAAAGAATAAGTTATATATTTATATTAAAAAGGACAGCGTTAAAACAGCTAAGCCAAGAAGAAATGGACTCCTTAAACTCATCTACTAGGTCACATTGAAGTTGATCTTAAGATAAACCACTTAGTATCTATCCTAAATGATCCTTACTTATTGATTCATTTTTTAAAACACTCCTTGAGTGCTAGTGCTCTTCTCTTCCCTGTATAATGGCTTAGTCAATATTTGGCACTGTAATAATCATGTTTCTGCCACAGTAGGACTTCACAGGATCTCGACAGTGGATCATTCAAAAGGGTTGCAGCTAATTTAAAAACAATTTTGTTGAAGCTATTCTACTAAATAGTTTCAGATGATGTTATTAAAGGCAAGATAAATGTTAAAGAAGAGCCTTGATGTGGGGAAGAACACACTCAAGGAGAACAAGGGCCAGCTGGATGGCATACAGAAATCAGAGACTGGAAACGGCAGTGTTGTTCAACCAGAAAGGCGACAAGTGGTTCTTTATGAAGCAGGAATTTCAGAAACCCTACATCCAGAATGAGACAGAGTCTTAGGGGTTAGGCTAAGAGGAGGAGCAACATTTGAGGAGTTATCCTCACTTCTGTGAATGGTAGCTTCTTTATGTATTGTGTGGGATACCTGAACAAACATATCTTCAGCAAAACGGGAGAAAGAGGTTAATAGATGAATAGCCGGCAGTAGAGAAATTGTTCACTCTTTTTTCTGACTGCTGACAGGAAGGCACTGCTGTCTCCACTCACCATGGCAGCTGCAGTAGCTGCAGCCTGTGCTGCTGCAGCCTGGTTGACCTGGTATTGGGCAGCCTTGATCTTGGCTTGCAGGTGTGCGGGAGGATGGAAGTATTTGCACTTTTCCCGAGAGCATCTCCCCTTGATGTAATCCATGCAGACAGTGACTGTGTTGTCATTGGTATCAATCATTGTGCTGTCAGCGGGATGAGCAAACCGACAGTCGTTTTCTCCTCTGTTGCAATTGCCACGCTGGTACTCTCGACACACCTATGAGGTCATTAAATGCACGGGATTCAGTCAACATGAGCATGCGGGTCCTTTCTGAAAACAGTAATCCAACTATCCAAATTGGTGACCAAGGGTGTACATGGAGGGAGAGGGCAAACTAGAGCAATGTAGTGGCATAACTCAGCAGTGCTTAGCATTCAAATATTAGCACCTTTCCAGGGGAATGTCCTTGAGAAAGAAAATATGTTTACTGTGAACAGAGAGCGTATAATGAAACATCTATCAACTATTGTGTTAGTTTCCTTATTAATTAGAGAGGGGGAAAGTCTGGATTTTATAGTGAGGAGAGCCAGCAGCCATCATTCTCACCAAGTAAATGCATAAAGATTGAGACACAGGGACACACCACTCTGTTGGTGTGATTCAAAACCAAGACACCACATCACGGTATTTGTATCACTTCCTATTGTTAAAACTGAGGACTATCAGACAAACCAGATAGGAAGCATTTTATAAAATAATCAAACATTGTTTCAAAGTGCCATGTACACTACAAGGAGAAAGATTAAGTCACTGCCATGGACAGTGATCATGGAGCCTGAGAAGGGATGCTGGCAGGACAGCTGCTTACATCTGCGGCAGGAGCCCATGAGATACTGCGCCAACTGACATCCTGAGCTGGAGTCCTGAAACCACACAGTGGGAGGACGGAACTTACTCCTGCAAACCATCCTTTGCTGTCCACATACACGCTGGGGCATGCATGCATGCATGTGACCAGACACATGGACAAATAAAGAATAAATGTAATAAGAACTTAAATCTGATTCAGGTATACAGATCATTTAATTTATAGTAAATGAAAGTTAAACTTTTGGATTTGTAAGCAGTACTGAAGTTATTTAGTCTAGTGAATGTCAGGCAAGAACTTTCAGCTGTATACGTGTAACTTTTAGATAAAACAAAATTGTCCCAAGTAAAAAAACAAAACATTCTAGCTGGAGAGCCTTTCTAACCAAAATGTTTCCAGGAGTCACTTTTGGGCACAAGGCAGCTGTAGAAAGTGGATGGAGAAAGACAGTCATTTGTGTTACTGTGTATTTGCTTTGTATCTGTTAATTTTACTGTAAGGAATCCCTGGGAGGAGGTAAAATGGATTCTTTCTCATTCATTTGTTCTTTGAGTTGTACTGAATGAAGTTTCCAAGTCTCCCCTTTGGGAGTTAGATCTTTTGACCACCAGGGGGCGATCTAAAACACTGAATGACCTTACAAGTTTGAACTCTGGTTTCAAACCTCAAATTTTTTACAACACATACTTCAAAGACACAGCTTTTATACGTCCTGGATGTCTGCCTCCCCCCCCCCCAAAAAAAAAAAAAAAAACCAAGGCAGATGCAAACACTGGACACGGTTAATTAGTTAAGCAAAAACAAGATGCTATGATTTTTATAGTTCTAATAAAACGACCACGTTTAAACCTAGCCCCTAACTGTATTAATAACCTATTATTGTAGAAAGTGGTTCATATTAAGAACTTGGGTTTGGCTACATGTTAAAAATCATGTTGTAAATGAATACTGGAAACATTCACCTACCTAAAGACCTGCATTCTACAGCACAGCAATAGCCTAACTCAGCTATTGCCCTTCCTTAGTTTATTCAATTGTTAAGTATGCTGAATAGCTAACAATACAGATGATTTAGAAAGTTACAAAAGACTGTTTTGATTAGTATAGTCATCTTCTTGAACATAAAAAAAAAAACTCATAAGTAACAAAGAGGTCAAAGTTCAGGAAGCAAGTGTGTCCAAGTTGTGTTTCAGAACAAGCCCCTTTCTAGCTGAGTCCCAAGGGAAGTTGTGGTACCTTCCTTCCAAACACAGGTTCCAGGAGCATGTTCCAAACTATGGCCTAATCACTGGGGCCATGTTAGGAGATACCCTGAATAAAAATACATTACAATGCAGTGAGTTTACCTCTCCATAAAAATACATTTTGTGTTAAATCTATGTCTAGTACTAAACAGAAAGGTCACCTTTCTGTTTAAGCAAACATAACATTGTGGCTTGATTTAACATGAACTCAGACAGGTCCAGGTGTTCTCTCTATTCATTCCTCAACAACCCTCTTTCTAAGTCTAAGAGTGAGCTGAAAGCAGAATACTTAACGCTATGTATCGATCTTGCCACGTTGACAGGAAGACCTTTGACCTAAAGGCAGTGCATTTGTGAGTTCTGCTTGTGCGTGTATGGTTTTCTACAGGTTAAGGACTGCTTGATGGCAATTTACACTTCACTCTTTTGTGGAATGCACACAGGGGTGTTGTACAAATAGTTAACCAGAGCTGATAACTAGGAATCTACCCAGAGTGCACTGGAAAAGCAGCCTCTCCTAAGATTTTAGCATTCATTGGTCATTTTTGCTACAGTTTTAACTTTGAGTTTAAGAATGAGTTTAGGAAAATAGTGTAGGAGACAGCTTATTACAAAAGTTTAACTAGTGAGAGGATTGCAAGAAAAGTCTGGCAGATTTTAGATGTATTCTGGAATGCTGGAGACTGAATGAAGCCAACTTTAAAACATAGTTGCTCTTACAGTCACCACCAGCAGAAAGGGGTCTATCTGCAGACTGCTAAATATAGATTTGGTCTGTTTCTTTTTCTGAAAAGCCGAGGAAATTTTAGTCTGAGTTTACCAATCTCATTAAAACAAGACAGAACTTTTAGATGTAGTTTACATTGGTAAATTAAGATTAAAAACTTTTTTCAATATATTTAATCTCATAATTTAAAACAGGGTGAGAACTTAAGAAACAGACACAATTAAAAAAGAATCCAAGCAATAGTCTGATTATATTTTCCTTTTGTGTAGTTTTCAGTTTGCACAAACTTTTGCATGGCTGCAATCAGGGTACAACTTGGTTATCATTTTCAGAAAGCAATGCCTTACTTAACAGTTTCAACATTTTCATTTTCCTCTATGAGGCCAACGTCACCATTTCCGATTGCACCTCAGATATCAAACACTGCACATAGTATGGATGACTCTTCAGTGGATCTAGAGATTATTTCCATTGCTTTCATATTATGAATAATTTTGCAAAGGAAATATGACAATAGGCATTTTGGATAATTTTCTAATTTGAATATGTAGAAATAAAATTTGTAGGTCAAAAATTTAAAGTATTTCCTGTAGTTTGATTTTCTTAAAACTAAATTAAAATGATCAGATACACTAAGCCATACACAAAGCCAGATTCAATCAAAAAAGACTACTGTGTATCTTACTCTGTGAACATTAAGTAGGCTATTTATACAATGTAACAGGAAACCGATAAAAGTTGCTTTTAATATAAAATGTAGCATTTCCACTGCAATATTCACCAAAACATCATAAATTCTATCTCTCATAAAACTTTTGTAGGATAATTATAAACTTTAGATAGTCAATAGGAAAAAGCTGCCAATTTCCAAAGAAATGTGAATATGGAATGCTAAATATTTTGGTTAAATAAATAGGATAGTATCAACAAGGCACAAAGAAGATGGAGTTTGCAATTTTGGAACTATTTCTTGTCATAGAAAGACATTCAGAAAATGAAACAGTATCAACAGCAATTAAAACAGAAATACTAATTAGTGTAAAGAAAATAGCTTATAACACAGCATTCAGATCTATTTAATATAAGTAGTTCCACTGTTTAGTCTTTATTTTTAAAAATCTAACAAATATAATTGAAAATAATAGGAAGATTTCCATGTCTCATTAGGTAGTGACAGTTGGGGGTCCTGGGGAAATCAAGTCAATGGTCAATGCTGGAACTCTTTACAGCTGGACAATTATTGCACAGCTTTTCAGAAGAGATCCTCTAGAGGGCGAATGTTTGTTTTTACCACATCTGTGTAACAAACTCAGCAATATAGTGTTTAGTGTTTAGTGTTTTAGAATAACACTAAAAGTCAGGAATGGAAAAATAACCATAATGGTGGCCAGGGTCTTGGTTGACCTTAATATTCTGGGACGTCAACAAGTCCCAAGGACTTCATTTCTATTAAGCTTATCATCACATGTTAGCTTTAAAAGTCATTCCTGGTGGTGAAATCTCTGGGGTGGCAAACACATCTCTGAGCAAAGCCTACCATGTTTACATTCTGAGTTCCAGAGAAACTAGGGCTATGCAGTGAAACTTTGCCAATCAATCAATCAATCAATCAATCAAAATAAAAAGTATTCTTGATTATCAGTAATTTGATTATGGCTCTAATATTTATTCTAAAAATAATACAAGAAAAAAAAATAAAAAGAAACTGCTTGTACTTCCATGAAATGAATTAAGCTCTCTAAGTTTAAAACTCTGGTGAAAATATAAATTTTGATTCATTTTTCTAAAACAAAACAAACAAACGAACAAAAACTCCAGGGAATCTGCTTATTTATTTAAATATCTTCCAGGATTTCTGCTAAGATCCAATGGGTATTTTTTTTTTTAAATTTATAATGTGGGCATCATCATCTTTTCGTTCAGAAAGTACAACATACCTATATTATTATTCACACTGGGTCTGAAATATACATCATTATACTGTGTACATGTATACATTTGTCATTTAACTACATATCTTGAAAGGTCAACTATGAGTGTGTAGGAATGACCAACATGTATTAAATCCATTTCAAGGTTTCTGTCACTCTACGAAATGCTGCAGAAATCCAAAAGAACAATAATTCAGGTACAGCACTAAAGTCATCAACATGTTAAAGCCTATAACTCGAGATATTTTATTACTCTTTCAAAATAAGAGAAATTTAAACATTAATTTAAATGAAAAATTTGTGAAATAGTAGGAAATGAGTAGTCAAGCCAAAGTTGGTAATTACTTTATATTAAAATAATTTATAAGTTAAAAACTTTTGGACAAACTTAAATTAATTATAAAAATTAATAACTGAAGGGAAATAGTATTAAATATTTAAAAGAAGCATGAATATACTTTGAAGAGATATTATATAGCCAATCTATGATTTAAAAATTGTATTCTTTTAAAATGTCTTTAATTTTTTAATGATATTAAAGTATTAGACAAGAAGTGGCAATGTATCCTCTACAAAAATACAAACTAAAAGGAATTGACTGATAAGCTTTTCCTGTTAAAAGCATTTGTTCGATCCCAGAAAACACAAACACAAACACACACACACACACACCAAGATAAAGAGTTGCTGCTTTTTTAATCGCAGTGTATATAAAGCCTTTTATTTTTAATTAAATGTCCATGTGTGGGTTTGCACACATGAATGTAGTGCCCACAGAGGCTATTGGCAGGCAGTTGTGAGTCACATGGGTCCTCTGGAAGACGAGTAAAAGAGCTTAAGTGGAGAACCATCAATAGCTGGGGACTTTTGCTTTAATATAATACTAAATTCATTAAACTCACTAAAATACCAATCTACATATTTTTGTTTCTTCTATTTGGCTTTCAAATAATACTCTGTGTCCAAGTCATAAGAATTATATTAAATTTTGCCTATATGTAAAGAATTAGCACATGCTTGCATTCCAGTAAAGTAGAAACTTGTATTTCTATTACTTAAAAAAATAATAATGCCTTCACAGAACAAGAGTTGTTTATTTAAAAACAAGCCCCACCTGAAAACAGGAGGTGGCAAGGAGTTTGCTCAGCTTGTTTGGAATATTTAACATGTTCTTCTCACAAAGGGTGATGATATAAAATGGTGCATTTAATTAACCAAAATAGCTATCTAACGTCTTAGTAAGTCTTTGAAATACGCAGTCACTGAGGTGGCTCCTCAGTGGGCAGTATGAACTACTTTAATAGGTGTCACAGTATCTAAAATCCTTCAGTAATGTAGAAATCCACGCTAAAGTCTGAGCATTAATAGAAGTGCATTTTCAGTTCAATCACTCATAAGGACACTTGATGGACTGGTGAAAAGTTGGGGGTTGCAAGCAATTGCTTTACATTTTCCCTTTGTTATCACTTTCTGATAAGTGACAATAATTCCTGAGACCCACCACTGACCTAAAAGTCTATATGGATGAGGCCCCACACCTAAACTACTACCCCAAGTGATGCTAGTCTCCACCAAGTCTAGACTACCCTGCACCATATCCACAAGTACAATCAAGATAACATGTTTTGTAGCTGGAATGACTAAGACCTAAACATGTCCCCAAAAGGAATGTTAACAAATGTTTAAACTATTCCTTTAGAGTGTCATGACTTATGTCATAATCTTACCCTGAAATTTCTGTGCAAGAATGTATCTTTCTGTGACTAGTTAATTTATTAGCAGGTTGACAAGTTGACATTTCAATTTAAAGAGTAGCAGTTATGAGTTTAGATTTACTCTTATGAGGGCCCTTTTTTGCCCTCGGTAATAGACAAGTAAAAGGCTTCGTGGATATTCACAATAACGGTAACTTGAAGGACATGCAGTATAGTTCCCTACTAGAGATTGTAGAATAAATGTGTCCATGTATTTATTTTGCACCATGAAAAATGACTGTGATTCTTTACATATTGATTTTTATTACTACCAATGTTTAGTCATGAAACGCAGGCATGACCTAAAGCTTAGCAATTAATTTCTAATATTTCTACACAGTATAATAATTTCTTAGGATACTCCTTTGGGCATTAAATTAATACATGGACATTACAGAAAGAATCCATAGATCACAAAACAGAATTCTAGGAGCATCTCTTTAGCGACTAACAGATTTGCCTCACTTTAAGAGAAAACCAGTCTGAGTTATACGGTACAGAACATACAATCTTCATAATAATATCCAACAATGAGTGGATAAGCATACTGATACAGAAGCTGTGAATATGTGATGTTCACTATATATGCACATACATTTAAAAAATAAGTATTTCAATACTTATTGAGGCTGCTGTTAAGAGTCAACGCATGACTTACATGCTCTATGACATTAAATATAAATCAGGCAAATACTCAAATTTTACAAATAAGCGACACGAAGCTGGTCTGACAAACAAAGCATATGTAGTTAACTACCTTACAAGCAGTGTCTATTGGGTTCCTACTTTGCAACTTCAGACCTTTGTATCCCTTTTGGTACTGCCATTGCTAGGTCTTCTAAGGGATTATAAACAAATCTGAAATCACTTTATTGTGTGACAAATTGTAGAAATGGAGAAAAAGATATAACAAGAAGAACAAAGCCAAGATCCTAGCTGAATTAGACCAATTTTACCTCAGAAGAAAATCAAAATTCAGTTGAAGATGGACTGTGGCTTTAATCTCTAAATAACCATAGTATCAACCTTGAGAAAAGAACTGTAAGCATTCCTTTCATGGCTTTCACCCTCCAGTGCTCCAAGGAGCACCAAGGTTGTATGTGTGCATGCATGCCTGTGTGTGTGTGTGTTTATGTGTGAGTGTGTGTGCTTGTGTGTGCGTGCATGTGTGTGTGTGTCTAAGTTCTGGAATCACACTGCAGAGCAGAAAGAGGCACATGCATGTTTCCTATTTCAGGCCCCAACTATGACTGTGACAAGATCTTGGGAACAGAACCAAGGGCATGCTCCCTGCTATCAGGAATGCACATAACACAGGAGAGATTGTCCTAGCAAGTAGCAAAGGCAAATGACAAAACACACAAGCAGCTCTTCATGGAAAGAAAAACAAAATGACAAAATACAACTATAAAAAACTACACAAACTTTCAAGGGAATGAACAGTTTTGAGCAAGTAGCTCAGCTTTAAGCACATCCTCTTAATGCTTTGAATATTGTTACCTATTAATAATTACTATGTTGACATTCTTCTCAGACTATTTGAGTCCCATTAATCAACTAACAGTCATGCATTAAGAATCCTGTGTTTTCTTTAGGAAGATTGGGGAAGAAAACTGTTTCAGATGCTGCGCTATTTCATTTGCAGACAGTGTTAGAGAATTACTATACTTGGGAAATGAGAAGCCAAACGGCAGAGTGTATCTCTACAGCAAGGATAGGCTACCTCCCATCTCTTGCTCTGCTCTGACTCCTCTGCAACACAAAGGTAGTGACAGCATCTTTCCCATCAGGTTGTTCTAAAGGTAGGCTATGTGATGGCTATATCTGGCACATCCTCACAAAATGCTGCAATATGATACCCTTTCTAGTACTTTCAATACAGTATAATGAATAAATAAGGCATTTTATTATATTTCTAACAAACTGGAAAGTTATTAGACTCAAGGCCCTCCAAGTGCACCCTACTTTACTTTCCCTGTAATTAGTACACCCAGGCCATCTCAGCCCCGAGTCCTTCCTAAGCAGACAGACAGGAGAGGCAACTCAGTTTTTACTTACTAGGCCATTTTCCTACAGAAACTGTTTATCAAGGCTGTTAATTGTTGCCATGCTAAAATTCTGAACAGTAATGTCAAACTAGAACCATATCTCTAATTTCCTTTTCAGTCAGCAACAGTAAAGTGTGTGCGTCTGCTCATCCTCTACCCCAAGACAATGACAATCAAGTGACAATGACAGACTACTAAAAAACGCTTTTATCAGAGTGCGTTTCATAAAACCACCTGTCTCAATGGAAGTACTTCAGAGATTATGACAACATCTGCAGAGAGTTTTGTAATATTTCATGCACAGTAGCCAATGTGTTCCTGTTTATGAGATCCTCTGGACTTCAATCATTTATTTGCTCACTCCAATAATCATTATATTGTGTTGATGACTACAATAAACATTCAAGAAGCAACTGTTCTGGGCCAAACGTTTTTTCTAATTCTTTGAGGTATGAGCATTAGCATCATGTGCAAGATTTTAAGGATACTAAGACAAAGTGGAGAAACAGACACACTGATCCCAGCTCCAAGCCCTCACTGAGGAACCTAGACATGGATGCTGACTGATTTTGTAATTGTTGCATCAACCAAAACAGCATAACCATATTCTAACAAACTTGCACAAACACTGAAACAAGTCATGTTCATTCAGTTTAAAGTCACTCTGGCTATAAACACTTGAAGAATTGTAATGGAAACTATGAAGGTTCAACTCTTTATCCTACCTCCAGTCTGTCTGTCCGCATTAACTTCTGTGCAGCAGCTGCAGCAGCTGCTGGCACTGGAACTCCAGGATTCCCCGTGACCAACATTGGTGCAGTCGGCAAGATCTCTGCTGGAACCAGGCTTGGGGAAACAGGCCCCAGGTAAGGATTAAAGGCTGCTGATGCATTGGTGGCTAAGCTTGGTGCAACTGAAAACATTGGCTGGAAATTAAAACAAAAAGCAAAATTTAATGGCAAGTCTCAATTCCAAATTGATACTCTACTTATAGAGTTATCATTTATTCTTCATCTATCATTCATTCTTCCTTCCTTAACTTCTATTTAATTCTGTCTTTAATTTAGTCTAAGAAGATTTCAGTATACAGATATTTGCTAAGTCCTTGTTTTTCTTCAAATCTAGCAGGCAGAATATGCATTAATATCTCCAGAGGGGTTTCGAAGATTGGCATCTAGAATACTTGTGGTTTAACGTCTTAAATATCTTAGTACAGACACTTGTTTGTGCTCACCCAGTCTCCACCTTTGTGACTAGAAATGTGTCTGAGACACACACTGTGTAACTGCTGTGTCAGATATAGTGGAAAGGTCTGTTCTCAAGTGTTAACAGGATGTAAGTGCCTATCATCTGAGCAGACACAGATGTCCCAGGGGATCACAGAGCCCCACAGCCAGCACATTTACCAAATCTGTGGGCTGTGAGAGGTGATGATTACACTGTCTTTTGAGCACAGAAGAGATAGCATTTGGCCTAGTCACTTGATGTTGGTTTCTCAGAAGAAAGGTTCAATGTTCTACAAGCCCATCCCACACTTGTGAGGCACTCAGCAATGGAAATTAATCTTCTCCAGAAAATGTCTGGAATGTGAAGCCTGACAGAATATTTCCCAGGAAATGCCACAGAATTATTAAAAAAAAATACAACTACACCCAGCAACATGGGATGGGCTGTCAGCGGGCACGACATACTGGGGTGATGCTACTGCATTCAATGGAGAGAAGTCAGGGATCTACTACGCATAAATGACATTCTTTAATATGAGAGCATAAGGTCCCAAAGGACTATGCCATGGTTGAGCATCCGACCTACATGACAGCTCTGCATTGTGTACACATCTGTACTAAGAAGATATGAACAATAGACTATTTAATGTATACATTGATTCGCTGGGAAGAATTTATAACATAGCATAGCTCACACTGATACATTCACCCTAACATAGCTAGTCCTCCAAGCATGTGCTTTGAACACCATGTTTAATTACTCTGACAGGACTGTGGCCCTTGTCTAATGAAGTAGCCTAGAATAAGTCTTTCCATTCCAAACCCCAAGCCTATTCCAATGCAAAGCAGCTGCCCTCAGGAAATACAAAAATTCCATGTGTTACACTGTTATCAAGAAGGATCCACGTGTAAAACTGGGCCCAGTGGCATTTGTCTCTCTACAAAACCCTGAACAGCAGCTGACTTCAGGCTTTCCCTTTGTGTACTAGAGGCCAGGGCAGCACCATGACAGGGTCAGTCCTGCATGGTGATCATGCATTAAACTTCTGTCCAAGAACATTCTAGGCAAATTCGTATTCTGTTGCACACAGTCAGATACAGGGTATAGAATCTCAGACCACATAGAAGAATTGTTATAAATTTAGCAGAGTCCTAAAAGATTAAAAGCTAATTAATATCCTTTAGCTGTAGATTAAAATGACTTCCCAGAAAGCCCACTTGATACTTACTATAGCAAGCTACTGAAATGTTTATGTCACTGTATACTATAGGAATTACTTAAGGCAAATGCCTTCATAAAGGCATTCAGGATGAAGACATTTTTCCCTGACTTGACACAATAATGACAGTACGCCAATAAAATCAGCCTCGTTAAATCTCACCAAGTAAAATACAGTGAAAACCTACATATGGATAGAATGTAGCTGTCACCAATTATGAACACTTTGTGTTAGGGGTGGGTTACAGCTCAGAGTGGATCCTAATGTAGGAAAGCCAGTGACCATGGCCACTCCTGCATTACTGGAGCTTGTAAGATCTCAAAGATAGGGATGGCTGCATTGGTATTTGAAGTCTTAGTTTCTCTGAAGTAGGGATTGGATAATGTCTAACTATGTAGCTGGTATATTTGATACTGAGTGCATCTTTGCATCAGTGACTTATAGATATCTTTGTTCCAAAAAAGCATAATGAAGGTTGGTTTAGCATTACCTTTCCAAGGACATTTTCCAGTTGCTAATTCTGGGGCTGTTTATTTATCACTTGTTTGCTTTAAATGAAACATTTTGCTTATATTACAGGTATTAGGCTTCATTATAACTGAAAATATTATTCAATTTCACATTACCATCCTAGTTAACTACACAAACATGATTATTACTAGTAATTTCCTCTCCTGGGCAGGCCACACTGTGATAAGTGCTTTACTTATACTGTTATATTTAATTTTTTTTACTAGAAGACTTTCCTTTCTTTGGCCTCTTTGGGAGGGGGGATGTCAGGAGAGTAGAAGATATCTCTTAGTTCCCTTCTAGGTTCCCACCATACAAAGCAATGCCTGGTGACAGTAGGCACTCAATGAATGAGCTGCCACTTTGTTGGGGGTATCATTATGTTTATTTTCTAAAGAAGATGCTCACGAATGTTACATGTCTACCATTATAAATGAATCAATGGAAGGTCAGGGATTCCGCACATTTGAGTCTGCTTCTAGTCTGGTTTGAAGTCTGTTTCTCACATAATCACCAAATGTGAATTAAAATTACCTAGAGGAGTTTTATCATGTGATTTCCACCCCTCCTTGTCTGAATTCCCAGGAAAGGTATCTAGGTGGCAGTATTTTTGAAAGCTTCAGGGTGATTCCATTTCCATGTATTTAAGGAAATAGATTTCTTTCCGATTGGACAGAAGGTTTCTAAGGAGACATGTTTCTTAGGGGTTTTCTTTTTATGAGTATTTATGAGTTTCTGTCCACATTGCCTGCCCTCAGCCTACCTGCCTGACTCCTAGGTATGCTTCAGGAACCAGAACCTCTTGACGTATCCCAGGGAACCACATCACTACCCTCTGTCTCATAAAGCTCACCCGCATTGAAGTAGCACTGACCCTGAAGCCATTCTTGCTTCCTCTGCTCCTACTTCCCGGCACCTGGCACTGTCACCACCTCTGCAGTTACTGCATAACATATTCATTGCAGATTTGCTAGCTGATTTTTCTTTGCCAGCAAGAGTAGCAAATACTTTATATATTTTCTAGCACAGATATCTAGATGGTAAAGAGATTTAATTATATATCCTTTTTCCACCTCAGAATTTAGCTGTTACTTTATAATGAATATTTGAAAGTTTATTTTTTCTAATTTTTATACTAACATTACATCTTAAGTATTATAACTATTATTCTGAACACTGCAAATATCACAAGGCTGTTTATTTTAAAATGCTGAAAATAGTATCTGTTTATAAAAAAGAAGGGTCATATATAATGATCCAAAACTTATCATTTAGAAATTTATGGAACAGAAATTTTACAAGTCAGTTTTTCCTAGAGTGTGTGCATGTGTTCGCATATGTGCTTAGCCGAATGTATGTATACATGTGTATGTTCAGCAGAATATGTGCATGTATACATGCGTATGCTTAGTTGAATGTGCACATATGTACACATGTATGTTTAATGGAATGTATATATATATATATATATATATATATATATATATATATAGAGAGAGAGAGAGAGACAGAGATACACTTAGAATGTGCACATGTATATGTTCAGTAGTATGTGTGCATGTGTACATGTGTATGCTTAGTAAAATGTGCACATGTGTGTGCTTGGTAGAATGTGCACATGTATACATGTATGCTTAGTAGAATGTTTGCATATGTATATACATGTATGCTTCAGTCAAACTTGTAAACAGTGAAATGCCAAGCTCTTTTAAAACCATAGGACATCCCAAGTGTGGGCAACTGTTTCTAGGCAAGCACCATGTTGTAAACAGATACAGAACTAGTTTTAGTGAATTATTGTTTAGAACATAGACAGCACTCAGAGCTAACAGGAATTATGAATAAACCATATTCAATTTTTGTCTAAGAATGAAGCATTTGGCTGTTGTGGACTCTACTCACAGCTTGTGAATGGGAAGGGGAAGGAATTCATTCTTTATTCTGTTTCACTGTATCCTTTGAGCCAGTTTTATTGAAACAAACATTTAAACAGTGAAGTCTCATTTAAGACCTTCTCAGTATAAAGGCTTCAAATGAGCACAGGTCTATTTTTACAGTTCAGGGACTGATCACAAACCTAAAAAGTCAGACTGACTGATGCATGGCAAAACAGATAACAAGTCAATGTGGCTGATGTAGAAATAGTTTTCTAGGGACTCTATAGAATGAACTGGCCATAATGTCATGAGGTGGGTAACAAGACAATAAAGCACAGAAAGTACTGGCAAATTCTAGGTGGTCTGGGAGTCGGACAAATGATAACTTCAAAGCGTTCTTCACCCATTGCCAAGGAACCTTGGGAATATGAAAGTCAAGGTGACAAAGCTGCTCTTGAGACTTGAACTGAATCTACGGCCTCTGAACTGCTCATACACACACATCAGATTCATGAAGTGCCTGGGATTTCTACACAGGTTGCATGTCTCAAGGTGCTGGTGTGTACCTGAGGAGTATCTGCTCCAGCAACTCTGTAGAGTCACTGCTAACCCAGGTCCCAAGTAAAGCCTGGCAGGGCACACTAATGGAACTCCTGAGCTCATGCCGAGTTCTCAGTCCCCACTGACCACACAGAGCTTGGAGGAACAGAGAGTCTAAGGAACATCATCCTGGGGATGAAAGAAATACAGCAGGAACTTCCAGGTTGTCATCCAGCAGATGCAGGTCAGGGTGAGCTAGTGTATGTCAATTTCTCATTGTCATGATGAACGTATGAAAGAACACAGAAAGTTTTCTTTAATTCTGAAGACTAATCATTACAATCTCATTTATCCTCAAAGGTCATATATGATTAAAAAATCATAAAAATATTCACTTATATTTTTATTAGAAATCCTAATGCCAAAAAGAGTTGATATCAAAACTCTACAGTTTATTGTGTGAACTTTCATGAATTAGACACACAAAGAAGTTCCATTTCTTATATTGAACTCCCTTTATACTAATCTTATGAAATGGGAATTATGTTTATATAATTACAAAGACATTCTAGACAATATATTTCGTGTTTTATCTCCATGTTGAAGATCAAAGAGCTTAAACAGTCAGCCAAATATCCAAAGTAGTTAGCCTGTTCACCATATGTTTTTACCATATAAGCTCAACATCTGGCCAGGCTGGATTAAAACAAGCAGTGTAACCTAAGCCATGTAGTTAACCTCTCTGAACCGCTTGGGCTTAATCCCTAAACTGGACATTACATTACCTAGCTCACAGCACAGTTGTGAGAATGGCATATACAGAACCTTCTGAGTACAACAGATGCCTCAAACTGTTATACTTGTCTCAAAAATGTTACTCCTTTTTAATGGGTATACTGCATGACAACCTACTGAAGGCACAAAGTTCTCCTATGAATCTCTGCATTAACCAAGTTACCCCCATATCATGGTCTGGTGGGACAGTGGCTGCTCTTAACAATCATCTCACTTGCCTTGGAAACACTGCTGACAACTGCCGACCACTGTAGCCCACTGTAGTGGCAATGAAGCTGCCACTTCTGGCTTGTGCCCTGACTCTGAATTATAATTCCTCTCACCTTCAGGGCAGAGAAATCACTATGAACATCTGTCAGGTTGATGGCTGTCTGGGCAACTCCTTATTTCCTTCTTTTTCTGTCTGTCAGTTATGAACCTCTCCCATATGCAGGCACACACTACTGGATGTGTATAAGTTTAGTTTGCTCTCATTTCACTACACCTGTCCTCTGTAGGAAGTTTGGTGCTAAACTGGTTGGCCCCTGAAATCTTTGTCTGTCCTCCTAGGCTCTGATATTGTGGATCTGCTCATCCAAAGCCACACTCACACTATTCCTGCCTGATCTGTATCCATGCTCTCCCATGGCCTCAAACAGGCCCGTGTGTGTTCAGAGTCCTTCTCAATGTTAGTGACAGGGCAGCTTGTGGCTCACTTTTATTTTCTACTAGCAGCTCAAATTGAAGTCCCAGAAAGCAGCAAGTCACAGTCATTCCATTTACTACTGGATCCCTGTGTTATCCTCATCAAAACTAGGCTGACTCAAAAGAGGACCAGAGTCTCCGGTGGGTTTTGAAGGCAAATTTTCTAGATTAAAGCCTTCTCTACAGTCATCACAGTAAAAAATGCTTCAGGTCTGAATAATTGAAATGATTTTAATACTTATTACAAAAACATCATCCTGAACGGAGACTTTCCAAGTGTGGTTTCACAGTACCTTGGTAGAGGGCAACTCCCATTCAACTGTAATGATGTGAAGGAGAAATGAACTTAACGCCTGTGCTCATAACTAAAACAGATAATTACTTTGTCTATGCAGAAAAATGTTAACAGAAGTACCAGGAATCTAAGTACGAATGGCTTCAGAGATCTATGATTTAGTGACTACAAAAACACATATGTCACTAGAATTTCAAAGAGAATAAAGATCTTTGACAGTTTGTTCCAGGGCTAAGCATAATATGACCTTGGATCACCCATGACAGAGGATTTAAGAACAAGGTCAAAAAAATGGGCCAAGACTTCACAGAAAACTAACTTCTCAGGGCCGTGTTGGAGACTATCCTCCTCCAGCACAGATCTACACTTGCCTAACTCAGACGTGCTCTGGGTCACAGAAAGCACAGAATGTCAGTAAGTATGATTTACAGGTTTAAGTGGAAAAAAGGACCTCACATCAAGGAGGTTGACCAAAGTAGAAACTGTTCCAGATCTTTGAAACCATACATGAGGGCCAAGTGTAAGAGAGATGTTTAGAACCAAATTTTCTGTAAGAAATAATGATTATACAAAACATTCTTAACCAAATGAAAATATTTATGTTATCATCATAAAGACATATAAAATAAGGAGATGCCATAAAAATAAAGATATCACATTTTAACTGAGCCCCCAATAATGTCATAAAATAAAAATCATATTAAAATGATAGAGAATTAATTATAATATTCTCTCACCTCGACTGTACAGTATTGATAATTGGTATCACTGCCGGTGTAATATGGGGATCCCTCCCACCTCGAAATGCAATCCCCCCCTCTTTTTTGGAATGATTGTTGCATTATGTTCTAAGAGAGAATAATAATTACATTGAGTTCAGGTGTTAAAATGTATTAGGAAAAAAATTAGTTAGCACACATGCTACAATTAACAAACTGGAAAAACATGTGTTCTCATGACCTTATAATAGTTCATAATATGTTAGCAATAAATTAATCAGACATATTCTGATCATATAAATTTTATCACATATGTAAGCAATTTAGGGTTTTTGAACAATAATTAACATAAACACCATTTTAACCAAACATTAACTATTACATAAATAAGATTATTAAAGTCATTTATCACATGCACATCAAAAATCTAAACATTTAAATGCATATGTTTATTCATAAACAAGTTACCAACACACATGGCTAGGAGAATATTAAGTACCTATGCTCACTCATAGCTATTTTTCAAAGGCCCTTGGGATTCTGGAGTTTTGACTAGTTCTCTTCTGATGAGACTTCCAAGCTATGCTTATGACTCGCCACTGTGAAAAAATGCCCAGCATTTGTGACTATGAAGTAATTTCAAGTTAAGTTTTCCACAAAGTCTCCTTTTTGAGAGAGAAAAAACAACAGGGATTCTCTTCAAGGAGAGAAGAAAGCAAGAAATAGCCTCAAAGTTAAAGACTACTATTTATCATTTATCTGCTTTCTTGTTTTGTTTTTAAGAAAAATATCATTATCAACTTTAAAGGAAACTTGGAATGTATTTTAACTAAACTGAGTTTGATGGCTACTTTAATAAACACCAAGTGAACAGATGCAGGTTAAACGGTTAATTGTAAGAGAATTTTAGCGGAAGCAAAGCTAGACTATAAATTGCCAAGTTTGACGTGAAGGTAAGTAACCTCACAGGGTGTAACACTCAGCAATTACCACTGCTGGCTCTATTTGCATACAATCTCTGTTTCAGGACAGACACAGAACACGGCCACACAGACAGGGATGGGGTGGAAAGTGTGCTCACCACGGGCTGCAACGGGGCCCCGGGCATCATGGCATTGGCTAACTGCATTTGCTGGGCCAGCATGGCCATGTTCTTCTGCTGGATCAAGTTATTCCGCCCATTTATCTCTAACTGTGTTTTTAAGTGTGGGGGTGGATGAAGATATTTGCAGTTCTCTCTGGAGCAACGACCCTAAAAGATAAAAAAAGCAAGAACCATTGTTAAATAAAGTTAAGTCACTAAATTATAGAAATGATATGCAAACAAGTCATCTAAATCTATGAGCTTTTCCCACAATTTATCACTCACAGCATTTTTACACATTAAGAAATCATGAATTCAACTACAAATGTATTATTAAAATGAAGATTTAAGATATTGAAAAAGTTTAAAGGCTCAATGAAGTTTCTGCAATCTAATAATGTCAGGGTTACTGTTTCCAGTTTAAAAGTTTACTGCTTTAAAAGTAAGCCTAACACACAGATGTCAAGTACAGAACCTTGAATGCTTGCTACAGCATCTTCATTAACCTCACCAAGTCATGGGAAGTGAAATTCATGAAAACACTTGTCATTGGTGGTTTATCTCTACTGATTTTGAACAAACTAGCTTAGGGGACTCACAGAACATTGTTCCCCCAGGAAAATGACTCCAAAGGAACCCCAAAGCAAATCAAATGAGAACTTCTACAAAGCCCCACATACTGGAAATCCCCTGGCTGAAAAGAGAGCTACTTGGTTCTCACAGAAGTAGAGGTTTAAAGGATAGTAGTCAAATACTGGTTAGACATGAGCCTTCAGCCTTTCTGATATTGTCCCATGACCCCAAACTACGAACATAGTTGGACTTGGTATGCTCATCCTGCAAAGAACTGACAATGAGAAAGGCAGAAACATAAACCCCTAAAGCAGCATAACTAAACTGTGTATATAAGTATCTGTCTATCCTGGATCAGAAGCGCTTAGTAAAGTCTATAATATGCCAGACCCTGGGAACTACTCCATTCATACCGACTGACACACTGTTCGTCCATCTCGACAACTACACTGAAAACATTTACACCAGAGAATCTAAGCAGATCTGCTTGTACAGATTAAGCGACACATAACCTTTTTAATTTTTTTCTATAGAAAAGTAAATTCTGTTGAATTTTACTTTGAATAAATTAGAAAATTGATGTTTACAATAAAAACTGTAACTCTTCTAAGCCAAATGCTCTCTTTAGGGACTCTAACTTTAAGCTGTTTTAGGACAGGTTTCTATACAGTATTAATAAGGACACTGCCTGCAAGTTTAGGACTGTGAACAGTTCTACAGCTTCTTTTCTCATTCTCAGGTCCAAGAGAAACGCCACTCTCCAAATTCTGGCCTGTATCCCTCTGCCAAAGGAGCCATTCCTTTCCGCTGTCAGAAGGTATACATGGATCTTTGGTGCCTATTAGCACACCAAAACAAGCGCTGGCCTCTAGGCTTTCTCAGTAGCACAGTACCTGTCTGTGTCTTTTCAAAGCTTTTCTGACTCTGGTCCCCATCCTAAAGCTTTCCCTCCCCACCCCACCCCACCCCGCCAACTTCTTTCCCCACATAACCCTGCCATCTTGGCCATGCACCCTCTTTGCTCTCAGTCTTTTGTCTCTCTCTTGTTTTCCTCTCTTGGCCTCCTTTGTCCACACCCTGTTTGCCTCCCTCTCTGGCTCCTGACCCATCTCACTGACAACTCTAGTCTGCTGGCCATGTTCACCCTCCTACTACTTTCTCTCCTTGCTCTGGACTCTTCCAGATGCCTCTGCCTGTACCCTCTCTTATATTACCACAAAAGCTTACCCCAGAGTGGTCATGTCCTGATGCCTAAACCCCCAGTTTATAGAGCCATCAGCTCTGCAAACTGCATAAGACACCAAGGTTATAAACACCCTCCCCCTACATAAACTGCATACGACACTAACACTATAAGCACATCCCTGGAACACAGCTTAAATGCATATTAAAGGGAAGTAGAATTCCACACTGACAGGAAGCGATTTCTAATTTACCTGCTAGGTACAACTTTTCATAGGTTCACAGATAGACCCATGCTTCATAAATGGCTTATTCCAAGTCAAATAACCATGCTTACAGAAACATTGTTAGCGTAAAAGCATCTCGGTGAAAAACAACCTCAAAAACAACTTAGCCCCATATGATAAACCACACACAAATCAATTTGAAATCATATGACTAGACAAAATAATTAAGCTCCTAAGTGCTACAGTTCACAGAGCTCCCAGGCCGAGTTCTCCCAGAGACATAATACCTATCTCAATATAAAGAAGAACTTGGCTGCAGCACAATTGCTCTCAGTCTGTGGGTCATGATCCCTTTGGGGGTCACCTAAGACCACTGGAAAACACAAGTATTTACATTATGATTCCTAACAGTAGCCAACTTATAGTTATGAAGTTGTGGTTGGGGGTCCCCTCAACGTGAGAAACCAGAGTCTTAAAGGGATGCAGCTTGAGGAAGGATGAGAACCACAGTTCTAATGCAATTTCCAGTTCTCTATACTTCCTCCTCATACTTTTCACAAAACTGGCTTGAGGTGTAGATGAGAAGGGTGCGTTGTGCCGATGGTTCAGTCAGAGTCAGTTCAGGTCTTTAGTTCTACAAACAGCACAGACCTAGCCTGGGACTAGACAAACACTGACCATCGCTTTCCTCAGTGTCCCTCTGAGGAAACCTTCCTGACCACACAGCACCCAGACCCTCTACCTATGAACACAGCTTGAACTGAAATAACAGAAAGGGACTTTAGGTGCTGCCTATAAATTCTGCATCAGGGCATCCCATCAAACTTTTTGTATTTTTAACATTTATTTATTACATGCCACAGCACTCTAATGGAGGCCAAAGAACAACCTGTGTGTGTGTGTGGGGGGGGTCAGTTCTCTCCTTCCATCATAGGGGTTTCGGGGATGGAAATCAGGCTGTCAGACTTGACAGCAAGCACTTTTACCTGCAGAGCCATTTTGCTGGCCCATCCATCATGAAATGTAGAAGCTTTGACATATGGTTTCTATTGTGCATGTACTCAGTGGCTAAAGTATCACTTGACTATTATTTCTCTGTTGCTTAGTTTTATTGTTATAGAGTCTCTATTTCAAAAAAGCTGTGAATATGTTCTGAACAGGACATTCCTACACATCCTGTGACTTTTCCTGGGGACACTTGAACAAACAAGGGCAGACAGACTAAAGTAGCAATTCCACCAGAGTTGAAGTTGCCAAATCAATGTATTTACTGGTGTTTCTTATAGGAGGATGAGTGAGGATTATTTCCTAGTGTCTGTGCACACAAGTGAGGGCCAGGGATGTGAGTTTTAACAAGGAGTTAGATAGTTCTGGCATAGCAGAAAACACCATAGAAGACATTTTGTGAGAAGCCACAGGAATTTGCACTGATACACATAGGAAAAGTTACAGTAACCCATTCAAGGGCTATTTCATAAATAAAAAAATAATAAAAAAATTAAAAAAATCATAAACTCCATTTTTTAGATTCAGCACGGGTTAGGTGTTGACTGCACTGATGAATGATTGTGGCTCTACAAACAAAAAGATTAAGAGTAAATTAGAATAAATATCCCAACCTAGAGTGTTACTTAAAAATCTAGAAACACAAAACAACTAAAACCCTCCAACCAGTAGCATTAGTTCCTTTGGGAATTATGGTAAAGTCATAGTCAGTGTTGTCCCTGTCCATCTTCCAGGCATCACCCACCCGATGCCCTAACCCCCACCAGGGAAGCACAGAGAGTGGATATGGTTCCTTATACCACGTTCAAAGATGTACTGTACTCTGTCTTCATTCTAGTGCTTAGGAACATAGATTATAAACTAAATTTAACATCAATTCTTTATTTTAATATCTATTTTAAAAACCTACTAATAATTGAAAATAAAACAGTACATTAGAAAGAAGGCAAGTAAATTTAAAAATATAAAAATGTCAAAATTAAATTTTCAATGTTTTTTTTAAACCTGAAATAAAAGGATTATTATGATTTGTATAGTCAGAATCCAAAAAGACATACTGTCATGCTGCCAAATAGTACCAACGGGAAGGATGAAGTTGCCCAGTCAGACCTGGGTAGGTTCTAGAATACGAAGGCAATGAATAAATTCTAGGGGTGCCACCTCAGAGGCTGTTCCAGCTGCCTTTGACAACACTAGATTTCTAGCAAGGCTCTCAAACTAGAACCATGTATTTCAGTGGTTAAAACGAAACCAGAGTTTCCTTTGGGACAGCAGAGACAAGCGTGTTTTGAAGTACTTTCTTGGCCTGAAAATCTGACTGTGAAACCAATAGCTTCCTATCGAGACTTCTTAACAGCTTTTTTGCCCCCAAGATGATATATATTTTCCCAAAATAAGATTATTAATGTCAGTGGTCACCAAGACATGGGGCTTCTCACTTCCACGAAATGTTGTCTGTCTAGTTAATCATCTAATGCTAGGAGATTGATAACAGTCTTTATGATTCACTGTAAGAAAAATATATTTTGTCCAGACTTTCCAACACCCATATATGAATCCTTCAATTTGATTTTTAAAGACAAATATGCATTCAATTAACACTAAGAATCATTTTATGTGATTTTTCAAGTGCAGAGAAAAAAGTCAATGCAACTAAAACAGACTGTGCCGAAGTTCCTGAGTTAGTGTTTCTTTATAGCTTACTTGTGCCCATGGAGGGCTTTTGTAAGTTTGCAAGAGGACCTGCACCCTGAAAGGACATGCTAGCTTTCTTAACATCAGCATTATGGACACTTAGGGCCATATATAAATGTTGTTGTGTGGGTTGGAGTACTACAGGATGTTTAGACCGTACCAGACTATTATGCCCATCTGGGTACAGCAGTGGACATCATTAAGATAATCACCAGTTGAAAGACAAACACTGACTTATAACCAGTGAAATATAATGGAGGCTTTATTAATGTCAGTTAGGGATGCCATGAGAAAATTGTCACAGACTGGGTCATTTAAACAGAAATTAATTTTCTCAGTTTTAGAAGCTCAAAACCAAGATGAAGGTCCTATTCTACCCAGTTTTCAGTCAGAACTCTCCTCATGGGTTCCTTTGTCTTTGCTACCATATCAACGACTCCCTTAGTGTTCACAGAAACAGGAAGGAGAGAGGGTGGGAAGAAGGAAAGGAGGAAGGGGGAAATGGGAGATGTAGACAGAGACACTACCACTCTAATCTCACTTGTAATTCTTCTTGTCAGTGCACTGATTCTATTAGATTATGGTTCTAGTCTTCTGCCATGGTTAATCTTAGTTCTAGTCTTAAAAACCTCATTTACAAATCTACCAAAAAAAAAAAAAAAACCACGCCTTTAATCCCAGCACTCGGGAGGCAGAGGCAGGCGGATTTCTGAGTTCGAGGCCAGCCTGGTCTACGAAGTGAGTGCCAGAACAGCCAGGGCACACAGAGAAACCCTGTCTCGAAAAACCAAAAAAAAAAAAAAAAAAAATACAAATCTACCATGAGATTAAGACTTTGGTCCATTTATTCTACATGGCTGATATTCTAAAGAGAGCTCTATGCATTCTAAAAATGTTACTATTTTCAATGGAGAAGATTATTGTGGAAATGTCCTCAAACATAAAGTACTAAGTTTATACTGAGCAATGTGAAGTAAAAGGAGCATGCAGCTGACCAGTTATCCCTGCTAATTAAGTCAATTACTAAGAGCTGCACACTTTAAAAACCTTGAAAGCATGAATGAATGAGTTTCAATATTTACTTATTTTTCTTGCACAGTTCTGTAAACAGTCTGAAAGTTAAGATATTTACTATAAACTAGTGATAGATAAATTATACCTCAACTTCTTATAGTTAGTTTACCATAGATACAAAATATGTATTCAACTGAAACGGAACAGACTGGGAATTCATGCTTTCCTCTTTTCTGGTCCCATGACAAGTTCTTATTACACACACACATACACACACTCACAGCCAGTTGACTTGATAATTTATCATTACTTGAAGGGATACCGGTTCCAAATAATAAGCCCTAAACTGTCTTCATCCATATCTAACTGGGTCACAAATGGGAGATTTTAGGTAACAGTTTCTAGCTACTTAAAGAGTCATTTACAGAACTCAATAGCTGTTCTAGGCTTTGTAGAACATTCCTAAGGTTTGATGATGAAGATTCTTGTATATTAAAACCAATAGTGACATTTACAATATCCCAAAATACCCTCCCTGCTGACGCAGTATCAAGGCACTCCACCTCACTGGGATACTGTGACTTTCCCAGAGTGCACAGGAGCCCGCATTGCACAACTCCATTAATCATCTTGGAAATGACAAAAGTGAAACTCTATACCTCTGCTTGGTGTTCTGAATGCACGAGCTTTGGGTTGGTAGCTTGGGGGGTAGGGTGGAGGAAGTGAAACGGCAGCAAATCACAGACATTCTTGTGACAAAAATATCGTGTCTCCCCCCAGCGGCTTTTGCTTATGAGAGATCACATACACATGCAGCTGTGACAGCAGGTTGCATCTGCACCATCGTCACCAAAAATCCAGATCTATTTAGAGCTGCCTCTGACAGGATGGCATTCTATAAACGTGTGGTCTCTATGCCACGGAATCCTAACAATATATAGACACTAGTGCTGTGGAGGCTTCACCAGCACCATCAACATTCCTGGTTCCATACACTGTGTGGGCTACAGAGATAGATCCAGTCTATACCCCTGAACCAAAGTGGAGTTACTGTGACCTTGTAAAGTCCAGTGACATTTGGTAGGTGCCAGGACCATTAAACAGTCCAATATGCGCTGGCTGCTTTTTTATGGCATCATAAAACTGGAAATGCCAGATCATTTTATATAAATATATATGTGTGTGTGTGTTTATGTGTGTGTGTATGTATTCAAATTGCTTCAATTATATTTTTCAGCACATAGACGATGGGCAAACCATCATTGTTGATGATGTTTTAGGGATTGCAAATCAAACCAGCTAATAATCAAAAGGCCCAGTGTCTACATAATAATCTTTGGTGGTGTCTTTGTAGGACATGTTTTTCATCACTGTGACATTACAATGTGGATGATAACATGGAAGAAATCAGAAGGAGGTAAACTTAGGTAAAATGTAGGCATGCTTCTCCTATCTGGCTCTTAAAATTACTAATGCAGCTGTTTGCATACACATGCTAGCTCCTGGTCCACTTATTCAGGAAACCTCCAGCTTGTATCCTTCCTTCCCAACAGCATTGATTTAAAACCAAAAGATGCATCTTGTTATGAAAAAGGAATATTTATTATTAATTATTAATATTTATTCAGCTTGCATGAGGCTTATGTGTTAAGTGATGTTGACATGACAACTTAATGCTCCAGCATCAGAGTTATTCTACGTTTCTGTTACTTTGGGGAACCACAGAAGGTATATTTTGACTGTTCATAAATACATCACGGGACCCCTGTCTACTCAGTTGAGCTGGAGCTCCTAGCCCTTCTACTAGGATACACATCCATACCAATTGCATTAGACTTGTTTATCTTTAAGTATAAGTACCTAATCACTGACCTCTCAAAATAAAACTACAAATAGGACCAGTAAGAACAGGTCCTAACTAAATGAAGGATTCAACTATGGTGAGTTCTGTCAAAGGAAAAAAAAAAAAATCCAAGATGTAAGCAACTAGTTTTGAAAGTTAGTCCATATAGTATTCCAAACTATAATAAAAATCTTAAATGTGCTTTTAAAGTTCAGTGAATCTGTCATATTTGGTCTTTCATGTTTGCACCTACAGCAGACTGCAAGGGAGTGAGGACCACCAAATGAGTTAAAGTAATGGTCTGCACTCTATTTCAGCAAGAGTCCTTGAGTGGAAAGAGGTGAGTGGGCAAATTATCCATGTATTTCATAGGCCTGTTTGATTTGCATCCATCAGAAATTACATAAATGTTATACATGTATATGTACATACACATATAGTAGAGCATCTAGGGAAAAACAAACCATGGTAAATTTTGGAGTCAAGCCTTTGTATTCATGGATATAAAAGAAACTAAAGTAAAATTTTCACATAATAAATGATACTCATAATTTAGTCATAACAATTTTCAAAGTATCTATGTTATAGTTTCACCAAATATTAATATTTTTACCATAAATCTTCAAAATCTATTGGCTGCGATAACATATCTAATGCATAGAATTGGTGCTTAAACAATTTCTTATAGTAAGCGGACAGTTTTAACTGCTTTTGTTTACTACAGTCACCTCACCGCTCTCCTCTCTCTTGAGGCTTTACATGCCTCATTAGCTTTGCCAAATATGGGATTCTTTCGCTCCAAATATTCCACTGGCAATCTTTGCAAGCCTATGGGATTCCCTAACTGAAAATACATTGACCCTTTCTGTGCTCCTAAATGCCATTCAAGGACAGCAGGAGATGCTACTGCTTTGTGGAGATGACATTGACAGAGACAGAAGGAAAGGTGAGATGACAGTGTTCAGGGCTACTTCACCAGTGTTTCTTCCTGACAGACCAACTGTGTAGCTGAACAAAATGTGCTTACTGACACTGATTCTGTTCCTATGAGGAAAATACACTCCTCCTCCTCCCATCCCCATGACAATCAACTAAAACTGTGCGCAGCTATCAGTTCTGACCTGAGACAGCAATGAAGAGAGAGAAAATTATTTCATGAACCCAGAACACAGCTCCACTGGGTGCTGGCTGCAGCAGCATAAGCAATTAGGGTGGAAAAGATCTTGAAGAAAAAACAGTATCACAACACAAGTTATGTGAGCCTGTCTCCTGCTCTGTGTGCCTTCCTCAGCCCCAGGGCTCCCATGGGCTTCCTAGAGGAGTCCCTCAAATAGCTAAAGAAGCTACACCTAACAAATAGCATCTGACGTTTCTCTCAAGGAATAGAGCAGTAGACACATTTCATATTTTGGATGAGTGGGGATATTCACACTTAAGTACAAACCACAAAAAAAAAAAAAATTAGAAAACCAGTGTAGATGAGTTTGATACTAAAATCATTCTGTGAGCCTAACATCGCCACAAAAGCAAAGTCTTCCCAAAGTGCTATGTTCTAAACGGCAACTGGAAGGATTGTGATTTAAGTCATTAGGATGGAGCTGTGGGTCCTCGAAAGAGCACAGACATGCAGCACCATGTTATAATACACTAAAATATGGATGTAAGAGAAACGACACATGCAGTTGTCACGATGCTCTTCTCTAGCCATCAACAATATCCATGCTGGTCTGTGTACCATGTAGCATGTCTACCATTCCTGCATCTGACCTCTCACAGAAGCAGGGGGACTTGTTTTACTCTCCTTTGAGCAAAGCTCTCCTCATCCTGTATCCTGTTTACACATCTTCTTCCCCACCCCCCACCCCCATCAAATGCTTTCCAGAAGAGGGTTTCTGATGCCTCCTAGTTCCTGTACCCACAGCCTAGGTCAGGTAAAGCAGCCCCAAGTCACCAAGTCCATGACTGTTTCAGAAACGACTTGTTAATAATGGAGCTTGTTTTAAAATCCATTAATTTTATAATCACAGTATTTATTCTCTTTGAACTACAACCAAATATCTTGAGTTGCTTTCAAATACTGAGAATTTATTTTCACAGTTTAGCAGTTTGTGGAGTCTGAGAAGAAGGCATCAGAAAAGTGGATTCACAGTGGATCAATCACAAAAGACATTTTGCTGAAAAAGATAGCCTCAGATTTTCCTTTCTATATCTTCTCCAGGATCTCCACTGACTCCCATCCTTTTGCAAACCTTTCCATTTGAATGAAGTTGCTTTCTGTTCTAATTTCCGACCCTATGTTCCCTCTTCTTCTTTAACTATCCACTGCTGACCAAGCACAGCCCTGCTAGCCTGCAGGTAGAATCTACCCAATGGATGCATCCCTGTCTTAGGCTTATAAGGAGATCAGACCCACAATGACCTTAGAGCCATGTGGATCCTAGAGAAGGCATGAAAGAATGAGAGTACCAGGGTGATAGAAAGCTTTCTGTTCATGTCTCACCTTTGACATCTACTAGGGTTGCTGTCTGAGTGCAGCGCCCTGGCCCCCATGACTCCCAACTTCAGCTGTGGTCTGGACAATGAACATAAGTGACTAGATCCCAGTCCTAGCATATTTATCCCATCACTGGAACCTTGCAAGCTTTGCTTTCTGTTACCCGAGTCTCTCTAAAACATTTTTCACTTAAAGCATCTTTCTCTCCTCTTCCTTCAGATCTTACACAAAGTTAGAATCTCTTTTAATGAGCAAGCATGTACTATGTCCCTAGTGACTTCAGATGCCAACTCCAGACTCTAGTAGGAAAGAAATTCCCCAGAGCCAAGGTGAACATTGTTCACTGCAAGGCTGACTTGACATTCCTTAGCGATACCTCACTGAGGCATTTAGCCTCTTGAGCAAATGGTGCCTCTGCCTGGGAAACTGCATCCAGGTAGGGGGCACTGTGAGAGATCATACATAGTGCCCCAAAAGAGGAAAAACTCATGCATACTTCTTTTATATTAAGAATCTGGGCACAAATTTTGAAAAGTGGTCTGACAACAAAACAAATTGTTTCCATTTTTTTTTTTTTTAATGACAAGTGGCTATCTTCAATAGCCATCTTTTGTGGATTCTTTTCAATTTCTTGGTTTTGGTCAGGTAGAATACACAGATAGTATTAACTTCAGTAGCTTTTTAACTCAGATGAGAAGTAATTCACACCAATATGTGCATAAACCTTCCAATGACTATAGGATTAACAGTCTCATTGACATGCACATCTTCATGAATGTTTGTAGAACAAATATGAGTTCAGAGACATTTTGCCTACTCCAGGTAATATATGATCAAGATCCAACCTAATGGTCCCCTCTCATGACCCTATAAGTAAAAACTGTAAAAGTACACCAATACCCATCCTATGCTCCCAGAAACTCTGATTTATCAAATCTTGACTGTGTTCCAGATACTTGTGAAGTCTGTCATTGGCTTGCGCTGAATACATCCTGCAGAGTTCTTTTAAGACTAATAACTTCTGCCAGGGTCTTGAAGAATCATTACAATCTTTCAAGTAACTGCTATTTTTCTTTTGAAGGTGTTTATTAGCGCTTCTGAATGGGAGAAATAGAGTTTTTCACAATGGGTTTCAATACAGATCTGCTGCCTGTATCTCCTTTAGACATAAGATCCCATACAAATATCAGGAACAGCTATATGATGAGAGATTACTTCACATTATTCTTAGGAAGTAAAAAAATCTAAAAGAAATTTATGGAAGTGGCTATGTTACCACTGGATGCACCTGAGTTTAAGGATACTGTTGGTCAAAATGTCCTCAGAAGGCATAGTCATGATACAGATGACAAATTATGTTAATAATAAATCCTACACAACTTAGGTAGTCATTCACATCTCTGGTAATTCTTATGTTAACTGATAGCTAATACTGATATTTTTTTTTTCAGCTCAATTACATCTTATGGAAGTTCAGCTAAAATTTTTCTTAGTTTCAGTAAATGTTCATAAAAGCACATTGACATAAATTTTCAAGGAAACAGAAATGAAGTCTTAAGATCAATGCAACATTCCTTGGAAAACAAATGAATAGAATGCCCTTGTAACTTTCACTTAATAACTACATTTGAACGTACAGTGTCTGCATTCCATTTGAAAGTACGGTGTCTCCTTATTCTCATAAGACCTACTGTTATCTTCATGACGATTCTGTGAGATACTTCTGATTAATCTTACACTGCAACTGAAGAAATGAGGTTCCAACCCTTCAATGTCCCACAAGCTCATGACAATGTACATTATAACATTAGAGGTGCTGCCTCTAATCATAGATCCCACCAATGGATTCAGGTGGCCTATTTGAGGGATTAAAAGATTTTTTTAGTTTGTGTTTACTGATTATTTTTCAGGTAAAACTTGCTTTTGCTATTTGGGAGACCGAAAATGAACAGATATATTCCTATACTATGTATGTGTTTCTTAAAATTATTATGAATACATTAAATCTATAACATTATTTAGAAAAGTGGATGCATATCTGATTAGAAGGCTAGCACATGCACACACACACACACACACACACACACACACTGTCTACAGGTCACACTAAACTATGTTTGCACAAGATAATTCTGCATACATGTATACACAGTCATAATCTGCTCTCCATCCATTCCCCCTGCCACTCCTTGGCAAAATCTTCAGTAAAGTTAAAGACTTGGTTAAATATCATCTCCTCCAAGATGTTTTTAAGTCTTTGTTAAGAGGGGTTAGGTGCATGGACATGGATTCCTATGGAAGAGTTAGGGAGCACCCTCGTAGAAGCAGAGTGAATGTTAGAGGGGATAGTGGGTTTAACTGGGAAGCAGCATAACATTTGAAATGTAAATAAATAAAATAACCAATAAAAGTTTTAAAAAGTTGAAAAAGGAAAAAAAAAAGAGTTCTTCCAGCTATATCCAATGCCTGGTTATATATCACCATTGAACATGTTTATTTATGTTCACACATTTATGCCTTAAATTTTAAATAAGAGTATAGAAATCATTATAGCTTTAACATTCATCTTTAAAACACCTCTACTCAATCATTAAGAAAGAGGTATCAAAAAATGGCAAAATACAATTTACTTATCCCACTTTTTCTTAAAGATTTTTTTTAAGGGCTGGACAATGGTTTTTTATGCATTGAATCCCAATATTCTAAAGGCAGAGGCAATGTAATTTCTGCAAGTGAGGCCAGCCTGATATACAGAGTTCCAGGACAGCCAAGGCTACACCAAGAAACCCTGTCTCAAAAATGAAACAAACAAACAAAAACTGTAGTGAAATGTTCAATTTAGACATGTATTTACTTACATAATATTGCCATATCTTGGGTTTCAAAACAACACCTTGCTATTATCACTGTTGTATTAGCCTGACAGCTCACCATATTACTTCTAGTGTTATGATTCCAATATTACACTTAAAACATGTTCCATTCCATGACCTTTTAAAAAACTGATCTTTCTGGAAGAGTTGGGGGAGGGGTGGAATGGCTCAGGGGTTAAGAGCAATTTTTCCTCTTGTAGAAGACCTGGGTTCAGCTCCCCACATCCACAACTGCAGTTGCAGGCTGTCTGACTCTTGCTCCCTAGGGCTGTGATGCACATGTCTATGCAAGAAAATTACTCAACAAATAAACTAAAGTGAATCATATATATGTATATTTCCACAGGATCTTTAACTAAAATCATTTTTAATGCACAAAGACCATTTCCTCCTACCCTGCTTTCTTGAGCTACTATGCAAACTTAAATGAACACATGCATCAATACAATATATACTTCTCAACCTTTCTGAGAAATTTGTCATTTTCTCATATCTAATGAACATCTAATACACAAAAGGTAGGCAGTGGGGGGAGTGGAACACAAAAGGATGGAGGAATGAAAGAAAGAAAAATGGAAGTGGAAAAAAGGGAGGAAGGAAGAAAGGAAGAGGGCAAGAGAAGGATGGGGTCAAGATGACACAGGTAGAGTCCAATATTATTTCATAAAATAGAAAATTAGAACCAAAACTCACCCAGGATTAAATGCTTGATTGCATAAACAAAAACAAAACACACAGCAACAAAAAAGTCAAACCCACAGTAAATAACCTGCCCAAGATCAGAAAGAATGAAAACATTTAGTTTTCAAATCTGTCTGGTACTCATTCTGTAACTATATTTTCTTTTAACACACTGACTTTCCCAAAATCCAAAGAGCCAGGAGGTCTTCACAGTAAAATAGACTTAAGAACACTTTGTAGAGCTTTCAGAGGAGTCAGCTGACTTAAGAATAAAACAATCAGGCTAGGGAGAAGGCTTTGTGCAGAATAGCCAGGTCAGAGAGTTAAGGGGGAGTATTGCAGGCTGAACTCAAGTGTCAGGAAGGGACCTGAATATAAGCAAAGATTACTCCTGTGCTTGGTGTCTTTGTAGCTGCCTGTTCAGATGTCAGGAACCTAGGCCAGGCAAGATGGCCTAAGGGTATAAAAAGACTGCACTCATTAAACAAATCCAAGAGTTAATAGCAGTTTGTGTGGTTATTTACTACCTAATGACCTAAGGCAAAACAGCTGCTTAAACTGATCAAGTGAAGCAGGCCAAGGGAGCACACAAAAGCCATCCTGACACCATAAACACCAGGAAAAAACCCCCTCTAATTATTAATATAAGAAATTACCAGGACTATTCTTTGGTGAATAGTCCGACAGGTCTGCACCTGCACAAATCAAAACTTCAAAATCATTTGTAATACCCTATGAAAAAAGAAAACTCTAGCCACTCACTTCTTAAATATGACATAAAAAAAGTCCCTGACAGAAGTGTGGACCCTGAGGAATATGTTTGCATCTTCTAGAAGCTTTTCTTACATTACTGTACCAAGCTGGAGCAGCTGTTTTTCATAGGAATACCATAGTGCTGGCAGGACACTGAGATGTTCCAAGCTGCTGCTTTTGTAACAGATCTCTCTTCTTCTCAAGTGAGTTCCTTGCCCAGACATTAGAGCTCACCCAATTATGGCTCTTACGTAATTTGCCAGGGCATACTAAAATAGAAAGTGGTTAAGAAAAGTTAAATCAGACGTTTATTACTCAAAACCTAATGACTAACATTAGGTGTCCTGCCCTTCTGTGGTTGCAGAGATACAAACTCTAGGACAGTTGTTTATTCACGGGCAGAGGTAGGATCAGTGTGCTGAATTTCAAAAGATTTCCAGTCATCCCCACCCCTCTTTAGAGTTTTCAAACAGCACTTGAAATAAAATGTAAACATGTACAAAAGCTCATATTGTTGAACTTTGTATCCCTTCAATATTACTCTAATTTTTCAATTGCATTCTAAATTTTTCTATCTTAGAAAGATGCATGAAATTTTATTTCATAAAATAAGTCACATAGCCCCCACCTCTTTCTCTCCAGACCCCCTTTTTCTCTCTTTCTCTCCTAAAGCAGGGCATTGTTTAAGGCTCATCTTAATGTCCTTAGCCTAGAGTTACTATTTCTAATGTCCCGTGTAAAGTGAAGAACAATCATTTTGCTATTACTGCCATGTATAAATTTTAACTCTTTCCATTATCATATAAAGAGTTATCCTAATTCAAAATGTCTTTAAGACCTGCAGCTGTCTCCTGTGTGTGAAAGGAGACACAAAGACAATCATGGGGCTCAAGAGGTCTAAGAATGTTTTATGGGTGCTGCCTTAGTTGGTTGATAGCATGTGGTCATCTTAAAGAAGATGGTGACACATTCACATGGCAAGTACTTTCTTTTAACCTCCTAAGGTGGTTATCAGCCAAGATGGAGGCAACATGGCTACTATTTAGAAACATCTATTTTACTTAACAAGAGTTGAATATATATATATATACACACATACATAATCATATATTCAATATGCATACATATATACACACACACATATACATACATATATATGTGTGTGTGTGTGTGTTTTCCCTAAACATGTATATTTTCCCTAAACATGTTGAATCAGAGCTACACATATAGTATCACATAGAAAATTAAGATTACCTAGGTATAGTCTTGTTTTTTTTTTTTTTTTTTTTTTTTTTTTTTTTACATATTAGCTTTTGGTTGCAAATTTTAAGCTAACTTTTGTTACAAATTTTACAGAGTTTATATAATAGTTTTAAAATAATTTTTGAGAGCAAAGAGCAAAAAGCATAGAGATAAAAGATTTTCTAGAGTGGAAAGTAGAAAAAGCTTAGAGATAAGACTTTTGAAGAATATTTGCTTGTATGATGGCAAATGTTTTACAATATGTGGGAATTTGCAAATTGATTTGGGGCTACTGCACTAAACTAAGGTCACCTTTTGCAGCCAGACATCATGGCTTCATACAGTCTCTGGCTCCGAAGAGGAAAAGAGAAAGAGGAAAAATCAGGAACTCCACCAGAGGGAGGGTTCTAACTAGGAGGGAGCTGAAAGACAGGAGGGACAGGGTTGCAAACAGGAACTCCACCCCCGAGAGGATGTCTGTATCATAGAGGTCAGGGAGGGTATAAGGAAGAAACAACGGGTTCTAGCAAGCTAAGGAGAGAGACCACACAGGCAGCTTCTAGCAGAGAGAGGAAGCTCAGGAGGGAGCTGAGAACATGCAGTGAAGGAGAAAGGGGTGAGAGAGGATAAGTGTTCTGTGCAACAAGAACTTCAATCTGGGGCATGCTCAAATGGCCTGAGAGATTTGTCAGAGAGAGAAATATCTCAAGTCACAGAGGAGAGGCATCCATTTTCTATATGACAGGGGCCCAGGAGGCTGAGAAGAATGGTTTCATAGTAATAGTAAGCTCCAGCAAGTCAACAGAGACAAAGCAGATAGCTCTGCAGTTAAATTTACTCAATAGAAGAGGACTGAGGAGGTGGAGGGACAGAGAGCCTTTATTTGTGAAGGGCACCCAGGAGGGGGAGGCAGGCTCCAGGAGCCAGAGAGCTGCCCTGAATAACACAGCAGAAGTACAGCAGGTGAAAGGAAGAAGCAGGGAAGAGGAAGACTCTAGAATTAAATAAATAAAAACAAAACAATACATGCGTTTCTTAGGAGAGTCAAGTCAGCAGCTTGGTTTGCTTAGGAAAGGCAAGGGCCCTTGAAAGGGAGGGATCCATTTGTGCTCCCACCCAGAGCTTTCAGCACCAGATGTATAAACTGAGGGTTTAGGCACTAGATTTATGAACTAAAGACATGACCATTCCGAAGTATTGTTGATGGAAAGACTTTAATTGTAGATACGAGGAAGGACACAGCCAAAGGCATCTGAAAGAGTCCAGCCCACAAGAGGAAGAGAGAGGGAGATGATTGGCATCTGAAAGAGTCCAGCCCACAAGAGGAAGAGAGAGGGAGATGATTGGCATCTGAAAGAGTCCAGCCCACAAGAGGAAGAGAGAGGGAGATGATTGGCATCTGAAAGAGTCCAGCCCACAAGAGGAAGAGAGAGGGAGAGAGCGAGCTGAAAGAGGGAAGCCCAGGAGTTGGAGTTTAAAGAAGGAGGTGGAATCAGAAGCGCTGAAAAGAGTCACGAATAGTTGTGCTACTATACTGAGAGAGCCTAAAGGCCAGCACTGGTTTTGGTTGGTCAACATCACCACCCATTGGCCATTTGTCCCTTCTGACATTGACAGGAAATGGCTCCTTTGGTAGTGAGAATGAGCATCAGATTTTGGGAGAACGGAGCTTCCTAAAACCTGATACTATAAAGAGAAATTACTTTGCTACCCCTGCCACATATAAATTTCAATTCTCTCTATTACGAGCAGATACATTTTTAAAAAACAAAATTACGGGACTCAATGATTCTGTGTTTGTATCCATGCTCAGTAAAAGAAGCTAAAGTTTGTGATTCATTGAGATGACAGTAGAGACTGGCAATACTTTATTACCAATTTTCTAAATTTTCCTTGCCTACCAAAATAGAATTGGAATGAATTCCTTAGAATTTTCAAAATGTGCTCTACTATGAGCCTATGAGGTGGGGGTGGGAAGGGACAGACATTCAGCTCGCCTCATGCAACTGTGTGCTATTTCTCATTGCCTCCAATTACGATGTCAGCACCTCATTGGTCAATTTGCTTTTCTGGCTCTCACATATACTCTGTAACGCCCTGAAGTGTGTAAGGGTGTTTTCTTGGAAACAGTATGCTATAAAAGCAAAACAGTATCGACAAGAGCTAAGGCAGCGAATAAGTGAGTCCTCCGAGGTGGTCAGCTCTTTTAGACTTCTGGAGCTAGAAGAAAAGTTATGATCCCTTGATGATAGTCTAAGGTCCAAAGAAGCAAGTGTCCTAATGCAAATGACAAGGTCAAAGGGAGGAATGCTCACTGGTATGAGAAGTTGGAAAAAAGAAATGGAAATGTAGGAGAAAGGCAGGAATTTAACAGTAGCTTCGAATACTGAACAAATCTGAAACAGTAACCCAGCACGAACTTCCATGAAGACATTATTTTTCAAACACGGACTGCTCTTCTTCATTTTGATTCCTTAAAACTGATATGGGATAAAGTCTAATAGTGGGGTTCAAAGAAGCAAAAATAGGAACATAAATTTAAAAACTAATCCTGCACTTTCCTACCTGTGACTCTGTTGTACTTATTACTTAATCCTTTGCCCCTCAGTGTCCTCATGAACAAAATGGTAATAACTATATTATCTATCTACTAAGGCAACAAGGGTGCATTTAAGTGAAATTTTGTGGGCAGGCCTTGGTTCAGCATGCAGCAGTGGGAGAATGCCAGGAGATGTGGCAGTGTTTATGGTAGGCAGGTTTATCTGCATTTGTTAGATGCTTTCAGTCTCAGTCTGGAAACCTTCTGGCTGCTCTGCCTCAACTGGAACTTTATACAAAGTACTGCTTTCTATTCTACTCTGAAGAGGTACAGACAAGGATATTTTGGTCCTGTCCTAAAACTCTTTCCCTGCACAAAGGACTCCAATCTGATAAGATTGTTACTGATGGTTGGCTATGTTTCCCTAATATAAAAAGAGAAACAGCATTTCATTTCCAAACACTTGATTTCACCCTAAATACCTAAATGTTACAGGAGAGCTTATATGCGTGTGTATATGAGCACCAGAGCTTGTGTGTACAGAGGAATGGCATCAGTGTATCATGGCATAATAGGGTGTGTATAGAGACTGAGCACCATTCAAGATCTAAAAATATGAAAAATATATTTCCTATCAATATGGGAAAACATAAAAGCAACTAAATTAGGCTAGCAACAAGAGAAAGTATACTATTACATTTTATACCACACTCCTGTTTCGAGACCCTTTGAAACTCATTGCCTGCTCACCTTCATCCTTCGTCATTCAATTAGAACATGTTTGGTGATTGAGAAAGCTCTTTAATAATTCAGCTAATTTATCTGTCACAGAACTGTAGGTCAGCAGATGTACTTCATGTGTACCTGACGAAACCATCAGTAAAGGGTCCAGATGTACAGCTGTCTAGCCTGCTGCGTCTGGAGCTATAACCCTGCCCATTTTGGAGACATTGATTTCCCTCCTCTCCCTAACAGCACTTGCAAGCAGTAATGCTCAAAGTCAGACTGGCTTGGATAAAGATGTAACAGCAGGAAATCTGACAATTCCCAAAACGAGAGGTCTGCTCTCAGCACCGGAACTGCTGGAGAATACAGAAGGAGGCTGGCTGTGTTGCTGCTCTGAGCTATTACACAGGGTTGGTGAGGGTTAAAAATCCAAAGATCAGAATTCTACTGATGACAGGATGATGCTACAAACCTTTCTGCACTAATTTCTCAAGTGCTGTTTGTATAGCCTGGTTATGAGAAGAACCTTGATAATTCTGTGTAGTGTATCCCCCAGACCTCTAAACATTCCTAAATGGACAAATCCTGCACTTCATCAGGGTTGCTGTCTACCTGAACAAACAAAGACACACTGAGGCAGACAGACAAGGAGGTGTGCAAGGCCAACTCAGAGAGCTTCAATTTTCCTCTTACACAGCAACACGGTTACTTATGTCATGAATCTTTGGTATTGTTTTAAAAATTTAAAACCAGAAAGCTAAAGTATAGATTTATAAATAATCTAAAAGAATTCTACTGATCACAGAATGATGCTCGAAGCTTGTGGCTCTGAGCACAGTTCACTCCACAGAAGTTATAGCCCACCTCATCTCCACTACTTTCTGAATTCCTCTGTACTTTTCAGATGAGTTAACAGTTTATTAGTTGATAACACATTTTATTTTTCTTAGACTACTGGAGATAATGCATAAGTCCAATCAACTATAAAATATGGATATTTATACACATAGTGGTGCTATAATTATTCAGAAAGCATGTGGATTAGAAGTGTAAAATGAAACCTGATTGAAATACTCAGCTATAAAAGCTTCCTATGACTTCTGATAAAAGGAAAAAAAAATCCAAAAATGCCATGGACCAATTCAGAAAGGAACACCTTTTTAGAACATCTGCCGTGGTGCAGAGTAGCTAAAGTGAGTGGCTACAATTGCTCTCTACTGAACAGGCATGGCTTCTTAGAGGGAAGTAGTTATTCTATCCTTGAGCATTCTAATTTTTACAACTCTCACACTGAAAGTCTTCACCGCAGACAGGCTCCTTCTTTCCAAGGATTTGCTTTGTTAGCTTTCATCTAATAGCAATTCTGCATCCAACACCAACTGCCGTACTGCTTTGTGTGTGGTGCAGGGTTATGCTACTGCAGGGCTCTAAAAATAGCACAGGCAAAAAATAAAGAAGTCCACAGTTGCCTGGAATAGCTTAAAAACTGAAGCTTTCAGATAAACCTCTCTGAAATTACAAGACATAACACCTGATTCCTTGCTATAAAACAGCTCCTCCTTCGTTATGTAATTTTGAAATCACCCTAGAGATTCATAGTTCTCTTTAGAACTACAGCCTATTAAAGTTATACTAAGTCTGGGGAGGAATCAGAACCCAAGCCGCATGGGCCTGCTGTGTCTGTTTACTTAATCTATTTTTATAACACTGCAGTGGCCAAATCCAACTTACCCAATACCTGCTTCAACATTCTGCACCACACTGATTCAAGAGACAGTATGTGTACGATGAGCAAAGAAAACTGTGTTTCTGATATATCAGTCTAGCTTATTCTGTTACAGTCAAGAATCACCCAGAACCCTGCTTAAATGGATTTGGGGAATTTTTCAAACACTATTTTCTTTCTTGCTTGCTTGCTTTTTTGCTTTCTTGCTTTCTTTCTTTCTCTCTCTCCCTTTCTCTCTCTCTGTCGTTCTCTCTCCTTCCTTCCTTCCTTCCTTCCTTCCTTCCTTCCTTCACTCCCTCCTTCCTTCCTTTTCAGTTAAGAAAGGCTGTCAACTACTTGTAAGCTCAGACAAAAATACCAATCCTCACTGGTTTCTTGACACAGGAAGGGTGTAGAGACAGACACATAATTGTCACAGCAACCAACCACGAAAACACAGTACAGAAAATTAACAAATGAAACCAACCCTGGCCCATGAACATGTTTCCTGTCGAAGAGCACTGTTAAGTCTAACTTTTACTGTGTGAAGCATTTCTGACAATTCCATGTACCCAAGAAAAATAGGCTCGAGAGTACTAGCAGAATAGAATTTGCCAATTAAAAAACGTTGCCATAGAAACTGAATTTAATGTATTCTAAGACAAATATGAACAGGTTATGCTATCTCTTCCACCATTTACACTTGAACATAAAACGTGAAAAAAAAAAAAAAAAAAAAAACATGATCACAGAAAAAGGTGTAGCTCCCCGAGGGAGCATCAAACACATTCTCTTATTCATAGGAAAACAACCAAAAAATGAGCAATGTACTGTTCCTTGCATTTCTTGGAGGTTAATCAACTAATATACCACTGCAGTGTGTGGTATGATATTTTCCCATGAAATTGAGCTCTTTTCTTCCAAAGCACTTTATAAAAGTGTCCAGAGAGTAGTCCTTTAGACCCACCCCGCCTCCAGGGAAAGATCACTACAGAGTATTCTTTGACATTCTAAACATTCTAAATACCACATGTTAAAAATATTTTGAGTGTGTCACTCTATGTTCCTGACTGATGACTCAAGGCATTAACAACATAGAACAGGCCAGATGACCATGGCCAGCCCCAGGATGGGATATGGTGGACTACTCTGTCTTTTTTATTACTATTTTACTAGCACAGACCATGACAAAAAATGCTAGACAGAGACATGGCGCATAGTCACTGGGTAGTGAACAACACTGAGAGGGATGGACATGCTAACTTGCTTGATTTAACTCATGCATGTGGAATTCAGACCACACTATTACACACCACCTCAAAAAACAACTGGAAATTGTCAACAGCTTTATAAGTATAAGGCTTGAAACTCTTCATGATATGCCTGTATCCCAGAACACATGCAATTCTCTGTACAGCAACATAAACCAAAGAGCTGTCTGTAAACAGGAGGACTGTAAACAAGCTTAGTGTAAACAAGCTTGGAGGCGTTGCTTGGCTGTCTGTTCCAAGGCAGCAGCTCTTCCAGAGAGATGAGAAACCTCTGTTGATCTGATAACAATGGATCCTTCAGAGGAGCTCAGCTAGTGCAACACAATGTATCCCCTACTCATGAAACAGTAATTCTCTGTGGGCAAACTTTACAGATTTCTTCTATTTTCAGAATAATATCTGGCTCTGCACAGGACTTACTAACAGTTCTGAAGCAAACGTTTATATGTGGTGTCACTCCTAAGACATAAGACATGTGGCATTAGATAAGATGGCAGACCCTTAACACCTTTTAACCACAGCTGTGTCTTCACAAGGGACTTGGTGTACTTATAAGAATCCCAGGTATCAGTTGGGACTAAATTCTACCCCGTTTTACAATCTGTTGGTAATCAGGGCTCACTGATATCAAGAGCAGAGACAAGAATCTGCATGGGTAACTGAGGAGCTATGGGGAACAGTGCAGACATTGGTGCCAAATCTGAAGGCTGCTAGGGCTACCTTCTAGGAACCTTTGCTTCTTTTGTCCAGGACAACCACCAAGCAGCTCTAGGCTGTGAGTCAGTATATCCTTGCCATCTAACTGAGAAGCAGTCTTCTAGAATGAGGCAACTAAGACTTGTGAAGACACCTTGTAAGTATGGAATGATCTTTGAGGGAAAGTCCTGTTTCCTTGTCTAGAACACACAAACCAGCAATAAAGTGGAACTGGACACAAGGCTAAAAGATAAGGAAAGCTGACTTTAAGAGATAAGGAAACACCAGGGGAAGAATAGCCCTTGCTCGAACACTGATACAGCAAGGTTAAATATCAGAACAGACGCGGCCTGTGAGCTTCCTGCCATGGAAGACAAAGTGCAACACATGGGAAGCACCGTAAAGTTAAAATGAGCCTCATCCAAGTTAGATTTTTAACATTTCCTTTTCTTTTCCATACTTCAGATTACTTGAAGATCTAGAGGCAGAGAAACACTAGCTCCATTTTTTTCTCTCATTATTCTACCCAGCACAATGTGCTTTCTCTAGCTTTTGTCCCCTTTGATGCTACATGACATGACAACAAACAAGCAACAACTACTGGATGTACAATATATGGTTTTGTATAGTTTATTAGGATTTTGGCAAAGAAAAAAGTTTCCTTTGGTTTTATAAGTTCTTGAACATATTTAACTTAGCACTGGATCAGACAAGTGGAAAGCTAGCTTCCTCTCCTCTCCCACCATTTGTCTGATAGCAGAGAGAGAAAATGGAAGGAGGCCCTGATTGCCAAGTAGGGTGAAACATGAAGGACTCGGTGCACAGGCTTGCTGACTATCACTTCTGCTCACTAAACATGCCTAAATATACTTTCCTTGTAGAAAGTAAGGTAGGGCTAAGTTACACTAACTACTTCGTTAATTAAAGTGGTCAATTAACAAATATACTACGTAAGTCCCTAGAAACCCTGCTTCCTGTACTGAAGCAGATTAGGATGTCAAAAGAACAGAGACTGATTCAACAACTTCTTGACAAGAGATAACAAAACTTTTCACCCATCTTGTGAAAGGAACCCTGGGCTTTACCGTAATCCGTACCTTAAGTGCACGGATCCCCATAAAACAGAGAGGTCCCTGACCTGCTCCATCCGAGGTAACAGCAACTGCTCCAAAGACACATGGACTGCTCTCAATCCAAGCTTCTTACAAACAAATTGGGATGTAGCTGGAATTTAGACCTCCCATTTATATAATACAAATGGGCTTCAAAGACTCTATTTTTTGGAACAGATACACACTTTGCCATTAGAATTTTTCAAAAACAAGCGAAGTTAACGTGATGCAAGCAACCCTCAATTTTGACTACAGTATAGCCTCTAAAATTAAAGTCTAAGAACTTGCTATTAGAAGCCGAGCCAAACACACATACAAAATTTACTTGGGAATGTACGCATAAATAGTTGGTTTATCCAGTATTTCGACATAACGATAAATTAAGGCATACCAGTATTTTACAGGGGAAAAATAGTAAGTTGAGACTTACACAATGTTCCATACACATGAATAAAAATAACTAAGAGGAGACTTAAAACAGAAAAATGTGTGAAACTTGAACTAAAACATATCATGTGAAAATGCGGTAACACCCAGAAAAAAAGACTTGATATAATCCATAAAGATATTTAAATCTGACTTATTCAAGTTCCCAGTGCCCTGGGTGAGGAGCAAAGAGGCAAAGCACCAAATCTCTCTCAGCCCCTCCTTAGGGGCTTACACTTGGTCATCAATGATTATCTGGACAGTTCACCAACCAGAGTCACCATTCTTCAGTGCCTAGTTGCAGTAATTATTAAATGTAAATGCCATTTAAAAAATCCATGTCCTAATAAATTTAATAATGGTAATTCTAAGCAATTTGAAAAGCTTTCAGGAAAACAAACAACACCTTGCCAAAAATATAAACTAAAATCAAAACAACAGTTTGAAAAAAAATGGCTTTAAGTTTGGAACTACTCAGAAAAGTTGCTGTGTCTGCATAGGAAACATCTATTGCAAGACACATGCTACAGTAAGTAATTGCTCACTATAAATGTTCACTGCCTAGCTGAAACCCTGTAGGAATAGATGCTCTGGCAACAGAGAGCTAACTATAGTAACTGCTGCTTCAGTTCCCATTGTTACTGTTCTATATTCTTCCACAGAATGATCAAAAGCTATCCAGAATGTAAGCATCACTTTATATCTCAAGCTTTTATACTTAATTTGCATTGTTTTCAACTTAATTTGAAATTATTCATTACATGTTAAACAAGCAGCATAAACATTTTACAATTAGAAATGTAAGTGCTAAGAGTGTTCATTCTGTTGTACGTGTATTATAACTCCTAGTAACGGCATGTCAAGAAGAACTTCCGGCTACTACTGGAACTGTTATAAAAAAATCATGGGAAGGATTTAAAGAAATTCTTTTCCATAGCAAACAAACAAACAAGCAAACAAAATAACAAATAAAAACCAAAGACATAAACACAACTGAGGAATCTTAAAAGTGACTGTCTAGTTATTACATAAAAGTCAAGTATATACTACTGAACATGTAAGTGAATTCAGAATAGTACTAGCAATGCAGACAGGTTGTAGTATGCTGTGGTCAAATATAAATTTAACTATCAAAAAAAGTGATGCCTTAGAATTGGAAGAACAGTATATTGATATACTATATACACTATATATATAACACAGCATCATTTTGATAGATAAAACACAGATGAGATATTCTTGTGATTTGCTTTTGTGCCTATCTTTGACAACTGTACATTTTATGCAATAACCAGCTGATTAATATGACAGATCTGATCACAGAAACATTTAGGGTGTGCAAATGCTAGACAAATCTAAAGGAGGAAATGCCAAGGATTTAGAGTCATGCATTTGATCTCCAAATACAAAGATGTGTGCTACAACACAGGTTTCCAATTTATCAACAACTTGTTTTGGGACAGATACTTACCACATATATTTACAATCACAGAACGTGCTGAGCATGGCTTTGCATGCTGCACACACATTAGCTCACTGAAGACTTTACAGTTCTCAGGGGGCATAATTTCTATCCACAAATAACAGAGCCAAAAGGAAGGCAGACTTCAATTGAAAACAAACTAAATTGCCAATGCTCTATGGCTATGTGGACATAGCAAGGCTGAACTGGACTCTATCACCACTCCATGGGTCCCAGATACTAATTCTCTGTGTTATCCCTAGTACAAGTCTCTGTGTCCCATACAGAAAACAAGGAGTAGTTTAAATCGGCCCTGTCTCAACGGTGCACATAAGCACAAAAGGCCAGGCTAATCCGGTGAAACGCACATTATACCAGAGCACAATTTTATATATAAGGTATAATAGCCTATAAATAATGAACACCTTTTTGAAAAACAGTTATATTCTTTATTAATTGCTTCTAACTACTTTGATGTTTCAATGACTTGGGATAGCTTCACTTCTAAGGTGTCATGACCCCTACTACTGGGAACTTGAGTTTTATTTTAAAGAACAGGAACTAAGCATGCAAATCACCAACCACAAATCCTGCTTTGAATCACACTGTAAGGACAGAGGAAGAAACAGAGAAGGGGAAGAGGAAACAAGAAGTGAGAAGAGGGTATATATAAAGAGATGGGGTGCAAACTCCAGGCACAAAAACCAGAGTTCCCTAAGACAATACAGGAGCACCCCTCAGACCATCTGCCAGCAGCAGGTGGGTGTGGCCTTGTGACTTGTAGCCTCTGGATCCTTACAGGGGCTTTTATTCCTAAAAACACAGGACTAGATAACAAAACATCCTTTTATATTCCAAAGAGTTTGGCTCCCCTTTAAGCGAGATCAAATATAGGACAGAGGATTGTCTAAGTAACTATCTCACAATTGGAGCGGCTCCAGCTGCTATGAGTCAGCAAGTGAGTCCAGTGTAAACATCTCCGTTTGCTTCTGAAGCAGATTTAGCTATCAGGTGTCCAGAAAAAGTATAATTAGCACTTATAATGAAAATGGTAATTTACAGCAGCTTAACTACATATACACAATGATATCACTGTATTAGGCGAAAGATAAGCACCATAGAGATAAAATACAATTTAATTTATCTCAATACAAAATGTGGAAGTATTTTTCCCAGATATCAGAGTCAAATACCTAAGTTTTGTATATACCCGAAAAATTTAATAGAAAGTAATCTTCCTCAGGAAAACCTTATGTTTAAAATCTTGAGATTTTCTAAAGCCATGGAAAATACATGTGGCAAAAACTGCGTCTAAATATTTCTCTTTAAGAAATATAATAGTATTAACCAGCTGGATAATACTTTTAGGAGTGGAAAATATATGGAAATTCACTCAATCTCCATTATGGTAATTGTTTATTTTTATGAGTTAATTACTCAGGATGTTGCAAATATTTGTATGCATAATTCAGTGGGTAATCAGCGGTGCTTTTCTGGTCTGACTGATGATCTACTGACTGCAGCACATTATGATTTCAGGGAATTCACGTCAGCCCTCTGCACTCTATTGTGCAGATATTATACGCTGGTTGACAAGAGGAGTCTTTTAGTATTAATGCTTTATACAAGGAAGACATAATACTACAGAGTACCAAGAGCAGTTCTTAAAGGAGGCTTCAGAACCCCACAACCTTGCAGTGCACATGTCTTCATCTTAGAAGTGCTCTTATTTTTTTATCTCACAATGCATGCCACTTGTCTTGGTTCACCGACAAAACAATTGCTCTGACATTCCAGTCCCTATTCTGAGAAGGGAGCTGTGGGCAGGAGGTAGGCATATGGCCCTATCCACCTATTAAAGGCATAAGCATGTTAAGTTCTTCTCTAACTGCTTTTGCATGCTCAGGTCCACACTGAAAACTTTTACCTGGTTAGTAAAATTTCCCTATTTTATTCATGAGTTTCGAATCCATTTCACTTCCCTGAGAATCACAATGCGCCCATTTTCCAGTCTACTTCCTTCAGTTCCATCTTGATACTCTAGTTTGGGTTGTCTGGCACAGAAAGAAAATGCCAGGACATGTCAGACATGCTATGGGATGAAGCTATAGCAGTGATTTGCCACAGTGCTGATGGACGACTGTGGAGCTAAGGGAGATGCTGGAGGCTGACACTGACTGCAGGAAGGATGTTGATGGTTCTGCTGAGGAGGCTCTGGGCATTTTGTCTGCATTGGATCACTGCCAGTGACCATTATTGAAAAGAAAAAAAAAAAAAAAAGACGAAAATGAAAAAAATTCCCTTCGTCATCCAAATCACCTCACAAAGTGAGGTCTTTCACTGCAATTTTAAAAATACAACCTGCAATGCCAAACAGCAATTCAAAATAGAAATGAGAGTGTATATGGTCTTCAGGTATTAAATTTTAAATTATAATTTATAGTTATTTTAAATGAAATGTTTCTAAATAAAAAAGATAAAGGAGATGTTCACTCCGACAAAGTCTATGTGTGAAGGACAAAGTGACAACATTTACACTAGAAATGACTCAGCACTTAGCATGAGCTTCAACAGGCTACTGCTGAACCAAAAGAAGAAGGCATAGAAAAGTCCTGAGTCCAAAGAGAGGAAAAGCTGTCCACACTGGTTTATGGTCATTTGAAATATTCACTGAGTCTTAATTTTAACATTACTTTTTTTTTTTTTTTTAACTTGGAAACCCATTTTTAGAATGGAAACATAAGTTTTCTTTCCCCTGGAAAAATCAACATTTTCCCTAAGTTAATCAAATCACTTAGCAGACCACATATAAACAGTGTCTAACACACTTTTACTTTGGAATTACAGCTTTGGTCATCTTGAGTAAGTATATAATACATCTTTAATTCCATCTCTGAATACTGTATCAATTTATTCTCTTTACCACATAAAATAGTCTAATATTTGGCAAACTATTCCTTCCCAACAGTGGTCTATTACAGCATCAGTAATGAGCTGGGCAAATGAAGGCAATGTAAAGAAGTGGCCGTCTTTATTCACCATTCAAAATAACTGACAGCAGGAAGCAATTAGTCTGATGCCTCTCATTTTCTTAGTGAATAAACAATAACAAAAGATGTCTATGACATTCAAGGCTCAGCTTCCTAATTGGCTGCACTATTCGCTTCTCTGGTGTGCCTATGTATTTAAACTGCACTCTGTATCTGTTATAATGTAGACAACCCCCATCATCAAACTGATTCATTTCCAGAATTTAACAATGAATAAAAATGTCTTTATTCATTCTCCAACAGACCACTTAAAAATAAGTGAGGCATGCGTTTAATTCAGGTATGGAAGTGTATCTGCCTTCTTATTAGGTGGCAAGGCTACTGCACTATAATCTGAAGAACTAAGCAAGATGACACACATAGCAAAATAAAAAGGGGGTTAAAATTGAGTAAAATTAAGTGGTATAAAGACCAACTTGTAAAACCCACTCAGTGAAAGCTGGTCTACCTGCTCTGAAAGCCATTGAAATCAGAGACATACTGTCTTGGAACCAGACACATCTGACGGTAATTAAACTTAAGGTTAGAATGTTGTAACTCTGGAATCAAATGGCAGGAGGGACTCTGGCTGGGACTGCTATGATTACCAGCCTATTTAGCATTTTTGTTTGTTTATTTGTTTTTGTTTATCGAGATAGGATTTCTCTGTGTAGCCCTGGTTGTCCTGAAACTATGTAAACCAGGCTGGCCTCGAACTCAGATCCACCTGCCTCTTAGCTTCACTGTAATCACTGAAGTTATGTTCTCTCTCTCTCTCTCCCTCTCTCTCTCCCTCCCTCCCCCCCTCTGTGTGTGTGTGTGTGTGTGTGTGATGACTCTTAAGACTTAATGAAAGATTTGTATTAGTATGAGACAACTATCTCAGTTTGTTGATCAAGAATTGAAGGCTTGTGTAGTTTTGCCAATTTTTACATGTTTGTTGTCACATAGACTGGTTTTATGCCTTTGAAAGTTTCCATTCTGAATTCAATACTACTTACAAACACACACACACACAATGTCATTCAGGTTGATCAAAAATCTGATTAATAAAGTGACTTATGAATATATTGAAAACTTTAAGCCATTATAAGCTTTCAAAAGATGAAGTGCTAATGTATAATTGACATTTATACATTATGTATACATGAATGTACAATGATAGTGTTTTTCCACCAAGTTTGGAAGAAATCTTAGTCATGTATACATTCACCGAAGTATTTGTGAATCAAATGATACGTAATACGCTGTTGTCACGCTGACTCAAAATGCAATGAAGAGCTACTGAAAACTCTTGAACCTAGATACAGAGTACTGTGGCAGTTACTAGTTTATATTTTTGCATAAGTTTCAGTATATTAATACAAAAAGTCAAAAAATTAAAAACTGTAACGAAATAAAAAGAAAATATGCTTAATAGACACACACAGTTAAAATATCAGAATGCCATTCCTACCGATGTCACAGCTATATTACTTGTCCACAATCAGGTTTTAAGATGAAAAGTAAAGTTAGGAAAAGGTTTCTCCTTCCCATTTTCAGAAGTCATAGTTTTTGAAAAACAAAAGAACATAAAAACAAGAAAACTTCACTGAGGATGTGCCAAGTTACCATGGATACATGGTTCAGTTACTTCTCTGTCAGAAAAGATAAACTCGATTTAAAGGCTCATATATGCAATGTGAGGTATCAAAATTTGGAAATGAAAGGGCCTAAACATTCCTGAATCAAGAGAGTGACAGCACCAAGCCATTCTGTCCTTAGGTGTTGAATGCAAAACCCGCGGAGAGTTAGCTGTGGGGCTCGTTACTGACACCTGATGGGAGCAGTTAAGTCACCTAGCAGCTTCTCGATCAAGGCATAAAATGGATGACACGTGGTAAAACAAAAGCAGGAGCCATTGTCTATAAAAATTATCAGAAGCTCCCCTCCACACACACACACACACACAGCTCCCAGTTATTACAGCCCACAAAAGGAAGGACAAAGGACTGGAAACTGGACTCCTTTCCCTGCTAGGACAGGCTTGCTCTCTATTCTTCTGCAGCCCATCACTGGGTCTGACTCACCCTCTGACCTCTCAGGTCAAAGGATTTTCGCCCAAACCCAGTGCAGTCAGTTTAAAAACATGTTGTGCAGAGCTATGTTCAAAGGACTGAGTTCAGTAAACAAGCTTACGGGAAAAGTATTCAAACCAAATGTCTTAAGTATGTGTGCGTTCAGATCGTCAAATCAAATGTCCTTTAAGCATCCTCAGCTGGGAGGGACACTCGAGTCTCCAGCAGCTGGGATGGCAGGTTTGTCACAGCTTCCTCCTGTGTTCTGACATGGGTGGGTTTCTGCTACCCAGCTTCTAAGGAGCCTCTCCTTCCAAATCTCCCTTCACTCCACCTGTAAAACTGCAGGGATATAACAGCTGTCACGAAGGCTGTACAGTGCCCTTGCAAGGGATCTCTGAGATAATAAAGACATAAAGTTCTCCTAAGGCACACTAGAGCTGCATTGTGTGTATTGTTATTGTGTGCCTTGTATTACAGAATCTTACATCATCATCACGATCATCATCACCATCATCATCATCATCATCAATAGACGTAGGCAATGCTAAGCCAGAATACTACAATGGAGGCTATACTCCTCACACAAATTCTTAACATTCCTAATTCTGAGAGTTTTTAACACAGTTTCTCATGTTGTGGTAACCACCTCCCCTCAACCATAAAATGATTTCATTGCCACTTAACTGTAATTTTGCTTCTCTTCTGTTGTAATGTAAATATCTAATATGCAGGACCCAGAGGAGTCACCCCATACCAGGTTGAGAAGCGCTGACTTAGATGGAGAAGGAAAAGGAAGGAGGAATTCAGTTTGGAGAATTATACATGGAAAATAAAGAAATATTAAAACTATATCATGTGATAAATAAAACTACTTGTCTTATACCCATTTTAGAAAAATTAGGTGTGTGATAAATTTATCACATGTTTAAACTGGTTCAGAAACAAAAGGGCAAATACTGACATTTTCTTATCACAAGAACCAGAGTAGGCCATCCTTGAGTGATCATCAAATAATGAGTACTGCTGGGTCTGGTGTGACTCAGTGTTAGAGTGCTGCCTGGTGTGCTTGGGCCTAGAGTTTGGTTCAAAGTGGGGCCTAGACAGGAAGAAGGAAGAGAGAAGAAGGGGAAGAAGAGATAAAGGATGTAAAAGGGCTTAACATTTGGCTAGAGTAAAAAGTAGCAAAATTACAGTTAAGAGGTAGCAATGGAATGATTTTCTGGTTGAGAGTCAGGACTACATAGGAACTGGGTTAAAGAGTTACAGCATTAGGAAGGCTCCGAAGCACTGATCTAAGAGGTCTTCTGGATCCAGGAGTTTAATAAGTCAACACTTTAGAATAAAGAATGGGCTCTGAGTATGCAAGGTCTGCATAAAAACTTCAATTCATGTCCCCCGATGCTATCTGCAGATCCGATTGGTCCTATTAATAATTTTCAAAATATAGGCAAAAATATTGTTTTAAATAAAACTGCAATTTTAAAAGAAATGTCTGATCCCAGTATGGCACACCTGAGTGGCCAGGACTATTTCTTGACCTCGCTCTTACTGGTTTCTGCTGCTGTTCTGTGAACATGTAGAGCTGTTACAGAGTATCACATTCTTAATTTGGTTTCCAGCAAGATACTTTAATTTTAAAACTGTTAAAAACTTCATAACAATCCGGGCGTGGTGGCTCAGGCCTTTAATCCCAGCACTCGGGAGGCAGAGACAGGCGGATTTCTGAGTTCGAGGCCAGCCTGGTCTACAAAGTGAGTTCCAGGACAGCCAGGGCTACACAGAGAAACCCTTTCTCAAAAAAAAAAAAAAAAAAAAAAAAAAAAAAAAAAAACTTCATAACATTTATTAGACAATGTCATCTGCTCACAAGTACACATACACGAACAACACACATCCACACATGCATAAACACACATATCCACAGAGACATGCACATGTGCACACACACACAATGATAAAAGCAACACAATGAAATTAACAAATGCAGTAAGCCCACAGGAAGGTAACTAACCTACTTTCTTCTTATTTTTTTTAATTAAGTGCCTAGCTTTTAATCAAGGCCATCTTTACATGTTTGGTTTCACAGCTGGAGGTTTGAGGAAACTACTCCTGGCATATTGACATGCAGTGGGAAGAGGCCACCCAGGGATGCTGCCAAGCACTCTACAAAGCAAGAAATGGACCTTGGACAAATGCTCATTATGAATACAACACTGACAGAGCTGAGACGGAGAAACCCAGGGCAATGCTATGTCCCTGCGAAATGCAGTAACTGTAAACTGTTCATTATGCCTTCTTACTGTAGCTGTGAAACTAACTTTGTGGGGTTTTTGTTGTTGTTGTTGTTGTTGTTTTACTCTCTGAGAATAAACATTACCATATGCACCCACAGTCCCCATTTATTCCCTCCCATTCTTTCCATATCCTCTCAGCTGCTCATTACCCCTCTCTCCAAGTTCATGCTTTCTTATTAAAAACAAAACAAAACAACAGAAAATTAACAACAACACCCACTATTTCCATCTAATTAGTATGGCCAATATGTGCATGGTGGAGGTCATGTGCTGGAAAACTGGAGACCCAGCAGAGGCCACAGGCTCAATGAAGAATGTCTTGCCCTCCTGCAGCAGCTATCAGTTACCAACAGCTCCTCAGGAATGGGTAAAAAGGCATAAGTTGTTAAAATAACGGAACTAGGTAATATCAGCGTTGGCTGCTACTAAACAGGCTTAATCTTCTAGAATTAAAAACGGCAAGATCAGCCCTTTGCTCGGTGTTTTGAGGGTAAGGTTGTGGAAATACAGATCTGCTCTACATCACCCTTAGGCTCAGTCAGGGCCGCTTTATACACTTAGGCTGAGCGTGGGAGATCTCTGCCACACCACCTGCCAAGCTGCAGCTTTTCCTTGTCTGAAGACAGCTCCCCAGCAAATGCTGCTCTGCATAAAGCTTCCCTGGCTCCTTAGGATATTCTGTATGTTTCATGCTTCTTTGGCTTGAAATATAATGGTGTTTTCCTTATCTGCTTAGTTCATTCCTCCTTACTACAAATGGCTGTCTGAAACAGGGAGGGACAAATCTTGTCTCCCTTTCTATAGTACCCCTGGATCTCCCATAAGTAAATATCCACTCTGCTCTTGGACACAGATTATGCTCTTAAGAGTCAAGGACTCTTAGCAGCACATAAAGAGCCTGTTACAACGTCAATGATAAAGGTTGGCGACTGAAGAAAGGAAATCAGTGAATGGATGAATGACAGAGAAGGACATATGGGCTCCTCTAACTGCATTCAAAGGTAACACAGTGTTGTCTCTGTCTCCGCTGCCCCCCCCCCCTTCTTGTAGTCAGGCTGTTTACTTCACAGCTTAGCGTCAGGACCTGATAATTATAGCTCTAATTGTTTGACAAATAAATGAATCAAGAGGAAACCTTCAAAAGTTGTGAAGTATAACTAAGTCAAACATAGCAGCATCTGGGTAAAGTTAACTAACAAAAGGAATGGGTGTGTATTGCTTTGTTCTTTCAAAGACACACACACACACACACACACACACACACACACACACACGCAAATTATCAAAATGTGGCTGGTGAGCTGTGTCAACTGGAGGGTGCTTGGTGCCAAGCCTTGCAAACTGAGTTCAAGCCTACACAGTGAAAAAAGAGAAATGACTCTTGCAATCTGTCCTCTAATCTCACATGCAGGGCATGGCATTAACACACCACACACATATACCTACACATAATACACATACACACTAAAGTAAAAAAAAATTAGTGGCAAAATGTTAACAATTAGTAAACTTACTTGAATGCCATACACACACACACACACACACACACACACACACACACACATCATTTCTGAACAGGTTTAAAATGTTCCAAGGTAACATTTAGGAAAAAATAGGCAGTAGTTAAAATCATAAATGAGAAAATGAAGGATTAACAGAACACAGTGGGAAGGAAGCACATGGAGAAACCACATACAGAAGAGGATTCCCTAATGAGGTCTGGGAGACAGAAGCACCTAATTAGAGGAGCCTCACAAAGACTGGGTTCTGAGATGAACCTAGGAAAAGAGCTATTCTCTGAAGTTTCTATTAAGAAATCTGTCTAAATGCAGAAATGGCAGTTAGGTACTAGAGGCCAGGGAGGGTTTACTCAGTGTCTAGACTCTCCTCAAGCTTTTAAAATCATGGTCAGTAACTGAGAAACTTTCCATTGGAACACAGTGATCACAGCCAATAACACAGAGGTTCTCAACCTGTGAATCGTGACCCCTTTAGTATCCAAACAACACTTTCACAAGGGTCTCATGTCAGACATCGTACATACCTGATAGTTACATGACAATTCCAAACAGCAGCAAAATCAGAGTAATGAAATAATTTTATGTCTGGAGGTCACAACAACATAAAAACTGTACCAAAAGATCCCAGCGTTAGGAAGGTTGAGAACCACTGCAGCAATGCCTTTGAAAGTACCTAAAGCCACACCTTAGCTCCAATATCCTCCTAGGATGTTTGTCCTTCCTGCAGTATGCTAGGTCCAGTCCACAGGGCTCCATAGCTTACTAGGCACCCCTGCTCAACTCCAGGTCCAGTCCCTTCCCTATGGAAGTAGTATGAAATCAGTAACAATGTGAGCCATTCACTCAGCAGTAATCAGCTGACTGGACAAAGCACTGTTCTCTCCCCTCCAAGAGGAAAATGCTAAGCAATGTACCACTGCATCTATCCCCACACAGCAATCATGAACGGAAGTGACAACTAGTGACAAAAGTAAAACTGACTGAAAAATGTGAAAAAGTTACATTGTATTTATTTATTTATCGAAATTTACTTGAACCATCTTTGGCAAGGAAAAAGGTTTGGATGCCTCTTGACATTTGCAATGTAATTTGTCCTGCCCAAGTGACTACGTCAAAATATATATAGTTTCTGTAAGGTCAGCAAAGACTGGAAAGCAAACCCCCTTTCTTGCTTATACATGTAGTTTCGGGCAAATGACAGAACAGGTGTAGCAGCTTAAGCTGTCTTAGTTCGGGTATATGAAATTTTAATCTCCAGGGTGATTTTAGTCATTGTTTATGAGAGTAAGTCTAGCTTTTCAATGAGTCACGTTGTTTTCTTTTCAAAGGAAATTAGTCAAATACACTAATTAGTGTGATTTTAGCAAATGGCACTTCTATAATTTTATTAGTTTTCAAAAACCCAGATCCTTTGATAGAAAAGACATAGTTGTGGGTTTTTTTATTCATTCTATAACCAGAAAGGAATTTAAAAATGTTTAATCATTATGAATCAAAGGAAAAGTCGTTAGCACTCCTACGACCACTCAATTAGTTCTCACCTTAAAAAGAATAATTATCAGGACCTGAGCTCCTGCCTTTACTCCCACCTCTGTTTTCTGCCCCACAGATCCCTCAGTCCTCAGGTTTCACACTTCAATGTGACTTTCCCCCTCTCTCTGCTTGGCTAAATAGTAACACCAGATCTCCAACCTATTTCCAACTCTGTGCAGCTAGGATACAATCATCTTTTCTCCTCTCACTGAAGCTTAAATCTCCTTAGGCAGGCACTTTACTCCCTCATTCAGTGGTCTCCAGCCATAGTTCTATGGGAACAGCTGCTGGAGGAAGGGAAGGGGAGGTGAGAAAACTGGATGACCTACCACTAAGCTTCCATTCCTTCGACACTGTTGTCTACATGCCATTCCTCCTGTTATACCTCCACACTTTCTTCCTGTTATAGACCCCACACACACATATACACATACTCCTAGAACTTCAATCGTAAGTGAAACCATCACAGTGCCTTCCCACACAACCGTCTGGCTGAACTTCTTGCTCGTGAGAACCTCTTAGGAGTGAGAATGTAGTACTGAGAAAGCTGAAACTGTTTGGTGACACCACACACTATTATTTTCTTTTCTATATATGTCACAACAGTCATTGAAAGTAATTAAGGCAGATGCTACTTTATTTTAGAGGTAAGTAAACCGGCTCCAAGATGTGAAGTGGCTAATCAAGGAAGCTATAATTAATGAATAGGGGTGGACTTGGCTATAATCATGGACTTCTAAAAATTGGTCGCAAATAGCATCCCCGACAATAGCTACCGTTACTCCAGATCCTAATGGGCCTCGCCTTGGGGCTCACTATAATCACATCTACTAGCAGTATAGAAGGATAGCAAAGCAAGGTTTGTAATTTAGGACGGAATGATATTTAGAAAATAAGTACGGTGGGCTGAGGCTCATGGAATAAATGCTGAATTGATCCTAGACCTCTGACCTCCATACAGAAACAGGCACAAGATGCCATTTTGTCTCTTGGGCAGTGGAGCAGACACACACACACACACACACACACACACACACACACCTCTTTTTTTGTCCCTTTATACTGTCACTTGTATCCCATTGCTTCAATCAAGAAAATTCTGTTGCAAAAAAAAAAAGGTATTTGCTTTATAATTTTAAAGAATAGGGAAAACCCAAATATACAAATAAGCCATGGAAAGGTCTTATATTGCTGTCATTAATCTCTATGATCCACAAACTTAAATATGTAATGTTTTAACACAGAGCACAGCCACCTCTGCAATACAGCCCTAAGAACAAGAAGTTGAACACATTGACTATTACAGTCTCACACAGGACAGACCGCAAGAGAGCATGCTCAGCTGGCCTCTGATTATGCTTGCATCAGTAATCTTGTCTCCATCTCCCATCCTCCACTAGTTCCTATCTAGACAGCAATACATTGACCTCCTCCACTCAAACTGAGGAACGGCCTCTCTGCTTTTCCTGTTCGTTCCAAACAGAGTATGGCCTCAAGCTCTAACTCACTGCCTCTCACCCTTCCAAATGCTGTGACTCTTTAATTGAGTTCCTCATGCTGTGGTGCCCACCTACCATAAAATTATTTTCGTTGCTACTTCGTATCTGTAATATCCCTACTGTTATGAATAGTAATGTAAGTATCTGTGTTTTCCCATGGTCTTTGAGGGTCAGAAACCACAGGTTGAGAACCACTGTTCAAACTGATACAGTACATACTGTTGGGGGAATTTGCAAGGTAAACCCTGAATTTTGTTACATTTCAATTTTCAAATTGCTACTAGCCCAAAATGCTAGAATCTATACACTCTGCAGTGCTTAACATGTCAAAATTATGACAAGAATTCAATAAATTTCCAGAGAATTAATATTTCTTACTTGAGTTGGCCACATAGCATTTGCTTCATAACATCCCCTTGCAATCATGTACCCCTTTAATGAAAACTGGAAAAGAGGAGAAACCAAATGCAGTGCCGATATCAAGTTCTTGGCATTTCCTCTATATCTCTGCATGCAAAACACATCCTCTCCCAGTCAGTCTCTGCTGCATTAAGTTGGCACAGGATAATTCTAGCTCAGACAACCTAAGGAGAAATGGGGGCTTCACTTCTGAGCAGAGATAAATAGAAGCCACTGTTCTTCTCCCAACTCTGTCAAGGCCTCAGCCATTCTCAACATTGCATGTTCCATGGACGTATGACACATTCAGATCTAGGAGGCCCCTGACAATGGAGTGCACACCTGACAGCTCAAAGACATGCACTGTTTGGAGTCAAGCGCTGATGTTAGGATGAGACCTGCTCACTGACTACAGCTTGCTGTATCTGACACTCTTAACAGGAAACATTTCTATCTGACATTCACAGGTGAAGTCTGTGCTTGACTATAAGGCTTACATTTCCACTTTGTTGTAAGTTGTCACTCATAAAGCTGACTTACACAGACTTACTGACATAGCCCAAAACATTTCTGCCCATGTGTATCCCAAAGAACCATAAAATATATTTTAATGTCAGCACTAAGCAGCTATTCCAGAATAAGGAACTTCCCGCACCACACAGTGTCAGTCCGACCTGCATCTCAGGTAAGTACTTATACTAGGAACCAATGTGGGATGATGTGATGTGGAAACATCGATCAGGTCCGAGCAACGGAGCAGCAGAGGCTCTCAGAGGAGCTGACTGTGATGCAGGTCCTCATTCAGAAAAGGTTTTATGAAGAGATAAAAGAGAATGTGGAAGCAGGAATGTAAGAGAAACACCTTTTAACACTCCAGGGAGGCAGGAGAACAGTCAAGAGAGTGGTTGAAAGACTGAGAGAGGTAAGCCAGGGCAAAGATGTGTTTTACTTTATAAAATGTCTCACTGCCCAGGGCAGGAAAGGCTTTTGTTCTTCTGACCTCTCAGGGGCATCTGAAAGGAATTAAATTTGTACAGTGACAGGACACTGAAGATCAATCAGTATTTTAAGTGATTAAAATCAGTAGCAACACGTGCACCTAGAGGAGTATGTGAATATAGTCAGCTTTCTTTACTCATACTAACTATTTTGTCTTCTCTTTCGATCTTTCCTCCTTTACTACTTTGAAGAGAAATAGAGCAAAGGGTTTGCAAGAAAATAAAATCAAGTGTCTAAATTTAAAAACCCATAATTTACATAATTTAGAAATTACAATAGTGATACTTTTCACTTTAAATATAATGTTGAATCCAAAAAAAGTGAAAATAGTAGAGTCTATGCCTAGAAACTTTTTCCTAAATTAAACAAACAAACAAACAAACAAGAAACGTATCAGTAGAGATGAAGGAGAAGCTCAGAGTAATGCTAGAGGGTATCAAACACAGACTTCTAAAGCTCAAAATGGGGTCCACTATATAACAATAATGACCTGTCAGGAGGCTTTTCCATATGGAAGGGCAGTGAAGATGCTTTGCGTGCTGCACCACCTATATATTTCTTAAATATAATTTCAAATACCATTTTATGTAGCCCTGAACTACATTTGGTACAACTGTCATCTATAATAATGTGTGTGAAGGCAAAGCATGCTAAAATACCAGCAGTGTGCCTTTAAGCCCACCATCTTAGTCTCCTCTTCTGTGTTATACACATAAGAGTATAATGTTAAATATTACTATAACATAAATATATAAATAAACATTAACAAAGGAGTTCTTAAGATTTCAGAACTATAGCTCAATTGTGAAACTAAATTATAAAGAAATGTTCACAAGTTTTTAATTCTTGGGGAAAAAAAAATTACAGCAAGCACAACTTTAAGTTTTTAACTTTCGCCACAGGGTAGCCTAACATATAAATTTAACTATTCTAGTGAAGGTCTGTGACTTCCTGAGTGCAGACTGAAGACAATGACAATAAATGTCTGATATAATAATCTGCCTTAGTCACTAGGGATTAAGGATTGTTTTGGAAAGTGTTAAGAAGTTTTACTTAGGTAAGTAGCCTCGAAGCCTTACATTGTGGTTGTGGAACAGCCCTGCAAGGCTCATCTCCTGGTAGTCAACTCTCACTAATGGTGTCTGAACTTCATTAGAACCCATGAATGGAGAGGTTCAGCCAGTGTGTCTATGGACAGGTCAGGCCCTCTGTCTCACAACATTATGTCAAGGTGGGGCTATATAAAGCAAACAAAGAGGTAAAGAGATTTAAAACAATCCATTAACAAAGCTTGGACAGAGGCAGTAGATCACACACACAAGGACACAGACCCCCAAAGATTTGAATTGATAATGTAAGAAACACAATCTTATTGCCCAGAATCTCTTTCCTGGTTTCTCTAAGTCAGTGTCTGGTTTATCTTCAAATTCAAATTCCACAACTCCATATTCTGATTAGCCCCAACTTCACCCATGTTGTCTAGTTAGGGACTTTTCATGCTTTGGCTCTCCACTGATGCCTGCGACCTTACTCAGTGGGAAGAAACATCTGTAATTCCACTTTTCTTCAACAGTTGTGGTTCCACTTTTCTTTAACAGCTGTGGTTCCACTGCTCTCAACAGCTTTCTCTGTAGTGCTATGTTTGCAGCTGGCATTCACTTCTATTCCTAAACAGTATCTAAGAGATGCCACCACCAAATTCACATGCAATGCAAACAGGGGAAACCTTATAAGGCTCCAACCTGGAAGACCTACAGGGAATTAAGTTACTGAGGAGGTGAGACTCAGTCTTCACTAGGGATGAGGACTCAAGAGGTCAAGAGATCAGCCAGAAACACACACACACACACACACACACACACACACACCAATTATAATTTAAAAATAAGAGGTCATGAATTTGAGGAGTGGAAGAGAGATGAGAAAAATTGGAGGAAGGAGGAGGAGGAGGAAAATGTTATAAATACTGTATTCATGTATTAAATTCTCAATAATTTTTATGAATATTTCTAATAGTAACAAAGACAATGTTCCAAGCCCAATTATCATCATTCTAACCCTTCGGGTTATTATTACCTGATCCTTTTCTTACCACCATATTGAAAAAGAAGCAACATTAGTATATAATACAAAACATGTCCTGCACCTTCTTTACAGGGGATACTCTTTTCAAAGCACTGTCTCCTTTGCTGACATACACAGGAGTGAACTGTGTGATTTTATGACTATGAAAAATAGGAACTGAATAGTTATTAGGATGCGTAAGAAACGACAAAGCATCTTTTTTATTTTTTCATTTTGTAGTGAAATGTCACATTAAATTACTAATTTAGAGTTATCAGAAATGAACTTTCAGTCACTCTAGTTACTAAAGTGATTTCTGTATTCTTTTTCAATACTAAGTATTTTATTCAGCTATGAATCAAGAAAACACAAGTACCTTACATTGGCTAAAACTTAACTCTATACCAAGCTAAGTAAAAGCAACAGCTTGAAATACTTGCATGGTAAGCAGTGAAAAAAATGTTATTTAGGTGTTTCAAGAGTTGTCAGAGCTCTATAGCTATCTGCTCCATTTCAAATAACCATACCTATGCTAAGCCTCTAGTACACACTCAGCAGAATCTCTTCTTCTCAACATTCAACCTTGGTTCCTTTCTGCAGTCAGTCTTATGTCAACAATGTCCTAAGATGCTCAATAAGCCCAACTCTCTAAACAGCAATACTTAATCTATAATCTCAACCTTTGCTTAAAAAGTTCTGCTCTTGGTATTCCTTTACTAACAATTGCCACCAACACCAAATGAAACAGGACACAGCACATTAATACCTTTTAAACCAGTGTGATCTTATCAATCCACTTCTACGGGTTATTTTTAGGCTGTGATCACTCGAACTAGTATTTACTTTTCTCAAAATAGCCCCCTTGCTTAGGATCTGTGTTTTCTTGTCCTATTCTAAAGCCTCTACACATGCAGGATAACTCAACCTACAGAAGCATTATCAATCAAACATCCCTGCCCTGGGGCAGAAACTAGCAATGGCCACACAGAAACGAGGAATTCTATTGAACATATTTCAATAAATTTTGTAGCACTTGAAGCTGAGTTCTTTTCCTAAAAATAATAAAGAAGCATATGAACACACAACTAATAAATTTAGTCATTCATTTGTCCACCCAGATACATTTTACGTGCTTGTTCATTTATTCATTAGCAGACATTTGGCATATCCAGCCATTTTAGGAAACTACATCCTACATTCTCTAGTGTTGGCTAAAAATACATTTTCTTCATCGGGGCAGATGGCTCTGTCTGTGAAATTCCTTAGGACCAAATTTTAAATATCACCTGTCTTCTTTTAAAAACATACATGATTTAGCTAAGTGGAAAACAGCGTTGGAACTCTTCTCCTCATTCTAAACAGGTGGAAAATTTACATTGCAAATTCTAAAAATAATTATCTTTTCCATTTTAATTCTCACAGGAAATGGTAAAGCTGAGGAGGAAAGCTGGCTTGAACCTGCTTCTAAACCTCCACTCACTCTGCATCGCTTCTAGAACACCAGGAGTTCTTTACAAGCTGTATGGGTCAGTTCATTAGCTCCAAGCAGCTTGGGTAAGAAGAATGGGCGAGCCCCAGATGACGCAGCCATTAAGGCAGCACTGTGAAGAACCCAAACTCCCTTAGAAAGCTGGAGAACTCACTCCAAGTTTAAGCTGGGCTTAGCTTCCTGTGTTCCTACCTGACTTCCAGTCTCCTTCACTCTAAAGCTCTTGGATTCCTTTGAGAACTCCATGTATATTAAAAAACCTTCAGTAGAAACTAACCTGCCTTCAAATGAATCAGCATATATGAACTACTAGCAGAAAAAAAAACTATTAAAAATATGAAACCTAAATGCAATGTAGGTTTAAAATGGAAAATTTATAATTTAAATATTATTAGAAGGATAATTTCAATACAATTTAAGAAACTATAAAATATTATTTTTACAAAGATAATGTTAGTTTTAAAATAATCAAGTCTCTGGGTTATTACCTTCTTTCTTTTGTTGTTGTTGTTATGTGGGTCTGTAGGTATCTTATCTAGGGCTTGAATATACTAAGCAATCATTGTCTAACCTCAACACTTAAAAAAATACTGTATTTTTAACTTTGATACAAGGCTTTTGGCTAAGTTGATCAGGCTGGAGATTCTGCTCTATAGACCAATGCAGGCTTTGAATTTCCTACCTCAACCTCACACATAGTAGGGATTAGAGTATTGCCACTAAGCCCAGCTTCAAATTTTTATTGTTTGTTTTAAATGTTTCTTTGACCTCAGTAAAAATATTTTTAAAATAGTTTTTGTTCTAGAATAGTTCTAAGTTAACTACCTCTGGGCTGTGGTGCCCTTTTCAAGAGATCTGTGTCTATGATGCAATCTTAACAGTGAGCAAGTAAAGTTAACAGTGCTTTTTATTAGTTGAATTCTATGAAGCATTTGCAAACATGTTAGAATAATAGCTAAGTTATACTGATATATATAAGAAACAAGCTCAATCTTTCAATATCAGACTTTGAAAATCAAAAATAAAATCCTATGTTCTCAAGTTTGGATGGATCATGTGTGGAGGCTGGATGACCCATGTTCCACACCCACTGCACCAAGTTGTCCCTAGAGCTTTCTGTTATGGCCTCAGAGAACACAGCAGACTGGGAAACTTACACTATGTCAGTGTTTTCAGTCGAGAGTCTCTGAACTACTTTCTGGCCAGTCTACATTTTTTGAAGTGCACATTAATGTTGGCTCCAAATAGCCTAGGCAAACTTCAAAATATTACAGCAGAACCATGTTTTCCTAACCTGAAATTAGCCATTAAGAGGTCTAGTAAGAAACTAACACTCAAGTTACTCCATGAAAAATAGTGGTAGTCCTATATATGTAGTAAGTGTGATAGTCACCATGCTAATGCCAAATGACAATAGCAAATGAAAAAAAAAATCTATAAAAGAACCCTTCACCAGAAAACTGAGAACAATGTGGAGAAAATAAATAAGGAATGTTCCAAAATTAATGCATCTGGCTTGTGATAGGTGACGTACCTGAATATTCAGGGTTATAAGAAGGTCACCAAAATATAAAGGCCATCTGTGTGATATAAACATGCAGGGCCGAACTTGAGTAAGTTCAGTAGGGGAATGATAACCTTTCCCAAGAAGCACTATTGAAACAACAGCAACTACTGTCACAGACTTGGCCTGATTTCTGTCTCTCCCCCGTGATGGTGAACTCATGCTACTGTACAGGTCTGACTTCCACATAGGTTGAGGTTTTATTATGTCCAGTTTTTTTCATCTCAGACTCACTTCCCTCAGTTCTCTCTTATTAAAAAAGAAGTTAGAAGAAAACAACCACTTAGTCAGTATTTGGAGTATTCTAGTCATGGTTTGATGTGATTCAAACTTCTATTTAATCTTCCAAGAATCCTATCGTGTAGGATTATACCCATTGCAAAGACTGAAAATCTGGTGTTCCCTAACATAACACAAACAAGTAACTTCCCAGGGTGGCACAACCATTACATGGTAAATCCAGGGTTTCCAGGCTTCTCCGGCCATGGAACTGATATTCTTAACCACAAGGCTGAACTAGAACATTTCTAACTCTTACAAATGGCACAAAAGTTATGTAATTTATATCTTATATACTCTAAATGTTTATATTCACTTTAGAATATGTTGACCTTTTCCTTCTCGTGACAAAATTCTCCTTAGGGAGAGACCTCACTGATTTTATTTATATCATGCTATCTTATATTTATAACAAAGCAGAATAAAGCAAATTAAACTGCCATGAACACATTTTTTGACAAAGAATTAGGAGGGGGGAGCTTGCATTCTATATATCTAAGAGGTTTTCACATGTGAAAGATTTTAAGATTTTATGATTTTTATTAATTAATATGTACTACTTCAATAATATTTTCAAATTACAGCCTAGTTAAAACACAAGTAGCAAACTGCCAACAAAACTAAAAGCAAGTAAATAAAAATAAGAAACAAAGTTGGAAAGAAAACCCACCATGGGTTAAGTGAAGTAAGACAGCCTTGCCACTACACTGAAACTATGTAATTCAAACAGAGACAACCAAAAGCAAAATGGAAAGGCCTAAATACAGCCACATTTGCATCAATAATAATGGCCCAGATGACACCCACATTCATAAAATGAGGTGCATGTGTTAGTTCTAAGTTTGCTTCATTCACACTCAATTCTTTGTTTACCTTCACATCCATGTATGTTTGTATAGCAAAATATTTTGAAATGTGCAGTCAATTTAAGTTTGTTCTGATGATATTCTGGAAAGTTCAGCACTATCTTAATCTTACTGAAGTACTGCTGCAACATATGGTCTTTTTCAAATTAAGATACAAATGTTCCTGGAACATTTGCTCATGTGGTTTGATTTTTACTCTCATCTGATATTTTCTAAATATGCTCTTTTCGGGTGACAGCATACACTCCCCAGGATTTGGATCCAAGGACTGACTGCATGGAGCCTAAACACTCAAGTGCCTCTTCTATGAAACTGAAACCCCTCCTGTGAATGGTGCCAGTGAATGGTGCTGGTCCTTATGCATTGGTGTGTGGCCACAAATACTAAACAGGAAGTGAAGTGTGTGATTACAGCCTCCTGGGAAGGGGAGCAGCAGCCCAAAGGAGCATCAGTTTTGACTTGAGGTTTTAGTTGTATCAACACAAAGTGTTTGGTTTAAAATGAAGCAATTTCCTTTGTTCTTTTAAGTTTTCTTGTTTCCATAAAGGATAAGAGATGCCTTTCCCTTACTATATCTGAATAAACATAAAAAGATCATTGAGAGTTTTATTACAAAACAAATATCGATGTTATTCCAATAATTACCTATAAGTATTTCAGCTTTTTAGAATTATACTTTTTCTCTGTCATCGATATAGCTCTATTACTTTATGTGTTGCAAGTTACAATTTATGATATTGTACATTTAAACCATATTTTCAGAATTTCTTAATAAAGTTATACACCAATGGTATAGTTCTAATAGTTTTTCCCTCCATACTCTGGGCACCAAATTGAGTTCTAACACCAGAAATACTTTTTGGCATGAAAAACATAAACGAAGTACAGTTCAGTCCCTTTACCTCTCCATTCTCCAATTGCACTGTGTGCTCATGAGTGATGCTGAACATTTTACTCCTGTGCTTACAGCTGTACTGCAGGTTTCAGTTCTTCTACATCCTTAGCCAGGCATCAAAAAATACAAATACAAAGCTCCCCACACTAAAACATCTGCCCTAATTTGCCCCTTCATTTAGACTGAGTCTTGAGTCCGTGCTTTCTAATCACTTTGGTGCCATTAGACCCTAATGTTAGTTAGTCTTCTTACTCCATTCTGCAATATATTTCCTTTAACTTAATTAAGCATATGTTGAATGTCCATTTATTTCCTAGACATCATGTTAAGATTATAAATCAATACATAAACATGTCAAAGAGCAGCAAGAACTACATTGAAAAAAAAATACACATCTTGAATCCATCCCATTCAAAGCTAAATCCTGACATTTCAATTTTGATGAGTCTCTCTTCAGGATGAGCAGACACTGCTAGTTTCTGCTCTGCTTCAGAGAATAAAGATCAAAAGAATATTCTATCATCTGTGCAACTGGCATTCCTCTCATTACCTGGGGTCCTCCAGTGTTACAAACAAACATCAGGCAAAATGAAAAAGAACTTCTGTCCCCTCTCCAGTTATTTGCGTTCATTCCTTGACATTTTCCTCCCTTCCTACTGACAGTCTATGTCATGACATAACAACATTTTGGTTCTTAGAGAATGGAAGACCTATCCATCTGTAAATGGTTTTCACTAACCAGACCTGTCAATCAGATAAAGACACTATGCTTTTAAAGGTGTTTATATCTAGGTCAACTGTTAATAAAAGCCAGTAGTTATTTGAGCCTGTGGTTCGCATACGTATCATTTAATATATTTTATTAGTGGAGAGTATGACCTTTCTTTTGAAGTTTCTGCAGCATGCTGGGTGTGCAGGTACTTGTATCTTCTCCCATTTTATTTACTATTTTATTCAGAGAGACTTGTGTTTCAGTTGTGACTCAATCCTTTTCTAACAGTGTGACCTTGGGACAATTACATAGTAACATCCACACAATCGCCATTTTCGTATGCTAGCCACTGTGCTAAGTACTGGCACAAGCTGTTTCATTAAATTAAATCTTCATAAAAACTCTGACAAGGAGATAATGTTATTCATATATTAGAGAGAGTGAGACTACAGCTGAAAAAGACTGTAAGTAAATATCCCAAGGTCACAAAGCCAGATACAGAATAAGAGCCTAGAATGACCAGGATGGGGGCTGTGTTCATTTTTCCATCACTGTGCTATTCCAAGGATGAGGAGAGAAGGGGGCACTAGATGCTCAGAATGTTCAAAGATCAATGATCCTGCCAACAGCTTCTGCAGCTACGCTTTCTGGCATCAGTGAGCCCTGGAGTGAAGAACATGGTAGGCTGTTCAACTTCATAAAGCTTCAGTTTTGTCTTCCCCATGGTGCAATAAAAACAGTATCTTGAGTACCTTTCTGTTATATTGACTAATTCCATCTGCAAATGTCTTACAGATATAAAATGATCTCCTATCACCCCTCCACCACCGCCCTTTGCTTCTCCCTCTCATCCCTATCTCAAGTTTTCAAGAAATAAATGTATGTGATTCTAAGGTAGGCAATTTATAAAATATGAAATTAACTAAAAGATTATTTTAATTCTGTAAAACTAACCAATAAGCTTTTAGTTCCACATAAGATGGATAATACATAGGAATGATTTGCTTTTGAGCAGTAAAACTTTATAAATAAACAAAAATGTCAGCAGCTGGTCAGAGCCCTACATTCATCTTTCCGTTGAGTTGCTCTGATGAAATGTAGGTCTGTCCTTTCTTCCTTTTCTACATGGGCATGTCTAGTGAAGGTTGCACACTTTGACTTTCTTATTACATAATATAAACTAAATAACAAGAACTTTATATTTGTGTAATTAAGCACCTACTGTAAATATTCTGCCTATTCCCCTCTGTTTGGAGGCCTCTGCTGCACAAAGGAAGAGGAAACATGGGACGGACAAGCACAGGTTTCAAGCTGACCTGAGTTATGCAGAAACACTCTAACTGGGCCTTATTCTGAGAACAGAGCCATGCACCTTACTATGAACAGGAAAACTAGGATCCTTCTACAATAATTATCATTCATAATTAATTTGCAAGTTTTCGATATTTTTAAGAGTTCACATTCTTATATTCATTTGATTTCTCATCCTAAGAGACAATAAGATTTCTGGAGAAATGTAAGCGGGGTGGACTCAAGGCACATTTAATCATAAAGCAAACTCCTAGCCTTGGACTTCATATCAAGTCTTTTTGTTTTATTTAATGACTAAATGAGTTGCATTGATAACCATTAAGAATAAGAACAATAAAATGCCACCATTGTATTTTGGGTAAGAAGCCAAATATGCATTTTATCTCACTATAAAGACTTCAAAACACTCTAGTTATTCTTTGCAGTCTGGAGGGAATATCACATAGGACAGAACAGAAATAAATACTATTCAATATATTTTCAGTTTGTTAAGTTATTGGTAAGTATATATTTTAATTTTAGTACTAAATTTAGGTTGGTTTTGTAAACAAGAGCCTTAATTTCAATGATAGAGCATTGGTTAAGATATTAAGTTCATAGTTTAAAAAAAAATCAAAGAAGGTAAAAAGATGCTATGAATTGATGGTAAGGTTGAAATCAGAAAATCAGCTCATGGGTTACTGCCTGTGAAATGCACGGTGAAGAGTAAGTTAGAAACGAGTTAGGAGCTGGCTTTGTGCTAGGCTTTGTGCTTCTGCATACATGGTTTGTACTGCTGCCCTCCCACAACTCAGAAACAGAGAACACTAGCACCTAATCCAGATTCTTTACCCAGTCCCAGGTGCATTTTCAATGAGGAATACTGTAAACAGGCCCACATTGTAATCCCACTTGTGATCCCAGCCCTGCAAACTGAGAGACAGAAGTCATTAAGTGCTGGGGCTGGCTGGACTGTAAGAGTAAATTTCAGAAGGGTGGGTATTGGCTGTACTACAAGACCATCTTTTTAAAATAATAATAATAATAATAATAACAACAATAATAAAAGAAAGAAGGGAAGAAAGAAAGGGAGAGAAAGAAAGGCCTAAGAGGTTAGAAGATGTTGCATTGTTCCAGGGCTCTACCGTGCTGCAGGAATGCCAACAAGGCACGAGTGTGTACTCTAGCACTACCCAGATGACAGAGCTGCACTTCTGCTTCCTGGGCAGAATGTAAGGAAACACTCATTTAATAAGTTTTTGGTATTAAATATTAATGGCAAGCTAACTCAAATATAGGTACCTTTATAAACTAAAGGATTGCTACATTATCCTTTAAACCTCAAAAACAATCTTACTAAATATACAGTGATGATTATGACATGGAGAAACAAAATGCTTCAAAATTCCAATTCAAATCATTGAGTACAATTCTTTAAAATCTCTCCAATGCCAATTATTTAATAGGGGTAAAAATAGAATATAAATGTAAAGTTCACCCAGAACCACCCACCTCCAAGAAGTATTTGCAATAAGTAGAGGCCCAATGCAGGACAAGTTTTGTCTATGTTATCATAGTTCTTGGTATTCTCTACGAAAATCCATTTACATTAACCCATGCTTAGAGGTTTTGTTTTCTATGCTTCTGAAACTGCTTCCTAGAGAAATCAGAATCTTACCTTTACATATCTTCTGGAGAAGTTTCCTGGTGTACTCTGAAAATCCTTGAGGTCTATGTCAACAGCCACTCTCTTCCTCCCAAGGCCTTAGAAGTTGGAGAAATCCCAACACCTGCTGCTACCACTGAGTGTGGAGGCTAGGAAAGTTTTAGGGTTTGGATAGCAGGACCACTGAGCCACAGCCAAAGCTCGGGATGCCTTAGCAACTGAAAGCAAGTGTAGAGGGCTCTGTGGTACCCAGCACAGAGCTCAATCGTAGCAGCAGGGGGAGGAATATTCCCCACCCTCACATGGGTTTAGACGCAGCCAACAAGGGACCACGGTTCTGCCAAGGGGCAGTGCCAAGGAGGTAGAGACATGACCAGCCAGCACAAGACCCTGGGAGATGAGCAGCAACCAGCACAGAGCTCAGGTAGCGATTGAGAAGAATCACCAAGGTTCCCACCAGAACACAAGAAGCAATGGAGAAGTGCAACAAAATACAAGGGGGCAGCCATTCACGCATCCCACAGAAAGCCAAAACATGGATGAAGGGGTGGAGATCTAGTTCTAGAAAGAAAAGTGAGGGACACATGTTATAGCATGCCTGTTGGACTAATGTTAACATTTCAAAAGTTGTATGAGATTACTATACTCTGTCATTGCAACCTTAATATTAAATTAATGTACAAATGTAAAAAAAAAAAAAAAATCCCAGGAAGCTGGTCCACAGGCAAGAGGTAAAAAGCCAAAGCTGTCTGGAATTGAAAGAGAAAATAGGAAGACACAGAGATTAAACTCAATTAGTTTCTTTTTTAAAATCTTCTTGAGAAAAAATAATTACTTTCTAATTGTGCAACACATATTTCATCAAGTACATCACTTGCAACCAGAGCCAGAGGAGGGTGAAAGCGGAGTTTGATTAAGTAAAGAATTTGATAGAAAAGAGGCAGGTGTTCCAGGAGTGTACAAGCTGGAGAAGAGCAAGAGATGGAACTAAGAAAGGAGAAAGAAAACCAGAGGGGAAGCAAGTGTGCCAGTTCACTAGGGAGAAGCTCTAATGTACAGGACTCTGCTGACTGCCTGGGCCTCACAACACAGCTCTTCCCATGAAGGTGCAGAGAACTTGATACCTAGTCCTCATGGCTCTTATCTCCCACAGCTTTGAGGAACTTACACTGGGCTGCTTACTCTGAACTGCGAGAGCTAGATCATGCAGGAGACAGTGCTCAGGGTGACTCTGTTTGAAACTTGGAAACCAAGCATAAGCATTGAGAAGCTGTTAACTATATCTAATGTACAGCAAAGGAAAATGACTGAGACAATTTAGCCATCCTGACTTTCTTAAAATTAGAAGCAAGGTAACTCTACAGAGTATTTTAGACTTGTTTTAGACATCTGGACACAGGTGTGAAAAGACCCTATTACACAATAGCAGGTCCCTGTGAGGAACTCTTCACTTCAGTACCAACTTCAAATTCAGAGCAACTAGAATCTACTAATGTTGCATGTAGTTGGTATACGAAAACCCACGGGATTTAGTGAGTATTTAAAATACTCTTTTAAAAACAAGTGTTAATTTCCTTCCTTATTTCCAATGTACACAGTTAAGAATAAATGAAATGAACCTCTTTATTTGAGGGAGTTGAATGTGGTCTTATCATTTCCAGACATTGTATCACTGAGGAAGGCTTAAAAAACAGTGGTTGGACCCTGATGTCTAGAGGAGGGAGGGCGATCGCTTCCATAATGTGGTCCTTGAGATTAAATTCAACAGATCAATTTTACTTGCATTACTGCACCTATATTTTTCAATCCCATCTAAATAAAGCGGTAACAAGAACTTGTTGAAGCAAATGGTGATCTAAAATGGGAAAGTTAATGTATTTATTTATAAACGTTTTTAGACCACATGTATGTCATTCAGTAGAAATAAAAAGTAGTTGTTTTGTGTAAATAAAATGTGCTAGTAAATAAGTTGGAACATAAGATGTTTGAATAAATGTTAAGCATTAAATACTCCTAACAAATGCATCAAGAACTATATCCCAGCATCACCTACATAATACCATAAGGAGGCAGAGAATGATAATGATGGGGTGGGGGTGCCAACTCATAAAGGGTGCCAACTTTGCTAAAAGTGAAAAGAAATTTCAGCATGTTTCTTTCTATGTCACTTGACAGATTCTTTACTATTTAAGTTCTCAAATGTAATTATTGCAGATTTTTAGAGACAATAACTTAAACATCTATCAATACAGGATGATTATTCTAGGAAAACTTGCAGCCTATAGTCTGTAGCCTTATAAAAACTTAAAATTAGTATTTCTTCCAATTAATAAAATGAACACACAGGTAATGGGTACCTTATTAGCATCTGAGATGAATTATGGTAAATATAATTTTATATAAAAAATAAACTATTTTGAAGATAGAAAATACTAGCTCATTCAGAGTCTCAAAGCATAAATACAATAGTAAGGTACAGCCTGTACAACTATCTGATTCATAAAGCATGTATTATACTAATTTACTTACAAAATTATCTCTGTCTAAAAATAACATTTCTGGCAAAAATCATGCACATCAATTAATTTCATTTAAAATGTGTACTCAACTAGTATGAATAAAGCAGGAGTACAATTAGAAATGAAAACAAATTACTTTCATCTAAGAAAGTCTAGCTGTGACTCGAGTAAAGGACAGAAGAGGTAGAGACTCAAGCAGTCTATGGGGATCTATGCCCCATTTGCTGAACTGTGCATCAGTTTGGGAATCAACGTTATGTGTGAGTCAATGCCAGCAGTGCTCATGAAACATAAGCAGGCTATGGATGAGGGCACTAAAGCGTGGAATGTGCTCCCAAAGTACACAGCCTCAGAAGCCTTCTTCCCATGGAATTCTGCACAACTAGCCTGCCTCACTTTAGCTTAGTTAATTGGCTTCCAGTTTGCCTCATTTACTCACCAGCATCTATCAGACAACGCCATGCTTCATCTTCAATGGATAATACAGTTTCTGCTTGCCAAGGTGCCATGAAAAGGATCTAAGATGGATCCCTTAACCAACACCTCTCATGTAACTGCTATGGCACTGAGAGTTAGGGGTCTGCTGGTCAGCCATGCTTCCATTCCCCGGTATCAGGAGCAGTGGGTGGCAGCAGTAGCTTGAGTTCTGTTAGAGCCATACCCAGTAAGATGCTAGCCCGAACATTCTTGTTAATTCCACATTCACACAGACTACCCATGTGTTTGCACTTATCCCACACCAAGTGCCAAGGCAGGTGTCTTCTTGTGATCATACCTAAATCTGCTCTCCAAGCAAGTGATATAAACAGTTACTAGGAGATACTCAATTTCCAATTCTATACAGAAAACTACTCTCAAAGGTTTATCTTATGGCAACCTCAATAGCCCTTTCATAATTTACTTCCTCCTCATTCCTAGTAAGCAAATTAACTGCCCTAAAACCTGTCACTGAAAGAGACTTACCATGTAAAATAATTGCTACCCTGAGATTTTGCTCAGTTTTAAAATCTACTCTTATCTGCCTTCCTAGCATAGAAAGTTCTCAAGGGTTACTGTTTTCATAATCTGTACAACACCCCGACTACATGAGGAGATATCAGTTCTTGCAACATTTACAGAATGAGCAATGCTCCTCTGTTCCCATAATGTATTTCCATTCTGATGTTACTGATCATTTCTTTTCACCAGAATATGATTGGACAACGGCATGTGGGAGCATTGCTAGCAAGGTATCTAGATGAATTGCTAGAAATTCAATCCTAGAAATAGAAAAGATACCTAGATTTATTTCTTAGGAACTTAAGAACTTCAAGAGGAAATGAAAAAGATTAACATGTTTCTATCCCAGACTTATTAGAGAATCATGAACACTAATGCATGAATTTTCTGCATAGTAGAAAATTGGCCTTATTGGTGAAACGACAACATTGTGAACTAAGACTCTTGGCATGTTTCTCTGGTGTTTTACCTCAACACAGCAAGGTGAATGCTAGATGTAAGAAGTGTCACAATCCTTGAAAAGCAGGAAAAATGTAGACTTTGGAATGCAAAGCACCTGCAAGACTGTTCTTCCATCCTCCTGAAGACTCTTGAAAACTGACTACTGGAGCTCTTCAGAGCGGGAGTGATAAATACCATGATTAGCTAGAACTGTGGTGGGAAGAGGACCTGCAAATAAGTCTACACAGAGGAACAAATTTCTCTCACATGTTTTATGCCTGTCAGATGTTAGGATGTGAAGAACATATCTAGTTGTCACATTTCTCAAAATAGACCCTAACTTCGGTGGCCCCACGGGACTAAAGCATTGTTACCAGTAGTGCCTCTTCTGCAGGAGAACCGCCATTGCTGCAGTCACACTTACACATTCCCAGCTCTGCCCATGCAGTTCATTAAATGCAAAGCTGAGACCATAATTATGAGTTCAGATGGAACTTAAGAAATTTAAAGGTCATCCCATGACATATGAGCTGAAACCAACTTTGACCCAGGGCTTCCCTGAAGATTCAGCAGCTGAAGTGACCTTCCTTGAGTGAGCTGCTGAGGACACAAGACTGTCAGACCAGACAGTTCAAATCATGCAGACAGGTCCCTAATGTTAGGGCAAAAATAACACAGAAGCCAACCTGTTTCTTTCACTGGCTGTGAGCCTGACTCATGCTATTTTGGGGCAGCTACTGCTTGGTTAGGCAAAACTAAGGAGGAGAATCTATGGAAACTTTAGGAGGATATTCTTTTGATGAACTTTCCCTCGGTTATAATTTAGTCATAAGCTTTATGAAATACAGCCCCTGGGCAGCATTTACCAACAACTTATTGTGGTGCCTATGTGGACTCCCTTCAAATGACATACCATGTAAAGGTTTACTTATTCTCAATTATTTCTAAAATCAAAATAAAAGGAGGTGGAGAGTGCAGTAACCCTGGATAGTGGTGTTGATATCACATAAAATGAGCTTGATTATTCACGCTAATAACAGATTTAAATCTGTTCCAGCCTCTACGTATAACACTGGATATAACAAATAAAAATATGCTAAAGAGTATATTTTTCCATATTGTCAGTAAGGGAAATAAAGTAACTGCATAGATTTTTTTTTTTTTTGCATAAGATAGATTAAAGGATTTATTTGTAAGACACATCTCATGATGAGGCCCAAGTTGCCAATGACTTTTGAGATTCATATCCAACCCCCTAAACAAATTATCTTGTTATCTTGGCATTAGTGAGTGATAACTAGGAGAACCCATCAGTTATTTATGCAGTCATGCAAACATATATAAATTATGGTTTTTCAGCATATCCAGAACTTGTTCAATCGCCATATACTTATTTCTTGCTGATGCTAGGGCAGTGGAAGTATTAAGATTCAAGCTTAAGTAACTAGTTATGTAAATATTTCACTCACACACACACACAAAAGAAATAAGAATAAGAGAAAAGCCAGTATCTGTGTACAAATAAGCTAAGCCCCTCTTATATTCATGAGCTATGACTGGGCCCATTCCCTCTGCTTAATTCTTTGAATAGGCTTCATTTGGAAACAAATGTATTAATAACAAATATAACAAGTAAAGGGCACACAAGTCAGAACAGATGAGGTTTTAATGCACTCCCATAGTGAAAACAAAGATTCCCCCAATATTTAATAGGGAGTGAGTTGTGTGGGAACCGCTAACCTGACAGTGGGAAAGTCTAGCCACACCACATAGACCCCTGAGTCATTTGTCCTCACAATTTTATGCTTTAAATAAAGTCCCCAAGTGACTCAGGATGACTTACTGTGTCCACACCAGGAAAAGGGAAGACTTTCGGTGTCGGAGATAGCATTCGTCTGTACAGTTTAGAAAACAAACATTTCCCTTTCTATTATGCATGGGGCAGGGGAGTCAGGAAGAGTTGGTTGTTTTAGTGTACTTTCAGTGTTTGTATTACCTGGTTATGTTGTTAGAGGTTAGAATTTATCTCAGCAAATTTTGGGCACATGAACAATAGAAGTATTATAATTGATTAAAAAAAAAAAGCCAGCAGATCAGAATGGCTCTCTGCATTCTGCAGTTTCCTGAGTACAATGATACAAAATTATATATTCCATATAGCTATACAGAACAAGATGAAATCTAAGTCTCTAAATTAAGTGAATTTTCTCTTATTTGAATATGCATCACTCCTTTTTACTTTTAACTGGAAAAGGTATATTTTTCCAAATAGAGCAGATTGTGTCCTCAATATTAAAAATACTTGACATAATTTATAAGAATTACTAAGAGATGTACAAGTTCAAATCATATGTCTGTTAAAAATTGATATATATGTAACACAACAAATGACCTCACCAAGTGGTATAAGGAAGAGTGTTTCTGCTATTACCCACTTTCCTTGTAAGCTAGAAATATGGCATTTAAGTCAGTTGGGCCATACTTGGCTAAAGAGTATACTAATAAAAAAAATAGCATGTCATATGGTTTTTATATTACTGCATCCAGGTCATTCTATTATTGTTGCCTGTTTTTGAGGCAGGCATCGTATTATTCACATTTGACAAGTGAGGAGACTCAATAAAACCAGTTTCTGGAATATCCCTATTCCTTTTACTATGAATGGAAAATTAATAGAATTTCAATAAAATGTACACACACACACACAGAGAAAGAGAGAGGGAGAGGGAGAGGGAGAGGGAGAGGGAGAGGGAGAGGGAGAGGGAGAGGGAGAGGGAGAGGGAGAGGGAGAGGGAGAGGGAGAGGGAGAGGGAGAGGGAGAGGGAGAGGGAGAGGGAGAGGGAGAGGGAGAGGGAGAGGGAGAGGGAGAGGGAGAGGGAGAGGGAGAGGGAGAGGGAGAGATAACTGTCTGCTTTCCAGTTATAGAGAACCGTTTTTATAAAATATACAGGTAATGACTACTAGTACTTTTAAAAGCTCACAGAAATAGCTACTAGAATATTTGGATACCTATACTTCTTAAGTTGTGGATAAATGTTCTCTATAAGCAAATGTTATTTCAAAGAGCACACACAAATGAGACACCCAGAGCACTTCTATTTACATGCAATATATATCTGAATGGAGTCTCAGGGTGTGGTGAAAGACAAGCAAGGCTTTCTTTCCCTGGACAACCAACCTAGCAGCCTGAGCTAAGAGGCTCAACTCTGCTGAGGACCACACCATCAGCCTTTTAGTGTCAGCTTCTTTAAACTCAAGCCTAACATTTTCCTGCTTTCAATCCAGTCACTGATTTTGAAAACTTTATATTTGTGTCTTTGGTGTTGCGGCATTACCTGTTTTTGCTAGTGTGGCTCCCAGGGGTTGGGATGTGCATATTAGACAACACCCTGCTTGAGCTCCTCTTCTCCTTGCCCCACCCCCACCTTTTCCATCTACAAGTGACTAATCTTCCTGTTGTAGTCTGTCAGTTCTTCTCCTGGTACTTTTCTGTGTTGTATAACATTTACTTTTGCCAGTTGTTTTTGGAACTCCTGTCTCTGTGGGACTAGCCTTCCATTTTCCACAGTTTGAAACTGTCATTACTTATGACTTAGTGAACTTTGTCATGAATTTATGTGCTATTCATATGAAAATATTTCCTCCAGGTAAAACTACAATTAGTATTTGAAGGATATAAATATCTATTTGTAGATCTTTAACTTTAAATTCAGCCAATCCTTGGTGTTACCAGAGACTACACCTAGCTTTCTATGTTTTCCCTCTTTTAAAATGTCCAGAAAAGGTAACCCAGCCAAGGATACAAATACCATTTGATTTAAAATATCTCTTCCTGATATCTCTCTGTAGTATCATAAACATATCTACATACGATTAAAAAAAATCAATGTGATGCTTCTATATTGTCTATGTTCCTATTGCAAAATATATTTTATGCCAAGAGATTATCTTTCATTTTAACCTCAGCTGGATTATAGTACCTAACCATAAGTAAAGGAACTATTTCTGGACGATAGAAGACATCAAAAATGCTATCACTGCTTAATACATGCTAAAATCGACAGAACTTCCCCAGGGCTGCTGAGACAGCTGGGCTGGAGGAAGTGCTTGTTGAACAAGCCTAGTGCCAGAATTTGCCGTTGTCTAGTCTACTGAACATTGGGGAAGAGAGCTGACCCTACAAACTAGCTCTCTAGTAGGCACAAGATCACCTGGGTATAATCAACCACAAATGAATCACCTAAAACAGTAACAATAAATGAAGTTCTTAGGCAACTACATTTCTACTACATTTCTAACAAAACAGAATCATAAATGCTAATCCCAGATTTCCATAGCACACTACGTGTTTACTATCCAACAATTACCTTAAGAACCCCAGACTTCTCTTTATATGTACAAAACACACATTATAAGAGGTAACAAAACCACTACCATTTCTTCATTATTTCCTAAGGCTAGAAGCCAGCTGAAGCTCAGATAGCACTACATGGAAGCCTTATAGGCACTTCCCATTTGCATTAGTCTGAGGGGGGTTTCCAGTACTCTTGACTCTAATTTTACTTCTTCAAAATTATTAGTTTAAATGAAACTTCCTTTACTGTAACATGTTAGGTCCCAAATAGTCATTTCTGTTTCTCTGGGTCAGTGGGAGTTACTCACCAACCCCCAATCCTCTGACTGTCATGATATTAAATAATAAAGTCAAGGAATTTGAAGTCAGCTAAAAATACTGATTTTAATACATGAAACCAAATATTAGAATAAGGAAAACCAGATTTACATATGGACTTTTTTTCATTTGTCTTATGTTTTTCATTTGCATCATAAACACAAAACAAACCCAAATGGGAAAAAAAAGAGAGAGAGAGAGAGTCAAATCCTAAGGAACAGATCTGTGCTAAACAGAAACAAAGTGTCAGAGGACTCCTGATATCATGGAAATGTAATGTCACCAAAATATATTATCATAAAAAAGATCAGGAGAAGCAATTCAAAGATTTTTCCCAAAAGAAAAGTCTTGAAATGTATTAGAATAATTTGATGGAGCCTAGACTCCAGCTGGCTAGCATAAGCTGCAAGCCTGACCCTCCAGCTCTGGGTTCTGCAATGCCTGGGATGCCAGGCGTGAGCACTTCTGCTGCTTCATCTCAGGCTCCAGGTCTGTGGTCCAGGCCTGTGGTTAGCAAGATAGCCCATTACCCACTAAGAAGCATCATAACCTAGAATAAGATACGTGTAAATTTGTTTAGATCTTGTATTAGAAGATATTTGATTTAAATGTTGATAAAACTCATGCATATCCCCAGTATAATACAAATTACATTGCATAGTGTCTTATAAAACTGAAGAAGAGCACTTGTTTAGAAATTTTCTAGTAGTAACGTAGGAGGAACTGCATAATCAAAAGTTAAACCTTCGTAATCCTTAAAAAATATCGTGATTCTACAACATGATCAACAATGAAGTAAAAACACTGGGTCCAACCAACCCTTGGTCTTGTCCCAAGAGTCAAGAAGAAATGACAGATTTCAGTATCCTTAGTGGGGATAATTGAAGTTATACCTTTTGCTATGATGAAATAACAAGTATACAGGACCTTGTAAGAAGGATTATCTCACAAAACCAAATGGCATTGGAAGTAAACTCAACTTTGGATTCATTTTCTAGTATGCAAAAAGCAAAGAAAATAGAAACGCTATATAGAAGCAGTTAGTTGAATTTATAATTTTAGACATTTTATAGGACAGAGGCAAAGGACATTAGGGGAAAACAGGAAGCAAGAATTGTTATTACTGGATACAGCATCCAAATGGAATATAAAATGTTTGTTAGAGGCTGACCTGTGTAAATCACACACACACACACACACACACACACACACACACACACATACACACACACACTTTAACGGAATATGATACTAAAGAACACCATCAGTGATCAGAAAGCTAAAGTGAAAGTGAGACTGGCATGTTCCCCGTTTGGCGTACGGTAAATCTGTTGCTGACTTGTGAGTCTGGTTTTCAGAAGCCCACACTGACCTACCAGAATCCACTGCTTACCTGGACGCTGAGAGCAAATGGGATTCGTTACTCTGATACACTTAGCACACGTACATGAAAGGTGCTTCTGGAGTCACTGATTGTCTATTACATGCTACATTTTTTTAAAAGTCCCAATTGTATTACCCAAAATATTTTATGAGGTCAATTTAATTATTGATTTATACTCCTAATGCTTATAAATGGTAAGGGAAAGGTCATGTTTTCAGTATTCTGCATTAGGGAGAAAAACTCACAAATTTGATTAAAGAGAAAAATCAATCCATAATATTGCTGTCTAGCTTGTAAAATAATTCAGACAATCTCATTAGTCAAATCAATGTATTTTTCAGTCCAATAGTACAGAGAACAGAATATACATATATGATGTTTGTCATTGTGCTACTCCAACTTACTTAAATATGTTCAATTAAAATATTATTAGCATTTTATGTTCATGACTGTTTTCATAGCTTGGACACTGTCTTCCAAATCATTATTTCTTCAATATATAATATATGACCTACCTGTTGTGATGGGATTAACTGGTTATTTTAATCATACAAATGGAGGAAAGATTGGGTGTGAGGTGAGAGTTAACTTATTTTGATAATGTTGTATACTCTACCCAGCTTGACATCCAACACAACTCAAATGGTATCTATTTGCAGCCTATCCTGTGCTAGTCACTTGGGTAGGATATTTTACAGGTGACTATGGCATATCCTTTGCTTTTATACGTTTCCAGACAGGACTGAGTTAAAAACCTCACAGAGATAGTTAGTGGAAGAACAGAAAGTTTTGCCGTGTCTTTCTTTTGCTGAATTTTATACAGTAAAATAACACAATAAAAATATCACTCCACTTTTAAATTACTGATATTGTTTTCAGGGCTGACCATTCGGTATTACATAACCAATTGGCACCTTCTCCTCTGGAGTAGATTATTTCTTCTGTTCTAAGCAGACCTGAGTGTATATACACACAAGTAACAGGTACTATTATACAGACTACTTATGTCATGTTTATGTATTTAGGAACACACTTATACACAAAGACACATTAATGTCAGTAAAAGAAAAGGAGGCCATGAGTTTACACAGGGAGTGAGACACATAAGCAGGTCTGGAGATAGGAAGAAGAGGGGGCAGCTATATGACTATATTTCAAAAATAATATTTTAAAATGTTTAAAATATTTCTAGAGTGTACCAATAGTACCTGGATTTTCAAAAATGTAAATGAAGAAACTGCAGATTAAGGACTAAGAGGGCCTCTTAGGAAGAAAATGATAGGTCCAGATTTTTAAAGGAAAGAACAAAAATCCTCAAGAATTTAAAACTAGATTTGACTAAATTTTCTGTTAGAGTTAATATGCTACCTTGCCAAAACACAAAACTGCAGTCACAATATATAATATCTCACAGCCTGATGAAGAGTGGCATTCCAAGATCCACCACTGCCTCTTGGCCTTTTATTTTCCAACTTTCAAGATTAGAAAAAAAAAAGACTGGCTCCGTAATTAGCAACAACCGAAATGGATGTAGTCTGAAGGCCTAGTCCACACTCATCTCCTTTGAGCACCAAGAGAACAAAGGTTCATTGATCTGAGGTAGACAACTGCTGCACAGCAAGGAGAGATGGCTTACAAAGCTGTATGTTCATAGGATTTCAATAAGATTTATCTCCTCTGATCATATACACAGTAAGAAAGCAGGAAGCATGAACAACCAAGGAACAGCAAGACTTATTCTCAGGGAGATAAAAACTGTGAGGGGCCTTGACAAGAGGCAGGAAGTGCCCAGCATATCACAGTGTTCTGGTGAGGATTGCAGTATAGCCAGCTACATAAATAATTATTCCACTCTAACCCTTAATAAGCCTCAAGTGCTAAATTTTTAATCCATCTTGATGATCCCTTTTCAAAGTGGATAACTGTAGATACTCCAGAGTCAGATGCTTGAGTGCAGAAGTGCTGGCACTAGCACTCATCTAGAGGGTTTTTCTCTCTAGAAACTCTCATGACATACACAGCATGACTTCTAGCATCACACCTCTCTAAAGGGCTCCAAGCAGGTTAAGAATAGGAGCCAGTAAGCACCTAGCAGAGTCTATGTCTTTGGGTTCTTCCTTCAACTTCAAATTTAAAAAGAAAAATAGAAACTATAAAATATCTGGACTTAGAAGATAAAACATTTTTATATTATTATAATATGGAGAATTTTATGCATAGCATAGATATGTGAAACTCTGTAAAGAATGATATCCCCTTTTTTAGTGTTATTTATTCTGTATTGAAGGCAACAGTGATATAACTGTGGTCTGGATTCTAGATGTTAATCATATAACAAAACTATGAAAGGTGTTCACATTATTCTCAACATAGTGTTCGTATGTTGTGAAAGTGAACCCTAATAATGTGACCATTTCTCCATGCACAGCTGCCAGAGGCTAAACATTGTGCTGTATGAAAGCCCCACAGTTCCTCCAACACACATTCAGGAGTGGGTGCTAATATTTTTACCCAAATAACTGAATCATGCCACTGCAATGAGCAATATATCACTCTACAGAGACATGGGGTGTACAGGCAGCCAAAGAGGTAGGACCCAACAAGAGCCAATTGCAAGATAACATAAACAATAGCATGCACACACACACACACAAAAAAAGGGGCCTGGTCCAGAAATTCACTCACAGAATAAAAAGGATCCTCTACTCTGCCAGAATGAGTCAGAGGTGCATGAAACCTTGTAGAGAACTATATATGTAAGCTATGGGTGAAACCTCTTCCACAACAGCAGCTATGCTCCTTAGAGGAGAGGCTGACAACTGCAGAACAATGATTTCCCTAAAACTGAATTTAAAATCATTTTTGATCAGCTAAAAATTATTGGCCATAATTAGGAAAAAATATTGCTTTCAATTCAATGAATATCAAGGATATTCCAGGAACCACATATACAGGGTTATCAAGACAAGTCTGGTAAACTTCAAGGCCTTTAGAGCTTATGAGGAAAAATAGGCAGATTGACAATAAAATTCAACAAAATATAGCCTACTCTATAATACATAATATCTAAGGAATGTGTATGAAAGAAATACCCACACTATGAAGGATTCTCAATTGGTAGCTGTCACAATGTCGGGGCTTTTAGGAGTAGGTTATTCAAGCAGGTTACAGTTTGATAAAATCAAAATGGCATTCTTTAAGAATCCACTGATCATGTAGAATTCAACATTCTAGATATCACAGCTGATATTAAAAACTTATAATGTGCACATGTATAGATAATGATAGATACATAGATGAATAGACAGATAAATAGATATGTATGTATCTATATGTATGCATACATTTGTTTGGAGAATTTGTTGTTGGAGACAAAAACAGGGTATGGATTTTGACACTACCAACACACAAGGCATCAGATTATTTAAAAAATTCTCAGCTAGAATGGGCCTAAGAGTGAATTGGAGCTGTAAGTACTGATGATGCTATTCTCATAAAATGAAGACAGTATCATCAGGTTTTTTTATTTGACTTGGCAAGTACCTGTGTTTCGAGGTCCTGGTGACCTTGACAACTTTATGAACATAATTAAGCTTGTCCCTTTCCACTCCTTGTTATGGTAATATATAAAGTGGGTGTGGCACATGGCCTCATTCCTTAAGCTTCTTCTAATTAATACTTGCAGCAATCTGTGGTTCACTTGAGTTTAATGCTGAAAGTGGCAAAGGAAAAACTCATCTCTAGGCACTAAGAAAAACCATTAAAAATCCCACGAATAATCTAAGTACAAAGAATATCAAACCTTAAACATAAAGCAAAAACGCTTAGATTCTTCTCTACCTCCAAGGTTTTCAATCTTAAGGTGTTTTGTTTTTGTTTTACTTCACATTAATTATTTGAACATCTGACTACTCAATGAGTTCTTTCTATTAGTTACTCTGATAAGGGCTTCATGCAGCCAGTGAAATCTACTTTTCCTTCCACATTACTCCAAAATGTTACTAGTATCTTCTCTCGTAATATAAAAATAGGGTAGGCTATATAAGACATTTTACATCCTGACCCAATACAGAAAAGCACAATAATTACAAAAAGCTAACAAGCCTTTATAATTTGACAGCTCACTGCAATCTGTGTATTTTCTGAGTCTGTATTGATTTAGTGCTATTCCTCAAATTGGCTTAACAGTGGGTCACAGCTTAGAACTGAGATTGCAGCTCTTCCTTTCACAGACCTAAGCAGTAATGATCAACCTGGGGTCTAAATCCATCAAGCTCACGCAAAGCACTAGTGTAGGTGAACAGCCTCTGCTGGACAATGCATCTTTCAAACTACTGAGAACAAGATCTCTAAACCCATAAGCAAATGGCGTTCCATCGATCAAGACCTATTTTAATTCAAATGCAGTATTGAACCAGACGGTGGAAGAGATTTACAATAACTCTGTACAGCTAAAACACGTTATCTTTCTGCTTATGCTGATATGGGTTTATTTATGTTACTAGAAAGTAACACACACTTCATGAAGTAAAATCTCCATAGTTCCAACATGACGACCCAAATAACACTGGCAAGGAATGGTATTACAGAGTTACCTGCTGGGTTCCATGACCTACTCATCAACTTTAAATGCATTAAACAGGGTGCTTTCGGGAAAGTTTTCAAGATAAATACATTTTACTGTTAATACTGAGCTCAAAGTGCATGTAGTTCCATACTTGCCTTTTAACCACAATGCTAATCTGCTGATCTCTGGAATAGTTACTAAGAGAAGCACTTTTTCAACTCATTATAAACATGGCTTCCTTGGAAGGTGACTTTCCAAGGCATCTATTAGTTGTCTGGTGCACAGCATCTCTCCTAGTCTCTCTACCTTTAAGACACCCTATCACAAGTCTACTGCTAAAATCCCAATGAGAGCGACTGAGGTAAATATTTAATACGCATTCCAAAATTTGGTCACTTTTTAAAAATTTATACAGTTGTCAAACAAGTCAGGGACAGCAAAAGGCTGTGGGGTCAGAATGCCCTGGCACGTGTTACTATTAGGCAAGTGTTCTGCTTCAGTTCAACCAAAGCAAATTAATTTCAAAAACATCAAAGAAAACTGGGACCATAATGTCACTTAGGATTAACAAAGCATGCCTTTATTCAGAGAGAGCAAACAAGAGAGGGAGTGTAAGCATAACCATATGCACATTTACTACTGATGTTATCTAGAGAAACTTGGCTTCTGAAAATGGTTCTTTAACACTGGCTTGCCTCATACCTTGGAGCTGAAGGGTTGAAAAAACTTTTCCATGAATTGGAGCCAAGTGAGTTGTTAGAATAAAAAATAGCGTTCATTAGCAGACAAGAGTGACCATAGTTAGTGGCAGTCTAAGGTAGCTTTCATGTGTGTGTGTGTGTGTGTGTGTGTGTGTGTGTGTGTGTGTGTGTGTACAGAGGTGGGGTGAGAATTATCTAACGTTTGGGAGCTATGGAGGGGGCTCTGTCGAGGGGAATAGGTATCTATGTGTCTATATTTCAGGTGCACTCAGTAGACATAGATGAGCAATGTGGGATATGTCTGCTAGATGTGGAAACCAAATCAGAAAGTTCTAGGTTCAGTGACAGACCATCCCTCAGCAAATAAACTGGAGAGCACCTGAGTGACACATCAGATATAAAACTGGCCTCCATTTGTGTGGGTTTGCACAATGTGCATGTGCACCTACACACACAGCAGACAGACACATGCAAAAAAAGAAAAAGAAGTTGGGAAAATCAGTTTACGAATATCAAAGAAGATAAGTAAATATTAGCCCTATCTGTTCCATTTTATAAAAAATTATGAAACAGGAAACAATCCAGTAAGTAAATAAACTATCTCATCTAATCCCCAACTTAATCCTTAGCTTATTTTTCTATTTCTACTACACCCCAAATATCAACACATTGTGCAGCTCAGTTTCCTTCCTGTTATAGATCCTATAATACAGTTTTACCATGAAACCACTCTGAAAGACAAGTGAGATTTTCTCAAGATAAAACTAAGCATTTTGTGGTGCTTAAACCATTAATTTTTATAAGAAAATGGAAGTGAAATTTCAAATCTTAGGCATCTGCTAACTCACTACAAAGCGATTACAGAATTCCTGGCTGGTCTGATTCTGCCACTTCAAGCAACTCCTAGAGATCTGAAAATAAATTTTATTTTCCTGCCCTCAGAGGTATCTGCTTTTTTCCCTAATAGTCTCTCTACGTAGTAAATACCCCCAAATAGCCTATTCAATTAGAAGTCTACAAGCAAATCCACTGAACACATACCTGAACCTCCTTTAACATCAAATCATAAACCTAACTCATTGGCACACACATAATCAATACGCAACACTCCAGCATGGGCAATAACCAATAACTAAGAAGGCAGCACATACGTCATACTTAGGATGTCACTGAAACTTTTACATATAAGGCTGTTCCCTTGCTCACAAAAAAGAAAAGTAAAAGCATTTATTCTTCTCTTACCCAAGTCACATCTTACGCTTATGAATTAGGTTAATACCTTGGATACCTTGGGTTATATTAATACCTAACACCACTGCCCTGTTAATTACAAGTACAAGAGAAAAAATGAGGTTGGAACAATCATAATAGTTGGATATTACTTTTAAACCATAAAGGAAGGAGTGTAGATGGATCTAAGGTTTATACTCTATGCTATCAGAAACCCTTTGGAATCTGATGAAACCCCAACTGAATCTATAGTTTGAGATATACACATTAAAAAGATCAAAGGAAGAAGATAATAAAATACAAAAAGGAAGATTTGAAGTTGATGCTGTTTGTGCAGGAACTTTGTTGAATAAATATATATCTTACATTAACAATTGTGGATTATAGGGAGATGACTTAGTGGTTAAGAGTCCACCCCATTGTTTTAAAGGACCCAATTAGTGCTTCTAGCACCTAGACTACAAGGCTCATGGTCATCTGAAACTCCATCTCCAGAGATCTAATACCTCTGGTCTCTATGAACACCTATATTCACACATGTATATACACAAATGCATAAACACACACACACACACACATATAATTAAAAATGAAATCTTTCAAACACATGAGTCTTTTAGGATGAAATTCACATACTGCATTTGAAATGTAAAATATTAATTATTTATTGTAGAACAGCACAGAACTAAAGAGGCATTTGTATTAAATAGGATTAAAGTCAGAACAGATGACTATAACTATTTTCCATTCATAGATAACTACGTTTATTAAATGAATTTTAGGAACGGATGAAATTTATTGTGCTAATACTGACTCGTTAGCATGAAGTTGTGCACATGCTCAGTTTGGGGGTTGTCTCCTGTTAAGGAAGGGTAGGTAAATAAGCTACTGTGTAACAGTGCACAGTTAGACCTATGTCATAGAGAATGGTTTAGATTTCACAATGGAACAATGCACAGTAACCTACTGACAGTGTAATATGCAAAACAGTCACATTTATTCTAACCTAAGGCAAGGCTCCTCATACAAAGGGAAGTCATAATGTAGACTGACTACCAACATTCAGACCAAAACAATATGAATGCCTCTTGTGTAGAGTATATCCATACATTTAGTGATGCATGTAATATATTTTATTGAACCCTCTTACCAAGCATCAGATTCATGTTATAAATGAGAAAAAAAAATTGCATGAGACAATCAAGAGTCTGAAGTCACAGGAACTCCTCTGCAATAAAAGCCCTGGCTGGATCTATTTACAAGGCCTTGTCTGTGCCATAGAAAATAGGTTTGTTGTTTGTTTTGTTTCTAACTTACATAAGGCCTAGCATATGGCTTTGTGTGATCATTATGAAGATCCAAATTTGACTAGGATTCTAGAGGCAGCTGAAGCGTCTAAGTGTGGACCACTGGTGGCCACTTGCTCATCGCTCTTGGCATCAATATTTATTTGCAATAATAGAGTTTTCAGGAAAAAAAAATCATTCCAAGAAAAACAGAATGAAGTCCAAACTAGACACTCAGAAAACACCAAAGGGAACAAGGCAAGCAAAACTCAATCTACAGCAAATTAATAAAGGAAACAGACAAGCCAGGAAAATTAAATCTAAGGACAAAGAACACTACACCCTTGTCTCTGTAATCTCTGGCGCGGTAGAGAAAAGTCAGTTTGGCATATCAGAATCCACAAACCTATGCAGCTTTCCACTTTAAGCAGAAACATTTCTAAAGGGCTATTTGCTGAAACTGGCTAACAGACATGAGTTGCTGATCCTCTGGGGCAGGGGCTCTTGTCCCACGAGCTCATACTGTGGAAATGAACTGCTCTGAGAAGACTCGTGTGTCATCCTACTGTTCACCAAGAACACTAATACTTGATCAATATCTCCTCAATATGAGGTCAGGTTTATACAGTGTTCATTAAACATCTAAGAAGCATAAGAATTTATTTCATATTCTGAAACCCAAAGTTTTTAGCACAACATACTCTTTATTCCACATCTTGCATAAAAATGGAATCAATTCTTTTATTAATAATCATTTTCATTATGTCTAACTATGGTACAAAAATCTTAAAGAAATATATATATTGTTTTAAAATACTTAATAAAATTATTTATATCACATGAAAATTACTTTGGCATAATTAGTATAGTGAGTAAATATTGATGATATACAAAGAATAAAAAAATAGACCTAGATAATTTCTGAAATATCCTTTTAGAGTCATAAATACATAAATATAACACATGGCAGGAAGATGTTTTGGGAAACAAAGATTTCAGTTATTTCATCTAAGTTCTAACATCATGTTAGAATACATGGAAGATTTAACAAAGGTTTTGAAGTACATATTTTGCTACTAATATTATAATTCCTAGGAAAACTACAAAATAAGCTGACCCTGTAGCCTCATACAAAATGATATCAACAGCTGCATGGGCTTACTTATCAGTGAATAAAAAGAGACATTCCACTTTAACCCAAAGATATAAGGACAGTGATGAACTGAGAGGCCTCCTTATCTAATGCCCTTTTCATATCAGTGCCAGGCTGGAACTCCAGTGTGTCTGTTCTTTAATTTCTAGAAGAAACTGTTTTCTGATTTTCTACCTCCTTTGTTGTCTGCAAGGTGTGAAACTATGCAGATGTAACCTGACCAGAGATTTATACTATATAAGGCTGCAGGCTACAAAGGGCATGTTTCAAATTTTGAATGGGAATACCTTGCTAGCAATTATTCAGGGGTGGTATTGTTAAGAAAACATGTGAAAGAGTTTGTTCTTTTAAAGTACCCTCATCTTAAATTCAGGCAACTGCTGTAACGGAATTGATACTTGTTCAACATTTTCATAGAAAAACTCTTTGGTAATTAAATGCAGGCTGTATGGACAGGGTCATGCTATAAGATTTCTCAGTATTAGTAGTTTATAAACAAGTTTCACAGGAGATAGGCTAAAAGAGTAAGCTGTGAAGGCAGATTGCCTGTGTTAAGCCCCGGGAAGCTGCCTCTCACTGAGCAAGCTTGGAGAAGTAACTTAACTGCTCTGAACTTTCTCAATCTATACAATAGGGAGCTGGTGAACAAATCAGCAGAGGAAACTTCACAATTTCTAAATGTGTTGTCCAAAAGTCAATGTGTCTCAACTTTATGTCACAGAATGACAGACTGTGATGAGGAGCTTAGCTAACTCTCCTGTCATATGAAAGTCAGCAGTGACCATTCCAATAAAAACATGCTGAGTATTTGGCTTCTCCTGTACAGAAAATTTCCAGTGTTTCAAAACAAATTCAGAATAAAATCAAATTTTTATTATTTTTATGATCTTAAAATAGCCACTCATCTATCAACAACCAGAGAGGCCAAACAGTGTGTGTTTTACACTTCCATCAAGATGTCACAAATACCTAGTATAGCAAGTGAACAGCCAAAAGCACAACATGTGCTGCTGCACAGAGGACGTGTGAGAAGCAGATATCTGGGGTTAGACCTGGTGACCATGCAGGTGACAAGGGTGCTAAACTCCACCTTGAGGCCTTTACACAGTGCTGCTCAGTGAACCAGCTGGCTTCTAGGATCTGCTTCTCTCTTCCCCAAGTATGGCATTTGGATTCTGGTCTTCACACTTGTACAGCTAGTGCTGTGACCCACTGAACCCACCCCCCACCCCACCCCAACCCCTCTGGTTCTTAAAATAGATATTTGTTATGAAAATCTCTTCTCTGTCATTATTCATCCTTGGCAGGAATGACAGAACACAGTAGCTACTAAGACCGTTTTGCGTTTACTGTTCTGCCCATTGAAGCCTTTTTATTTGATAGTATATTATTAAGTTAATCTTCAAGCATTGATTTCGAGTTTTACAGGAACTATTTAAATAGATCCCACTGTAAAACTTGGCAATATAAATGATTTTTCGTAAATATGAATGATGATTTACTGCTCATCAGAGGCTAGGCTAAAGGGTTGTTCGGGGGGGGGGGTTGTTTGTTCTAGTTTTGAGATTTAGTGGTGTTTGGAGATTTGCTTATTCTGATTGTTACTTGTAAATATATCTGAGTTCTTTCAAGGACATTTCCTTTTGTTTTTTTAACTGTGCTAAAATTCATGGGAAGCAATATCTAGTAATAAAAGTTCTTCAGAGAAAAAAGCCCAATAAATAAGACCATGACGATAATCTTCTCTCATGGCTAGCCTTAGATTTCATTAGTCATCACATAGCCATGGAGAAACAGGAGATAATGTGGGGATATTGTATTCCGAACACAAATCTTCCTTAATAGGATTCTTCATTTAAAAATTAATTCTTCAAGTATTTCCTTTTGCATGGTTCTTCTTTCTCCATCTTTCTTTGTGGTTGCCTCCCCTTAAGGAGAATAATCTTTTCAGAAACACCATCATCCACCAGGAAGGCATTTGGCTGCTTTTCTCCAATACCTCTTTCTAGTCTAAACTGATGGATATAAGAGCTTACTCGATAGGGACATGCTACTAAACTTGTTTTCAGTCTAAGAACGATTTTGGAATATTATATGAGCAATGATTTCTGAAAGCAAATTATTCTCTGAATGCAGTAACATGGCAAGAATGAATTACAGATGTAATTTATCCATCACAAGCGATCCTAAACACTAATTATGTCCGTATCTGTAGAGAAATTGAAAATGATAGAAAAATTCCCCAGCTTTGCTAACTTAAATTTTCCATGTTTTATTTTCTGTAATTTACTGTCAACTATTAACCGCAGATGCTTCCTGCCTCAAGTATGAACAGCCTGGACCTAGATATCAGCATAAGTCTGTATTGGAGGCAGAGAGATAACTCTAAAAGCATACTGGAGTCCTATGGCCTTTGAAGCAACAAGGTTTGGGAACCTATGGTCAAGCCTCAAACTCATACTTACACAAAATACAACATATGCATCAGCAGATAAACTCAGATAGCAGAAGCATTCTTCTAGCTCTGAACCTGAGACCACAGGTTAAACTGGAGTTTCCCCTCTGAGCCAGGTCATCCAAGACATAGGCCTAAGCCTGGGACTTTCGACTTCTTTCTTCTTTGGTACTCTCTGGTCTGTTCCCATCTGTGGTTTGAGTCAGTAGTTGTGAGGGAGAGTAAAGCTTAACCACTAAAGACATTCCTCTCCCACTTCCTCAAGTTGCTCTCACACTGACCTTCCCGTTACTGTTGAAAGTTCCCTCCTAATCTCCACCTCATCGCTCCTAACACAGCTCCCCTTAGAAACAATCAGCACCATGAGGACAGCATTTCTCACATCTGCTTTGCCAAAGTCCAAGACAGAATACGCTTGCTATCCTCTTTAAACTATTAAATCCTTATACTTTCTCAGCTTCTAAATGGATTTGTTCTTCACATCTGACCCGTTAACTATTACTGCTAAAAAATGGCAAGAAACAATCAAAATAAAATTCTGAGCTTGACACTCTGTATTTCCACCACGTATTTCACCAGTACTACCTTCATGAAGCTCCAACAGTTCATGCAGCCCAGCCCAGGGGGCTTCTTAGAAGGCAATTTGACAATGAAAGCCTTCCTACCTTGGAGGTGATGCCCACAAAATGTGGACACTGCTGTCAACTCTGCTCTTGAAGACCTCTGCAGGAAACAAGCACAACCCAAATCTGGCTTGCAGAGTGTCCCAAGAACTGAAGAAAGGCCACTCCCCTGACACTTCTCCCAGCTAAATTTCTGAAGACCCAAACTGTTTCTTTTTGTGATACCAACCATACTTAAAATCTGAATGGAGCTCACAGTGTATTTGTGGAGTCTTCCTGGTTTAATTCGTAGCCAGGATTTTAAAGCACAGCTCAAGAACCTTATAGTTGTTTGGCTTCTCAGAGTGGGCCTGATGTTTTAACTATGTTCTAAACAATGAAGACATTGGGCCATTTTTCTTCTCACATATTGATATTATTTTTTATGCATGGATATTTTGCCTCCATGCATGTATAAGTACCACATGTATGGCTGGTAACCATGGTTTAGAAAAAGGCACAGAATTCTCTGGAACTGGAGTTACAGCAAGTTATAAAACACTGTATGGGACCTGGAAACTAAGCCTGGCTTCTCTGGAAGGGCAGCCCAGTATTCTTAAGCACTGAGCCACCTCTTCAGCCCCTCTTTCTAGACACGGAGGCAGCTATCTAGCTGACACATTGATTTATTGTCTGAGGTAGTAAACTTAAGCTCATTTTCTTATATGTTAGGACAGACTCAATCTTTGTGTCTAACACCACCACAATCTTCCTGCTACCTTGGATTAGCTTCCTGGTCTACCTGTTAACTCAAAACATAACACAATTATATATATTTACTCTTACTGGCCCTATGCCTTCAATGTGCTGGGAATCATCATTTACACCATGCTCAAGCAATGGTGTATGACTTCTTGGTTGATTCCTCAGCACAGAGATATGTAAATTAGAAAGCAGCATTTGGAATGGTGTGATTGAGTACAGAAACTGAAATTACACTACCAGGCATCAGGTCCATAGCTTACAGTTGAGCAGCGCCTGGTTCCTCTGTACTTCCCTGTCTGTCAAATTTGATACTATTATCAGAGTTGTTGGATAGGCTAAGGTTATCATAAAATGAAAACAATGATCAACATAGAGCAACTTAATAATTATTCAATCACTTTATTCTAAACTAAAGAATTAAAAAATGTATTTGTGAAGGAAGTACAAATAAAAATTAGAGGAACAACAAAATCTGGTGCCATACAAAATGATTTGGGCCCTGTACATCTCTGGGAATCATAAAGAAAGATCAGAGCCAACAACTTCAGAACTGTACAGGTTGTTTAACTATCCTCTAAATCAGGATTAAGGGCAGTTGTCAGGTGAGGTGGAAGGGGAAATGACATTGTGTGGGCAGTCACCTGGATGAGAAAGAAGTATGTGTGACAAGGACCAGGCCCAAACATACCCGGAGGTTAGTCTGCCAGTAAAGGTGTAGTATAGAATGGGTTCTACAGCTTGGAAACTCTCACTAAACTCTCAAAGCACAGACTTGTGTAAAGAAAAAAAAATAAGAAAAAAAAAAAAAAACAAAAAAACCTTTTCTTCTAACAAATCAACCATCAATCAAAATTTAAAATAATCACAAATATTAATACCAGAAAGGAGCTGACAAGTACAAGTGTATTTGGTGATTACCTTACATGAAATGTGTTAGTTACAAAACTCTTCAGTGGGTTAGCATGGTGTAAATGACTGCTGAGTTACACGCTTACTAGAGCTAATCTGTTTAGTGTCACCACTTCAGTGGAACTCACAAAACATAACTGCTCTAACATACAATGCACTGTACAACGAAGTCTTCTCAACCCAGCCTTGCCAGTCACTTTTCCTGGAGTTTCTACACACTAATCTCTATCAGCAGAACAGTCAAAGGTCATCTATTTAGTTACCCATTTCTACTGACTCTCAGAAATTCTGACCTAAGTAATAACATGGAAAATTATTCCCTTATCTAAGAGCACAGAATGTGTGTCTGCTAAAGTTTAAAAGGGTGGAGTAGGGGTAATTTCCTCATTAGACCCTCTTTAGAGAAAATAAAAGGCTTTGTCTAGGTCTGGAGGGAAGCAGAGACACTGCTCAGCATGAAAGGCAATGCACTGGCAATGTGATAAGCTCAAGCCCTCCACTTATCCTTAGCAAAGAGAACAACAGAACAGGCCTCCCAGGCTACCGGCCTGGGTGTCCTTGGGGGCTGAGAAGCATTCTGGATTTGGAAGCTTGTGTGAACCATGTTCAGCAGTACATTTACCCTACGTATCACAGAGACTTAAAGCTACTTAAACTTTAAGTAGTTTTAGATGTCCAACACACAGGTAAACTTTGAACCTGTTTACACTCCACACTGCCTTGGGTTTAGATAGTTTTTCAGTTGACCATGCTAACACAGTGAAGCAAGACTAAATGAGAAAAAGGAGAAATATATTAAAATCTTACAAAAGAATGCAACACAGCATGAATCTATTCCTTAACAGGCTTTATGTCTTGAATTTTGTTTGCCTGACAGTATAAAAACAATCAGTCACTTAAAAGACTGTCTTTTTAAGCCACAACCAAAACCAAACAAACAAAAGCAGAGTTGTGGAATCCAGATGAAATGGATCTATCTACAAAAGAGCCCTGCACCTATAGCTCAGGGAACACTGAAGCAGAGGGGTTAGAAAGATTGTTAAAAGCCAGATCAGGGACTTTGCTATGAGACTGCATCCCCTAGTAATGTCAGGAATTAATATGAGCCCTTAAATATAAGCTGACCATGGACAACAATCACCATGCCATAGTGGACAGAGCAAAGTGGAAATACCAGGAGGCCTGGACCCTACATAAAAAGCCACAGGCACCAGAGTGCTCAGAGTAGGGGAGACTGCCTTCTCTGAGAAAGAGCACACCAACTGGTTATCCAGTTCCAAAATGTCAGACCTTAAAACGTACATATCAATTACATTATACAGACTGAGCTGGTGGCACTTATGTATTTAAGGAAAAGAGAAAAATATTAGTGTGTGTGTGTGTGTGTGTGTGTGAGCATGAGTGTGCATGTGTGTGTGTGTGAGTGGGTGTACAAATGCTCACACACACAGGCACATCCACGTTTGCATGTAACATGTAAGGAAAAACAGAGGCATGGACTTGAAGGAATGCAAGAAGAAGTATATGGGAGCGTTCCAAGGGAGAAAATGAAAGGGAAAATAATATAATATGTTATGATCAAAAAATAAAAGAAAAATTAATAAAAGTCCTTATTTAAGGAAAGTTTAAGTTAAATTTAAGAATATGAACAGCATGTGTCTAAAGCTATTATTAGTACTGCTGAGGCAGCTATAGCTGCTGAGCATTTTGTTAAGGAAATATTGCTGTCAAAATTGATGATTTTGCCTCACAGGCCCAGGAACAACTTCAAAGAGTTGTGAACTTTCTGCTTACTGGATACAACAGGAACATGCAAACCAGCCAGGCTGCTCTACAAGCTGTGTCTCGCGTATAAAAGACTCTGCTGTGTCAACCTGTTGCTAAAGGACACAATCATGTCTGCACAAGTTTCAGAATACAGGAGGAGAACATCCTTCAAAACTTTAGCATCGTATGTGTGTGTGAGATGGCAGCAGGACAAGGCAGCAGATGCTCATCAAAGGTCACTGAAGGTGGGGACACTAAAATTTAGATTATCCAGGACTTGCCAATCATTCTGCAGGCTTATCTGCTAAAACTGCTTTAAACACATGATGAAAGGACCACGATGGTGCCTTTGTAAGAGCAATAATGAGACTAACCATTTCTCTGGGGGAAATAGACTGTGACAATCATGGAAGATATTCTGAAATTAAGTGCCATCACTTCGGGGGCACTTCATCAAGTCAGTCTGGCCATATAATCCTGATGTTAACACCAGAGGTTTATTTCTACTGATGATATAGTGAACACTTATTTTTGAGACTGTAATACATTTGGCGTCACATAAAAATGTACCCCATCTACTACATTCCCACAAACTCAGAACTGTGAAGAGATCATGACAATCAGATGACTGGAACTACCATTTCTGAAACATGGCATCATTTTATTGGCAGCTTGCAGTGTTGGAGTCTTCTCTTTTAATCTTTTTGCCTCCTCTTTTGGAGTACTATTCATAAGCCATAAGAGAAAAAAAAATCTTCTTCAGAACAGAATAAAAAGCACTTGATCAATTGTTCTGAGAAGTGCCTACAGCCCCCAGACCTGTAAGTTATAAGCACTTAAATGGCTAAAATATACTCTTAGACTACAATGAATTTAAACTACAAGTGCAAAACAAAAATTAAGTTAATAAAAGTGCTTAAATGCTATTTAATTTATACCCTTGACCTATTACTTCTCTTTTGTTTTCAGTATTTGCATTTGGAAAGGCCTAACACACACATATATATTCCTACTTATTACAGTCCATTCTTGCAGCACATTTATTATGAACTTGGACTGCTTTATCCTATCTTTCATTTAAAATTACAGTAATGTTACCGGTTTCTTTTAGATAAACAGTTTTCTTCTGTTCAACTTGTGTTCTCTGTGTGTGTGTGTGTGTTGAGAGAGAGACAGAGAGAGAGAGAGAGAGAGAGAGAGAGAGAGGATTTCTCTTCTAACCAGAAGTCAGCTATAAACCTAAGTCACCTGGGAGCGTAGCCAGAGCCTGAACCAGCATGGCTGAAGGGCACAGCCATTTCACAGGGTCCTCTCTGACAGTATTTGGTTTGCTTTCCTAACTTTCTAAAAATAGTAGCTTACACAAGCTACTTCCATCTCACGGCTCAAGAACTCAAAAGAGGCTGGAGCAGAAATAAAAAGTAATGCAGAAAGCACATTTCATTGAAGAAGTCAGGATATCATAAGTTTTTAAAATTCCTTTTATTTACTGAAACAATGGAGATGATCTGTTGGTTGCTAGCTGGCAAGTCTCAGAATGCTCCCAAACTTCAAGCATGAGTCGTCGGGCAGATACTCTAAGTGCTTTAAAATGTGTACTGGATCTATTTTAACCACAAAACTGAACACCATAGGACTACCTAAAAGGCAGAAGTCCAACAAATACTTAACTGCACATAGAAACTCTGCTGACTGATTCTTAACAGTTATTTCACTAACATCTAAGGAGGTATTGTCTGGGTATGAAGTGCTATCGCAAATAAATTTGTGTTGAATTTTTCCTCTACACACACACACAAATGTTTTGCCAAATATTGAAACTAAAAATTCCAGCTTTTCTTAGAAAAAAACAAAAGGATGAAATTTACTGTGATTTGCTGGTATAGTAAATTCATTTCACAAATAATTTTTAAAACTTAGCATAATTCATTTGTTGTTGGGTTTTTTTTCTTGTGGTTTTCTTTGTTTGTTTGTTTTAAAGTCCTTTATGTGGGGGTTGAATCTTGTTAGGGACACTGGGTGTCTATAAGCAGAGGACGATTGCTTTCCTCAAAGGGGAACTGTTCTCTGACCACAAGTGAACGGTAACTAAAAAAATATTTGGAGCTGGAAAAATAGCAACTGAATACTAATGTTTCACAATGTTTCCAAACCCTGTGCCGGCAGGTCTTCTGTAAAGCCATTCAATGTCACTGCCAAATTTAATGTCCTTCATTTCCGAGCTAGGAGTTTACCACCAATTATCTATAGGATTAAAAACTGGATTTACTAGGAATTGGGTCAAAAAGGAGTTACTTATGGACACAGCTGTTTCCCGACAAAAGCAATTAGTCCTTTGTTCCTCCTGTTACGGATCCTTCTCTCATTACACCTGAATTAGTGAGCATTAATTCAGGATTAATGTTCACAAAGGTATCAACACCTTTATATAATAAAGGCATCCCTTAAGGCCAAGCTGAGAGAAAGTAGTAATTTCCCCTTATTCCTCTCAACTAGGACTCTGCCTATATAGCATGCCATCCTTACAGAGGTCTGTGGTTACTAACACATACCTCCCCATATCCTGTTCTGAAAATCAAATCGTAAACATTTGGCAAAAACTTTACCAGAGCGAGCATCACAAAGTGAACTAACTTCCAATAGCTGAAACGGTTAACTTCTAACTCACCCTGACGTGATGTAAGAAAGCACTTGGATTCCTATATGGTTTGGTTTTAAACATACATGCTGGGTCTCTGAGACTTCTTCACAGAATTCCATATGATGGTGACCCATCTTGGAAGAGTCAAAGAATTAGCTGTAGGCATTTAGTATTCAAAATTAATCTGATTAAATCAAGCAGGTTGAAGGCACCCCAGAACACATTTCTAGCCTTGACCTTGTATCAAAACAAAGACATGTGTGCTATCTTTACAAGATCCACTTGAAACCTGATACAGGGCTTACAAGTCCAATGACAGTTTTTTGAATGTCAAAAATTCTAACATAAATAAACCATTTCTTCTTATCACACACACAAGGCTAACTTTAACATTTCTGACAGAACACTATAAGTAACAACTGGCAAGAATCTCACAGAAAATGAATATCTGTATTGCCTCAATATGAAAAGCCCAATGAACAACAGGACACAGGAGTTTGTGCCTATTTACAAAGTCCACATCTAATATAGTATATACTTTGGATAAGATACTAGAGCAAACGAAACAAAACTCTCACTTCTAGTCATGTTTTCCCAAAAAGGACATGGCTTTAGCCATTAAAATCATCTCATTAAAAAAAAAAATAGAGTAAAAATGTTACCTATGATCAGCTGACACAGAATTTGCCATTCATTTATAACAGCTTGACAAAGTTTACCAACAAATAAATACTACATATATTCATTCAATCTTGGCCTTATTATATATGAAAGTCTTGAATGTAAACATTTACCATTGCTGAAAAAAGACTCTGACTTGCTATCACTAAGTCACAACTACATCAACATCTAACAATTCTGCTTTAGGGGAAAAAAAGAAAAGAAAAGAAAGGGAGGGGAGGCATGGAGTTCAGAGTTAAAGGCCTGACAAAGTTATTTATAACAAAGTTTGGCTGTGCTTGATTCTATGAGATCTAGTTGAGAGCCCCAGGCCAACCTCAGGAGCCAGAACATGCTGAGTAACTAAAGTGTTAACAAAACAACCCATAATTCCAAATTTAGAGTACCATGTACCCATACCCCTTAATCAATCATTGCATATCCTTAAAAGGAGGTAACATTTACTCACTTTCAGTGAATCAAAGCAGGCGATTACTCGTCCATTTTCAACTTGGCAGCTTTTCGAAGGATGTGCAAATTTACATTCCGTGTCTGGTCGTGAGCAAGTCCCCCTTTGAAACTCTCTACATACTTCCAGTGTTAGCCATTTTGTGTCCCGAATTGGTGTGACACTAACAGCCATGTTTATATTTTACAGGTAGTTAAATGTTCAATGAAACCAACAAACCCAACCCCTCTCAAAAATAAAAGGAAAAAAAAAAAAAGAAAAAAGAAAAGAAAAAAGAAAAAAAGAAAAAAATCAGCAACCAAAACAAAAGACAAAAACTAAACAAAATAGGAACTGATAAAACTCAGAAGTGTGAGATAACTGGGAAAATGTCCGAAAGGCTGCTTCCCCCGTCCCCGATTTAACGGCACATGGAAAAGTGTGACTTCAATATCAAGGGAAAGACCTCCGCTAGAAATTCACAGCATGAAACTGTTAATTCAAAGAGGTTTTGGTTTTGAGAGAAATACCAGGACTGTAAGTAGATGGGTGTTTAGAGGAGGGCCTGGAATCAGCCTTGTGCTCAGTAACCCCTTCCCAGTGCCAATTTGGAGCCCAAAATGCAAGCATGAAAACGTGGCAGACCCTTTGACACCGAATTTCCAAGCTGCTTTCAGCAAAGTTGTCTGACAGGGAATCTCCTCACAGCTGATTTGCGATGGAGTTTGGTGGTGCAATCGGTATTGATTAGTTTGGCATAGACAGATGCAGCAGTTTAGAGCAAAATCGAGAAAATGATTTTTTTTTTCCTCCTTGATTTCCTGGCAGAAGGTATCTTACTTTTTCAGCAAACTTTTCTTCTAAACTAAAGCAGCCTAGGGCAATGGCAGATACTCAGAGCTTTTCTCCTGATTAGAAGTAGAAATGGGGTGTCTGGGCTAGAGGTGGAGGGCGGATGTGCTGTCGTCAGTCTAGCTGGCAGCAAGCAAGGCAAAAGCAGAGGCTGCTCTAGAAGCGGTTCCAAGCAGCAGAGACGTCAGGAAAGGCACTTCTCAGTACCAACCTGTAGAGAAAAGAGATAGGTTAAGATTTACTAAGTAGCATTCACTGATGTCCTATAGCAGCACAACCTTGCCATGTGATAACAGGCTAAGCAACTCAAAGTCAGCTTCATGTTTCTCTCTCTCTCTCTCTCTCTCTCTCTCTCTCTCTCTCTCTCTCTCTCTCTCTCTCTCTCTCTCCTTCTCTCTCTCTCTCACTCTCACAACACACACACACACACATACACACACACACAAAATACTTACAGTGAGGCATATTGCAGCCAGCCATCGTAGATTTATTAAAAAGGGGGCCGTTTCCCCTTGTGAAGCAATGCATGATAGAGAGATAACCAATCACAGATAGTGTTGCAGCAATATTCTGGGCAGAAAGCCAATAGTGTGGGTTGTCTTATGAAAGGTCGCGCCTGTCAGACGTTCATTACTATGCTATAAGCACAGAAAATGTCCATCAGATGTGACTTATTCCACTGCAAGAGGACGAGCATGTGGGTTTTGAATTTACCCAACATGCAGTTAGTGGACTAAACCATGTTAGTTTCCAAACAGCTTCTAACGCAAGTCCAAGGACTTGACAATCACTCCCGAGTAATCAAGAGCAATGTTTAAAAACTACAGCTCAAGTCCGAGCTGCTTTCCCTCTGGTTCTGTGCAGGGGTGGACACTCAGCAGCCTGCCGTTGCTGTCCTGACACGTGAATAAAAAAGGAAAGGGGTGTTTACAAATGGTACATTCTCCTGACCTATCCAATTCACTTCCTCCTAAAGCCCAAGCCCTGCCCCTCTGCTGAAAGCAGCACTCATACTGTAAAACTATTCCATTCAGCCATCAGACACTTTATCACTATATCACAGGCAGGCGAGGGATGAACAAAAGCATCCTTTATTCAGATGTTTTTTAAAGCAGAAGCTGAGGTCTTGTGTCGAGAATAAGGGGTGCAGTGTTGTCAGATGTCTGGTAAATCTGAAAGCCAACCTCCAGAGAGAAAGCGATTCCATTGCAGGAACATTAATTATTAAGTGAGCAATTTGATTTGGGCAGTCTGATGCACTTCAGGGGCTCAGTCCCACACTATGCTGGAGGGTAGGGGCTGAGGCAGCTGCCTTCTCTTAACTCAGGAGCCCACTCTTTAGAACAGGGCAGTTTCACTGCTAAATAGCTCACTTTCTCTTTCAATCAAGAGAAAAAAAATTCTCAAAAAAATTAACTGGTTACAAAAAATAAAAGCATGTATGTTTTTGGTTTGTTTTCCTTTTGAACGCTGTGAGGAAAGTAAGGCTTCTAACTTGTACAAACCACCACCAACACACAGCGATCAGTCTTTCTCTCGCTCTCTTTCTCTCTCTCTCTCTCTCTCTCTCTCTCTCTTTTTAAAAAAAGGACTTGATTGTAAATGGCCGATTTATAATTTTGGAAATTAGAATACAGGATATGAAGACATCTACCTATGCTAAAAGCATAAATATCTAGTAGAATTTAACCTTTAAGACTAATATTAGTATTCATAATACTGTTTAGAAAAAAATAAGCTATTTAGCAAAGGTATTTATATTTAGAAAGCATGATATGGCAAACTGCAACTTATGACATGGACTTCAGAAGCAACTAACCACAGTGTTCAGGAAGGTTGTTTGCAAAAGTCATCAGGTTCTAAGGCAAGCGCTGTCAAAGTGAGAACAGTTCTTTCCAGTTCTGTCCAGTTCTCTATCCACTCTCGTGAGCCTTTACTCAGCATTCACAAAGTTTTGTGCCTTTATGGCTTGAACAGAGCTCATGTGGTCACCACCTCTTCAGTCCATACTGTTTTCATCAGCTACCACGTACCACACGAAGAGCCAGAGAAGATGACACATCTCTGTTCACTTACACACTAATATCACCATTTCTGCATTGCCTCCACATCACAATCCCTGTCCTGTGTGTTTATTTCCTTACACACTGGAGCCACTAAACCATGTTTCCAGGGGCAGAAACAACATTCATCATCTCAGTAGCCTGAGAAGAGTGATAAACAAACAAACAAAAAACATGAAATAGCTGTCCCAAAAGCACAGGTGTATAAATGATTGTTTACTACAGCAGGACTCAGATTACCTGAGGACACAAAAGTAACATACACACGTACATCCATGTACCCATGTAATCACGTGTGACTGGAATCAAATACATACTACAAATCCCAGGGTCATGCAAGCCCTCCTTTGCCCAGCAGTCTCTAGGCAAGCATTAAATGGTTCCCTCTCTTACACAGCATCCTCCAAGTCTTCTCTACCTCATTTCTCTCCTCTTCCACGATTCTCTCACTCTCACTAGTTAGTGGTCTCATGTATCACATTTATTCCTTTGTTCAAATGTCACCCTTGGGTAGGCATTTTCCCTGGACTTCCTGCTTGTCTGTCTGTAACTTCTGTGGCAGTTCTCCCCAGCAGGAAACTTCTGCAAGCTTCCACCTTGAATGGTTCCTTCTCAAGACCCCTTTCCTTTTATAGACCTAGAGGCACCCATTCTCTATCAAACAGCAGTTGGTTCTCAGTCCTCACAAGTGTTGAAGAGGCCACTGTAAAAAGGACTAAACTCTTGCCTGGCTGTGTATCTGTGCACAATCCTGCTCCCTGCCTGATGTGTGTCTTCCCCAAAGTCTACAAGCGCATCTATACATGTTGCTTTTCTATTGTCTTATGTGTCATTCACTTCTTAATCCATGTCAATGCAACTATCACACTAGTCATTTTGCTGCTTAACAAAAGTTGACAACCCTCCTTTAGAGCCAAATGCTAAGATATTTTAACCTCAGTGACACTTCGGGATTTCTCCATGTATGAATCAACACACACCATTCTTTAGCTTCTGATCCCATATCCCTATGTTTACAGAGATGAACTATCATGGATTCTGCCAGAAACAGACTACTGGAACCCCATGAGCATACTACATAGACACTATCACTCAATCTGGCTGAATACCCTGCAGCCATGCAACCTGGCAAATCCATTCTTGTTTTTAATTGCTATTCAGATACCATCTTCTCTGTAAAGCTGGACCAACCATGAGCAACAACAACAACAACAACAACAACAACAACAAAAACCCACCACAGTTCCATCCCATAAATATGTTTTCACTTTAGGTTCTTCTGCCTAAAATTACCATCTCCCTGACAGCAAGGTATATTATCAATTTCTCCTAAACCCTAGATCTTAAAACATAACAGATATTATTATATGTTTAATATATGTGTGATTTAATTCATATTGATAAAAAACAGATGTATGAAGCATATATTAATTAAAATTTTGCCTATAGCTCATAGTTTTGTCTATTTTATTTTCAATCCATATAAGAGATATTATTCAAAAGTTACAACTAAAAATTATAAACATGTCTGTAAATTGATCACTAGAACATAGGCAGAGATGATAATCAGCATATTTATGATTAGGCAGGTAAGAGAGTGAATAGGGAGAATGGACATCAATCTATACACATTTGGTAATTAATTTCATGAAATTGCTCTGCTTGAGGTAATATTGCAAAGGATTTGGAGCAACATTGAATTCTCAGAATGTAACTTTGACTAGTAACAGTGTCTGTCCCTAAAAGCAGAGAGAATCTGAGACAATATTTAACAGTGTATGCGCCCTCAGACTTAGGGGACTAAAGTAAGAAGACTTCCAAGAGTTTGAGGCCAGGTTAAGCTACAAAGTGAATTCCAAGCCAGTTTGAGCTATATAATGAAAACTGTATCATAAAGAAGGAGACAGAGGAGAAGGAGGAGGAGGAGGACAAGGAGGACGAGGAAGACAAGGGGGAACAAAGAAAAAAAAGAGAAGAGAAGAAGAGAGGAGAGGAGAGGAGAGGGGAGGGGAGGGGAGGGGAGGGGAGGGGAGGGGAGGGGAGGAACAGAAAAGAAAACTGATGTATGAGTGATATGCAAATTATAAGAATTTTTGACAACATTTTTCTCTGGAACTACGTTTTTTTAAAAAAATAATTATCATGTGAAATTAATCTACTTCTAAGATGTTTAATAACAGGTAAATTGCCTCTGTGATGTTTCTGACTCTATTTCAATATACTATAAACAGATAAAGTTACCTTAACAACCAAATGCTTGTTTGGAAAATTTAAAGAATTTTGAACAAGATTCAAACTTTCTGATATTTATAGGACAAATTCTCTGTGACTCGCTGATCAATTTCCAACCACTGCATTTCCTTGAATTATATGGCATGCCCTATAAGCCAAATAAATTCTGCCACAACAACCAATTTCAACTAAAGTTATGTCACAAATCATGTGTACATTCTATGAAAAGATATAAAAAAGTAAAAAGGAAACAACATGAAATAATCAAGACAGTAAAAATTACAAAAAAAAAAAGAGAGAAAAGAAAAACAAGGAAAAAAGCATTGAAAATGACAAAGGGAAAGAAAATCACAAGGAAGCATTAAGAGTTGTCCCTTGCTTCTGTTTTAGTAAGCTGAAGGCACTGGACACTGACTAGGGAGGGTGTGCATCACTTTAAGCCTCACACAGTGTGCAGGACAAGGGAAACATGTGCCTGCCAGGTATGAGGCAGAATTCTCTTTCAGTGAACTAAACAGCCTTTAGGAAGGACCTTAATGTCTTAGGCTACCCCATTTACTAGCCCTTTAAGCTATAAGACAAACTTAAGTAAGTAACTCCAATTATATCCCAAGGTAATCAATAAGACATCTGACAGATGTTTTTCTGATACTTTGATATTAAGATAAGTTATGTATTGAGGAATTAAAATGTGGGGTCTCATTACAATTTTGACTTATTAAAATAGTTTTAGTCTAAATAGAAAATATGAATTTATTTCACTGTGTAAGTTTGGAGGTAACAAAAAGGAGGGCCTTGTCCAAAGCATTTTTTTTTTGGTTGCCAATATCAACAAGACTGATTCCTCACACAATAATTTTCTCAGCACTTAACCCAAATATTAACAGATTTCAGGTTGAAAATAATACTAAGTGTTTCTGCAGGGCTCTGCAGCCAGACTGTCCCAGCTTAAAGTCACAACTGTGCTTTGTGATAGGCTGTGGTATGAAAGGTTGATACCCTTCAGAAGGGTCGCTCTTCTTAGAGCAGAGCTGCTGAACTCAGTACTTGTCAGGGTGTACCTGGACACGGCATGGAGATGCATAATAGGCGCCCAGAGTGCTGACTCCAGCTTGTACAGCCTGTAATATGTCATGTGATGACTTACACAGTTATCAATCTTTAATTTAAAAAAATTAGAAGAATAAGACCAAGCTAATGTGTTGGCAATAAATTCATGGTGACATGCAAATGACTGAAGCCAGAGATCTGCAACACTGTAGGTGCAACAACATTATGAACTAACCAGTACCCCGGAGCTCTTGACTCTAACTGCATATGTATCAAAAGATGGCCTAGTCGGCCATCACTGGAAAGAGAGGCCCGTTGGACTTGCACACTTTATATGCCTCAGTACAGGGGAACGTCAGGGCCAAAAAGTGGGAATGGGTGGGTAGGGGAGTGGGGAGGAGGAGGGTATGAGGGACTTTTGGGATAGCATTGGAAATGTAATTGAGGAAAATACGTAATAAAAAGTATTAAAAAAAAAAAAGGATAACCTACAATCACACATCCTCTTGGATAGCAGAGACTGCCAATGTGGTCTCCTGGTCTAACACATTACAGAAAAGCTGATGCCAAGAAAAGTCTGTGCTTACTAACCCACACAAAGAACCTGAGGTTTGTCAATACAATCTTTTAAAATACTGATTTGTTCACAGGTTCCCTAAACAGTCAAATAGCTGCAGCAGGACAGATAATGAAGGAGTACAGGTTACTTAATACACCATTGTTAAAGAGTAGAATGACAGAACTGAATTCAAATTAGAAAATTTTAAACAAAATACATTTTTAAATGCATGCAATGATTTAAAAGTGGGTTCACCAGCTGGCCTGAGCCCCCCACCCCACCCCCGGCCTGACATATAGAGAGAGCAGAGGACTGCCTGGTCTGACCTCAGTGGGAGATGTGCCTAACCCACCAGAAACTTGAGGTCCCAGGTAGTGGGGAGGCCTGGCAGGAGGTGAGGGTGGTGGGGACATCCTCTTAAAGACAGGGGGGAGAAGGAATGGGATGAGGAACTGTGGGAGAGAGGACCAGGATGGAGGAATGACTAGACTGTAAAAAAGTAAAAGTTATATTAAAAAAGTAGATGTTGAATTTATTTCTATAAGAAAATAAGTTTTAAAGTATTAACATCAAGAGAAGATAGTTATCATAATGATGGCTGTACTTCATATACTAGTCACTAGCTTTGTAGCTAAACAGTCCATTGGTTCACCTTTATCAAAAGTGGTCAACCTTTTCCCCTCCTCAGAGCAGTACGAACTTTTTGTAAGAGAAGTACATGATATCACATCATATATCAACCAGAATAAATAACGGAAAGAAGAAGTAGAGAAATAGAGACATTTATCTCATTGACTGTTTCTGTCTTGGCATAGAAATCCCATGAGCACAGGCTATTTTTCTCTATAATCAGTATTGAAACTCCACTGGACCAAAGGAAACAAATAATCTCTGCTTTCAGACTGTACATAGGTGGTAGGCAGATAGTAGATAGATAAACATATGAATAAGGAACACAGAGAAGATAGCGATAGACAGAGATAGAGGCAGCCAGACATGGATGATAGATACAGATGCAGATGCAGATAAGCACACACAGATACTAGTCTCAAAGTGAATCCAACAAGTTACATTGTATGGGCTCCAGTTCCACAGCCTGAAACACTGGTGATTTCATCTTTATAATTAAGTGAAAGCAATACCCACTGGCAAGAGAATAGGAGGCAATAGAGCCCCATTTAAATGCCTCCCTGATTGTGAAGTGAAAAGATTTGCTTTAATATAAAGTATAATTCCTTTGCAGTTTCCTATGACACTTAGCCAGCACTGGAGCAGTTCCCTCTGTTATCCAAGAAGATAGGAGAGAGAACTGCATGCTATTTTACTGTTCTTCCTGAGGAAACCCCAGCCCTTTACCCATGTATTAGATAGACATTATCTTGCTAGCTTCGCGTACCATATCTGATCTGCCTGTAACATTTACTATTTCAAAGTGATAAATAGAAACCAGAACACAGGCAACAATAAAGTTAACGCTATTAAGTCTTCCACGAGAAATCAGGAAAATCACCTCCCTGGAATTTTCAGGAAAAAAAAAACAACAAAAAACAAACAAACAAACAAACAAAAACAAAGCACACTGAAAAAGCCAGAGTTCATCCTTGTGAAATGAGCCTGTCCAAACTGCTAATCAAGCCTGGAAGCCTGGTGGTGGTGCTGTTAGGCCCCAGTGATACTCTGCTGAGTATCTCTGAGGCCTGCTCAAAGGAGAAATTGTTTATTCAACATAGTATCTAGCAGCAAATGTAAAATTTAATATTCAACTTCTCTTTTTGTGAATAGTATCGCCAAGCTCCTTTATGAAGTCGGTGATAGTTCTATGTAAAGGTTGTAAAAGTTGCTACAGATGAGTGGCAATGATGTCACTTCACAATTCGAAAGCATGGAATCGATCACCAGGAGAACTGGAAGAGTAAGACTTCCAGGGTTCTTAGTACTTCAGTGATGTCTGTGGTTGAGACTCTTCACTAAGATGCTCTGGCTTCCCTTTGACTAGCCCTACAATGTACATAATTAAATATGCATATTTCATTTTAGCAGACTCAAGTGGCATAAATTATAAAATGACATGTGAAGAAACGGCATATATAGTTTAAAACCTACCCAAAATGTAATTTTATCTCTGTAAGCACCAGTCTTACTCTGCCCTGTATTTTATGAGATCTCTGAAATGGTAACAATTGGTCTCACTACTATCAACTAGATTTGGGTGCCAACACTGTGATTTTCAACAGCCAGCTCTTCAATTTCATACATTGGTTTTAAATTCTAGCATGGTAAGCTAGGTTAGAAAAAAGTTTCTGGACTATGTCTATTGAAAATTACCCTATATATGTTGCTCAGTTATTATTATGAAAAAAATATAAAAACATTGTTTATAATTAAAATGTATTTGTATTAGAATATAATCAATGAAAGCATGACATATAAAAGCATATACTGTATAATCATTTGTGTAATTTATTTGTATATATTATCTGTATATACTATTTGGAAATATTCTAAGAAATGAATTAGTACTGTTCTCATAAGGAAATACCACACACAAATATTTTCTTCTTTCCATAAAAATCAATGAAGTATTTTTCACCAAAATATTTCATGTTCCAAAATCATAAAAACAAGCCACATGGCTGCTGCAAAATTCATCATTTCAATCCTAAAAATATTTCTTCTGATAAATAGATTTGATCTTAATAACAATCTAGATTTCATATATTAGTTATTCCATATATTAATATATTAGATTAATATACAAATTGAGCTTTTTTAAGTCATAAGCTCACATACGACTGCTTTCAGTAAGAAATGTCAGAAAACAAAGACTCACCAGTCAGTAACTCACTCTCACTGTGGTGCTTCAATGTACTGTAAATAGAGGCTGGCTTCAACTAAATTAACAATCTGCCTAGATCCAAGAAGCTCAATAGCAACAAATGTTGTTATTCTAATATAAATAGATAAAATCTGAATTAATATTATTATATGTGTTATAAGGATTTATGTCAAATGAAACAGGCCAACATAATTACGTGTTAAGAGCTATAAATTCCTTCACTCAGTGCCCCTTCTTTTGTGAGTGGTGACCTAAATCAATGTTGGGTTTTGACTTCTCAGCAAGACTGCAAGTGCACATAGAAAGATTGTTCTTATGTTTACATCACTTTAATAACATAAATCCTTGGACCATAAGGCATGTTCATGTATTAAGTCTGAACTTGAACAAGTCATTGCTTCAAAGAAAGCATTTACCAGAGCTTTTGCTCAACACTAAAGCATACTCTTGCTCTTGGATATTTTCCTGGTAATTTGAGAAAACACTATCCCTCAATCTCCACTGTGATGCTCTCTGATGGGGATATGTAGAGAAGCATGAAATGCCTTTTGCCTGTAAAGAGAACCTAATTTTTTTATATCTCCAAAATCTGTTCAGTATTGCTCCACTTAGGTCAGTCAACCCATGGATCATTTATAACATCACTTTCCAGCTCTTGCTAATTCAAAATAAAGTACCACCTTGCTCATAAAATAAATAGGTAAAGTAAGTATGTACAGTTCTTGAATTTTATAATTATTTGTCAAAAAGGACAATTTTAGAATCTTGAATAAAGAGTCCATCGACAATCGTGGGAATGGACAAAATGTTTGCTTCTTATTAATAGTAGATAAGCAGTGTGAAGTACCTACAAAAACTTACATATGAAGATTTTCAGGCACTATCATGTCATATGATTAAAGTAAATGTTTTTATTATACATTATTTCTGTAAATGTAAAACATGCCTTGTTTCTCCTCCTTCATTAGAGACTGAACAAAGGTCATATTTCTAACAACTCCCATAAGCAACACAAAGAGTTATCAAAGCACAAGAGTATCTGGAAACCCAGTGTAAGCCTAAACACATATACCACATGGGTTTTACTTCAGTCACTTAGGAATCTGGAGCAGGCTCTTCAGGAAGCAGCTTGCTTGCACTTCCGGTTAAACTAATACAGTAGGTATAATACATTTGCAGAATAGTTTTCCTGTGCACATTTGTCTTGTTAGAAAATAAAAGCACCTTCCCCTCACTCTGTGGATTCACAGTTTCAGTTACTAAATAAAATAATTCATACGCTTAAGCATTGGAAGAGAAATTTTAAGACTCGAAATGATTAGTTAGCAGAATATGAGCATTTCTACTTCTTCTATTCTTGTTTTGATAATGCGATTTTATGCTGTTGTCAGGATAGACATAAAGGCATGTTCTCAGGAGATAAAAATCAAAGAATTTATCAGAATTTGGTACTTTCTAAAAGAAGTACATATTAAGCAAATTAGCAGGGCGGTTTGAAATCTGATCCCTTTGCTAAAGAGGAAAAACTACTCTTCCCTAATTACTTTAATTGCACATAAGGTTCTGTGCATTCTGGAAAAGCTGTAACACATGAAGAAACATGAAGAGCAGACTACACCCTGTTAATGAGACAGTGATTAAAGCTCCATGAATTTCCACCAGCATCATACGCTCTTAAAAACCAATGGCCACCTTCCCGTGGCAAATCAGAACACAACCATATTTAACAACAAACTCAAATCACTGCCAATGGCTTATTAATTCCAACACTTACTTCTCTGGGATATGGATGGATCAGAAAGAACTTGGGCAGTCAGTTAGGCATCACTATTAAAAGAATGTATTCCTGGGACATATATGTGTGCTGAGGCAGGAGACTAAAACCCTACAGGTTTACCATCTCCAGGCTATTCTTTCTCACTTAAAATTTCTGCAACTGCAATTACAAAAAAAAACAACAACAACAACAACAACAACAACAACAAAAAACCCTGAAGGCTACTTGCAGTCACTGCTTACTGTATTTCTACTTGGTCATTTCCTCAAATCTTAGGATATATATACTCTGAGAGGAGAGAGTTGTTTAAAGACTTTGTGACATGTCTTTGGCTATATTCTGTCATCTGCTTCAGAAAGCTAGTGCACTTTAAACTGTAACTATTCTAAGGTAAACCTTCACATTACTAAACACACTGGATACTAAATAATACAATTCATTATGTCTCCTAACACTTATGTTTCAGTCTTGTCCAACAATTCCCTGCAAGAAAGTAGGCAAGAGGAAACCTTAACCTGTTTTTCAAAGTCCTAACTAGATGACAACATGGGGCAGATTAAAACAATAGTCTGATAACAATGCCTGATCTTGTTCTATTTTCCTATCATGTGATTGTCCAATAAATGACTGAACAAATATATATAAAAGAAATGCTTAGGTTCTTGTTACAGAAAACATAATCCTTTAAACTTCTTGTCATTAGAACTTTATTTCCATCAATCAAAATAAAATACACCATGTTCTATATTGTCAAATAATATTTTATACTGGTATTTTTATTTTATTTTCATGATGTGTTACTTGTTTTCCATACATATAAGAGATAGCTAGATTTATTATCTTACTCATTTGTGAACAAGCAGTTGACAGGCGCATAGCTAAGTGACTGACTCACTGAAGTCTCCTTAGGTAACCAAATGGAAGAACATGAACTCAAACTTGGGTCCTGTGCTTTCCAGTGTAAGATTCTGTTAAACACACACTGACAATTTCCTAGCAAACTTAGAAGTGGTAGTGATAGAAAAGCAAAAGACGGGAGGAGAGTGTTGAGTGCAGTTAGGTACCTTGAAGGGCCCATTACTGCATCACTAGCTGTTTGCTTGGAAGTTTCCAGTTGCTGCAGGGGGAGGAAGGGAAGGAGGGAGGGAGGGAGGTGAGAAGGGAGAGATCTCTTGCAGACCTGAGAGGCAGGTGCTCACCTTCCCTATCCATACAGCAGAAACCAGATGCCCATCCTTTACACAGAATAAGAATATTCTGACAGCACCATAGCCATCAGCTCTTCCTCTACTGTACTATTTACTCTGTTTTGAGCAGAGCAGAGTTCTAGATACCCAGCAGCTGATTGTGAGGCTGACTACTGAGAAGAGCTCTTTGAGTATAACATTGATACTTAACACTCAACACCTGGAGCCTGCCGGCCCTTCAGTGCTCTCATCTGAGAAATTTAAGGCCTGTGAGCAGAGAGCGTACCCAGGGACAAAGCAGAGAGCACTGCTAGGACCATCGCCGAGTGAGGAGATACGGAGTTCTGATCTAAGTGAGCCACTAAAACAGTATACAGAGCAGCAGAGAAGATGGAACGGTTTAAATCAGCCACATCACATTCATTTTAACAGCTGAGAAAACCATAAGAAAGTAGACCAGGGAGAAAGCAGTGTTTGAAAGGCATACTTGACCTTTTCTAAATCCACACTACACTAATCCTTGGCAAAAAAAAAAAAAAAAAAAAAAAAGAGAGAGAGAGAGAGAGAGAGAGATAAACAGCAAATTGGTCTATAAAATAAAAACAGAAAGTCAAAACAAACACAAAAATTAAAAACTCTGGTTCTCAAGTCCCAAATATCTCCTTGGAAAAACCCTGCAGGAGCTCAGGAGCTATTCCGCTAACTTTGCCACATAGTCCTCCTTCTTTCTCTTACTAAGTTTCCCTCCCCCAAACAACAACAACAACACATTCACCTCACAGTGACCATATTGAATGAATAAAACAAAAAAACAAAAACAAACAAACAACGCAGAGATGGGATCATCGTGTGCGTTGCTTAATGTCTTCCGATCGGGAAAAGGAGATCTAGCCCTGGGGGGATCTGCTGCTCAATCAAGGACATAACTAACAACTATTAGCAAAGGTGAGAAGTACACAGCCGGCTGAGGAGTTAAAGAGGTCAGAGGAGGCTTCGACTTGGGCAACAGATCTAGGGTTGATGTGGAAGAACAGTTTTGGTTTGGGGGGTTGCGGGGGCAGGGGGAGCTTGGTGATGCTGTTTTGTTTTGTTGGGGTTTGTTTTTAGATTCAGTGCCTGGGACTGAACCCACATCTGTGCACGTGCTAGTCAGGTGCTCTGTCACTGGGCGGCAGCACTGGCACAGGAAGAAGGACTGTGTCATCTGGCACAGAAAAGGCAACAAGACAAAGAGCGGCCAACAAAGTCGGGTCTGGGAATCCCTGACCATGAAGACCACAGACTGGACCCTATGGAGCCACTACAAGCAATGGGGTTGGCCCAAGCTCTGGGCTGGGATCAAGTCAGAAAGGGTCAGTGCTCAAGAACTCAGCGTGTGCTTCCTGAGTGGTGAGAATTCATCCTTCCCAACATCGAACCCAGGGGCTGAGCTGCTGCGCTATCCCACTGAGTATCTAAGGGTTAAAAGTAAAACACAGCACAGGGTAGGGAAAAAAAATCTTATTAAATAAGTGGGAATCTTGTCTTAATTTCCTAGAAACCTTGCTTTAGTTGCAGCAGAGTGGAGATAAATTTAATGCTTGGTTTCATCTCAACTGCTCTATTCATATCTTCCCTTCTAACTAGTTGTTCTTTTACACTTGTGTGTGATGCACACTTTACTGTAGTAAGCCAACACGATTTTTAAAATTGCTTTTGTTTTGATGAAGTGCATCAGATATAAATAAAACTAAAGCAAACTTTGTCCTGTTTATAAAACTGGAGGTGAATAACAAACTTTTAAAAGTTAAGAGAATTTAAAAGTCGTCAATTAAGTAAATCTCATTACTCTATAAATATTTCAATGAGAGTCATAACCAATTAGAGCACAATACCCAGTTACTGAAATTGGCAATTGCTCTGAACTCTACAGTGCCTGGGTTCGGCAATCTATGTGTTCACCCAGCTATCTAGTTTGACCTTCCCTGTGAATCAGCACTGCTACTCTGATGCCAAAATGACCTTCTGAAACTTACAAAGCTTCCAAGGCTGCAGATATTTTCAGCTGTATCAGCCTGGCTGTCACAGAGTTCTGCATGACATTGAGTGGCAAAGCTGGCACCTCCTGCACCAGCCTGACCTTTTAAACTCATGAGATGTTGCTGCCACTCAAAGTTGGATTTTCCCTTTCTACATAATTTTATGAAGCTGCTCCTCTTGGTTAATTGTCAGGTAGTGATTCTAAGCATAAAATCTCATTTTTCTTTATATGAAAATAAATATATTCTTTTAGGCACATATAGTAAATCTCTCATCAGCACACACTTTAAATAAATTTTAATTTCAACCTATAAATTATAATTTTGAAATTACTGAAAACATTAGAAATATTTAATATACCTACTAAGTGTCAGTATTGCTATAATGGCCACTATCAAATTCTTAAAATTTCTATATTTTACAATATATTTAGTATCCACGTTGACTATAATGCATTCAAGGTACAGTACAATTTCAAGACTATGAGGGGCCAATGTCAGTAAACACAGCATCAGCTGCATGCTTAATTTATTTCTTTTTTCTCTGATATTTTAAACAGGAACACTGCTGTTTAATTCCCTTGCTAAACACTACATTAGTGTGGAATTTTTAAACCTAAGCATCTTTGTCTATAAAGATACAGCTCTGCAGTTATCTTTGAAATTGTTGATACATAAAGGGAAATATTTGAGTCCATTAATACTATTATCAGTAATGAAAATATAAGTAAATCGGTTAAAATTAATGTAAGTGGAAGAAAATGGAAGTGGAATTTAAGTCATTAAGGCATGTTAATAAAGTTCTGAATAACAGGAGCTATCAACTGTTTGATGTCAACCTTTCCTGAGAGCATAGTTATATATTTACATATGCATACATATATTAGTGTATTTCTATTTCCTTCTATTTAGAGGAGATAATGTTCAATATTGTCATAAATTTTCATTAGTAATACAAACGTACAAAATGACTTAAGATTTCAATACAAATCTGTAAACTAACCCATTAATGGGAGAACCAATCCCTTTGACACATTCATCCTGTTCCTTTTTAGCTTCAGTTCCTCAGATACTTTGTCATCCTTTATAGAATATACAGGGACATATGGGTGTAACACAAAACTCTGTATGCACCCCCACACTCATGGAGATGAAGGAAACTGGGGAGGGAAGTAAAATATTATTCAGATATCTCTAGTAATTACAGAAGTATTTGATTTTGTATTATTTTAATGATTAAAACAGGTCTCTTTTATAATGAGAGAAAATTAAATTAATTCTCAATAATGCAGTTGAGCAGACAATCAGAGTACTTGCGCCATCCTTCTTGGGCTCAAGACATTTCTTCAAATGTGTCACTAGGCAAGCCAGCCACCACAGCTACTGGGAGAGAATCTGTTACAAGTGACATCAGATACAGATGCAGCTATCTTTGAAATTGTTGATAAATAACAGGAAATATTTTCAGTCAGTTAATATCAGTAACAAAAGGATGGGTAAATGGGTTAAAATTTAACTGTAGTGGAAGAAAACGGTGACGATGATTTTTGAATCTAAAATTAGATTCTGCTGGTCTTGGCAAGTGCTGGGGTAAAGGTATTAAATTGAGAACGGCAAACATGGTACAGACCACAGGGCAGACTAGGCCATCTGATAGAGCCCTCATTCCAAAGCCAAGGCACTTCACATCCAGTCTGTCTCCTGTAAGTCTGTGCCCATCATTCTTTTTTTTTTAAACCTCTTCACCTCTTACCTCTTCATTAAGACTTTCCTTAATTAACTTGTAGTAGCCCTTGAATGTGTGTGTGTGTGTGTGTGTGTGTGTGTGTGTGTGTGTGTGTATTTTAACTTAATCCAGAGCATATCAAGGCCAAGAAAGCAGCACAGCCTGTGCAGAACTGCAGGCTGCAAGCTGAAGGCTGCAGCAGGATCGAGGCCAGGTTTCCATAGCACTTTCCTGTTGGCCCCGGAGCAAATGACATGCTCTTATTCTTCCCAAGCATCTGTTTCCTCACCTATGGGCCATAGTGAGCGACATGCCTGCTTCTCACGGAGCTTAAGAACTATGTATGGTCACAATACTAAAAGAATACCTATCCACCAAGTAAGGAGCTGCTTATACATGATCAAGATTAACTGTCAGATCAGTTCTGGTTGGCTTGTCTTCATTATTTCACTTAGAATAGGCCACCCATTTTAAAAAATCGGAAACCATGTTTTTTTTTTAATGTCAGTCAAAATCCTACAATGAACTCCTGATGCAGTGGTCCTTAAATATTTACTACTTAAACTGAGCAATGATAAGCACTCAAATAGAAGGGATAGGTTGTCCAACCTAGAATGCAGATTGGATCCTGAGAACAAAGAGCAAACACTGAGAGGTGAACGGGGTCTTATAGAATTCGCACACTTGCATGGTCACCATTCGAGAGCTTGGAAGGAAGCCTGCCAAAGTGGGACAGGAAAGAAGGAAGAAAACAAATGCTGCTTCCTGCACAGAAAGAAAAGGTAGAGAGAGAAAAGCCCACTGTGCATATCTGAACCCTTGGTTAATAAACCTGAAAGCAGCTCAACTCTCACTTATGGCTTTTCCTTTCCTCTTAACACAAAACTTGTAGGCTCTGACACTTGGCTGTCAATACTCAAGAATTTTTGTTTTAATTATTTCTTTTATTTTCTGAGATTATAATACATCATTCCCCCTTCCCTTTCCTTCCTCTAAACCCTCCCTATATTCCTCCTTGTTCTTCAAAATCATGGCCTCTTTTTCATCAACTATCATTATATTCATATATGTATGTATATATATGTCTGTCACACACACACACACACACACACACACACACACAAAGCCTGCTCAATCTATTAATTAACATCTAATATGAGGAATTTTGTGAGAAACAACTGGATTCAATTTTGCATAGCCAGATGATACCATGGTTGGTCATGCTCATTGATGAAGGACGTCAAAAGAAATAGTTTAAATACTTGGTCACATCATTTTAACAAATTTTAAATCAGTTTTGCCTTTTCTTAAACGAATTAAGTTTTCTTAAACATGTTTTGGTTTGTTTTTCTGACTAGATTTACACAAACTCTACAGTACGGGGAGAAGCTCTTCTGTGCCCACATTGCTTTATTCATTGTTAGTGGTGACTATTTCTATTACTGCACTGAAGAGTACTGGGAACACAACATCTTGCTCATCCCTATCTACAACGGATGATCCTGACAGGCCACATATGGTCAGTGCACTCAACAGTATTTGCTAAAGAAAAACATTTGCTTGGGAACCAAAATCAAGACAAAGACAACTCTATTCTCCTCTTTAAAAAAGAAAGTATTTGCTATATGTTCTAATAGCACACAAAAGAGGCATTTGTTAGCAAAATGATATTTCCCCTACAGAGTGAGTCTTCAATGAGAAAGTATCCACTAAAGCTGCAGCACAGACTGGTGTAATAAGTGAGCATATACTAACAATGTGAAAATTAGCCATGAAGTCAGGATATGTTTTGTACTTTCATGTATCGCTTCTTGGTGAAAATTCTATGGTAGCATATTATTGCAGGAAAATATAGTAGACATGTGTTGATGAATTCTGCATTGGTAGACCAAACCAAACCTTAACTGAGGATGTTTAGAAAATAATGCACATGTGTATGTTGTATGGTATTACTTATCATAGGAATCTAGACATAGCTTAAAATATAGGAGTACATGCATTTGCGAGTCTGCTGAGCACTGGGAGTATCCATGGGTTTGGCCATCCACACATGGGTGGATGGGGCAGTTCCCAGAACAATGAGCATGGACTCTGAGGACAACTGCACATTTGAACTTCACAAAGCTTTCTCTAACAGAAGCCTGAACTGATGGTGCCTACTGTCAAGTGCTGAGAAAAGCCACCCAAGTGTGAGCCCATCCCATGTCAGCTGACAGCAGGGGTGTCTTAAGGATTCTAAGTTTTACAAATTAAGAAAAATAAATAAACTCAGAGCACTTTTTGAGCTCTATACAAGTTGTAGTCTAATGCTGAAGCAAGACAGTTTTTGTTTTGCTTTCTTGTTTTGTCTTTTTCTTTTGTTTTATTTTTACTTAAATCTGCATCTTCTTAACCAGGCATGGTGTCTTCCATCTCTTTCTCAACTCTCAGGAAACCAGGAGAGGAAAACAATATGTCTCAGGCCGGCCTAAGCTTCAGAAGGAGTCTCTAAGTCAAAACATATATTAAATATTACTGTAAAAAAATGGCATATTTATTCCCACAAGAGTCACATAAATAAGGAGGGTACTGTGAGAAGTGACCTGACTTCAACTGGCTACTGATCAGCTGTGTGAATCTAGGTGATTCTCAGCATCCTCATCAATATCAGGAAGGCAAGCTCTACCTCCAGCACTTAGCTGCTCAGCAATTTTAGGCTGTTTTTCTGCTCCCAGTATTTTTCTGGAAACAATGTATCTTTCACACAAAGACCATGTTCCAATATGAGAGCTCTGTGTTTATAGATACCACCCACATTCCACAAAGATGATTTTGTAATAGGTGCCCAAATATATTCATTAATGATTTTTTTTATCAGATAAGACTGAGTGCTGTTCTTATTGCTCACAGTGGTAAAGGTTTAAAGGGAACAGCACATATTAAGCTTTGGTTCATAACTGAGAAGACATAACAGTCTTCTTCCTAATGTTCACTTTAATATACAATGTCTGCATTTAAAAAAACAAGAAAAAAAAGGCCCTAGGCTTCAGATGTATACAACTCTGAGATAGCAAGTTCCCTTAAACAGTGTGCAGCAAGTATGGTCCCCTTGAAAGCATCATGCAGAATTAAGTTTGAGTATACATTTTTCAGTAGTCTCAAGCATTTTCCAATTATTTTTGGGAAGGTCATGCAATACCTCAGAGAGAATTGATACCCAGGTCATGGGTATTCTGAGACTCCCTGCTCTCATTTGCTATGCTCCTGAAATCTCTTAACATCTTCAAGGTAAGGATAGCAAAGCCTCATGTGCATGCCGCCACCTTGACAAGGCAATTTTTCCTGAACGTTGTTCTAACACTGGAGTTCAAAGGCTGGCTCAAATTCATTTAGAGCAAATTTGTCCAGTTCAAATCTGCACGATGATGGATTCAGAGAGTGGGCAACACAGGGATTCTAATGTGAACTTTCAGTGAGTCTTAGTTATTAACAGGGCACACTTTCCAAGCTTAGCAACACACTGTCATTTTATCTGAACAGCACAAGGCAGAAACTAAGAAAGGAAGAATTGAATAGCAAGAAAAAAAAAAAAAGGTATCTAATGCATGTGCTATTTTCATAATAGCCACAAGACATTAAAAAGGCAAAATATAGTAACATTATTTTCTTGTTCTTCATAAACAATTTGAAAGTATTAATAATGTCAATTCTATAGCCTTTTTATGGAATAGCATCTACTGAAGTAGTAAGCATCAAGTAGTTACAAATAGAGTATTTTATGTATGACACAGCACGTGTATATGGTCCTAAGTGTGTAGGGGCAGAGGTTAACATCATCTTCCTCTAGATCTTCATCTTTTGAAATAGAACCTCTGAGCCTGAACTCAACAACTGCCTAAATGGGCTGGCCAGGATCCTCCCTTCTCCACCTCCCAGAGCTAGGATGCAGGTGTGCACCACCATAATCTTCTTATAGAGGTTACAGGATCTGACATCAGGCCCTCAGGCCCTCACACCCTCACACTTATACAGCAAACACTTGACCCATGAACATCTCCCCAGTTCCTATAGACAGAATCTTTCTGAAAACTTCCTTGCTTTTATAGGGATATCTCTCTATAAATATTAAATAAAATATAATCTTTTATTTATTCCATTCTATGTTAAACAATGTTAGGCCATTTAGTTGTAATACATTATAAAGGATCTTACATGTAAGGCCTTCTACATCAAGCATAGGTATTCTACTAACCCCTGATAAAAGTCAAATGCAAATGTTGGGTTGTTTGTTTGTTTGTTTGTTTGTTTATTTTGCCTATATAAGAATCAACTATTAGTTTCTAAGAGTGACTGATTATTAAGGATTTTTACTTCCAGGAGAAAGAATACCACAGTCACACTGATACCATCCCTAAAATAGCAACTTCAGAGAAGTCTAAATGTCAGCTACATTGAGCACATTGCAAACTCATTCTATCATGACTCTCTCTGCCACCTTGTTTATCATTGAGGACAGGATACACAGAACTTCTATGTGAACTGAATTAAGGGACCAAAATTCCTAATTAATATTAAGACATTTCCCAGCAAATAACAACCTATCTACAATGATTCAAGTCTGTTTAGTGTAGAATTACAAATGTAACATAAACTTTTCAGTGGTCCTCAGACCCTGTACTTCCTAGGTACCTAGACAATAATGAAATGCCTTAAGAATTTGACACATCTTAATGACTGAATTATTCAAGATAAGCCATAATGGTATTTCTCTTTAATTGATACTTTAAAATACAGCCCTGTTGTTGTTGTTGATGATGATGATGTTTTGCATTTGGTTTTTAAGCAGGAGTTTGCTAAATTACCCAGCAGGACAGTCTTGAACACCAGATCTCCGAGCTTCAGCTTACTGAGCCCGGGGACTGCAGGCAAGCAGCACCAACATACCTGGTTGGGCCTGCTTCTTCATTTTAACAATGCTGGTACCTATCAGTTTGATTAGAACAATGATAAGGTTTTAAATAAGAAATGTTTTACTGGTACTGTGTTTTAATTCTTAGTAAAAACTTAAAATTCCTCTTAATATTCACTACAGCAAACCATATATCCCTTCTTAATGAACACAATACAATCATTTCTATGTGCTCTACCCACAAGTCGTATTTCCAACACAAAGCATTTGCTACCTCACGCCCTTCACTTATTCCCAACCAATCTATACCTCTGCCCATGATCCTTCTTCTCCCCCTGTTGAGGGCACTGCAGCACACCTCCCTCCCAGAAGGTGACTTCCCTAGGCAAACGGCCTCTTGTGCTCTGGACTGTTACACACCTGCATGTGCTGCGTGATGTCCAATGTGTACCAGTCCCCCTTTCCCACCCCTTTCTGCTCCTTTCCTATATTACCCTCCTACCACTTCTTTTTCCTCTGCCCTCCACCATTTACCCTTCGTCTACACACTTCTCCATGTGCTGCTGTATGACCCTTGTAAAAAAAGTATCTCAATGTCTGATGTCTTAAATAACCTGGTAACCCCCAACACACATATTTTACTTGTTTTTATTCTTTTACATAAGCACAGATATTCTAAAACTACACTGCCATGGCTCAAGTCCTCTTTGGGCTATTTAGCAACTAAATAATCTTGTGCAATAAACTTCAAATATCTATGACCCAGTTTCCCAATCTCTGAAACCAAGACATTAGCAGGGCTATCTCAGAAAGCTCTGCTGAGGAGTATGTGTATTACTTTAAAACCTCACTGTGCATACAGAAGTCATTCTCCAAAAGGTTAGCATTATTAGTACCTATATTCTCATCTCTATTCTGTAACTAACATTGGGGACAAGATGTATTAAAAGGTTAAAATGTGTATATTGAAAAAAAATCACATCTTCTAGTTCTAGAAATAACAAAAAGGTTCCAGTCATGCTAATTACCCCCTAAGACAAAAGTCCGAGAATCTATGCTATAGTTGTAGAGAATATTTAAGGAGATTTTATAAAGCAATATACAAGTAGCAACTTATACTTTTGGTTGTGAGCCTAGCCTTTAATGGGTGAGCCATCTATGACCTTATATGTAGCAGAGGATGACCTTGTTGGGCATCATTGGGAGGAGAGGCCCTTACTCCTGTGAAGGCTCGATGCACCAATGGAGGGGAATGACAATGTGGGGAGGCAGGAGTGGGTGAGTGGGGGGGGCGGAGTACCCTCACAGAGAAGCAGGTGTAGGGGAGATGGGGTAGTGAGTTTCCGAGGGAAAACCAGGAAAGGGGATAAAATTTGAAATGTTTATTTACATAAAATATTTACAATTTCCAATTAAAACAAGTAGCAACTTTATTAACTTATAAATTGTTACTTACACTATTATAATGTCACTGACTACATGATGGGAAACATTCCTCTAAAATCTATTGTTCTTGTCAAGAAATTGAAAATGCAGTAAGTACATAAGATAAAATTATAGTATTGGCATCAGCCCTTATAAGGATAAAACAAATCATAGCCATAGAGATCTTTATTATTCTGCCTATAGTGTATTAAAGAATAGAATTTTCAAAATAAACTTGGATATGGCATTTCTAAGGAGTTTTTTTACATTCTTTCAAACTTAGGTTTTAAGTAAAAATTTAGTAAACAAACAAAAAACAGTGAGTAGGCCTTTTGAGAAGATGAGCAAGCTGAGTATAGCCAACACTTTGCGCTTCCCACCAACCTTCCAACAGAATGTAGGTCCAGCTACTGATTCGCTTGACCACCTCTCTGCTATCTGTCTACTATCGAGAGCAAGGAACTACTGGGCAGACAGCATTCTTCTATGGTTAGACAAGATGCTGATGTCTCAGTTTTACTATCCTCAACAATACTAATGCATGTATGTTGGATAGAAGGTGAAAGTGCACAGTTGTAAATAGTCTGAAAATTCTAGTATTAAGTCAAGCTTAGAAAATATCTTTGATGATAATGTTTACAGTCTGTGTATTACTGCTTTGCGCCTTGCTTTGGCATTCTTAGACTTCAATACAGTTCATGCTTATGCTATGCACTGACCTGTAACTTCTGTAAAAGTCTTTTAAATTGTTTCCTTATTTCTCATTTTTTTAAACTGTGAACAGATGTCAGTACCAGAGTCCTAAGAGAAATCAGACTTCACCAAGCCTTCCCCACACTGCTTCTTAAAATGGCAATGATGTTGCTGTTTTTTAGTCTACAAAATATTACTCTCACCTGAGTCCAAAATCATCAGATACTCTTTGACCTCCTTATTTCCTTCATTTGAGCCCCGAGACCTTAGATATTGTAACTGTTTATGTAAACCTTGTTACCCATATGCACTTCTCCTTGCCTGCTTATTCTGTATCTTAAGTTTCATTTTCCCTAACAAAATCCCTTCTCATTTGGTAGGAGAGACTGTGATATCTTATAAAGCTATCATCAAAACCTAGGTAGAAATGTCTCCTAATTCTCAATCTAGCTTTTCTCTGCTACAAATTCTCTAAATCCTTTATTCACCACAGCTGCCATTTTGGTTTTCCTGACATTTGCAACTATACTGCAGAAGCTGTCCTGTTTCAGTGTCTACTGATGCTAATAAACAATCCTGCCAATGGTTCTAGCTTAGGTCATTCGGGAAAAATATTATACAATGTATATAGCAAAATCCTCTGTGTAAATGTTACATATAAACAGAAAGAAACATTACTGGATGGACGCAATGAATGCTGCAAAGGGTAAACTATGGTAAAGCTGGGAAACTAAAAGAACACTTTGGGCTTCCTGTTACTTATTGATCTGGAGATGCACTCAGTCAGAGCTGCATCAGGACATTTCATTGTCTTATGCAAAGTTCTATACCAGGCTGGGGATACCAGCTTACTCAAGCAATGGATTAGCATCTGCTGAGATGTAATGCTCTGTACCAAGCAAACAGGAACCCTTCTGTATCATTTTAACTTTCATGAAATACCACTATATCATTTCAAAATTATATCTTCCCCTTTTGATATATATTTGATGATATTATGGCTTTCTGTAGTCTTCAGATGATGTGTCCTGTACTGCTTAACAAAGAATAATCACAGAAATCTAGAGAGAGAACCTTTGAAAAGTGGGGAAAGTACAAAACAGAACCCTAAACAGTCTAAATTTTAAAAAGTCTCTCAAAGACTGTAGCATCTCACAGGCACATGTGACAAACACCTTTCTAACACTGTGTCATAGAAAACAGAGATAACGGTCTGTTATGCTTTTTTTAAATTTAATAATATGTATCAAAACATAACCATGGATATGCTAGGACTTTTATTTCTCCCAAGAATATCACTGCAGTGTTTACATAAAAATATAAATATGAAAACACTATTATTCATCAGTTTCCCTATCTCAATTCTTAAAACAAAAAAAAAGTCTATAAATATGGTATATGTCAATTAATCCTTTCCAATGAGCTGCTTTTCAGTTAATGAATTCTCCATCGCTTACCTAATAGGCTTCATGACTCATCAGACATGAACACAAATTAGCAGGAATCCTCCCCCTCCTCTCTTTCCACCACAGTTGTTTACAGTAATATGAAATATGCCTGTTTCCACAGATGACAAAGTAGCCATGCACCAAATTAGGATGAATTCTCCCTGAGGCTCCATTTAAGATATGGCTCCACCATGGGCAAGGGGGAGGGGAGGGGGGGGGAGGGAGAGGGGAAAGAAGGAGGGGAAGAAAAATAATAACATGTATGCCTTTGATATCCTTCAGGAAAATATGAGCAAACATAACTTTGCATGGCTAAAAAAACCCACAATTTTTTGGCCTAACACTCACTTTGCAAGGCAAAGTGTACTCCAGTTATGAAAATATCTGAAAGGAATGTGCCCGGACAATGCCATTGTGCTCTGTTTACAGGCAGATGCTTTCTCAAGAATAAATACTGTGTGTCAAGGCACAGGAATGCCTCAGAGCCCATCACTTCAGGGCAGAAGTGGAACTTCGCCTCCCCTTACAGGCAAAGCAACACCCGCTCCTTACAGGTGAAAATCTTTTATTCCTGTAAGCTGTTTGGCTTTGTTTGGTGTCGTTATTTTTTAAGGAAGGTCTGTCATAACAAAAGAAAGTACATATTAGGCACCTGAAGATAATTGCTGTTTACCGAACACTATTTTAAAATAAACGTCACTGCCTTGCTTCTGTTTGGTAACTCCAGGACAATGATAAGTACAGTGTTTCTAAACATCTCGGGGTAGCAATCATGCCTCTTCTGGCCTCTGCGAGGTGTGAAGCTCACCCCCTAATTATAAGTCTCTCTCTGTTAGCACCACCTCATCATTAACTCTCTAAGCTAAATAGTAGTTTGGAAGAAATAAAAATAGACGTATGGTAGTATTCCTGCCCAAATTTTGGTTACAATGGATGAGAAAGACAAGTAATTTTGTTTGTGTGTATAATAAGCGTCTTTACCTTGTAAAAATAAAAATCGCTTGTGGTGTATTTTGACTAGCGAACTCTAATTTAAGCTTTTTCTCAGAATACTGCTTTCCTGCTTTATTTCAAAACAGTGCTGCCTCACAGAACATAAGCCATATTTGTTATATCAAGTTTTCTAGTTGTTGGGGAGGAAAAGTAAACAGAAAAGGAAATGGGAAATAAATATAATAAAATGCTCTATCAAAACCAATACTCAATACATTATCTCTAAAACAGTTAACATAAGTATAATACAATCAAGTATTTTACTTTCTTTGAACACATTTTTACAAGGCAGCATGTATTTTACAGAAAACATCTCAGTATTAGCAGCATGTGTGGCTAGTAGCTTCTGTACCTTGCAGCACTTTCCAAACTTCCTGGAAAATGGAGTTTTTGATCTAGAAATCCAGACCCTTTAAAACCTTCCAATGCATCCTGTTAGGACCCTAAACAGAATCAAACATTTAGTGAACATATTTTGCTCATTTCTTCTACTGTCCTGACCATCATATACAGTGCTTCTGTAATGCCCTTTAGAGAAAAAAAAACAAAAACAAAACAAAACAAAACAACAACAACAACAAAACAACAGAAGCAGCAACATCAACAACAACAAAATCCTTAACTGCCTATTCATTTGGACTTACTCCAAGCAAGATCTGAGATGTTCTCTACTCTGAACACCTACCTAAAGACAAAGAAAAAGCCAGAAGACCTTTTTGTCTCCATAAACAGATCAAATACAAGACTAACTACAGTGACATCGATGGGGGAGGAGGGGGACAATATGTAAAAATTTCTTACTTACAATAAAAATCGGAACTATTATATAAGAATGGCGCCCTCTTCCTCAAGGAAAGCCATCACTGCATGTTTCTACCCGCCTCCTCCACCCCCAAGGAGAAACCTTGAGATAATCTCCTCTTGCTCTGAAAAGAACCAAGTGTTTCATTTCACAGGAATTCTATGCCCTGAGCAAGAACAGAATGTTAGAACCAAAATGTAATGAATTCCACTTGGAGTCTGCCTCGGATGGGGAAGCACACACACAAGCAGCCATATCTCAAACCATGTAACACTTTGCTTTCTCTTTTGGCATGTGCCCGAATACTATACTAGATGTGGATCTTATTCTCAAATTTGCTCTCAGTTACAGGAGAAAAAATATTAAATGAAGCTTATGTGAGGTCTGTCTTAAGTCTCTCCCAATAATAAAATGTGTCTATGATGTATATGATGTCTTCAGTGGTGGTGCAATTTTAAAACAAATGAACTGGTTTCCTGGGGCTGACCCAACCTGTTCTATGAACACAACCTTCAACTAAGTAGTTCTCACTGAGGACACTCTGCATTAAACAAAGAAACATAAGAAACTATGTCTAGATCTTGAAAAAAAGTGTAACCCTGTACAAATACAAGAAACTGGAACATGATGGGTTTCTTGAAAGCTAGTTTAGCTGTCACCAACTTTTAAGGAGGCAAAGATGGAAGTGACAGCCACGTGCTTTCTCCCGCTGTGAAATAACTCATTGTCTTCAGGCATCCAACTACATAGTTAACACATCTTGCCTCCTGAACTAAATTGTTCAAGGATTCTGCTGTCCTTGAACTTTCACTTCAACTTGTCTTGGGGATCAGAATTTTATCTTACAAATAGGACCAGGTAACAACACCAACATTGTAAAGCCATAGACAGAGACACCCTGGTTTGGAAAGTTATGGCCTAAGTAAGTTCCTTGTATAAACACTGTGTTGAAACCCAGGAAGGAGGTCTAACATGCCCACTAGTGTACTATTTCAAAGCATGCTGCAGAAGACCTGCTTATCCAAAGGCCGTAATTATGACTTCCCTCTCCTTGTATTAATTTGTTTATGAAATAGCTCAGAGTGTGGCAGACTTTATTAATCACTTGCTATGGTCTGTGCCTGTGCTGGTGGACACAGAAACCTAAAACAGTAGCAATAACCTTCCAGGCCGCTTCTAACTTTGTTTTTAATCCTGGGGATATATACTGCACACAAACCCATCTTAGCAGCATAATAGGCTTGTCTCAACACCCATGTAGCTGTAAAATGCTGTGGGCTAGCCAGGAAGGCTTCAGCTCCATTTATACATACATGCGTGTGTGTGTGTGTGTGTGTGTGTGTGTGTGTGTGTGTGTGTGTGTTACATCTCATGTTATATCCTCTAAAATCAAAGTATTCTCATATGGTACATTACTAACAACATCAGACTTGGTCTTTTTTTTTTTTTTTTTTTTGAGGGGGGGCCGGGGAGGAGTGAGGAAAGGTTTCATATTTCTATTGGTTTTATTAAAAAAAAAAAAAAAAAGCAGTCCATATACTGACTACTTTTCATGAAAGCTGTTCTACCAGCCTACTGTGGCTCCACCCGGGAAAGCTCTATACTTACTTTTCTTACAGTTTTTGAGTGACGCACTACAAAACCACCAGAAAGGGAGGAAAAGCGGCAGCCCTCTCAAGCAGGGCGTCTTCCTCCCTGTAAACTTGGCAAAAAGCACACTGGACTGAAATACTGCACTCTCCATATAAGGCAGCCCAACTAAACATGTCATGCGTAATTTATGGGTGGCAAGCAGAGCATTAACCTCTGCGTGCACATACTTGGCCCACATGAAGCCGGTGCTGGATGGCAGCCCCGGCAGAGGGTTGCGGGCGCGGCCCGGACCCGCGCGACCAGTGGCCACCCCGGTCGACCCTGGCAGAGGTCACCGAGTTCACAGCACTCGACCACGCACCTGTCCCGGCTCACGGGCCACCGGTCCTGTCCCGCGGCGCCCCGCGGGGGCCCGCAGAGAGGCGCGGGACAGAGCCGCAGCGCGCGGCCGCGGTGCGGGCCGGGGACCCCCCGAGCGCCACCGGAGGCCGCCGCAGCGCCGCCCGCAGCGCAGAACAATGCGCGGCCGCCCCGCCACTCACCTCTCACGTGGCCGTGCAGGCTGCCCGCCGGGGCCCCGACTGCCCGGGGCATTGTGGGATCGCGACTCCGGGATGCCCGCCACGAGAAAGGGAACTGGCCGGGTCCGGGTCACGGGAGCATGGCGAGCGCCCCGACTCGTCGGGCTGCGGCGAGAGACTGTGGCATGTCGCCGTGCAGCCTCTTATCGCCGCGCGCCGGTTTCCGCCGCTGCGCGGCCCCTCCCCCGCGCCAGCCCCGCCAGGAAGGCGCGCGGACGCGCAGAGCTCCCACGCGCAGCCCCGGCCCCCGCCCGCCCGCCCGCTCGCTCGCCCGGGCCCGCGCCGCTCACCGCCGCTCCAGCTCCCGGGGCTCCGCGCCCAGCCCGCGAGGCCCGCAAGGTTAGACGGAAGGTTAGAGTTAGCAGCCCGGCCTGCAGCAGCAGAAGCAGCGCATCGCCTGGAACCTGGAAGGCGAAGGGCGGGAAAGAAGCTTGCACGGGTGTTGGTGGGTATCTTTCTCAGCAATCAGCACTCACAGTTTTGGAGTTCTGGGAGAAAACTGATCGTCACCCAAACACAAAACACCGGCCACCTTCCTGTCCCATCGGCAAATAAAACTTGCAGTTTAAAAGGCTCCCTTACTTCCAACTCTGCAGTGTGGTGTACAGAAAGCAAGCAGGGCTCCCTCTTTTAAAATAAAATAACATCTTAGGCGCAGCAGAAGTACTCCCACGCAAACAAGCCCTGGGCAACTGCCCGCCTGAGCAAATGAAACACCAGGTCCTAGTTCATTAGGTGCTGTCCTGTAACTTGACTTTGAAAGAAAAGAATTCTGGGCTTCTGAGAAAAGATAAAGTTTGAAGATCTGCGGACGGGATTTCCGGTGAATTTCAAGGAATTCTGATAACTTCGTCAGGGATGATTTTTAACTAAAAAAACGTTTGTTTCGTGGTTTGAACATGAGTTGGGGTGAGCGAATGCAAACTGAATTTCTCTCTCCCTGTTTCTGTTGAGTGGGTGAGGCACACTTTCCTAGGCGGAGTAAATGAATGAATAAATAAATAAATAAATAAATGATGTACTCCACTAGTTTGCAGAGCTACCAGTAACAGATCTTGATCCTCTGCTGGTCCATGAAACATGGACTTGCTGCTTACTGATTCCCTTCCTGAAATAATTAATTAATTAACTAGTACCACTTTTCTCAGTGTTAATTATTAAAAGTTCCCAAGTCCCCAACAATGGAAACAAAGTAGAATGACACTAGCATTTTCTCAGAGAACAGAGACAGGGAGTTTCTAACTGACAATTAGTAACCACTAGCGCCTGAGGACTTTCTCAGCATTCATTCCAGCAACTGGGTGGAATGTGAGCTATGGCAGAAGTAGTTAAGTATAGGTAGGATGGAGGTAAGTGCAGGAGGATGGAGTACAGGGATTGTACTTTTTGGAGCAGCATGGTAGGAAAGAGCACCAGCGAGCTGATGCTAAAATGGTAGGCAAATATCCAAAATGCCCTTGAGAAAAGGAGGGAAGGCTCCCTGGAGGAACTTAGGCAAGTAGCGCCTTGAAGGAAGTGCAGAAGTTGCTAAGATAAAAAGAGAGTTGCCTGGAGAGGCTAACTGGCTAGGGAGAAGACTCCTCCGGTGTAAAGAAGCTGGAGCTCAGGTCTGAGAACCTAAGTTCAAATTCAGAACATCTAGGCAAGTGTCTGTAACCACAGTGCTGGAATCAGGTAGAGAATGGGAGATATTCACAGCCCATTAGCCAGTTAACTCTGAATTCTAGATTCAAAGAGAGACACTCGAAAAAGTAAGTAATAAGATGGAAGGTAAATTTCAGAAGACACCTAATGTGGACCCCTGGCTTCCACGTGCACACATACATAGGCACAGGGAGTGGCACAAGTGGGTCCTGGGACCGTGGAGCAAAGTACAGAGCACGTGCAAGGAGCCTATCTGTTTCAATGCCCTGTAGAATCAATACAGTCATCTGTTTCCTTTCTTTAAAAGGAGATTAACGTGTTGGCAGAGAAGGAAGCCAGGAACTTCGACGTTATTCAGCAAACTATGAACTAGTTCGCAGGACCAGGACGATAGGGTGGAGTCTGGACTTGCATTCTAGAAAGATCTTTGGCAAATGCTTAGAGGGTTACTGAGAATGTATTCAGGGATGTTGGCAAAGGAAGGGTAAATGGGTGTAGACCCACTGGAAAACTGACTCATGCAGGGACGGAGGAAGGGAGGGGCCTTGGGAAACTCCCAAGGCCCTAGCTTAGCCTACAGGATTGTTACTAGCCTTTCCTTGTTTTCAGTTGCTTTCCATTTTCTATCAACAGAGCTCTGGCTTCCTGACAACACTGGCTACCTTTGCACCTGCTGCTGTGTGAGCTACCTTCCTTGCCTACTGCCTAGACCTAATCCTGTGTGAAGGATTAATTTACAGTTGCACTCAGACAGTCTCAGAGTTAGAGACTTGTTGGGTTTTTTTTTTTGTTTGTTTTTTGGTTTTTGGTTTTTTTGTTTGTTTGTTTTTCCCCATTTGCTAGAAAATTTGCCCTTTGCAATTGAATGCAGTAAAAAGCAGGACTTTGAACCTACTTGTAGTACAAGAGGGGAAACTATCAACTCTAACACTGCAGGGTGAGGAACTGCTAGAAACAAAAGAAAAATTGAAACAAACTCAAATTTTCTGCTCCATCAAATAGAACAAAAAGAAATACAAGAAAGGCGTCTGAATGTTAGAAACAATACAATAGTCTAGGAAAGAGCGAATCAAAGGAAAATGTTATTTTACAGAGATAAAGGGAAAAAGAAAGCCATGACAAGGTATCCAAGCCAATCTAAACCTTAGACGTGAGCCAAAATAAAGTAAGGCCTGAAACAATGTTGCCATCAGTAAGCCTAACCTGTTATTATTGAAAAGTTTGAACCACTAGGAAAAAAAAAACTATCTAATCATATGTTAAAAATATTAAAGCATGGTACCTTCAACTAACAATAGTCACATTTCAAATTGTGGAAACTAGTAAAAAACCATTATAGCAATAAAAAGCTAATAGCTACCCCATTTAGAATCTACTGGTTCCTTTTCAGTGCCAGGAGACCACTTAGGTTTCTCTTACACTGTGAGTTGTCGTTATCTTCTGCAGGCTCATGAATGCACATAGCCGTTAGCACAAAAGGGATGCCATTTTCAGGAGGAAAGGGAAATTATAGAAAACTATTTCACATAAAATAAAACTACTTTTTTTTTAAGGTAAAGGAAAAGGTATTCACAGCAGCTTCCTGAGATATTTCAATTCTTTCAATTCTTCGTTTTGTCAATGAGTCCAAGAGGAATACAATAAGGGGGCATGATTTTTGCAGATAAAATCAGCTCTTGGTTTTCCAATAATATATTATATATATATACATATATATTATATATATATATATATATATATATATATATCCACATTTCAGCCAAATTGGAATCTTTAAGACTCCTGTAAGAGTGTTTGCACTGAGAACACTATATTCTTTGTTCTCCATACCAGAATCCACAGCTCAGTAAGTTCCCACTGCCTCTTTCTATAATGACCTTTCTGCCTTCTCTTTCCATATATCATCTAAGCCTAAGAAAGATAGTTTTAAAAATAGAAATATAAAAACCCTTTGAAACACTTACCTATAATTAATTATTACACCAGGGTGAAATAATAGCTTATAATAATATATTTATATACTATGTAATAATACAATATAATGTATATGGTAATACTGATTCAATTGATTGCATGATAGCATCAAAGCCAGGACCCAGCCTCAGTTCCTATGCTTTCTTATCATACTTAAGTAAAAAATATCTAAGAGAAGATGCTTCTAGAATAAAGAGTCAATTTTAAGCCTATACACTTGTGCCTATGTTGTATTTCACACAAGGAAAATGGTAACATCCAAAGCCTGAATTCAGACTTCTTCATCATCCAAATATCTATACTCGACAGAGTTGAATGAATCTATTTATGTGTCTGTTTATCTTCAAGGATAATTTATATGTTTTAAGTACAAGGTAAATTCCTTTAATGTCTGTTATCTAAATATAGGTAACACATCTTGCATTACATATTATAACACAACGTGAAACATACTCCATTGAGTGTAGAAATTACAAAAATTAATTTCTTATAAAAATGAATAAATTTTCAATACTTATAAAATTAAGACATTTTAAATATTAATTTAATCATATACTTTATAAGTTACCTAAAAGTAAAGTCTTGTGACTAACTCTTTGGGGAAACATCAAGATGATTTTAGAAGCACGGACTGGTAGTGGGGATGGAATGTTAGGCACCATTGACCTGCTTTCTCAACAGGAAGACAAAACCATCGAAGCAAAGCAGGCTCCACATCAGTGCTATCAGACTTAATTCTTATTGTCCTGTGTGTTTAAGACAATGGGGAAAATGTGAAGTCCAATCATAGGCCTGTTTTCTCTGTTTCCTGTGAGCATCAACTACTCTGGGTTTCTAAGAATGCTGCTACTTCTCTATTCTACCTTCTCTCCTCTTTCAATCTTTGGGTTTTTTTTTCTTTTTTCTTCTTTCCATACAGAAAGCACACACACACACACACACACACACACACACACACACACACATTCACACTGCCTCTATTCATTGCTCAAGTGTTTAAGGAACATCAAGTTAACCAGTTACTAATTCTAGGTTCTGTGTTTGGAAGTGAACACAGAACAACCACTGTCCTCAAAGAACTATATTCTCTGAGTAAGGGTCAGAGTAGCAAACAAATAAATAATGTATAAAAAGAAAAACACAGGGGTTCTTGCAGATGGAGATAAGGACTTTTAAATAAAACCAAGCAGACTGAGTGGGGAAGTGTGTGTTCCATGACTGGATCAGTCATGTCCTGAGTAAAACAAGGATTGCCTAGAGAGAGAACAGGTTCAAGCTCCCAGTAGGGCTGGCAATCTGAGGGCAAGGAAACAGAAATGGGATGCCTAACCTCAAGGATTTATAATCAAGCAAGAGGAAACAAGAATCTTAAACGAATCACTCTGAAAGTGCAAAGCTATAACCACAACATTCTGTCTCAGCAGGAAGCCTGTATGTGTTGGCTATATTAGAGGTGGGCTGGGGCAGAGGCACGTAGTCCAAGTTTGCTTCTCATAAAGATGACTTGCTGTCATTTGATATGGGCTAGTCTCAGAACAGAAGGCAGGAAGTGGGCCGCTGCTAAGAATGAGCAGTGAGTGCTGTCAAGAAAGTCGAGTAGAAGCAAGTGTCACAGAGTGCAGCAATAGAAAGGGATTCAGTTAAGCACCTTTAGCAATATAGTTGTGCAAGTGTTGTGAGTTTATTTCCTAGAATTGAAAACTATACGTGCAATAGTCAGCTCTTGGCTTTGAGGCAATAGGAATATGTGGTATCTCTATGTGTGTCCAATCTCTTACTTGGGACCAACACGACAAAGAAAATTCAGAGTTACTAGAGATATAGTATTGGACTCATTTCTACGTATGTGTGCATGAAGACCAAGAATTCACTTAGGGAGTCTTCTTCACCCACTTTCCAACTCTTTTTTTTTTTTTTTTTTTTTTTTGAGTCAGGGTCTTTCAGTTGAATCCAGAGATCACTAACAAGACTTGTCTAGCCAACCAGCTTGATCCAGAGATCAAGTCCTGGCTTCTCGGTACTAGAATTACAGACAGGTTGCTAGGCCCACTGTACATTTACATGGGCTCTCGGGTTCTGAACTCCAGTCCTCGTGCCTGCTGCTTACAAGGTAATCTGGGTTCCTTTCTTTTGTTGTAACATAACCTGATAAAAAGCAGCATAGAGGAAAATAGGGTTGATTTGGCTTATAATTCTTCTTATATTCCATTATTGCGGGGATATTTAGTAAATAAATCATACAAAAGGAAATATGAAACAATGAGTAAGGGGAATAGCTTGGAGCATCAAATCCATAGTCAGGAGCAGAAAGAATGGACACATCCTTGTTAGCTCTCTCCTCTTGTATAAGGACTGGGTCCATGACTACAGGGCAGTGTGGTTCATAGTGGGCTAGTTTTTTGCCATATCAATTAACAATAAAGAAAACCCCCACCCAGTCATGCCCACAGGCCACCTGATCTATTCCTCATTAAGACTATTCCTCACTAAGTCTCTCTGGTGATTCTAGATTTTGTCAAGCTGATAGTTCAAACTAACCAGCACATGAGGCAAGCACTTTAAGCACTGAGTCATCTCCACAGCCCAAGACTAGTTTGTAACACAACTGTATTGAACAAATAGCATCCATCGTGTTGATCACCCTAATCATCATCTTTCCTATAATATCAGGCTGGAGAGTTGATTCTCTGACCGATGCCTCAGAGCTCATATGAGGTCAAGCCTTCTGTCTTACAGAATTCCAGAGGGAGTTCCTAAAATCATTAAGTAATAGTAAGACACAACAGATTTCTCAACTAACGTGTCTAAGATAAAAGTCTGTAATGGTGGGAGACTAATTAAAAAACAAACTATGTAATATGGCCTTTTAGTAAATTAAACACTCAAAATTAACCCTGAAACAAGTAGCAGGGGGTCTAAAGCAGACATTTTAACTGTTTTTGCTCATGCTATGTAATTATAAGTAATGTTGTGAAATACTTTCTATTATGTCATTACATGATGTGGGGTTGCCTAATGCAGAATCCCCTGGCAATTATTTTTAAAGGACTAGTTTGTTGGTCTTATCACTAAACACGTTAAAGTATGTGTGTGTGTGTGTGTGTGTGTGTGTGTGTGTATAACTTAGTTCTTTCATGTAATCTAAACATATATATCATTAATAATGTTCATTGTAGAAAGTCTCTGATTATTCTCTATGAAGGACATAGCCACTACCTTATTAATTCTTAAAGCTGACATTCTTATAAATGTGCTAAACAGATGGGCTGATTTCTTTTTCATCTCCAGAATATATTCTATGGGTCTCTATTTATGCTTTACAATCCTTTCTTTTGATTTTTGTAATATTCTATATTTCTGTCATTGTGCTCTCTCTCTCTCTCTCTCTCTCTCTTTCTCTCGCTCTCTCTCTCTCTCTCTCTCTCTCTCTCCCTCCCTCTCCCTCCCTCCCTCCCTCCCTCCCTCTCTTCCTTTCTCTGTGTTCCTCAAGGTGTCTTGTTAGTCTGAAGATGGGAATAGATTTGGTAAGAATACTGATTGAAGAGCATGTAGTAAATGCAGCAATTCATTTATGTTCAATATGCCTTCTATGTTTATCATGTAAATCAGGTGGCAAGGAGGACAGGACCAGGCAAGGCCTTGGTCTTCATGGCCATGTAACAAGTGGTCATTTACAAATGGTAAAATTATCCAACAATTGTTAACAGCTTCATCGCGGGGGGGGGGGGATCAGAGAACAGTCACAAAGTACCAAGAGACAGATAAGTGATTCGATGAGATGCATATACCTACCACTCAGCACCCAGCAATATGAACAGAGAGTTTGGTTGTAGGAGTAATCATATTGTCCTTTGAAAACCTATTTGCCATGCTGTTTCCCAGAGGCTGGGCTGTCAAACAGTGGGCATCCTAGTATTGCCTCAGTGGGTCTCATGAGGCCTTGCAACTTTCTCTCCTAGCTTTCTTAAACCTATAGCAACAAATCTTCACTAGGTGAAAGGAGATTATCTCATTAAAGTCATTTGCACCTAGGCAAGAACAGAGAGCCTTTGCCTCCACAAAGGACAGCTTGTTAACCCTAATGAGCTGCTAATTTAAATAGCTCTAAGCACCCTGGAGAAAGATACCACCTCTTCTCCTCTGCAAATTCCTCAGCACAATCTCTTGTCCTTTCTATTTCCCTCCTGAAATACAGTAAGAATAGAAACTGCTATATCCTTAGACATTCTGGCATGACTTTGAACCTCACAGGGTGCTGTTAGAAATTAGAGGACTGAAATTAGGCCAGTGGCTGTCAACATTTTGGAACAATAGACAAAAGCCTAGACCAACAGAATCAATTTCTGGGAGTGGGCCCAGCATATAGTTATCATAAAGACCCCTAGATGGTTCCGTGTGCAGCTTACTACTGCTGAACTAGTATTCGGCCCATTGCTCCTCACTTGGGATCAGAAGCAATCCATTGATTTGCTCAATTTCTGCTTTGGTAAAATTTAGTTGGCTGAATAGAAACAGTAGTATCTGTAGGAAAATAGCTAGGTATGAGAAAACAAGGAGGAAGGTTCTTTTCCCTTTTTAAACCTTTCAGTTCTCAGCTGCTAGGACACCAGACAATACTGTACTTTCATGCTAAACATCATTGTTATCAATTTTCTTATCTGGGCTACAAGAAGTTGTGGAATGGCTGGCATAATCCAAGCTTCCCCTAGGGCGAACAAGAGTAGATGCTATGCAACTTGAAAGGTGCAGTCTAGCAATGGCAATGGTTTTAAAGTCATGTTGTGAACAGATACATGTGTCAATATGGGAAAGAAATGTGTAAATACTTACCTCTAAGTATACTCTATGAGAGTATACATTCTACCGTGTGTTAGTGTATGCATGTGTGTGTGCGTGTGTGTATGTTTGAGTGTGTGTGTGCCTGAGTAAATATGTGTGTACACATGCATGTGCAGGAGCTCTCAGAAGTCAGAAGAGGGGTGGAGCTCCTTGAACTGGAGTTACAGGTATTTGTGAGCTGCTCTGAAAGCACTGGGAACCACATGGGTTCTTTAAGCCAGAGCAGTAAGCATTCAATCGCTGAGCCACTACTCCTGCCTCATTTATTGGTATCACTATTAATTATTATTATCATCATTATTATTATTAACGTTCTCTTTTATCATCAGGTTCAAATGACTTATAAACATATGAATCATCAAATTCTCTTTTCTAAAGGCACAATTCTATTATTACTTGCATGAAATAGTAACTTTGTTTCTCCTAAGTGGGAGGGAGTTCTTCAGGGCAAGGTTATCAGAAATCTGTGCCTGACTGTTATTACTACTGCACCCTGGCCCTTGCTGCGGTTTTTGGTGTTCCTTTCATTCATTTTGTAGAATGAATCTTTTAAAGCAATGATACTAACAGACAGATATTGCTCTCTTTAATATTTTCAAGGCATGTAACATGCAAACTTTTGAAATGATGTTTGAAAAAAAAAAAAAAAAGAACCTGAAAATCCAATTGTATTATCTTTTGGTTTTGTCATAGATAAAAGTGATTTTTTTTTATAAAAGTGCTTTAAAAAATGTTTGTCCTTGATGAAGTTACCATTTATCTGTCCCTGGATATAAGCTAATATGTGCTTATTTCAAATAATACATCAAGTGCCTATAATAGAAGTGTATTGAATCTTTTCAAGGCAGCACTGTAGAGATATTTATGCATGATTATTCTCAACTAGTCTATAACTGCCACCCACAAGCTTACTCCCATGTAGAGTGTAACTTCCTTCCACAGCTTCAAACGCCCACGCTACACACACACACACACACACACACACACACACACACACACACACTTCCCTGCATGTCACTCATTCTTTGCAATTAAATAAAGTAAAAGCTAACTATATGAAAGAGGCTTAACCCACTGTTCATCTCTCTTCATGGACTGTAGCATTCTTTCTAAAGATAATTTAAACTAGAAATTTAGTCAGGACACCTTCCCCCCTTGGGGCATCTTTTGTAGTCTGTTGATCCTTGCAAAGTTCTGGTGAATCTGTCCACTAGAAACTGAAAGTAACTTCAGGGTCCCTAACTACCAAGTTCTTCAAGAAGGTAATGGGAGATTCATTTTGCTAGGTTAGACTTGAGCTTGTTTAAATAAAGGGCACCTTGGGCCTGGCATCCTACTCATACATGGAAAATAGCCTAAGGTGTTATGAAACAGAAGCACACATGTACTTCTACATAACCAGAATTGTCCTCACTGAGAAAGAAGTAGCCAAAGACATCATGGTGTTTACTGCTAAATAAACTGGTGACTCAGGCAGAAAACTCTTTGTTGGAGCTTATAGCAACAGGTGTATACATGTTGAATATAGCACCTAAGCCACTTCCCACTGGTAAGAGTCCTATTGGCTGGGACTTGTTTTTGCCTGCCTCCAGGCCTGATGACTTAGTCTTTGGCTTCCACTGAGAGCAGGACATAATGATACCCATCCTCCAACCTGGTGGACCTTGACCTCTCTGTGTATGCAGCAACAATTTTGAAAGAATCAGATCAAGAGACAGTGATTTGTTATTTAAGGAAGTACTGTTTCTTCAAGGGTATTGGTTCTTGCACGATAAAGAGGCATGGGATTCGAATAACCCCTTAAGCTGCAGTTTCCAGTGAAGGTTATACACCTCTACTTCATGAAACTACGACCAGAAATGATTTCATAATCGGATCTTTGGTATATTATGGTTACTATTGTAACCTGATTATACCAAGTGCTTGTGCCACAGGAATGATAGACTCACACCAGAAAGAAGTTACCCATGAAAGGTATTCTTCTATTACATGGTGAGTTACTAATGAGGAAGAGGAGCAAAGCAAACCAAGGCAGGTGACAAGGCCTCTTGGCTTCCAGGAAGGCATCCTTTGTGGAGACTCCTGGAAAACACTACTTAGCCTGAGCTTGTTAGACCCCAGCCATGTGCTTCCCCCAACATTCTCTCCCTAGACTCTAGTTCATTGCAACACATGTATGCTACTCTTTTTACTCAACTGATTTATTTCCAAATTGACAACGTTGTATGCATGTATCATACACAACGGGATTCCTTGAATTACACATTGTAGAATTGTAACAACTAACTTGTTGACAGGTGTTTGGCCTTCCTGAGTTAGCATGTCTTTATATGTGATGGGTACATTTAATATCAATTCTCTTAGAAATGAAGTATCACCTCACTCTGGATAGAATGGCTATTACCAAAAAAGACAAAACATAAGCCCTTTTGTTAAGGTTGTGAAGATAAAGGAATCCTTTACACTGTTGGTAAGAATATGAATTGGCATATATACAGAACTGAAAATGAAGGTTATATATGAACCAGCAACCTCACTATTTCCTATACATGCAAATAAAACAAATCAGTATTTTGAAAACTCATAATGCTGTTACATTCATTGTTTAAAAATGACAATAATTGTTATGGAATCAACTGAGCATTTGTCAACAGATGCATGAACAAGGAAAGTACATACCACGCTGACTGCAGAAAATCCAATGTTCTCACACTGTGTGCTTCTGGATTATTCTGCCCTAGCCAGGAAGCAGCCTAAGTATCATAATGTTCTCTCCGTGAGTTTATTCTCCCATATACATGCACTTGGATCACATAGCATTTTATATTAGGTAAAATGTTGGAATATGGTAAATCAGACCCAGAGAATTAGAGTAGGATGAAATACATTGACCCATTAGCTAGTAAGCCCTTCGTGTCTCTGTAGAACCAGCACAGGCAAGGTTTGTTCTGCTTTATGTTTGTATTTAGTGTGGAGGCAGAAGTGTTTGAAGCTGAGTTCATAGCCCTACATTATGCTAGTCTGTCTGCCTAAAGAAAGCAAAGAGTGTAACTCCCTAGTTCAGCCATGCTCAGTCTTCCAGCACATACTTTTGTCCAAGACCAGCTAGTAAAATTTTATTGCCAGGTTTTAACTTAAGCCAGGAATAGAAAGATTCATATTTCATGCTGTTAACTTTTAGAGTATGAGAGGAAGACTGTGTGTGTGTGTGTGTTTCTATGTGTGCATGCTCCTGTGATGTGGATACATGTGAGAATATGTAGACATAGTTTCATGTGCATGTCTATGGAAGACAGAAATCCACCTCAGGGTTCTTCTTCAGGTATCACCTACCTTTCTTGTTTTATTTTGGTTTTACACAGAGTCTACTACTGACCAGGAATTTGCCAGGGAGCTAGACTGGCTGTCCAGTGAGGCCCCAGCAATCCTCCTGTTTCCAATCAGCCCAGTGCTGGGATTAGAGATGTGAACCACTATACCTGGCTCTGGGACTCCAGCTCAGATCCAGCTTGCACAGCAAGGACTTTAACCACCAAGGACGTCCCCAGCCTGAGCCTTTGTCCTCTGCTCCCTTGCTGACTGACATTGGGCTGCAAACCAACTAAGAGCATACTTTTCAATAATGTATTCAATAGTTCCTCAGCAGTTCACATCTCTGAACCCATGGTACTCAGAAGTTCAGTCCAACTAATGATGACGTAAAGGCAACCATTTAGATTGTTTACTCTCTTGGAATAATTTTAACAATCAGAGGAAATTTATAATCACTACTTATCAAAAAGGTGCGCTGGTATTTCTAGGGTTCAACAGTCACTGATGCTCTGGAAGGAGCAAATGAGGGCACCTCAGAGAATTTTTTTTCTGCAGGCTGGAAAATAGCCTTTTCTACTTTATTTGCATACAGAAATTAAGGATCATAATGGCTGTCACTGGATACCTGTATCCATATGTTCAAATGGCTAGGGCAATATACTCAATTACCCCTTTAACGGTTTCTTTTCAAAAATCTTAATCTAATAAATTTAAATAATTTTGAACCCTTTACACTTTTTATCAAACTTGACCTATTACAGAAATGAAAGGGCAAAAATATGTAGTTAACCTCTGAAGGTAAGCCTGTCTTATCTGCAATTCATCTAATATGATAATTTATCTCCAAGGAAACTTCTGACCTGGGCAGTAATTGCCTCTGCTTTTCACACAGCAGTGTTCTCTGCCCTGTGTTAATCAGAGATAATGGATCTCTCTGTGCATTTTTGCCCCCAATTCACACATGTGCATATCATTGCCAATGATTTCTCACAGTGAACAACTTTGTCTCTTGGCATCCAATCTATATGACTCAACCATTTCTGAATATCAGTTCAAGACCCTTCTTTCCCATGGCACACTGGGACATAAACCACATTCCTCATTCTGATATGTCAAATTCAGTTCAGTCCTGCCCTAAGCCTAGCAATGGCCCTTCTTTGACCTTATCATTGCCTTGAATATCATCCCTTGAAAGAAGCAATCTTGAGAAACCACACAAAAGAAAAGCCCTTATTCTTTGTCTCCATTATATAACTGCTTAATGGCCTGGGCATAGTTACCATCATAAGGACCTTCCAGAAAGGGCTTTACTTACCGTTTTATCCATTGCTTCTCCCATTTAGACTGTGGGCACCTTGAGCGTGAAAACTTTGTCTAAGTTATCACTGCCTCTCTGGCTTTAGAACCATGCCCAAGCCACAGGCTTTAATACACAAGCACACGGAGACACTCATTTCAAAATGGTAATTAAAGCTTCTCACTAGATTTAAAATCTCATACAGCAGTTAGTGTCACATGCCAACTTTCTGAGTAGGGGAATGCAGTTGTGAAAATGGCTCCACATGTCTCCATATCAAAATCATGGAATTCTGGTGTTGCTTCTCACTTCGTTGAACTTTGCTGATCTTGTCATAACCGGTCGCCTTATCTAGATGCAAACTTTTCTGCATCTCATTAAATGATTCCAGGAATTGTCCTTGTGATTATAATGTAACTATATTATATAGAGTGTCATTCTCCAGAGAGCCTTCAGTGTGTCATTGCTGCAGTCTGTGCACAGTGCTCACCTATTTAGAGTTTTTCTAAGTCAGAGCTACACCATGAACATGAGCATCCTTGCCTGCATCCAAGCCATAAGTTGGCCTGCTTTCCTTATCAAAAACTAAGTAGTACAGGTAGATACAACTTGGAGATAAACACATCATGATCACATTTTGTGACTTTATCCACCTATCCTCTCTCTGAATTTGTATGTTTTTCTTATTTATAAAAAATCTCAATGGCTCTGGTTTTATGGAATTATTGAGGCTATTAAAGCACCTGAAAAATAACGGCACAAAAAAAAATGTTCAGGACTTCATCATCGCCATAATCTTGTCAGCATTTTGAGTGTGGTAGTCTTAAGAGCCAAGGCATGTGTTTATATCTTTCTATTTTATATTCTGAATACACCATCAAGTCAGTTTCCCTAGAGTAGCTCTGTAATCAACCTCAAGATCAAAACTAGTCCAGGAAGTATTGCAAAACAGCATGCTTAGTTAGGAAAGTGTTCTGACAGAGATAGGCTTAAGGACAGCCATGACCTCTAACTGTCAAAGAAGAGTGTCCCATGAATTTCTTGGTGGTAAGATGGAGGAATGAATTGAAGACAGTGGAAAAAGCAACACAAAGTGTTCCCCCCACTCCCGGATTCTGAAATGCTAGTGGCAGACATTGTTGAACTTGTCTGTTTTTAGCTTAGTGGAAAAAAGCCAACACAGGATGACAGAGAGAGGGAGGGGAGAAGAAAAGAAGATCTTGGTCTACTTACTGTCTCCTGGGACCACAGTTTGGTTTCAGTTCCTTTGACTCAACAAGAACAGTTTCTCCACCTGATAACTGCATGGAGTACAGCCATAACCAAGGCTTCTCTCAGGCAGCCATGAGACCCAGCTAGTTTTATTTTGTGTCTTTGATTTGTATATGCAGTTCAGAATTGGTGAAATGTTTGACTTTGGCCAACATTTACTTATTGAGCATGAATTATGTACTGTTCAATGTACTAAAAACAAGGGGCACAGCATAAACAACCAAGGAGCTTGCAGTCTGTTAAGAAGAACATACAGGAAAGATCAAAATTTTAAAAATAGGTCAAAATCAGCCATGGTGGTCCATTCTTTAGTCTCAGCACTCAAGAAGTTGAGGCAAGTGGATCTCTGAATTTGAGCCCAGCCTGGTCTACATAAGTGAGTTTCAGTCTGACAGTCTTAAACAACGAGACTCTGTGTGAAAAACAAAATAAAAAGCAAAAATTAAAAATAATATGTGCTATTAAGAATAGTAAAGAGGAAGGAAACAAAGAAGTGAGGGAGAGACAGAGGGAGGTAGGGAAGAAGTGAGGGAGAGATGGAGGGAGGAATGGAAAGGAGATTCCAGTGGCATGCACACACTGCAACTGTATTTCCAGCAGTTGGGAGGCTGAGGTAGGCACAGCATCAGCTGTATGCCAGTCTGAGCTTCATATTGTGACCCAGTCTCAAGGAAACATCAAAAAATGAAAATAGAAAGAAATGGTAGAAAGCTCCTAGGCAGTCTACTGCAATTAAATATGTACATAGTAATGAGGAGAGACAAGGCCTAGGGGCTTGTTGAGTTGAGATATGAATACACTATGGTGTCACAGTGTACGGGAAGAGTATGCTAGAGAAAGAGAAATGAGTATGAGGGGAAAAGAGAGAGAAAACCTGGGTCAGTAATGAGCTTGGAATATGCTGTGGCAAAAATGAAGACTAGGGCCAGGAGACAGGGAGAGTAAGTTTGAGAAAAGACATGCATGTAGAGATCAAGGCACAGCCACATCTAGGATTTTGGATCTCTTCCTAATTAAAATGGAAAACATTTAGAGAATTTCTGAGAAGAGAGTAAAATGGTTTAATCTGCAAATGATCAGGCTATGCTGGCAGGCACACAAGAGTGAAAAGAGTTTCTTAGAAGGCTACAAGAGCAAAGAGCACAGCGTGGTATGCTTTCCAGAGGGTGTAGAAGAAGAACCTCTCCACACTTGCTTTGGACCTAGTTCATATTCTTGCTGATAGGTGGAAAACGGCTGAGGGTAAGGGCATCCATCAAGTGAGGAACTGGAAAAAGGGTACTGATTAGTGATCACTATAGTAGACGAGGCAGAAGGAGGTGTGGGAAGGGAAAGGTTGGGTCTAGGAGGATGTTGGAATTTTGACTTCTGTTAACATCTGACTACAACAGTTAGTAGTCATTCCGACACATGAATCCAGACATTGGTAGACAGTTCAGGAAATAGAGTTTTCTAAAAACTATAATAAACTAATATAACTATAATAAAATAATTTGTTATTTCAAATTAATAGAAAATTAAAGAAAGAGAAATGAACACGTGCAAAAAAAAACAAAACCAAAACAAAACAAAAACATCTGAGCTTGGGAAAATAGAAAGATCAAGGCTAGATTTTTGAAGAGAAGCAGCAAGTCATTTACTTAAGACTTCAGTTAGTAAGTGAATGGACAGAAATTGAAAAATGTATTTTGTCTTCCTAACACAAGCATTGGAGTATGTTTGCAGCTGCAAATTCGTGAGTAGACTATAGGGAAGTCTTAGTAAAGGGATGTTCTAGTATTACTTATAAGATGACAGATTTTTTTCACTGTGTATAGGGTGTACAGATTCATGGTTCCTATTTTTCTTCCTTACAGAATGGTTTTTCAGTAAATATGATTCCATGTGCACATTCAACTAAAAAAAAAAAAAAAAAAAAAAAAAAAAAAAAAAAAAAAAAAAAAAAAAAACAACAACTGTGGAATGAGAAATCCTTAAAGTATGGCTACAAATATTCAGTTTACATTCTGGAGTTTCCATTCTTTGTAACATCAAAATAATAATTTTAGCTAAGATAAAATGTAAATGTATTTAACTTGAAATGAATTATAAAGTTCAACATATAACTCAAGCAGGTGTCTCTGAATTATATCCACAATATTTAAGTCAGGATGTACAGGTTTAGTAGTAGAACTGGCTATGGTGAGGATTTCTGTACAGTTTGAAAACAAAGAAACAAAGTAATGAAGCCTAAAATAAAATTAAACCAAGAAGAATACAATTGTTAAAAATTTTAAACCTAGAGAGGAACTGAGGCAAACTTAATTAATAGCATACCCATACTGCTTGGGAAGGAAACAGAAGAAAGGAAGAAAACAACAAGCCAAGTCATTTGCAAACAATTATTTAGTGATATTTGGGAGGAGGACAAACAATTGCACAGAATCCCTGGGCTCTCGGGAGAAATTCTGATGTTATTGTAGCTGTACTGCAGTATCAAGCACGTTAAAGCTGTCAGGCTACAGGGATCTCAACATGGGAGAAGAATCAAATGTGGAAAGGGGAGAGTAAGAAAAAAAAGTCTATGAAGATGGTTTTACCTAAAGATAATCAGAATGAGTTCAGAATACCCAGAAAGTATAGAAATATATGCATGAATATAGATGTTTTCACACATGTATGTTGATATAAACATATGTACTTACATGTTTGTGTTTGTGCATGGGCATATAAATTACCATATTCTGGTGAAAGGGTCATAAAAAATGTGAGTGACAGGGACCACATTTTTAGCTCCACCAACCAAAGACATGGCAAAAATTCTTGAGATACAATGGAATGGATGTTGTGACAGCTTAGTATATCTTTTCACGCAAAAATAAGAAAAAGATCACTAATATAGTTGGTCAATTCCATAAAGACATAAAAAAACAAAATAAATGAGACTCTGATGGTCAAATATGTACAATTTGACAACAAATAATCATGGCAACAATCAATTACAAGTCACGAAAGAAAAGCTAGAAATTCCCTGAGCACAGCAACATAGAGGCATAAATAAACCAGTGTGGAAGAAAAGATGCTTTAGCCTGTAATAGCTTGGAAACAACATATGGGCATAAGGGAAGTATCACAGTGGAAAGATGTTGTTTTTGCAAGATAAACACTTGTTAAACTTCATAATAAAGATTACATTAGACAAGAATATCAGTATTATGTCCAAGACAATTTTTTGTTGTTGTTGTTGTTTGGAAGTTGTCACTACGTGATGGGAAATTGCAGGCAATGCCTCAAAAAGGCAATAAAGCTGACATTGCTGGTGCAAGACAGGTGAGAGTAAGAGCCTTTTCACATGGTAGCACAGGAAGAAGCAACACTTTTGCAAGACTGCTGCACAAAATGTCTGACCACCCCAAACAGGAGGTGAGCCAAAAAACACCAAAAAAGAAAAACAAAACAAAAAACAAAACAAAAAACCCAAACAAACGAACAAAAACAGAAACAAAAAAACCACCAAACAGAAATATGTTAGCAAAATTAAGGATGTTATGGGTAACAGTTATGTTTGTTTTTTAAAAAAGCTATCAGAAGAGATACTTTCCCCATAAAGAAATAATAAGTACTTGAAATATATACGTTTACCCAGATTTGAACGTTATTCACTTTATTCATGTACTAACACACTACATGCAAATTTTATACATCAGTTAACTATATATTTGTTTTATGAAAAATTTAAAAGCTAAAGAAAAAGTATTGGTTAAAAGACCATATGCTTTAAATCCTTTAGTTTTACCCGAGATAATGACATGAAAATATTCCAAACTAAACAGAGTGATAAGACAAAGCACTCAGCGCTGACTGTCAGTTGCAATGTGGAGTAACTGTGCAACTGCCAACAACGTAGGTCTTGAGTGCATTAACAGTAAAATAAAATAACTATGTGGAGAAATGCATATGCTAATTATCTGGAATTATCCATTGCAAGTATACACACAATTCAAAACCATGTGTTGTGCACAATAAATATATGCGATTTTATTTGCCAATTAAAACTAAAAAAGAGAACTGTCAACTAAATGAGGTTATCAACTCTAGATTGAATTGGTTACTGGAGGGATAACATTATAAAGGATATTATTAAACAACAAAACTGAAATAGGAACATTCCAAAAAAAATGGACTGTCAGTAAAGACTTATGGAGTAGAGCATTGCATCTATCTGCTGGTGTGCTTACAATTGCACATGGAAGGAAAGGGCCTTGTGCTCAAAAAGTCAAAACAAAATGAATTGAGTACAGAGAGAAAGAAAGATGGGGAATTGACTATGAGACGTATATATCCCTTTTCAAGGGAAGGTCTCATTTTATATCCAAATGTGGCCCTGAACTCATGGCATAGCCTGGGCAGCCTTAAAACATAACAAAACAAAATTATAATAATTCTCTTGCTTTAGCCTCCTTCATGCTGGGATTGCAGGTGTGAATCACTCTACTCAAATTATAACTTTGAAAATTTGTAAAAGTTGCAGGTGAGTATTTGAAAGAGATAATTTTTCTTTTCTTGGCAGCATTATCACAGGGAGTGCTTTGGTTGTTTTTCTCATTCAGATTCTTTCTGCCATAAAAAGAAAGGATGAATAACTTGCTTAAAATTATTTCCTTGTGTAAAGGCAAATCGAATGAATACAGTGTGCTGATGATGTTTTATACGATTTATTCAGAATCAGAACAAGCTATAATGATGTTTTCATGGACCACATGACAGCAGTTGTTTCTAGGGTGAAAAGAATGTTTGAGGATGTGGTAGCAACAGAGTAGAGCACAAGGGAGGGCTCCCAATGAACAACCTGTAAGAGAAATGTCAGCGAGGGAAGAAACTCATTCCAGTCCAGGTACCTACACCAACAGGGCAACTTCATTCTCACCTGTTTTTTTGTCAATTCTGAAATTAAGTATTAACTATAATGTCATTTCCCCTTAAATTTGGATTTAAAAATAAAAAGTATTTGTTGCAATAATATTAAAAGTAAAAATATATAAAATAAAAAAGTAAAACCTCTAGGGACCTTTCAGGGAGGGGGGTCTGCTGACTCCGCGCCCAAGGTGACCCGGTGCTGACGCTGGACCGTCTAGAGACTGCCATATCCGGGGATCCATCCCATAATCAGCCTCCAAACGCTGACACAATTGCATACACTAGCAAGATTTTGCTGGAAAGACCCTGATATAGCTGTCTCTTGTGAGACTATGCCGGTGCCTAGCAAACACAGAAGTAGATGATCACAGCTATTAGATGGACCACAGGGCCCCCAATGGAGGAGCTAGAGAAAGTACCCAAGGAGCTAAAGAGATCTGCAACCCTATAGGTGGAACAACATTATGAACTAACCAGTACCCCGGAGCTCGTGTCTCTAGCTGCATATGTATCAGAAGATGGCCTAGTCGGCCATTGGTGGAAAGAGAGGCCCATTGGTCGCGCAAACTTTATATGCCTCAGTGCAGGGGAACGCCAGGGCCAAGATGTGGGAGTGGGTGGGTAGGGGAGTGTGGGGGAGAGGGTATGGGGGACTTTTGGGATAGCACTGGAAATGTAAATGAAGAAAATACCTAATTAAAAAATATATATATATGAAAGAAAATTTAAAAAAACGTAAAACTGTTTTTCAGTTCATGTTTCCAATGATGGAAAGAAAATTGTAAGGAGTACAGACAGCATCAAATCTAAGGACCAAGGTTTAGTTCATGCAAAATACTAAACATAAACAAACTGACAGACAGACAGACAAAACCAATAACAAAAATAAGTAAAAACTAAACAGCATTGATGCCAGGCTGGTGAAGGAAATGTAACAGTCATTCCTAAAAGAAAGTTTATATTTTAGGAATGTGAACATCAGGAAATAATACCTTTAACTGTTTCCCTACAACTCAGATGTATAAATTGTAACTGTATGTCATTAACATGGAAAAGATAGACACATTCAGGAACAGAATAGGCTCTCTTATATTTTTATTTTTACACAAATAATTTCATAAATTGATATTTATATTCTTTTTTGCATCTACTTGCACTCTTCATTTTTGTACGTATAATTATTTTCCGATTTGTTTAAAACAATATATATTAAATTTAAATATGCTACATTTGGCATAAGGAAATAAGAAAGAAATAAGGAAGAAAGAAAGGAAGAAAGGAAGAAAAGAAGAAAGGAAGAAAGGAAGAAAGGAAGAAAGGAAGAAAGGAAGAAAGAAAGAAAGAAAGAAAGAAAGAAAGAAAGAAAGAAAGAAAGAAGAAAGGAAGGAAGAAAGGAAGAGAGATAGAGAGAGAAATGAAGGAAGTAAAAAAGGAATAAAAGGCATAATGTTCTGATGTTCTTTTGGAAGTAACATATATATATATATATACACATATACATATATGTATACATATATATTAGTATTAGTGTTTTCAAGTAAAATCATTTTTTAAAGTGCACTTGGCTACTGGCTAGGATGGGATAACACTAATGACAAGCAGGTTACTCTCTTTCATAGTGGACAATTTGGAGAAGGCCAGAGTGTGAGAGAGACACCTACTTGCTCTGAAGTTAATCAGTGTCTCTTCCAGGCTTCCGTCATCTCTCATATCCCTGATGTAGTTCCCATGTGTTCTTAACAACCAGGGCTTGTTAAGATTTGCTATAAAGCAGATATGCGCTTTCAACAACCATTCTTAACAATTGTGTCAAGAAATGTAATCTGGTGAAACATAAATACATGTAGGTATCAAAATTTGTTTCCCAGAAACATATAACGAACAATGTTCTTTCTAACTCCACTTCAGACATTTTTGTTTCATGCACAGACTCTAAGTCCTCTGCTTAAATGAGTTTCTGGAGAAACACAACTCTAACATTGAGCAAATGTCCCTTGAACATTCACACGTCTCCTGGAAACAACCGGTCAAGCGCTCATATTTCCCGTCTGTAAATAGATTGTTTTCAAAGAAGAAATTCTAAACTTATTTTCCACAATCTAGAAGCAGGCTGCTAAATCAGACATAATAATTCACAGCAACAACAAATCTGCCCTGCCAAGAAGACAGCATGTTCTCTAGAGCCTTGGCCTTCTTTTACTGCCCTGAGTTACAGAGGTAATCAACTTCCTCCATAATTTTTCTCATGGTTCTTATCCAGTATGAATTGTGATGTCGCATAGTACATAGCACACTCACAATAATCAGTAGTTAATGATACCCAAATGTCTCATGATTAAAAGTATAGATATTTGAAAATGTGGATATTGATAGGCTTTGAAATACAATTGTTAAATTAACATAACCAAGTTTAGATAAAAGTATTGTTGAGTTAGTATGCAATACGTAAAGATGAAGAGGCACTGTGTTGTCAGGCTCTGCGCTACCAACTTATTCTGCATTCTAGTTAGAAAGTCCAACTCACATTATCAATTACTTTCCTGAATTTATAACACTAAATATTTGCTTTCCTGAACCATTATGAGAAGACAGTGACTCTAGTCAGGGCCCAGTGTGTGGAAATGGTTTAAAACAGTACGTAGATACCAGAAAGTGCAACGGCACTAGCAAGATATCACGGTGTTTCTCAGCAATGTGAAAACAAGATCCAGTTAGAAATGAGATATTGTCGAGTTCCTTTACTGGAGGCCATGACTGCCTCTTTTAAAAATAAAATTAAATGTGCTCTCAGATATGCGAATCTGGGTGTTTTATTTTAGTAAATCTCAAGCCGTGAACGTGTGCTGTGTGTCATTTTCATAAGCTGTTTAAGTTTCGTAAGTTTTCACTGGCAAACTATGCAAACCCCACATGTGTAACTGAACTGTGCTCCTGAGCGCCATTGTTCTTTCTAAAATTGTGTTTCTTAACTTCAGTGTGGTGGAATAATTTTAGAAAACTCAAAGAAACCATAGCCTGCTACAAGAAAGACTGTTAACTTTCTATATTTGAATATACGGTTAAATATAGTTAATGTGGACAGGCAGCCTCTCAGACTTGTCCAAATTGGATGATTCTGTTTTTTAAGACTTACGTACGCTGTTTTAGAATTTGACTCATGAAACCAGAGTAGTGTGATTCATAACTACTAATATGAATTATTTCCTTTTCTTTTTTACTCTATTAAGTTTTATAAATGCAAGCTGCTCTTCTAAGGAAAGTTAGAATTTCTTATTTAGATTTTAAGTTTATGCACTTGATTTACATTTCAAATCATTTTTAAAAATTAAAGCACCATAATGTAATGAAATGAAACAATAATCCCAAATGCTACATGTTAAACAACATCATTTTTATGGTATGTGAAAAAATAGAATTTTTTAAGGAAAAAAATGTTCAATAAATAAAACATAAAAAGAATAAAAGAGAAGTGAGAGGATTTATGAATGTCAGAAATCAACTTGTGGGAGGAAAATATAAACATTCAAATTTATAAATAACACAAATGTTTATACTAGAGTTAGCTGTGTGGAGGGTTACCTACAAATAAGGAAGACAGAATTTTATTTTGCAGCTAAAGGAACTTTCAGATCAAAAAGAACTTAATTTTGTTTGCAGCTTATTAAAAGCTTAAATGTGAAGTTAAAGACAGTTAAACTTTTGTCATTTAAAAAAATTTACTATTTACATGAGAGGCTTCCACAGGCTACTTTGTAATTTGGACAGCATCCATATCATTATATTATTGACAAAGCAACAGGACTACGAATAATAAACTGAAAAGTAACAAAAGGCACGTTTTTCTTACCTCTGGGCCCTGTTTACAGCTGCCTGTCTATCTGCTCCGTTGCTAATGAACGACCACCTCAGACAATTCTGTTTCCTGCTAGGCTCTTTTTACAAGTGGCACATACATAGAGGCTTTGCTCTGCAAAAGGATAGTGCACAAAAAGAGGAAGTTGCAAAATACCAGTCATTATGCTTTATAAATCCTACAAAGAAGACAAATGATTTGCAAGGCCCTCATAATCTTGGAGACTGAGCTATAATTTGTGCATCTCTTCATATATAATTAATGCATGTACATATTTACTTACATTTAGAGAAGACCAGTTATTGACGTGTAAACTCCGTCAAGCAGTGCTCACTTGTGAGCAAATAGTTCCTTATGACTAAATGATACTTAGAGAAAAAAACAGAACCAGAAAAAAAAATTCTGTTCTACGGGGTAGATGGTGGGACTGACACCTGGGACATAAAGCTGCTTTTATAAATCTAATTAAAGTTATTGGAGTATGACTTTGGTACGCATCAGACTACTGAAGAAAGGAGAAGGGAAAGGAAAGAACACTTAATAAGCTAGCACGTTTTCTCAGAATTGGGGTAGTGGTTCTTTACCTGTAAGTCTCAAACTTCCTTTCTCATGGCAGTGGTCTGTTACATGTAGATAAAGTACTGCAAAAGTGAAACTTACTTATCCACCATCTCTCACAACTTTAGCCACAAGAGAGAAAAACAGGCCCAGATCTTGTATTGCTAAACATGGAGATGGTTAATTTTCTTACCAGTTAAAAGAGTAAACAGATCTCAAGAAAGATGGCTGAAACAAAAACATGTCTACAAATATTATGCAGAGCTAATGAAAGCAAAAAATATAGACAACATCAAAAAAGTCCCTCTATGCAGATAGTCATGCATATTTCATATATACATACATAGATGCATACTTCCCTCGGGTTCAGTCTGACAGATAATGAAAGCCAAGGGGTAGCCAACTGGTAGCACTTCCTCCCACCTTCCCTTGCTTATTGGGGAAGAAAGGGGGTGGATTGCAAGAATAACACAAGAGTTATGCAAAGCTTCATATACTGCAAGAACCACTTTCTGGACTTTAGAAACCGTCATTCTGAGGGTATAACACTAAGTTTTCTTTCTTTTTTAAAAAAAAATTCTGAAATTTATTTCCTTTCTTTGTAGAGAATAGTTACATCATTTCCCTCTTCTGTTTGCTCCCTCTAGATACTCCCATACCCCTTCCTTGTGCTGTATCAAGTTTATGGTCTCTCTGTTAATTGTTATATGCCCATACATGTATTTAACATATATCTATAAATACTTAGGTATTATCTGCATAACATCATTTGTATGTTTTCAGGGCTGACCATTTGGTATTTGATTTCTCAAGCTGTCAAGCTACATTAGTTGCCTGGAGTTCTTTGTATATGGTCACAAGGGCTAAATCTACAATATAACTCTGCACCCAAGGCTCAGATATACTTTCCGAATAGCCATAAAGATTGTAAAACGGAAAACCAGGGAGTTTGCTGAGACACTATCTCCTGGGAATGTCAGAAGCTACACCCATGAAGTCTCACCACCATAATTTGCCCAAGCATGAATAGAACAAAGACAATAATAAATATGCTAACACGGAAGGAGAAAAATCCCCAGAGGTCTTAATTCCATACCCCAAGCTTCGTATTTAATGGTGTAGTCAACGGACAGATGCATGGGTGAATCACTAAAAATGGAAATATTTTTCATCTTATTACACATACATTTAACGTAAATTGACAAGAAGTAAAAATAACTGAAACAAACTAAGACCCTTTCCTGTCATGAAATATCACACAAAGAAAACAAAAACAAAAGATACAAACAGTAATAAACCCTAGTGTCATCACATAAAATTTGATTTGAATTCATTAGTGAAATACAGACAGAATAGTCCCCGGAGGAAATGCCACTACTGAGATTCATTATTAGTTAGGTGATTTTTTTTTTTTTGTATCATGATTTTGTGAATATAACATCAGAATCATTTAGGCCTATAGGCCCAGTCTTACCTCCTCAGCACCTGTGGATATAGTAGTGTCCCCTCATCTATGGGTTCTCTGACTAAAGTTTCAATTACAAGTGTCTAGCCACAATTCAAAAACATTATGTGGAAAACTATGGAAATGGTACATTGTGATAGTTTACATAGGTATGGCCCTATGAACTCATGTGTTTGAGTGCTTGGCCATAGGGAGTGACACTATGAGGATTAAGTGTGGCCTTGTTAGAGGAAGTGTGCCACTGTGGGGGTGGGCTTTGATGTCTCCTATGCTCAAGCTATACTCAGTGTGGCACACAGTCTCCTGTTGCCTGTGGATCAAGATGTAGAACTCTCAGCTCCTTCTCTAGCATCATGTCTGCCTGTACACTGCAATGCTTCCCACCATGAAAATAATGGACTGTAAACCTCTGAACTATAAGCCAGTCCCAACCAAATGTTTTCCTTTACAAGAGTTGCCATGGTCATGGTGTCTCTTTACAGCACAAAACCCTAACTAAAACAGATATATAATTTTAAATTGCCAGAATTCTGTGCATGATGAAATCCCATGCCAGACTCCCTCTATGTGCCTAGTGGACCCACATTGTGGGCACTACCTACTCAGTCAATTATTATCTACTTTGGTTCTTAGTACCCCTGCCACACTGTCTTAGGACCTGTATTCAAGTAACCCTGTTTTACTTGATAACAACCCCAACATTCTAGAATAGTGATGCTCTACCCACTTTAATGTACCAAGAGAAGCCATGAAGGACTCCCTCAAAAGGAAAAGGTGAACACTCTTGGCAATTCAAGAAGAAAATAGATCTCATGGTGATGTAATTAATGTTCATGGTAAGGACACAGAAAACACTCACTGGCATAAGTAGGGTTTGGTGCCAATTGCTCTCATGCTTCTACTGTGAGGAAATCTTGAAATATTTCCATTGTAGATAATGGGGTGGACCACAGAAGTTATGTCTCTTTCTTGACATCCCTACTCTGTCCCTTTTATCTAGAAGATGAGTATTTATGCTTCTGTGCATTTATTTTGGTGACTATGCTTGAGGTTTTGCCAGCTTCCCAACTTTTGCTCTAGCTAACTAATCCAGTCTACTGCTCTCTTTTTCTTCATCTGAATTTTTTGAGGTAATTACCAACACTGTTTCCTCGTGTCTTTCTTCTATGTTTGTGTCAAATGTAACATAGATTTCACCATTTTAACATGTTATCTGTACCTTCTGAAGCCATCAAGTGCATCCACAGTTTTGGAACCGTTAGCTCTTAACCTTCAGGACTTTCTCATCTATGAACACTGAACAACAACCTGCCCTCCCTGTGCTCCCTAGCAACCACCATTCTATTTCCAGGACTTGACTATTCTAGGTACCATACATAAATGGACTCACATGGTCTTTGCTCTCCTGTATCTGATTTATTTCATTTAGGTTCATAAGTGTCTAGCCTCTGTCCAAGTTACCTTCTTTTCTCAAGGTTGGCCAGAGTTCTGCTGTGTGTATATGCCACATTTTGTTCATCTGTCAGGGGACAGTGGGTTGTTTCTTCCCTTGGGGGTTATGGAGGGTGCTGACTTACACACTGTTGTGCAAGTATCTGGTTGAGCCTCTGCTTCCAGTTCTTTTCGGTACACATACACACACATACACACACACACACACACACACAAATTGATACATCCTCTATTGCCACGGTTAATGTTGGGAGGAAGTGGAACACTATTAAGTTTATTCGTGTCACACTGTCCTTCTGCATTTGAATTCTTGTTTCCTCTTATTCACCTAGTCTCCTTGCTAGTCAGGAAATGAGCTCTGTCACCAAACTGCAAACACATTAAAGGCCTCTCTTGCCATCACTTTTCAGCACATGCCCTCTACTGACCACTTCCTCTCCCTGGAAGTTGAGTTTCCATTCTGGGCTTCCTCCTTGCCTTCTCTGGATGGTACATCAACTTCTCTGATTTTCTCATAGGAGCTTTTAGCTGTGTAGATGTTAGATGCTGCTTTTTCTCATAATTTAGTCTGATAAATTGTCTCACCACACTGTATTTTCAACATGTTTCTACTTGAAGTTTCCATTAGCAAATAGTAACCAATTCTTAATCTTTCCCTTCAGAATGCATGTTTTCCTGGAGAAGTTTTGATGTTACAAAGTCCTAGATGTTTCCTTGTGATGTGGAAGAAAATAAAATCAAAGATCTGCTTCTATTATTCATTAGGCAAGGCAACCATTATTTCTGTGGCATTTCCTTATCTGTAAGGGGGACCTTAAATATTTACCTAAAAATATTATTGGAAGGTTACAAAACAAAAGGTACGTTCTTAAGGTTGTAATGTAACATAAAGACAAAAAGTCCACTCAAATTCTCTCCATTGTTTTGCTACCCGTGATGTAAGTTGTGTGATCAATTGGATATGCATATCTTGGTTCTAGCCATACCACTCAGAACATACCCTATGTTGTGTATTGTGTATATTTGATCCATGTTATTCATTTCCTATCAAATTTTATCTATAAATTTATATTATATAACAAATTAAATTGTTTTGTGAGATTATTTAAAGTAACTTAGAACATCACTGCATGTTTTTGCACTGTGACTTTGAAGATATTTCTAAGATGTGTGTGTGTGTCTGTGTGAGTGTGTGTGTGTGAGTTTGTGTGAGTGTGTGTGTGTATGCTCATATGTGGACATTTTTGTATAGATATACATAAATGGTTACATATTGGTTAAAAATGTATGATCTACTCAATACATTTCTACCTTACCTTTTGGGACAAGGTCTCTCACTGAACCTGAAGCTAACTGATTAAGCTAGAGTAGATGGCCTAGAAGCTTCAGTGACCTTGGTCCCCAGGGCTAGGATTACAGGTGCATTCATCTCCTTATTCATGGGATTTTATCGCTGGGTGTTGAGTCTTGCCAGTTTGCAGGCTAAGCACTTTACCAATTGAGTCCCCAAACCCTGCAAAACATAATTAGAATGAATTTATATATGGAATTCCTTCATTGACTGAACGTTACAGTTCAAAACAGTGCCAAAGACAGGAACAGAATCATGAAGGCCTTCCTTCTTTCTCCCAACCAGGTATTGGAAAAAGGATTATCAAACCATCTGTATATAAATGTTATTTGTCCATGCTAAGGCATCTAGTAAAAAAGGTGTTACAAGTATAAATTGCCATTAATTTTTGTTGTTTCATACTATTGCTAATATTTGACACAATAAGACATTTATTGAGTTGACACTCTGTTGGGTCAAGAAGAGATGTCTTAAAAAATTTTATTTTACCTTCCTAATCCAAATAGAAGTAGATCATATTTTTATGTTACAGCCAACTTCACTGCATATGCTGCATACACACAACCACCATTTCATAGACTGCTCATTTGCTGATCTCACTCATTTGTGTCTTGGATGTTTGTCTGATTCTTATCAACTGGAAGGGTTAAGAAGTCATTCCATACTAGTGTGTTGTACTTATTCCTTCTGGTGCTGCTATTACCATTTCTGCATCATTTTAAAGGTTTCTTCATCACAATTGGAGCCTTGTGAGATAACCCTTATATCCTTTGAAATTATCCCTGCTCTCTGGGGCAAGATACTTGAACCAACTTTGTATATTTTCTTCCTGAGATCTAAAGTTAGTTACTTCTCTAAAGAACCATGGCGGTTTTAGGGAATCACAATTAAACCCCTGTGTAACTTATTACTGCTGAGCTATTGATAGCATTTGGATTAAATTTGTAATAAATAAATCAATATTTAACAAGGCAGTTAGAGATGTGACTTATTGTAAAGAGCTCTTATAGAAGACACAGATTTAATTCCCAGCACCTGTGTTGGATAACCTGGATCCGGCACCTCCAGGGTCTGCAAACATCTAAATTTATGTATATATACCTACAAGTGCATGCGCGCGTGTGTGCGCGCACACACACACACAAACACACACACACATTCATCATAATTTAAATAAACAAAATAAATATATGAAATATTTTAATTTCATTTATTTGCCAAGCAACATATTCTTGAAAAGCACATGTGTGGGCATACATATTTACACAACATACACACACACATACACACACAAATCCCTGTCTGTCACTTTATAATATTCATGACTCTTATGCATCTTTTAGTGCACAAAAATACTTGACGTTAATAAGCTCAATGTAGGAAAATACCCGATTTTAGATTAAAATTGGGCATTATTTCCATTTAAAAGGACATTTTGATAAAGAAAAACAATAAAATTACATTTGTCATTATTCATGTTTAGGATGTTCAAAGTACTCTTTCTAAGAAATTGTAAGTCATATAGTTTGGAAGAGGGTCACAGATTCTTTGTCCTCATAATTTCAATCCTTATTTACTATCACAAATCTCTCTCCCTCTGCTATTTCTCTCACCTTCCATTCCCCTCTCTTCTCTGCTGCAAGTCAGAAGTCTCTTTACAAGAACCTAAACTCTGGAATGCTTAAAAACCAGAAACTTACCTCACTCAAGATGATGCCTTCCAGGTCCATCCATTTGGCTAGGAATTTCATAAATTCATTCTTTTTAATAGCTGAGTAGTACTCCATTGTGTAAATGTACCACATTTTCTGTATCCATTCCTCTGTTGAGGGGCATCTGGGTTCTTTCCAGCTTCTGGCTATTATAAATAAGGCTGCTATGAACATAGTGGAGCATGTGTCCTTCTTACCGGTTGGGATATCTTCTGGATATATGCACTCACATAATATGTATTCACTGATAAGTGGATATTAGCCCAAAACTTAGGATACCCAAAATATAAGATACAATTTGCTAAATGCATGAAACTCAAGAAGAATGAAGACCAAAGTGTGGACACTGTGTCCCTTCTTAGAATTGGGAACAAAACACCCATGGAAGGAGTTACAGAGACAAAGTTTGGAGCTGTGATGAAAGGATGGACCATCTAGAGACTGCCATATCCAGGGATCCATCCCATAATCAGCTTCCAAACGCTGACACCATTGCATACACTAGCAAGATTTTGCTGAATGGACCCAGATATAGCTCTCTCTCTTGTGAAACTATGCCGGGGCCTAACAAACACAGAAGTGGATGCTCACTGTCAGCTATTGGATGGATCACAGGGCTCCCAATGGAGAAGCTAGAGAAAGTACCCAAGGAGCTAAAGGGATCTGCAACCCTATAGTTGGAACAACATGATGAACTAACCAGTACCCCGGAACTCTTGTCTCTACCTGCATATGTATCGAAAGATGGCCTAGTCGGCCATCACTGGAAAGAGAGGCCCATTGGACTTGCAAACTTTATATGCCCCAATACAGGGGAATGCCAGGGCCAAAAGAATGGGAATGGGTGGGTAGGGAAGTGGGGGGGGGTAATGGGGGACTTTTGGGATAGCATTGGAAATGTAATTGAGAAAAATACGTAATAAAAATAAATAAATAAATAAATAAATACCCAGAAACTTACCTGAGGACTGACATAGTGTTAAGAGTGAAAAATTCTACTCTTCATATGGTAGACCATAGTCAAAATATTGTTTGAAATTGTCTTCAGGATGTATGTATAAGGGATGTGTGTTTAAGGGATCGATGAGATGTAAAGGAACTGTGAGTTTGGACCTAGGCCCTAATCCCACATATATCATCATGTACAAAAAAATCGTCTCCATACTTCAGGCCAGGTCTATTCATATGACCTAAGAGCATCAAGGGGCTGGAGTGATGAGTCAGTAGACAATGCACTTATCCCACACACGTGAGGACAGCAGTTTGGATCATCAGAACCCTCATAAAAGTGAAGCTAGTGTGGGATCTGCCTGGAGTCCTAGTCTGTCTCAGGTGGAGAGAGGGAATTATCTAAGCAAGTAGATGGCTAGACCTGTGCAAAAGATGAGCTCTGGGTTCAGAGATACTCAGCCTCAGCATATAAGGTGGAGTGCTATCAAGAAAGACACCCCGCATCAACTTTCTGATTTTAGAAGCATGTTTTGCACACGTAGGGATGTGTAACCGTATGTCCACACAAACAAACCCAAACACACACACACACACACACACACACACACACACACACACACACACACACACACACACCATACACATATACATTTACAAAAATTATCAAATGACTGTGCATAGTTCCTTGGAAGGAGATTTCAGTTAAAGTAAAAGATACTCTCAGTTGTAACCACTAGTTCTTCAGCTAAGTGCAATTACATGGGATTCTGAAAGTACTAAGCTGGCACTGTTTTGGATGCTATCTGCACAGCTAAGTGGTGAGGTGTGTGCCTCTGGTTCACAGATTTTAATTTGAACTTGCTAAGGAAATGCTTTAACATTTTAACGTTTATATATTTCCTTTGTTTTTATTAAGTGAATGCCTGGAAAAAAAAAGGCTTGGCCTGATATTCTCAATCATCTCTGACCTCCTATTTTATTTATATACTGTAAATCAGAAGTTTAGTACATTGAGATGCTCAAAGGACTGGGAAGCTACCAGAAATAGAGAGCAGAGAGAAGATGTAACCGGATACTTATGCTGCAAGCATTGTCCAAAACTAATTTAAGACATAAAATTGGACAAAATTCTATTCTACTTTGTCAACTTGTTTTTAAAAACATTATAATAAAGATTTTTAAAAATTAAATTTGTTTGAAGTAATATTAAAGATTTATAGAGAGTCATTCACCTACTTTAATTTTTATGTGCAATTTTGTAAGGAGTAATACAAATCAAATCAATGGGTATAAAATCCATGAATAGTCTTTGTGCCCTTTATCATCCTGTTCTTTGGGCCAGATGCTGACTCTCCAATCCCTGCCAGGATGCCTTATCCTCTTCCTTCTGGCTGACATTGGCCATTAGAAACACGAGCATTGGGTGCAGGCGAATTTTGAGTACCTGTATCTTCATATTTCTGCTAGTGAATATATTCAAAAGTTCCTTCTCTGAATATCTGAACTTGTTAGTTTTAAGAGCACTACTTCAAGGCGACCTCATTCAGGATGAATAGTTGCATTGGGATGCAATCAAATCGCAGCTTAACTTAACACATTAGAAAGTATACAGTTTCAGGGAAATGCAAAGGTGCAAGGTTAGGGAGGTATGCTAAGTAAGTGGAAAACAATCACTTAACTAAGTAAATAAGTAAGAGTATGTGGATATTTGGAAGGGACTATTAAGGTGAAAAGTATATGCAGTCAGAGAAAAGGTGTAATATTCACCATGTGATATGAAGCATGCTATTTAGGCCATATCAACTTGTACGATGCAATGGAAAGGGCTTAGAGCATCCTCTGAAAACAACAGAAGAAATCCAAACAGGAACTCAGAACTCAGGATTGCATCCATGCTTAGCAAACAGGCTCTAGTTTCGTTCCATGCCCCAAGAAAACATAAGGAGACAGAAAGAAAGGACTCCCAGTGTGTTAGCTAAGGGCATTGGCACCGTTCAAACCCATTCCTGCTTGTTCCTTACAGAGAATCTCTGAGATATTTCTCCGAGAAGCAAATCCTTGCTGGATATGTGCTAAGGTATGGTGCTTCTAGAACTTCTTAGCATTGCTGAAAACATGTGATTACTGTCTGCAAATGAATGAAATACTTTCCCTTTGCCAAACCTCTGACTGGTTCAACAACAATTGTATGATTCATGCCAACAAAAAAGATACAGTACTAGAAATCCATCCTCTTCTCTTAGGAAACTCTGAGGAGCCATGGCAACAGGAGAGAAAGAAGATTTGAAAATGAATTTTAACTAAACAGGTGATATGAATAACAACAAAGTATTTTATTTAAGCTAATAGTCTAACAGTGTAATGATGTTTAACAATAATATAAAAATGTAATAATAGGTAGAAATACACAAAATCATGTTATTTCCACCTTTAAATATAAATTTAAACCACTTAAAATTAAACCCAATAAAACTTCAATATTCAGTCACACCAGCCTCATTTCAGTTGCCCAGTAGCATCAGGCAGCATTATCCTGCACTGTCATTTCTAGAGTATACCAGGGATGAGCTGGGAAAAGATGCAGGACAAACTTTGTCCCAATGAAAGGAAGCTAGCAGCTACAGCATCCTTAAAGGTTTGGGTTCCTTACTCAGGTTAGGAATGATGTCACTCCCTAGCCTCCTGTTGTACACTTGGGTATTTATGGACAACAATGCTCAGGCATTTAGAGCACGGTAACCAGGAATCTCATCTTCTATCCTCTATCGTTTTCTTTCCGACATGCTGGATGTTGCACCCACCATATCACTGAGCTACACTCCAGCTGGGCAATCTCATGCTGAGTAGGGTTCTCTCAATACTTTCTTTTGTCCATGTCAAGACTTGGAACATTCCTATCACTGGTATGTTATATGTAAATGTACCAAAAATTGCTGACCCATCTTGGATCCTCATATCATTGTAGGATATCAAAAATTATGTTTGTATAATAGGACCATTAAATTAAAAATGCAAATAATATCCCTTTTAGTCATATATAATATAAATATTATACATTAAAATAGTTTTCAATTTTTAATTTGGTATACTTAAATGTCTTTAAATTAAATTTTCTGAGTGACACCTCATTTTTAATTTTTGTAAATATAAAATATTTTAATAATGTAATAATTTTTATTCTGGAAATTTTGTTAAATTTTAATCAAATGCATATATAAATTCTAAGTCCTAGAATTGCTTTAGGAAATGAATTATACTTTAAAAAATTCAAAATTTTCTCCCCTACTTCTTTGCTAAGAACCACTTTTATCCATAAAGGCATTTCAAATAACCGAGCAGATTTTTAGATAGTAAGTGAAATATTCCCTTCCTGCCAGCTGGATGAAGAGAGGTTTGTTATTTCGATAGTAAAACAACGACAAAAACCCTGATATGTGTGCATAATGAATAATCTACACAGCACAGTAGTACATACTGCAGACTAGGGATCAGGTCAAGAAAAATAGGACCCAAAAGAAGAGGTAGAAAATATTCCTCTTACACTGAGAGGCTTATGCAAGAGCCCTTAGTGGCAGCCACAGCAAGCCAGAGCCACAGTGAAATGCTGAGCTGCTTTCATAATCAGAGTTCCAGGACACAGAGGTGCCATTAGTGTGTGCGCATTTCCCATTAGTGTGTGCAATGCCATTAGTATTGGAAGCTCTCATAGCATGATACAGTAGCTTTAAGCATTTGCTTTTGTTTGTTTATTTGGAGCTGCAGAGAAATTTGCATTTGGAAAAAGGCAGATTCACAGGAACACATTCTAAAATGATGTAGTATTTCTAAGTGGGGAAGTAGTTCTATGTTTATTGAAGGCAGATGTCTTTCTCAATTGTATTAACTATTTTTGACATTTGAGGACCAATTCTGACAGTAGCTGGTAAATATAGTCTACCATCTGGCCACTACAGACAGCCTTTGGACAGTCATTTTGACATACTGAAGAGCTTTACAATGTACTATTTTGTTGTAAAACATGAAGAAATGGAAGCTTAATGCATCCTTTTCTTCCCCAAAGCCAATTGCCAGCAGTTATACAGCTTTTAAAAAGCTTCTGAGACAGCACTTCTGTTCTGTGGTTCCTGAAACTTCGCAAACTTATCAAAGCTTTAATTTATGGCTCATGCCAAAGAACGTAATCCAACATTCTACACTCAACTAACTCAGTGGCTTCTGCAGTTTGTTTTTTTAACTGTCAGGATAATGTACTATGCCCTGTGGAAACCTATTTATGAAAGAATGTATGCTCAAATGCATAAATGTATACACAAGCAGTATACATATATAAATACGTGTATCAAACTATTTATCTATATGTATACATCTATATTTAATCTACTTAGCTATATTATGTTTGGGAGCTATAGAAAGTGATCATTATCAAAGTTTGGAAATCCAAAGACAAACCTGTGAAGGCTAAAATTTATTGTTTATTTCAATGATTTGGGTATAACCACTACTCTATCTGGAGATATATTCTTCCAGACACATCTATATGTATATCATCTATATCTGTATCTATACCTATGTATACATCACCTAGATTAAAAATTTAAATTTGAGATTTTTATTATTTTCTTTATTATATTATAGCAGAATCCTATGAACTGACTTCTTATTTTTTTGTTATTTATAGAGTGGAACACATAATATCTAAGGAGAGGGAAGTTTGGGAATAATTCAAATTCTTTTCCTAGGGTAGGGTTTTCGCTCAGGTAGAGCATCTGTCTGTCACGTACACAAGTCTGATTTTAATTCCAAGTACCAGACAACATTTTTCCCAACCACTTTAAACATTGAAATAGTAATATGTATTCCTTTATAGAACATCCCATAAAATGTATGCAGATTTTAATGTATACATATATGTTATTTATAATACATACATATATTATTTATAATAGACATGTATGTTTTTATTATGTGTGTGTGTGTGTGTGTGTGTGTGTGTGTGTGTGTGTGTGTGTGTGTGAGTGTGTGTGTGTTCTGCCAGTTGGATGATGGTATGTTTGTTATTTCTTCTCTTTTATTCTTTTTATTTTTGAAGGTCTTAAGTTTTTTTTAATTTTTTTTATGTGAAAGGTTAACATGATTAATTTCACTGGGTGATACAGTCTTGAATAATCCATCCAAGATCTTTTAACCCAACATACTGAGGCCCATGTCCTCTGTATACTGCCAGAAACAATGACAGCACAAGTTCAGACCTTACCCCCAGATCAGAGCATGGAGGTTGGAGTAGACACATCATGATCAAAAACCCTTGGCAAACATCTTTGTTTTGATTCCAGAAAAAGCTGGTGGTGAGCCCATTTGCCTTCAGATGTCCAATAAGGAAAAAGGTTGTTATTTCTATATTAGAAGACACAAGAAAATAAACAAAATAATATGTATGCACTGCACACAGTGTGCATAATGCAGGAACATGTGCCACAAAGTGGGGATCAAATCAAGGAATGCAGTGTCTAGGAAGCAGTGTTACACACAGAGGGTCATGCTATAGCCCATGGTGGCAAGTCATAGCAAGTCAGAGCCACTGTTCTCTCTTTTTCTGTCTCTCTCTGTGTGTCTGTGTCTGTGTCTCTGTCTGTCTGTCTCTCCCTGTCACACACATGCACAAGCACACACACACACACACACATACACATTAAGGCTATATAATGATTTGGACATGATTTTATGATTTGAAAGACCTTTATAAAAACTGTGACTCACAAACGTAGAGCTACTGATTTAATATTTTAACAAGTCAAGCCTGAGTGACTATATCGGTTGCTCCATGTTCCAGGCAACTTCAATTGCCAAAGCTTCTGTTGTTAACAAACACAGAGAGTATCTATTCTAAATGAGGATGGGCCACAGCCTGCAAGAGTCAAACTTGGAGGTCTGCCATTATGTGACTTCAAGAATTAGGTACTAATTAATACACGTGAGATACATGAGTGATTTGTTTCCACAAAGTCTTGAAAAGCTTTTCACAGGAGATAAGATCTAAAGAAAAATCATGAAAGACATGCACTATTTCAAGGACTAAGTTCCAGGGCTGACATAGCTGCAATTTAAGAAATATCTAGTAAAATTTCTTCTGAAGAAGACCAAGAGGTCATAATTGAAAAAATGAATTTGTCAGAAATAACTGAAAAATATTTAGAAAATGATTGGTGTCTTTATAATTTTAAAACAAAATTCAAAAGTTCTGAAAATAACCAGCCAAACACTTGTGTAATTATTATCAGAATGAAGACATATTGACCTTTTCATAAGGTATCTAAGTGTTTTCCCAACTCACTGGAAAACAAAAACAATTTGGCTTTCAGTGAGTATCTGAGGCAAGTGCTAGGTTATTATCAAAGGGACCGGGAGAGTAAAAGTACCTTTGGGAGAAGCTTGTATTTAGTAATGCCAATGCCACAGACTTACTTTTAGATTAATGTCTCACTGGCATACTTCAAAACTGCACAGGCTCACCAAAGAAAGGAAAATGTCGCCAACAGGATTCAACAGGTTCTACGTGTTCTAAACAATCTAAACAAAGTCCACAGTCATTGGTTGTAACTCTGTGACCAATTAGTTTTTTAATTACAGACAGACTTCAGGTTTTATAAGGATATGTTTCAAAACTTGATGTTAAGTGTTTGGATTTGATTCCCAACATTTGCAAGATGCACGTTGTAGGCTTAGATTCTTTCAAACTTATTTTAATAAAGGTTCTTAAACAATTCAATTTCCCTTCTAGCCCATTGGCAAAAAGTAGGGGGAGAAAGATGTTTTATAGGACAAGGGGGATGTGGACCTGTTCAGCAGTAGTTCTTTGGGGCGATTCCAAACACGAATCAGTAGTGGCAATCAAGCCCAATTGTAAAACACCAAACATGGATCAGTAGCAGTGACTCTATCCAGAAGGAGGTCAAGAAGCATTCAGAATAGGATGAGAAGTTCTTTGGTGCTTTTCTATCTACAAAGTCTCAACAAGCAAAGATCAGCGAAGCATTACAAGGCATACCTATACAAGAGTGTTGTCAATGAAGACGACCTGCAAAGCATTGCAAGGCTCACCAATACAAGAACATCCCATCATTGTCTGTGGGGTTATATTTATATCTTTCTAAACATCACGTGCCCTCTCAAGTGTCTGTTCCAGCAAGACATCATATGCTTCCGCAAAAAAAGACACGTGACCGTTCTCAGCCCAACATCCTCTCGTATGTCTGCTTCACCAAAACATCCTCCCATTAGACTATTTGCAGAAAAACATCACATGACACAACTGAGTCTCCAGAAAAATCAGAAATTTCCATTTTAGCACATTATTACTTTTTCTTCTTGGCTCATGAACACTGGTTGGACACAGTGCACAACAGGCAAGACTTCCCCTTTCTTAATACCCAACATGTCTAACAGTGCAAAATGTTCATTAACTTTATTAAAATTATTAATTTATTAAATCACAATACCAATGGTGACTTAATTTTAAAAGATTCCTATTGTTTCCTGATATTTTATTTTATAACTACATAAATATATATAGTTCATTATACTATTCGTTTCTATAGTTGTCAAATTATCACAAACTTTGCAATGAAAACAGTTTTTCTGTAGATTGAGAGCCTCACACATGTCTTACAGGGCTAAGTTCTCTGGACAGCTCTTTAACTGCTGAAATTCTGGTCCCAGCATTTATTAGTATTTCTTTCTGTACTCAATATGGTAGAAAGTGTGGACATAGATGAATTCTCTGTGGCTTTATAATTGAAACCCTCACTTTCCAGCTTGTTTTAACGAGAGCAGTGGTCATATTATGCACCTCACTAGCCTGTTCCCTCCATCTTTGAGATACCCTTGCACAACACTGTGTTCTCAAACTCCTTCCTTGTTTAACCTGTGTTCCCATCTCCCACTGTAGACCAAGTGACATGAGTATTTAGATTATGCCTCTGTGACAATCTGACTTTGCATTTTCATTACATTTTCAAATTCTTCAGAGTGGTATCTATGTAGTGTTTAACTGGAATATGTGTATATCCAGGGATCCAGGGGACTACCTTAGATTCTGCTTCCTCGGCATTTATCTCATTAACACGTACTAGTATATATTACCATTGACATATGCATAACATATACAGTAACATATACAAACATCTGTGACATGGAACAGCCTCTTCCATGGAACCTGTTTTTACTAACAAAAAGTAGTAAATATTATTTGTGATAAATTGAACTAAGTTTGAAACGTTGTTAAAGTGGAAAGATGTGTGTTTAGGGAGTTTCTCTTCCATTCTTTCTGGTGCTTTTATGTTTTGAGAGTATAGACTAGAAGGTAAACAAATTCAAATACCCACCAAGCACCGTCTCCCCCCACCCCCATGCAATATACAAATAAAAGTCACCATCTCCCCCCCCCCCCACGCAATATACAAATAAAAGCCCTAACAAAAACAAAGTGATCCCAGCCTGAACCAGGCAAGGTATTCCTTCCTTCCACATCTCCAGCCTTTGGACTCCTGTCCAGTTGTTTCAGCTCATACATTGGGACTATGTTTCTAAAGCATTGCTGTAAGACATGCAACATGGTAGCCATATGATTAAGGATGGACATCATATGCAACATCGTAGCCATATGATTAAGGATGGACATCATATGCAACATGGTAGCCATATGATTAAGGATGGGCATCATATGCAACATCGTAGCCATATGATTAAGGATGGGCATCATATGCAACATGGTAGCCATATGATTAAGGATGGGCATCATATGCAACATGGTAGCCATATGATTAAGGATGGGCATCATATGCAACATGGTAGCCATATGATTAAGGATGGGCATCATATGCAACATGGTAGCCATATGATTAAGGATGGACATCACATGCAACATGGTAGCCATATGATTAAGGATGGGCATCATATGCAACATGGTAGAGCATATGATTAAGGATAATAGTGCTTTCCATGAGGAATGTGTGAGAGGCAGAGATCTCCAGACAACAGACAGCTATGATCAAAGCATCCTTCGTAATGGGGGGAAGAAAATGAAGCTGAGGGTCTAATAAGCATGAACTGTCTTCCACAGAGAGAATATTATCACTGCAGGTGCTTAGAAGGAAAGTGCTAGAAAGCTACCATTATGCAAGTCCTATGTAATAGGTAATCTGATCAAAGATATCAGATATATAGAGGCATTGAGGAAAGCTTCTAGAGGGCAGAATATTCAGAATTTTAAAACCTCACAGATAAACTGTACAAATAATGAATGGAAAATTCACTGTTTTAATTTTTAATTGATTAAAATGAATTTTAATTTTGTTTCTGTTAAACAACCTCTAAGTTATTGACTATCTTATGAGTGCACAAACTAGAGTTCAAGAGGCAGCAATCACTGAAATAGACAAGAATTTCATAAACTAGATTGAAAGAATCCCAATTTTAATACCAGACTTGTGTAGAGAGTTTTTTTCCCCTCTGTTCTGGTAGACAGTTTAAAGTAGTACTTTTTGCTAATGCTGCCACCCTTTCAGACATGTCTAACACACAACAAATGTGGTGACCTCAAGCCATACAATTATTCTGTTGCTATTTTATAACCATATTTTTGCTACTGTTATGAATAGTTATACAAATATCTGATATGGGATCCCCAAAGAGGTCATGATTGAAGACTGCTTGTTTAAAACAATTTGGCAAATATTACCTTTAGTTTACTGTTTGAGGGATGAATATCACTAAAATACAAAGCTTTTTCAAAATTTTATGGAACATAAATAGAAATCAAAATTATTTGGCTTTAAGATTAGCTTTGGGCATGTTTGACATATATGAAGAAAACTATTACTGTCAATCTCACAGCATGCTTAAAATAGACATTCAGTGAACTTAGCCACAATTTCAAAAATTCTTAAGTTGTAAAGAGAATTTTTAAAAGTGCATAATTTGTGTATCTGTTGTTCTTTTATGACATTATGTATCAGGTTTACATCATGGCATTTACCAGGTATATGTTATCACCTTAGCCATACCTGTACAAGAAATGTTCTAGTATTAATATAAAATAATCTACCCTTAATTTTTAACCCTATGATACTTTTTTAATTATGTATTTTCCTCATTTACATTTCCAATGCTATTCAAAAAAAGTCCCCAATACACTCCCCCCCCCAACTCCCCTACCCGCCCACTCCCACTTTTTGACCCTGGCGTTCCCCTGTACTGGGGCATATAAAGTTTGCAAGTCCAATGGGCCTCCTCTCTTTCCAGTGATGGCCAACTAGGCCATCTTTTGATACATATGCAGCTAGAGTCAAGAGCTCTGGGGTACTGGTTAGTTCATAATGTTGTTCCACCTATAGGGTTGCATATCCCTTTAACTCCTTGGGTACTTTCTCTAGCTCCTCCATTGGGGGCCCTGTGATCCATCCAATAGCTGACTGTGAGCATCCACTTCTGTGTTTGCTAGGCCCCTGCATTGTCTCATAAGAGACAGCTATATCAGGGTCCTTTCAGCAAAATCTTGCTAGTGTATGCAATGGTGTCAGTGTTTGGAAGCTGATTATGGGATGGATCCCTGGATATGGCAGTCTTTAGATGGTCCATCCTTTCGTCACAACTCCAAACTTTATCTCTGTAACTCTTTCCATGTGAGTTTTGTTCCCAATTCTAAGAAGGGGCACAGTGTCCACACTTTGGTCTTTGTTCTTCTTGAGTTTCATGCGTTTAACAAAATGTATCTTATATCTTGGGTATCCTAAGTTTCTGGGCTAATATCCACTTATCAGTGAGTACATATTGTGTGAGTTCCTTTGTGATTGTGTTACCTCACGGAGGATGATGCCCTCCAGGTCCATCCATTTGCCTAGGAATTTCATAAATTCATTCCTTTTAATAGCTGAGTAGTACTCCATTGTGTAAATGTACCACATTTTCTGTATCCATTCCTCTGTTGAGGGGCATCTGGGTTCTTTCCAGCTTCTGGCTATTATAAATAAGGCTGCTATGAACATAGTGGAGCATGTGTCCTTCTTACTGGTTGGAACATCTTCTGAATATATGCCCAGGAGAGGTATTGCTAGATCCTTTGGTAGTATTATGTCCAATTTTCTGAGGAACCGCCAAACTGATTTCCAGAGTGGTTGTACATGCTTGCAATCCCACCAACATTGGAAGAGTGTTCCTCTTTCTCCACATCCTCGCCAGCATCTGCTGTCACCTGAATTTTTGATCTTAGCCATTCTGACTGGTGTGAGGTGGAATCTCAGGGTTCTTTTGAGTTGCATTTCCCTGATGATTAAGGATGTTGAACATTTTTTCAGGTGCTTCTCTGCCATTCAGTATTCCTAGGTGAGAATTCTTTGTTCAGTTCTGAGCCCCATTTTTTAATGGGGTTATTTGATTTTCTGGAGTGATACTTTTTAAGACAGGATGTTTTTGTAGACCAGGCAGGTCTTGAACTTCTGATGCTTTTGTTTTCACTTTTCCAAGGCTGTATTGAGGAGAAACCCCCCACATCTAGCTTTAAGGAAGCAATTTTAATTATTTTTCATTATGATAAATTATTTTGCATTTTAGCATAATATATCTCACAAACTTACTTTTACTATTGGGTAATAAGAATGAGAAATAGAGAAATATAAAAGCCTGCCTTATGTGCAGAGTTAATTTTAAGCTGTTTTAATTGAAAAGTCCAAAATGTTTCATAAAAAGCCTGAATAAACTTCACTGAGCTGTTACTGAATCATATTCTCTCTCCATGGGAACATAAAATGTTCTCTTGGAAAAGACAAATTAGAAACAAAATTCAACTAGAAAAAAATCAAATTATACCAATATCTACTCATTAAATATTTCCATGACTGTGCTATAAAATATTATTTTCTAAGTATTCTTATTATAACTTTTCTTTCTTCATATAAATTTTAGCATTTTATTGAAATTACCATGTATTTGATTATTTTTGAATCACCTGTTTAAAACAGATTATATGCTTATATGTGGAAATAAATAAAAAAAATAGATTCAATACTTCAAATTTCCCTTTTTTTCCAACACAGAAATTAATATTTAAGGGCAAAGAGAAGGTTATATTGGTCCAAAGACCTGAGAGGAAATAGAAAGCAAGGCATCAGATATACTTCCAACAAAAACAATTCAGAAATCAGTACCACACCAAATAATCACACCAAACCCAGATGCAAAACAGAAAGAACACAATCAACAATGGCCAAAAAACGTATCATGACCAGAACCCCCAGCTACACTACTTCAGCAAGCCTTGAATATTCCAACAGGAATGAAATGAAGCACAAGGAAAAGACTTTAACACCAACTTTATGTAGATGATAAGCAAATCCCTTTAAAAAAAAATCTAGAAAAAGACATACAGAAAATTTGAGGAAATGAATAAACCCCTTAAAGACAGCCAAGAAACCCAAGAAGGAAAGAAAGAAAAACAGTTGAAAAAAAGAACAAAAGTGTACAAGATCTGAAAATAGAAATTAAATCAATAAAGAAAACACAAACTAAGGAAATTCTTTAAATAAAAATCCTATGTAAGTGAACAAAAACTACAGACGCAAACATCACCAACAAAATATAAGAGATGGAAGAAAGAAACTCAGGCCTAAAAGATACAATAGAAGAAATGATTTTTTTTTAAAGAGTCAAGTCTAGGAAAAAAGTCCTTACACAAAATATCCTGGACATCTGGGACACAGTGGAAAGACCAAATTTAAAGACCCAGAACATATTTTCAACAAAATCATAAAAGAAAAATGTCTTAACCTAAAGTAGTAGACACACACACACACACACACACACACACACACACACACACACACACACGAGGTTTACAGAACACCAAATAGATGACACCAGAAAAGAAAGTAGTATTGTCATTATCTCTTCTTTAAAAGTCTGGTAGAATTCTATCCTAAAATTGTTTGGCCCTAATAGAAACTACTTACCAAAGTTAAATCAAGATAAGATAAACAATTTAAATAAAATAGCCTTCAAGGAAATAGAAGTAGTCATTAAAAATATCACAACCAAAGATGCTCAGGGCCAAACAATTTTAGGATAAAATTCTACCAGACTTTTAAAAAGAGATAATGACAATACTACTCCAATTACATACAAAATAGAAACCGAAGGAACATTGCCAAACTTTTCTTACAATTACCCAAACCACACAAATATTCAAGATAGAAAGAGAATTACAGACCAATTTTCCTTGTGAATATATATGCAAAAATCTCAACAAAAATACTTGAAAACCAAATTTAAGGACACATAAAAAAGATTGCCCTCCCCCATCATTAGGGGGGACTCATCCCAGAGCTATAGAGATGGTTCAACATAGACCAATCAATCATTTTAATCCACCATGTTAAAAGCTGAAAGAAAAAAAAAAAAACTCATAGAATCATCTCATTAGAAACAGAAAAGGCTATTGCCAAAATCCAAAAATCTTCCATGATAAAAATCTTAGAGAGAGTAGGGATACAAGGAATATACCTCAATGTAATAAAGACAGTTACAGCAAGCCTATAACCAACATCAAACTAAATGGAAATGCAAAAGAAATTTCCCTAAAATCAGGAACATGACAAGGCTGTCTACTTTCTCTGTATCTTCTCAGTACAGTGCTTGAAGTACTAATGAAAGTGATAAAACAACTAAAGGAGACCAAAGGGAGACAAGTTAGAAAGAAAGAAGTCAAACTATCACTATTCACAAATAATATGATTTTGGGGGTGGACTGGAGCAGATGGGAACAGGTGTGATCAGGAGGGAGAAGGGAAAGAGAAAGCCCAGGGAGAAATAGTGTTCAACATAGAACCCTAGTTCAGGAAAAATCCCCAGGGTGACCTTAGGAAGGGCTATTGGTAATGGAGAGTATGGAGTCTGAACTGGCCATCTTCTGTAACCAGGCATTTTCCAGTGGTGGGACTAGGAAAGGAACCCAGACACAAAAATCTTCAACCTACAATTCATTCTGCGTTCAAGGTATCATACTGCAACAGTGGAGGCACAGAACATGTGGGAGTGGACAACCAATTACTCAACACTTCCTGGATGGCCAGGACCAGAAGCTCAGAGACCTAGCACAGAAAAACAATAACAACAATAACAACAATAAAAATAACCACAAAGGTTCTGAATGATATTCTGCTACAAGAAAACAATAGATGCTTTCACTGTGCAACAAGAAGCAAGAAATGAGGCTGAATCAATGTTCTATCATCCTTCACAATAGGTGTTCTTGAATGGGATACTGTTAAAAGTCTCACAATTAATCACTAAGAAGAGAAAAGGGATGGGTACCCAGCCCAATCATCATCAGTGAGGCTTCCTTTGGCAGCTAATGGGAACAAATGTACATACTCACAACCAAATATTAGGTGGCAGGAGAGCCCAGATTGGGGCTCAGGGAACCCTGTGGAAGAGTGAGAGGAAGAATTGTGGGAGGTAGGGGAGAACACAACCCAGAGATTCAATTAAGAGGGCTCATGGGAGCTCACAGAGCTTGAAGTATGGAGCCTGAGTGAGCCTCTGATAGGGCCTCTGCATATTGGTTATCATTGTTAGGTTGGTATTTTTGTGAGACTCCTAACAGTGAGAGTAGGGGTGTCTCTGACTCTTTTGCCTGTTCTTTGGACCCTTATTCTCTTACTGGGTTGCTTTATCTAGCCTTGATATGGGAGTCTGTGCCTAGACTTATTATATCTTTATTATGTCTTGTTAAGCAGTGTTCTGTTTATATCCTTGTGAGACCTACTCTTTTCTGAAGCAAAACAAAGGAGGAGTGGATGTGGGGGAAGGAATGGTTTAGGGAGGGTACTAACTGCAAGGAATGGAGGCTGGGAACAGTGTCTGAAACAAACATTTTTAAAAAGAACAAAGAAAACTGATATAAGAAATAATGTACTTTTGTCATTTTAAAGAGATTACAATGTTGTCAATTTACATAAAATACATACACACACATGAATGCTTTAAAGCAAAAAAAAAAAAAGTTAGCATGAAAAGAATCTTTGCATTCTATTGTAACCCCTTACAGTTGTCTACTTTTCAATAAGAGATCTCACAATATTGAGATTTTCTAATAAAGCAAGAGTGTCACAGTATACGGACTAAGCCTCAACGGGCTGCTTTGGTTCTATCCAGCTAAAATTTAGTTTTGCCTCCTTTGAAAACATCTGAGGTGTTTAACTTTTTTTTTTAATCAATTTGAGTGTGCTGAAGAATTCTTAGATACTTCCAGAAGATGTCAGTAACATAAGGGTAGAGAAGCCTCTCTTACATGCACAAGGATCATTGAATACACCAAAGTTTCTGAGGATTAAGAGGCAGAGAAAGGGGAACTCTCTTTACCCTTAAGTTGGGACTTCCATTTCTTTTGTATTTGGGATTAGTCTTCTAACCATGGCTTTTGCTGGTCCTCAGCTGGTAGACAGAACATCTGAAGACATTGAGGCTTCCATATCTTATGATACAGTACCTGTAATTAGTGCTATGTATTTCCCAATGACTCTTCTTCCTAAGCATCTTCATGAATACAACATTTAAGCACAGGTATACTAACTTTAGAATATTTGTTCATACAATATGAACTAACCAGTACCCTGGAGCTCGTTTCTCCAGCTGCATATGTATCAGAAGATGGCCTAGTCGGCCATCAGTGGAAAGAGAGGCCTGTTGGTCCTGCAAACTTTATATGCCTCAGTACAGGGGAACGCCAGGGCCAAGAAGTGAGAGTGGGTGGTAAGCGAAGTGGGGGGGGGAGGGTATGGGGGACTTTTGGGATAGCATTGGAAATGTAAATGAAGAAAATACCTAATTAAAAAAAAGAGGAAAAAATGAAAAAGAAAACAAATAAAAAAGAGAATATTTGTTCATATTGACATATTTTGAAATTATTATTTTTCTGTTTTAAAACACTGATGCATTCTAAAATACCAATTTACTGCTCAGTAAACTAGGATGTGGATCACTACATTCTGAGATAGTGTAAGTGGATACCCTCATGTCACTCAGCACAGCATTACATATCATAACCTACATAATATTTCTTGAGTGAGTTAGTGAACGAACTGCCCAATAGTTCAGAATTCCCAGATATTAGTATTAAGTTTCTGCCAATTTCTCTCATGGTCTAATATTTTCCTCATTTCAGTTTTACTATTAAGCATTATTCCTCAGACACAGTAACAGAATGTGCTTAACGTTGCTAAACTAAACAATAAGGGAAAATTATTCATTCTGCCCTGTCTACTCATTTGCCAAATCCACATGTTTGTACGATTTACTTGCATCTGGTTTATTTTAGCATGGTCAAGAAAACAATAGATGCTTTCACCGTGCAACAAGAAGCAAGAAATGAGGCTGAATCAATGTTCTCTCATCCTTCATCATAGGTGCTCTTGAATGGGATACTGTTAAAAATCTCACAACTAATCACTAAGGAGAAGAGAAAAGGGATGGTACCTTTGTGTGTGTTGTTTTGCTCTACCCCCATCCATAGACATTACATTGTAGCATCTTAACGTTTTCCCCATCCTTTTCCTGATAGTTTGAAATAAGTTTATGGTAAATTACCGTTAATGTTGCCAAAAGTTTGTTAGAAATCACTGCAAATATGCTGCGGTAAGATATTTCTGTTTATCTTAAAACATTTTATTTAGAATGATTTTTAGAAAATGACGAGTATTTAAAAATTATTCTTTACTGTGTGTACACAATGCATAATGTAACTATTAATTAGATTAAGAGTGTACCTGAACAAAGGGTTTGACTCAAGGTCAAAAATTATATGGATATTTTCCCCATCTTTTTCAATATGTGTTAATTTTGTACTCAAAATTGTTTTAGTTGAATTTTACTCTACAAACCCAAACACTATTTTTAAACCACAGGTACAGAATAATCTATGTACCATTTAAATCTGGTGAATTTACTGACTCCATTGAAACAGGATTTTAAACTACTTGCTCAGTGACACTACAGGGTGCTGAATCTGCTATTGAGAATTTGAAGACTGTTTCATTTCTTCCCTTCAGGGAAAACATCATGATATGCTGGATCTTCAGCTCATCCACTTCTAGATTTGGTGTGAGTGCCAACAACCACATTACAGAGTTGTGTTGAAAACCATGTTCCAGGAATTTTTCATAGAAGAACTTGTTCAATCAATATTCACTAACTCATTCAAGAAATATTGTATATGTAATGATAAGTGATGCTATACACACATAGACACAGACACAGACACAGACATAGACACACACACACACACACACACACACACACACACACACACACACTTTTATTTGCTTGTTTGTGTTTTGAGACAGGGCCTCTCTGTGTAACAGCTCTGCTGTCCCAGAACTAGCCCTGGAGACCAAGATATTCTGGAACTCACAGAGATCTACTTGTTTCTGCCTCCTGAGTTCTGGGATCAAAGGCATGTACCATCACACCCAGCCCTTAAAATTTATTTTCTTCATAAACAAAAACTGAAGGTTTCATCCCTAATAAATAAAGTTCTGAGGGGACAGCATCTTGTCCCCAAGTAGTTTCATATATTTAGCAAATATCTCAATCAAATAATGTTTTGGATTTTCCTTGAAACTATAGAAAGGCAACACAAAAAGAGGAAGCATAACTTTGGAATATTTACTTTATATACATAAAAATACAGCTAGAGGGCCATTTTGTGTCACCAATGTGAAATCATGAGCATAAGAAGTCATGTTTGATATGAATCAGAGGATGGCCTACTCCGCCATCGGTGGAGGGAGAGGCCCATTGGTCGTGCAGACTTTATGTGCCTCAGTGCTGGGGAACGCCAGGGCCAAGAAGTGGGAGTGGGTGGGTAGGAGAGTGTGTGTGGGGGGAGCATGTGGGGGACTTTTGGGATAGCACTGGAAATGTAATTGAAATAAATACCCAATAAAAAATATGGAAAAAGAAAAAAAAAAGAAGTCATGTTTGAAATCTAGGGGATTTCTGCTTTTGGCCAAAGGGAATAACCATATCTTTACTTGAAAACAAGCAACCATAAACCAGGAGAAAATATTTTTTAAATCCTCTATGTTTAGAAACTGGGTAGTTCAGAAATGAATCAAATGAGTTGAGCTGCTGCTTCTTCTTCTTCTTCTTCTTCTTCTTCTTCTTCTTCTTCTTCTTCTTCTTCTTCTTCTTCTTCTTCTTCTTCTTCTCCTTTGTAGTACTTTTATTGTTTACAGTCCACCAGTCCACAACCAGCCATTGTCCCCCTCCAGGTACTCCTCCCACAGTTCCTTATCCCATTTCTCTTCCCCCATGTCTCCGAGAGGATGTTCCCCCAACCTCTGCCAGGCCTCCCCACTCCCTGGGGCCTCAATTTGGAGACAACTTCAGAGCTTTGTAACAAAGTAATGGGGAAGTGAGAAACCTAGCAGTCTCATCAGACTGGGGTGACTAATCCCAGCTGAAGGAGGTGGCAGCAGTTAGAATATATAAGGCAAATTACCTGATAGAGATATGTAAAGAAATACTTCCAAAATTGAATATGGCTTGGGACTCTGTAATTCTTTGGTTATAAATTACAAATGTAATTTCGTGTGAAGCCCCATGAGTCCAAGCTAGGAATATCTTCTACGTTTAGAAGACCTGTGTAGGAATTGTGTGATGAACAATGCACACGATGCATATTGCTGAGTTTTGAATTCCCATCAAGTAGAGCAAAGCTGTTTTACTGGATGCACAAAATATACAATGAAGCTCAGAGAAAGACCCACAGCAGAATATTGGAGGTTAACATTTCTTGGAGCGAAAGCTGCCTACTTCATTGAAATAACTTTAATAGGAACATTAAAAGACCATCATTCTAAAATGTGACTAAACCATGTTCTTCAAAGGAATACAGCAAAATCTGGCTCAGCATCTGAACATTCACAATGCTTCATGCTTGATACAAATTACTCACTTTATGAAGGTTTATTGCTCACCCTGACAAAAGTCACATGACAGAAACTATTCTAGAGAGGAAGCAATGACAGATCAGTGCTAACATGGAGAATATAACTATTCCCCAAGACCATCAGGGTCTTAGAGAAAATGAACAAGAGAAAAACAAATGGAATGTGTAATAGTGAAACTTAGTAAGTTAAAAGGGCATTCCACTGAATAAAATTAACAGTAGGAATTCATTTCAGAAGAGAAGCTGAATACGTATAAATCAGTGACAGTGGAAGTTACTTGAAATAAAGTACAGGAAAACCAACTGTTAAAAAATATCTTTGATGGCCTTAGCAGATAATTACCAAGTGACCAAGTTTAAATGCATTTAGAGACCCAGAAATGCAAAGGAGAAAACAGGGCAGGGGTAAGGGACAAAAGTTCTCATACGTGTTGAAAAATTATGAAGTTATTGATTGAAAGATTATAATTCTGAAGCCAAGTGAACCAAAAGTGAACTGTTCTACCATATATTATGAACTAATGTGGAAAGAGATTGCTGGGTCTGAGAATAAAGACTGGTGTACAGACAAGTGGTGCCCGGGCCTTGGACTACTAGCCACCTGACCCTGCCTGCCCTTGGGGGTTGGAGGTGAGGAGGTGCAGAGTCAAACACACAGACTCTGGGAGCAGGTGAGAAAAGCAGCAGCAAGCTCATCCGAGCACTGCTGCTGCAAGCTCCTTTTATACCCTCTACCCGTGGCCCATTGGTCCCAAGAAAATATCTTTTCTAAACAGCAGTTCAAAATTGCCTGCCATTGTCTACACCAGCAACCCTCTGTCTCTCACACAGTCCTCAATTAGGTCTGTGTGGCCCCTGGCGTTTACATAGAGGTGGCCATGCTATTCCTGCTACATGAAAGGAAGGAGATGGAGGTAGAGTCACAACTTAGGCAAGTACCAGTTTCACTGGCATTTATTCCATGGGAGTCATAGGTTCAGCTGTAGACCTGACCCAAACTAGAGTCCTCTGGGAAGAATGATCAGTCAGTTGGGGAATTGCCTCCATCAGATCGGCCTGTGCAGAATTGTGTTGATTGTTAGAGGGTTTAACCCACTGTGTATAGAATCTCTCTTGGGCAGGTTGGCCTAAGCTGTATATAAATGGTAGCTGAACCTGAGCCAGTAAGCAGCACAGTAAGTAGCACTCCTCCATGGTTTCTGCTTCAGTTCTTGTCTCTACATGGTTCCTGTTCTAACTTCCCTCAATGGTGGACTGTTATGTGGAAATGTAAACCGAAATAAATATTTTCCTCCCCAAGTTGCTTTCCTGGTCAGGGTTTTGTCAGAAGCCACAGAAAGCAAGCTTGAACAATGGGCACTCTCTGGGGATTTATATCGGGCAGCTATAAACTATTGCTGTGGCTTCAATTACTGTCACAGTTTTATGGGAGATAAAAAATAATCAAAAGCATAAAATGAAGTGAATCCAATGTTGTCAGACACTTACAATCAAAGGCTTTAGAAATTTCTCAGCTTGAAGATGTTACCTACTGATCAATTCCATGCTAGGAACTTCTGCATCATTTATTCACTAAACAATCAGTGAACAGTTTGCATGGGGAAAGGGTTTACATGCAACAATATCTCAGATCTTCTGATAAGTATTTGTAGCAGTCATAAAGCATATCAAACCCCAGAGACTTAGGATTTTGATGAAACAAAGCCTCCTCTCATCTTTTAAAAGATTTAGTGGATTTATTATAGGAAAATCAAAGGTGCTTGAAATTCAAGAGCCGTAGAAATCATTTAGTACAGTAGTCTCCAAACACACATGGAGCATGCCAGCTAACTATCACAGGTGGATGAAACAGTGATGGTGGACCTCAGATGGGCTGAGCAGATGGCCCCCTGATGTGACCAAAGTGGTGGAATACATTGTGGATGAGAGCTCATGGGTTTTCTCTGCCTCATATTTAATACAGATTGACATGTCACATATAAACTTCATTTTTACATACCTTAGACATTTGTGCTTGCAAAGCCTCAATTATTTTTGTTTGGCTTTTTTTACTTGTTCTCTCTCTTTCTGTCTCTCTGTCTCTCTCTCTGTTGTGTGTGTATGTGTGTGTGTTTCTCTGTCTCCCACACCACATGTATAAGCACTAAGATGTTATACATGAGTTTTTTTTTGAGAAGGCACATTCCTCCAGGACACAGAAAAAAATAATTTCAATTCTCAATGTCTTCTGCTGTTTTATATAAATGAAACTCATGTTTGTGTCTTTGAATAGACAGAATTCAGACATTATTCAGCCATATTTATAGAATTGCTGATATTTACTCATTCATTATTTGAGAGTGGATGTGTACATGCACACATGTGTATGTGTATCTATGTGAGTTTTTGAGAGTCATGTGTATCTGTGGAAGTCAGAAGGCTTTATCTCTACAATGAGAGACTATAGAGATCATCAGGTTTAGTTGGAAGTACCTTTATCTGATGAGACATTCCACTTTCCCCTGTAAAATTATTTTCTGGGGATTTTTTTTTGGTGTGTGTGTGTGTGTGTGTGTGTGTGTGTGTGTGTGTGTGTGTACATGTGTGGGCTACATGTACATGTTTGGGCACTTGCATGTGAAGGTTAGAGATTTATGTTGGGAATCATCCTATGTTAGTCTTCTATTGCATTAATCGATGCAAGACTTCTCAATCTATCTCAGAGCTTGTCAACCTGGCTAGTCTTGCTAGCCAGTTTGCTGTCTTCTTTGTTCTGGCAATCTAAACTCTAGTCCTCACACTTGGGAAGCAAGTGTGAGAATGGGACCTCTTTCCAGCCCCAGGGAATTATTTTTAGTGTACTAAGTCTGATCTGCATGGCACATTTTAGACTTCTCACAATTATGCACTAAATTATAATACTCACTAAACCAAAACAGAAACAGAAAGTTATTAAATTTGGTAAGAATGAAACAGAGAAATAGCCTCAGCGTTTATTGAAGTACTGTCCCACATAGTAGCCAAAAACCAAGGAAGCTATTTACATTTAAATTAATTAAACTATTCAAAAATTAGTTGCATACTATCATCTGCCACTTTTCAAGGTCTCAACTGCCATATTTAGCTATTGGATACATTATTAAACAACCAAAATTTTTAAAAAGTTCATTACCATAGAGATTCTTTTGATAGCATTGCACTAGAGAGATATGGCAAATTGAAGAAAATTGCCCTGTCATATACAGGCATAAAAACCACACTTCCCAGCTCTAATCACAGCAGGAAGTTCTGAGAAAAAGAAGTCCCATTGTCCTTATTTCCTTCTGATATGTCACTCAGCTGGCATGTCTTCTTTGCTTTGTAACTTTTTCTGGCTCATCTTTCTTGCTCAAACTACATACAAAAACAGAGGGGTGCCAACCATTCCTTTGCCACCCATTTAACCTGCTAAATGAGCATTTAGTACAGTAGTCTTCAAACACATGTGATAAGGACCCTGTGGATGCACTGGAGGGTAGACACTGTGCTTAACAATTGTTTGGACTATAATGTTTTAAGCAGTATTTTTCTGTCTGTTTTGTGTCTCCAGCAACTATTATTGTCCCCACAGCTCTTCCAAGGATGAGATTCTAATGCTTGAAATTCTAGCAGGTTCCTTAATTTTTCTTGAGCTTGTTTTCCCAAGTTAATAGCTACTTTGTGTCAGGGATGTTTCCCTCTGTAGCTGTTTGTGATTTATTGGGCAAATGTCCTTAGGCCTACAGAGCCTGGAATCCAAAGGCCTTGGCAATTAAAAAGGACAAAGTTTGTCAGAGGGAGCTTTTATGAAATGCCAGGTTGGTTTTCAAAAATGGAAACTCTCGCAATAAAAAGTAAGATGAAGCAACACAATGATCTACTTCCTTCCTGGGATTGGACACGTTGGCTGGGATCCAAGGTCTGTAATGTTTCCTTTTCTGACTTTGGAACAACTAACTAAGGCCTCTGCTATTTAGTTTTCTGCTATTAAAATGCACACGACAGTAACTTCTCACTCTGCTGATATTCAGAAGGCCTTATTTTAACAAAAAATCTCACTGGGAAATGATGATGGTAGGGAGCTGTTATTGAGTCTTCCTGCAGCCTCTCAGCCAATTAAAAGTTTGTTAAACTTTGCATTCAAAATCAAAATAATGAATGCATTCAATATTGTTTTTTTTTCTTCTGCAAGACTTGAAAGATGTGGTAGAACTGGGACACCAACCCAGCCACAAAATCATTGGTCCACAACCTTCCCTTCCTGGAAGATGTGTGAGGAAAATGGTGGCTCAGAGCTTGTGGTAGTGGCCAAAACAGTGACTGATCTAACTTCAAACCCATACCACAAGAGGGATCCTATGCCTGATACAGCCTGGATGGACAGGATCAGGAAGCTGAATGGCTCTGATTCCTAGGTTAGAGCCAAACATGACTGAGAAGGAAAGAAGGAGAGAGAGAGAGAGAGAGAGAGAGAGAGAGAGAGAGAGAGAGAGAGAGAGAGAGAGAGAGAGAGAGAGAGAGAGAGAGAGAGAGAAAGAAGAAGAAGAAGAAGAAGAAGAAGAAGAAGAAGAAGAAGAAGAAAAAGAAGGAGGAGGAGGAGGAGGAGGAGGAGGAGGAGGAGGAAGGAAGGAAGGAAGGAAGGAAGGAAGGAAGGAAGGAAGGAAGGGAAATAAATAAATAAATAAAGACAGAAAGAAAGAAAGAATGAATGAAAGAAAGAAAGAAAGAAAGAAAAGAAGGAAGGAAGGAAGAAAGAAACGGCAGAGAGAAAGAAAGAAAGACAGAAAGAAAGGACACTAGAAAGATATAGATGATAGATATATAAATGCAAATGAAATTATTCCTAATGATATCTTGCAAAACTCTACTTCCTTCCTGGGATCAGTGCTAGCCCAGTCACCATCAGAGTGGGTTCCTCTGGAGAAGACATAGAGACCTACAGTCAAACATTATGAAGTGCTCAGGGAACTCTATAGAAAAGAGAAAGCTTAGATTTAGGAGTCAAAGGGGTCAAGGACACCAAGAGAACAAGGCCCACAAAATCAACGAGGCCACATTCATAGGGTCTCACAGAGATTGAAGTGTGAACCATGGAGCCTTCATGGTTCTGTAATAGGCCCTTTGAATCCATACTCTGCTTCTCTAACTTAGTGTTTTTGTAGGACTCCTAACAATGGTAGTGGGGAGAGAGGTAATCTCCCGACTCCTTTGCCTGCTCATGGGATTCTTTTTCTTCTACTGGATAGCCTTGTCTCCCCTTGGTATAAGGGTATGTACCTAGCTTTATTGTGTAGTGTTTGCTTTATATCACTGGAATGCCTACCCTTTTCTGAAGGGAAAAGGGGAAATAGTGAATCCGGGGGAGAGATGAGGTGGGATAGGGGACTGGGAGGAGGGGAGGGAAGGGAGGCTGCAGATGGGATGTATTATATGAAGATGAATAAAAATACATTTAAATTTTAGAAAGGCCTAAAAGACAGTTGCAAGAGCCAGGTTCTGACACTAAATTTGAAGAAGAGATGCTTCCTCTGACCCTCGCCACCTGCCACACTTGGGAGAACAAGCCTTCCATCTCACCTGGGCAGCATAGTCGAGCTGGCCCTGATGGTGAGGCACAGGTAAGTCCCACAAGAATGAGAATTGTCCCATCCCTTTACCTACTGCACCACTCGGGAGCAGGACCTGCACCTTGATTGTATAGCACAGTAGAGCTGGCTCTGGTGGTACGGATGCAGGTGATCCAGCCCTCAGAGTATGAGAGAGGAAGAGACGGCCCTGATCCTTGCTGGTCGTAGCATTGAGTGAGATGAGCCAGGGCAGCGATGGAGAGCTCACCCTGGTAGTTTGGTGATAGAGACCTGGCAGGCTGACCAACTCAGCTACCATCAAGGCTCAGACCCAGGGCTTTGAGCTGGCCCACCCCAACATCTACCTTATCTATGACCTTCTGGAGCACGTGAAAGGCCAGTCCTGTAGATCCAAAGTCGCAGGATATCTATGACACAGGGCAATAGCAGGGTGTTAGAGAGGAATCCCAGCGAGGATCTGTATTGAAAGTGTGACAGAAGCCAGAGGCCTCAAACCAGACTGATGGCTCATTGCAATGAACATTTGCAAATTAAGATGTGTGGACCAGGGGATAGATTGTGGGACACTCTGTGACACATAACAGCCTTCATGGCGAGGTATTTTTATTTTTTTGTTTCTCTTTTTAATTTTAATTTTATTTTTTATTTTCTTTCATGGGGGAGGATGTAAGGGCAAAGGGCAGATATGAAGGAATGGGGAGATGGTGGTAATGGGTGCATTATGTGAAAGTCACAAAGAATCAGTTAAAAAGTTAAAAAAAAAAAGAAAACGTGAAATTATTAAGAGAGTTTCCAATCTGTATTTGAGGATCACCAAGAATTGACTTATAAAAGACTGGGCATAGCTCACATGCATATGTTGAATTCATGAAGATGTGAGTTTCCTCTCTAGCATGGCAACAAAATAAAATAAAACAAGAACAAAATAATACCAAACAAACACACAAACAAACCAACCAAGAATCAGTTTATGTGAAACATGGACCATTGTTCTGAAATGATAGATAGGTTATCAGAAAGTTAAGATGAAGGTGCAGACAGAATATAAGGCTTGACAGAAGTGGATTTCATGTGTGCTTGTGGGAAGGGTACAGTGGGGGTGAGACAATTTAGATGATCCCCTTGAAGATGGCAACAGTAAATAGTTTATGTATTATTCCTCATCTTTTGTTTTCTAACATCTACTTAAGTTTAAAGCAATCTTTAGACTTTTCAATTACAGCAGAAAATTAGTATATATATATATGCTAATTATATATTATATATAAATATAATAAATATAAATATTATATATATATTATATATAAAATTAGTATATATATATATATATATATATATATATATATATATATATATATATATATATGGCAATTTTCTGGCTGAGTCTCACCATTTCCCGGCTTTGTTTTTTTGGTTTTGGTTTTGGTTTTGGTTTTTTTTTAAGTGTCAAAGATCATAAAGATTAGAAAAAAAATCATAAAGAAGCAAAACAAGAAACACAGTATGAGTGACTCAGAGAGAAAAAAGGTTACAGGTCAGAAAATGGGACCTGCCCCCAATGACATCTGGTAAAGTATTATTACTGGATGGATGTTGTCCATGCAGCCATGCCTCTTAAACAATGGTCTTATGGTTTATAAGCAAATGGACCCTGTGGTCCTATGGCCAGGGGGACTCAGTTACTCACTGACGGGCTTTTGGAAGATAACCCAATTCTGAGGGTTATGATGTAATCCTTAGATTAATGCTTTTATGATTCACAGTATGATGGTATTAGTGGGAAGTAGTGAAAAATAGGAGGTGGAGCCAGGTTGGAGGAGGTACAGTAACCTGGGAAGATAAATCGTATCCTCAGTTTCTTCCTGGCATTTTGCTTCCAGCCCTCCAAGAGGTAAGCTTCTCTCTCTAGCTCATGCTCTCCAAGTAATGGTCTGCTTCCTTGTGCACAGCACCAGAAAGCAACAGACTCAAAAGAACATGGATGAGGCCATCTGAAAGTGTGAGCAGGATGAAGTCTTCCCTTCTCAAGAATTTGTCACGGCAGTGTGAAACTACCAACTGGTTAGTTGTTTATGTAGTGCAGCTTCCCTGTGTCTTTGCTAAATTGTCTTTTCACATGAATCACGCAGAAGCAATTTAAGTGTTCACATTTCAAGTGTTCTAAAAATTTGGTGTAATCTCTTATTTAATCAGAAATTACTATTGAACAACTCCAAGCATTTAGAACCAGGTAAGATGCCAATAAAGTATCTCTGTTTATACATGGCTTTCACAATGGGGGCTTGAGGACTGTCCCTTATTTTCATTTTTCACACTATATACAACCATATGACCTTTGGGGAGTGTGTATTTAGTACTTGTTTGTGATGATCATCTTCAAGGACCAAAGGGTGCTGAGAGATGCGAAGAAGGAAGGCTCTCAGAAGCCTAAAGTGGCCATAGTCTAGTAAGGATACTGAAATTTGAAATAGTATTAAAACATTCTGTTAGTGTTATTGTTCCCACAGCAAGTCAATGTGGAATGCATTATGGGAGAGTTCCTTCAAAGGGACTGAAATGGAAAACAAAGGCAGCTAACATGATAAGGATCTACTCCGTGAAATTTTCACTTACCAATTTCCATGGTGATGACTGATAAATGAAGTGTTGTAGAAACCCTAGACACTACTATTTAAAATATTTGCCTCTGATTTCTAAAACCTTGAAACAAAAGTATGGAAAACATTTGTCTCTAAATTATGCTTTTAGTATCAAGAGAAAAGACTACTCTAGAGAGCAGGAACAAGTTTAAGAAAAATGTGATCCTTCCCTTCTCATTATGCATCAAGAAATCAAAATCTACTGCTCTGGACTAATTTAAATCTAGCTTTAAATATTTTATACATGTGAAAGGTGGTAAGTGATTCATATCTAACATATTTACTGGAAAGACTGACCTAAGAGTAAAGGTGAATAATGCTTATAAGTATGGACCAAGAGTTAAAAAAATCTAAAATACTAAATTAAGTAGAAAAGGAAAATAAAATTCCTTTCAGGGAAACACTGCCAACCATATCCAAGTCAAACATCTAGAATAACAGAAGTTTCCATTTCTTACAGTTTTTAGAGATAATAAATTGAAGAATTTTATTCATTAAATTAAAAATAGTAATAGCTACAGAGCCAGTAAACTTGTGAAGTTAAAATAGATGCTTCTCTAAAAATAATGCTTCAACTTAAACTAGAATGTTAATGAAAACACCTCAATTTAATGCTGCCATAATTCTTGGGTCCTCTTCAGCCTCTTTTGTGCCATTTTTATTGATGTAATAATAATAAGGTTTTATCATCTGAGCCTTGATCTCCTCCAGTTTGTCTAGTTCATTTTATAATGTCTGTCTTTACTGACTCTGTTTTCCTATCATTCCTCCAGCTTTAAAAAGAGTTCCCACTTTTAACCGAGATAAGTACAAAACTTGGAAGATACCCAAAATCCTCAGAATTTTTTCGATAAATTTTCTGGGATCCTTACTTCCAAGTTCTTTAGAAGTTTACTGAAGTACAATAAAGGCCAAGAATACAACCATGACCTGTGACCTGATGTTCAAATATCCACATGTCATTAGAGCAGAACCTGGTTTAGTGACTGTGCAAAATTTTATCTCATAAGGTAACTTCATTTTTAGGAAATTACCACTCTGGAATCCATTAATCATCATCATCATCTTCTTCTTCTTCTTCTTCTTCTTCTTCTTCTTCTTCTTCTTCTTCTTCTTCTTCTTCTTCTTCTTCTTCTTCTTCTTTTTTCTTCTTCTTCTTCTTCTTCTTCTTCTTCTTCTTCTTCTTCTTCTTCTTCTTCTTCTTCTTCTTCTCCTTCTCCTTCTTCTCCTCCTCCTCCTCCTCTTCCTCCTCCTCCTCCTCCTCCTTCATTGTAATAATGTCTAACTAAATGAATTTGAAACACGATAGTGCCAAGCCAATAGTCTGCCACCTAAGATAGAGTTTTCAGTATTGACTCTCATGGAAGTCCCCCCTTCTTCAAGCCCCCTTTTCTCATCCCAACCCCATGTCCTCATGTTGAATATCCAAACATATCAAAGGCTTTCTTTCTCTTTTCCTCTTAACTTTTTGTTATGTTTACAACATCCTTTCTTCCTTTTACCCCCCTGTTATTTATACCAAATGTTTTTTTTTTGTTTGTTTGCTTATTTATTTGTTTGAGGAAAAGAAACTTTGTGTTTATTGTCACTAAAAACAGAAGTTTTAAAGAGTGGAGTTAAGCACCTAGGATCAGGAAGTGATAGTAAATGCCAGTACCATCACATGCATACCACACATTCTGTTCTCTTGGGAACTGGGTCTTTTAACACTTAAGAGTGACCTGATGAGATGAGAAAACATACTTAGCCTTAAGAAGAATGATGAAAGCAACAATTGAATTGCATTTTTATCATATGCCAGCATTTTTTTAAACCTCATTCTTACAGATCTCCAAAATTCGCAGTATCTAGGGCTACAAAAATGGCTCATTGGCCCTGAGGGTGTTTTGTTCTTACAGACAATTGAGTTCACTTCTGAGCATCCCCACTGGGTAGCTCATAGCTACCTGTAATGTCACCTTCAGGGGATCTGATACCTAGACACACACACACACACACACACACACACACACACACACACACACACACACACGGGCATGGAAAGAAAAAAGACATAATTGAAAACAGTTGTCAACATCTCACAGTTTTAGAATGCAAAACTGATGCATGAGGTTAAATCATTTGCTCAAAGTTACAAGGAATGTAAGCATAGGGTTTCAGAACTCAAAAACCGGTCTACTTGGCTGTATTTTATCTCCAAATTGCCAGTCAGAATGGACACACACAAAATGATAGTGAGTATGAAATTTCAAAATTTCAATGTTACTGATATTCAATCAATTGACACTGAGATGCGAATTGTTTTAAAGTCCAATAAAAGTCCAAAACTGCCAGACTAGTTACATGATTAAAGCTAGCACTGATCCTGATAGGATAAGAATGCCACAGAGTATGGGTGTGAACTAAGTACAGACTTAAGAACAGTTATATATTTATTCAGTAGTGACTAAATGTAAACAAATAAGAAAGACACAGGAATCGGACCTTCCCACAGCAGAATGTTTGAGACATATTGATCCAAAAACTCCTTTTGAAAGTTTGACAAGTGTGGGCTTCCACCTCATGCCCTGTCTTGCTTCTTAGCTTGAAGGAATGTCAGCAATGCCAGCCTGCTGGAAAGAACTATTGTCTCTCTGCTGGCTCATTCAGCCAGCCTGAGTTCTGAAAGCTGGGCCTGATGTTACACCTTCCTGCGGTTGGTTTTGACCCTCTCTTCAGCTCCAGCTCTCAGCCCCATGACTCTGGCTCAAAACCAATTTCTTCATCACAGTGTATTTAGTGATTCAAAATGTATCCTTAGGCAACTGAGGCGTGCTTTCTTTTCGGTTGCTCCTGAGCACAGTCCTTCACATTGTCACTCCCCTTTCTTTTCTTACGCATGATTCTTCAGAGTTCAGATTTATAAACTATAACAACAATGGTGGCTACAATTTATTAAACTCCAGGTACTTTGAAAGCAGCTTCTGCAGACATCACCTTGTTACAACCCTAAGGGTCCTAATATAAAGATAAGAGCCCAGTAATGGCTCTGTTTGATGGGTGGAGGATGTCTAACCACAGTTATTAAAGAGCATCAGTGCTGAGGCCTCAGCTCCAGGTGCCTGTTGTCCTGAACTAATTGCACAGTTTGTTCTCTCCCCATTCCCCCTTCCTCAAACTGAGCTTCATTCTTCCCAGCCTCTTTGATTCAGTGCTGCTGATCTAAAGTATGACTTTTTCATTTCCTGAGAGCATTTTCCTTAAGGCACAATGAAAGGAAACATTTTAAAGTACAATACTGTCAGGATTTTCACGTAGGAGCATGAAATTCTACTTATTAAAGATGATTGTAATTATACCCACTTAAAGAGATTTCACTTATATTTTAAAAGGAACAGCAATTTATACCTATTAATCCTAGCTATCATTTTTTTTTAAATTGTGAAAACTGCAAAACTTATAAGATTCTGAAAATCTCATTGAGTGTTGGGTACTAAGCATTTGACATGAACATTTCTGTTCTGTGCAAACTTCAAAGTCAGAATCTATCAGAACATGACACTATTATTATTGTTGCCGTGATCCTTACTTAATAGGTGATTGAATCATTGAAATGTAAAGAAAAAAATTAATGTACAGAGGCAGGAAATACTTCAAATTCAGTGTTTGAAACTAGAATCTACTAAGTAACACACAATACAAACAAAGCTTTCATCAAATATGTTTGTATAGACCTCAAATTATAATTATTAAAGCTGTATCTTGATATGTTTTTAGTCCACATCAACTCTGCTGATGCCATTACAGGATGAGCTAAAGGAAATGCAGGAAAAGGTCCAGCCAGATTTCACAAAGAACTAATTTGGGTCAATGACAGTATCAATACCATGATCAATTTTTACCACATTTCACCATATTAAAATAAAAATTCTTCCCACCTCCATAGAGCTGTTTCCTACCATTTCAAATGTCCCCACATGAAAATTCTAGAAAATTATGAATGGTCTACAACACTTCATCATCAGAACTAGAATGAAAATCAAAGATAACTCAGTGTTTATTGGAATTACATTAAAATTTCAAATACAATGTAATGGTAAAGCTCATTTTTTGTGGTTGTCTGTGGTTGTTTTGTGTGTTTGTATATGAGTGTGGTATATGTATGGTGAGTAAAATATATGTCTAAATGTAAGTCATGTGTGCATATAATGTGCACATGTGCTTGTTTATGTGTGTGTTAGGTATGTATGTGTTGTATATGTATATGTGTCTATGTGATTATAGTATTTGTGTGTTTGGTGTATGCATACATGTGTGTACAGGTAAAAATCTGCCTATGCACATATGTATTGAGGCCAGAGGAGGAGGGTGTTCAGTATACTGCTCTATTATTTTCTCCCTAAGTCCTTTGAGGCAGTGATTTAGAGCTTGGCTGGCTTGACAGTAAGTTCCAGAAATGTCATCTCTGTCTCTTATATTGTGGACTTACATGCTTCTGTGAGGCATGGTCAGTCACCTTTTAACATGGATGCTGAGGAACTGAACTCAGGTCCTCAGACTTGTACTGCAAGAACTCTCACACTCTGAGCAATAGATCCTTCCCTCAAATTTTGTAAAAGGCTAATTAAGTAGAAATGGTGGACAGTTGAAAGCCCAGTACAATAATGAGATGATCTGAGTTTTCCCACCAACCAACACCCCATCACACCAATCAATCGACCATACACATATTTAAAGTCTGATGTTTTTGTGTGTGTGTCGTTGTGTGTGGCAGTGCTAAGGAGTAAACTCAGAGCTTGCAAGTGTTATATAAGTCTCCATCTTTGAGGTATATGTTTAGATAGCAAGTAGTAGTAACTGTTGACTTAGTCAAATAGCTCTGAGTCTTAGGTACCTTTCCAAAGCATTTCAACCACTACATCTGGTATCCCAAACTTAAATCTGATCTATTAGGTTTGCCAGATAAGGAGAACCAATAGTTTGTGAACACATATGAAAAGATAAATAGATAAACCTTTACATAGATGTATATAATAATTCAAAAGTTTCCAAAAATTCGAAGTTATTTTTTTTTATTATTATACAAAAAGAGAAAGATTTACCCTAAGGAATTAATTATGGGGACAAGGGAGTTCAGAAGACTGGAAGCCCAAGGAAATTTGAGTTATTGTTTGTGCTTAGAAATAAGATTCCTTTTTTTGGAGGTGGGGGAACTTTGATCTTTTTCTATTAAGGTCTTCAGCAGATTAGATAATGCCTATGGATTATTATTTGCTTTATTCAAAATATTCATCACATCTAAAAAAGTACTTTTAGCGTGACATTTATGCTGGTACTTTACCAGGCACCTAAGTAGCATGGTCTAGCCAAGTTGTCATAAGATTCGTCCTCATATCTGACTTAATAATTAAAATATCAGCTATCTTTCTGTTATGAATAAAGAGCAAAGTATCTAACAAAAACAATGGGACACTTACTGTTTTTTTAAGTGATAATGTCTTATTGCTTCCCTTCCCGTCCTAAGAAGACATATTTTATGGAACAAAGACTGCCGAGTGCACCTAAAATATTCCATCTTCTAGTTCCTTCAGGATCTAGTGTTCAGTGAAATATATATTGAGGTTATTGACTACAAGATGGGGAGAGTTCGTTGAAGGCATTTCAGCTGGTATAACTTTTGTTGGCCATTTCATTGTCCCTCATCTTTGTCTGGTATTTGGTCCTGGTCACTGAAGATGTTCAGTTGTGATCTACTGATTACAAATGTCACAGACGCTAGAGACAAAGATCACCTTGTACTTTGTGCTGATGGTCTGTGCTAGTGAATGGTGTCAGATTTCACGCTAGCTTTTAATCTAATTTTATTATGCTATGCTGTAAGCATATTATATTCCTACATAACCTGTGACCCTCCTTCCTCCTGTCAGTCCCCAGTGTTCCCTGGACAGTTCCACTTTTACTTCCATACCATCTTGTATATATATTCATGTATCTATATAAAATTCAAGACAAATGAGAGTAAACATGAGATATGTTGTCTTGCAGAGACTGATTTATGTGTGTGTGTGTGTCTGTGTGTGTGTATAATGTGATTATCCTGATTGCATGAAAAGTTTCCTTTCCTAAGGCTTGCTAATCTAAGCAATCTAGAGCCTCAGTTGGCACCCACAAGGGCACAGATAACCATGAAGAAGAAACTGAAGAATGAACACTGATGTAAACATTGGGAGTAGCTAAGGCAGAAGCAAGGGATTATATAAGCTAGACATAATGAGCACCCAGGCCTTATCAGGAGCCTTAAGGACTGGTAGAGCCAGGAAGTCAGCCAAAGGGAAAGGCATACATAACTTTGGGAGGAGAGAAGAGGGATATTTAGAAGAAGCAAATTTTCTAGTTTGCGGTTAGGAACATACTGGGATTAATTACAGTGTAAGAGGTGTTTTGCTTCCTTTGAACTCTCCTGAACCCAACAAGAAAGGGCAGGCTGGGTGGGGTGGGGTGGGGTGAAGCAATGAGCTTCAGAATCTTCACTGCATAGGTTTCCTCCCAGAACAGTCAAAGAGCTTTCTTTCCCTCATTCATAAGTATAAGCCCAAGCCGGGTGTGGTGGCGCACGCCTTTAATCCCAGCACTCGGGAGGCAGAGGCAGGCGGATTTCTGAGTTCGAGGCCAGCCTGGTCTACAAAGTGAGTTCCAGGACAGCCAGGGCTATACAGAGAAACCCTGTCTCAAAAAAAAACAAAACAAACAAACAAACAAACAAACAAAAAAAACCAAACATAAGTATAAGCCCCATTCATTGCAAGCCATTGGTATACAGCTTCTCACCTGTGACCACAAAGGCTGAACAGCAAATCTCTTTTAGACATCACTATTTTTTTAATTATGGAGAATGATTTAGGTCATATAAGTGAAATAAAGCAATCTCAAAAAAGACAAAAATACATGTTTTCTGTCATTAGTGGACATTTTTCTGTGTAGCCATAAAATCTTGGATGTATATATTGAATGGAAGTGGAGCCAGCCAGGAGAAATAGAGGCCTGAAAGGAGGGCGTGGGGAGAGAAAATGGAATTGGTTTAAATGCTTAACTTACAGCATATATTTGTATAGAGTCTTTGAAAAAACAAAACAAAATAATTACTTAAATTGTAAACGTAAATTATATTTTTCCCTCCCCAAACAACAATAACAACAAATGATATTTAAGTTGGGTGTATTAGAGACAGTTAAAGGTGGTTAGCTGGCCTTTGGTGATAGGAGTTAAAGCCAGCCAAAGTTTGCCAGATAAGATTCTTATTAATAGTAATCAGTTTCCAGGCACAATGTTGAGAGGCACAGTAGTGTGAAGGTATAGTTGGGAGGGTTTATGCATCAAATTCTCCAGCAGACTTGACTTAGGGAAGCTGGGAAGGATGCATGGTCTGGAGTACAAAGAGTCAATACTAGAAGTGAGCACATTATGTTTTCAAGGGAAGGAGACAGAGTGAAAGAGAGTTCAGTTCAAAGAGAGGAATGGGAGACCAAGATGGATCTATGACAAAGTGACCTGATCAGCAGGAGAACTAACCACAGAGTCAGAAGACACTAAGAAAGTCATGGCTGCATTATGACTGAAAATCCTGAAAGAGATACATGGAAGGTCTCTCTCTGTCTTAACTGTCCCTTCTCCCTTTATTCACTTCCTTCTACTCCCCCTCCCCCTTGTTCTCTCTCTAAAGGACAGGATGATCAAGATTTTCCTGAAGTGTGGAGCTTTTGATTGCTGGAAGTAACATGGACCTTTGATGTGTAGTTTTTGTTCTGCCAGTCAAGGCTATCCCCTCTGGTTTTCAGAAAAGCTGGCTTATTGTTATGGAAACGCATTCCCATTGGGAATTTACTTTCAGGAGTCTGTTGGGAAGCACAGAAACACAATAAGGTATTTCTTCAGCAATTTTTATTGTCCCTTGTCTTCTGTCAGGAGTGAGAAACTGACTTAAAAAATATTGTGGTGAATTCTGTTTTGAGAAGGAAAGAAATAGATTTTAATGATTTGCAGTACAACAGTCAACATGAATAATTTCTGATTATCATGTCTTGCCAATCCTATCACGACAAAACAAAGAAATATTTTATTGAATAAATATATATTTATATCATTTAGAAACCAACAGGTATTTATTAAAGTATTCTGGGAAGATCTCATGGCACTCCAGGCATATGTATCTCCTAAAGTCATTGCTGGTGACCTTCACCTCATTTTCCCACTTACACTACTTTTATGATATAAAAGTCCTGTAGTTAACCCACCAGCCATTAAATTAGTATTTAGCATTTCGTGAGAATCTGCCATGTTGTATAAACATGGCATTTAACTTTTACAATAAACATCCCTAACTTGGAAAGAGGGGTAGGGGACTATGGTTAGCTTTTTGTTACAAGTATATTCTAGTCAAAATAGAATTCTATCAACTTTCCTACACCAAATTATCAGCTTAAAAATTAAACAACAACAACAGCAGCAGCAAAAAACATTAGGTTTTGTGTCCTATAATCTTGTATGCTGTGTTAATGTGGGAAAAGACTGAGGCAGGGGAATGATTGGTAAACATTGAGGGATTGGTGTTTTAGAACAAACAGATTTGGCAAGACTCACAATGCTGAGTGCACCCTGAGCAGCTGGAACTGCAGGAGATTTGGAAGGGACCATCACAGAAGGAGACATTAGCAGTCCAGCTGAGACATTTTTTTTCCTGTGTGGAGAAATATTTCATTGTGTAACAAGATATGTGTGATGGGTTTAGCTTACCTTGACCCAATGAGCAGACCCATTGGCATACACGATATGAAAACAGCTCTACCGAGTGCTCACTGCCCTCCTCTGTGGTCCTGGGCCACACCTCAATAGCTCTGTAGATTGGTACTGACATATCTGTTGTTTTCCAACATACAAAAAAAGAGTAAGTGACAGTCTTATCACTGTTTAATCCTGTTTCTGCTTTTTATTCAAAGGGAAGACAGGGACAAGCAAAGGATTGGATTCTGTATTCCCCACAACAAAGGATGACATTTCAAAACTGTTTTTGATTTAATGGTTCAGTGACTTTGTCTTTTGCCTTACAGTATTCTAGGAACTGAAAATATATTAAACTTTCAGAAAATATGACAAACATTTGTACAACTTACAGCTTTCATACAAGCCAGAACATGTCTCATGGTCCATTTCAAGAAACTAAATTCAGATTGTTTGCTTAATTTATAAAAGGGTGATAATTAAAATTTTGACAAGAAAAACTATTCTTTCCAAATCATCTCAGAATACTCACATGCACACTGTAAACAAATGTCTTTAGAATCAAGCATTTCATGTATAAGAATAAGTACCTTTACTTTATTTTAATGTTTTAAAACAAAACTATAACCTTTTAGATAGTATTTTTATGTTAAAATCATCTAAACATTTTAATCTCTAAAAAATAAAACTAGCTTAAAGGAAAATTAATTTTTGAATGCTATCAAAATCATTTTATTTGAATTTTTTGTATTCCTGTACAATATCAAACTTAATCCCAACCCCCAAGCTTCTTTTTTCCCCTTTTATTGAAAACTGATTTTTTTCTTGCATAATATATCCTGATTACAGTTATTCCTCCATCTACTCCACTCAGCTCAGGCTTCTATGGTATAATAACAAAATAAAGTTCAATTTAATAAAACAAAGTACAATAAGATAAAACAAATATAACACATCGGAATTGGACTGAACAAACAAGTAATGGAGGATCTTTCTTTTCTTTCTGTTTTTAACATATTTGCTTTATTTTTTAATATCTTTATTAGATATTTTCTTTATTTACATTTCAAATGTTATCTTCTTTTAAAATTTCCCCTCCTAAAGTCCCCTACCAGTTCCCCCTCCCCCTGCTTCCCAACCCACCCACTCCCATTCCTGGTCCTGTCATTCCCTATACTGGGGCATAGAGCCGTCACAGGACCTAGGGCCTCTCCTCCCATTGATGACTGACCAGGCCACCCTCTGCTACATATACAGCTAGAGTCACAAGTTCCACCATGTGTTTTCTTTGATTGGTGGTTTAGTTCCAAGGAGCTCTGGGAGTACTGATTAGTTCATATTGATGTCCCTCCTATGGGGCTTCAGACCCCTTCGGCTCCTTGGGTACTTACTCTGTCCAATGGATGATTGTGAGCACCCACTTCTATATTTGCCAGGCACTGGCAGAGTCCCTCAGGAGACAGCTATATCAGGCTCCTGTCAGCAGGTTCTTGTTGGCATTGCCATAGAGTCTGGGTTTGATGGTTGTTTATGGGATGGATCCCCAAGTGGGGCAGTCTCTGGATGGTCATTCTTTTGGTCTCTGCTCTGAACTTTGTCTCTGTAACTCCTTCCATGGGGATTTTTTTTAAAAGATTTATTTATTTATTATATGTAAGTACACTGCAGCTGTCTTCAGATGCACCAGAAGGGGCATCAGATCTCATTACGGGTGGTTGTGAACCACCATGTGGTTGCTGGGATTTGAACTTCGGACCTTCAGAAGAGCAGTCGGGTGCTCTTACCCACTGAGCCATCTCACCAGCCCTTCCATGGGGATTTTGTTCCCCCTTCTAAGAAGGATTCTGAGCTTCTGGGCTAATATCCACTTATCAGTGAGTGCATATCATATGTGTTCTTTTGTGATTGGGTTACCTCACTCAAGATGATATCTTCCAGATCCATCCATTTGTCTAAGAATTTCATAAATTCGTTGTTTTTAATAGCTGCATAGTACTCCACTGTGTAAATGTACCACATTTTCTGTATCCATTTCTCTGTTGAGGGACATCTGGGTTCTTTCCAGCTTCTGGATATTATAAATAAGGATGCTATGAACATAGTGGAGCATGTGTCAATATTACAGGTTGGAGCATCTTCTGGGTATATGCCAGCAGTGTTATTTCTCTATCTTCTGGTAGAACTATGTCTAATTTTCTGAGAAATCGCCAAACTGATTTCCAGAGTGGTTGTACCAGCTTGCAACCCCACCAGCAATGGAAGAGTGTTCCTCTTTCTCCACATCCTCGCCAGCATCTGCTGTCACCTGAATTTTTGATCTTAGCCATTCTGACTGGTGTGAGGTGGAATCTCAGGGTTGTTTTGATTTGCAGTTCACTGATGACTAAGGATGTTGAACATTTCTTTAGGTGCTTCTCAGCCATTTGGAATTCCTCGGTTGGGAATCCTTTGTTTAGCTCTGTACCCCATTTTTAAATTGGTTTGTTTGGTTTTCTGGAGTCCAACTTCTTGAGTTCTTTACATATATTGGATATTAGCCCTGTAAGTGAGAATCTTATGAGAAGGAACAAGAAACACATACAGACACAGAGACCCAGTTCATTTTCACATTCCAGAATGCCATAAAAACACTAAACAAGAAGTTATAATATATCTATGGAAAGGACCTGTAAGGTAAAAAGAAAAGAAAAATGTAAATAAAATAAAAATTAAGAAATAATCAGATAAAGTTAAAATAAACAGTCAGGAAGAGTCCTGATGATATTATGACGCAAGGAAACTCCAATCTGCAGTTTCGTATTCTGTTGCCTGTCTACTGCTTAAGAATAGTTTGTTTTCTTAGTGAGACTCCCCTGGAAGAAACTAAATTTTCATTTTCAAGTGGCTATCAATTGGCAATTGCTTCTTGGTTAGGGAGGGCAGCCTGTGTCCACTGTTTACAGTACTGGGATTCTACCTGTGGTGGACCCATGCAGACCCGTGCACACTGCCTCAGTTTCTGTGAGCTCTTGCACATGTGCATTGATCATATTGATTGAGAAGGTCTGTTTGCTTGGTGTCCCCCACTCCCTCTGGCTCTTACGTTCTTTCTACCTTTTCTTCCTTGGGGTTCTCTGAGTGCTGAAAGCCTCAACATTCTTACAAAGGTTCTCTGATTCATGTCAGCAGCAGAGAGAAACACCATACACATTATATCCTCAGTAAAACTCACTAATCTTTTTACCTAATAAGTACTTGTAGTTTTAACTTTTCAAAATTGTGTGTTGTATGTTGGAGGGTACCTAGGAAACTTTGAGTAACCTTAAAACATTATTTAAAATGAAGCACAAGCTATGTGGTGGTGGCCATGCCTTTTTTCCCAGAGGCAGGTGAGTCTCTGAATTTGGGGCCAGCCTGGTTCAGGGCTACATTGAGAAACCCTCTCTAGGAAAAAAAAAAAAAACCAGAAGCACAAACTACTCTAGTGGAGAAAAAAATAGTGTATGGCTTTCCAGGGACTTGGGAACAGGTTTCTGAGGGCATCATCTCCAGCACCGGATGAGAGCACAGGATGAGGATGTGGATACAGCACTGACAGACATGTAGCATTGACAAGCTGGTTTAGAAACAACACAGCAGTTGGTGTGTTTGAGGCAGACACAGACACAGAATGCTGAGCATTTACAGAGCTGAACATGGACTGAAGAGGCAGTTTGAAGCTACATCTTAAAGGACTTTTTAGACCAATAGAATAGATTATTTTAGGTCTGTTCCAGTAGTCTAGCAGGTCAGCAGAAAGATTTAAGATGCTAAATGTGTATAGCAGAATATCATTAGAAATAATTTCATTCACTTCTTTTTCCAGATGTATTTGGTTCTATTCTAGGTCTCTGGCCTATCCAGCTTTGGTTCCTTGCCATCTGGGCAATGTGAGGCATGGGCTCCCTCTCAGGGCATGGGTTTAAAGCTGGACCAATCATTGGTTGGCCACTCACACAAGTTCTAAGTCACTTTTCCCCCAGCACATCTTATAGGTAGGACAAATTGTAAGTCAAAGGTTTTGCATCTGGGTTGATGTCCCAATCCCATCCTGGAAACCTAGCCTGGGTACAGAAAATGACTAGCTCAGATTCAGATTCTATCTCCCCAATTACTAGTTTTCACTAGAGTCATCCTCATAGATTTTAGGGAGTTTCCATTGCACTAGATTTCTACATCAACCTTGCATTCCAGTCATCTACCCCAGTACTCTCCCCCTCTATCCCTACACACCCTACCAAATCAATGGAATGATTACTAATGATATTCTGATATATTTGTAGACTGGAACTTAAGATAATTCTTAAGTTCACAGAGGCTACATCCAGCAACTGATAGGAGCAGATGTAGAAACCTGCAGTCAAACATTAGGTGGACCTCAGGAGTCCTGCAGAAATGGAGGAGGAAGATTGTAGGAGCCAGATGGGTTGAAGATACCACAAGAAAATGGATCACATAACCAACAAAGCAGGGCTAATAGATGCTCACAGAGACTGAAGCAGAAACCAAGGATCCTATATAGGTCTTCTTTAGGTTCTCCTCATTTGTGCTGTGGTTTGATAACTTGGTGTTCTTGTAGAACTGGAATGCCCAGTATTTCAAGAGCTGAACAAGGACTGAAGATGTAATTTGAAGCCACATCTTAAAGGCTTTTTAGACCAGGTGGAATATATTATTTTAGGTCTATTCTAGTGGTCTTAACAAGCTACCTATAGCCCAACACTCCTAATAGTGGGAGTGGGTATTGTCTCTGAGTTTTTGGCCTGCTTTTGGGACCCCTTTTCTCCTACTGGATTGCCTTGTCCAGCCTTGATATGAGGGTGTAAGGCCAAGACTTACTGTAACATGTTATGCCCTAGTTCATTGATATCCCTGCGAGGCCTGCCCTCTTCTGAATGGAAACAGAGGAAGAGTGTATCTGGTAGAGAGAGGGCATGAGGGGAGGGTTGGGAGGAGTAGAAGGAGAGAAAACTGTAGTCAGGATGTAATATATGAGATATGAATGGAAAATGTGATATAATCTATTCCAACCTAGGCCAGAATATAAACAATGTAAAACTATCTCATAAATTTCAAAACTTTTGAAATGGCAGCTGCTTGTATCCTGAGTCAGTGCTCTGTCATCTCACCAACAGCTCTGTGGACACTTGGTGCCAAGTCCTATCTGTTTTGTTCATTGTCTCTTTTAATTTTGTTTGCCTTTCTTACGCATGGCTGTAGATGAACCCTACTTAATGGTTCTCAACTAAACTTTGGAAACAGATATTGAGCACTTGGCTTCTAGCTTTGTTCCTTTTACTAATAAATTCCTTGCAGTGATGTTGTTTTTAAGTCACATCAAAGAACAAACCAAATACATCGAACACATTATCCAACTTGACATAACAAGGACCCATTTTCTACTATGATAAATTTGTTAATATAGTTGTACATGTATGCACAAACTCAGGTACCACAGTGGTCCTGTGAAGCACAAATTTCTCCATAATATAATGATCACCACAGAAAGTCAGAGCAGAGACTTCCTAAGTCAACACCCTCACTGATCTCTTCATCACGAGTATTTCATAAATGGCACAGTTGGTTCCTTCCCTTTATGTAGGACAGAGAGCAGACACAGCCCCAGGGGATAAATGTCCTTATGCCATTTACCTAGCTCAAGGTAGAAGTTGTAAAATGTCCAGTAGGCCATATTTTATTTAAACTGGATCATGTAAATTAACATGCTGCTTCTGTTGAAATTGCAGAAGATTTGTCCATGAAGGATCAATAATTTAGGTGTCATGTAGGAGAAGGGCAGATACTTTAAAAGGTATCTCTTTCTCTTTCTGCAGCTCTGTCAACATCTAACTTGTAATACAATTCTGGGTCTAACGAGACAAAGGAGAAGGATGAGAGTCAGTATAGGAAGATGCCTGGGATCAAGTCTTCTTTCACTCCAATAAGAAAAGACTTTCAGATGATTAATATTTTTTTTTGTTCATGATAGCAAGAGAATATTTCTTGAATACTTATATGTATAGGAGAGGAGGAACTGGGTATAATGTCAATTTCCTAGATTGGAAAATAACTCCTTCCTAAAATCTCTTATTTCCTCCTCCACTACTCAGTCACTCTTAGGCTCAGGAGAGAGCAGAGAGAATCAACAGATAGTCATCATTATAGAAATCCAAAGAAGTAAATTAAGTTGGGGAAGATAGAGAAATATAGAGATCTAGAGAAAAATGTAGAGGAAAACACTTTCATGAAAAGTAAGATAGAGTAAGAATGCCTAAAGAGAGAAGATGTTAACAAGTAATGTAAACAAGAGTTTCTATCTTTTAAGTGTTTGAAGACACCAGGAAGTAAGTATCCCTGCCTAGAGCTCTATAAGACACTAAAGAATGTGCAGGAGAAATCACCAAATCTATAAAGCAGCCATGTACTTCCTTTTATAATTTACTAGGATTCACATTAGGCACCCAATCCAGTATCACAGGGAAAGCAGCAGGCTAAGGAATCTCCTTCATGAATTTAAAAGAACCATATTTGATTCTACTGAGTCTAAAGGAATTACATTTGCCTATAGTGTTGCATATAAATTTAGGCAATGGTGCGTAAACCAGTGGTTCTCAACCTTCCCAATGCTGTGACCCTTTAATACAGTTTCTCATGTTGTGGAACTATAAAACTATTTTGTTGCTCCTTCATAAGTTTAGTGTTGCTACTGTTGGAATGTAAATATCTCATATGCAGGATATCTGATACACAACCCACAACATGGTTACAACCATTGAGAAGCACTGGCTTCAATCTAGTCTGCAAACAAATAAGCAGCTCAGAATTAGAAGACACCAAAGGTGATCAGTTCACAACATTGCATTGTGTACCTTTAATTATCATGTAACCCATGTAATATGGAATGCATTTCCATAACATTTGCATTGCTATGGCCATTGGTAGCTCCCCTAGACATTCTGGAAAGGACCCAATTAACCAGGAAGTAGGCTATGTATGAGGCAAGATGGACTTGAATGTGGGAGGGCATTGGGGAAAGCTGAAGGACATACCCATTAAGCTACCCAACGAGGGTCCAGGTTCTTTAAAATCAACCTTTCTACATTAAAGATATTTGGTGATTGGAACCTTGACCATAGACATTGCTCTCAAAGGAAGCAAGTTTCTCCCAAAGAAAGAAATGCTGCACGCATATTTAGGCAAGATATTTTATATTTGAGTTTAAATGATAAAAAAAATCCTCTTCAGACAGATTTGGAAAGTAATTTTAGAATGGCTTAATTTTCTTTTGATTAACTAAAACACAGACATAATTTGATTCATATTCCAGTTATGTTCTCTTGGCCACAATGTAGATTGAACATTATAATTTAAAAAGAAATGAAGGTGATCCCTCAAAGTTTTCATAGTCATACTTGAAAACCCACACCTATGTAATGATGTCTGCAGTAGCCCACATGCTTCTTTCCATGTGAGCTGAAGTATGCATTACTACACAAACTAAAACTTTCCGTAGCCATTACTAATTTTTATAGTTTGGACACAGTGGTATTCTTTTTCAACTTTTCTTACTTGGGTCAAAATTCTAAATAATTTACCGAATTTGAAATATAAGAAATTTAAAACTTATGTACAGTCTCACTATATAAACTACTGGGCTTTGGAGGATTAAACTGCTCTCCAGACACTCAGTGAGTCCCATTTACAAAGAGCAATAACTGCACGATAACAGTCATTTATTATAGTCATGATTTAGCCAGTGTCTGAGCATCTCAACTTGTCTTAAAGATTTTGGAATTTTTAAAAATAAATTTTAAATTATGCATTGTCTTTGTAGTTCATTAACCAGAAAACAAAATGCATGATTACAAATCTGGTATTTTCCATACTTGATAATTAACATAAAAAATCCCATTTCTTACCAAGAAGTGAAAAAGGACTATCATGTTTCCAATTAAAGCTACATTTTAAAAATGCACTACATCCATGTATACAGCTGTGCATTCGGTAAATCATCTTAGATATCCTCAAGTGCTCTGTGTTGCTTTAGATTGATATTGGTGAACTGATCCTGTCAGCTGCTCTGGAACATAGCTGAGAACATGGGCGCTGTACTTCCCCTGTAACTTGTGAGCTCACAACTCCTTTGGTGGGGAGCTGGCAAAAGGGATTGCTGTTACTATTCTATTTTAGCTTTTCAGTAAGTGCCAACAAACAAAATTATATTCCTTCCCTTTTATGGCTTTCTTCAAGGTCCTGGACAGCAGAGAAGGCATTTGTGAGGCAGGCAACATTACAGTTAGTGTTAAGCAGCTTATATTTTAGCTGCAGGGAATTTGCAATCAGGTCTATACATATTTTGGTTCTTTGTCACAAAGTTACTTGAAAATAGGAAAGAAAAAAGAAGCGTGCTTTATCCCCATTTCTTTTGTTTTTCTTCTGAAATGAGATGACCTTTTGAGAACACTCATGGAAAGTCTCTTGGTTTTACAGAGACAGGAAGGACTGAGTTGGGTGGAGTGAAAACGAAAGTAGAGGCAGTCGACACATCTTATTTATATTAAATAATTTTTAAGCAGAAAAGAGAAGTTATTTCTTTTTGTCACTGAGTGAGGCACTTTCAGCTTCTTCTAAAGGCAGACATGAACAGAGGCTTGGAAGGCATGCAGCCGTTGCTTGGAAAAATGCAAAGTTTTTTTGTTTTTTTTTCTAGAGTCCTGGTAGCTTGCCACTAAAAACAGTTGCTGCTCCAAGACGTCTGTGGCTCATGCCAGACATTCTATCAACAAAGCAGAGCACTATGGCCTCAGACATGTGTGTGGACTTTTCATGAAGACATCTAAGTTATCTATAAGATAAGCACAGTGAGCACAGAGTCGTGCCACTTAGAACTGGATCAGGAGGGGTCAGCTGGGATCTCTCTGTTCCTGCTCTGATCATACATGCAAGGTCCCACTGAAGGGGACAAGGGCAATCAGCCAATGCTGTGTTCATTTCCAGGATTATCACGTTACCTTTCTGGTTACCTTTCTTTAGATGGTAGAGAAGTAATGTTCTTTAACACAGAAATAGACAGTTTCAGGGATGACGAGAGCTTCTGTTTGCTGATTAGGCGAGTGAAGTTCACAAAAAGCAAATATGACTGCAGTCATGAGCTGCCTGTGAGTAGAGACTTGAGAGAGAGATTTGTTTCATGAAGCAATAAAATATAGTTAAATATGTTTACTTTCACCTTTCAATGGTAAGGAAAACTTCTGTCAATTTACCTATGTGTATTCCACTTTAGATCAGAAGCAATATTTTCCTCCTGAAAAAATACCACCTTTGTCATAGAAATATAAAGACATGAAAGTTTCTTTTATTCCTGAATTGGCTTAAAATATTTCTAGGAAATGATTTCTGGGTTGAAGGGATGGTTCATTGGTTAAGTACACTTGTTGCCTTCCTGGGATTGGTTGCTCGCATCCACGTGCCAGTTCACAATGGCTCTGTAACTCTAGTGTCAGGTGATCTGATGTCCTATTCTGATATCCATGGTAGGCACTGTATTCACATGGTGCACACACTGAAAGCAAAAAACTCATACCTGTAAAAATATCTAAGAAGAGAGAGGAGGCAAGAAAGTGAGGGCTATTTCTATAAAAATAAAATGGCATGTCATTGTCATTGAATATTTCTATGGTAACAATCAACAGCATGTAACTGAATCCAGTCTCTGTGTCAGAGCAGATGACAGTTTTGCCACTTTAAGTGATTCCCCTACTGAAAGCCCTCAGCTATACACTGGCTGTGCCTTTCCCCAGCTTCTAGGTTGAGAAGTATCTGTTTTGCAATCAGGTCTTTTCTCATTAGTCCCGTTTTTCTAGTAATGACAACTGAGATAGATGCATGTGGTTCTCTCCCTAGGGGGACTATAAACACGTAAAAGAAGGAGGCACAGGTGTATGATGAAATATTGTGTAACCGTTGACTGCTCTGTTGCTATTTTCTAATGGCAAAGGAAAAATTACATCATATGACTTGAAGTGAAACAAACATTTAGAAAACAATTTTAAGCATATAAGTCACACACACACACACACACACACACACACACACATATATTACATGACTGATAGGATTTGGAGATTTATTTTCTTATTTTCTTTTCCAAATAAGTGGCTACACTTTTTTTATATTCAGCAATCTGAGTAAGTAATTATGAGTATTAAAACTAATTTCACAGAAAAACATGACAATTGGATTTGTGAACCATGATGAAGCTGTGTGTTTTCAGACCATGTAGCTTACCGAAAACTTGCTTTCTCTAGGATGTGGCCTAGCAAATAGGATACAAGGCGATAATGAGGCAAAGATATTTTTTTTCCGGCAAAAGATTAGAAGAACTGCAAAACAGAAACAAGAGGAACAGGAAATAAAAGTACAGGAGTTAAGATAAGGGGAAGCTGAGAAACAAAGGAAAGAGATTAGCAAGTAACACTTTTCACGTGTCTCTGTTTTCTCCAGAGAAATCTAAGGAAATAACAAGATACAGTTTGATTTTTAGATGTTTACCATGGTAATGCTTATATTATGGACTCTTAAGACAAGGGAGTAAAAGGGTTTAGTTTTGAAAGGGTTTTTCTTGGTTTTGTTTTGTGTTTTTTATAGAGAGAAATTAGAACTAAGTACAGGATTAATTTAAACACTTTTTATTGTTCTCAGTTTTTCAGCAGAAGAAAGCCCACATACATATCAGGGAGCAAAATGGACATTGGAGTAAGAGTGGCCTCCTTGATTTCTAACTGCCACACTTGCCAGATATGTCGCAATGGCTAGCTCAGATCCTCATCATGAAAGGCTGTCACAATGCTGTTTTATAGGCAATTGTGAGAACAAATGAGAAATGCGTTTAAAGCACTGATAGACTAGACCACGGCCCACAGTAGGCTAGCAATAATACTGCTTTCCTTTTCTGTAACTGCAGCCTTGGGGACCTGATGCACTCAGCCACTTTCTCCCAGGACTTTTATCTATGGCACAAGCATCCCATAGATGGTAGGTTACACTTTCATTCTTAGGGCCAGATAGCCCTCCTCCTTTCTTCCACCTGTGGTTTGTTTCTTTCTTTGTACTTTTGGCGACCCCCACTGTGAAATCAAACATATCCACTATGCTTACTTTTCCACTCTATGGACTTAGAGCATAGAGAACCTCCGATTTATAGGAAAGGATTCCATTTTGGAGGCTAGGAAAGCAGAAAGGCAAGCGAATCCCATACTGGAGCTACGTTTATCATTCTACTTTTCTTCTTAACTTTTTTACTCTTCACACAGAGTATTCTCTGTCCCTGTTAGATTCTTTATGGTATACTTTGTTTCACATTGCCACCACTCACCTGCGTTCTCTCTCTACTGCATCATCACTTACACACTCATTTTAGAAACTCCCGGGCCTTAGCACCATGTTACTGAATCACAGACCTAGCTCAGGGGTACAGCAAAATGCGTTTTATAAAATGTTTGGCAAATCTGTAGGGTTAAACAGTCAATGCTAGCAAGTTGTGGGCATACTTAGCTGTGTAACAACTCACTGAATCCTAGCCTCTGTTCTTCTGTTTCATGTAAAGTTATCATTATAGCCACTCTCTCCGTGGCATTTAGCTATTCTCTACAGTGTCAGGTTAGTTCCTTTATGCAGCAGTGATATATGAAGCAGGTATGTATGGCTGGAACTCTCTTGATGGGGTTACAAGTATGTGACACAACTGTCTGGTTCTGTGTAGCCTTAAAACCATACCCCGTGTCCCAAATCCTTAAGACTTCCAGGGTGGGGAGAAAAGTTTCACCTTATGATCTAGTGAGACATTGACAATTTAATATCTTCATGGTGTTAGAAAGCTATGACTCACTTTATAGATTCTCATACTAAAGTAAACCTTAAATTAAAACAAACAACCAAACAAGCAAGCAGGGAAGTTTCCAAATGAAATTATTAAAATGACCAAGATGCAAACAGTTCAAAATGCACCTCCCCTTTGCAGACACAGGTGATATTTACAACTTCCTGTTTGGGGGCTGCCTTCATCTTTCCCACCATTCAGAGCATCAGTACAACAGAGCAGGGCTTATCCCAAATCCATTGCTATTATGTGGAACATGTTCTTTTAGCTGGGCTCCCTTGTCTGGCCTCAGTGAGAGAGGAAGCACCTAGCTTTCATAGAGTCTTGAAGTGCTAGGATGGGCAGATATCCAGGGGAGCCTCACCCACTCAGAGGAGAAGAGGGTAGAGGGATGGGGGAAGGATTGTGGGAAGAGGTGGCCAGGATGTAAAGTGATTAAGTAAAAAATAAAATTAAATTAAATAAGAAAAAGAAAAGACAATCTGAAGTAATCTTCTCAGTTGCCTGCTTGGGATAGCTAGGCACTTGAGCTTTCTCCACTGTGGTGGCTTTCCACAGTCTTTTAATTCCCTCCATTTCCCAGGTGAGTCAAAGCCCACTTGCTAGCAGCATGTGCTTTCCACTTTCCCACATCCTAGTTCCTATTTTCATTCAACCCTTTACATCCACTCTCCTCCCTTTAATCTTCTTGTTCCCACTATCTACCTCTACAAGTTTAAAAAAAATATTATTTAATAGGTACTTATTACATAACCATCTATTAAGTAATTTTATGGTTCTCACCTGAAGCATTTATCTGGTGTACAGATAGATGCCAGATACCAGTGAAGAAAGAGCCCTACATATACCAAGTTATCAACAAATAAACATAAAATCCTCAAATTGTGTACAAAAGTCAGTATTTATCACAAACATCTGGAAGGCAAGATCGGGAGAACCATGGGAGCAATCTGAGTAGATCCTAATTAAATTTTGGGATGTCTTGATTAGACACAGTATGACCTGAATTACAGTCAGTGTGAATCCAAGTCCAGGTGGACATGAGCTCTGTCTGAAGTTTCTGAAGCAACGAGAAGCTTCATCGAAATGATAATGTGTGGTCACTGCTCAGTGGAAAGAGTTATCCTTGGAATATTTGCTCTTGTTGTCTTTTCTGGAAAGCAAAAAATAAGTTTGCTATGTGTAAAAAGTGTTAAATATTCTACATGTAGTTAGTAAGCCTTAGTAACATAACCATTCCATGTTATATTGAAAACTCCTTGAAAACGGTAACTATTTTTGTTCACACTTGTGCTCTTTGGGATGAGCAAGAAAATCAGAGCTGTGTTCTTGATTGCAGGGGCTTACACACACAATTGTAAATACCTTGAACTTAACAGAGTATTCCCATATTTGCTGCTATGTTTTCTTGAATTTCTTAATGCTTTTGAATAAAGAGTCATATTTTTCATTTTGTACTGAACTCACAAATTATGTTGACATTTGAATGACTTTTATATTGTACATTGAATGAACAATTAAGAGCCAAATATAGGTCAAATAGGAATACTTTCAGAAAACATTTTTCCCCCTTTGGTGTCTCACTTTGGGTATGTTCTATGTGTCTCCCTTAAAGTACTATTTCTTAAATAATACATTGAATTCTACATTGACATTGATATTGGTGATATTTTTGGGAAAAAAAAAGTCAACTAAATTGTATGGCTTCATGGTCATCACTATTTGAATCCACACTCCCAATACTGCTGAGAAAGCTCTGGCACTCTTTATTAGGCCATTAATGTCTTTTCTTTCTATGAAATTTTGTCCCCTGCTGTATACAATAAAAGTGAGTGGGAGTTATTAAGATGGAGAAAGCATTGTATTCAGGTCCCCATTGGGATACAGTGCTAATTCCAAGCCAGTTGCATGGACCATGGCAAACATGTGCTATGCTTGGCCTGTGGAGGCTCCTCCATGTTAAAAAAATTGTTACTGCTCTGTAGTACAGCTTGACCTCAATCTGTACTACAGAGCACCAGAGTTTTTGTCTCTAGCTGCATATGTAGCAGAAGATGGCCTAATTGGCCATCATTGGGAAGAAAGGCCCCTTGGTCTTACAAACTTTATGTGCCCCAGTACAGGGGAATGCCAGGGCCAAGAAGTAGGAGTGAGTGGGTAGGAGAGCAGGGCGAGGGCAGGGTATAGGGGACTTTTGGGATAGCATTTGAAATGTAATTAAAGAAAACATCTAATAAAAAATTAAAAAACAAAACAAAAAATGTTACAACTGAGAAGATCTAAAGAAAACAGAGGATTAACCATGCTACATGTGTGGTAAGCAGTGAAAGATTAAACTATAAAACTATAAAATATTACTATACATAAAAACCATAATATATGTAACTATGATTATAAAAATATTTACAATATATTAAATATAAATGTATATAACTATATGTATTATATAGTATATATGTATATATATACTAGCTATATACACTATATACCTTCTAATAGCATATATAATATATGTTATATATACTATTAAACTATATCTGACATGTTGTGGCATTGGAGAACTTCAAGGACTAGTTTAGTTCTCAGTCCAGACAGTAATGGTGCTATGGATCATTTGTGAAGACCTAGGATGAATACTGAGCTACTGATTCAGTTGCTCTTGTTAGTGTTGGGAACCCCACTTGAAAACTCAGAAGGACTTTTAGCTAATTTCCTAGCTTACCTTGCTATGATCAACAGATCTACATTCTTATGCTTAATCTAATGATCACAGGCTGGGTTGTCCCTATCTGTCTGATCCATTATCTGTGGATATATGTTCCTTCATACAGTTGGCAGGTGAAAGAATCTTCAGTCTAGAGGAGTTGTACAGTAATTACGTGTAGTACTGAGAATAAAAGTTGCCTCAAGGGGAGGACATTAAACAATAAGCCTTCATTGTTTGTAATACAGTATACTGGTTCCAAGCCAGTTGTAAGGACCATGGCAACCACGTGTTATGCTTGGCCTCTGTATGTCTATCCATGTTACACAAATGTAACAATAGTGGCTTAATACCTTATTGGATTTCTGGGGTGCTACAGAATATAAAATCAGTGGCTAAAAATACTACTCTGAGAGATGATAAAAATTTAAATACAGCCAAGTGTCTGAACACAGTCCAAAAATGCCATCGTGGAAGTCATTCTGAGTGCTTGTGAGAAAACAAGAGTCTTTACGACCTAGCTTTTCATAACACAAAGTTACTCTTGAAATGTGTTGTCATGCTCCTCCCAACAGTAGTGGAGAGGAGTGAGTTTACCTCAGCTGTTACTATCCATATGCTTCTGTGGAAAAACACATTTTTTTTGTTGTCACATTTGGCTTGTCCTTCTGATTGTATACTTTACTCCAGTGAGCATAAATTATTTGATGCTCTGAATAGAGTTGGCTATCATGTGCGACTTTAGTACACCTCATTTTTAGGTTTAGCTCTCTCAGGTTCATAACTAGTGTGGCAAACAAGTGGTTCCCAACAGGGACTTGAAGTCTCCTGTGAGAAAAGAGAGTTGGGACCTTCACAGAACAAGTTGAGTGGTAATAATGGAGCAGATACCAGGGAAGCTTTTGTGTTATGTTCAGCTTGCCCATCATTTCTAAAAGAATGTATAATCTCTGGTTTCCAGAAAAGAACTTAGATAAATAAGTATTAGGATTAGTAAAAGGACCATTGAAAAGGAAAAAATAATATGGGGGAAAGCTCCTGATTAAAAAGACATATACCTAAGAGTAAGTTTCCTGTTCAATTTTGGTCACTTGGGCATTTATTTGGACTGTTTTCACAACACTTGAGGAATATAAGGAGGTCACTAATCATGATAAAGAGATGACTAATTTTTTGAAAGAATATAAACTGGATGGTCAAACCATGAAACTGATAATAGAGGTGAAGAAAGAGTTTTTCTCTGTTTAGGCAAAATCAAGAGTAAAAACAGTGCCACTGAGAACTATGCTAGCAGTGCCTGCCTGAGCTTCTTTACTAGAGCCTCCTTCAGATACAGATCTTCTGTCGCCTGAAAATGACTCTGAAGCAAAAGTTGTGGAACCTGATCATCATTCGAGTACTGAATCCCCTCTACTTTCTGATGAAGACTTAGGAGAGCCTTTGGAAAGCTAACTTTATAAACTAGACAATCCAGACCATGGCCAGGAAAAAGGAATTCATTTATACTAATTATGCACTAGTCAACGTGCTTAAAACTCTATAAGGAAAGGTGATATTTGACAGTCCTTGAATATTATCTTGAGAAGTAAGAATAGGACCACAGCTATTTGAATTCAGATTAAAAGAGGCATTTGTATATAGAGTAGATTTTTTTTTTGCTGCCTTTAGTTTTATTATTTTCTCCACTAAATCATCTTCAATAGGTATTATACAGCACATAAGGATAAACCTTTGGGATGGATCTATTTATACCATAAGGGACATAAAATATTAATTGCTGACCTAACTCTTCTTATTCAATTAGTTAATCAGGAGAGGATATGATATAACAATTATATGTATTTGATTCTTGCTGTACTATATTATCCTTAACGAACATTCAATTTTAAGAGTGTTATAGAATTCTATGGATTTTAAATTTTCATTTACAGAATACTATATAAGAATTGGAAATCATTATCCAGCTGTGGTAATTTTTTCCTATAAACAATTCAGTTTAACAACTCATGTGATCACAAAAATTGTCCAAACTTTTTCCATTCAACAGACAGACACTTATTTTATTAATAGCTGATCTAATGGTATAGGGGGGATTCATGGTCTATATATTCAGCAATTTATTAATACAAGTAGTTGGAATTTGCTGTTTTGATTCATCTATTACAGTTAGTTCACAGACCCTTAAATATCATGTCAGGTTTTGCTTATATTGGAAGAGTATTTCCAACAATAGACTCATATTTGTGCATACTGTAACTTTCCTGGTTTTATTACCAAAGGGAATTAGCAATTTGATGCATTAGCTTACCAAGTTTTGCTTCTCCAGAAGAAGATTGGGAAGGGGTATGCATGTCACTGTAGATCCACCGAATTCCTCTCAAGCATCTCTGGCCCTGGGTCATCAAGCACAGGATGGAGGATGAGGAGACAGTGGAAGTCATCAAAAAGATAACAAACCTCTAGCTAAAGGGCAAAAAGTGATGTCAACCATGTCATCAGAAGTCAGGTCTGCCTACCTGGGCCAAATTAAGGTCCTATGAACAAAGGAGAAGTTATGAACATTGGACCTTCAGACGTGATAGATTCATTCATCAGAAGAAGGAAACTGCATTAAATATGTCCTTGGGATTTAAATCACTTCCTATTTGCATAAGCCATCATAATAGTTGTAGAAGACATAATACTTGTTAAAGACAAATATGGGCTTATATTCTTCAAGATACGAGAACTATTTATCATATGGGTCTCAATCCAAGCTTTTCTCTAAATTTTTCTGATCAATATATCAATGTAACTCATAGTGATTGACATAGTTTATATCTCTTTTCTCGGTAGTGGAGTATTTCATAAAATGATTTCAGTGTTCTACTATTACAAACTATTTGCTTATAGGATACTCATGCACCAAATGGCAATCACATTTATCTACAACATCTCAAGTCAAAATCACTTTGGAAGATGGATCTATTTGATTTTGAAGTCAGTACGATCTACAAAGCACGTTCCAAGATAGCCAGGGCTCTGTTACACAGAGAATCCCTATCTTTATACCCCTAAACACTCTGATATTCTGCTATTACAATAAAAAAGAGGGAACTGTTAGAACACAGTTCAAAATGGAAGCTTGTGAGGGGACTTTTGAATGCTTGTGAGAAAATTAAAAAAAAAAAAAAAAGGTATGAGTTTTGTGCCCTGAGCATCTATATAACACAGAATTGTTCTTGGAATGTGTTTCCATGCTCTTCTCAGTGGTAGTACATAAGAATGGGTTCATTTCAGTTGTTGTTATGCATATAACTCTATGCAAAAACATGTTTTTACCACATGAAGTTTGTCCTGTGGATAGTGTATTTCACTCAGGCGACTCTTATTAACCTTCAGAGCATAAATTGTCTGATGTTTTGAAAAAAACTGGCTATTGCATGAGACATTAGTTTGCCTAATTTTAGGCCCTGTTCTCCTAGGTTTGTGTTGCCAACCAGAAACAGCTAGGGCTAAGCAAATAAGTAATAAGTCAACTAGAAACAGTAAACAGCTATGACTAAGTAGATCAGTAAGTATTAAGTCTACTGGTTGACTATTTAGAGCTTTAGGGTTAGTCACATGCTACCACAACTTATACATGTAGTTGTAAGAAAATGTTTGAAATTATTTATGATCAAATGTTATTCCCCAATTGCTTCTTCTGAACTGGCTCCGAGAAGTTCCTGTTCTTTACACACATCCTATGGTGGACCTCCGATCCTCCTTTTTTTTTTTACTCATTCAATTTGTTTCATGAATGTTGTAAGGTATCTTGTAAGAAACGTTTTCTATGAACAAAGTCATCTAGGATATTTTTTTACTCCTATTCAATCAACATTAGCTCTTAGGAGAAGCCCATGCTTATAAAATCAACCTAAAACTAGTTATCTGTCAGAAAAAACTTTGACTGTGAAGCCAAGTATATAATTCTGATGATAACTGTGTAAGTACACTTTAGCTGTTTTTAGACACACCAGAAGAGGGCATCTGATCTCATTACAGATGGTTGTGAGGCACCCTGTGGTTTCTGGGATTTGAACTCAGGACCTCTTGAGGAGTACTCAGTGCTCTTAACTGCTGAGCCAACTCTCCAGCTCACTCCAATCCTACAAGTTTGCTATGTTTTTAATATCACCTCAATTTCCCAATCTTGCTGTTTCCTGAACAGTTCACCCTTTTCTTTTTAGTGCTTCCAGGGTTGGTTTAATTACTTGATAAAGAAACCAACATTTTGGAGTCACCAGCAACCTTAAAATATTTATGCTTTCCTTAAAAACACTTCCAGGTTACATTTCTTTTTCTTTTTTCTTTTTGCAATTATTATTTATTTTCTGATGTCTTTACTAGAAAATTTTAATTTTAATACATCTGAAATAGTTAAAGTTCTTGGCAAACTTTGCTTCTCCTATAGGTGCAAAAAGCAATCATCTTATTGAAATACTGAAAAGCCATTTACTCCAGAAAGGTCTAGCATTTCTCTTTCTCATCAACTGGTGAGGATTAGTTCAAGATGCCTTTTTTTTTTAAAACAAATAAAAAATATAATTGGTGAGATACAAAAGTAAGTTTGTTTGGAGGAAACTGGAAAATCATTACTTACTAAGATATGGTATCAACATGCTGCCTATCGGAGTCATTGAGATTTGGGGTGTAAAGAGTGAATACTTAGAGAAGCCATGAGCACTTATTTGATGGAAGAGACAAGCCTGAAGTTAAACTCAAGGGGAAAAAACGATGCCTAGCTCCTGGGTGGATGGTAAAATCAGCCCTTTGAATGTATGAGTAATAAGCTGTCCTCTGGTTTAAGTGACTCTGAAGAGCAGCAACATTAGCATCTGTGGTGGACAGTGTCCTAACAGGTGTACCATCAGATCTGCAAACTGTTGACCTCACAGAGAATGCAAGTGAGACATCTAAGGACCCCCTTTGCTCAGCATTCCTTAATGAATGCCCAGATTCCCAATTCAGGTTATAATTTACAAGAAGACACATTAGCCTGAAAGAAACTGTAATTTCAAATATCTGTTGTTCTATTATTTTTGGAACTGTTTAAATATTTATGAGTATATAGTCATAAGCTTAACATGACAATAGTTTTTACTGTTATCTATCATCTATCTATCTATCTATCTATCTATCTATCTATCTATCTATCTATCTATCTATCTATCTAACTATCTATCTAGAAGAACTTTTTACAATGCTGAGCCTCTGATCAGGATTGTGTTTTCAGAAAAAGCACTTTATAGTCACACCCGAAGGACTTTATTTGGAGGAGAACGTTGCCATGAGAACCAAGAAAAATGCCACTTCCCTTTGGGAGACACTCATTAGAATGTAAAAACTCAGAGCACTGTAGAATACTTTGTCAGTTTCCTAGAAGGCTCATGAATTCTTTCTCTTCCTGACTTCTTACAAGCAGTTCTAACCCAGAACCGTTCCAGGTTAGCACCACAATAACATGCTGGTTTATAATGTGCCACCTTGGGTGCTCTATAATAACTATGCATTTAAATAATAAAAGGAGAAATGTCTACTTTGTCATATGACTTTATGAACAGTATTTCATTGAAAATGCTAATGTTTTCTTGTATTTCTTATAGTAAACTTCTGGAAAGAGTGAATTAATCAGACCAGGGATTTAAAGCATTTTAAACTAAAACGTGCCTTAGCTCCTGCCATCTCCATTGTAGTTTCATTTTACTATGGCAGTGCCTGGCATGAGTTGCTCTGACTTAAGATGGTAGAGCCAGCTTGGTCAGTGTACTTACAGTAATCTAAATTACTGCAGGCAACGCAGGGTTGCCCTAAGATGAACAGCAGCTTCCCAGGTAGCATCTTGTGTGAGGGGAGGAGCTGTACTTCAACAATCAGGCAAGGACAACCAAGACTACAGCAGGACAAGTGGTATCTGCTGACCTCTTAGCATTTACTGCAGCAATACACATATTCTTAAGTGAATACTGCAGCCTCTTTTTTTTTGCTAGGACATTTGTTTTCAGTTTCTGGAGAAATTTATGACTCTACATATTAGGAAATTATTTTTCATTGTTTTTGCAATATAGGTAAGTTCTCTGAATCTTCACAGCAACTAGAAACATCAGGCAGATAGAAACAACATCCCTAGGGAATCTCAAAGAAATAAAGCCTTGGAGATTCCAAGTCACTGGGATAACTGCAGCAAAACTCAGCCATATTGCCCTACAATAGACTGACAAACACTGCATAGTAGCCAGTATAGTGGGTTTGTTGTTGTTTTCTACTAATAAAAATACCTCTTATGTGGCTCTGCACATGACACTGTCAACTGCCACATAATGGTTTGGTCACTATGATATTTTAAAGCCCATATACCTTTGTACCATGTGGACTCTGCTGTCCAGCTATGCAGGCTAGGCTGAGCAGGAACTCTCTCTAGGTCTTACTTCTTGGTGCTCTTTTCTTCACTCAAATCCTATCAATGGCAGAGCTGACACCATACAATTATTACTGTGCTTAATAAAAATAATGACTGGAAAGTTCTAAACACAGTGCCTTGGAAGACCTAACTGCTAATCTAAATCTCTTAATAGTGCTATGGCAGTCGATAAGGTTGGATCATGGTATAATGAAATATTTCATAAAGTTTCACATTGATTGAATATTACTGTCTTCATAAAGCATTCACATCAGCTTTTTTTATCTCCTAATCTTCTAATATATATTTATTTTGGTGGGGAGAAAGACATAAATGGGATGCAATTAACCCTAACATGAAACAGATATCACTAAAGAGTCTTATGTGTTCTTTCCACCGTGAGCATCTAACACATCACTGTGGACAAGAAGAAACATCCAGTGCAGATAGATGTCTTGACTGTCTTTGGAAATTGTTCCCATCCTTAACTATGACCAATTGGTTGCTGATAACCAAGATAGCTTCTCCTCAATTAGAAATCACTGTAATTCCAAAGACAGCCCTTGGCCTCATAACAATCACAAGGGTGATTCTGGTAAATGAGAAAAAGTGCTCATACTGAACACGGTCGTACGTGGCATATAGAGATAGAATTATTCTGAATTATCCCACTGCAGCAGCACACCCTTCCTTCCTCAGCCTCACTTCCTAGTGAGTGCAGTCTACAAGTCTTGAGGGGTCCATGACACTTCCATAAATTCCAAGGCAGAGAGATGTAGATAGAGTGAAGTATGATTTCTAGTCTGTTGCTGAAAATAAGATATTACAGCTTCAAGAAACGTTTAGTCATTACTTAAGCTAATCATTATGGAATTACAATGAAGGTCTTAATGTTATGACTGAAATATACATTAGAGCACACACAGACACACCACACACAAACACAAACACACACACATACACCGTATATATTATGACCCAAACAACAGCATCATTTATGTTTTTATGTGACTACAATTTTCTGATCTCTCTTATCCCCCAACTTCATTGATACATCTTAGCTTATTTAATATTAATTCATTTCAGAGCATTCAAGAACTCTGCTTGCCTCCAAAAGTTACTACCAAAAGCCTGCATATCATGTTCTCTTGAATACATTCTGAAATTATTGGAAGCTATAACTCCAATTATGGATCAGTTTCCCCTTTACACTTAATCCCTTTTGGCATTAAAAGGTGTTTATGCAAATCTAACTCTTAGCATCCCTGTAACAAAGAGGAAGTTAGGCCTTGCATATAGTCAGCTGTATGGTTCAAGAAATTATAGGGAGACTCAGGACTATACTCTGAAGTTCTATGCTTCTACTATGTAATTTCTTTGTATTGCATTTGAAAGTATTAATTCATTTGAGTGTAATGATATTTCTCCAAGTTTTCAAGCATAATTAACTCTTTGAGATATTTTTATTTGGCAATTTCTTACATTTGTTGACTCACTCCCCTATGTGTGAACTCATGAGGCAGTTGACAAGAAGGGAAATGAGTTGGTGAAAGTTGCATACATGGAAAGTCTTTTATGACTATAAACTAAAAACAACATGCAGGGTACAACTTTTAGGCCCTTCTCTACTCTAAAATGTTGCCTTATTATCCTAATAAAATAATAAGGGTGGGTTGGGGCAACTAGTCTAATCTATGGTACAAATCCCACTCTTGTTTTATGGACTTGTGGTTGGAATGGATTTAATGTTAATGCAAAGAATAGGAAGGATGTAATCAAATGTATATGGAAACACTGTTTTGTACATATCTATAAAAACATATTTGGCCCAGATGAGGAGGCAAGAGAAAAGGAGGTTGTAGGGAGTAAGAGGAACAAGAAATGGTTGTGCTTTGATGAATATTAAGTGCAGCTGTGACTAGTTAGTGTTCAGTTGATCTCATCGGTGCAGCGAATTCATTTTTGGAAGGCAATTTGGTTATTCTGATATATCAGCACTTCTTGTAGAGCATTTCTTTGTCTAGGATGTTGAATAGGGAGCGATAATTGGATAGGCTTTTAGTCCTAACAACAGGAGAAGTTCTAGCTGATATAAGGAGTCTAAAAACAAATCTCTCTGTAACCGTACACAAGAAAGATAACCAGTACTCATGGTGAGTTAGGAGAAAAAGTTACAAAATACTCAATTTGACTTATAACTTAATTAAATAATTCATATAATTCCTTTAAATTGCTAATACTGTTTCTTCAGTAAAATGTAATGTTTAGTACTTAAATTTTCTCACATGGTTTCAGCCTAAGTAGTGTTTATATCCCTTGAATAATGGGTGAGATACGGAGAAGCTGTCAATCTTATGTACCAGCCTCCTCCTACTCATGCCCCACCTGAGTCTCTGAACCGTTTTGTCTCCATATTCTGTTAATCTTGATGTTTGTGCCACCTCTCTCTTAGATGAAAGCATGGATTCTGGCTTTTCTGACAATATGAGAAGACACTTGTTGGGAGATCAGACAATGAATGATTATCTCAATTTCCAATGGCACTGTGGAACTTTCACGAGGATCACTGGTATTCATCTGGGTCCCACCTAGTGATATTTCCTGTGGTTCTTTTTTTGAAACAACCTTGTCCATGCTGAAACTAGATTACTCTTCAAACTTAAAAGCATAGTCTCAACCATTTCAATTTTTTTATGCTATATGGCAACCAAAAATAAGTAGAACAGTTAAATCTGAGGGTTTCATTTGAACTGAAATGATCACTCCCGGGCTTGGAAGACTAAGGCTTACGCTCTGGAGCATTTGAAATGCTGCTTTGTTATTCACAGGCACCTTTTATTTCTCCCTTAAAAATGGTTTTTCTACCTACTTGTCTCAATTTTCTATCTGTTGCTGTGATAAAACTTCATGTCCAAAAGCAACTTGGAGCAAGGGTGTGTGTATGTGTGTGTGGTGCTAGTAGAGTGTCAGAGGAATTGTGGGGGAAGGAGGGACTTTATTCCTTCTTTTAACTCTCAGGCTGGAGACCATTATTAAATGAAGCTAAGGCAGGAGCTCAAGCAGGAACCTGGAGTCAGGAAACAGAGTAAAGATCACAGGGGAGTAGTGTTTCCTGGTTTGCTCCTGGTGGCTTGGTCGGCATGTTATCTTATAGACCCAGAAACGTACAAAGGTGGCAAGGCCACCATGTGCTGGGACTGCCCACATCAGCCATTATCTAAGAAAATGCCTCTCCTAAGTACAAGTCCTGTACTCGTTATCCAATACAAAATGGTCAGCCCTGTAATCATATACACACAAACAACAAAAACAGACTAAGTTGTTTTTGTATGTTCATTTGCACACACACACATGTATGTATCTAACAATAATAATCAAAGAAGTAGATGCTCTCAATTTGAGAAGAGAACATGTGAGGGGTTGAAGGGAGAGGACCTGGGCAGAGCTAGCAGGAGGATAGGGAAAAGGGTAAGTGATAGAATTATGGTTTAATTAAAAATGTATAAAAATTTTGAAGTCATAAGTTATAAAATATAAAAATATATAAAATCACACATTGATATTGCATAGCTAAAAATAAACGGGTGGAAAAGAAATGTTCTATAGACTTTCTTGTAAGTAGACCAATGGAGGCATATTTTTTTTCCTCATTTTTTATTGGTTACTGACATTTCAAATCTTATCCCTCTTTCCAGTTTCCCCTACAAAACCCCCTATCCCATCCCCCTTGTCTCTATGATGGTGGTTCCCCACCCACTTACCCACTCCTGCCTCTGTGCCCTAGCATTCTCCTACCCTGGGTCATCGAGGGAGGAATATGCTTTATTAAGGTTTTGTTTTTCCCCCGAGATAACACTATCTTGTGTCAAGGTGACAAAAATCTTATCAGGACCATCCTCTCTTTCCATCATCTTCTTTTTTTTTTTTTTTTTTTTGGTTTTTCGAGACAGGGTTTCTCTGTATAGCCCTGGCTGTCCTGGAACTCACTTTGTAGACCAGGCAGGCCTCAAACTCAGAAATCCGCCTGCCTCTGCCTCCCGAGTGCTGGGATTAAAGGCGTGCGCCACCACGCCCGGCTCCATCATCTTCTTTGTCTCACCCTCTTTAATGACTCTGACCTCTTTGCAAACCTTAATGGACATAGGAAATTTTCTCTACTCTGGAAAGAAAATGCTGGTACTAATACTTTAGGCTTCTTTATTAAGATGCAAAAGGCTGAGGAAGACAGATGAGGGAAGTTTAGCAGACTGTCTTTTTCAAGACCATATCCTGGATTATAGGCATTTTTCTTGCTGCATTATCCTATTTGCATATCACAAATGGAATATGTCCTTCCTTTCTTCATTCCAACTGTAATAAATGGTTTCCTTCTGTCATAAATTCCAATCTTCCTTCAGCAGATGGTTGGTTACTTTAGGCCTATTATAGCCAAGCTTATGAGGTCATGTATTTAGAAAGGCAGAAAACAGAAAACAAGCTAACGATTCCAGGAGGCCAGTGACCCTCCCACATTCCCTTCTTCTAGTCTTGATGCTGAGACAGCAGCATGTGTGCTGAATGATGATGCATTGAGACTTCTGATTCTTGTCTGGCTTCCCTTCTTGTGCCTAAGGATTAAATGAAGGTATCGAGTATTACACAGTATTACACAGCCCCATACGTATGCAGTCAGGACATCAATGTGGAAAAAGTGCCTTGTCCAAACCCAGAGAATTTCTGTACTCACTGCATAGTCTTTTTCATTTTGCATATTGGATAGCAACTGATGAGAAAGCAGAGATGATTGGTCCATATTTGACTAGGAATGTTCAGAAGATTATTTCTAGTTTGTGGAAGTTGGAGAATGAGTCTCTTTTGAGTTAAGCTAATAAAAAACTAAATTAAGTTGAAAATATAGCATATTTCATTGTAGCCAAAGAAAATTTACCATGAGCTCAACAACTATTAACTGGTAAAACACTGTCTATGAGAGACTTGTATACGTCAGCAGCTTCATACCACAAAGCCACTTTTGCATTTCTCTGCAAAAGTTGTTGAACCATTTAGGCATGGATGTACTCCTTCCTTAAATAGTATTTTCCCTCCAGAGAAGGCTGAGAATGAACTGAAATAACTGTTTGGCAAACAGCCACATCACATGTGAATTTTAGGAAAGAATAGCCATTGTCTTTGTTTGCTTTCTATTGATGTGTTAAACACTACTACTAAGAACAACTTAGGGAAAAAATAGTTAATTTCGCTCACATATCCTGGGACAAAGGCTACTAAGAGAAACCAAGCTAGGAATTCAAGGCAGGAACTCAAGGCAGGAACATGGAAGCAGGCACTGAAACAGACAGATGGTGGGAGAATGCTGCATAGTGACCTTCACTCCAATGCTTTGCTTTTCTCTTCCCCCCTTCTTCTTCTTCTTCTTCTTCTTCTTCTTCTTCTTCTTCTTCTTCTTCTTCTTCTTCTTCTTCTTCTTCTTCTTCTTCTTCTTCTTCTTCTTCTTCTTCTTCTTCTTCTTCTTCTTCTTCTCCTTCTTTTCTGAGACAGGGTTTCTCTGTATAGCACTGGCTGTCCTAGAACTCACTTTGTAGACCAGGCTGGTCTCGAACTCAGAAATCTGCTTGCCTCTGCCTCCAAATCTTATACACCCAAGAATCACCATCCAACGATGGCTCTGTTAACAGTGAGCTGGGCCTTCTTCCTATCAATCATCAATCAAGAAATCGCCAAACAGGTTTTTCTACATGCCAATAAGATGTAGGTATTTTGTCTCTGAGTTGAGATTCCCTCTTTTCGGGTGACTCAAGTTTGTGCTAAGTTGGCCAATATATAAACAAACAAACAAACAAAAACAAAGAAAATAACAAAAATCAAAACACTAAATCAATAGCAAAAAACTAAGAACACAGTTACTTACCTTCATATCACATTCAGTTTATGAGATACACCAACCCCAAATGCTATACATCTCTCTTTCCTTGATTGTTGTTGTTGGTGACAGTACATGCATGCATGTGCCAGAGAACAACTTCTGGGGTTGCTCCTCTTCTTCTACCATGGGTCCCAAGGACTAAACTAAGCTCAACAAGGCTTTTGTAGCTAGAGTATTTATGTGATATCCAAAATTGCTGGCCCATTAAGCAATCATTTGAATTTGCAGACTGTGGGACAAAAATATACCAATAGGAGCTTAAGCCCTATATGTATGTAGATTCTTTCTAGATACCTGCTATGTGTTTTTAGAGAGAGATTTTTTATAGATGTAAAGGAACACATTAGAAAATTTCAGAGAATTGTCAGAACAATTGAACATGACTGAAAATCCAGAATGCTTGTTCATTACCAAAACAAAGCCAATAAATAAAATTTATTTTTTAAAAATTTGAAAATCCAAACCTTAAATAACAACAAGAGCTGCACTAAATGTGTGTATCTATACAAACGTTTTCCTCTTTTAGCAGGTTAGTTTAATGTTCCCATGTTCCTAAGTGTATTTTTCATATTCAAAAGCAAAAGTTTATTTCTTAATCTTTTTCTTTTACATAGAAAAATCCAACATAAATGGACTTTTTTTATTTCTAATGCAAATATTCCTAGAGGGCTCTCTGAAGTTAGACCTACGTGTCATAAAACTTGTTTGAGGAAAGTGAATTATCAGCATATTGACAAGTGGGTCAGTGAGGCTAGAATGTAAGATCTGACACAGAAAGACAGGTCACTTGATAACACTGAGATACTGATAAAGATGCATTGAGCACATTTTAAACCTGTTCTTGAGTTATGTTTCTTTGGGTTTTATCAGGAAAAGTATAAGTCCTGTGTGGTTGTGACAGTTTGGATAATACTAATTCATTTGGAGTAGTTTATGCCCCAAATTAGCATAAAATATGTTATTAATTTCATGGAAAATTTATTTATTCTTTCTTTTCCTTTGGCTAAGGAGGAGAAAGATAAAATGCCCAGAAATTATCCTTCTCAGGGAGGACTGCTCCTCTGCCCAGATGACACTGAAGAACTAGAACCAAAGTGAGAGGTAAACAGGTGTTGTCTTGAGTCAATGACTTCTTGTGGACTGAATAGCTGAAAACCTTAGAACCAGAAAAGGACACAATTAAAGGAGTCTCCTCCATGACCAAAAGATCACTTCTGGATTCAGTTATCAGAAGCATTCCAGAAAGCTTGGGAGATACTTAAATCAATCAAGAAAGATTTTGTATTATTATAGCATTACCACTACCACTGTACCCATAAATATAATGAAGTAGGACCAAGGACCTCCAGGGTCCTTACTTGCAGATTGTAGATTAAATCAAAGCATCAGAACCACTTCACTATACTCCTCCCCCTCCCTCTCCCCTTTTCCTCCTCCCCTCCCTCTGTTCAAATGGACCACATAAATATAGAGGCTAGAGGACAACACGGTGTCTTCAGCGATTGCTCCTGGGTCTCACTGATTCAGCAATACTGGCTGGTTAGACAAATCTCAGAAACCCTCCTGTTTGTGTCTACCCTGGACTGTGGTTGCAGGTACAAGCCATGAGGTCCTATTTCTACATAGGTGCTAGAGATCCAGATGCAAATTCTTCATGCTTCACTCACGGAACTATCCCATCAGCATCCACCTCCCCCCCGCCCCCAGCTCCCCAGTACCTCTCCCCTCCTAGACCCCAGGCATTTCTTCTAAAAGAACAATATTTTCTGGTGTGACAAAGAGACACTGGTGTTCCAAAAGTGTCTTAAAGGAGTAAGCTGATTTTAAGGACTAAACATGAAATCATGAACAATCACACACATAAAGGAATACAAATACAGTAACTAACTCATTATAGATGTAAGCTTCAGACCATGTATTCGAAAGCACACACAATTGGAAGGAGAATACATCCACCCACCAGACTTTATTCTGAAAGATGTACAGAGGTCTTCACATTCACTGTAAAGAGAAGTCATCCTAGCAGCCTTTCTCTCAATGTATGCCTAACTCTGACCACATATGCTCCTATGATTAAAATAGTTAACTTTCAGTCTTAAAGAAGTGTCATGAGCTGATATGGGCCTTAAAGGCTTTCCCTTCAAGTGAGTCTAAGTTTTAGGTTTCTCAGAAGGAGGAATCAATAAAAATTTATGCTGAATTCCCAGCTCATCATTTTTCTCTTCCCATTTAAATGTTACCCACTCTATGTATCTGCAGCCTCCTTTGTATGGAATTTGATAAGATTTCTTGAACCAAGAACCAGGGCTGTTAAAAATTCTTTGTACCCTTTTCATACAAACATCCAGCTTCTTGCATAAACATTTTTTTATCATCTTGGAATGATTCATAAAGCCTCTAATCCCGTGGTGTAATAGGACACTGCTCACTTACGCATTCCAGGGATGAGTAATTTTGCAAGCCAGGGAAAGAGACAAATATATTAAAAATGATTCTGTAATACAAATTTCAAGGAGAGAAAGAATAAAAATGGAAGTGAATGTAGAAGTCGAAGACTTTTCTCCTTATGAAGAAAGGTGTATTAGATCTGCCTGTCAGAGGACTTAATACATGAGTCTGTATGAGCAACCAGTCAGTCACTCTGCTGGAATCCTTCTTCATGTGCATGTACCTACAAATATTCAATTTTATCGCTGCTAACTACAATATGAAAATTGCATAATAATCAGCTTGCATTGGGCCAGAGAATCAGTGAGAAATCTCATTATCCTTTCATCCAGGGTCATGTCTTTTCAGAGGGAGAGTAACCGGTTAGCTTCTCCTAAAATTTGGACGCTTTGCCTTAGTAGCTGTTTGTTGAGTCCCTGCTATTTAAGAGGCAGACGGTGGCCAGGTGTAAGCTGGGTTAGCACATCACATGAGACAGATATTTTTTTAGAAACAGAACCACATAGTTAAATAATGTCCTTTGTCTTGGATGAGAAAAGTTAAAGATAGACAGAGGTTGGCACAGGCAGATTGCTTGTATAATTACATAAGGTTTCCTGGATGAGCAGACAGATTGAAACTTAAAAGACAGTCTAGATAAACAGAGATGGATAAAGATAATGAGATTTAGACATGATCTCACCATGAGAAGCAATATCATAGATGGCTAAGGACTGGCAAGCTTCACAGCAGTTTTCAGAAATCTTAGATGCTAGATTTCATAATATGATGCTAAAATTTATAGGGCAGAATCAAGTATTACCATTTTCATAAATCTCAAAACTTGCAAAGCTGAAGTCAAGAATGGATATTTACATAGGATTTGTTAATAAAGCCAATGGGGATGTTAGACAAGATACTTGGGCTGAGGCATTTTCTTCAAAACCTTTCCATTTCAAAACCTCTCAAAATATGACACCCGAAGCTCAGTGGGCTGTTTGTAGACTTTTTATTCATATTGCTTTGTTTGGGCATTTCTGGTTTTATTGATCTTTTGGAGGTATATTATGGTTTCAGATTATGGGTTTTCTCTCTCTCTCTCTCATTTTTCTTTTGCTTTAATATTTATTTATTTACACTCTAAACCCTTCTTCTGGTACACCTCTTACAGAGACCCTCCCTACATACCCCCCTTCTCCTCTGAGAAAGTTTCCCCTCAGGTTATCTCCCCACCCACTCTTTCAGAGTAGGCAGATCTTCTCCCACTGAGGCCAGACAAGGCCGCCCTATTTGGGAAGAGATATCACAGTTAGGCTAATGCTTTAGGGAGAACCTCCACTCCAGTTGTTGGGGGGCTCACATGGACACTGAGCTGATCACTGCCAGCTATGTATGTGCTGGGGGTCTTCGTTCCAGCTTGTGTGTGTTCTTTGGTTGGTTCTTTGGTAGCTCAGTCTCTGAGAGCTCTGAGCAGTTCAGACTAGTTGAATCTGTTGGTTTTCCTGTAGGTTCTCATCCCTTTCAGGACCTTCAATCCTGGCCCCAACTCTTTCATAAGAGACCCCGAGCTCCATCCAATGTTTGACTGTGTGTATTTGAATCTGTTTCATTCAGCTGTTGGATAGAGCCTCTCAAAGTACAGTTATGCTAGTCCCCTGCCTGCAAGCATAACAGGGTATCATTAATAATATCAGGGATTGGTGCTTGCCCATGGGCTGGATTTCAAGTTGGGGCAGTTATTGGTTGGCCATTCTGTTAGTCTCTGCTCCATCTTTGTCCCTGCATTTCTTTTAGACGGGACAAATTTTTGCTCAAAGGTTTTGTGGGTGGGTTGGTGTCATTTTCACTCCACTTGGGGTCTGTTCTTTATTCTTTTGTTTGTTTGCCTGATTGCTTTTGAAAGAAAGAAAGAAGGAAGGAAACAGCCAGACAGCCAGACAGAAAGAAAGAAAGAAAGAAGGGAAGAAAGAAAGAAAGAAAGAAAGAAAGGAAGGAAGAAAGAAGAAAGGAAGGAAGGAAGGAAGGAAGGAAGGAAGGAAGGAAGGAAGGAAGGAAGGAAGGAAGGAAGGAAGGAAGGAAGGAAAAGAGTTGTGGAATTGGATGGGTATGAAGGAGGTAGGAAGAATATGGGAGGAGTTATAGGAAGGGAAACCATATGAAAATTTTCTTGATAATACGTGTGTGTGTGAGTGTGTGTGTGTGTGTTACAACAACAAAATGAAAGAAAGCTGTGAATTTAAGTAGAATCAAGGGTGGTACATTGTGGGGATTGAAAAACAAAATAATAATTCTTAGAAGAATCTCAGATTCTTCTAAGACCCCAGGGTAAAGTGTTTAAAAGTTGGTCAGTAAATGAACTTTTATCATTTGATTTTATGGGTTTGGTGATAATGAGAATATACCTAACTAATCACAGCTCCTTCTTTCATTACACTGAACATTTAAAAATAACGTTACTAAACTATGCAAACTTGTAATTAATTATCTGGTTCCATATGCTTTTCTGATGCCCATGTAGTTTTCATTCTTTTCCTTAACACTTTTCAAGTCATTATGGTTGAAATACTTAATATCTTTGTTGTTGCTTTTGATTGTCATATAAGTCTATGATGCGACTACACAACATGCTGTCACATGACTTAGTAAAAAGAGATATTTGAGTTAGTTAATTCATCTACATTCTTCAACCTCTCCTGAAGTCTGTTCACCACCAACTCTTGCCCTGCATTTGAACCAACACTTTCAATTCTATGGGAACATGTCATGAATTTCAAACACAAGTAGTGTTTGTATCCCTGCCAATTCTCTTTTGACTAATTCTAATTGTTTATTCAATGTAGATTCAAAGATTATTGCTACAAGTAAGATAAAAATAGTCTCACTCTTTTTTTTGTTTGCTTGTTTGTTTGTTTGTTTTTTCGAGACAGGGTTTCTCTGTGAAGCCCTGGCTGTCCTGGAACTCACTCTGTAGACCAGAAATCCACCTGCCTCTGCCTCCCAAGTGCTGGGATTAAATAGTCTCAAGCCTGGCTAGTCTCACTCTTGTACCTCATTTTTTGACCTTTGTTTCATATTTTTAAACTTTTATTGAAAGTAGTTTTTTTCTCATACAATATATCTTCATTGTTGTTTCCCCTTCCTCTAGTCATCCTAGTTCTTCCCCACAACCCCTTCCTCTGGATGCACTCAATTTCTTTCTCTTATTAGAAAAATCAAGCTTCTAAGAGATAAGAATCAAATATGACAAAACACAACATAAGAGTAAACAAAAACTATCATATCAAAGTTGGACAGGCAACCCAACAGGAGGAAGTTGCAAGAGTCCCCAAAGCAGGCACAAGAGTTTGAGACCCATTCATTCTATTTTCACAGTCCAAGTGCCATAAAAATACTAAGTTGTAATATATGAATAGTGCACCTGGTACAAGCCCATGTAGGCTCCGTCCTTTGATGCTTCAGTTTGTGACTTGCTTAGTTGATTCAGAGGGTTTTGTTCTCCTGGTATTCTCTATCCACTCGGACTCTTAAAATATTTCCACCTTCTCTAATGCAGAATTCTCTGAGCTCTGAGTGGATGGATTTGATGGAGACCACCAATTTAGACTCTTTCTGAATAACATCTGGCTGTGGTTCTGTGTATCTGTTCCTTTATGCTTCAGGAGAAAGCCTCTCTGATGATGACCAAATAAGGTGCTGATCTATGAGTATAGCAGGATATCTTCAGGGAAGCTTTTATTGTTGTGTTTTGACCAGTTGTATTTGGTTTTACCCTAGGTCTCTGGGCTATATAGTCTATGGTTATTGGTTGACTAAGCAGTGTTAGATATGGGTTCCTTCTTGTGGAGTGGGCCTTAAGTTATATCAAACATTGGTTAGCTATTGCAATAAGTACTGTGCTTCCATTATCCAATCATAGTTTTCAGGTAGGACAAATCAGATGTTTTGTGACTGGGTTGATGTCAGTGTTTTACTTTCAGCAGCCAGCAGACTTCCTTCCCACACCAAAGAGAATAGAACATAGGGGTGAAGAATCCAGTGTAGTCACCAGCTCAGTTCTCCATTTTCAATGAGTTTTGTGGGTGTTATCCTTGACAAAGGGCCCTGCTGTCAGTTTGTGGGGAGCAGCCCTTTGTTTTAGCAACAGGCTGTGTTGTTTTGGAATTTCCATGGGACCCACTTGGCCAACAATGCAGTTAAATGAAATCCAGTCCCATCACTGGGACACTGGGCTAATGACAAGAGATGAAGAGTTAATGCCAGCACTCCTTAAATTATTTCATAAAGCAGAAACAGAAGAAACACTGCACAGTTCATTTTATGAGACCACAGTTGCCCTGATACTCAAACCACACTAAGGCTCAACAATCAGGAAGAATTACAAATTTCCCTTATAAACATACATGCAGAAAAATTCTCAATAAAATAATTCTGCAAACAGAATCCAAGAACACAGCAAAAAGAGTACATATCTACCATGATTAAGTAGGCTTTATTCCAGAGGTGCAGAGATGGTTCAACATATGAAAAATCAGTAAATGTAGCCCACCATATAAACAAACTGAAATAAAACAAAAATCACACTATTATCTCAGTAGATGAAGAAAAGCCCTTTGACAAACCCCAACGCCACTTCATGATAAAAGTCCTAGAGAGATCATGGATACAAGGTACATACCTAAACACAATAAAAAATTTAAAGCTACCTTATAATCAATATCAAACTAATGGAGAGAAACTTAAATCAATTCCTTCTTCTTTTTTTTTTTATTTTACTCTTAACCTCAAGTTCTTCACCACCTTTGTTGATCTCCTTCAGAAAAAGATTCAATTTGTGAAAAGTTCTATAAAAGTTCAAATTCAGTATCACACAAAAGACATACTTCAATTTTAAAGTTTATATATATATATACACATATATATAGTTTTGAATTTATATTATAATTACATCACCCTCCCCCATTTCATTTCCCCCTTCATCACTTACCTTGCACTTCCCTTGTTTTCTCTAAAATGCATGGATTATTTTTCTCTAATTATTGTTACAAACACACACCCAACCCAACATTCACAGACGATACAATGTTACCTGTGTGTATATCATCTCAGGATAATCAATAAGAAGCAAAATTCATAACTAATAAAAATGAAGAGAACATCCCAGTCTCAAGTAACACATGTACAAAACACTTCCTATACCAGGGGCTCAGGGATCATTGTGGAAGAGAAGGTGGGAAGGATGTAAGAGTCAGTGAAACAGGAAGTTTGCTGTGATACTGTGTCTCTTAGTTATGTCATTTGGATTTTGTATGACCATTCCTTCCCTCCTCCTGGAAAGATATTCCAATTAATGCTTAATAATATAATCAAATGTTAGCAATTGCTATTCTAAGGGGAATCATATTAAATAGATCTGTTAATGACCAATAATGATGCCCTATTAGGTTGTGAAATTATGAGATCCAAATGTGTGGTTTGTTTACCACAGTAAGGAAGGACTGCCAATTCATTTCTTATTAAATGATATTTAAGTGTAACCATCCTTTTGCTTCATTTGCTGAGATAAGTATTACTTCAATCAACATATTATCCATTGATCTCAATTTTCCTTTTTATATTTGTTTGGTTTATAACTAAACACCTAAGACTCAACAAAGAAAAAGAATTACAGAGCAATTTTCCTTATAAACTTACATTAAGAAATACTCAATAAAGTAATACTTGTAACAATTAATAAAAACAAGGTATGAATTTGAAATAGAGAAAGGGATATATACAAAGGTTTGGAAGGAGAAAAATGGAATTTGAAATTATGCAATATTATAATCCTGAAATGAAAAAATAAAGATACATATCTAAATAAAATTTTAAAATTATATAAATAACTAAAACCATCTATTTTAGTAGAATTTTATGCTCACCTAATTACTGCAGAGGTAATAGTTTCAGTTCTCTGCACTGACTTTCAAAATTCAGACACTAAGGCTGTTGGGTTCAAAGATTATTTGTATATTTTAAGCACAGATACTTTATCAGATATGTGGACTGCAATCCTTTCCTTCAGGAAAAAGTAACTCATCTTTACTTTTTAAAGCTATACTCTTAATATGTTTTCTTTGATCTGGGACTCATATGGAATACATACTGCATATATGTTGTGATTCCTCAGGCGCCTGTGATTTTCAGGAACACAGACTTTCTGTGTTCTAGATGACATTGACAGTACTACACACTGCTGGCCATCGTGCATGTGGTAGTGATTTTTAGGAGGAATGTTACTGAGTTAAAAGTCATTTTCATACACATTTAAAGCACATGTACTATTAGTACCAGTATGACTTGTTCTTGATATTAGGCTTTTTCCGTGGGCTTTAAGGCTGACCTGTTTTCCTAACATGAAATCACTCCTTCTTCATGATTCTTCCCTTTAGAATAGACTCACAAGTACAGTCTACATTAAAACAGAGTGTACATTCTACTTTTTAAAGATGGATTATCTACAAAGACCATTTGAAGTTCTTCCCTTTAAAAATTTCTAAGACCTTCCCCACTTATTTATACAAGCATTTATTTATATGACTATAGAATCATATATTTATATATACTCCATTTGTAGACTCAGCAAACTCTCCCAGGAAGCTTGGCACATTTTATACCATTCTAAAAGTATTAGACACTAAGAACTGTATGCTGGTTATCTTTCCTACTTGATTTTATGAGCCATCATAATAATTAGATACATGTGTGAACACTAACAATGCAAATATACATATATTTAGCTTGCTATAGATACTCAAATGTATGCACATTGTATAATACATGCATGTTGACATATGTGTATCTGTATATATATATATACAATTATATATGCAGATACACAGAAAAATCAAGCAAATATGAGTTCAATTTGATGACTCCAACTCAAATCTACTATTATATGGTTTGTTCTAGCCTCCTCCCTTACTTATTTGAATGTTTCACCTACCAGACGGATGCTTGATTTCATTTTCTGAAAGTATGTCTTCAGTAATTACATGGAGTGTTCAGTGGCCTGTCAAGGTGAATCTCTGTGAAAATGACCTTGTCTAATAGAGCACAGTGACTTCACACAGTTGATTTCTCCCCTAATCTTACAGACTTTACCCATCTTGAAAATTACATAGGTTAGTACATTTTTGCTTATTAGTTTCAGTGGGGTTGTTTCACAATTGAATGTCAAATTATCCCGTTTTGTCAGCTTTCATATTTCATATTGGAACCCTTCAAACTGTGTTTTTGAAATTTGGACGTAATTCAGTTTATTCTTTTTGCTATAAAATCTTCTATACTTTGACAAATGATTATATCCTGTATGTACAACTGTTGTATAATTTAAAAATAGTTTCAGCATCCCTAAAAAAAAAAATCCCTCATATATTACCTAATTCTGCCATTCTTCCCCCAACACTGACTGATCTCTTGATAAGCACTATTTTTTTTTCTTATGCCCATTTTCAGACTGTCTTGTGATTGAAGTAATAGTACTTAGCCTCTTTAGATTTTTCTAGTCGTAATGTGTGTTTTAAATGTCATGAATATCTTTTTTTGGGGGGGGGTTGATAGCTCAGTTTTTGATACTGTTGGCTATTATTTAATGTATGATGTGCCAAGTTTGCTTAAGTAGTCACCTCCTGCTTACTGTACTGAGTTTTTGATGAATGAATGAAGTCTGCACTAAACATCCATGTGCCAGTGCATGTGAGGTTATGCATTGTGATTTGAATGTGAAATGTTCACAACAAGCTCATGTATTTGGATCACTGGTTACAGATGCTGGTATTCTTTGCAGAGGCTATGAAACTGTTAAAAAGCAGGGCTGGTATGATAGAGGTAGGACCCTTAGTTTTGGTCTTGGCATGTTATTGTCTGTCCTGATTCAGCTTCTTTTTCAACTAGTAATGTGAGAAAAAAAAAAAAAGCAGCTGTTTCATGCTGTACCACAGTGGCAATGCCTTATCCTCTATGACAGACTGAAATACCTCTGAAATCATGAGCTAAAATAAATCATCTCTTAATTTTTTTTAGGGTTTTTATCACAGAAATGATAAAAATAACTAATAGAAAACATAGTACCTGTAAGTAGGGCCATCACTGTGCAATGATAAATCTGAGAACACATTTCCTAGGCCTTTAGAATTAATTGGTAAGAGAAATTTGGACATGTTTTGAGCTATAGCATAGAGTTATTCTAAGATTCTATAAGTAGAGCTTAATAGGGCACTTAAGTTTGGGGGATAGAGGCAGAATGATGATGGAAATGCAGACAAAGGGCAATCCTATGCCCATATGGCCTCAAATAGAAACAAGGGTACTGCCTTGGTGCTTTGTTTGGAATATTAACTCTGTGACATTATATATTGAAAATTTCACTTCTATTAGATTCAGTGTATCTGGTTTTATGTTGACGTACTTGATCCACTTGGACTTGAGCTTTGTGCAAGGTGACAAATATGGATCTATTTTCATTTTTCTACATACTGACAGCTAGTTAGACTAGCACCATTTGTTGAAGATGCTTCCTTTTTTCCATTGTATATTTTTAGCATCTTTGTCAAAAATCAAGTGACTGCAAGTGTGTGGTTTTATTTCTGGGTCTGCAGTTCTATTCCATTGATCAACATATCTGTCTCTGTACTACTACCATGCAGTTTTTATTACTATTGTAATAGTAATAAAAGATCAAGTGACTGTAAGTGTGTGGTTTTATTTCTGGGTCTTCAGTTCTATTTCATTGATCAATATATCTGTCTCTGTACTACTACCATGCAGTTTTTATTACAATTGCCCCACAGTAAAGCCTGATGTTAGTGATGGTGATTCCCCCAGGCATTCTTTTATTATTAAAATTTTTTTTCACTATTTTTTTGTCTTTCCAGTTGAATTTAAGAATTACTCTTTGTATATCTTTGAAGAATTGTGTTGGGATTTTGTTGGGGATTGCATTGAATCTGTAGATTGACTTTGGTAAGATGGCTATTTTTACTGAGTTAATTCTGCCACTTCATGAACATGGGAGATCTTTCCATTTTCTGAGATCTTCTTCAGTTTCTTTCTTGAGAGGCTTGAAGTTATTGTTGTACAGATCTTTCACTTGTTTGGTTAGAGTTACCCCAAGGCACAGGGGATAATTTTTTAAACAGAACTCCAAGGGTGCACACTCTATGATCAAGAATTGATAAATGCGACCTCATGAAACGGAAAAGCTTCTGTAAGGCAAAAGACATAGCCAATAAGACAAACCAGCAACCTACAGATTGCAAAAAAAAAAAAAAAAAAAAAAACCTTCACTAATCACACATCCAATAGAGGACTAGTATCCAAAATATATAAAGAACTCAAGAAGCTAACCACAATAAATAAATAAATAAATAAATAAATAAATAAATAAATAAATAAATAAATAAATAAATGTGGTATAGAACTAAACCAAGAGTTCACAGCAAAGGAATCTTGAATGTCTGAGAAGCACCTAAAGAAATGTTCAAAGTCCTTAGTGATCAGAGAAATGCAAATCAAAACAACCCCGAGATTCCACATTACACCAATCATAATGGCTAAGATCAAACTTCAGGTGACAGCACATGTTGGTGAGGATGTGGAGAAAGAGGAGCACTACTCCATTGCTGATGTGATCACAAACTGGTACAACCACTCCAATCTGGAGGATCCTTAGAAAACTGGAAATAGATCTACCTAAAGACCCAGCAATACCACTCTTGGAAATATACCCAGAAGATGCCCCACCATGTCATAAATGCTCCACTATGTTCATATCAGACTTGTTTGTGATAGCCAGAAGCTGGAAACAACCCATTGTCCCACGACAGAAGAATGGGTACAGAAAATGTGGTTCATTTATACAATGGAATAATATTACTCAGCTATTAAGAATGAGGACATCCTGAGTTTTTCAGGCAAATGGACAGAACAAAAAAAAAAAATATCATCTTGAGTAAGGTAATTCAGACCCAAAAGGCATGCATGGTATATTTTCACTAATAAGATGAGGACTGTAATCTACCCAAGATACAGTCCACAGAACTCACAAAGGTGAACAAGCTGAAGGGCCCAAGTGAGGATGGCTCAGACCCACTTGGGAGGTAGAAGAAAGCAACCACAAGAGGGGAGGGCAGGAGAGACATGGGAGGGAAAGAAGATGGGGGGCAGAACATGATCTGGTACTGGGTGAGGGAAAAGAACTGAAGCCTTAATGGCCAGCAGAAAGAATGGAAACAGGAAACCTTGGGAGGTAGGAGGTTGGGGGGGACCCTCCAGAATGTACCAGAGACCTGGGAATTAAGAGACTCTCAGGACTCAAAGGGAGGGACCTTAGATGAAATGCCCTATACTGGGGAGAGGGAGCTTGTAGAGCCTGCCTTCAGCAGTAAGTCGGGGCATCAAGTGGGGAATGAGGTTGCTATCCCACAGTCAAAACTTTGACCCATAATTGTTCCTGTCTGGAAGAACTGCAGGGATGGAAATGAAGAAGAGCCTGAGGAAATCAAGGTCCAGCAAGAGGCACAAAGTGGGATCCAGGTCAAAGGGAGACCTGCCCCAAGACCTTACACTGAGGCTATGGAGTTCTCACCAAAAGGGACCTTTGAAAGACCCAAAAAGAGTCAGATGCAGATATTTGCACCCAACCAATGGACATAAGCTACTGACTCGTGTGGCTAAATTAGGGGAAAGCTGGAAGAAGCAGATGAGGAGGGCAACCCTGTAGGAGGATCAGCATTCTTAATTAACCTGGACCCCTGCAGATCTCTTCTGCACTGGACCACCAAATAGGCCAGCTTACAGTAGCTGATATGAGGCCCCCCAACACATATAAAGCAGAGGACTTCCAGGTCTGGGTTTAGTCAGAGAAGATGCACTTAATCCTCAAGAGACTGGAGGCCCTAGGGAGTTTATAGGCTAGGTGGAGTTGGGGCTGAGGGTGGGGACATCCTCGTGGAGACAGGGGCACATGGAGGAGGCATGGGATGTGGTACAGTTGGAGGATGAACCTGGAGGGGAATAAAATCTGGAGTTTAAAATAGATAGATAGATAGATAGATAGATAGATAGATAGATAGATAGATAGATAGATAGAATATATATTATATATATATTTTTTTTATTATGTATTTTCCTCAATTACATTTCCAGTGCTATCCCAAAAGTCCCCCATAAAGAAAATCTCTCTTTCCTCACCTCCACCTCCAGAGGTGGTGATAGTAGCTGATAGTTAAAAACAGAGAGTAGCTCACAGTTAAGAGCTTAACTTGATTCTCATAAAACCCTGGACTTTTGACCAATGTTGATATGCCTAAGATTATAATAATTTTGAGTTAGACTAAATCAAATTTGCACTAAGAGATGTCTTTGTACCTTTGGGGTCTGGACATGAAATGATACTCTCTGAATGTGAGATTTTCAAATAGACTTGTGCGGTTTGGGAGTATTTTGGAAACTTTAGCATGTAGGTTTTATCCAGTGGAAATAGATTGATAGGTTGGGTCTTAGAAGGAGAAAGTCTGAGCTTGATCAGCTCTCTGGTTACTGTTATGATGTGTGAGGAGTTACCTCTCATTTATACCAGGGAAACGACCATGCTATCTTATACATCGTTATGATGCACTGGAATTCTCCTAAAATCAGAACCAGTAAGTTATTCTGCGATTTCTGTCAAATATTTCATCACACTGAAAAGAAAATAATTAATATGTTATTATCTCATCTGGATAAATACCTTAACGTGGAAATTCTGTCTTTTGGTAAACTTGTAATCCACAGCAGGCAAAACATGTATGCATGCCCACACATCAACAATGACCAAGGGCTCCTCCTATTGCTTTCAAGCTCCTGGTATTTTCAGTGATAGTAGATTTTATCATTTTAATAAGTGTACAGTGATACTTCATTCTTATTTAAATTTTAAATTTCCATGCAATAAATAATGCTGTACATATTTTTATATACTTACTTTTTGTGAGTGTTATTTCCAGGGTTGTGTTTGTTCTGAATTTTTCATACTACAGTTATTATGTAATTTGTATTTCATCTTTTCAGTTACTTTAAAATTGAACTCTTTATAACATATTTTAAAATAATAATAAAATCACACCATTCTTCCTGTTTCCATTTCTACCTCTAGCCCCTCTCACGTCTCCTCTCCAACCTTCCTAAGCCTCTCTCCATTCTCATATTGATGACCTCTTTTTTCTTGATTTAGAATTTTTGTATCTCTAACCAGATATATGTTTTCCAAATATTCTCTCTTAGGTTATAGGTTGTTTGAACTTTCAAAAATATTACATGTAGAAACTTTTAAGAGATTTTATGCCAGTTTCATTATAATAAGTATTCTTTGTAAGATAAATTTCTATTTTAGTTTTTATTTTTTGTGATCCTAGCAGCAAAGTCCAGGGCTTTGGCAGTCCTTCAAGCCTTTATCTCTAAGCTACATCCCCAATCCCCCTTGAGCATTTTTTTAAGTATGCAATTCATTGCTCTTACTTACATTCTCCATATCAGGTAACGGTCAGCACACCCAGGTTTCAAAAAGTTTTGGTTACTCAAAATAGAAAATTTATGTTGATTGAATGGTGTCTTCATTATGCTCTCTGATACCTCATGTGGGTTATAATTTATGTGATGTTTATGTAAATTAGCTTAGTATATACATTTCACATAAATCAAATCATACATTATTTATCTTTTCTCCCTATTTTAGTTAGTATATGTTTTCAATATTCTTCCCTTTCAATACCTGTATTAAACTTAACTCCTTTTATGAAAAGGATATTTTAAAATACTATCCACTATACATGTAATAAATACACATATACATAAATTATGTACAACATACACACATATACATACACATATATTATATAGTCCTATGTACTGGTAAAACTCTATTTGTTCACTCACCTGTTGAGAGACACGGGTTGTTGTCCCATGTTAGCTGTGTAAGTGAAGTTTCTCTGAGAGCTGCATGTGTCTTAACTCAGTTCTTGTATTCAATTCCTTTAACTACTTTCTTACAATTGTGAGTTCATACAGCAATCCTGTGTTGTTTTATCAGGAGTTGCCAAACTGTTTCCACAGTGGACCTTCATGTCTTATATTTTCCCCTGGCCCTCAGCAATGAATGAAGTTTGCAATTACAGGAAATTCTTGCCACAGAATAGTAACTGTTATGCTTCTTTCCTAGTGGGTGTATTAGCACATTGTGGTTTCGATTGAACTTCCCTGAAAACTTTGCATATCTACTTAAATACCTGTTTAACATATGTATATTCTCTTTTGATCATATAATATTTGAATAATTTGTGGGGATTTGTTGTTGTTGAGTTATAGACGTTCTTCATAACTTCTGGACAGTAATCTCAAATACTATATAATTGGCAAATAGTTTCTAGTTGTCTGTTGCCTTTTAGTTATGATATGTAATAAACAAACGTTGAAATTTGTGCTTAATTAGATTCTTCTTTTGACACCTATGCTCTCTGTATCATTTAAAGAATTTACTACAAATCATTGCTACATTTAATAGCCCATTGAAGAATTTATAGAGGCAGATGTGCCTTAATGCTTTTCATAAAAAAAAAATGCAGTTTTAGATCTTCAATTCAATGTTCTAGCTAAATTGCTTCCTGAAAAGACATTAGGAAGTGATTCTCTATTACAGCTTGAGTGTTCATTTTCTCTTCAGTGTTTCTAATACAACCTCAAAAATATTTTACCTATCTAATAATGAGTCAGGATAATAAGACGTGATTCACATTTTTATCTATACTTTCATAAAAAAGCTAAATACCTTTCATATATTTTCTTCTAATACTTTTGTTTATTTCCTTTCTTCTTTTTTGCCCCCGCCATCCAGAGCTAATGACTGAACCCCAAGGCCTCATGCATCTTTTACTGAACTAAGTGCCCAACTGTTACATGAAATTATCTTAATTACTCACCTCATGATATTTTGTTTGCCAGTGTTTTTAACATTGTGATAGTATTATGGATGGGCTTTATACTGCACTTGTGAAGATGTTAGTGGCTGGCTTTCAGTGGAACCTTGTATGGTAGTAGTGTTAGTGTCCATCTGCTAATAGATAATATATTTGATGCCAGGTATTTTGTCTGCAACATTTTTGAGGTCATTTAACTATCTTAAAAATTGAGAGTAAACAAATGCACAGAGTTAGGATAGCTTTAATAAATTTTTCATGAGCATACAGTTAGGATAGTTAATAATTTCCGTACTCAGCAAAGTAGGTTCATAATTCTTTGGTGAATGAATGTGTGAGAGGATCAGCCTGCCCCTAGGGAAATTCTGCCACTCCCCCAAAAGTGCCAAGTATTCTACATGCTGACACCAGTATTGTCTATGTATTGCCTCAGTTGTTTTGTAATAAAGAACATTAATTATGTAAGCTTTTTATGTTCAAAGGATTAGTCTGGGTTTTGATACAAAGATATTATTTAATTTTACTTAGAAATTCAAGAAGAATGACTTTTGGTGAGATAAGTTTAAAATGATTAGACTACTTTTAAGAAAATTAGAAAATGTAGTCAGCTGTCATTCAAATATGAATGTTCTTCAAATTGCATTGAATAGAACTGGGGAATCTGCTGGCAGAATTTGAAATCTATTTTAGCTTGTTAGAGATTGCCAATAGAATCCCCTACAGGGAAAGCAGAGCATGGTTTGCCGGTTTGGAACAGGATGGTAGTGCATTTTATTTTCTCCAGGAAAGATTTACTTGTATGTTTTTCTCTAAACTTGAGAGTGCTGATTTATCATTTGAACACTCCTGGATTTATACCAGTCTATCTGCTTGGTTCACATACTCTGAGCTATTTTATAGCTGAAATGTCCAACTGAAATATCATGTGATACACACACAACAAACTGAAAAGTGTTACTCTATTTCTCAGGTTTGGGTGCAGTGCCAGAGTCCTTTTGATGAATTAATTTTTTTTCAATTAATTTCCCATTTCCATATCCATTTGCTTATCTTAAAATGGAGCTGAGAATCCGTGCTGTTCACTGTTACATGGAATGAGAGAAGTAGCAGTTGTGCCAAACACAGCACTAAGCAAAGTAGAGGCCTCTCAGGTCTAGACAATCTATTCCCTTGCCAGATTTTTATCAGGTATTTTGGAATGCTGAGCAATATCACAAAGTTGTTCCCTACTGTGAGTTCTTAAACTTTACTGAAAACAGGTTTAGGACAAAGCACACAGGGAATTTGGCTGCAGCTCCATGGGTGGAGAAGGGCTGGCTAGCCGGAAAGAGACAGAGTTGGAGAAATGGTTGAAACAGGAACTTTTACAAATTGGCAGGACCTTTTGACAACTTGAAGAATTTTGAATAATTGCTATTATAAAATCTCTGCTGTGTGTGAAAAACATAAAACCTGGCAGTCAAAGACAGAACTATGCCCAGTCTCTAGTTATTGCTATCAGTTCTAATAATTTTGATTATCTTACTTTATTATTATTCCTTAGAAGCCTGTTTACTTAAAAAAAAAAAAAACTTTTCTGTCAGGTCCCCTGAAAGTGGAATTAAAGATGGTTGTTGGCCACCATGTGGTTGCTGGGACCTGAACCTGTGTCTGAAAGAGGAACTAGTGCTTTTAAACCACTGAGGCATCTCTCCAGCTGCCTGTTGAGTAGTTTTTAACTAACATCATCATCTATTGGATTTGTGTTTTGTTTTTTATTCTATAAGCTGTTAACAAAAATATTTTGCATACTGTGTACTCTATATGGTTATTGAAGAAGACATATGTGTTAATGTTTGAGGTAAGTCTGAAAGTGTATATTTCTATAGTTATTAACCATTGCTATCTCTTGATCTGAATAGTCTAATAATATGACATATACCAGAGAAAATATAAGCACTAATACAGAATGTTATGTTTAAAAGTGATACATAATTTTAATGAAAAATATTCTCAAGAAGTTGTATGGATATTTTCAATATCTAGAAGCAGCTTGTGTAGGTTATATATAAAGTTTTATAATTTTTATCATAACAAAATACTCATTAAGGAGAACCTTCTTAGAAAATAAGAAACAACGGTCAGCTGGAATTTTATTTTTTATAGGGAAATGCTTGTAATTCTTTTTTATTATTATTACCTTTAATCTCTCTCTCTCTCTCTCTCTCTCTTTTTAACCGTCCAGTTGTTAGTCATTATTCCCCTTCTATTACTGCTACGTCATACTTACAACTAGCTTAATACTCAAATGCAATTTCAAGTCCTTTCAGAAACATAAATAAAAGAAAATGGAGTGCTTTTCTTTTTTCCTTCAGGTCATTCAATCAAAGTCCTAATAAGGGCACAAACTTCAGAAGCTTGGGCTGTCCTGTGATTCCTCAGAAATGAAGCAAGCAGCTTCCCAGGGCTCTATGGACTGATTTGGTCACTGGCACTACGTTGCTCTAGCAGCTTCATGGCGCACAACACGGAAAAGAAGCTCCGGGCAATGCAACAGGGTGAGCAGCTCGGGCTGGACAGGCTTCTAACTGTTTAGAGGAGCTCTCGTTCTTTGAAATACTTCAGTGATGACAGAATGTATAGCAATTCTTTAGGACTCTAAAATGAAGAAGAATGTCAACGACTAAACAGATCATTGGAAGGAATGAAATACTTGCTCCACAAGTATATGCTAAGAAGCCAGAACGCAGATTTCACACAGTTGAGAGACATGTATGGACTTTGCAAGAAAGCTCTCCCGTAAAAGCAGTGGCTTCAGGTCGGTTTGCAAAAGGATGATCTGCTCTTTCTTTTTCAGTTTGACCGGGATTCAAATTTTGCTCTGTGTCATAAATGTATAAGTATTTTAATACTCCCTCTTAAAAGTCTTCCCTATTAGGCTTTAAGGTACATACTATATTATATGAACCCTGCATTTTGGGTAGAAAAAAACCAAAAGACTAAAAGCCTAACATCTGCTATGTTGTCCTAATATTTTTGGCTCATTTATATTTTGAACATCAGTGTATATCAGTATAAAATTTTAATATATCCTGCTGTAGAATCATACTTTGCTGCAGTGTGTTTGTACTTAGTGCTAAGGAGAGGTTTACTATGACCAAATTTAAATCTAGGGCAAAGGGAGAACTTTATAGAGGAGAAGTTTGTGTTTAGGGAAATTCTTTCTCTAAAGTGTTCCAGTTATTCGGAGTATAAGTCTCGATTTCTTTTTAAAATACACCTCAACTTTTATTTTTGAAACTCAATTGTTTGTAAACTACCACTTTACATTACTTTAGAAAAGAGAAGACAATACTCATGAAAATAACAGGCTAAAAATTTGTAATTGAACTCTGCCTTAAAATTCAACATGCTGACTTCACACCAGAAAACTGAAGAATGTGTGTTACAGGAATCACACGAATTTAAAGTCATTGTCATTTTTGTCTTTCTTAGGAGTTTTCTGTACTCTACTCTCTAGAATTCAGGTAAGGCATACATACACTTGTTTGTGTGTATAGCACATTCACTTAGGAGAATGGAGATTCTTTCAAGACAGACATCATCAGACATTCTTGGTTTTAAACAAAACAGTCAGAGCAGAAACAATAATAACATCATCAACAAAAGAGTCTCCTAAGAAGCTAGATACCAAATCAAGCAATATTTAGAATATTATGTAAGACTTGACTATAATTACTTCCTTTTTTCTTTTTTACAATGAATGGAAATTTGGTTTTAAGAATACAAAACTATTCTAATACAAACAAATGCTTTAGAACAAAACTTTCTTAGCAATGGTGCCTCCAATCTCCCACTAAATTTACCTTCTTCAACCCCAACTGACAATTTTAAGTGATGCCTCTGACGGATACAATGAGATCCAGTGTGGTCACACACAACACTACTTTAGATGCATTTTAAGACATCCACCTTAGTTCTCTTCCGATTTCAGAACAACAGTTGAGCATTACTGTCATGATTTATTCACTTCCTTTGGATTTACCAATGAAGACAATCAAGAAGTTTTATAGGTAACCTTTTCTACAGTTGATATGTTTTACTCTCATGATATTACATGATACAGAAATGACTTCTTGTCATTCTAATTCATTTTCCAACTGAATAGACATCACTGTGAAGGAAGTAGCCAATGCAAACCAACTATCCACATCAACATGATGATGCTGAGATATCTCAGCTTCATTTACCTGGTAATTCATGTGCCCTCACAGCTTTAGGAAATATGCAGATACTCTGCATGCTTATTCAGATGGTTGCTGTAGGACCTCCTATATTGCTTGATAATGACAAAGCAAGTTATAAAAACAGACTGGTTTATTTCATAGTCTCACAGATTCTTTTCTATTGGTCCAAAGATGCAATAAAACTTTATGAGGTGATGTGTGGCATGGCAAATTCATGCAAAAAACATATGAGTTGAATAAAGAAGATATAACTAAGTTAGATGAATAGATTTTGTGTGTGAGGAAGCCTCTATCATAGGGGATCTGCAGAGCTAGTGGCAGGAGTTTTCCCATGTACCATCTATTACAGCATACTGAAGGAGGCTTTGCTGGAGGATCAAATGATTCAAAATATTCTTAGTAATCACAGGAACCATTTCCTTCTATGCATTAGTGGCTTGAAATTTGCCTTAAAGTATTCTCTTAATGTAAACACTTACAACGATAAGCTTTAGAGAACAAAACACTAGAAACTAGTAATGGGCTACTTAAAATTACAATAATTTACTTCCATCAGGGAAAATACCATTGGACATAAGTAACCATTAAGACCTCAGTGCTACTTATTGCAAACATTCTACAGATTAGTAAGAACATCTAATATTCTATTTTTTTCCAAGTGACAAGTCTTACAAGAAACTAATTAGTCAGAATTGAGTTCCTTTCTCTGTTAATTCTTCAAACTGAGTTCAAATGGCAGTGAGAATGTAACATTAAATATCACAGACTCCAAGATGAAGGTTTATTCTACAACTGTAAATAGCAGAGGCTGAGTCATAAAAGACAAAAAAACCCTTCCAGAGCTTTGAAAATCTGATAGGACTTCTGGTTCCTTAGAGTATAGTGATTATAGAAAGTACTCTCTGCCCAAGTGACCTCTTCTTAGCAGTGAAAAAGAAACATAATTATACAGGTTACTGCACAGGGCTATAGAAGAGATCCCAGTGAGACATCAGGCATCAGATGGAAACAGGAGAGACATGAGGGTGCATTTCAGGATCCTTGGACTTTTGGAAATTGGTTCTTTGTAGCAGCAAAATCAAGTAGAATTTGAGAAGACCAGTTATGGCAATTTAAGTAAGAATAATGTGGACCTGGACCCCACCAGACATGCAAGCCTCAGGTAAAACCAGAAATAAGTGCTTCCAGGTCACCTAATCAGACTTCGCTAGACTACCTAAAGAAATTAGGTAGGAATAAGTGGCAATAGGTTCTGTTGCCTAATTGGAGAAGGGTAAATATGCTTGTCCAAATTCCTTTAAAATTTCTGCTTTCTGCATTTTTTCCAATCCCAGGACTATAATTTAAGTAGCACTCTTTTTGCCCTATACCACAAGGATATGGCTAGTTAAATTTTTGTTTCAAAACTTTCTTTTAAAATTGTTCTTCTCAAGATAATACTCTCTTCTTGTATTATTCTGAAATGAATCTGGAAAATCCATTGGGGGAATGGAGAGGTCTTGGAAAGCATTCCTCTTGGCTTACTTTTTGATAAGATTCTTTTCTTTTAGTATGCCTTACCAGCAGAATAGAGGACAGTGAAAGCTTCCCTGGGGTTATTTACATAAAGCTGCAGGGACCTGGATCTCATCATAACACTTGGGCTCTGGAACATTTCATATTGCTCATCATGCTGCTGGAGCAGGAGATTCTGCGCAATCTGTGAACACGGTCATTAGTAGCTTTAAACTATTATTTAAAATCCCACTCCATTGTGAGGCTCGCATTTTCATGAGTTACAGTATATGTATTGTAAAGGGGATCCTCCCAGTCATAATGAGAGAAGCCTTTCCCTACAAAGAAATGTAGTGAATGCAGAGACATGGGAAGAGTCTGTCCACAAAGAAAGAACAAACAATATTTCTGGACCCACTCCTAAACAGTAACTTGATGGCTGTTGAAGCCTGTTGAAGCAGGGTCCATACATACATATATAAGAGTTGTAAAATGTCTGGTGATGAGCTATAGAAATGTTATTCTCTATACTAGACACAATTATATCCTTTAATTTTAATATATTGATTATTATATTAGGCTTTTTTAAATTTCATATAATGTGCTTTGATTATATTTACCTTCCTCTTTCCAAACATTATCCAGATTCACCTCCCTTCTATACCCACCCAATTTTGTATCAGCAGTGTTTCAAATGAAAGTAGCTACCATAGATCCACAGAGAGCATCACTCTTAGGTGATGTGGTTTTGTTGGAGTAGGTGTGTCTTTGTTGGAGGAAGTGTGTCATGGGAGGTGGGCTTTGAAGTTTCGAATACTCAAACCAGGCCCAGTGTCTCACTCTTTTTATCCTGCCTGCCAATGTAGATGTAGAACTCTCATCTTCTTCTCCAACACTGTGTCTGCCTTCATGGCACCAAGCTTCCTTTCATGACAATCAATAATGGGCTTAACCTCTGAACTATAAGCCAGTCCTGAGAAATGTTTCCTTTTTAGAAGAATTGCCAAGATTATGGTGTCTCTTCAGAGCAATAAATCCTAATTAAGACAGTCTCCTTTTGCTTTAAACTTCAAAAGTCCAATTCGTGCTACCTTTGTCTTCTTAGATCTTCTATCAGGGTGTTGACTTTTTAGGAGTTTACACACTAAGGGAAAACTAACTTTCCCTCTCCAACCAGCTATAAAATATCAATAGCACCTTAGCTAGGGGTGTGATTTTGTGTTTCTCAAACAAACAAACAAAAAAACAAAAACTGCACTTACCTGCACTGGGCACACCCAAGACCAGCACTAGCGACAAGAATGAGAAAGTAGCTTGTGTGTCCCTACCAATTACCTCTAATCTATTACTGTCTATTGATAGACTCTGGGAGGGCAGGAAAAGTGTCTTTAATTGTATTTCAATTATTAAGCTCAGAAAGCGCCAACAGAAAGCTCCAAACTGAAGGACACACAGACAGTGCTGAATGAGCTCAATGGGGCATAAACTGAACATGAGAGACAGAATTGTGAGGAAAATGGCCGTTCCCAGCAATGATAGGGAGGTAGGGATAAGAGTGAAACATATTCATTGAATACATGTGTGAAATAAGCTAAAAGCAAATTTAATTACTACCCTAATGATAACAAAGGTCTATACTCATAGAGAACATAGACTTTCCCTCTCCCAGTAGCTTTCAAATGTCAATTGAACCTTAGGTAGAGGTGTGACAATGTGTCCATGTCTCTTACATTTGAGGCAATTTCAAAGCCTGGGGGGCAGAACTTGCATGAAAATAGAGAAAGTCACACAGGTATTCTTTTGCGTACTTGAAATTTCTAATGGATTGCTTTTTACAGTGAAAACTCCATCTTTTAAATCTTTCCTATTGCATACACAAATGGGGATGCCATGATTCTAGGAAATTTGAGATTGAGAAGTCTCTTCTGATACAGTTTCTAATGCAGGGTTGAAAAATGCACATTTTAAAGAAGTGTGAATCATTTTGGAGTTTAGTACCTTGGAGATAAACATTTGTTTTTTGAAACTTACCTTTTCATTTTTTTCTCAGGATTAATGTAAACACTAACATAAAAAAGGCAGGATTTTTAAAGTGAAGTTTCTATCAAGAAGCAGAAAATTCTCTGGATTTTATACCATGGAGTAAGCAAAAAGCAATTCTTTGACAAACCACTTGTGCTTTAGTTTCTACATTTTCCTGGAAAACAAAGATCAGCTTAAAAATATCATTATAAAACCATGCAATACATAAATCTTATAAATATTTGATATTTAAAACAACTCAAAGTCAAGAATGTGCATTAAAGTATCATAGAAAAATGTTATTTAGAAATTAAAAATGCTGTGAAAAGAAATGGAGATATGCAGAAGAGCCTGGGAAGATAGTCTTCAGGCTCTAAGAGAACAGACATTCCAGCCCCCAAACTACTATACCCAGCAAAGATATCAATCACAATCAATGGAGATATCCAAAACAGATATTATTTTTAACTTCTCCAATAGGTTGTAATGATTGTGAAGAAATGTACTTTTTTTATTTGAAAAATAGATCCGAAATTAAGCATAAATATTATTACATTTGTGTGTTTTATTGTCTAAGTTTACAGCATATAATATAAATAATAAATGTCATAATAGTGAAAGCTTTAGACACAGATTTGCCATTTTATATTTGACTTAGGAATGTCAATTAGCAGCATGTTTTGTGATTTAGCATTACTAATTTTACACTACATTTAATGTGATTTTTTTTCAGTCAGTTAAACATGCACTTTGCATTTTCCCCCAGCACAGCACAGCTGTAGATAAAGAAATCAAAAGTCAGTTCTTCTGTAGGTTGCCAGAAAAGTGATTGGGCAACTCACCTAGGACATCACATCCCTAAGAATGGTGTAGTCGCTAGCATTCCCACCTTATTTTGCAGACCCCATAGAGACAAATAATATGGTTAAAGGGACCTAACTATGCTGGAGTAAACATATATATCAGAGGAAGAACTATTCTCGTTATTATAATGATGATAAAAATGAGCAAATTTTAAATCTGAATAATGAATACATGAGAATTATTTTATATTGAAAACATTCGGAAACTTTGAAAGGGATAAATAACACACTACTCAGCTGGGAAATTTTGAGAGCACTAATCCTGCCAGAGGCACTTCAGGGTGTGGGCATTTGTGACACTCTTGTCTGGGAGCTTTGAGGTGAGTCAATGTGAGGTTATACCTCTCCCACCAGACTTTGCAGCGTCATTCTTCTCTGATGTTCAACAAGCTATATTTCTCTGGCAGCAACAAAGGCCATGGACTGATCAACCAAGCAAGCTTTATTTCCTTGATTTTAGTAAATTCCTATTGTTTGGAAGTGAACACTAAAATGGAATCTCCTGTGACCCAACATGTGCTGAGCCTCCTCCTTTTTTTAAAAGTTAAATGCCACATGGGACAGACACTAACAGATCCTGAAAGGCAACATTACACAATTGAAGTTGGACTTACTCTTTCTTGAGTACAAAATTGTCATCTAAAATGCTCTTAGAGAGCTAGTTACTTTCCCACCTCCCAGCATCTCAGGTCCACTGTCTCTCCACAGAAAAACTCTTCTGATTTTCCTTCTCAGTCATGTTCTTCTCCAGTGAGTTTCTTCTCTTCCAATTCTGAATTTATCTTTAAGAACACTTATATTGGTTGTCATTGTATAGTCATCTACAGGATTGATTAATGTCTCTTGTTCAGTGGGAAGAGTAAATTAGACAGGATTGATTGATTATTGGGTATCTTATTAGTAATTAAATAAAAACTTTGAAAATTACTAGGAGTTTAGTTAAGTTTGAACTTCAATAAACAGAGTAATTACTCATATCTAGAAGTTGTTTATTTAAAATTTAAAATCAACTGGACATGTGAATTCTTCAGTATGTTATTTTTATCACAGTTATATCTTCAAGACTTGTTAGAGTATCTGTAAGAATTACATCTACATCCTCAATGAGTAAGTGGGATACTGCAAATAGGAAATAATGTACTGTGAATTTTGGACAGTTATTGATACATGTACACAGTTGTACACTTAAAGTACATTACTCCAAACATTTCATTGAAGCACATTTTAATTTCTCATATCAATATTATTTCTACATGAAGGATAACAGACATCATATAAATGCCACAGATCTCCAGTATATGGTACATTTACACAATGGAGTACTACTCAGCTATTAAAAAGAATGAATTTATGAAATTCCTAACCAAATGGATGGACCTGGAGGGCATCATCTTGAGTGAGGTAACACAATCACAAAGGAACTCACACAATATGTATTCACTGATAAGTGGATATTAGCCCAAAACTTAGAATACCCAAGATATAAGATACAATTTGCTAAACGCATGAAACTCAAGAAGAATGAAGACCAAAGTGTGGACACTGTGCCCCTTCTTAGAATTGGGAACAAAACACCCATGGAAGGAGTTACAGAGACAAAGTTTGGAGCTGTGATGAAAGGATGGACCATCTAGAGACTGCCATATCCAGGGATCCATCCCATAATCAGCTTCCAAACGCTGACACCATTGCATACACTAGCAAGATTTTGCTGAAAGGACCCAGATATAGCTGACTCTTGTGAGACTATGCCGGGGCCTAGCAAACACAGAAGTGGATGCTCACAGTCAGCTATTGGATGGATCACAGGGCTCCCAATGGAGAAGCTAGAGAAAGTACCCAAGGAGGTAAAGGGATCTGCAACCCTATAGGTGGAACAACATGATGAACTAACCAGTACCCCGTAGCTCTTGTCTCTAGCTGCATATGTATCAAAAGATGGCCTAGTCGGCCATCACTGGAAAGAGAGGCCCATTGGACTTGCAAACTTTATATGCCCCAATACAGGGGAATGCCAGGGCCAAAAGAATGGGAATGGGTGGGTAGGGAAGTTGGGGGGGGGTTATGGGGGACTTTTGGGATAGCATTGTAAATGTAATTGAGAAAAATACGTAATAAAAAAATAAAAAAAATAAATGCCATAGAATTCAATAAAAAACTCTTTTGAAACGAAATAATTCTCCTAGTTCTCCATGGTATTGTTTGAAACACGATAAGGAGCTTATAAAGTGGAGAACTTCACAGAAATCTCCAAGCTCTGCAGAAGTGGCTGGGTAACTCAAGAATAGGCATCACAAAAATGAATATGCTCAAGGATTGCTCTTCCTCCTTATTTCTGTAATTGTGTGACATAATTGTAGGAGAAAACACAGGCCTGACCTGGCAGAGAGTCTACCTGGCATCCTGTGCTTCTAAATAAGAAGCACAACACATCATGCTCCTTACTGCTTTCAGAACACTGAATTCTGAAGTAGTATGAGTCACCAGTGTCCGGCCTGCAGACCCCTCTGCACTCGTCACATCACCTTGTATGTGCATCTTCTATATAGAGACCCAGGTCATATGAGTGCTCATTGTCTGATCCAAAGGAATGTGCTAACCAATCATAGTTGATAGTCTTCCACTATAAAATGTATAATAGTTGTTCACATGTAATAAAGCAGACATTGTTTTCTGAAACCATCTCCAGGGTGGTTCATCTCAGTGCCCTTTACTGAGCAAGAGGCATCCCAGTCTTGGACATAATTCCTGCATAGAAATTGTGAATCAGATTGTTGACTTCTCAGCCTTTTATATTTGCCTTTCCTTTAATTATTTCCATAAATTCTGGATGACTATTTATACAGAAAAATGCCAAAATACATAGTAAAAATTGTAAATTTATCAGAGATGTGCATAAATGTATACCCAAGTGGAAATCATATTACCTTTTTATAAAAAGGCACAAAGCACAGAAAGTATTGAAGATAAAAGAATAGACAATGAAAATTATTAATGATTAAATGATGTGACATACATAACAAAAAATGTCAACATGTAATGCATGTAGTACAGTCCCTACCCACTTCTGGTCTATATAGTGTTAGCCACTTACTGTTTAACTAAGAACATTATTAATAAAATTTATTGTACTATAATAAAGTTTATAAAATCACTACATATAAACATATTTCTACTCTACTTTGGCTTATTTAGTTTTTCTTTGTGGAAAACCTTTTTCAGAGAAATTCTAACAGTAATCATTATGAGATTCTGTGGTTTCTGAATTCAATTGTTAGGATTATGACCAATATGTTTAAAATTTAAATTCATTTCTGTAATATTGTTCATAATATCTTTTTACTCTATGTCTTGCACAATTGTTAATATTGGTTTCTTTAAGCCCCCCCCCCCACTTCACTTCTCTCTAGGCCTTCTACCCTCTGTCTTCATCATTAAACTTTTAACTTCTGTGAAAAAGTAGTCATTTATTTTGGTGTAAAAAAATCATTTGATGTATTTTTATTCTCAATTTTACTTACAGAGTTATAGCTGCTCAATGCTCACTAAAGCTTTTCTGTATGGGTTCAGTTGGTATGGAATAAGAAAAACAGACCAAATCGTCCTTTTGCCTCCACCTCCTGAGAATTGATATTTTATGTTTGCTATCTTGCTTCCTTAATGAAGCACTTTTGGTAGAAGAATGAACCAAGACAGATTATGTTAGCAATTAGGTCCAGCTACCTTCACCTAAATTCCAGAGGGGCACCCAAAGCTGTACCCACATGAGCAAAATATTCAGAAAGTATGTTCATCATAATATGATTGGCACTCCTTGAGAAGAAAATTCTATGCACTATAATCCAAAACCTATTTTTAAACATTGAGTCTATTGTCAGGAAGTATAGCCGCTTGTATTCTAATGCTAATTATGTACCCAAAAACACTGTTCAAAACCTGCCCTCCAGTTAGTTCTTATTGATAAATAAAGATACAAACAGCCAATAGTTACAGAAGAAAGAAAGAGAAGGATTTTAGGATTTCTGGGGCTTGGGACCTGGAGAAGGAAGAGGAGATCTGCCATGCAGGAAGAATGTGGAGGAGAGGAGAGAGACTATGCTTGAAAAGAGTGTGGGACATAGAGGCATAGCCACTATATGAAGGAGTCTGGAGAGTGCGGCCAAGAGGGGTGTTCAACTGGGTCTAGAGCAGTCAAGGTAGAACACAGAATTTAGTAAGTAGAAGCTCAGAATTATCAGCAGGAGGTAGATTCTATCAGCAGTGTAGGTTGGGCAGTGGCACAGCTATTGTGCTGTTTCTATTGTGTTGTTTAAGACATATTAAAATGTAAAGTGTGTGTGTGTGTGCGTCTTCTCTTCAGAAAATTAAACCACACCAGGACTTATTTACTAATAATTATTACAACAAAGGAGAACTTAGAAGTTTCATAAACAGGAATTTTTAGTAGACTTTATGTGAACCTACTGCATCTTCTTTGTTTGAATGGATATTCTGTCTATATTCAGAACACAGAACACTTCGATCTAGTATTCTAAAAGAGAAAATATGTTAACCCATTCTTCCCATGAAGGGTAAGTAGAAAAGAATGATTGCTAGTATTGGCTTTTTTTTTTCTTGTTGCCCTAACAAAATATCTAAAAGAGATCAATTGGGGAGGATTTATTTTGTCTTATAGTTTGAGAGTCTAGGTCATAATAGTAAGGAAGACATGGTATCAGGATGCTGAAAGCACTTGCTCACATCCAGGTATACCCCAGTCATCTCATTTTATGCTTTCCCCCTTTTTATTTTGGATGAACCTTCAGTCCATACCATGGTGCCATTCATGTTTACAGTAACATCTATTAATCTTTTCTGGAAATGACATCATGGACATGCCCAGTGGTGAATTCCGCTGTTCTACATCCAATCAAGTTAGAAATGAAGGTTAATTATTTTGTTGTTTAAGTTTATACAAACTGGCAATGTAGACTAGTATTGATGGTTACTAGCTTGGGCATGTGACTAGGCATAAGAAAACTGACAATAGTTTATTTAAAAGTTGTATGCACAGTACGTAGTCTTATTACATTATAGATGGGAATTTGAGAGCTGTGTTACTGGCAGATCCTTTCAGGTTTGAAAGGTGATTGGAAGTAGAAAATAAATAAATATTGAAAGGTGTGCTTTCTTGATGTGGTTACTTAGAAAGAGAACTATTAGGAATAATAGGAATAAGTTGGACCTTAGAAATGTCTCCCTTACATACTCTGAGGTACAAATTGCTAGCAATAACTATTTTGGTCACTGACAAGAAAGAGACTGTTCAAAGATATGGGCCAGATTCCCCAAGGAAAGGCCCTGCACATAGCTGGCAAGGAATATTGATGCTAGTAGTCCCTAGAGACTATAAACTTGTCCAGACAGGAATAGACATTCTAGATAGGGTTTTGGACACATGGTAGGACCATAAAAGGACTGGAACAGAAGACAGGGGTGATAGGGAGTGCCAAGTCATGTTTCTTCCAACTAAGAAACACAAGGGCTCATAACATGTAAGAGTGGGCAAAGGAACATAATCCCGGGGGATGGAGAGGTGAGAATAAGAATGGGCAGTACGAATACTTGTTTACAATTGGACAGATAAGAGAAGAAAGGTTTTGTTCCACCTCTTCATGTGTGTGTTCTCACACCTAACATGAAGAGCCAAGAAAGCATCCTAATGAGATCATTCCAACTCCACTGTCCTTTTTTTTTCTTCTTCTTCTTCCTAACATAATGATTTAGGGATCTGGCTTGCAATTGTGAGTGGCAGAAGAGGGGAAAATCTTTAAATAAAAAAAAACAAATTAAAAACCCTATAACTTTAAAAGTTTATTTTTAAAGATTAATTATTTACTTATTTTTTCTAAATTTGTGTGTGTGTGTGTGTGTGTGTGTGTGTGTGTGTTGTGCACACACATGAGTGGAGGTTTCTGTGAATGCTACAGGACTCAGATAGCCCTGGATCTGGAGTTAAAGGTAGTTTTGAGCCACCTTTTAATGGGTGCTAAGATTCAAAGTCAGAATCTCTGTAGGAACAGGAAAGACTCTCAACTGCTGAGTCATCTCTTTAGTCAATTTTAACATTTTATGATGTAATTTCTAAGGATCTAATGAGGTGTCGAGTTTTTATTTGATGGATTTAAGAACTAATAAAAATACAGTAAAGAGAAATAAAGCTGCATTGTCTACTGTTTGAGATGACTCAGTAATTATGTAACCAAACAATCTGACCATGTGTAAGTGGGGATGGGTTTAAGAGGAAGCACTTGCTGCACTGTTGTTGCTACAAATAGCTGGACCTACACAGTGGTCAACAATCCTGATTTTCCAAAAATGGACTGGCATAATTTTCAGTGATAGAGGAGTTGGTGGAACTTAGCAATTAGCCACTACAGGATATTTTGAATTCTGTTTCTCAGGTTACATCTACTGGCATATGACAATATGATATAGTAGGTGTTGTTTGTGTCTAGAGTACTCATACTGATATTAAATTATGCCTTACTTGATGCAGTATTGTGTAAATAGGAAAAGTGGCTTATAGAAGAAAGGGATTTAGATAGTCACTACATAATCTTTATGTTACATCATCCTATACAAGTAAGAGTAAAATAAAACAAGAATTATTGTCTATGTCCCAATGACATTGTTGGAAAGATTAGTTCCTTTGTTTAGTCTTTCCAAAGACTTTTAAAAGTTTTTCATTTGCAAATGTTTTGTATATTTACAAGGTTATTAAGGATAAATGCTAGGAGCACTTCATTGAATGTGGATGCCCAGAACAGTTCTTCTGCTGTAAGAAAGCTTTAGGCAAAGTCCAGAGAATATTTTTTTGCAAGAAAAAAATAGTTGCCCTTGCCTCAGAAAAGATTTGGAGTCTGTCTCTGACTCTTGAGAAATAACATAAATATCTCTGAATTTCATTTACATTTCCATTCAAAATTTCCTTTTAAAACTTCCTTTCAAAAATTTAAGTCCTTTTCTACAAGCATGATAAATTTCAAAATACAGGATTTAAATGTATTCAGTGTGTGCACATGTCTGTGCATGTACACACTACAGTGTAGGAGTTGGTTCTTCCCTTCCACCATGTGGATTCCAGCAGATGAACTCATGTTGTCAGGCTTCCTTGAAAGTACTGTGCCACTGAGTCATCTTGCTGAAGTATCTTTGTGGTTCTCCAGTGATAGGAGGACCTTTGTTATTCAGGGTGGGCCTCCTGGAGCACATCTGATATCATCACTAATGAGGTAATTTATGGTAGACATTTGGGTCTCATGATATCAGCTAGACCCTCCAGAATGTGAGCAACTCAAGACTGAGTTTAGTGAGCCAATCAAACATTAACACATTGTCAAGTAAAGTCCTCAAAACCATAATTTAAGCACAGGCAAGTCTCCTTGGGTTCAGAATGCTCAATTTATACTGCCTCTTCCTTTTGCTAGGAGAATGAGACATTCTGATAATATCTGAACTTTCTTCACATTAAGATCTCTTCCAGACACTTGCCTATGTGTTTCTTCCCCTTGGCTCATTTTAACGAGGTTTTCTTTATAATAAACTGTAATCATGAATTATAGCTTTAGTTAGTTCTGTAAGTCCTTTTAGTGATCTTTCAGACCTGAGAGCTGCTCATGTGACCTACAACTTAAGTTGCTGTTAGAAGTTCTAGGCAAACATGGCAAAAAGCTACGGTCTCAAATCTGTACTGTAACTAACTTCAGTGTATGTTTCCGTTAGTGTGTTTAGAAATGAAGAAATCAGAAAAAAAATTAGGAAAACAATATGTCCATGCTTAAGCTATTTTGAACATCCTTGTAACTTATTTGAGGAAGCCACAAAAAAAAAAAGGCATACCAGGTTTATTTAATAAAGGCTAATATTTGTGTTATGAAGAACTTTGGGCAGAGAATTCTCTACACTAGAAAGAATTTACACACTCTAGTGACATTTCTCAGGGTATCAGCAAAGAAACTGACCCACTTTTCCATTAGTTTGTTGTGATAATTTTTAATTGCTCCCAGACTTAATTTCACAAAATACACAGGTACTCTATCATTTTGAAGAAATATTTTCATGGCTATTTTTACATTGATATATAGATATTAAATATGAATATATTCATATATAGTATAATATAAAATTAAGAATTCCAAGCAATGGTTTATGAAAATATGTAAAGAATTATTTTTGCATTTCTGAAATTTCAAAATTATCCCAGGTAAGATGTGTTATTTGTAAAAGTCAGCAGAAGATGTTGGCTGAAAAGAGAAAGGAAAATAAACTAAAAGCCAGGATACTAACCTGGGTCAGTCTACTAACATTTAAAACATATGGCTTCATCTGTAGTTCACAACAGATTCATTGTTGAGGTTTTTCAACCCAAACTGAACTCAAGTGGGCCACACGTCCCTTGTTATGTTGCCTGTAATATTACTGGCTTATTATTTTCACAAACTCACTTTTCTGAGAGCCTAGATCCCCAAATCATATCCCTCAGATTCTCTGCTACTGAGTCTGTGGGAGAAGACATTTTCTTATCTGCCTGGTGTGGTATTTAACGATGCCTTCTTTGCCTTATATGGATGAACATTGGCTTCCTGAGGCCCAGGCTTTTCTCATTCTGCCATTCTCAGTTCCTCAAGGTTTGCATAATGCTCCAGTGTGGGGAATTCACAGCTTTCATTTGGGGTCTTAGGACACCCTCTGTCTCTGAATTCTCTGATACAAGCATGGGTTTTTTTCCAATGAGACAGATTATCTCCACTCATGAATAAGAGTTTTTCAGAATCCCTTGTGAGTATTAAGCCAATGGGTTTCTGTTCATCTCCAAGGCAATGTATTGAATGTGTAGGATTTATGTCATCAGCTTCCCCTTCACCCAAGGTATTTCTCTTTGTCAAGTGATGAATGCAATTTTTAACTATGGAATTCTGCCCATTTCCTCTTACAGAGCTCTGTTATCTCTTGTGTTTACATGCATGATAAGAACTCTTTATTACCAGTAACTGTATTTTTTTAAGGATTTTCAAATTCAATGGCTATTTGTAACATCAAGTGGCATTAAAAAAACCTTTTTATTGATTCTCTGTGATTTTCATACCATGCACCCCAATCTCACTGATCTCCCTGACCATCCTCTTCTCCTTTCACCCTTGGAACCTCAACCTCCCTCTCAAAATAAAACACACACAGACACAGACACAGACACAGACACAGACACAGACACAGACACAGACACAGACACAGACACACACACACACACACACACACACACACACACACACACAAAGGTTTTGGAGTGGGTCAACTCAGAGCCCTGAATCTGGGCCTGCGTGGTAGATATCCTTGTCAGTCTGCAGCCTCTTTCTTAGTACATCACCAGGGTGGGCTCTGCAGAACTGCTCTAGCTAGCTAGGCTTTTCTCAGGAGGCAGGATCAGCTCTTCTCCTCTCATGCCCTCTGGGTCTGCAAGTTGTAGCCATGGCTCCTCAGCCAGCTCCACTATGCTGCCTAGTCAAAGTTCTGGGTCTACTTTCCCAAGTACTGCAGCATGCAAACGGTTGGGCCAGTTTTTCCCATTCTCATACCTACAGCATGGAAGAGGCTGGCTCACCTGTGCCTTCACCATCAAGGCCAGCTCCACTGTTGTGTGTTGCCCAAGCAAGATGCAGGGCCGGCTTTCCAGAGTGCTATAGCCAGTGAAGGGGCAGGGGTAGCTCTCCCACTCTCATGCCCTTGGCATCAGCTCTCTCAACTACTGGAGTGATTGTGTGGGTGTGAGGGGGGCAATCACCCCTGTACATACACCACCTCACAGCAGAGTGTCAGGGCTAGCTCAAAGAGCTCTCACCCTCCGGACTAGCTCACCAGTGTCCCCATCATCAATATCAGCTCTTCTGTGCCATCCAGGTGAGATATAGGGCCAGCCACTGATAGACAGAGTCAGCTCACCCACTCTCATGAACCCAGGGTTAGCTCTCTTGACTGGTTGCAAGGGGTAAGAGTGGGAATCACCCCCCACACCCATGAAGTAGCACTATTTTTAGCCACCAGTACCATCTCTTTGAGCAACGTTTAAACAAACAAGCAAGAAGCATAACCTTTGATTTTCTTCTATTTTTGTTGTGTTTGAGCTTTCTATGGAGTCCAACAATTTCCTGTAAGAATGTTGGAATATTCCAAGAAAAGAAGCTCATGAAGCTATTTTAATTATACTTCAGACTCTTCGGTAGGAAAGCTCAATCACTGACCCAAGTAGTGGATTTCATATTAGGGAGATATGACATAATAATTATTATTTTTTGGTAGCTCTTTGAGAATATGGATCAGAAGAAACTAATTTGACTCCATGTGACAAGAACCAAGAATTTATGAACAGACAATTCATGGCTTTAGAGTTAATGCATTTGTTGAGCCTTGAATAATTTTGTATCAGGTGAGAATAAGTTCCTGTTGTAAGCTTACTATGTGATGTGCACTTCGCTGGTTGCATAGATATTGAGGACTCAGTGCATGGTACAACAAAACTCTGAGGTCAGTTGGTACTGTAATTATTTCCATTTTGCAGGTGAAAAGACCTAGAAGCAGAGGCTAAACAGTTTGCTTTGCTTTGTATGTGCAGTATGGAACCAGGATTTGAACCCTTGGTTTCAAATAGTGTGTCAACCCTTTGTATGTGCTACAACATAATCCTTATGTCTGTCTCTGACTTGATCAGTAGTTGAGGTAGTCCATTCTTGGAACACAGCTTCTAACAATAAAGTTGAATATTTACACTTGCAAACTTGACAATTTGTCTGCTTGCAGATTGGGTTTTGATACTCACCGACATGAGAAGTTCCTCCACCTGCTGTTGGAGGGGTTGCTCAGCTCTTTTATGGAGAAACTCAGACATGGCAGATCTTTGTGCCCTTAGTGGAACTCCATGAAGTATGTTTCTAAGTACTGTGCTTTCACATCTTAGGGGAATATTCTTATTAATGCTCTAAAAAGTTTTCCCAATTGTGCCTAGTTAGATGGAGCTCCTGTTACTTGCAGAAGCCAGTCACTCATTGTATACTGGAGTCTCTGCCTTTTTCCCCTTTTGTTTCATGCCATTTTTTTTTAAATCTATAACTCTTCAAATCACCTGTGATGAAAGTTACTCACCTTTTCTTATGTTTCGCTATTAATGGGAAGATAAGAAAACAAAACTTACCCTAGATAAAAAAACAAAACAAAACAAAACAAAACAAAAACAAAAAACATTAACAGACTAAACCTAGGATACCATCACAATTCAATTTGGCAAACCAATACATTTTATTGGGGTCCCTTACAGGAATATAGGTGAGGAATTACTTACAGGAGCTGAAATAACTAAAAAACAATTGTACCTCTAAAAGGTATGCAAGCATGGGTGGTAGTGTCTCTTTCAGACAGCCGAGATGATCTGAGCCCTTTCCAGGCAACTTGGTTTGTCTAACAGTGTCTCTTAACCATGCTTTCTGCTCATATAAACGTGGGGAGCGAGTGTCCTAATGAATCTGATCACTTTCAGGGACTTCTTGAAATTATTGAGTTGTTTATTCCGGAGTTTAACAAGCTTTCCTACAGAATGGGACATTTCACCTTCATTTATAACATTCAGATTTTAAGTCCTTCCCTTCCAAATAGAATCCTTTATCCTTGGAGGAAATTGCTATCCAATATCCTTTGATATCTGGAATTGATTTTCAGGCAAGCAAAACTAGAAGAAATGTGTAGTTATGTGCTACATTGCCTCTCTAGAATCTTGCTTTCTTATTATTTACTTTGAGTTCATGAAGGCCTTTTGTCCCTATGCAAATTAAGGTGCTTATTTGTTAAAGTGTAGGCTTAGATACTATTAAACAGTCCAGAATTAGGAGTCTCAAAAAGACTGTGTGTTTTTTCTCTCTTATATAACATACCAAAATAAGAGTTATTCATGACAATGAGGTACAGTCATGAAGATACCTTTCAGGACCACACATATACTTTATTTTGAGGATCCAAATCTTCACAGACTTCAGGTTCACACTCTTCCACATTTCTACCAAGAAAGAAAAGAGGAAAAAGTGTGGTTTTGATCATATGAAACTGGTGGTAAAGCTGAATATAGCTGCAAAGGAAGCTGAGAAATATAGTTTCTATCTGAGTAGTGATTTCCCTGTTAGCACTCATGAAAGTGGACATTGAGAAAAATTAAAAAGTGACTGAAAATAACGTCTCTGTATGTAATATATGTATATATATGTATATATATATATATATATATATATAATGTTTAGAAGCAGATAATACTGATTGATCTGTTTTGAGTAGATTATCCACACTAGAATATGAATGAAAATGGAAGTATAAATAGTTGACTTATATAATGAACGGTTTGCTATATTTTCAAATATTTCATTATCAGCAATATACATGTCCACAACAATTTGAATTTTAGAAATTTGAGTAAATTCAACTACTTTTATTTCAAATGCTGTGATTTTTTTAATCTAGTATATAATTTAATGATGTTAAGAAGAGTTTAATACCAACTAATTGTTTTTCCTCTCCCCATAAGTTATTGTAACATATTCATTTTCACATTTAACTTTTATAAGGTTCTTTGTATATGAATAGTTGTGCATAATTTATAATATTTGATATTTGTCATATATAAATACATGCTAACAATTTCTACTCCTATGTTTGGCTGTTCTGTCACTGCTAGCAAAATGTGGGCACAGTGCAAAAGAGAAAAAGATGCTACATTCAGTTTTCTGGGCTGTTGTAAAAAAAATAATGCTACCACAAACTCAATAACTAAAACAACACAGAAATTTATTCTCTCCATCTGGAGCCTAGAAAAACTGTTGCCTCTGTGGCCATTTTCTCACTGGGATACTGAAGGACCATCTGTCTCTTGCCTCTTTAGCTTCTGGTGACTGTCTTCACATTTCTGGGCTTGGGAGCTGCTCTGAGATCACACATGCTTTTCTGTGTTTGTATCTTCATAGTTTCTATCAAAACATCATAATGACACTTTCATTGCTTTGACAGTCCACCAAGATGACTCAGGATTATCTGGTTAATTTAATAACCTTAGTTGTATTATAGCTGAAAAGGTCTTCCTTTCCAAATAGGGTAATGGTTGGAGTCCAGAGACTGTGAATATCTGCTTTATTTTCATTTTCTTTTATGGAAGGGAAGACTTTTCAGAATACATTCTCTGTGCTAACATACATTTCACATGGGGAATTCACTCACCTAATCCTAACATCTACCAAAATCTCAACACATTACAGGTTAGCTCAATTTAACTTTTCATGTAAATATCAGAAGCCCAAAAATCTTAAATACCATTAACTCAATCAAAAAATAACTATGTTTCATTGTGATTCATCCTAGATCAAAATTTCTCTCCATCTCTGAACCTTTAAAAACTAGAGAAACAATGTATTCCAGTGAAATAAAAATGAGAACTTATGAACCCTGAACAGTGGGGAAATACGTAACTATGGCTTGGCACGGTGTACACCATCAAGAGTCTAAAGAAAGGTGATGCTTGCCATTCAATATCCAGTTCTTGCACATCCATACTGAAATCCCTTGAATGTTCATCAAAAGTTTATTAACTGGAAATATTTGGCAGAATATATTTAATAGAGAATGATTAGAGACATTCTTAAGGTACAATGTGGAGAAAGGACAGTAGTTAAGATACCCTGGAAAGAGACAATTGATAACTAAATTAGAACTGCAAGCTTTAGAAATGTTGTATCTCTGTTTTTTTAAAAAGATTAAAATGCCTGAAATAAAACTCAAAATATTAAACTCAAATATCAGTATTCTAAATTGCTAAATTTTCAGAATTTTCTTGGTTGTACTTTTCTAGGAATAATTATTAATGATGTGTTTACACACTCAAATCTTTCTGCCAGAAATATGTATTTGAAGGTATAAAATGAATGCCAAAATGTTTTTTATACTCTTCACATATTTCTAAGATTATATGAAATTGGAGAGAAATAATGTTTTTAGTAGTCATAGGCATCACTTAACGAAAATGTATCATAAGAGTAACAGAAATTTACTTTTGCATTCTTCTCTGGTCTTTGTTATAATGACATTTCTCAGATATATCCAAAATTAGCTTCTTAATAGTGTTTTATGTATATAGTCAAATCATGATTTAGTATCAACTACCAGGCATTTCTGATCGGAATTGAGGGCTTAAAGATACTTTTCAGTGACTAAGCGCACTGGCTGTTTCTGCAAGGGACATGTATTCAATTCTCAGCACCACATGGTAGCATATAACCACCCGTACCTCCTGTTCTAGGGTGTCTAATGCCCTCTTCTGGTCTTTGTGAGCACTAAGCATGCTTTAGTTGAATGCAATCCCACACCCTACTCAGTTTCCCAGTTGTATGACAAGACCCTTTATAGAGAATATAGCAGTGGGATGTCTTTGCCCTTAATTGTTGGATTTCTTTATATTCTGGGATCTGCTCCTTAACCTTTTGTAACACATTCATTTTGTGTAATTTCCATTAACTTGGGTTTGTTGAGATTTTCATGACTGGTTTCAGATTGGTTTTGACTAAATTTGAGGAATGTGATTGAAATGAGCGTTATTCCTATGAGATCAGTTTGTGCTCTCTGAGCTCTTCTACTAATGCAATTATAAAGCACACACATTTGTTTGGCCTTGTATGTATAAGTTACCATAATAAGTCTGATACATATCCACTGTGGTATGTGTATTAACACTTTGACATTTCTATTGTTAAGGAAATCTGTGTTCTAAGAAAATATTGTACTTTATTGATGCACTGTTGGTGAGTATGTGAAATTCATCTAGGTTTAGGGTATTCTAATGAAGCTGCCATAGACATGTTATGCATCTCTGATTGAATGTATCTTTTCAAATGTTTTAGGTAAATATAAAAGGAAGATGTACTACTAACAATATTTGCTGAAATTATTTTCAAATTTACTAGGTCACTTCATGTTGCTCTGAGAGGTATGGAGCGATTCTGAATGTGCTTCACTCTCCCTGGTTCTTGAATGTGGAAGATGTTTGAAAGGTTAAGCCATTCCAGTGCAATTTTACTGGGTGTCATTGCAGCATCCAACACACACTAACAGAAATTATTAAGTAGCTTTGCCTTTTCATATATACTCTTTTTATCATTCATATATCTTTCTCTTATGAAAAGTGCATATCTCCGACTGTTTTGCCTGTTGTAGTGTCTCTTTTCCTCCTATTGAGTTGCTTTGTCCAGCCTAATATGATGGCTTTTGCCTTGTATTATTGTGTCTTGTGTTTCATTTTGTCTTTTGGAAGTCTACTCTCTTCAGAAGGGAAACAGAGGGGGAGAGGGTCTTGGAGAGAAGAGAGAAGAGGGAGGGAGCTGAGAGAGTGGGAAGATATCAACTGTGGTCAATATATATTGAATGAGAAAAAATCTATTTGAAAGTAAAAGAGAAGAATTTTTTTTGGCTAATTTGAGTTAAATTCTAAGAGACTCATTCTCAACTTGATATACAAGTTCTTTTTAAAAAATTGAAGACCATTTTTTTGGTAGAGTATAGCTTTTAAATGGTACTTTAGAGAACTATTACTCTTTTTATAAAATAATTATATTTATTGTTGTGCAAGTGTAAAGTTTCTAAGACCCTACCCTTAGCCTAACTCTCGAATGAGGGTCACAGAGTCGCCTGCACCCTGCCCCCCACCCCATGACTCCTCTGCAACTGCTGCACTTTCCCACTTCCCTGTGCACATGTCCCTGTTCACCTTATACAAACTGCTCTCCTGGCTTAATGTCTCTGACACTCGGGGTTAGCCATTTTGTGTCTTGGATAAATAAATTTCTCTAGGGAGACCTTGTTTTGTGTTAGACTCTCTTGTAACTGTGTCTTAGTTAGGGTCTCCATGGCAGTGAAGAGACACCATAACCCTGGCAATTCTTATAAAAGAAAATATTTAATGGTGGCTGGATTACAGTTTTCTAGGTTTATTACATTATCATCAGGGCAGGAAGCTTGTCAGCATGCAGGCAGACATGGGGCTAGAGGATCTGAGAGTTCTACATCTTGATCCACAGGCAGCAGAAGGGGACAGTTCCACTGGGCATGGCTTGAACATAGAAAACCTCATAGCCTATCTCCACAATGACACATTTCCTTCAACAAGGCCATGCCTACTCACACAAAGCCACACATCCTAATAATGTCACTCTGTATGGGCCTGTGGGGGCCAATAGGATTCAAACTACCACATTCTTACTCTCCTGAAATGCTTGGGTATCCATTCATTTGTTATTTGTATATATGTGTGGACATGCATATACCACACCCTCATGTAGAGGTTAGAGGATAACTTGATGGAGTTAGTTCTCTTTTTTCACTATGTGGACACTAGGAATATACCTCAGCTCATCTGGCTTGAGGGCAAGTCTATCTGTTGAGTCATCTTTCTTGCTCCGGAATACTATGGTTTAAATTTAATACAACATTAATTAAATTTGCTGAGTTTATTCTGTTCCCTTCTAGTGATTTGTAAACTTTGAGCTTACATTTACCTCTCTGTTGGATAGTAGATCCCTCCAGATTGAAACATTCCATCTGCCACGGAAACACCTTAAGCCAGAAGAAGTAAACAACTCAAAATAGCTTCAGGAAGTCTCCCAAACTCATCAGATTCTCTATGTCTCTGAGTCCCCAAGATTATATAAACAACAACAAAACAAAAGACCACTGAGAGTCACTATTAGACAAACCAAGTATCAGAAACGATTCTGAGATCAGAGCAGCTGCCTGGAAGAAGCAGAGATATTAGGAGCTTCCTAGAAGAAGTTTAGCCAAAATGAGTCACCTGGAAAGAATGCAGTCCCTCATGTTGAAGTCCTTTCAGGCTGTGCAGTGTGTTCCAGGTCCACAGATTTTGTGAACTGGCACTCATGCTGGAATGGACTTTGGTGATACAGTTGTCTTTGAGTTCTTTCTGCTCCTGTAAGTAACTACTCTACTGTATTCTTGTAAGCAACCCCAATAAAACAAATTGGTTCACCAAGTTGGACTTTGGTAGTATCCTTACTTTTGTTTGTCTAGGACTCCCTATCTGGAATAATTAGATGTGTATGTGGTGTGTATGTGGTGTGTATGTGGTGTGTGTGTGTGTGTGTGTGTGTGTGATGCACTTCCCCAGGAAAAGTCTTATCATACAACACTCTGATTAATTTATGTTACATTCATTAAAATTACATTATATAAATATGTACAAAAATACATACTTACACACATATATGCACATATGTGTGAATGTGCAAATATATATAGATGATAAAGATTTGAGCCCTTTTCCCACATGGCACATTATTTAAACATTAACTGACCATCAACATATGCTTTCTGTTTGGAAGTTCTGTGTTTTATAGTTGCACAGCATTCTTTTACAACAACAAGACTAGTGTTATTTTAAATACATTTGCTTATTTAATTATTACCTCTTTAATTGTTGTGGCTTTGGTGGCTACTGCCATTGATCTCTGCGTGAAAACTCTTTTCACCTGACTAGAGCTCCTATGTTCATGTTAGATATTGTCTGCTGTTCCCCTGGAAGTATACCCCACTCCCCCCTCTTGCAATGAAGCAGTGCCAGGCAAAGCAAAGCTGTGCAAAGGACTCTCCCTCACACACCTTTGCAAATGTGAGCTTTATCCTATGTCTTTGGGATTCAATTATCTCGAAGGGAAAAAAAAAGGTGGATGAAGAAGAGAAGGTAGAAAATAAAGAGGAATAATGGCACAGAATAAAAGTAACAATATTTTGGTTTTATCCTAAATAGTATTTGAAATACGGTTGTGCTGTTTGTATATTAGAAAATTATCCTTAGGGCATGAGAGGCCTTAGAGTCATAATTATTATAGATAAGCAGGGCATTAATGCTTTATAGCAATGATGGTTAATGCTAATAATATTAACTGGACAAAACTTAGAATCAATTGAGAGAGTCCTGAGGATGCCTGTAAGGGATTCTCTTCATTACATTAATTGACCCCCACAGGGGATCTTGACCTGTACATAAGTAGAGAAGGTTCATGGACTATTTGAAAGTGGAGAATGCTAGTGGAACACGACCCTGAATGCATTCCCTAATCTTTGCTTCTCACTAGAGACATAATGTGACAAGCTCCCTCAAACACCTTCCACTGTGACCTTTCTTGGATGAGGGACTGAACTTGGAAGTGTGAGCTAAATAAACTCTTTCTTTTCCTTTCTTTCTTTTTTTTTTCATTTTACTTTCTTTTCCCCCCAACTAAATCATTTAGGAGTCCTTAGAGAAATGATCGAAAACTACAACCCTAGACAAACAAGGCTGAAAACAGCATTTTTCACACTGCATTATGAAACAACTCTACACGAAACATAATAATAAAGTTCATGGTTGGGTCTAGCTTGAGAGATATAAAAATTCTTCATACAAATTTTATAACCTAAAGGAAAGAAGGAGTAAAAAGCCAAAGACAGAATCCCAAACACCTTCGGGGGTGTAGTGATGATCCAGAAATATCCCAGAACCCTTCAATAAACCAAAGGAAAAGCCTTGAAGATGACCTTCATGGTCAAGGAATGTCATGCAACAGTCCTAAGGTTGATTGTACCTGCAAGCAGTCGTCAGTTCCCTCAGCTTGTGGGTGTCCTGTTAGGCCTGAGGCAGAGGGTTGCTGTGTGATCTGCTCATGTAAACAAGCAGCACAATTGGAGGACTGGTGGTTTCATTAGTTGGAATATTTTATCGCAGCAAAGGAAAAACACAAACCAAGACAACGAGGCTATTGCTATAATATTCTGATTTGAAGCCCTTGGGGTGGGTTTTATTCATTCATTTATTTTTACTTTTTAAAGAATGTGAAGAATTTTAAAGCTTTGGGCTGGAAAAGCCGTTGCATGAGAGATACTGAACTTAATGGGGCTCTTCTAATGGGAACTGGGAAGAGAGTATTGTTGAGAGAAATGTAGATGGTGGAGATGAGCTCCTGCAACTTAGGGGAACAAGGATTCTCTCTGGAACTGGGCTTGGATCATTATGTGGTGTTTTTATGAAGAACCTGGCTTCATTCTGCAATATTCCACCATGTCCTGGATAACTTGAGTGAAGTTACACATAAAGATAATGGACTAATTTGTTTGTTGATGAAAGGTATATCAATAGGGTTAAAGTTATGTACAAACCATGCAGACAACAAAGCAACTGTAACAGTTAACTAGATTAACACCATTAAAGAACAACCCAATGCTTTGCATTAGGGCAACAGGAAAGCAAGTTATTTCTTTATGCCACATGAAAGTTGACATAATTGATCCAAGTGTGCTAAGCCATAACTTGAACTGGCAGCAGAATTTGACAGCATTGTACACATGGCCTTGGTTTCAGAAACCTCCAAGATGAAAAATCGAGGTGGTCATGGAGAACAGGTGATGTCAGGCATGTGTGGCAAGGCCGGAAGTCCTGTGGAGAGGCTCTAAGAGACCGTGGAGCAAAGCTCTGAAGTCTAAACTGCAGTGGAGAGACCACTGGACTATTGGAGCTGACAGACTCACAGACAGGCAATAAAGGTAGTTTACAGGTTTGCAGTGGCGTCGGCCCCAGAGTCCACACTGCTGAAAGCAGGAAAATCGAAGGGCAGAGCCTGGAGATTACTTTATGAACTCTGGGTAATGGAAATGAAATGATAGATTATTTTTCATTCCCTGCTGGGTTTTGGTTTTGCTCTAGCTTGATAATTCCTTTGGATTCCAAGATTTCCCCTTTTGGAAATAAGGACGTTTACTCTGTCATGAAATACTGGAAGTACAGGATTTGTTTTAGAGGTTATAGGAGCTCACAGGTGAGGGACTTTGGATTTTTAAAGTGTTGACTGTTAATGAACATGTAGACTTTTAAAGTTGAATTGTGTTTTATATTATGAGAAAAGCATGAGATCATTATTAACAAGGGTGGAGGGTTAGGGCTTAAAACTCATGTCTTTAGGTATCAAATGACAGGTACAGAGTTGTGTTGGGTAGTGATAATTGTAAATCTGACAAAGCCTCCAGTTGTCTGGGAGACAGGCTTCTGAGCATGCCTGTGTAGGAGTGATTGTCTTGAATACATTAATTTATGTGCAATAATTATCTTAACTGCATCAGAGGATCCTGGAGTGTGTGAGAAAAAGAGAGTGGTGTAGTCATCCAGTGTTCTTTAGTTCTGAGAGCAAACAAAGTGTGACTAGTTCTCTCAAGTTCCTGTTGCTGTGATTTCTCTGCCTCAATGCACTGTAGTCAGGAATTGTGAGAATAATAAATTCTTCTTGAGACTCAGACCTTGACTGCCTTTTCCAATGGAACACGGTTAACGGGTTACCGCCGTCACCCCCAAACACACACGCCACTGGCTTTCTCCCTGCTTTCTACCTTATAGAGTTGTGTGGATGTAGTTCCTTGGAAGACCCTTGGCATTGCTGCAGCATCCAGCAGCGACACTGAAGATGAAGACAGTGTGGACACTCCTCTGGACCTTTCCTCTTCAGTGACCTCCAGCAAGAGAGGGAGAGATAATCTACCTAAGGAGTCTGTCCAGATTCTGCGACGCTGGCTGTATAAACAGAGCAAGAGAAAACACTACAGACGCACCTGTCCACACCTGTTCATCAACATGTGCTATAGGCTCTTGCCTGACTCAGTGAGAAAGGATGGCAAAGATGCAAATCAGTTCACACTTTCCTGACCTGGGGGCAAGATTTCAGAAGCTAGTTTTCGGAAACTAAGATGGGTACCAAAAACTTCATGCCAGCTCTAGAAGAGAGCCCGTTTCATTCCCGCACAAATGGACTCAACCCAATTCTCGGGAACCCAGTATCTCCTAAACCTTCTTCCCTGGGATCCATTTTGGCTCACCCATCAGTGATCTACCATACCTCCGTGACTGCATTGAAAATATGGGACTTTCTCTCTCTCTGCCAGATGGTTGGTGTGGGACAGAACATGGATATACAGCAAGTAGAGGAGCACCTTTACAGACACCTTCATGTACCCAAAGAATGCTTGTGAACCCTAAAGTGGTCTTTTCAACTCAGCTACTCTGTCAGACTTCAACCAGAATTTTAGCAGATTCCAGATTCTGGTGGCTGCTGCATTCAAATCAGCCGCAGAGCTGAATGTTTAGGTCAAACTCACAGCATAAACATTTTTTTCCCAAATAAAACCATTCCCCAAAATGTGGTCCTGATTGTTGGGGGTGAGGGCAAGAGGCGCATTATTTTATATTTTTTTCTATTAATATTTGCACATGGGATTGCTCAAATGAAGCTTCTAGCTACTAAGATGTCTCTAATGGAATACAGTCATTCCAATATCTGAGGGCAGAAGAGATCTGGAAAACTTTAGCAAAGACATAAAGTTTTCTTCAAGTTGAGTATTGCTTCTTGTTATGATATAGATGAATGGGTTCTAAAGAGGTTTAAGCACAAGGACTGAAGATAGAGCATAAAGAAACCCATCGTAAACATTTTATTTTGCAATTTTTATGTTTACTGTCATAGAAACATGGTACAAATTACCATTAAATTATTTTAACAATTTCCAAAGGTCCTGAGGAATAATTTTATTTATTTTGGCTTCTGAAATATAACTGTCAATCTGTAAACAATGTCATAAAATTTTAAAGCCAAGGACTATAGAATTCTGAATGAAGAATAATATGTATGTAAATAGAGATAATAAGTGACAATGAGTGAGAAAATAAATAAGAATTTTCACACTTCAGTGAATACTTTAATACTCAAAAAAATTTATGTTCCTTTTAACGGAAATTCCCAAGTGTGGAGACTTGCTTAATTTTACAAAGGCAAACTCATATACATAAAATTTTCTTCAAAAGTAACTTAGACTATAGAAAAAAACCTTTTCATTTCTGGATTGTACAATAAGATTCAGAGCTTTGTGTATGGTTAGAAAACATCCTGCCACTGATTTACACTCCAAGAAATAACTATTAATTTTTAATAAGATGAATGTGAAAGTCTGTACTCTCAGGACTAACAAGCAGTGTGGATTGTTTTTATAACTGTCCACTAATTTAGTCGGTCATTTACTTAGAGATAACATAGAGATCAGATGTATTAATTAGAAAGTCTTTAATTTTCAGATATATTTTATGACACATATTTATAAACTATGGATTCAAATAATAACCAATAATTCCCAGACAGGAATTTACCTAAAGTCAGTCCATGACTTTGTCATCACTGACAATCAGAGCACCAGGAATTGGACACGACTAATTATTGAGAGCAGTTGGTGTTGTTCTAGGGAGAGGAATTTTATAAACTGAAAAAAAAAATCCTCATTTTCTTCTGTTTAAAACTATATCAAATAATTCCTTTATAGTATTATTTAAGATGTAAATTGTATTACTAGGCATAAAATTAAGTGCTATATGATTTCTTAAAAGACTATTGGTCATGGGAAATGAATCATACGTTTCTTAAGGTATGACTATTAGAACATACTTATTGTAAGGAAGTTCTGAATGTGGATTATTAACAAAGGGCTGGGGAAGTATGACGTCAAACAGATCTTTTAGTACTCACTCTATATCACTTCAATCACTGTTACCTAGGTGTTTAATTTCCCAGAACCTTAATTTTCTTACCATTAAAAAATAAAGCTTCTCTCTCTCACACACATATGCACTACACAAATACATACTTATATACACACAGATGCACACATCTCCCCTTCACACACACATACACATTACATGTATACATACTCATATATACACACACATGTACATCCATTCACAGGTAGTTACAGCTAAGATTCTAATCTCTTTGCTATGATTGGCACACAGTTAATTGCTAATGCTTAGGGAACTTTTAGGTATATTTCCATGGAAGGAGTTTCTGTGAGATCTCTGAAGAATTTGTAACATTGTTCTGATGAAAGAGAGAGGAAATCCAGACAAAGATACAATTCTTTTTTTTTAATTAGATATTTTCTTTATTTACATTTCAAATTCTATCCCCTTTCCTGGTTTCCCCTCCGAAAAGTCCCCTATCACCTCCCCACTCTGCCTGCTCACCAACCCATTCACTTCTGCTTCCTGGCCCCAGCATTCCCCTACACTGGGGCATAGAGCTTTCACAGGACCAAGGGCCTCTCCTCCCATAGATGACCAACTAGTCCATCCTCTGCTACATATGCCACTGGAGTCATGAGTCCCACCATGTGTACCCTTTGGTTGGTGGTTTAGTCTCTGGGAGCTCTGCGGGTACTGGTTAGTTCATATTGCTGTTCCTCTTATGGGGCTGCAAATCCCATTCAGCTTTTTGGGTCCTTTCTCTAGCTCCTGGCACATAGGAATTGGGGACCCTATGCTCAGTTCAATGGGTAGCTGTGAGCATCCACTTCTGTATTTGTCAGCCACTGGCAGAGCCTCTCAGGAGACAGCCATATCAGGCTCCTGTCAGCAAGCACTTATTGGCATCCACAATAGTATCTGGGTTTGGTGGTTGTATATGGGATGGAGCCCCAGGTGGGGACAGTCTCTGGGTGGTCATTCCTTCAGTCTCTGCTCCACACTTTGTCTCTGTAACTCCTTCCATTGGGTATTTTTTTCCTTCTTCTAAGAAGGATCAAAGTATGCACACTTTGTTCTTCCTTCGTCTTGAGCTTCATGTGGTTTGTGAATTGTATCTTGAGTATTCTGAGCTTCTGGGCTAATATGCACTTATCAGTGAGTGCATATCATATGTGTTCTTTTGTGATTGGATTACCTCACTAAGGATGATATCCTCTAGATCCATCCATTTGCCTAAGCATTTAATAAATTCATTGTTTTTAATAGCTGAGCAGTACTCTATTGTGTAAATGTTCCACATATTCTGAATCCATTCCTCTGTTGAGGGACATCTGAGTTTTTTCCAGCTTCTTGTGATTATAAATAAGGCTGCTATGAACATAGCAGAGCATGTCTCCTTATTACATGTTGGAGCATCTTCTGGGTATATGCCCAGGAGAGGTATTTCTGGGTTGTCAGGTAGTACTATGTCCAATTTTCTGAGGAACCACCAAACTTGAGGACATGGGCACAGGGGAAATTTTCCTGAACATAACACCAATAGCTTATGCTTTAAGGACAAGAATTGACATAAAATTTCAAAGCTCTGTAAGGCAAAGGCTACTGTCAATAGGACAAACAGCAACCAACAGATTAGGAAAAGATATTTACCAATCCTACATTTAATCAAGGGCTAATATTCAATATATACAAAGAACTCAAGAAGTTAGACTTCAGAGAACCAAATAACCTCATTAAAAATGGGGTACAGAGTTAAACAAAGAATTCTCAATTAAGGAATACCGAATGGCCAAGAAGCACCTAAAGAAATGAACAACCTTAGTCATCAGGGAAATACAAATCAAAACAACCCTGAGTTTCTATCTCATACCAGTCAGAATGGTTAAGATCAAAAACTCAGGTGACAGCAAATGCTGGTGAGATTGTGGAGAAAGAGGAACACTCCTCCATTGCTGGCGGGATTGCAAGCTGGTAGAACCACTCTGGAAATCAGCTTGGAGTTTCCAAAGAGACATTTCTAATGAAAGGGAGCAAAAAGAGAGCATTCTGTGCTGTGCAAGTTCAGTAATGGTCTCTATACAGAGACTAAGCAAAGTCTCACAGATGAAGGCTAAAACATAGTTATTAGGAAGTTTATAAATATTAGCTAGAATATAACATTCTGATTATTATTCATGAAATGTCGTTAAAATATTTTCACTTGATAAAAATGTCATGTTGACTTCTGATAAAATAGCAGATATTTATATTACTTTATGGAAGTGAAGGAGAAAGTCAGAAACTAAAAATATATGTATAGCTATGCTTATTATGTCTTTATATCATATAAATCTAAATATGCTATTCCAAAGTGGGTATTTCTTGATGGGATCAAAAGGATACGACAAAACAACAGAGACAAAGGTTGGTGACCACAGAAACAAGCTTTGCAGAGGCTGGTGGGAGATGCGGAGCCGATGGGAATTCCAAAGCAGAAACAACTCCTTTTGTTACACCATGAGACTAAGAGGGCAGTGGTGTGGCACCATCTTAGAAGCTTGTTAAAAACATTTTGCTTCGAACTCGGTAAATCACTGGACATGGGTATTCATTTAGTCACTGACCCACTTAACAAATGTTTACTTTGTAGAGAACTAGAGCATTTCAGACTTTTCGCAGACATTTGGTGGTGTCTGCTTATTCCATGATCTCGTTGTTTGTGCACCTTATATGGTGAATTGTGCTCCCGGGAAAAGTGCTTGCTCCAGTTCTTATGGTATATGGGCATCAGAACCATGCCTGAGAAGTGATCTAATATGCTGAGTGATCAAGATGGTGGGAAAGGATTCTGTGCTTCAATAACTCCACCAGCAAGTTCTCCCTCGCCACAGCTTTTCACCGAATGGTCTGGATCTGAGCATCTTTTCTTTTAAGACATTTTACAGAGAGATACTATTATAACAAAATTGTGGTTTCCCATTTATCTGACCAACATTCTGAAGATACTTATGACTTGTGAGCTGTCTTTAGTTCTATTTTAAAGTTTATTACAATTCTTACCGTTAACTCCCCGTAGTTAGAAGATGCTGAACTATATAAGCAGAGATAGGGAACTTGGTAGCAGCATGTGTCATAACTCTCTGTTCCATATTGTGGGCGAGATACTTTGAACTGTGTCCCAGAACAAACCTTTTCTCCCTTAAGTTGTTCTTGCCAGAGTAATTTTTCAGAGAATTGGGAACAGAAACTAAGACACTAATATACCTTAATATAATCCAAATTGAAAGAATTCTTAAACAAACACGTAGAATAGTATGTCTGATATCCTAAAATTTGCTAATATAAAATTATTCATTCCTGGTATTTCGTTATTTAAGAAGAGCATTTAATTCTCAGTGTTTCTCTCAATGAGCCTTTGTAAGGAGGCTTGACAGAGCACCCTAATCACACTTTCAGTGTCTGGACTTCAAGATTGTATATCAAAATGGAAACTATGAACTTTGTTGGCACCTATAAAGAACAACTTTATTTCAAAGAAAATTAAAAGCTATTTCTTTGGTTCTGTAAACAACTTTGGAATATTCTTCTCAGTTCTTTTAAGTCAGTCTAATTGGTGGCTAAAAGTCTCATGGCTACTTCAGTATGTAGTTAATTCATTTAAACAACTTTGGATTCCCTCTCAATTTTCATCTTATCCAAAGATGGTATAAAATACATTCTTTCTTAGAAGAGTTATTGCCCTTGGCATCTCTGACTGTCAGCTTTTTAAAACGAGAGTCCTTTCTATCTTAAAACTGGAAAAGAAATGTGTTTAAGAACAAAATGAAGTGCATAAATGGGATTTCAGCAGAGTCTGAGGAGGAAAAAATAAATCAAAACAGCTTGCATATTAATTAATTAATTAATTAATCTTTTTACTTCTTGAGGCACACATCACTTAAATTGCTTGGGAGGGATTTCAAGTTTGACATGGGCCTTTCATGTTGTACATACAGTTCAGCTGCTTAGTAACAGAGACAGCATCTGAGAAATGTGTCGTTCAACAAACACATGGTGCAGGTGCCATCACTTTAAGTGCTGTATTTTCATGCAGCTAGCTACACAGTTTAAAGGCTCACGCAACATCACAGAATCACGTGAATAATCCATTGAACCACCACACCATGTTAGCTATCACAACTACACAACAAGAATTTATTAGTTCTATTCTAATTCTTTTTGAGGGAAATTCTATTGAAGATCAAACCCAAGACCTTGGAAAATACTTGACAAATATTGTACCACTGAACTACATCCTCAGCTCCACTGTAATCATATGGTGCAACTTCTGTCTATATGGTTGTGGTTTTTTCATCAGACAAACTGTCAATATGCGGGATATATAATTTGACTGTAAGATGGTTAGATGTAAAATGTGGACTGGAATTAGGCTGAGATTTTAAAACATTTCAAGGAGTCTAAAATATCTTTAATATCTCAATGATCAGTAATAATTATCTGATTTTTGCTGCAATGTGCTGAACTGTGGCCTAGTATTTTGAAATAATATAATTACTTCTTTGTACTCAAGTATAAGATTTTCCTCATACAGACTTTCAGTGTTGTAGGTAAGAGTGTCTACTGAGGTCTGGTAAATCTAAGATGACCTCAGGTTCACTCATTAGAGTGAATAAATATTATGAACACCCTGCTGTCGTCAAGTAAAAGAATGAGAGCACCAGATATAGCATGAACTTCAACAGCAGAAATTTGGGCATGTTATAACATGACCAGTCAGTCATCCCTAGCTCCATACAGGGTGAAAACTTCTTGTGGCACTAGCAGTCTTATTTTGCTCTTGAATATCACAATGAGGAAAATGTAATATCTCCTCTTTGTGTTTGTGTATGCAAATTCAATGAAGATAATGTCTGCAGATCACGTTTATATAATTTTACCTTAATTTCAACTCACACAACTGACTTTCAACTTAAACAACTTCTGTCATTTCTTTTTAAAATGTCCCTTTTCTGATGATGTGAATGTTTTTCCTTAATAGAAGTCAACATGACCCAGAGTATACTATCTTTAATAATGGACTACATGGGAAGCTTCCAATCTCTCTGTTCACAATTCAGTTGAGTCTTTCCATTCTCTCTGGGTAACTCCATATTACAAATGACTGCATTATGATATATTCAAAGCTGAATCCAGTGTCCTCCCTTTAACACCTCTATCTCCGATGCTCTTCTATCCGCAGTTGTTTTCCTGGGGAGGCACCTCTGCAATGTACTTGGCATTCTGATTGCATCTTGTAGACATTCATGACATTTCATTTGTCTTTTCTCACCAGGTCTTCCTGAATCAATTCAGTTCAGTTGATGACCAACACACTCTCCCACTTAGGATTGTCACTTATGTGACCTATTCAGGTGAAACACAAGGAGGTTGTTACTCCCAAATAGATATTTTCAGTGTTTAATCCGTTAAGATGTTCTCTGGACAAATGCAATGATCATGCAGCTGTTGTGTTTCAGGTTCCAGGACAGGCATTGAGTGTCTGTGATACACACTCTCCTCTCCACTAGGACTGGCATCTATGCCCTGTGTTCTTAGAAGATCCATGGAAGCCAAAAGGGTACAAGGGTACAAGATGCTCTTGGTTTCCTACTGAGTTGCAGCACTTACCAGAGTTTTTTTTCCCTTTATAAGTTGGGTTTGGTACAATAAAAAAAAACACCTTTGGCATAATTGAATAGTATAACTAAAACTTTAAAATGAGAAATTGCTGCATGTATGACACTTGTTTTAATATGGCTTTCAGCTCGAATCATCTGTGACTTCAAGAAAAAAAATGCTTACATTGTTTGATTTAAAACTGCTTGATCCTTAACCTGTTGGGCTGAGAATTTAAGAATGGCTGTACTTGTGGAAATAATTTTAATGTTTCTGACAAAACATATGTGAAGTCATATATTTTAAAATTGTGTTCTCTTTAAAGGGTCCAAAGTTTCTTAGAAAGTAATATGTTGGACAGAATGAATTTTATTTATTGTTTAATGGGATACATAGTTAAGAACTAATAAAATAGAATAAAACTATAGTATCATATCTAGTCTAAGCATAGAAATCAATTTTTTCAGTTCCTCTTAGTTCTTTGTTCCCAAATGGTTCCTGTTTTAACCATAACTGGAAAACTCAAAATAAATCTTAAAATTTCAATTGATATAATTGTTTTTCTAATCGAGAATTACAAGTGCCCTGAAACCTGAACTTTCTACTTGAAGTTAATTCCATTATTCTATAAAAATGTTTTGTTACCATTCAGGTTCAGCTATGAATTATCTCTGTGCAAATTCATCAGTATATTTTGGGCCATCAAAAGCTATTTTTCCCTCATGTAAACATCCTTAGCACAGGAAACCAGCATCAAATTAAAACTCATTCATGGTTCATCTGAAAGCATCAAGAAGTGTGGCAGAAGCTTTGAAGAAGTGGAAATATAAATAAGATGTAGATTTGGCTTTTAATTTTATTACTACGTTTGGTGGAGCTGAAAGAAAGTACTACGCACAAGGAGGAGAGATGATGTGTCTGATGATGTGTATGCTGGGGTAGCAACAGAGAAGATTTGATGATAAAGTTATATTCAGGAAACAACTTACTAATTAATTAGTATTGTAGATATAGTGCTTAAGGCCTAATGCTGTTTTCTTTTAAACAAAAAATTAAGGTAGCAATAGTGACTACAAAGTCAAATTATAATAAAGAATGTTTATTATAATAAATATAATAAAATTTCATGAAATCGTTTTTTAATGCTTTAGTGGAAAAAAAGTTTTCCTTGAGAGAAAGTGACCAGGGCACAGTAAAGTCATACAGTTTGCCTTGCTGGGACAAGGCTATGACATGTATTGTTAGAAACAAACAAAGCAAATAATTAATAAAGCTTATATTGGAGAAAAATATACAAAAGTGTGGTGCGTGTCAGCCCAAAATAGGTAAAGCAAGATTTGCTGGTGGAATCGAGCTATAATATTTCCATGGTCAACAAAAGGCTACTAAATATAGATATAACATGGTAGCACAGTTTTACACTTAGTATGATACCTTCACAAAGAATTTTTTCAAGTTCCTACTATGTGCTACACATTGTATTTCTATGAAGTTGAAGTCATAGAAAGTCCTATTGAATAGAACTAATGTTCACATGGTTATTTAAAATAATACTGCTTGGGGTTTTATGTTTGTTTTGATAAATGTGATCTCTGACTTGAATTGGAGTCTTATTCAGTGTTATGTCAGACCTTGAAAAATGCTAACCTAGAGCAAAACTGGAAGTTCAGGATTGATTCCTCCCATAGCTCCACATCAACTGTAAGCAATCAAAATAAATTCTATTAATGAATTATAAGCTTTGAAAGCTTCATAAGGCTGTTTTAAGGCCAAACATTATCTGTGTTTATGAAAGCATTGGCAATATGATGTTTAGGTGATTATAAAATGAGACAATTCTGGGATATTTGGGATATTATTTAACCTATATAATGACTTCAGATACAATGATTATGTAAGTAAAATGGCGTTGTTTACATGTATTTTCCACAGTCAATTATCCACACTGCTGTAATTGTTGATTTAAGGGTGTTATTGGAATCTCAGATGCTTTCCAAAATTTGTCAATAGAATTTGTATGATCCAATTTATTATGAAAAATTGATCACTGAAATTATTAAAATAGCCCTCCCTCTTGTGAATTATGAATAAATATTAATCACATTTTCCTTGAGTAATACTCTTCAAAGAACTAGACAAACAGGAATTAATCCCTAAGTGAGTCTATTAAAATTTAGTTTTAATTCTAAAATTAATACGTCCAGTTTTGAGAAGAGCACAGTGAGTCAAGGAGACTTAAACCTTTACTTTAATATAGATTTCTTGTTTTTCAAAGAAGCAGTAAAACTAAGACTTTCATGAAGCAATGAAATATGAATATATTTTCATATTCATGCAGACAGCCAGACAGAGAGAAAGGGACACAGAATGCCTTAGGCCTAGAACTTACTCATAGGAATCCTTCTGCCTCAGTCTATTATTTGTTATTATTACAGATGTTAGCTTCTATACTAACAATAAAGATTTTAAAAGTACAGATAAACTTTTTATTTGTGGACAAAATGATCCATTAATATCTTCTTTTCCCTTTTCCATAAATAAACATACAATTACTTAACATACTAAATGTCAAGGAATGTTTGCATCTAATATTCATTTACAATATTTCTTGTCGACTTGATGATGTAAACTCTTGGAGAACATTCTCTTTATCTCTGTATTTTTCAGTGTAATGTCATGACATACCTAAAGAGAACTAACATGTGTTAAGAAAGAATTATATTAGATATGAAGAAACATTTGATTTTTCTCATTGAGAGCATCTATGGAACCATCTTTTAGGAGAGCTTATATTAAAATTATTTATATATACTTCCTCTACACAGGAGGCTCATTGTGTTTAAAGTTAAAAATATAGTTGACTTAGAATCACTATGCTTTTTTGTTTTTAAAAGAAAAATTAAAAAAATATTCACTCCCTATTATCTATCTATCTATCTATCTATCTATCTATCTATCTATCTATCTATCTATCTGTCTGTCTAACTATCTACCTTCCACATGGAGAATTAGGATCTGTCTGGGACACCCTGAACCTATTATTGATAATATAGTGATAACACACAATGAACAACTCTTCTTTGTGCTGTAGGATTATATTTTTTGAAAAGTACTTTAATAAGGGTTCTTAAAGCTTCAACCTCATTTCTACCTCACTTACCAGATACAGGGGAAAAGAGAGGTTAATAGAAAATAGGGGATGTTGACCTGTTTGGAAATAGTTCTTTGGGGCATTTCCAATTTCATTGTAAGGATATTAGCAGTCTAGTCCAAAACACCAAACACAAATCAATAGCAGCAGTTCGATCCAGAAGAAAACGTGAGGCTCCAACAAATGGACATAAGAAGCAACTGGAACACAATGAGAAGTTTTTTTTTAATTTTTAATATTTTTTATTACGTATTTTCCTCAATTACATTTCCAATGCTATCCCAAAAGTCCCCCATACCCTCCCCCCCACTTCCCTACCCACCCATTCCCATTTTTTTGGCCCTGGCGTTCCCCTGTACTGGGGCATATAAAGTTTGTGTGTCCAATGGGCCTCTCTTTCCAGTGATGGCCGACTAGGCCATCTTTTGATACATATGCAGCTAGAGTCAAGAGCTCCGGGGTACTGGTTAGTTCATCATGTTGTTCCACCTATAGGGTTGCAGAACCCTTTAGCTCCTTGGGTACTTTCTCTAGCTCCTCCATTGGGAGCCCTGTGATCCATCCACTAGCTGACTATGAGCATTCACTTCTGTGTTTGCTAGGCCCCGGCATAGTCTCATAAGAGACAGCTATATCTGGGTCCTTTGAGCAAAATCTTGCTAGTGTATACAATGGTGTCAGCGTTTGGAAGCTGATTATGGGATGGATCCCTGGATATGGCAGTCTCTAGATAGTCCATCCTTTCGTCACAGCTCCAAACTTTATCTCTGTAACTCCCTCCATGGGTATTTTGTTCCCAATTCTAAGGAGGGGCACAGTGTCCACACTTTGGTCTTCATTCTTCTTGAGTTTCATGCATTTAGCAAATTGTATCTTATATCTTGGGTATCCTAAGTTTTGGGCTAATATTCACTTATCAGTGACTACATATTGTGTGAGTTCCTTTGTGATTGTGTTACCTCACTCAGGATGATGCCCTCCAGGTCCATCCATTTGGCTAGGAATTTCATAAATTCATTCTTTTTAATAGCTGAGTAGTATTCCATTGTGTAAATGTACCACATTTTCTGTATCCATTCTTCTGTTGAGGGGCATCTGGGTTCTTTCCAGCTTCTGGCTATTATAAATAGGGCTGCTAAGAACATAGTGGAGCATGTGTCCTTCTTACCGGTTGGGACATCTTCTGGATATATGCCCAGGAGAGGTATTGAGGGATCCTCCGGTAGTACTATGTCCAAATTTCTGAGGAACCTCAAGACTGATTTCCAGAGTGGTTGTACAAGCTTGCAATCCCACCAACAATGGAGGAGTGTTCCTCTTTCTTCACATCCTCACCAGCATCTGCTGTCACCTATGAAGTTAAGACAAGCAGAAATCAGTGAAGACCAGCAAGCACTACAAGGCTTACCAATGCAAGAGTGTCTTCTCACTCTCTGGGATATGTATATATTCTTTCTAAACACATGCCCTCTCAAACATCTGTTCCAGCAAGCCTTCACATGCTCTTATACAAGACAGCTTCCAGAAATCACCACATGTCTGTTCTCAGCAAAACATCCCCTTAAAAGACAACGTTCAGAAAAACATCACATGACACAACTGAGTCTGCAAAGGAAACCAGATATTTCCATGTCATTGGGCCCCTGATTTTTCTTTTGGTTAGGCGTTTAAGGAGGATGTTGAGTTAGATTCTTAGCACATGACACATCTAATTACTAAACATAATTCTTACTCATTATGCTGTTATTTGATATTAAATAATTCTTGAAATTATTAGTGTCTTATAAAAATTTTCTATTTTTTTTCTATTTGTAATTAAGGTTTCCTAAGGAAGCTAGTTTGAATTTAAGCAGATAAATATTGCTCACCAAAATTTTAATTTATTCATTTACTTATATTGGCACATATAGAGAAATATTTTATTTAGTTTTTCATTTTATTTAATCTTAAAATTCCACATTTGTTCAGTGGGCTCCCTAAAGTTACTTTTGTTGTGTTTTATTGGCATTTCTCATTATTTTCTGGATGTTTTACCTGTTAAAATATAACAAATTAGTCTGGACTCATCTTGCACTTTCTCTGACGAAACTTTGGATAGAATCTTTTCTCCACTGATTTCTGCTTTTATTAAAGGAATATTGCTTCCCCAAATCAAAATCTAAGTGCTAGAAATGCTCTTTGCTATTGGAGAGAAACCATTTTGGTGTTCTCAGTGGAGAGAGCTAAGGTAGAGAGACACAGACACATAGACACACTGTGTCCCTCTCCTCTCCTCTCCTCTCCTCTCCTCTCCTCTCCTCTCCTCTCCTCTCCTCTCCTCTCCTCTCCTCTCCTCTCCTCTCCTCTCCTCTCCTCTCCTCTCCTCTCCTCTCCTCTCCTCTCCTCTCCTCTCCTCTCCTCCCCTCCCCTCCCCTCCCCTCCCCTCCCCTCCCCTCCCCTCCCCTCCCCTCCCCTCCCCTCCTCTTCTTTCCTTCCTCCTTCCTTCTCTCCTTGATTCCCTCAATTTCTTCCCCCTTCTCCCTTCCTCCCTTTGTCTCACTCTTTAAGTTGAGACAAACTCTTGTGAGTGTGTAGTCAGGTGGCTTCAGTCTTGTGACTTGACTCTTGTTGTCCTCATACATTAGTTGTCTGAGTGTTGATAGCTGCCCTCCTGATTTGGGTAAGTGACTTTCACCTGAAAGTTGTGGCATAAATACAAAGACAGATAGTTAGGGTTATGGAATGGTCAGTAATTTGGAAAGTTCTAGATTATATTTCACTCCTAAGAGTGAAGCTTGCTTCAGGTACACATATATCATACAAAAGATAAACTCCAGAAGTAAACTCCAGAAGATGCTGCCACCAGTAACTCATATATGCAACAGCAATAAAATGAAATGTTCTTTTAAGTAGAGATAGATATACCTAACAAATTTCATTGTATACATTTATTTTCTTTGCCATTTATATTTTTAATATGGAGTTGTTCCTACTGGAGTGAATCAGGATGCTTTGCAGGCCTAAAATCTGATGATCCGATTCCTTAAGGTGTGCACTATGATGTGAATGTGAAATGCCCTATATGTTCATGGATTTGAATACTTTGTCCCCAGCTTATAGCACCATTCCAGAAGGTTGTAGGATTTTGAGGAGTGTGAGCCTCATTCAAGGAACTGGGAATGAGCAAGCCCCGAGGACTTACCACCTAGTTCCAATATTTGTTCAATCTGTTTCCTGACTGTAGATGTAATGTTATAAACAATCTTGGGCTTCTGCCATCATGGCTTTCCTGTCATAAAACTGTATCACTGGGAACTATAAGCCAATATAAAACTTTCTTCCCTTAAGTTACTTCTTTTATTGTACTTGGTTACAGCAAGGAGAAAAGTAACTAATAAAATATGTCTCCTCCTCCTCCTCCTCCTCTTCCTTCTTTTCATTTTCTCTTCTAACTCCTCCTTCTCCTTGTTGCATTTTTTGAGACAATATTTTTCTGTGCATTCTGGAACTCACTCAAACTCAGAGATATGCCTAACTCTGCCTTGAAGGTACTGGAATTAAATGCATGCACTACCACCACCCAACATAAATTATATATATATATATATATATATATATATATATATGAATAATACCCACTAATTATACCACAATGATGACAGTGAAGAGCAGGATTATCTAAAACATTTATTTATATTTTGTTTCTTCCTGTTACTTTCATACAAATACTTGTGAAACATTAGAATAAAAGTGAAGATCAAGAAAATTCTGTATTCATGAGAAAGGAGACAGATTTTTATTAGCCCAAAAGGCAATATTCACAGTGGTTGAGAGCAAATACTGAGTCTTATATATATCTGGGAATAAATCCAAGCTCTGTTCTTTCCTGGATGCAAAGCAATTTGTTCCAAAGCATTACCTCACCTGGAAAATAGTCTTACAATACCTAACTCACAGAGTTACTATGAAGTTGAAATGAGGCATTATGTATTGGTCTTTGAGTGTATTACATGATCTTTAAATAATCATTTGCCATTTGTAATACATTTTTTCTGAGTGCCCCAAGTGATCTCTTCATTAAATTATTTTGTGTCATTTACCGAAAAAAAAAGTTACAAATTTGATGACAAACACGTTACTAGAGTTAGGCACCAGGCCAGTAATTATTAACAGATTAACTCATTGATTTTTAAGTTTCCTATCAAAAGCATGGCTCTAAGCCATAGCATGAAAATATTATTTGACTGAAGGAATGAACAAGTGATTTTATATCAGAAGCAGATCTTGGATAGACACCACTGGCAACCCTGGTTTCTGAAGAAACCTTGGGAAGCATGGTAGAAAATATGTTTTAAAATGTCAACAAGAGTTTTTATTATTCCCATGCCCTTTCATGTTCATTTTCCTTTCAAAATGTGTGAGCTAATGTCTACATCAGTTTCTTAAATTTCAACTGGACTCATTGACTAGTTGGCCAGCATAATGTTGCCAGGATTTTTTTTTTTTTGTAACTTTAGACGCCATCACCATAGTCTCGAACTTCATTCCAAATCTTTTGGAGTATTTATTCTTCGGTTGCCTCATCAAGACAATGAATTGGCATTCTGTGAGAAGTCCATGCCACCCAAATGTTCAGGAACAAGTATTGTGCTCTCCAGCTGGGTTCTGCATTGGGAATGGTATCAATTACTAAGCAATTGTTTGCATAGTTTGTATGACTTCAGATAACTGTAGAGTTAAGATTGAAGCCACATACAAGGCCACTAATGAATAGTGCACAAACTGACAGCCCACAGAAGCATATGATAAAACTGCAGCTTTAGGTCACTAAATCACGTGTTTTGTTAGCAAGCCAGAGACAGACTGTGCAGTAAAGTACCAAAGTATATTTAAAACATTATCTAATGGGTATTTGGAAGAAAGTAAGCACAGAGAGTTTTTCTCTCAATAACTGTTTCCCCCAGAACCAGGACATGGTTTGGACATAGCCAACTTTTTTGATTAATATTAATATTAATATTTTAATAGAATTTTAGTTTCATACCTTATATTAATCAGTTAATGTTTTGGGGCTAGGCTGGTAGCTCAGTTTGTAAAGTAATTGCTTGCAAGCAAATGGAGATGTGGTCAACTTCCAGAAACTATGTTAAGAAAAGCTGGTTCTGATAGTATACACTTATAATCTCAGCACTGAAAAGTCTTGGATATGCAGGGCGGTGGTGGTGCACGCCTTTAATTCCAGCACTTGGGATGCCAAAGCAGGCAGGTTTCTGAGTTCGAGGCCAGCCTGATCTACAAAGTGAGTTCCAGGACAGCCAGGGCTATACAGAGAAACCCTGTCTCAAAAAACCACCAAAAAAAAAAAAAAAGAAAGAGAAAGAAAAAAGGAAAGAAAGAAAGAAAGAAAGAAAGAAAGAAAGAAAGAAAGAAAGAAAGAAAGAAAGAAAGAAAGAAAGAAAGAAAGAAAGAGTCTTGGATACAGGCAGGTTCTTGGGGCTTCCTGATCAGCTAGCCTAGTCTGTTTGGTGATTTCCAGCACAGTGAGAGTCTCTGACTACAGGCTTTTAAAAATGTAGTCAGCACTTGGGAAAAGATACCAAAAGTTGTCCTCTTGTCTCCATGTACACATACATGTATGCTCATCTTAAAAACACATGTCTCCAAGGCCACCTGAAAAACACATGCCCATATCAATACACACAGAGAATTTATTAAGATTTCAAAAGCATTGTTTAATTAAAAATGTAGAGTAAGATTTTCTTTATAATTTCTTGAGGCATATTGGAAGGTCAATTGAATTTTGCATATATGTATATATATATATATGCATAGGAGGAAGAAAGAGAGAAGAGAAAAGGGAAAGAGAAATATCACATGAGAGGAGAGTGCACATGGCAGGGTACCATTTTTAATTTATTTATTTTTATTCTTTAATTCTTTTTTACAGTCCAGACTTCATCCCCTTCTCACTGTACCCTGACCACTCCCCATCCTATAAGTCCCCCTCCCCCGTCTCATTTTTAATCTATTTATTTTCAAAAACTTTCAGGCATAAAGGATAAAAGTAAATGAAATAACCATGCAAAATGTACTCAAATATCATTTAATGTAGATTTATCCCTAAAAATAGAGTCTATATATCCCCTCTCTCACCTTCCCACTTTTCCAAGGATCTCCAGCCTCTATTGTGTATACTTGCAAGGTCGGTTTATTGCAAATATATTGCCCAGTATATTTCAAGCTTTAGAAATATATAATGGCCACAAGCTATCATTTAAAGTAAGTTTCATAAAAATCATTAGCAATTGAACCAATAGAAATGGTAGAACAGTGGAGAGAATCAGGTGTGGGGACAGGAGTTTTAAAGGAGAATTATTTGCACATGAAAGTAAGTAATGGGTTAAGATAGGTGTTTATAGAAGTTGATTTCATGGATTGTTTTAGCAGATGGGGAATCATGATTAAATACTTCCTTCAGAGAGGAGAGAAAACAGAGCCAAGGGTCAATGATAAAGGCTGCCTCTTATACCAAAGCTTGTAAATCTTGCTTTTCAATTCTCATTCTCTTTAGGGTGGCTTGCTTCCTTGAGCATGTGGGACCTTTCTTAGAACCTATTATTGCCCACAATGCAGTTAGTTACAATTAGATGCATAAAATGAAGAAAGACATATAACATTCTAACTACACATAGTGTTGGGAAGTTTACTAGGAGAAAGGGCACAGAACCTTGTATCTATTCCTCATAGGTTCTGTATACAAGCTGGGCAAAACTTTTGCAGACTGGCTTGTTGTGCTTGCTCTTATCTGGACAGCAGGGCTATCTCATATGCAGTGATATCCCCCTCTGATTTATCTTCCCCAGTGTTACTAACCCTACTATTTTCACCGCAGCATTTATTTTAAGCCTTATATTTTCTTTAACAGAATACAATGTAACATTTATACAATAATATAAATTTCCCAGTGATTTATACAAAATTACTCTCTTTTCTATGAATTTAATCACATTTGCAATTATAAACTAAGTTGGGTTAACTATTAGATTATATTTTATTGTATCTTTATAATCTTGGTTTTATTCTGAAAATAATATTCCAATTAAAATTATTTCTTCTAGCTCTTAAATGAGATTGTGGCCCCGATTTCATGTTGATTTATTTCTGTGTCTCCCTCTACATCAAATGAATTAATTACCCCCGCCCCCCAGTTATGAAGCAAAATAATATTTAGCTAGAGAGATTATTGAGAAATAATCTATTTGATAATGACTTTCATTGGCAAGTTAACCGGAGACACATTTGTAAGGAATTAAGGGTTCCAAGCTGAATAGACTTAAAAATAAGTTCAAGGTATTTGTTTACATGAAATAGCCAATATTAAGGTAATGAGAAATATACATCATTCTTAGGGAAGGACTATATAAAGGACATTCTGGATTTGATTGCACTGTTATAAGAGACTAAACAGTGCTCATAATATAAAGTACCACCACCTTTATACTTCCTTTATTTTCCTAGGAAATTAATATTTACTCCACCCACCATGTCCCACGCCTATCCTGTGTAGAGAAGATAAGCTCATGTTATCCAGTGTCTGAACTGAGGACTAGGCTAAATATCAGTAGGGACTGATGGGAACTGATTGCAACTATTGCTCCCAGGATACTGTCAAAGAGGGTGTGGGGCCTTGAGAAGGTTCAGCTACTGAAACATGACCTGTAGGAATTCGAGGAGATGAGGGGGAGAAATTTAACAGAATTGTCACTGTATTCTCAACAGCCATTTCTGAGACTAACACACCCTAGAGAGGTCTAAGAGGTGATGAGTCACATGACACAAAGGTACAAAAATATCTCCCACACTGCTTCTTCTGCTACTACCACCAATACCACCTATTTCATTGTGGTCTGGATATAGCCATTCAACCATTCAGTAGATCATTTCTTGCCTTTTCTGGACTCCGCAAGAAGGTACACTCAGTACCTTATGTTGAGGGATCACCACTCCTTGTGGTGGTTTGAGTAGGTTTGGTCCCCATAGGCTCATGTTTTGAATGCCTGGCTCACAGGGAGTGACACTATTATGAAGTCTGGCATAGCTGGAGTAAGCATGGACTTGTTGGAGGAAGTACATCTCTATGGGCGTGGGCTTTGAGGTTTCCTATGCTCAAGTTCCATCCAGTGCAGAAGAGAGCCTCCTCCTGGCTGCCAGGGGAAGATATTCTCCTCCAGAGTGCCTTCAGATCAAGATGCAGAATTCTCCTCCACTCCTCTAGCACCATATCTACCTTCCTGCTGCCATGCTTCCTGCCTAATAATGCACTAGACCTCTGAAACTGTAAGCTATCCCCAATTCAATGTGCCTATATAAGAGTAGCCTTGGTCATTGTGTCTTCACAAAAATGGAAATTCTAATGAAGATACCTTTAAACCTGATACTAGAGAGGGCAGCTATGCCTCATGTGGGGTGAGGGTGAGAAGTCTCTTGCTAGGTGGTGACCATCCCTGATTACTCTCCTGGGGGCAATCCTAGTCAATTGTAAGCAATGTGTGCACAGACGTCAAAAGACAGGGAGAGGAACTCTCAAAAGAGGAGCAAGGGAAGCTAACTTTCCCATATATATATACATATGCAAGGGGGAAAGTGCTTGTCCAAGTTAAGGATGTTCAGGGCAGCTTATGACTTTCAGTAAGGATAAACATGGGAACAATATCAATGTCCCCAAGCATCCTTGATACTGTCATCTTTGAGGGAAGATCACTGAGGACAAAGCCACATATCAAAGGTCACTGTTATTAAGTTTGAATGCTAGCTGATTTTTAAAATGTGGCATTCATATACTCATTACCTGGCAATGTTAGTATATAGGTGTGTGGTAGATTCTTTAATGCCTTGAGACTATAAGCATGTCTCTCCAATGGCGATCAATATAACATTTAAAAAGTTACATGCTAGTTTTCTGTAGGTTGATTCAGCACTGTTTGTCACTTGCTACTGGTACATTTCAAAGATCAACAAATTGTTGACCTTTAATTAAACTATAGCAAGGAAGGTTCTACTGCAAAAACCAGCACATGTTAAACAGCGCTGCTTCATTTGTTGTTCTGTTGATTATACCTATAATATTTTTGGAAGAAACCTTTGTATTAAACTTGAAGTAATTTGCTTAGAGTCACTAGGTTAGAAATGACACAATTTCTCTGCTCAAATTTATTTTTACTAGATCTTTGAAATGTCTCTTATGACTAATAAGTGAGTGGCATTGCTCTCTCTGTCTCTGTATCTGTCTCTGTCTCTCTGTCTCTCTCTCTGACTTGAAAACATAAATTGAGTGACTAATAATATTGACATCAAAATTGTGCTTATTGTTTATTTGCAGCTGTATGTTTTCTATAGGTATTACATTTTTAAAAGATATTGTTGAAGTTGCTTATAGAACACTTATGGTATAGGTAATTGTGGCTTTATTTATAAAATTAATGTTCTATGTCTTTGATTTTAATTTTACTTATAAATTTTTTACTAGTGTATATTCATTATAGAGATAATGTGCTTTGTTGCAAGGTTTTTCATACATCTGTACCATGTGTTTTGATCATATTTGATCTCTTACTTTTTCCTGTTTTCTTTATTCCTACATATCCTTCCTCTTCCCAAGCAAATGCTTTATAGTTTTATGTGCTGTTATTATTTAAAAATCTGGAAATTTTAAATTTTCCACCAGAAAATACAGAATATGTCATTCTGGCTCTGGCTTGCTTTGTTAACATGGTGATCTCCATTTCTACCCTTCTGGACAAATAACAAAATTTTGTTCTTCTTTCTAGTAGATTAACAACTCCACAAAGCTCACTTAACCATGTATTATTCATCCATTCATCTGTTCCCTGGCACCTAAGCTAATCTCATGACTTGGCTGTTAAAAATAGGCATGTAGTGAACAGAGATGGACACATGTTTTATATTATTAAAGTCTACGTATGTACTAACTTAAAAAGCCTCACAAGTCTTAAATTAAAAATCATGATATTATATCTCTGTAGGGATATAGATGCTTTTATACATTTTTCATACACTATGGAAGAATGTTTATCTTAGGGGCGAATAACCAAAAACCATTCCCAAAAGGAAATTTTTTATGTATATGGTGAATGGGTTTTGAGAAGTAACATGCTATTCTGAAGCTAATGTGATTCTGGGCATCCATATAGCTATATTCTGGATCCATTTGTTTTTAAAGAAAGAAGCTGTATTATTATTATCCCTGAAGAGAGAGGAAAGATGGTGTTATACATAAATGACCCAAGTACCTTCTAGCCACAGAATTTTCTCCTTCCACCCTCCTCATGCCCCTTGGCCCAAGGTTCTCATTTTCTATTTTCTATTCTTTACATTTCTCTCCTATTCACAATTCCTTGTCTGATAGTTTATAAGAAAACCCTACAGATAATACCTTTATAGGTAAGCATATATAACTGGAACAAGATCCTAAACCCCAGGTCAGTTCATGCAAATCCCACCTCCACAACTTCCTCCAAGCAGTATCATTCTCTGGGGACCAAGTGACAGATAATTCAAGTTTAAACTCTTAACACTCAAGTGTCTCAAAGGCCTCTGCAATAGTTCCAATTTCTGACTGTTTGTATCACATAAATATCCGTAGGATTTTCTTTCCATCCTGCCTGGCTCAACTTTTCCTCTTTGTGGCTTTATCTTTTGACAAGTTCATACCACAGTGGATAAAGATTAACTCTAGTAAGATTCTCAGAACTATAAACTCCAGGGGTCAATATCTATTCCTCGAAATTACTAACAAATGCTTTTTTTGGCTTGTGTGCTCTTTGTAGGACATAGAGGTAATGTTCTCTACATTGTTAAAACTTTAACTGATACAATCGTTTGTTTGGGATTGTGCTTACTTCCACATGAGTCAAGTCTGGCTGACTTAACAAAGTAAAATATCATAGGAAAAGTGGAACATATTAAAAACAGAGAAAAGATGCCTAGTAAAGGCCCACAGAAAATCACACATACCCCCAAATCACAATATTATGTCCTGGGTTGTGTGCCATCCAACTTATTATATCTTAATACACAGGGATCAATGTGGTTAAACTCCTTTCTCTCATCTCTCCCCACTATCTATAATAAGAAGGAAGACAGCCATAGGCAAGTGAGGAGGAAAGCTTTTCTCCAGAATAAAATTTTCACCTTTATGGTCATGGATTTCTAGTCACAAGAACTGTCAGAGAACATGTTTCTGTTATTGAAGGCACAGAGGCCATGATGTTTTGTTTTGGCAGCCAAAGAAGACAAATACATACAAGAAAGTATACTTTAAAATCACATAAGTTGTTCCTTTTCTGGTGGAAGTCTAAATTCTGGTAGGGTGGGTTACTAATGTAGGATCTGTGCTATTATCTGGTCATGGATAATCAGCCTCAGGGTCTGTGTGAGAGACTGCTGTGCATTGATGGAATCCATGGATATTCTGAGCAGTGCATTCCAGTCACTGCCTTTATTATCACATGGTCTGTGCTGCCAGTGCTTTTTCTCCTTATAAGGATCCTGGTCATTAGGCTGACACTTACCCAGTATGAGTCATTTTAGTTTGATTATATCTGCAAGGGTTCCTTTTCCTAATAAACTCACGTGTGTGCATTTGTCTATGTTCCTCTGTGTGTAGTTGTGAGTCTACATGTGTGGAGGTCAGAGGGCTTTACTGGCTGTCTTATTAACTTTCCAACTTATCTTTCCATTTTTTGAGAATTTCAAACATGTTAAATGCAAACAATGTGTTTTTGTCAAATCCCTAGCCCCATTCTCCCCGTTCAACTCCTCTTCTATTCCTCTGACAATAATCCCCCCCTACTTTATGTTTTTATTTGCTTTGTTTTGTTTTTTGTTTTTAGATCACTGAGTCCATTAAGCTACCAGTATGTGCACGGGCATAGAGCCATGTCCTGCAGCATGTGCAGCCTCTCTAGGTCTGTGTTCCTGAATAAAAGCAACTCTCCCACTGCCAGAGGAAAATATGCATTCACAGAGTTGTGACTACATCTCACTGGCGTGAAACTAAGCTAGACAAAATCTTAGTGTGATTGAAGGAGAGAGGTTCGTGAACTCCTACATCACTTTTTGAGCCAGAGCCTTTCCTTGAATCTGAGTTCATATATTGTTTAAACTGACTGTCCAAACCCACCAGCTCCATTCATAATGACTGAACCATTTTCTCACCTTGAAGTCACATTCTTCCATGCTGGGTTTGTGATGTTAACATAGCTTATTTGATAAGCACAGTTCAAACCACAATATTATGTTATTTAAAATCTTTGAAAAGGTGGTATTTAAGAAAGGAAGATCTTTTCCTTTCACCATGTCATGTTACTAGTTCCTATTAATAACACGAATAATTTATAGAGGAACATTTAACAATACTAACTTGATGATGATGTTTGCTGTGATAACCCGACATTTTATCACACATTAGCAATGTGCCACCTACATTAACACTTAAAATGCATTTACTCTTTTCTAATTTACTCTATAAGTTGAGCTGCATATTCCATGCTTAGTATCATTCCACTGTGCTGAACTACCTGTTTAAACAAATCAAAAAGCATGATACAGGACAGAGCCCAGAGGCAAATATTTTTAGCTTCTTCCATTTAAAGTCATCCTTTAATTGAGACAGAGTACAGATTGCTTCAAGTGGTAGGTCACAGCACTCCCATAAACCTTCCAAAGGCATATCCTGGGTGAGAGCTCTGAAGTTTCCCATCTGCAGGAATCTCAGCTGTGTGTGGAATTCGGCTGCCATGGTAAGCTGCATCTTCAGCAAGGAGGTTTCGTGTTTTCTTATTCTATTTTCATCTTCAAAGTAACTAATTGTTCTGATGTTGCTTTTCATAGATTTGAGAAATTTGAATTAAATATTCAACAGGTTAAATAATTCTGTTTGTAGAATGTAGCTGAGGTCACTAACAGGAGTAAATTTCCTGCCTTGAACTATAATCCTGGCAGAAAGCCTATGGCCAGGGAGGCCATAGATCTTAGGCCAAAATCCCCTATTGTTAATTTGTTAAATAATCATACTGTCAAAGTTATGTCTAATCATTTATGCTCATAGCTATAAATCTGAGCTGATTTTAACCTTGATTGGAGTACATCTCTTTTTTTTGCAGTGGGTCATAGTCAACAGAGAGCTGCAGAACTGGTTAATATGCCTAGAAGATGTGGCCGTTGGTATGTTTCCCATGCTTCAGTGTATGGCTATACATTCTTGGGCAGCACTGAGAGTGGGATATGAAGTAAGAGTTAGAGCAAAAATAAAATCAAGATTATTTACATGCATGAAGTAATAATAATAAAAGTTAAAAAAAATAAGTGTTCACAACAGGCCTCAGGGGCTTTACATGAATGTACAAGAGGTATATGTTGCTTGAAGGAATGGTTATCATCTTGTTCATATTCTTTCACTCCCCTAACTTCTTAGGTACAATACCTTAGAAAACTGAGGTTTAACTAAAACATAGATTCAGTTCTTTTTGGTGGAGGCATATATAAAGACCAGGAGAGATGAAAAAAAGGAAGGAAATGTTGTAGAAAATATTAAAATGATCAGCATTTTCCCACTCTACACCCAGCTACTCTCAGTCCCAGCAATTTCTCTGGCCAGTTCTTAACTTGTGGAGATTCTGACTCAGAGCTCCAAAATCTCTCCACCCAGCTTGCTAAGTTCCCACTGAAGGGTTTCAACATGCCATCTCTAGGCTTCAAAACCCCTATGGCCTTTGTGGTACACATCTGGCAAATCCACCCTTTGATGCCATGGCCTTTGTGTTGCACATCTGGCAAACCCACCCTTTGCCACCTTACCTTTCTCTCTTGAACCCAGCTGAACCACAGCACATAAAGGAAAACATCATACAAACTTAGTTCAGAAACAATGGTAACTCAACCACTGGACACAACAACTAGAACACTAATCTTGTAAGCCATATTAAATATACATCCTCCAGTGGCAAATCAAGGTGGATCTGCTATTGAAACTGAGAGACACTAGAAGCTATATCTTGTCCTCTCCTATCCCCATCCAAAATGTCCTAACTCTCTCCTGCTTCCTCTTTTCCTCTCTCCAGCCCAGAAGTCCTGCTTACTCTCCCAGTGATTGGTCCCTTCATTCATTCAGGGGAAGATTTGTAAGAAGTCACCTGAGTATGTGACTCATTCCTTGTCCCAGACAACCCTTCTGGAAAAGCAGAGTTAACATCGAAATGTAGGCAGCACCAGGGCCATCCACAACAGGGAAAGAAACAGGAAAGAGGACAGGTATGAATCTACATGTCTGTGGTTTCCTAAAAAAGGGCATGCATAACTTTAGTGAATATAAATGAGAGGACCTAAGAAGGAACAGGAATGGAGCAGGAGCATAAATAACTTGTTAGATACTGGGATCAAGAGCTCATGTTGCTGAGCAGATTCCATACAGTTAACAGATTGATCTCTACAGTACGGACATAGCTAGATGTTAGGAACAGGGTTTTTCTCTTACTGTGCATGAAAACCCTTTCTATAGTTCTGATGGCAATAAGCATTGTATAGACAAGGTGTAGGGTTTATCTGGCTGAAATAAAAGGCAGGTAGATATGCTGCAGAAAGTAGGAGTCATCAATTTAAAGACGCTATCTGCCAGTGCAACACATGAGGTGTGATAAACTATATAGTTGTGGATGTTCTGACTGGCAAACAATTGCTTTTTTCACTGACATTCACAGGGAAATACCTAAACCACAACAAGACCCAACAAAGAAAGAGAATGCAATTTCCCTCATGAATATCAATGCAAAAATAGTCAATAAAAGTCTTATAAAATAAATCCAAGAACACATCTAAACAATCATCCATCATGATCAAGTAGACTTCATTCCAGGGATGCAGGGATGGCTCACTATATAAGCAAACTCAAAGAAAAAAAAACAACCTGAACATCTCATTAGATGGGGAAAAAGCATTTGACAAAATTCAACACCCATTCATGGTAAAAGACTTGGAAAGATCAAGAATTAAAGGCCATTACCTAAACATAGTAAAAGCAATATACAGCAACCTAGTAGCCCAAATCAAACTACAAGGAAACAAACTCAAAGCAATCCCACTAAATCAAAGATGAAAGAAGGCTGCCCACTTTCTCCCTACCTATTCAGTATAGTACATAAAGTCCTAGCCAGAACAATTAGATAACAAAAGGAGGTCAAAGGGATACAAATTGGAAAGGAAGTTAAATATCACTATTTGCAGATGATATGATAGTATACTTAAGGGACCCAAAATATTCCACCAGAGAACAGCTGGTAAACAACTTCAGCAGATTAGCTAGACATACAATTAACTCAAACAAATTAGTAGCCTTCCTCTACTCAAAGGATAAACAAACTGAGAAAGAAATTAGGGAAATGACACACTTCACAAATAATATAAAATACCTTGGTATGACTCTAACCAAGCAAGTGAAAGATCTGTATGACAAGAACTTCAAATCCCTGAAGAAAGAAATTAAAGAACTCAGAAGATGAAAAGATCTCCCAGCTCATAGATTGGCAGGATTAATATAGTAAAAATGGTCATCTTGCTGAAAGCAATCTACATATTCAAGGTAATCCCCATCAAAATTTCCATTAAATTTTTCATAGAGAAAGAAAGATCAATTCTCAAATACATTTGGAATAACCAAAAACCCAGGATAGTGACAACTATTCTCAACAATAAAAGAACTTCTGGATTCACTATCCCTGACCTCAAGCTGTACTACAGAGCAATAGTGATAAAAACTGCATGGTATTTGGTATTTGTACGGGGACAGGCAGGTAGATCAATGGATTAAAATTGAAGACCAAATAACCCTATAAAAATGGGGTACTGAGCTAAACAAAGAATTCTCAATTGAGGAATAGCCAAGAAGCACCTAAAACAATGTTCAACATCCTTAGTCATTACAGAAGTGTAAATTAAAACAACCCTGGGATTCTACCTCAGATCAGTCAGAATGCCTAAGATCAAAATCTCAGGTGACAGAAAATTCTGGAGAGGATGTGAAGAAAGACGAACAGTCCTCCATTGCTGGTGGGATTGCAAGCTGGTACAACCACTTTAGAAATCAGTTTGGCAGTTCCTCAGAAAATTCGACATAGTACTACTAGAGGATCCAGCAATACCACTCCTGGACATATACCCAGAAGATGCTTCAACATGTCATAAGGACACATGATCCATTATGTTCATGGCTGCCTTATTTGTAATATCCAGAGGCTGGAAAGAACCCAGATGCCATTCAACAGAGGAATGGATGCAGAAAATGTGGTACATTCATACAATAGATTACTACTTAGCTATTACAAACAATGACTTCATGAAATTCTTAGGCAAAGGGATGGAACTAGAAAATAGCCTGAGTGAGGTAACCCAATCACAAAAGAACACGCATGGTTAGCACTCACTGATAAGTGGATATTAGCTCCAAAGCTGGGACTACCCAAGATACAGACCACATGAAGCTCAAGAAGAAGGAAGACCAAAGTGTTGATGCTGCAGTCCTTTTTAGAAGAGGGAACAAAATACTCACTTGAGGAAATACAGAGACAAACTGTGGAGCAGAGATCAAAGGAAGGGCCATCCAGAAACTGTCCCACCTGGGAATCCTGGGAATCCATCCCATATACAGTAACCAAACCCAGACAGTATTGTGGATGCCAAGAAGTGCTTGCTGACAGGAACCTGCTACAGCTGTCTCCGGAGAGGCTCTGCCAAAGCCTGACAAATATAGAGGCAGATGCTTGCAGTCAACCATTGGACTGAGCATGGTGTCCCCAATGGAGGAATTAGAGAAAGGACTGAAGGAACTGAAGGGGTTTGTAACCCCATAGGAGGAACAACAATATCAACTTGTCAGACCTCCCAGAGCTTCCAGTGACTAAACCATCACCTGAAGAGTACACATGAAGGGACCCATGGCTCCAGCTGCATATGTAGCAAAGGATAGCCTTGTTCAGCATCAATGGGAGGAAAGGCCCTTGGTCCTGTGAAGGCTCAATACTGCAGTATAGGGGAATTCTAGGGCAGTGAGGTGGGAGGAGGCAGGTGGGTGAGGGAGCACCCTCATAGGAGCAGGGGAAGAGGGAATGGGATAAGGTTTTTTTGGGGGGTGACTGCATAGAGGATAATACTTGAAATGTAAATGAATAAAATATTCAATAAAAGAAAAGAAAAAAGTTTAATACCTAGAAATAACATAAATGTGGGAGGAGAGAGTGGATTCCACAAAATTGTTCTCTGAATGCCACATTCCTGCCATTGCAATTATGTTCTTATTCATACATATAATATAATATAAATAAATAAACACTACAAACTTATTTTAATATTTAATATTAAATACATGGTAAAAGCTACAACAGTCCAAAATTTTGTTTTGTTGTTTTTGTGGTTTAATGTTGTTGTGGTTGTTTTCCCTCAGTCCCTGGGAAGGTGAATTGATAAGAGATCATAGCTACAAACTATTTACATTAAAAAGGCAGTGTGTCTTTATGATTGGGAGGAAGCAAAGTTTTGGTGGGCTGTCCAGAAAGCCAGTCATGGAAAAGTCAGTGTGTTCCCTATCAAGCCTGACCAAGTGAGTTTGATCCCACACAACGGGAGGAGAGAAAACAGAATACTACAGAGCATTCTCAGTTCACTACACGTGCACCATCTTGTGCATCACTTGACTTGCCATCAAATACATAAATGTAAAACAATAAAGAATAAAAGAGGGGGAATTTAATGACCCAAACCTGTACTTATGACTTGAACAGCTAACATTTTGCTGATTTTATTTTTTTTTTCTCATTCAGAAAATAGGTGCATCCACATCCCACCCCCCCGACTCTTGTGTTTTGGTTGGAAAAGGTGTATACTTGGGGTAGTTTTGAGGTTTCTAAAGCCCATGCCATTCCCAGTTATGTCTGTTCCTCTTGCTTCTCTCTTTTCCTTCTTTTTAGCTACTGCTACGGAATCATGCCTGCCTGCCTGCTGCCCCATGCTCCCATCATGATAATCACTGAGGTTCAACCCTCTGGACCCTGATCTTTCATGAACAGTTTCTTTTAACATTGCTTTGGTCATGGTGTCTTTTCAGACAACAGAAAAGTAACTAAGATATACTGGTCTCACTGAGCTCTCGATTTTTTTAGATCACTGAGGTCTCGTTTTAGGTTTGATAATTAGGGCATACAGCCAAATTGACTTTGAAAACTAACATTGCTTGTTTTTAAGACTCATGAAGCTCTTCCGGTCAGAAAAGCACCAGGGCAGCTGGGGCGCAGGGTCGGCTGACACTCGCCAGCTACCCACAACACCCACCACAGGATCTTAAGACTTCTGGAGAGTGGAGCACAGCTTCTGCTCCAATCCAATTGCGCGCAGGACCTGAGACTGCATTAGTTAGGGAAGCAGAAACAGGCCTGAGTAGGGCCACAGGCCTCATCCGGCCGGATCAGCGCGGGGGTAGCTGGAGCCCAGGGTTGCCTGACACCTGCCAGCTACCCACGACCCCCACCGCAGGATTTTGGGACTGCTGGTGAGTGGAACACAGCTTCTGCTCCAGTCCAATCACGCGGGACCTGAGACTGCTCTGGTTGGGGAGAGAGAAATCCGGCCTACATAGGGCCACAAGCCTCTTCCGGTCAGAAAAGCATCAGGGCAGCTGGGGCGCAGGGTCAGCTGACACTTGCCAGCTACCCACAACACCCACCACAGGATCTTAAGACTTCTGGTGAGTGGAGCACAGCTTCTGCTCCAATCCAATTGCACGCAGGACCAAGACTGCATTAGTTAGGGAAGCAGAAAACCAGCCTGAGTAGGACCACAGGCCTCTTCTGGCTGGACCAGCACCGGGGTACCATCAGCTACCCACGACCCCCGCCGCAGGATTTAGAGACTGCTGGTGAGTGGAACACAGCTTCTGCTCCAATCTTTAAACAGTGACAACGATAACAACTAACCCCAGAGATTACCAGATGGGGAAAGGTAAACGTAATAATCTTACTAACAGAAACCAAGACCACTCACCATCATCAGAACCCAGCACCCCCACTTCGCCCAGTCCAGGGCACCCCAACACACCGGAAAAGCTAGACACGGATCTAAAAGCATATCTCCTGATGATGGTAGAGGACTTCAAGAAGGACTTTAATAACACACTTAAAGAAATACAGGAGAACACTGCTAAACAGGCAGAAGACACTAAAGAGGAAGCACAAAAATCCCTTAAAGAATTGCAGGAGAACACTGCTAAAGAGTTACAAATCCTTAAAGAAAAACACGATAACATAATCAAACAGGTAGAAGTCCTTACAGAAAAACAGGAAAACACATCCAAACAGATGATGGAAATGAACAAAACCATACTAGACCTAAAAAGGGAAGTAGACACAATAAAGAAAACCCAAAATGAGGCAACACTGGAGATAGAAACCCTAGGAAAGAAATCTGGAACCATAGATACGAGCATCAGCAACAGAATACAAGAGATGGAAGAGAGAATCTCAGGTGCAGAAGATTCCATAGAGAACATCGGCACAACAATCAAGGAAAATGTAAAATGCAAAAAGATCCTAACTCAAAACATCCAAGAAATACAGGACACAATGAGAAGACCAAACCTACGGATAATAGGAGTGGATGAGAATGAAGATTTTCAACTCAAAGGACCAGCAAACATCTTCAACAAAATTATAGAAGAAAACTTCCCAAATCTAAAGAAAGAGATGCCCATGAACATACAAGAAGCCTACAGAACTCCAAATAGACTGGACCAGAAAAGAAATACCTCCCGACACATAATAATCTGAACAACAAATGCTCTAAATAAAGATAGAATACTAAAAGCAGTAAGAGAAAAAGGCCAAGTAACATATAAAGGCAAGCCTATCAGAATTACACCAGAGTTTTCACCAGAGACTATGAAAGCCAGAAGATCCTGGACGGATGTTATACAGACACTAAAAGAACACAAATTCCAGCCCAGGCTACTATACCCAGCCAAACTCTCAATTAACATAGATGGAGAAACCAAAGTATTCCACAACAAAACCAAATTCACACATTATCTCTCCACGAATCCAGCCCTTCAAAGGATAATAACAGAAAAAAACCAATACAAGGACAGGAACCACGCCCTAGAAACAACAAGAAGGTAATCCCTCAACAAACCTAAAAGAAGACAGCCACAAGAACAAAATGCCAACTTTAACAACAAAAATAACAGGAAACAACAATTACTTTTCCTTAATATCTCTTAATATCAATGGACTCAACTCCCCGATAAAAAGACATAGACTAACAAACTGGCTACACAAACAAGACCCAACATTTTGCTGCTTACAGGAAACTCATCTCAGAGAAAAGGATAGACACTACCTCAGAATGAAAGGCTGGAAAACAATTTTCCAAGCAAATGGCATGAAGAAACAAGCTGGAGTAGCCATTCTAATATCTGATAAGATTGACTTCCAACCCAAAGTCATTAAAAAAGACAGGGAGGGACACTTCATACTCATCAAAGGTAAAATCCTCCAAGAGGAACTATCAATCCTGAATATCTATGCTCCAAATACAAAGGCAGCCACATTCATTAAAGAAACTTTAGTAAATCTCAAAGCACACATTGCACCTCATACAATAATAGTGGGAGACTTCAACACACCACTTTCACCAATAGACAGATCATGGAAACAGAAACTAAACAGGGACACAGAGAAACTAAGAGAAATTATGAATCAAATGGATCTGGTAGATATCTACAGAACATTCTATCCTAAAACAAAAGGATATACCTTCTTTTCAGCACCTCATGGTACCTTCTCCAAAATTGACCACATAATTGGTCACAAAACAGGCCTCAACAGATACAAAAATATTGAAATTGTCCCATGCATCCTATCAGATCACCATGGACTAAGGCTGATCTTCAATAACAAAATAAATAATAGAAAGCCAACCTTCACGTGGAAACTGAACAACACTCTTCTCAATGATACCTTGGTCAAGGAAGGAATAAAGAAAGAAATTAAGGACTTTTTAGAGTTCAATGAAAATGAAGCCACAACATACCCAAACTTATGGGACGCAATGAAAGCATTTCTAAGAGGAAAACTCATAGCTCTGAGTGCCTCCAAAAGGAAACTAGAGAGAGCACACATTAGCAGCTTGACAACACACCTAAAAGCACTAGAACAAAAGGAAGCAAATTCACCCAAGAGGAGTAGACGGCAGGAAATAATCAAACTCAGGGGTGAAATCAACCAAGTGGAAACAAGAAAAACTATTCAAAGAATCAACCAATCAAGGAGCTGGTTCTTTGAGAAAATCAACAAGATAGATAAACCCTTAGCCAGACTCACTAGAGAGCACAGGGAAAGCATCCTAATTAACAAAATCAGAAATGAAAAAGGAGACATAACAACAGATCCTGAAGACATCCAAAACACCATCAGATCCTTCTACCAAAGGCTATACTCAACAAAACTGGAGAACCTGGATGAAATGGAGAAGTTCCTAGACAGATACCAGGTACCAAAGTTGAATCAAGATCAGGTTAATGATCTAAACAGCCCTATATCCCCCAACGAAATAGAAGCAGTCATTAATAGTCTCCCAACTAAAAAAAGCCCAGGACCAGATGGGTTTAGTGCAGAGTTCTATCAGACCTTCAAAGAAGATCTAATCCCAGTTCTTCACAAACTATTCCACAAAATAGAAACAGAAGGTACTCTACCCAACTCATTCTATGAAGCCACAATTACTCTGATACCTAAACCACAAAAAGACCCAACAAAGATAGAAAACTTCAGACCAATATCCCTTATGAATATTGATGCAAAAATCCTCAATAAAGTTCTTGCTAACCGAATCCAAGAACACATCAAAACAATCATCCATCCTGACCAAGTAGGTTTCATCCCAGGGATGCAGGGATGGTTCAATATACGGAAATCCATCAACGTAATCCAGTATATAAACAAACTCAAAGACAAAAACCACATGGTCATCTCGTTAGATGCGGAAAAAGCATTTGACAAGATCCAACACCCATTCATGATAAAAGTCTTGGAAAGATCAGGAATTCAAGGCCCATACCTAAACATGATAAAAGCAATCTACAGCAAACCAGTAGCCAACATCAAAGTAAATGGTGAGAAGCTTGAAGCAATCCCTCTAAAATCAGGGACTAGACAAGGCTGTCCACTTTCTCCATACCTATTCAACATTGTACTTGAAGTCCTAGCCAGAGCAATTCAACAACAAAAGGAGATCAAAGGGATACAAATTGGAAAAGATGAAGTCAAAATATCACTTTTTGCAGATGATATGATAGTATATATAAGTGACCCTAAAAATTCCACCAGAGAACTCCTAAGCCTGATAAACAGCTTCGGTGAAGTAGCTGGATATAAAATTAACTCAAACAAATCAATGGCCTTTCTCTACACAAAGAATAAACAGGCTGAGAAAGAAATTAGGGAAACAACACCCTTCTCAATAGTCACAAATAATATAAAATATCTTGGCGTGACTCTAACTAAGAAAGTGAAAGATCTGTATAATAAAAACTTCAAGTCTCTGAAGAAAGAAATTATAGAAGATATCAGAAGATGGAAAGATCTCCCATGTTCATGGATTGGCAGGATCAACATTGTAAAAATGGCTATCTTGCCAAAAGCAATCTACAGATTCAATGCAATCCCCATCAAAATTCCAAATCAATTCTTCAACAAATTAGAAAGTGCAATCTGCAAATTCATCTGGAATAACAAAAAACCTAGGATAGCAAAAACTCTTCTCAAGGATAAAAGAACCTCTGGTGGAATCACCATGCGGGACCTAAAGCTCTACTACAGAGCAATTGTGATAAAAACTGCATGGTACTGGTATAGTGACAGACAAATAGACCAATGGAATAGAATTGAAGACCCAGAAATGAACCCACACACCTATGGTCACTTGATCTTCGACAAGGGAGCTAAAAACATCCAGTGGAAGAAAGACAGCATTTTCAACAAATGGTGCTGGCACAACTGGTTGTTAACATGTAGAACAATGCGAATCGATCCATTCCTATCTCCTTGTACTAAGGTCAAGTCTAAGTGGATCAAGGAACTTCACATAAAACCAGAGACACTGAAACTTATAGAGGAGAAAGTGGGGAAAAGCCTTGAAGATATGGGCACAGGGGAAAAATTCCTGAATAGAACAGTAATGGCTTGTGCTGTAAGATCGAGAATTGACAAGTGGGACCTCATGAAACTACAAAGCTTCTGCAAGGCTAAAGACACCATCAATAAGACAAAAAAACCACCAACAGATTGGGAAAGGATCTTCACCTATCCTAAATCAGATAAGGGACTAATATCCAATATATATAAAGAACTCAAGAAGGTGGACTCCAGAAAGTCAATTAACCCCATTAAAAAATGGGGCTCAGAACTGAACAAAGAATTCTCACCTGAGGAATACCGAATGGCAGAGAAACACCTGAAAAAATGTTCAACATCCTTAATCATCAGGGAAATGCAAATCAAAACAACCCTGAGATTCCACCTCACACCAGTCAGAATGGCTAAGATCAAAAATTCAGGTGACAGTTGATGCTGGCGAGGATGTGGAGAAAGAGGAACACTCCTCCATTGTTGGTGGGATTGCAAGCTTGTACAACCACTCTGGAAATCAGTCTGGCGGTTCCTCAGAAAATTGGACATAGTACTACCGGAGGATCCAGCAATACCTCTCCTGGGCATATATCCAGAAGATGTCCCAACCGGTAAAAAGGACACATGCTCCACTATGTTCATAGCAGCTCTATTTATAATAGCCAGAAGCTGGAAAGAACCCAGATGTCCCTCAACAGAGGAATGGATACAGAAATTATGGTACATTTACACAATGGAGTACTACTCAGCTATTAAAAAGAATGAATTTATGAAATTCCTAGCCAAATGGATGGACCTGGAGGGCATCATCTTGAGTGAAGTAACACAATCACAAAAGAACTCACACAATATGTATTCATTGATAAGTGGATATTAGCCCAAAATTTAGGATACCCAAGATATATGATACAATTTGCTAAACGCATGAAACTCAAGAAGAATGAAGACCAAAGTTTCGACACTGTGCACCTTCTTAGAATTGGGAACAAAACACCCAGGGAAGGAGTTACAGAGACAAAGTTCGTAGCTGTGATGAAAGGATGGACCATTTAGAGACTGCTGTATCCAGGGATCCGTCCCATAATCAGCTTCTAAACGCTGACACCATTGCATACACTAGCAAGATTTTGCTGAAAGGACCCAAATATAGCTGTCTCTTGTGAGACGATGCCGGGGCCTAGCAAACACAGGAGTGGATGTTCACAGTCAGCTATTGGATGTATCACAGGGCTCCCAATGGAGAAGCTAGAGAAAGTACCCAAGGAGCTAAAGGGATCTGCAACCCTATTGTTGGAACAACATGATGTACTAACCAGAACCCCGGAGCTCTTGTCTCTAGCTGCATATGTATCGAAAGATGGCCTAGTCGGCCATCAATGGAAAGAGAGGCCCATTGGACTTGCAAACTTTATATGCCCCAATATAGGGGAATGCCAGGGCCAAAAGAATGGGAATGGGTGGGTAGGGAAGTGGGGGGCGCTATGGGGGACTTTTGGGATAGCATTGGAAATGTAATTGAGGAAAATATGTAATAAAAATATTAAAAATCAAAAAAATAAATATTTAGATTAAAAAAAAGACTCATGAAGGTATAACAACAAGAAGTTATTCTTCACAAAAAATATAATGAAGTGAAATAAACTTAATTTATTAAGTTTTGAATTTATTAAATTCATATATGTAGTACTGATTTTGAAATGCAGCAATTCGTAGGATATCATTTTCTTTTTATAAAATTAAATATATAAAGTGGTATGATATGATACTCCCCACAATAGCAAGCAAACCAAACAAAACTAAGCAAAAGAAAGAGGCTTGTTACTTTGCATCCTTTAAAATTGGACACGATGTATCAGAGTCTAAAGTACAAAGCATTAAAATGTTGCACTAAAATTATCTGCAACTACTCCTATTAGATAAGGAGCAAAACTGTTCCACAGGTGAACCAATCTTCCAAACTTAAAAAGCAATTGAGGACATGGTTAAGATACTTAGAGAAATGAGCCAGAGAGGAAGAAATCATTCCTACGTCCAAATTTAATACTTAACAAGAATTCTCAAAATACAATTGTAAACAGAAAAATAAATATGTTTTGAAAAATACTAGAAGAGATGGGAAATACCTTGTGAGGAAAGGCTCACAGCAACCTGTAAGAAAATTTAAAACATGAGTTACCAGTTAGAACGTCAAGAATTAAAAGGATTTATTAATATTGGTTAAATGTCATAGTTCTCTATCATGTTGGCCATGATATAGAAGGAATGAAAATATGTAAACTGGTGAAACTGAAAACTAATTAAAAAGATCTGAGAAAATTTGAGCTTTTTCAATGTTTAATGTATACTTGTGGTATGATAGTCACTCCCCTCCTCAATATTTTCTCAAAATAAGTGGTATACATGTCTATACAGGAGTTATATATGCATGCTTGGATTCTTTTTTTTTTTAATATTTCCAGGGTGGAAGCAAGTCAAATGTCTATCAACAAATGCACAGATTATTAAGCTGATGGATTTCTGCATAATAGAATACTTTTATATAATAAAATATAGAATTCAATTTATGCTACAAAATGTGTGCATCTCAAAATATTTATTCTGAGTAAAGAATTTCGGGTAAGAAAATTGTGTGTGAGAGAAAGAGAGAGTGAGTGCGTGTGCGTAAACTACCATTATAATTCTGGTTATAAACAATTATAAACCTTAGAAACTAAGTAAGTTGTCACATATAAAACATAATAATCTAAGTTGTCATATAACATAATTATAATTTTTTGGAGACTGAAAATGGACAGGAAAGATTGACTGTGATTTATTCCAGAGACACCTTGAAGATTAGGAATATATTTGTTACTTGATAATGGTGAGTTTGTGGAAAGTAACTAGTTAAAATTACTGACATATTTTGAATGTGTTCAGCATATTTTACGAAAATGCTTAGGGCTAGACTCCATTGCCAGGTATTCAGTTCTCTAACAGTGGAGGCAACCCAAATATATGATAGGACAGCATTTCAAATAGCTGTCAAGCTGTGAATGCTATGGTTGTTTGGGAATTATTCCTCCTGTGTCTCGGCATTTAAAGTAATACTGCAAGAAATCATCATTGTGTTTCCATATTTAGATAAGCAGACAAGGTCAGACATGCTATTCCTTAACTATATCAGCTACTGAAATAATGACGTCAACTCCTGTGACAGCATTCCCTTCTTATGACAGATCTCATAGCTTCTTGTATCTTTCTTCATCTTCCTCTTTTATTAAATATTTTAAAATATCTATCACTATGCAATTAACATGCCTTCTGGGGAGGCAATCTGCCATTCATTTACCTACATTTTCACTGGGGAAAACCCCATGATTACATGAAACATGTCAGATGACATGCCCCAGAAAGATCAGAAGATTAAAGGACATGCTGACTTCCTTTTGCTCCAGCTCCTTCTATGATGAATTTCCCTTTGTTCTTCAAATTCTGAACATGGGCCACTAGGTAACATCTGTAAAATGTCAAGTTAGTGAGCACTATTCATCTGTGTGGAGCACCTAGCTGGTCTACTTTGTTACTGTGGTTCCTACGGGGCATCTGCAGGCAAAGCAACTTTTGATGTGATAGACTGTAAAATAGAATTCTTATAGGACTGTATCTGTTTATAATAAAAATGAAATCCAGAAGAAATGGTCACCAAACAACTAAGCACGGTTCAAATTCTGCTGTTGATACAGCTGAAAGATGAGGAGATAATTAGAAATGAATCTATTTAAAGAACTCTTTATAGTTTTCCTAATGGTGCTTAATTGAGAACTTCCAATATTGTTGACAAATTTAAATCAAAACAAGTTGAGGGTTAAATGCTGAATTAGGCAAGGAATGCACAGTCAGATGTGATGCCCGGATATCTCAGGTAAATTTCCCATTGTTTCCCCTGGCATGAGACAAAGAAATAAAAATTATGCCAGATCAGAGCCCAAAGCCTTAATAGTTGCCTGGTTCCACAGAAGGGAAAGAATAATAGAGTTGATTGGAACATCTGTTAACGTAAACTTATTTTCTTTTCCAACCAGATGGTATGCCTTTCAGGTAGAGGCTGCCTCATATGCCTTTGTGATAGTGACACTCAGTTTACTGTGAAGAAATTGGTAAACATTCAGGAACTACATAGCAGTGACAATAAAAACAATAAAGATACAGTTATTTTAATTTTAAATTGACAAATTCTGAAAGTATTTTGTGGTAAAAATGAATTTCCATACCCTGCTCAATATGACAACGTGTATATTCTATGAAGGCATGAAGATTTTTTAATCTCTTGAGTCATGTCGATGGAAATGAACATTCTCTTAAGATTCTAATTTAATCAAAGACGATCTTACTGCTTTGGAAGTCATTTTTATATGTTCCTGTGAGACACTGCAGACAGATTTGAATTTGTACTTGAATTCTTGTTATGCAGTTTTCTAGCCAAGATGTCAAATCATTGCTCAGTTATGACTTTCACAGGAAGATATAATGATGCCAATGGCAGAGGGGAAGGCACTGTGTTTGTAAATTGCCAGTGTTTATAGCAATATGTGTCTGGATCAATTAAAATTAATCATGTTGAGCTATTTGCTTTTCACAGGAGGAATCTGTAACTTCCTCTTACACACACTTAGCTGTTGGTGACTGGGCCTTCTTTGTTGCCTTCAAAATCTCTATTCATATGATGCCTTATTTTTATTCTTTGTAACCAAAATATTCTAAATGTCATGACTTCAAAAGAAAGAGACACTGTATAAAAAGTGTAGAAACAAAAAGCTAAGCATTGATTTCCTTGATGAAACATCCATTTCTAATTATAGTTTTCAGCAAATTAAAGAATGCTAAGAGAACCTAAAATTAGGACAATTCTTCTAGTAAGGAAAAATGCTTTTCAAGATGTTGTCCTTGCTGGAAGATGAAAATACTTATTTGTCTATTGTATAGAATTGAACATAGTCATTATGGCCTTTCTAACAGGCTCAACAAGACCTTGAAGATTTCCCTTGCTATACATTTTTCTCCCTAATTTTCATTTTAGATTTTATAGTTACTCATTTTCATCTTAAAACAATGCAGTTCTTTATATATATTTCTAAACATTAAAACGTACATATTAGTACATATTAACGTATCATATTGAACCCTGCAGTCACAGTAGTTGATAAGATATTTTCTCTGATATAAAATTAGAGCAGAGGATAGATATTCTTATTGATCAGCAATATACTAATAACTCATGAAGATGGACATACAGAAGAAAACTTCAATGCTTTTTATGAATCTTTTATTCATGATAAGTTTGATTAAATATTGGGTATATAAAGAAAGAATTTTATCTAGCTGGATAGTGTTCTATTGCCAACTAATAATTGCTATGGAATTTTTAAAGATGACATAGGTTCTGAATTAAGAGCTGAGGTATGTTATGGCATAGCATATTCTTAAGCATGATATGAATCTGCTTTATAGCTTTGAGAAAACTATAAGCCTCTAGGGATTTCTGAAGTTTAAAACTAAAATGCACCCCTGTAATCATTTTTTTTTAAAAAATGTACAAAATCAACATTCAGTCATCATATCATGCCTTATTCTGTTCTGTAGTTGGTGATCTTAATTAAACTTGTGCTTAATTATATTTTGAAACATGCCATGGAAAGGGGATTTATTCCATCATGACTGACTAGCACCATATGTTTTGAAGAAACTCTTCCAATCTCACCTTAACAGTCATCACACAAGAGCAACTTTTTACATTTCAGCTTAGCATTAGCAAGGGAACAGTCAACAAACACAGCAAACTGGAATCCCTTGAGATGAGCACCTCAATGTTTTCACTACAGCATAGAGCCTTTCTGTTTGTGTTTCTGTAGAACTGTCGTCACAGATGCATGCCAGAGTGTCTGTACTTTTAACTGCATGGTAGGCTTCCAAACTGAGGTCTCCAGGCTTGTATGACAAGCACTGTTTGTCTGAGCTATCGCCACATCCAAGTAAATACCTTTTTTCTGTGGATTTATCTCCTGTGCATAATTATCACAGAAACATAAGACATAAGGCAGCTAAAATATTCAGATCTAAATAATATATTCATAACAAAGAAAGAGAATTTAGATTGATATTGGAAATTTCTCCATGGCTGGACTTATCCATTGAAATAAAATTTCATTACTTAAGATAACTGATTATGGGGGAAAAAACCCTCTAAATAATAAGTTGTTACATATCCCACTCTGAGCACATGCACGATAAAAGTGATTTAAGTTATATAGATAAGCTTGCCTCTCCATCCCCCGGTTTTCTTCTTTTCTATTAACAAAACATTGACAGTGTACACTTCCCAGCACATTTACTAACCTTTCTAAAGTCTATAGAAGAAACTTTCCCTAGTGCCATTTAATGAATTTCAACTTGGTGAAATACCATCTGTAAACCATGAAGTCAAGCCTGCGGGGGGAAAGCAAAGGTCAAGAAATTAATTCAACACATCTCTCAGCTTGCATCCAACAGCTTATTTTATATAATCGTTCCCATGCAACTACCATAAAACCCCTCTGGGAAGAGCTGTGCTCATTTTTGGTTACAGAGGCAGCAGGGTGAATTTGAGCTTCCAGAAGGGAACCACTGGGAATTACACGTGTGACTGGCATTCTCACTGGTTCTGGTCTCGTCCTAGCCATGTCCCGGTGTGGATCTGAGTCAGAAATTTAAAAGTTGCTAGACCCTTGGCAGCCCTGTAGCTCAGAGAAGAAAATTGCGTCGGCTACTCTGGAAGCACACTCTAAAGAACCATGACCCCAGAGGAAATGGATTTGTAGAGAAAGCTTGGCACGGTTCTCACATTTATGCTCAAGAACTAAAATGGCAGGACTAAGACACTGACACAAGAGGAAATTCGTTAAAAATGCATGACCCATGACCAAAACCAGAGGAATATGTAAACTGAAAGCAGCCTACATATCATCAGGGCATTGGAACCACTAAACAAAGGCGTCAAAATAACTGTAATTTAAGTCGGTATGGCAAGTGAAAGGCAAAGAGTTTTAGAAAAAGTATGGGAAAATATGAGACCTAACAGACCTGAATTCCTTTTGTATATATTGTATTTTATCACATTGCTTTTCAAAAATCTCCTGACTGAAAATGCAGAGCTGAGGCATGAAAAGTTCTACAGTAGTGGACAGACTTACAGCTATGCAGAGAGAAGATAGACCTACAGAAAACAAAGAGAACACAAATCCCACACTAACTTACAGAGAATAAGGAAGAAAGAAAACACTGAAAAGAGATTTGATATGTAGGCTTGCTAAACGGGTGAGATGTGCAGAAGAGGAAGGCACCAGGTGAGCTGGCAGAAGAAAGAAGAGAACATCAGTTGAGGCTTTTCATATTGCAGTTAGACATGAGCACGCGATTTCTGAGTTCGAGGCCAGCCTGGTCTACAGAGTGAGTTCTAGGACAGCCAGGGCTACACAGAGAAACCCTGTCTCGGAAAAACAAAACAAAACAAAACAAAACAAAGCAAAAAACAAACAAGCAAAAACAAGACATGAGCACGCAGGCTTGCTCAACACTCTTCCTCAAAACTTCAGAAAATATAAAATAAGAAGAGATCTTAGATGAATCCAGTATACAAAAAGGAAAAGTAGGTGGGGCTGCTCTTTGTTCTGATTTCCTCATTTAAAAGACAGCATTTTACTCACATTGGTGGTTTTTTCCTTTGTTCTTTTTGTTTTGTTTTGTTTTGTTGTTGTTGTTGTTGTTTGTTTGTTTGCTTGGTTGTCTGGTTTGGTTTTTGCCTGCATTTATGTCTGTGTGATACTATTGGAACCCTGGAAATAGAGTTACATGGTTTGTTAGCTGCCATGTAGTTGTTGGGAATTGAACCCCAGTCCCTTGAGAGAACAGCAAGTGCAGTGCCATCTCTCTAGACCCTAAGTTCCGTGTCAAAGCTTCTCATTGAATTTGATTATTCACTTCTCTATCAACATCATAAAAAGTTGTTTAACATATCAAAAGTAAATGAACTTGAATTCAAGTTTCATTGTATTTATTATGATACAGCAATGGTTATTTTATATTTCAGAAGAACATTTCCTTTCAACCAGAGTAAATGAAGCTGTTTGATGTTCCAGGATGTGAGGAGACTCAGGAATGACAGCTCATTCCCCAGGAAAAATAAGATTTCCTAGATCAAGGAACTGTCCTCTGCTCTAAGGACAACTGAAAGGACTGATGTGCTTTGTGCTTTTGCTTATTCAGAACTTTTTTCATCTCTAAAGTCAAAGTCTTCTGCTCTTCCAGAGAACTGGAATAGTATTTTATAAAACAACTGTAATCCGATTCAAAGATGATAAATAAAGTCTAGTCAAAAAAAAAAATGAACCTGTAACCTAGTTTTCTTTTTAAAAAGACATTGCATAGAAATTTTTCACTTGAAAAAAGTAGCTGCCTTAAAGGCTGGGAAATATTTGTTTTAGTGCTTTAAGGACTCCACATGACTCTGCTTTGTTTCTGAGGTAGAAACAGAATCGGAACTGCAGTGAGGTCTTAGTGGCATTGTCTCAGATGGAAATCTGATTATTCTTGTTTAAATAAAATGTGGCTTATTATAGTATGACTGTCCCGGTACAGATTTTGTACATTTATTATTATTGTTATTAGTATTAGTATTAACATTATTAATTGTTCCTTATAATTTGGGCTACAAGTTGTTAATAATGAGATAAGAAAATACAATCCTGTTGACTCAGAGTGTCTTTTCTACTGCTGAGAATTGAACATTCCTGCCTTGAGTTCCTTCTACCTGGGACATCTATGTTGATTCTAAAACTCGTATATTTTGAGTAATCTTGCAATAAATACAGGTGTGCAGGCATCCCTACTGTGTGCTGTCTTCATTTTAATTTGACATCTTTCTTTATACTAAGTTTATCTTTCCTTGTTACTATTATATAATTTTATTTATTCTTTCACAATTTTGAGTATGCATGCAGGTATAATGCTCTTTAATAATCATCTCTTTCAACACCTCCTGTTATACCCTCACAAGTCTCCCTCCTACTTTCATTGCTTCTGTTTTGTGGCCTATTTCCTGCATGGATATGGCTGGGTGCTATTTACATGAGCAAGGACAATGCCATCCTGTCTATAACATGGAAGAATCGGATGCTCCTTACCTCAGTAATCACTATCTGTGCATAGCTCACATCTCAGATGTCCATGAATTGAAGAATGTTAAAGAAAATATGGTACACACAACAACATCGATATAAAGTTTTACTCTCAGAAGGATATTGAACCTAGATCTCTCCCTCTCTCTCTCTCTCTCCCTCTCCTCATTGCTCACAATTGTTGCAATTGTCATTTGCTTTCTTAAATTTAAGACAGAATACCATATTTCCTTTCATTGACTGCTAATTATGTTTAAAAGTATATTAAAGATTTTTAACCATTTATATGTATGCTTTTTTTTACATTTTTTTCGGTTTCTTTTTAAATTTATTTATTATTATTATTATTAGGTATTTGTTTCAATTACATTTCCAATGATATCCCAAAGTCCCCCACCCACTCCTCCACCCACCCACTCCCACCTCTTGGCCCTCGTGTTCCCTTGTACTGAGGCATATAAGGTCTCCACGACCAATAGGCCTCTCTTTCTGCTGATGGCCGACCATATGAAGCTAGAGACAGGAGCTCTGGGGGAAGGTGTGGTACTGGTTAGTTCATATTGTTGTTCCACCTATAGGGTTGAGGATCCCCCCAGCTCTCTGGGTACTTCTTCCAGCTCCTCCATTGGGGGCACTGTGATCCATTCAATAGCTGACTGTGAGCATCCACTTCTGTGTTTGCTAGGCCTGGGCATAGTCTCACAAGAGACAGCTATATCAGGGTCCTTTCAGCAAATGTGTATGCAATGGTGTCAGCCTTTGGAGGCTGATTATGGGATGGATCCCTGGGTATAAGAGTCTCTAGATGGTCCATCATTTTGTTTTTGCTCCAAACTCTGTCTCTGTAGCTCCTTCCATGGGTGACTTGCTCCCAATTTCAAGAAGGGGCAAAGTATCCACACCTTGATCTTCATTCTTCCTGAGCTTCATGTGTTTCACAAATTGTATCTTATATCTTGGGTGTTTTCAGTTTCTGGGCTAATATCCACTTATCAGTGAGTACATATCATGTGAGTTCTTTTGTGATTGAGTTACTTCACTCAGGATGATGCCCTCCAGGTCCATCCATTTGCCTAGGAATTTCATAAATTTATTCTTTTTAATAGCTGAGTACTACTCCATTGTGTAAATGTACCACATTTTCTGTATCCATTCCTCTGTTGAGGGGCATCTGGGTTCTTTCCAGCTTCTGGCTATTATAAATAAGGCTGCTATGAACATAGGAACATGTGTCTTTCTTACCAGTTGGAACATCTGGATATAAGCCCAGGAGAGGTATTTTGGGATCCTCTGGTAGTACTATGTCCAATTTTCTGAGGAACCACCAGACTGATTTCCAGAGTGGTTGTACAAACTTGCAATCCCACCAACAATGTAGGAGTGTTCCTCTTTCTCCACATCCTCACCAGCATCTACTATCAACTGAATTTTTGACCTTAGCCATTCTGACTGATGTGAGGTGGAATCTCAGGGTTGTTTTGATTTGCATTTCCCTGATGGTTAAGAATGTTGAACATTTTTTTCAGGTGCTTCTCAGCCATTCAGTATTCCTCAGGTGAGAATTCTTTGTTTAGCTCTGAGCCCAATTTTTTAATGGGGTTATATGATTTTCTGGAGTCTACCTTCCTGGGTTCTTTATATATATTGGATATTAGTCCCCTATCTGATTTAGGATAGGTAAAGATCCTTTCCCAATCTGTTGGTGGCCTTATTGTCTTATTGACTGTGTCTTTTGCCTTACAGAAGCTTTGCAATTTTATGAGGTCCCATTTGTTGATTCTCGATCTGACAGCACAAGCCATTGCTGTTCTATTCAGGAATTTTTCACCTGTGCCCATATTTTCGAGGGTTTTCCCCACTTTCTCCTCTATAAGTTTCAGTGTCTGTGGTTTTATGTGGAGTTCCTTAATCCACTTAGATTTGACCTTAGTACAAGGAGATAGGAATGGATCAATTTGCATTCTTCTGCATGATAAATACCAGTTATTCCAGCACCATTTGTTGAAAATGCTGTCTTTTTTCCACTGGATGGTTTTAGATCCCTTGTCAAAGATCAAGTGACCATAGGTGTGTGGGTCCATTTCTGGGTCTTCAATTCTATTCCATTGGTCTACTTGTCTGTCACTATACAAGTACCATGCAGTTTTTTTTAATCACAATTGCTCTCTAGTACAGCTTTAGGTCAGGCATGGTGATTCCACCAGAGGTTCTTTTATCCTTGAGAAGAGCTTTTGCTGTCCTAGGTTTTTTGTTATTCCAGATGAATTTGGAGATTGCTCTTTCCAATTTGTTGAAGAATTGAGTTGCAATTTTGATGGGGATTGCATTGAATCTGTACTTTGCTTTTGGCAAGATAGTCAATTTTACTATATTGATCCTGCCAATCCATGAGCATGGGAGATGTTTCCATCTTCTGAGATCTTCTTTAATGTCTTTCTTCAGAGGCTTGAAGTTCTTATCATAGAGATCTTCCTTAGTTCCTTAGTTAGAGTCACACCAAGATATTTTATATTATTTGTGACTATTGAGAAGGGTGTTGTTTCCCTAATTTCTTTCTCAGCCTGTTTATCCTTTGTGTACAGAAAGGACATTGACTTGTTTGAGTTAATTTTATATCCAGCTACTTCATTGAAGCTGTTTATCAGGTTTAGGGGTTCTTTGGTGGAATTTTTAGGGTCACTTATATATACTATCATATCATCTGCAAAAAGTGATATTTTGACTTCTTCCTTTCCAATTTGTTTCCCCTTGATCACCTTTTGTTGTCGAATTGCTCTTGCTAGGACTTCAAGTACAATGATGAATAGGTAGGGAGAAAGTGGACAGCCTTGTCTAGTCCCTGATTTTAGTGGGATTGCTTCCAGCTTCTCATCATTTACTTTGATGTTGGCTACTGGTTTGTTGTAGATTGCTTTTATCATGTTTAGGTATGGGCCTTGAATTCCTGATCTTTCCAAGACTTTTATAATGAATGGTTGTTGAATTTTTCAAATGCTTTCTCAGCATCTGATGAGATGATCATGTGGTTTTAGTCCTTTAAGTTTGTTTATTTAATGGATTACGTTGATAGATTTCCATATATTAAACCATCCCTGCATCCCTGAAATGAAATCTACTTGGTCAGGATGGATGATTGTTTTGATATGTTCTTGGATTCGGTTAGCGAGAATTTTATTTAGTATTTTTGCATCGATATTCTTTAGGGAAATTGGTCTGAAGTTCTCTATCTTTGTTGGGTCTTTCTGTGGTTTAGGTATCAGAGTAATTGTGGCTTCATAGAATGAGTTTGGTAGAGTACATTCTGCTTCTATTTTGTGGAATAATTTGTGAAGAACTGGAATTAGATCTTCTTTGAAGGTCTGATAGAACTCTCCACTAAACCCATCTGTTCCTAGGATTTTTTTGGTTGGGAGATTATTAATGACTGCTTCTATTTCTTTAGGGGATATAGGACTGTTTAGATCATTAACCTGATCCTGATTTAACTTTGGTTCCTTGTATCTGTCTAGAAATTTGTCCATTTCATCTAGGATCTCCAGTTTTGTTGAGTATAGCCTTTTGTAGAAGGATCTGATGGTGTTTTGGATTTCTTAAGGATTTGTTGTTATGTCTCCCTTTTCATTTCTGATTTTGTTAATTAGGATGCTGTCCCTGTGCCCTCTAGTGAGTCTGGCTAAGGGTTTATCTATCTTGTTGATTTTCTCAAAGTACCAGCTCCTCGATTGGTTGATTCTTTGAATAGTTCGTCTTGTTTCCACTTGGTTAATTTCGCCCCTGAGTTTGATTATTTCCTGCCGTCTACTCCTCTTGGGTGAATTTGCTTCCTTTTGTTCTAGAGCTTTTAGGTGTGTTGTCAAGCTGCTAGTGTGTGCTCTCTTTAGTTTCTTTTTGAAGGCACTCAGATTTATGAGTTTTCCTCTTAGAAATGCTTTTATTGTGTCCCATAAGTTTGGGTATGTTGTGGCTTCATTTTCATTAAAATCCAAAAAGTCCTTAATTTCTTTCTTACTCCTTCCTTTACCAAGATATCTTTGAGAAGAGTCTTGTTCAGTTTCCACGTGAATGTTGGTTTTCTATTATTTATGTTGTTATTGAAGATCAGCCTTAGTCCTTGGTGATCTGATAGGATGCATGGGACAATTTCAATATTTTTGTATCTGTTGAGGCCTGTTTTGTGACCAATTATATGATCCATTTTGGAGAAGGTACCATGAGGTGCTGAAAAGAAGGTATATCCTTTTGTTTTAGGATAAAATCTCTGTAGATATCTGTTAGATCAATTTGTTTCATAACTTCTGTTAGTTTCACTGTGTCCCTGTTAAGTTTCTGTTTCCATGATCTGTCCATTGATTAGAGTGGTGTGTTGAAGTCTCCCACTATTATTGCATGAGGTGCAATGTGTGCTTTGAGCTTTATAAAGTGTCTTTATTGAATGTGGATACCCTTGTATTTGGAGCATAGATATTCAGAATTGAGAGTTCCTCTTGGAAGATTTTACCTTTGATGAGTTTGAAGTGCCCGTCCTTTTTTTTTTTTTTTTTTTTTTTTTTTCTTTTTCTTTTTTTTTGATGAGTTTGGGTTGGAAGTCGATTTTGTTAGATATTAAAATGGCTACTCCAGCTTGTTTCTTCAGAACATTTGCTTGAAATATTGTTTTCCAGCCTTTCATTCTGAGGTAGTGTCTGTCTTTTCCCTGAGATGGGTTTCCTGTAACCCAGAAAAATGTTGGGTCCTGTTTGTGTAGCCAGTCTTTTAGTCTATTTCTTTTTACTGGGGACTTGTGTCCATTGATATTAAGAGATATTATGGTGTCAGTGTTTGGAAGCTGATTATGGGATGGATCCCTGCATATGGCAAGCACTAGATGGGCCATCCTTTCGTCACAGCTCCAAATTTTGTCTCTGTAACTCCTTCCATGGGTGTTTTGTTCCCATTTCTAAGAAGGGGCAAAGTGTCCACACTTTGGTCTTCATTCTTCTTGAATTTCATGCATTTAGCAAATTGTATCTTATATCTTGAGTATCCTAAGTTTCTGGGCTAATATCCACTTATCAGTGAGTACATATTGTGCGAGTTCCTTTGTGATTGGGTTACCTCACTCAGGATGATGCCCTCCAGGTCCATTCATTTGCCTAGGAATTTCATAAATTCATTTTTTAATAGCTGAGTAGTATTCCATTGTGTAAATGTACCACATTTTCTGTATCCATTCCTCTGTTGAGGGGCATCTGGGTTCTTTCCAGCTTCTGGCTATTATAAATAAGGCTGCTATGAACATAGTGGAGCATGTGTCCTTCTTACGGGTTGGGACATCTTCTGGATATATGCCCAGGAGAGGTATTGAGGGATCCTCCGGTAGTACTATGTCCAAATTTGTGAGGAACCGCCAGACTGATTTCCAGAGTGGTTGTACAAGCTTGCAATCCCACCAACAATTATGGGATCCATCCCATAATCAGCTTCCAAAAGCTGGCACCATTGCATACACTAGCAAGATTTTGCCGAAAGGACCCAGATATAGCTGTCTCTTGTGAGACTATGCCGGGGCCTAGCAAACACAGAAGTGGATGATCACAGTCAGCTATTGGATGGATCACAAGGCCCCCAATGGAGGAGCTAGTGAAATTCCCCAAGGAGCTAAAGGGAACTGCAACCCGATAGGTGGAACAACAATATGAACTAACCAGTATCCCAGAACTCTTGTCTCTAGCTGCATATGTATCAAAAGATGGCCTAGTAGGCCATCACTGCAAAGAGAGGCCCATTGGACTTGCAAACTTTATATGCCCCAGTACAGGGGAACCCCAGGGCCAAAAAGGGGGAGTGGGTGGGTAGGGGATGGGGGGGTGGGTATGGGGGACTTTTGGGATAGCATTGAAAATGTAAACGAGGAAAATACCTAATAAAAAATAAATTTAAAAAATAGAGTTTATGTAAAAGTAATTGTTGCTTCCTATTATTTTTGTTGTTTAAGTTGGTATTCTGTTTTTTGGCTGTCTTTTTTTTTTTTAGGTACGTTGAAGGATTACTTTCTTGCTTTTTCTAGGTCGTGGTTTCTGTCCTTGTATTTTTTTTTCTGTTATTATCCTTTGTAGGGCTGGATTCGTGGAAAGATAATGTGTGAATTTGATTTTGTTGTGGAATACTTTGGTTTCTCCATCTATGGTAATTGAAAGTTTGGCTTGGTATAGTAGCCTGGGCTGGAATTTGTGTTCTCTTAGTGTCTTTGTAACATCAGTCCAGCATCTTCTGGCTTTCATAGTCTCTGGTGAAAAATCTGGTGTATTCTGATAGGCCTACCTTTACATGTTACTTGACCCTTTTTCCTTATGGCTTTTAATATTCTATCTTTATTTGTATTTGTTGTTCTGATTATTATGTGTCAGGAGGAATTTCTCTTCTGGTCCAGTCTATTTGGAGTTCTGTAGTCTTCTTGTATGTTCATGGGCATCTCTTTCTTTAGGTTTGGGAAGTTTTCTTCTATAATTTTGTTGAAGATATTTGCTGGCCCTTTAAGAAGAAAATCTTCTTTCTCATCTATTCCTAATTTCCGTAGGTTTGGTCTTCTCATTGTGTCCTGGATTTCCTGAATTTTTTGAGTTAGAATCTCTTTGCATTTTGCATTTTCTTTTATTGTTGTGCTGCTGTTCTCTATGGAGTCTTCTGCACCTGAGATTCTCTCTTCCATCTCTTGTATTCTGTTGCTGATGCTTGCATCTATGGTTCCAGATTTCTTTCCTAGGGTTTCTATGTCCAGCGTTGCCTCACTTTGGGTTTTCTTTATTGTGTCCACTTCCCTTTTTAGGTCTAGTATGGTTTTGTTCATTTCCATCACCTGTTTGGATGTGTTTTCCTTTTTTTCTTTATGACTTGTAACTCTTTAGCATTGTTCTCCTTTATTTCTTTAAGTGAGTTATTAAAATCCTTCATGATATCCTCTACCATCATCATGAGATATGCCTTTAAATCCAGGTCTAGCTTTTCAGGTATGTTTGGGTGCCCAGGACTGGCTGAGTTGGGAGTGCTGGGTTCTGATGATGGTGAATGGTCTTGGTTTCTGTTAGTAAGATTCTTATGTCTGCCTTTTACCATTTGGTAATCTCTGGAGTCAGTTGTTATAGTTGTCTCTGGTTAGAGCTTGTTCCTTTCGTGATTCTGATAGCCTCTACCAGCTGACCTGGGAGACTAGCTCTCTCCTGAGTTTCAGTGGTTACAGCACTCTCTGCAGGCAAACTCTCCTCTTGCAGAGAAGGTGCACAGATATCTGTTGTTTGGACTTGCCTCCTGGCAGAAGATGAAGGCCTGAAACAGGGACTGTCCCAGAAGCTGTTAGCTTCTGTCGTCCACACTCTTACCTGTGCAGAGTAGTCTTGGCAGGATCCAGAACGAAGATGGCCCCCGCAGATGCTCCAGCAAAACCCTCCCCCAGTGGGGTGGACACCTCTCATCTCCTCTGGCAGGGAAGGTGCCCGGATGTCTGGAGCCGGAAATGGGGTCTGCCACAGAAGCTCTGTGGCTCCCGCCTGTCCCAGAAACTGTTATCTTCTGTAGTCCACACTCTCACCTGTGCAGACTAGTCTTTGCAGGATACAGAAACCAAGATGGCTCTTATATTTATGCCTTATGAGAATGTTTATATCTACAGTCTTTTGTTTTCTATGAGGTTGTTTTCTCTTTGTTTAGTTTTGAAGCTATGTAATCCAGACCATAACTCTCTGTCTTATGTACAACTAGCAAAGATATTTCCCGATTCTCTATGCTTCCTAGTATCATTGGGAGTTTTCTTTGCTGTATAGAAACTTTGTAATTTTATCATATCCTTTTTGTCAGTTGTTGCATCAGATTCCTGAGCAAACAGAGACATATTCCTAAAGAACTTACCATACACCTATATCTTGTAGAGTTTTTCTTACCTTTCCCACTAGCATTTTCAGAGTTACACTTATTACACTGAAGTATTTGATCCACTTGGAATTGATTTATGTATAGGCTTGAGAGGTGTGGATTTAGTTTCATTTGTTGAAATGTAGACACCTGGTTTTCTCAACTTAGTTGAAGATAGTAACTTTTCTTCCATAAGTCATGTGGCTTTGTTCTTTGGCTATATATCTGGGTCTTTTATTCAGTTTCATTGGTCTATGTATCTATTTTTATGGCAGTGCCATGCTGTTTTTACTACTATGATTCTGTAGTATAACTCCAGAAGTATTCTTTCTTGTTCTAAAACAACTATATGTGTGAGCGTTTTTATTGCATGTATGTCTCTGAATCACATGTAAGTCATGTGCCAGAAGTGGCCAAAAGAGTATGTTAAATCTTCTAGAACTGGCATTATTGATGGTGTGAGATGTCATGTGGGTGATAGAGATTGAAATTCTCTCCTCCTGAAGAGTATCCAGTGATATTAACTGCTGAACAATTTCTCTATCCTGTGCAGCAGTATTCGCTTTTGCTTAATGCTGTTTGGCCATACTTTTTTGGTGTGTGCTTCTGTGTGAATTTTAATATGTTCTTTTATCTTTCTAGCAAGGATGACCCTGGAATTTTTATTGGCGATATACTGAATTTGTAGATTGCTTTTGTTAAGATGTCAATTTTCACAATAATGATTATTCTAATCCTTCACTACAAGTCTTTTCATCTTCTAGTATCTTCCTTATTTTTTCTTCAGTATCTTAGAAATTATTGTAGCAATACTTTGTTTAAGTATTTTTTTGGTTATGTTTATTACCAGGTGTTTAATTTATTTTTGTGGCCTCTGTGAAAGAGCATGTTTCAGTGATTTCTTTTTAAATATATTTGACACTGGTATAGAGAAAAATTACTGATTTCGTCTGTTCATTTTGTATCCTGCCATTTGCTGAAAGCATTTATTATCTCTAGAATTTCTGATGGAATATTTAATGTGTTCTGTACATACGGACAACTATATTATCTGCAAATAAAATAGTCTGACCTTTCCTTTGCTGTTTATATTGTTTTAATTTTCTTCTCTAATTTAATTTATCTAGCTAATAATTCAAGCACTACAAAGACCAGGAATGGAGAGAGTGAGTACTGTTGCCTTGTTTCTAATTTTAGTGAGAAGAATGGAGCCAATAAATAAGAAGGGCTAGGGGCTCATACAATAGCCAACTTTATTCAGTGCATAACTTTATTATGAGAGTTAAGTAGAGTCACATGACTAAAATACACAGTTACAAGGGCAATCTGTACATGGTAGACAAGCTACACACAGAAAAACATGATTTTTTTCATAGAGGCACATGAATAACACCAGTAAATATAGACTCACTTCTATCTGGTATAATTGGGAGATGCACCAATATACCAAAAAAGGAAGCATTTGTACTTTGCCTGTTTTCCCTCACCTTGCTAGTGAGTCCATTTCTTCACTAACATCCGAGATTCCAGTGTATACTGAAGACCAGCTGTGACATCCATCCTTTTAGACTAAGGAACTACTGGATTCTTGGATCTTCCATTCATAGCCAATCATTGTAGAATTAGCTGGACTATAGACTGTAAGTCATTCTAATCAATCCCATTTGTATATATTTTATAAGTTCTGTTACTCTAGAGAACCTGAAGTGTACAATGTTGTGATTTACTTTTTCTCTGCCCTTGACTGGATATGATATGACCTGTAGCCCCAAGCTCTTGTTGCTCTTCCTTCCTCATAATGACGGTATGTAACCTGGAATTGTGAGATTGCCACGGGCTGGACTCAGTTGGTCTCTCAACATGCAGGAGAATTCAGGGTCCTGATACTCAAGTGGACAAGGAGTCAGTGAAAATGACAAACAGACACAGACAAAAGGGAGTGTTGTATCTGAATGTAATTTTTCAAAGCTAGCATCAGACTTATATTACAAAAGAAAACAAGGAAGTTAGGTGTTACATCAGCCAAGGTACATTGAAGTTATCCAATGTATAATGACACAAAACAGAGGAATGTATACATAAAAGCATACAGGAACCAGACAGTGTTTATAACTGAGATAAGAGCAGCCCTATCTAAAGTCAGCCATTCAAAGATTGAGGTGAGGATTTCATACTCTAGTCACAATTTATGCTATTCATCTGAGTCTTGTGAAAGTTTGCACCAGGAGGTTCTGCTCTTGTTAACCTTTTCATGAATAATGCAATACTCTAGTTCCTCCTTAAACCATAATCCTCCTTCTTCCTAGACCATTGTAAATTCCTGCATATGAGAGTGACTTGGCTGCTCTTTTAAGCATCTGTAGGGAAACTCCATTTGTCAGAGGAACTCACCAACTTTCTTCTAATATGTAATGTAGTCTGCCATACCTGATTGTAATGAGGATTCTAAGTTTACTTGTTGAACTAGCCCTGAGATTTCTAGCTCCTATCCTGCAAACTGCAATGCCTGATTTCTTACTATCAACATTGGAGGTATTTCATCTGAATGAGTAACATTCTTATGAAATTTCAAGCCCAGGGTTGGCTCAAAGACTGCCTAGAACATCACAACATAGGTGAAAAGCCAGGAAGCAAAGTTCAATCTAACTAGCTATTTGTCAAATCATTCCTTGGGGATACCTATGATAAAACAATACTGAAGGAAACCATGCAAGACTCTCAGGGACAAATCTGAAACACATCTGTGTTAAGGGATGCCAAAGAACTTCCAGGAGACAAGTTTCTGTGAAACTTTTTGCCTCATGACTGCGGCCAAGCTTTTGGACTAGAGTGGGTGTGCCATGAGATTAAATACACTTTTCTCCTCTATACTATTTATTGCCAGGGTGTATTACCACAGGAATGGAAAGAATATTAGAACATATACCAAGTTGGAAAAATCTAAAGGAATGTTTTACTTTATAATATTATACAAAAGATAAATACCTTAGGACTGTCTTATTCTAATATGTATCCTATAGGTTTTGATATTTTTATTTACATTATTATTCATTTCTAGGAACTTTTAATTTTTCTTCCAATTATTACTCTTTTAAAATTAATTCATGAAATTTTTATTCTGTTTGAATTTATTGAACATATTTAAAATTGTTCTTTTGAATGCTTTTCTATAATTTTATCCATATGGATCTCAATAGACCAACACTGTGGAATTAATAATTTCAAAGGTGATAATCTTTTTGGTGGCTATTTGTGAGTTTTTAGTTCTAGTCTCTAATATAAGAAGTTAGTACTCTTTCTAAGTGACTTCTCAATTGGGTAAGCCATGTTATTGTTACTGAAGCATCAATTTCTAATCTCAAAAGTGAATAATTTATTTGTGAAGGTAATTAGTGTCAGTTAGGTTTTCAAGTCACTAGAGCATTAGCCTTTAGAAATAGAAACAAGTAGATTGTTCTTGTTTGTATTTTGTGTAAGTCATACTAGGGTCCTCTGAACCCTGACCCTTATCCTCAGTAGTAAGTTATCAGTAGTCTTTCTATAAATGCCTTGGTAAGGAAAGGGCTACTGAAATAAAACTTCAGTTTTCTAACAGTAAGACTAGTATAAAAGTGAAAATCTACATAGCAATAATAATAATTAAGCAATATGAATGTTCCTTCAAAAGGTAAAAAAGAACTACCATGTGATCTGTCCAGTCCACCTGGGACTATATCAGGATCATTCTAGTTGTTAATTAGTTGCGGCAGAAAGAATGAGTCATATATATACATATATACACATAATATCTATATATTAAATATACATTTATAAATTAAATATCTTTTATAGAAAATAATTATATATTTGTATATTTACATATAAATTATATATTATAAATAATATACTTTATATTTGCTTTATAAATTTTAGTTTGTGGTAAGACTACTTTGACTGTTCCTCTGATCCTCTTACATTTACCTGCATAGTTAACCAATCTGAATAAATAATTCAGTTTCCTAGTGTGAAAGTTTATAATATTCAACATGGTGTCACATGTACCTTTTTACTTTTTCTAGGCATCGTTCTCCAAAGCAATAATGTGCGATTATTATCCCTACTTCTTAGACAATTGAGGCTTCATGTATCTAAGTAATTATTCAAGATGTTGGTCTAAGGTCTCGGGTGATGGTTCTCTTTGTTAAAAGTTCTTGTAGTGCATGAGTTAAATCCACAAAACCTATGCAATGAACCAGATTTGGTGGTGCACACTTATAATTTCAATATTGTTACATCAAGATAGGAAGCAGATACTGGGAAAAGATCACTGGCCTAGGGTATGCTATATATAGCAAGAACCATAACAAAGACCCTATCTCAAAGGTGGAAGGCTAGAGCCAAGTCCTAAAAGTTGTCCTCTTATTTCCGTATGCATATAATGGTGAATTTTTGCCTGCCTTCACATACCTTGCATACAGCATGTGTGTGTGCACCCCCCCAACACACAAATGTATTGGTCTGCAAATAGTATAATTTAGACTATGACTGATTTAAAACATATTTTACTAAAACAGACTTTATACCTACCAATTGAGGAATCTCTTAATGAAAATTACTTTCTGTCTGCTGTAATCAGTTCAATGGACCAAGAATGTTCTAGTAGCTTCTAGTCTCCTCCTTGTTATTTAAATTCATAATTTCTCATACTCCCCTTTCTTTCCTTCTCCACAGCCACGTTTCTATCTTTTCTTTAGTAAATGACCATTTCTACACACATTTAAAGAGCTAGAATGAAACTTCGAAACCTCCTTTGTATTATAAATTTGCTTCTGCTGTGAGGTTCAGTAACAGGAGGAAAGTTTCAACCAAGCAATTATCCATGAGTTCCTCCAAGAGCCCTAAGTGCTTTTCACAGCCCTTTTTTGTTATGTGTTGCATTCCTATTGCTTATGTTTTCCTCTCAGGGAGAAGCTCACAAATATCGGCATGGGCAGAAGGACACCTCATGGGCTGTATTTTTCTGTATTTATCCAAGCTCAGTGCCTCAATGTCTGTGACAAGAATAGTATGCAGACCAGCAGGAGGACTCCCATTTTTAATGCCTTTCCGAAGTCTGCCAGTTCTTGAATTTTTGGTAATTTTGACATAGCCTTATTCTTATTGTGCAAGCCCAGTTCCTTGAACACAAAGTGCATGTCTTTACTCTTTGTTAGGTGTTGTAAACTACGCCTTGCATAAGAGCAGAATCTCAAGTTTCCAACTTAGTTGATCCACTTAGTAGAGCCTAAGGGAAAAAAAGATGTCAAGGCTTATGAAAGTTAGTTCACCTTCAGGATGCCAACCACCCAAATTTGATCATGTTCTTTCAGCTAAGAGTGCTTGGATTCCAGAAAGATGGTTATAATTTATGATTATAAATAATATAAATTATGATTCCAAATTATCATTATAAAGATGCTCAAGATCATTGGAATTAATGACTACATGTACATGTCTATTTTTTAGAAACAACTTGACATAACCATCTATCTTATGGATACTTAGTTTTTGTAAATGACTCTCCTCTAAGAATATAAAATATACACCATAAAGCTATTAGTATCTCAAATTCTCTCTTTTAATCTTACATGCATCTATGGCATGAGGGACTGTATGGGGGAAGGGGAGAACTAGACAGAGGGCAGGAAAATGAGAGGAGGTCCAACTATGAGCAAAAATAACATTCATCAAAATGTCATAAAGAGGCCACAAGCCTCTTCCGGTCAGAAAAGCGCCGGGGTAGCTAGGGCGCAGGGTAGGCTGACACTCACCAGCTACCCACAACACCCGCCACAGGATCTTAAGACTTCTGGTGAGTGGAACACAGCTTCTGCTCCAATCCAATTGCGCGCGGGACCTGAGACTGCATTAGTTAGGGAAGCAGAAAACCGGCCTCAGTAGGACCACAGGCCTCTTCCGACCGGACCAGCACCAGGGTAGCTAGAGCACAGGGTCGGCTGACACCCGCCAGCTACCCACGACCCCCGCCACAGGATATTGAGACTGCTGGTGAGTGGAACACAGCTTCTGCTCCAATCTTTAAACAGTGACAACAACAACAACTAACCCCAGAGATTACCAGATGGCGAAAGGTAAACGTAATAATCTTACTAACAGAAACCAAGACCACTCACCATCATCAGAACCCAGCACTCGCCCAGTCCAGGGCACCCCAACACACCGGAAAACCTAGACACGGATCTAAAAGCATATCTCATGATGATGGTAGAGGACTTCAAGAAGGACTTTAATAACACACTTAAAGAAATACAAAGGAACACTGGTAAACAGGTAGAAGACAGTAAAGAGGAAGCACAAAAATCCCTTAAAGAATTGCAGGAGAACACTGCTAAAGAGTTACAAATCCTTAAAGAAAAACAGGATAACATAATCAAACAGGTAGAAGTCCTTAATGAAAAACAGGAAAACACATCCAAACAGATGATGGAAATGAACAAAACCATACTAGACCTAAAAAGGGAAGTAGACACAATAAAGAAAACCCAAAATGAGGCAACACTGGAGATAGAAACCCTAGGAAAGAAATCTAGAACCATAGATACGAGCATCAGCAACAGAATACAAGAGATGGAAGAGAGAATCTCAGGTGCAGAAGATTCCATAGAGAACATCTGCACAACAATCAAGGAAAACGTAAAATGCAAAAAGATCCTAACTCAAAACATCCAAGAAATACAGGACACAATGAGAAGACCAAACCTACGGATAATAGGAGTGGATGAGAATGAAGATTTTCAACTCAAAGGACCAGCAAACATCTTCAACAAAATTATAGAAGAAAACTTCCCAAATCTAAAGAAAAAGATGCCCATGAACATACAAGAAGCCTACAGAACTCCAAATAGACTGGACCAGAAAAGAAATACCTCCCGACACATAATAATCAGAACAACAAATGCTCTAAATAAAGATAGAATACTAAAAGCAGTAAGAGAAAAAGGCCAAGTAACATATAAAGGCAAGCCTATCAGAATTACACCAGATTTCTCACCAGAGACTATGAAAGCCAGAAGATCCTGCACAGATGTTATACAGACACTAAAAGAACACAAACTCCAGCCCAGGCTTCTATACCCAGCCAAACTCTCAATTAACATAGATGGAGAAACCAAAATATTCCACGACAAAACCAAATTCACACATTATCTCTCCACGAATCCAGCCCTTCAAAGGATAATAACAGAAAAAAAACCAATACAAGGACAGGAACCACGCCCTAGAAACAACAAGAAGGTAATCCCTCAACAAACCTAAAAGAAGACAGCCACAAAAACAGAATGCCAACTTTAACAACAAAAATAACAGGAAACAACAATTACTTTTCCTTAATATCTCTTAATATCAATGGACTCAACTCCCCAATAAAAAGACATAGACTAACAAACTGGCTACACAAACAAGACCCAACATTTTGCTGCTTACAGGAAACTCATCTCAGAGAAAAAGATAGACACTACCTCAGAATGAAAGGCTGGAAAACAATTTTCCAAGCAAATGGTAGGAAGAAACAAGCTGGAGTAGCCATTCTAATATCTGATAAGATTGACTTCCAACCCAAAGTCATTAAAAAAGACAGGGAGGGACACTTCATACTCATAAAAGGTAAAATCCTCCAAGAGGAACTATCAATCCTGAATATCTATGCTCCAAATACAAAGGCAGCCACATTCATTAAAGAAACTTTAGTAAATCTCAAAGCACACATTGCACCACATACAATAACAGTGGGAGACTTCAACACACCACTTTCACCAATGGACAGATCATGGAAACAGAAACTAAACAGGGACACAGTGAAACTAACAGAAATTATGAATCAAATGGATCTGGCAGATATCTACAGAACATTCTATCCTAAAATAAAAGGATATACCTTCTTTTCAGCACCTCATGGTACCTTCTCCAAAATTGACCACGTAATTGGTCACAAAACAGGCCTCAACAGATACAAAAATATTGAAATTGTCCCATGCATCCTATCAGATCACCATGGACTAAGGCTGATCTTCAATAACAAAATAAATAATAGAAAGCCAACCTTCACGTGGAAACTGAACAACACTCTTCTCAATGATACCTTGGTCAAGGAAGGAATAAAGAAAGAAATTAAGGACTTTTTAGAGTTCAATGAAAATGAAGCCACAACATACCCAAACGTATGGGACGCAATGAAAGCATTTCTAAGAGGAAAACTCATAGCTCTGAGTGCCTCGAAAAGGAAACCAGAGAGAGCACACATTAGCAGCTTGACAACATACCTAAAAGCACTAGAACAAAAGGAAGCAAATTCACCCAAGAGGAGTAGACAGCAGGAAATAATCAAACTCAGGGGCGAAATCAACCAAGTGCAAACAAGAAGAACCATTCAAAGAATCAAACAATCAAGGAGCTTGTTCTTTGAGAAAATCAACAAGATAGATAAACCCTTAGCCAGACTAACTAGAGGGCACAGGGAAAGCATCCTAATTAACAAAATCAGAAATGAAAAAGGAGACATAACAACAGATCCTGAAGACATCCAAAACACCATCAGATCCTTCTACCAAAGGCTATACTCAACAAAACTGGAGAACCTGGATGAAATGGAGAAGTTCCTAGACAGATACCAGGTACCAAAGTTGAATCAAGATCAGGTTAATGATCTAAACAGCCCTATATCCCCCAAAGAAATAGAAGCAGTCATTAATAGTCTCCCAACTAAAAAAAGCCCAGGACCAGATGGGTTTAGTGCAGAGTTCTATCAGACCTTCAAAGAAGATCTAATCCCAGTTCTTCACAAACTATTCCACAAAATAGAAACAGAAGGTACTCTACCCAACTCATTCTATGAAGCCACAATTACTCTGATACCTAAACCACAAAAAGACCCAACAAAGATAGAAAACTTCAGGCCAATATCCCTTATGAATATTGATGCAAAAATCCTCAATAAAGTTCTTGCTAACCGAATCCAAGAACACATCAAAACAATCATCCATCCTGACCAAGTAGGTTTCATCCCAGGGATGCAGGGATGGTTCAATATAAGGAAATCCATCAACATAATCCAGTATATAAACAAACTCAAAGACAAAAACCACATGGTCATCTTGTTAGATGCGGAAAAAGCATTTGACAAGATCCAACACCCATTCATGATAAAAGTCTTGGAAAGATCAGGAATTCAAGGCCCATACCTAAACATGATAAAAGCAATCTACAGCAAACCAGTAGCCAACATCAAAGTAAATGGTGAGAAGCTTGAAGCAATCCCTCTAAAATCAGGGACTAGACAAGGCTGTCCACTTTCTCCATACCTATTCAACATTGTACTTGAAGTCCTAGCCAGAGCAATTCAACAACAAAAGGAGATCAAAGGGATACAAATTGGAAAAGATGAAGTCAAAATATCACTCTTTGCAGATGATATGATAGTATATATAAGTGACCCTAAAAATTCCACCAGAGAACTCCTAAGCCTGATAAACAGCTTCGGTGAAGTAGCTGGATATAAAATTAACTCAAACAAATCAATGGCCTTTCTCTACACAAAGAATAAACAGGCTGAGAAAGAGATTAGGGAAACAACACCCTTCTCAATAGTCACAAATAATATAAAATATCTTGGCGTGACTCTAACTAAGGAAGTGAAAGATCTGTATAATAAAAACTTCAAGTCTCTGAAGAAAGAAATTATATAAGATCTCAGAAGATGGAAAGATCTCCCATGCTCATGGATTGGCAGGATCAACATTGTAAAAATGGCTATCTTGCCAAAAGCAATCTACAGATTCAATGCAATCCCCATCAAAATTCCAAATCAATTCTTCAACGAATTAGAAAGTGCAATCTGCAAATTCATCTGGAATAACAAAAAACCTAGGATAGCAAAAACCCTTCTCAAGAATAAAAGAACCTCTGGTGGAATCACTATGCTGGACCTAAAGCTTTACTACAGAACAATTGTGGTAAAAACTGCATGGTACTGGTATAGTGACAGACAAATAGACCAATGGAATAGAATTGAAGACCCAGAAATGAACCCACACACCTATGGTCACTTGATCTTCGACAAGGGAGCTAAAAACATTCAGTGGAAGAAAGACAGCATTTTCAACAAATGGTGCTGGCACAACTGGTTGTTAACATGTAGAAGAATGCGAATCGATCCATTCCTATCTCCTTGTACTAAGGTCAAGTCTAAGTGGATCAAGGAACTTCACATAAAACCAGAGACAGTGAAACTTATAGAGGAGAAAGTGGGGAAAAGCCTTGAAGATATGGGTACAGGGGAAAAATTCTTGAATAGAACAGTAATGGCTTGTGCTATAAGATCGAGAATTGACAAGTGGGACCTCATGAAACTGCAAAGCTTCTGCAAGGCTAAAGACACCATCAATAAGACAAAAAAAAAAAAACACCAACAGATTGGGAAAGGATCTTCACCTATCATAAATCAGATAAGGGACTAATATCCAATATATTTAAAGAACTCAAGAAGGTGAACTCCAGAAAGTCAAATAACCCCATTAAAAAATGGGGCTCAGAACTGAACAAAGAATTCTCACCTGAGGAATACCGAATGGCAGAGAAGCACGTGAAAAAATGTTCAACATCCTTAATCATCAGGGAAATGCAAATCAAAACAACCCTGAGATTCCACCTCACATCAGTCAGAATGGCTAAGATAAAAAATTCAGGTGACAGCAGATGCTGGCGAGGATGTGGAGAAAGAGGAGCACTTCTCCATTGTTGGTGGGATTGCAAGCTTGTACAACCACTCTGGAAATCAGTCTGGCGGTTCCTCAGAAAATTGGACATAGTACTACCGGAGGATCCAGCAATACCTCTCCTGGGCATATATCCAGAAGATGTCCCAACCGGTAAGAAGGACACATGCTTCACTATGTTCATAGCAGCCCTATTTATAATAGCCAGAAGCTGGAAAGAACCCACATGTCCCTCAACAGAGGAATGGATACAGAAATTATGGTACATTTACACAATGGAGTACTACTCAGCTATTAAAAAGAATGAATTTATGAAATTCCTAGCCAAATGGATGGACCTGGAGGGCATCATCTTGAGTGAAGTAACACAATCACAAAAGAACTCACACAATATGTATTCACTGATAAGTGGATATTAGCCCAAAACTTAGGATACCCAAGATATAAGATACAATTTGCTAAACGCATGAAACTCAAGAAGAATGAAGACCAAAGTGTGGACACTGTGCACCTTCTTAGAATTGGGAACAAAACACCCAGGAAAGGAGTTACAGAGACAAAGTTCGTAGCTGTGATGAAAGTATGGACCATTTAGAGACTGCCATATCCAGTGATCCATCCCATAAGCAGCTTCTAAACGCTGACACCATTGCATACACTAGCAAGATTTTTCTGAAAGGACCCAAATATAGCTGTCTCTTGTGAGACGATGCTGGGGCCTAGCAAACACAGGAGTGGATGTTCACAGTCAGCTATTGGATGTATCACAGGGCTCCCAATGGAGAAGCTAGAGAAAGTACCCAAGGAGCTAAAGGGATCTGCAACCCTATTGTTGGAACAACATGATGTACTAACCAGAACCCCGGAGTTCTTGTCTCTAGCTGCATATGCATCGAAAGATGACCTAGTCGGTCATCAATGGAAAGAAAGGCCCATTGGACTTGCAAACTTTATATGCCCCAATATAGGGGAATGCCATGGCCAAAAGAATGGGAATGGGTGGGTAGGGAAGTGTGGGGCACTATAGGGGACTTTTGTGATAGCATTGGAAATGTAACTGAGGAAAATATGTAATAAAAATATTAAAAATTAAAAAAAATGTCATAAAGAAATTTTTACGTATACTCTTATAATGCTAATGTAATACAAGCTGCTACTAATGGTACATTTGTATTTTGATGATGTATTTAAACAATGGTTTAAAGGTAACAAGTATAGGTTTTCTATGTAACTAACTACATGTAGCAAGATTCTAGTTTTTACAAGGTTTCTTATTTCCTGATCTTTCCCCCTCCTTTGTGTTGCAGATTTTTATGCCAAAGAAACAGAAAGACAGAGAAGTAGTTTCCTTTGGGTTGTTCTCGAAGAAGGAACCCAGGACTCTGAAGCAGGAGGGCTCATGAGGAGTTCATTAAATATTAACAGCATTGGAAATATATTGCAGAACTTTAAAAAAAAGTAGAGGGTTGCAGAAAGTCCTTGATTTTTAGGAAACATGAAAAATAAAACCTATGTAATATTAATGAAACATCCTCCAGTCTCCTCTCTCTGATATACCAGAACCTGCCAAAGAAACGATGAATACATTGCCTCCTACAAACAGGGTCTTAATGGTTACCAGCAGAGCCACACACATAGTGCATTATTCTAGCCCTAATCATGATGGTGTGACTCAGGCCATAGCCTCTTTATTTCCACATTTTTACCTGAAGATCACAGCCACACCATGTTTCAAGAAATTAGTCAGCAAACAGTGATTAGTCATTGCTATTACTTTTATTTTATTCTCCCAAATAGTATTGAAGTCATAATTTCCAGGACCTCAGAATATGACCTTGTTTGATAATAGGGTGATTGTATATGCAATTAGTTAGGATGAGGTCACAATAGGATAAGGTGGGACTCTCATCCAATTGATTGCTGTGTCTACAAAGATTACAAACATACAGAGAACTGAGATTGATACAAGAACTGTTGGCTCAGGGAGAGGATGAATTGGAGTTTAGTTCTACAATTAAAGATACTTGGAAGTCTGAAGTAAGAGGTACATATGTCTTAGGTTATCCTGAGCTACACTGTGGGACACCTTAATAAGATAATGTCCCTATATATGTGCATGAATTAATGCTTACACATGCAAATATATAAACCAAGCAGAAAGAGAAATATGGAGTAGCTTATCCCTCAGAAGCCTCTACAGAATCCAATCTTAACCACACCTTGATTTGGACACCTAGGCTACAGAAATTCAAGGAAATAAATTTCTAGCTTTTGAAATCACACAGTTTGGGGTATTGTGTTTAATCAGTCCTAGGAAATGAGTGTACCCAGCATCTCCAATCCTTGATGCCCACTCATTCTCTTAAGGAACTACTAGGTACCTTTGTGCCTATGTTATCCTCTCAGCCTACCTTTTCCACTCTAGTCATTACCATGGCAACCATCTGCTCACAGATGCAACCTGGCAGCACTGTTCCTCATCCACAGCGGATGTATGTTGCACTTTCTCTCTAGTCTCACAGAGGGTTGCTGTCTACTGCTGAGACTGTACAGCAGTACCCATACATGAGCAAATTAAAGCAGTGCAGAGCTTAGAACCCAAAGGAAAGCTGGTAGAGCTCAAGCTGAGGACACTTACTGCTCTGTCATGTTGCCTAAATGGACAATTTCCCCCCAGAAGTACAGGGAGTGGAGGCTGCCAGGAGTGTTATTTTTTAATTCTCTTAATTATTTACATTCCAAATGTTGCTCCTCCTCCTGATCCTGTCTCCCAAATTTCTTCACCCCATGCCTCTCCCATTTGGCTTTGAGAGGGTGATCCTACCCACCTCAGCCCCTCCCCCATCTCACCCTCTTCCCAGCATCTCCCTTCCCTGGTGCATCAAGTCTTTACAGGATTTGGTGCATCTTCTCCCATTTAGGCCAGGGAAGGTAATACTCTGCTATATACATGCTGCAGGCCAGGGACCAGCCCATGTATGCTCTTTGGTTGGTTGCTTAGTCTCTTCGAACTCTGAGGGATCTGGGCTGGTTGATATTGTTGTTCTCCCTTTACTATCCCTTTTAGCTCCTTCAATTCTTCCCCCAAATCTTCCGTAGGGACCCTCAGCCTCAGTCTAATGGTTGGCTGTTAAATGTCTACATTCATCACAATCAGTTGCAGGTAGATCCTCTCAGAAGACAGATATGCTAAGTTTCCATCTGCTAGCACAACATGGCATCAGTACTAGTGTCAGTGTTTTGTGCCTGCACATGGGATGGATCCCAAGTTGGGTTGGTCACTAGATAACATTTCCTTCAGTATCTGCTCCATTTTTGTTCCTATATTTCCTATAGACAGAAACAACTCTGGGTCAGAATTTTCAAAGATGTGTGGGTGTGCCCTATCTTACCACTGGGGCCGTATCTATCTACTAGAGGTGGTCTCTTCATCCTCCATTCCCCCCCCCCCCGTTGAATATTTTGGCTAATGTCATCTCTATTGAGTCCTTGGAGCCTCTAATATCCCAGGTCTCTGGGTCTTTCTAGAGGTTCCCCCTACACACACTTGCAGCTGCATATTTTCATTCATTCTTCTGACCCTCTGAGCTTCTCTACAGGAGTGCTTTAAGTTGACTTTTCTTACCATCTCTTGGTTGTTTGTTTGTGTTGTTGTTTGTTTTCTTCTCTTTCTCTTCTCTTCTTCTCTTCTCTTCTCTTCTCTTCTCTTCTCTTCTCTTCTCTTCTCTTCTCTTCTCTTCTCTTCTCTTCTCTTCTCTTCTCTTCTCTTCTCTTCTCTTCTCTTCTCTTCTCTTCTCTTCTCTTCTCTTCTCTTCTTCTCTTCTCTTCTCTTCTCTTCCTCTCCTCTCCTCTCCTCTCCTCTCCTCTCCTCTCCTCTCCTCTCCTCTCCTCTCCTCTCCTCTCCTCTCCTCTTCTCTTCTCTTCTCTTCTCTTCTCTTTTCTCCTTTTCCGTCATTCATTAATTACTCAAATCTTCTAGTTCTGTACGCTCTAGTTTCATGTGTTGCTTCAGAAGTGCAGAATAAGTAAGCTAAAGCAATCACCACATACTGGCTTCCCAGTCTTTGGATCTCTGCTGAGCAAATTTCACTTTACAGTTAGGTTGTTAGTTGGTGTGTTTGAATCATCTAATAATTTAAGGTCTTGCAGTTGTTGCTACCATTGCTATGGGGAATGTTTGCTGATCTGGTTTCAGATTTGTATAGCCCAAGCAGAACAGAAATAAGTCACAACCAACTAAACATATAAAAATTAAATAACAACTGCAAAATATCATAAGTAACAAATTTCTTATCTGTGCCAATAATTAAAAGTAATAATTTTACTTGGAAAGTGTTTAGAGCCCTTGTTCTGCCTCTATGAAGACAATACATCTAAACCCAATTTTCTGAATAATTTAATACCTCTTTGGTCTTACATTCTCCATTTAAGAAAATGTACTATTTTAATTTCATCCACATCCTTTTACTTTTTCTACATCTCTAGTGAACTTAAGTAATAACTGGAAAAATGCAATGTGGGAACGTTTATGAGACTTCCTGTTTACTTGGCCAATAATTTATAAAACAAAAATTTAAAACTTATTTTGTCTTATTCTCAAAGGATATATACATTACTAAGTTGTATAAATTCAAATTTTAATTTTGCATTGCATTAAACAAGATTCTGTCACCCACTCACTTATTTTACTTGTTTACTCCATGAACTTAAAGCAGACTACTTATAATTTATTAACATCACAGAGTGTTTGCTATCTTCAGAGAGTATATTCAGCTATAATTATTGTTTTAGTTTGTTAAAATATCATCTGAAGAAACCAAGGTATGAAGGCAATTAAGATCTTTTAAAGGTCCAGTTACATTCATCTTTTTTCTATATCTTTTTGGTTTTTTTCTGGACAAACTTTATTCTTGATCAAGACAGTGTACTGAGAAGAGCAAACATACTGAGAAAGAAGGTACATTTGGTTTGTATTCTAACTAAGGTGATGAATGCATCTTTTTTTCCATTTATCTGGAATATGACCTTGTAGTCTCAATGTATTTATAGAGGATTTATAAATATTATAGAATTATGAATAAAGTCATTACATTTTCTGCTTTTTTGGTATATATATATATATATATATATATATATATATATACCAAAAATATATCTATATCTACATCTAGTATATATATATATACTAGAATTATAAATTTACTCTTCATGTATTGTAGGAGATAAGTTTTCAGTTCAAGCCTAAATAAATCAATATGCTTCTCCAGTAGTGGTCCATGAATTGACTCTCTGATTGGATTTAAGACTCATAAACAAGAAGAAAATCATGCGTAGTTCTGAAAAATTAACCAACTACCCAGGGCTAGTAAAGTCATGTACCTTGGAGGAAAAATCTAAAACTACTACTTAGTAAACCAGTATAAACCCTAGCTATAATCTGCATATTTGTCCATATACAGAGAGGTAAGTGTAGTGTTCACCTCTCCTCAAGGAAATTTCTCTTTGCAATAGTCAGAAAATCACAGCCAAGCTAAGAGATATGGAGACCAGCTCCAACGTCTACAACAAAACCCCCTGACCTAAGGTTCAGGGATCAATGCAGAAAACAGATGGTAAAATCCAGAGGATCACATGATTTTCTGTGAGATTGTGTCTCAACTAGGAACATTAGAAGGAACATCCATAAACTCTCACCAACTTGACCTGAACCAATGGACCTGTGAGCATAGATAGGGGAATGTTCATGAGACCTCAACATTACATAAAGAACAACAGGGTAATTAAGGAATGTAGAGAGATGGAGAAATAATCTTCCCCAAGAAGAACCACCGAGTATTTATCTGATAGAAAACTGTCAGCATTGAAAACACATAATTAGAAGTAAGGTTATAGGGACTGAATAAGTTGTATTTTTCCTATTTAGGAATTTATTTACACAATCTACTTATATTAACAATCAAAGAAAAGTGGGGCATAAATTTGAAAGAGAACAAGGTTGAAAATATATGAGAGGGCTTAGAGGAAAGAAAGTGAAGTGATATAATTATATTATGACCTCAACAATAAAAATTTTGAACAAAAATTTTCTGATAATTGGCAGGCTAAAATAATGTAGACAATATTTTATCATTTAGTGTTAAAGATGCTATTTTGAAAGACAAATATTTCAAAATTTATAGTTGAATACAAAGAAAGAAATTGGTATTTCTTATTCACAATTTAGGAGCCATATGCAGGATTCATCAGTCCTCTTGTGGGGCAGTGGGCATGGGGGAATAAAAGGGGGTGGAAGAGAACCACCAGTGGGGTACTGCCATACTTTCCACATGGCCCTGGTGGGCATCTGGCTGTGGGAAGCCACAGAACCGCAGTCCAGGGGGGTGATGGAGAGGGAGCAGTGTGAGGTCTCTGGGCCTCTTGGGGGCCAGAGATGACAGATTCTCAGTCTTGGACATCCCAGAGGTTGCTGTATATCACAGAAGAGCTGAGAATGAAGTGGGGACCGTGGAGGCAGCTCAGTCAGCCCCAGGGCTGAATGGGAGAAGAGGGCAGGGGTAAAGGGGGCCCTAGGTGGTTCCCACTCAAGCAAGAACCCTTGGTCTGGTCTGTGGCTGGAGCGCAGGAGTGGCTTTTTAGAGGAAAGCCTGCTCTGTTGCCTCAACATGGTGAGTCTCAATGAATGAGCAGAGACAGTCTATAGTTTTAGAGCTTTACTGTAAAAAGGCAGTGAGAAAGAGAGGAGGTAGAAAGAAAGACGGAGGAGCATACCCAGTTATTGCCAGGTTAACTGTGGGGGTAGGGTCTAGCCAGGTTACCAGGAGCTTGGAGTGTTGTCTGTGTGTCTAATAGTCACAGGATTATGGAGTTGGGGCTCCATGGTGTCAGACTGCCAGCATGTCTGTCTGGGAGCATGGCTCACCATTCTGTCCCTAGTAGAGTTTCTACGGGGTCTCTGGAGTAGCTCTCGCTCTATCAGAAAACAGGCTGCTTTTCACAGTCCCACAACTCCCCCTTTTACTTTGTTTTTTTTAAGGGAGGGATCACTGGAGTGATTGTGTCATTTGTGGTGAAAATTTTGGTTGGGGTGGAAGTATCAGAAGAAAACATATAGGCCAGAGGAGAAACACATCTAAGCCAGAGTAGTAAGGAGGGTTAAAGGTATTGGTTGGGAAGGCAAAAGATTATAGAATCAATTAATTGTTCCATGGGTAGTACAGTTTGAGGGTACTAACATCAATTTTGAACAGCAATTAATGACTCTAGATAGACATTATGTTTTCCTTACTATCATGTAACCTTCCCCAAGTTCAGCAGCCATTTGGCTTTGGCAAGAGAGTTCATCTATAGTTGGAAGGTCTCAAGTCTGTCTTCTGTGGGATTCAGCGCGTGTCTCTGGATCTCAGGGTGTGTCTTGGGAGGTTTAGTTAGATGAGGTGTTTGGAGGAAAGCAGCTTTGTTGACTATATGTCTCAGGAGATGGCGCTGTCTCAGCTGGATCTGTGGCAGCAGTCACCACCGTGTGGAGATAGACTTGTAGAGTAATCACAACAGAGGAGCAGAACCCCAGCAGGGGATGTCTGCATAGGGTGGATTAAGCCTCTAATAGTTTGCTTGGGAGCATTTATAAATTGAGGTTTGGTTTGCTACTATATATTATAATGCTAAGTACTGGCTTCCAAGTTCTGGTTGCACCTAGGGACAAGGAGAACCTCACATAACCAAGTGTTATTATAAAACCTTGCTCCTTAATTTAAAAGTATTCATTGACTAAAGATATACACAGCCTATAGCTGGGGAGAAGAGAGGTAGGCAGAGCATCAGTTTCCAGGCTTGGGGGGTCTGAGGCAGAGAACACAAGGAGATAAAAGAGAGAGTAGTGAAGAGAGAGAGAAGAAGATGCAATGAGGCAATTTCAGGATTGCAATGCAATCCTGAAAACATGGCCATGAGGGTTGGCCAATTGGATAAGAGCGGCCTAGGTGGAACATGGCAAATTATAACTCAGGATTATTGACAGGGAAGTAGACAAAATAGCCAAAGAGGTTTGATGGCTGTCCAGCTCTAATGCTCTGAAAGGCTTATTATAAATGTAAGGTTTCATTACTTTTATCTGAGAAATGAATGATCAAAGTCAGGGTAGAAACCCCCAATTAATATTAAAATTTACCACAGCAGTCCTGTTGCAGCTCTGATGCCAGCTTAAATAACTTTTCTAGTTGTCCTTCAGTCATTCATGATACAGTTATCCACATATACAGAGAGAAGAAACTCAGGCACAATACTCATGATCAGTTCTGTATGAAACATGGCAAAAACTTCATGAGTGTAGGTCTTATAGCAACCTTATGTACTTAAGGAATTGATTATGCCAGCGAAGTCTCATGATGATAAAACTATTCTAGAAGTCATAATTGGTTCACAGGCAGATTAGCAAAATTATCTGTGACTGTTTTAGTGTAAATATCAAGGAAAGCAAGAAACTGCTTGTATGAATTCTCATATTGCTTTGAATTTTATCATAAATGATAAAATATCAATTTAAATGTGGAGATAAGTGAATAATCTTGAAGGAAAGAGTTTGTTGTGATTGTACCCTTTTAATCATATGATTTGGGGCTTATTTTATACATATCCTAATAGTTCCATTTTATTGTTGCAGAAAGATCTACTGAAATACATGTTTTATTTTAAATTGATTTTTAAAGAAAATTTAGCAATGCAAATTAACCACAGATCCTTACATTTCAGTTTATTCTATATGACTAAGTACTTCTTGTTATTCCATCAAATGCATCTATAGATTTTCCCCAATGAGACCTATTAAAATAAGGCAAAAATCAGCATTCTCGTGTGTGTGTTGCCATGTTTTTATATTTGTTTCTGGAGAATATACATTTAGAAATAGGTTATAGTGAAAATATAAACAGCTTTAGGTCCAATGGATATTTCCAATTATTCTGGGATTAATACTGATCTGAAAATAACCCAAGCAGTGGGACCTTTCTCTCTGGCTCCACAGGAACATGAGCTTGGGTTATAATTGTAAACTCATGTGTGGATGAATGATATAGGTCCTGGCCTTCAGAGTCATGGAATTTTCCATTATTCATTCCTGTCATCTTTTATATACTTTGCGCAAAATTTATCTATATAGCACTTGCATATAAATCTGCACATTATGCATTGTTATTAAATGATAACTTCTTCCTTTTACTTATGTTTTCTGCTTAAACTTTGTTCACATGATGTTTTCCTTATTTTAATATATTATTGACATTAATGTGAATATACTGGAAAATATGTAACTCTCAGTAAATCCTTTATTTGGTTTCAAAAAGAGTTTTTAATATACCTTTGTAAATTGCATGCATCATAATATGCTGGTAGTTTTGTTTTTTGTTTTGTTTTGTTTCGTTTTTTTTTCATGTCAGAAAAGAAAACTGAGGAGTGGAGCACAAATATTTAGCACTCTTCCATATCTGGTACAGTCTTACATCTCTTGTAGTACTATTTAATTTCATCTTAATAAACTCCCCAAACGTCCTTTTACATTCCAACTGAGTGCTATTCTGTACAAGGAGCAGAGATAGATATTTCAAGATGAGTGAAACAATCCTATTTTCCAGACTCTCCACTCCATTCTAGATTCTCGGGTCTTTTATGCGACTTAAGGAAGAAGCCAGCAAGAATTAAGGCTGCCTGCCCTTTGGCTATGAAGTCTTAATAGATAGGGAAGGTTTTCTTCAAGCTGCCATGATTTCTTACAGGGTAGAGATCAGACCTTGGGAGTGGAATACTGGTCAACACAGTGTCAATAATTTCATTTTAGCATTGAGAAAAGAGCTCTAATCCTACATCTTATAGAGGGCTAATATCCAAGATATATAAAGAACCACAGAAGTTAGAATAAAAAACAAGCAAACAAAATAAAACAAAAACAAAACAAAACAAAAATCAAACAAATATCCCAATTAAAATTGGGGTAAAATTCTATTCCATTGATATATCTGTCTGTCATTGTACTAGTACCATGCAGTTTTTAATCACAATTGCTCTGTAGTACAGCTTGAGGTCAGGGATGGTGATTCCACCAGAAGTTCTTTTATTGTTGAGATTAGTTTTTGCTATCCTAGCTATTTTGTTATTCCAGATGAATTTGCAAATTTTCCTTTCTAACTCTGTGAAGAATTGAGTTGGAATTTTGATGAGGATTGCCTTGAATCTGTAGATTGCTTTCAGCAAGGTCAACCATATGAACTATCCAGTACCCCCAGAGCTCCCTGGGAATAAACCACTAACCAAAGAAAACACATGGTGGGACTCCTGGCTCCAGCTGCATATGTAGCAGAGGATGACCTAGTCAGGCATCAATGAGAGGAAAGGCTCTTGGTCCTGTATAGGTTCTATGCCCGAGTATAGGGGAATGCCAGGGCCAGGAAGCAGCAGTAGGTGGATTGGTGAGCAGGGGGAGGGGGAAGGAGATAGGGGGTTTTCAGAGGGGAAACCAGGAAAGGGAGTAACATTTGAAATGTAAATAAAGAAAATATCTAATAAAAAGAGAGAAAATGGGGTACAGAGCCAAACAGAGATTTCTCAACAGAGGAATCTTGAATAGTCAAGAAGCATTTGAAGTAATGTTCAACATCTTTAGTCATCAGGGAAATGCAAGGAAATGCAAATCAAAACACCTGATACTCCACCTTAATCAGAATGTATAAGATGAAAAACTCAAGTGACAGCACATGCTGCCAAGGATGTGTAAAAAGAGGAACACTACTTCATTGCTGGTGGGATTGCAAACTTGTACAACCACTCTGGAAATCAATCTGTCAATTCCTCAAGAAATTGGAAATAGTTCTACCTGAAGACCCAGCTAGCTATACAGCTCCTGGACATATACCCAAAAATACTCCACAGTATCTCAAGGACACATGCTCCACCTTGTTCATAGCAGCCTAATTAGTAGCAGCCAGAAACTGGCAGCAACCCAGATGTCCTCAGCAGATAAATAAATACAGAAAATATGGTTCATTTACACAATGCAATACCATTCAGCTATTGAAAACAAGGACATCAAGAATTTTTTTTTTTTTGGTTTTTCGAGACAGGGTTTCTCTGTATAGCCCTGGCTGTCCTGGAACTCACTTTGTAGACCAGGCTGGCCTCGAACTCAGAAATCCGCCTGCCTCTGCCTCCCAAGTGCTGGGATTAAAGGTGTGCGCCACCACCGCCCGGCACGACATCAAGAATTTTACAGGTAAATGGATGGAACTAGAAAATATTATCCTGAGTGAGGTAACCCAGACTGAAAAGGACAGGAATGGTATGGACTCACTGATAAGTGGATATTGGCCAAAATAAGTTCAGAATATCCATGTTACACCCTACAGAACCAAAGAAGTTAAATAAAAAGGAAGGCCACAGTGAAGATGTTTAAATCCCACTTAGAAGGGGGAACAAAATAGTCATGTGAGACAGAAATAGGGAGGTACCTGAATGGGAGAAGGGAGATGGAGGAGAGTAGTGGGCAGAATCAGGTACTGGGGGTGGGGGTGGAGGGACAGGAGAGAGGCCCAGAGGACCAGGATTATGAATAAAAATATGCAGCTGCAAAGGGTGGGTGGTGGTGTGGGAATCTATAGAAAGTCCCAGAGTCCTGGAATTGAGGAGGCACTGAGAACTCGATGTGCCTTAGCCAAAATGTTCCACAGTGGGAATGTGGAACCTGAAGAGACCACACCCAGTAGTCTAACAGAACCCCCAGTGGAGGGATGGGGACATCAACCTATCTACAAAACTTTTGACTCCAAACTGCTCCTATCTAAAAGAAAGTAGGGACAAAAAATGGATCAGAGGTTGAAGGAATGGCCAATCAGTGACTGACCCAACTTAGGATGCATCCTGGGTAGGCACCAAACCCTCACAGTATTACTGATGTCATGCTGTGTTTTCAGACAGGAGCCTGGCATGGCTGTCCTCTGAAATCCTCTACCTGAAGCTGACTGAGAAAGATGTAGATATGTACTAGCAACCTTTGGGCTAAGGTCAGGGACCACTATGGAAGAGTTAGGGGAAGGACTGAAGAAACTAAAGAGGTTGGTAACCACATAGGAAGAACAACAGTGTCAATTAACCTGGCTCCTGGGAGCTTAGAGAGACTGAGCCACACACCAAAGAGCATACACAGGCTGGTCTGAGGCCCCTGGCACTTACAAAGCTGCCTTTTCTGTCCTCAATGGGAGAGGATGCACCTAATCCTGCAGACTTATGATGCCCCAGGGTGGGGGAGTACCCAGGGGTGGGACACCCTCTCAGAGGCCAAGGGGAGGGTAGTAGGGGACGAACTCTGCTAGAGGGTAATGGGAGGGAGCAATACTTGGTATGTAAAGAAAGAAGATAATTAATAAAAATAAATGTTTGAATAGATCAATGACAATTATTTATTTCTATTTACTAATAAAGACATTTTAATACATGTCTTAAAGAAAAATCAGATTTGTCAGTGATTACAAAAATTATCTTTAGAACACACGGAACTTATTTATATTCTATATACCTTGAACATAACAGAAAGTGGGTACAGGAAAGAAAGGCATCTAGCTCACTGAAAGGCACTATTTGCTGTTGTTATCTTTTTCTTGCCTCTCCTATATCCCTCTTTGTCATCTACAAATACAACTAAATAAGCCGCATTTATGAAGTCTGGGATGATCTGTTTAAAAAGCAAGGCATTTTTTTTAAAAAAAAAATATATCCTTCTGTAATAAGAAACTAAGTACAATTTTTTTATGAAGCACCACTAAATATCAGATATTATTCATGCTGTAATTTGAAAAGAAGGTAGGAGAAAATTGTCTCCTCTCTGCCTCTGCATAATTCACCCCTGGGAGCACAGAAAGCACCAGAGAACAATGGAAATGGAAAATTCGTGACTCTCATCACTAATACATTAGTCTTGAGTGAACTACAGTCATGATTTTCCAACAAGAGTCTGTCACGAAACCAAGGAAACTTCAATTCAAAAATTCATGCTTTCAGAAGTGTTTGCTTTGCTCAAACTGATGAAATTTGTCGCTGGAACAAGATTTTATGCAAATAGTAAGACTTGTTGAGTTGAATTCTGCTTTAGAGAGAACTACAAACTACAAAATTACAGTGCAAAGTCCAGAACTGTTCCTAGTGGGAAGAAAAAAGCAAGGATCCTTCTAACAGGGGAATAGTGTCTTCACAGTAAGGCATGCTGATGTGTGCCTGCGATTCCAGCAGTATTAAAGGATTAAAGAGAAAGATGGACAGTTCTTGACCAGCCTGGAGTGCACAATAGACTCTGTTTCATAGCAACAGAATAAAAGCCTAAAATGTTCTAGAATTCCCTTAGCTCTATGAGACACCCCTCCTTGTGAAGGATATTTGAACTTGGAGACACTAAAAATAGATTTTAGGTCAGTTAGACCAGATATAATGGCTGATCAGTGGCAAGATTCATAATAAGTAAACTGGAACAATTTAATGTTTGTCTAGAGCAGAAGTTTTCAGAAGGATCAACATGTATTTTAGTGCTAGAGGAATCAAAAAAAACCCCACATATTTTGGTAATATCATGTATGATTCAGAGTAAAAGAAAAATAACTCTGGTTGAAGAAGTATTAAAAAAGTATAGCAAAGTAAAAACAAAATTCGAGGCTTTTGGGCCCAGGCTTGGGAGTGTAGCCTTTGTGGCTTAGTGCTCCAGGTACTGGTCATAAAACAGATAGCGACATTCCTCCACCTACCCGCTTCCTGGGTTCAATTCAAAGAATGGCACCCTGACCATTACTGGAACCTGCAATGCAAATGTGCTATCTTTAGGGGCTCTTAGATTGTTAGGGGCTCTTAGAAACTGTCTTGAGAGATAACCTGACACTTGTGACTTTATACTTCCTTGTGACTCTTAATTGGTATTTTTGGTATTTTCCAACAACGCCCTCCCCACCTCCATGAATTGTGGTTTCTTCCTTTAAATACCCCCTTACTCAGCTACTCAGGGCGCCATGGTCCTCTACCCCTGCGTGGTGTATGACCATGGGCCCGAGAACGCTCTCGAATAAAAATCCTCTTGCAGTTGCAGCAAGATCGTTTCTTGTGGGTGATTTTGGGGTGTCGCCTCTCCTGAGTCAGAACGTGAGGGAGTCCTCACGTTGTGGGTCTTTCATGGTGATATTAATGTTAAGCTGCCCTTGTTTGGTGATTTATAGATATTCACAGACTTAAAGGTCATTAGAATGAACTTCTTCTTTGTAATCATCACCATGTAAAACCAAGACTGAGTAACACTCAGTCATAGTCAGAACAATGGGCAGCTGCCTCCCAAGTCATGCCTTTGGTAGGAAAGTGATGTCCTGAATTTCCTGGATGGCCATTTCAGTCTGGAACCAGGAGCCATAAACCTTAACAGATTACAGTATACCATGCTGGCTTTCTAGGAAAGAGCAGGAAAGCTATGATTCCATTCTATTGACTGTACATAAATATTCTTAATTATCTGATAAGAAAACCTACCAAGGAAAGCTGTCTGCTCCAGACCACTCAGAAATAATGTGACATGTGACTAAAATGTCCATCTGGGTAATGATCCCTATCTGTAAAATGCTTTTAGAATTCTTGTCACAAATAATGAATTGGTCTTGATTAATGTAGTTTGAATAATTAAAAAGATTTTCTGAATATAAAATAATAATTTAATATTGTGAATATGGTTTTGAGCAAAATTCAATACCCAAAAATTTGAAAAATTATGTATCTCTTCATTCAAACATGATGCACCATGGGAAATTTCTAGAATAACAGACTTTGCTTTCTAGAGTAGATTTGTAAGTCCCTTTAAAAAGTTAGTACACTGAACAGAATTGTACCTGAATACTTAGTTTTCCAGAAACTTGATGAAGAGTGTAGTCTCCATTGATAGTTTCCTGTATAGTATATTATGCCTTCAGCTTGGAGAACTGTGTCTTAATTAGTGTTCTATGACATTATTATTAAGGCAACTATAAGAGAAACCATTAATTGGAGGCTTGCTTACATTTTCAGAGGTTTTGTCTATTATTATCATGGCAGGAAGCATGGTAGGATGTAGACAGATGCTGGAGCAGTAACTGAAAACTACATCCTCATCCATAGCATGGGGGCGGGGAGAGAGAAAGAGAGAGAGAGAGAGAGAGAGAGAGAGAATCATCAATGGGCTCTTGAAACTTTAAAAAACAGCCTTCAACATGGTCACATCTAATACTTCTGAAATAGTCCCATTCCCTGATTAATAAACATTCAAATATATGGGGACATTCTTTTGGGGGGCGGGTGGTTCGAGACAGGGTTTCTTTGTATAGCCCTGGCTATCCTGGAACTTACTTTGTAGACCAGGCTGGCCTGGAACTCAGAAATCTTTGCCTTTGCCTCTTCCTGGGATTAAAGGCGTGCGCCACCATGGGGACATTCTTATTCAAACCACCAGAGTGCCTAAAAACAATCAGTGGCTAGAGCCATCTGATAAACAATTATTAGACATAAAAAGGAATTAAAGAAATACAAAAGTCGATAGCTTACACAGTCAATTTGGTATGGATAGCCTTGTTTTCATTTTAGTGGAAAGTTTATTAGTCTGATTTTATCACAGAATACATTTATTATTTAGACTTTGTATTTTAATGAGTTAATTGATTTTTTGTGCCCCTCCCTCTCTTGTGTGTGTGTGCTCACGTTCATGTGTGTTTTGTATGGGCACATGTGTCTTTGCATGCTTGTAGGGAGGAAAGGTGTTGATGTTAGTGTGTTCTTCAGTTACTCATCATCTTATCTTTTGAAATGTTCTATTTTTCACAGACAACACAGCTTGACACTTCAGCTGGACTGGGCAATTAGTGAGGCCCTGGGATTTGCTTTCCTCTACCCCTAGCTTTGGGGTTTGAAATGGGGGATTACCATGCCTTTTTTTATGTTAACTCATTTTTTGGGTTTTAAAATATATTTTATATTAATCTTTGAGAATTTCAAAAATGCATATAATTTAGTTTGACCAGGTTCTTGATTAAATTTAATTAATTGTCTGTGCTTTGGGGAACCATTGATAGTTTATCTCAGAATAACAAAGCCCCAAACACATTGCTCTCTCAACTAAACTTCTTTGAATTTATCTTAATTTTGAAACTGGATATGGAAAGATAAGTATGTTCAAACTGTAGAAATAATATGGTTTGTATTAGATATAGCAAACAGTGGAAAGAAAAAAATATACATTAAGAATGAGCTATTTAGGTAAACTATGCAAAATGCATATTTGTTTTATAAAAATAAAAATTTAATGCAGTTTCTTTTTGATCCTATAATCACTGTCCATGTACCTCATCAAGTCTGTCAAATAATATCTAAAAGCAAGGTAAGGCTCAAGGACATTATCTATAATAAGTATGAAAATATACATTTGTATATGTTCATGAATTACTTTTGTACTATGTGAAGCTTGAGTTGGAATAAAGATTCCTGTACAATCTGTGCCTTGGTATAGTTTCAGTTTGCTAGCTAACTACATATATATGCCTTTTACTTATTAATAAAATGATTTAAACAGTGGTATATTTAAACACCGAAGCAATCATGAACTTATTTCCACTTTGTATCAGTTGGTTTGCTTTTCCTGTGTGTCTTTTTGAGTAGGTTCTCCGCTGTATCCCTGTTAGAATGCTCTTCAGTCTTGCTGGCTCTTCTCAGATCTATGACCATTATTATTTACCTACTTTTCCTTATGTATTTTGTGGATTATTTTCATACTTATTTTAAAAATGGCATTTCTGAAAGTGACTATATATTTTCATGTGCCATAATGAGAGCACACACATAATAAGAATTTTTTCTTTCCTCTTCCTTGGGGTGGCAGCTACTTAGACATTTTCCTGTGCATTTTATGCAATCCCTTTATCATTGAGCTATCTCTCTCTTTCATAAGGCCGATGGTTAAGAAATAAGGTAATTATTACTTATTATTCTTTTATTATATTATAGCTTTAATGAATTCTAAAGAAAAAGTAGACACATTTTTATTTATTCACCACAATGATGCAAATTGGCTTCATATTAAATCAACATTTCATGAGTCTTTAAGTGCACACATTAGAAAAGATATGGTTTCCCTTCTATTTGAAATTTATAGCAGCAATATGAGCCCAATAGTAACATCTTTCTAAAATTGAGGTGTCGGAGTAGTTTCTCTTTATCTAGAAAATAAAGCCACACAATTTGTTTATTTTTTCCTTCGGGGTGTTCTTTATTTGTAGAGCTAAAGATGACACCTGGAGCCTTGCACATACTGGAGCTACATCGTCAGTACACAGACATGCATATCTCAACTGTAATGATTGTGACTGCACAGGTTTTTCAATAAAATCATTTCTGTATGACAGGAATTATAGCTATGCAATTACCTCAAGCCTAAACTGCCTTTAATTTAGATTAGGCTCAGAAAACCACATCATGCTTACTGCACCTACACAATGTATTTTTCAAATTTATCTTTAATGCACTACTGAATGACCTGGAACAGGATAAAAGGGGTCTAAGTTCTCAAAAGCTCTATAAAAAGGAAAACTTTTTTATTACTAAAGTAATATGGATTCAGAGTTGAGTCAGAAGTGAATTCCATGTGGGCAGAATGGTCTCTGTTTCTATTCTTAGCTCAATGGCTGACTCCTAGCCCAGTCAAAGCCAAGACCTGGCAGCTTAGGGATTCACAATAGGAGAGGTTTCTTTACTGATGTTTTTGGAGAGGAAATAGTCTTCCTTCCTGAAAATGTTAAAGTACTTAAAAAAGAAAATAAAACAAAAGAATGAAAAGATTTTCAAATATGGCTGATAAGATAAAATCAGTAAATTTAATTTGTCTTCTTTTATGCCTTGATTTTAACACATGTCTGTGCCTCAGATTGAAACTTCTTTATGTCAAATCTTCTAAAAAGACCACCCTTTTTATCATCTTTATACATCCCAGTGTAGAGACTGATCCCAAGGACTAAAGATTTATGGATTAATTTTAATTCTTTTAAGAACAGCAATATACTCTGCAGGCACTTTTACAGTATTCATCACTCATAGAATCTAGCTGTTCATAAAACATTTTGAGTCCATGTTATATTTTGCTAATACTATATGAACAATGATTATACAGCAGTTAGATGCAGTCTGTGATTTTATAGAGCTTATGTTCTTCAGGGAGAAATGACAACTAAATCGTTACAGAGATAGATACACACATCAATAAACTGTGCAGACCCTTTTCTATGAGAAGAGAATTCAGATCGGCAGTCCAGGTATGATGCATCTGTAAACTGAGACCTAAAGATGAGCTGGAGTTAGGCACACTAAGGATACATTTGTGTAGATCTCATGGAAAACAAAAGTCAAAAAAGGACAGAACTTAGCTTCCAGTAAACTTGAAAGGCCAGAAACTGTTGGGACTTGAATAAAAAGGGAGGCAAGATTGAGCCATAGAGAATCTGGAGGGTTAGGTTATGGATCATATAATGTACCCCAAGTTAGCCAGGGTGGGAATGGCTGGATTAGAGCACAATATCACAATCCTCTCCAGTTTGCTTTCAATGTGAACCATAAATTGGGTATGAATAGAGATAGAAGCTCAGGTTTAATTAGGAATTGAAAGTAGTAGCATAAGTGAAGGATCATATTGATACTATCCTGAGACAAGGCATCTCAATTTCTGTGTCTCATACAGAGATGTTTAATAAAATTACAGAATAATGTTTTCTGGCTTGAAGTTCATTGAACCCTTTCCATGAACTCTCTAAGAACTGTAAATATTCAAAATCCTGTAATTTTCATAGATTATCTACTATAACCCATCATTGTATCAACCTAAGGAATCTGGGAGATTACTACAAACATTTATTACCATGGACTTTGAACCCTGAGTTCAAAAAGTTGTTCTCTGCTCTACAACCTTTTTTTTTTTAAAGGTTTAATTTTCTTTTATATGAATTGCTGTTTGCCTGTGTGTAAGTCTTTGTGAAGTTATTGGGTCCCTTAAAACTGAAGTTACAGACAGTTTTGAGCTGTCACGTAGGTGCTAGGAATGGAAACTTGGTCCTCTGGAAGAGCATGCCAGTGCTCATAAGTGCTGAGCCACCTTTTGAGCCCTTTTACATATAATCTTTATTATATGTAATGTATTATATGTAATCATTACATATAATCTTTATTATATGTAATGGTTAGTTTTATATCAACTTTGTACAAACCAAAATCATTTGTTAAGAGGGAATTTCAATTGCAAAAATACTCCTTCAAGACTGACCTGTGAGGAAGCCTGTAGCGCTTTTTTGTTTTTTTTTTTTGTTTTTTTTGATTGATAATGTGGGTTCATCCAGGTCACTGTGGATGGTGCTGGATAATATAAAAGATATTGATGAGCAAGCTTTAGGAAGCTAGTCAGAAAGCAGAATGCTTCAGCTCCTGCTTTCTGGTTCCCATTTCTTGCTTCTTCCCTGTGTACCTAAATAACAAACTACACACAGTAAGATGAACTCCCCAAGATACTTTTCATCATGGTGTTTTATCACACTGATAGAACCCTATATAAGACATTATGTGAAAACTTCCTTTCTTTAAAATTTATTACATTTTTCAGCATGGACCTAAATCATTGTTTTAGACAAACTATAAAAAGAATAAGTACAAGTGCTTGTATCCTATGAAGCAGTTCCTCAACCTCTGGTTATATTTATTGTCAATCAAGTATTTAATAGAGCTGCGGAATCTTACTGATAATAGTCACCATTCATACACAATTTATAATAGCAAAGGTTTGGCATATGTTCATTGTTTATGGTAAAGTAAAACACATAGAAATTAATTTTGGTGGAGGATAATTTGAATAGCTCATTATTTAAAAGGAAACTTGAAATAATTTCCGAGCTGAGAATAACTTCTGAACTGAGAGTGATGGAGGGTTTTCCTGACATGTTCAAGGTTTTATATTTATGGGTTTATATTTATATAAAGAAGGAGAAAAATGAAAAAGGAAGAAATCCCTTTAGGCATCTTAAATAGTAATGATAGAATTGACAAAAAAAAAAAAAAAAACAAAAAAAACCAAACCAGCTATTATGATCATAGCCATGCCATTATTATATAATAACTTATTATTTGAATTACTAATAACACCTGCTCTTAGAGTTGCTTTGGTCCTGTTGAACAAACACAGGTTTCTAGGGAAACCAAGCAGAGAGTGTAGCTGCCGGTGAGCCTGGTCTGCAGAGAGGACCATATCAGAAGTGTTGATTAGTTGGAAGTACAATATTACTCTGTATAAGTTTCTCCATCAAAAGGGCATGTGCCAAAGCCCCGAGGAAGGAATGGCTACAAATAATGCTTATTCATGGCTTTCAGAAAGATGCCTTTGGTTTGAGAGACTATTGTTTAAAGGAAATTTTAAGGAAGCAAAGAATCTCCCTCTGCTGTCCTCTCCTATCTGAATCTCATTAATTAAAAACAGAGTCTGCTCCTGGTAACCATCTTTTAATGCTTGTTCTGTATCCCAGGAGCCAAAAGCTTTGAGCAAGTTCTGGCTGCAATAGCTCTTGTAGTTAGGCCATGCACACCAATAAATTATTAGGTACAGTTTTGAATTATTTGTTCCTTTGAGAAGTCATTAGTTCTCCCTTCTACAGTGTTTATATGTGAGAACAAATGGAGTAGGTTAATTATGATGTTTTCAGCAATAATAAACGGTTGTTGAAACCAGTCCTTCTGTTTGTTATTCTAACACAAAGTACTATATTTTTCTGGCAAAAGGATGGTAAGTAATTAATAAAACAAATGCAGATAGTGTAAGAAAAGCAGTGGGAACTGCTGTTCATTCAGAAACAGCCTCTGAATTTTAAATCCTGTTTCTTCATGAATATTAAAGATTTTGGGAGCAGCCATCTTACTTTTCTTATCCAAAATGCAAATTATTAAAGTAGCTATTTTATAGGACTAATTTTATAATAATTTTTTCAGTGTTAGTATACTCTTTATATTTTCTCTTCATCTGTGAGCTTCATGATTACAAATACCCCTTTTCCATATCTAGATAAGAATTATTTTGAAATACACATGGAAAGTAAATGTTATCTTCCTTAAAGATAAGCTTAGCCTTTAGAGTATGACAGAAACAGTTCAATAACTATGCGAACATTAAAATATCAGTATCAGTTTACTAAATTAATTAATATTAGTTCAACTAGTATGAATTAAATAAAACCCCAAAGGTTCCCTTGGATATTGTACTGGCTAGTTTTGTGTTAACTTGACACAGACTGGAATTATCACAGAGAAAGGAGCTTCAGTTGGGGAAATGCCTTGACAGATCCAGCTGTAAGGCATTTTCTCAATTAGCGATCAAGGGGGAAAAGGCCTCTTAAGGGTGGGACCATCTCTGGGCTGGTAGTCTTGGGTTCTATAAGAGCAGGCCAGGGGAAGCAAGCCAGTAAAGAACATCCCTCCATGGCCTCTGCATCAGCTCCTGCTCTCTGACCTGCTTGAGTTCCAGTCCTGACTTCCTTTGGTGATGAACAGCAGTATGGAAGTGTAAGCTGAATAAACCCTTTCCTCTCCAACTTGCTTCTTGGTCAGATGTTTTGTCCAGGAATAGAAACCCTGACTAAGACAGATATCAACTCTTGAACCCAATCTAGTTGCCTCTCTGGTTTAAGACAAGCAATATCAGACTAACTGAGAATAGTTTGATGGTTCTCGAATGGTTGACAAGTGCCTAGGTCATGATTGACTTCATCTTTAAAGTGCAGACAGAAATATTCCCTTACTGTGAAAATTTATTATTAAGAGATCTTTATTAATAAATTAAAGTATGATATTACTTAAGCAGAGTTGAAATAAGCAAAAAAGTTGCCCTGAGATAGTAAGAGGTTGAAAGACCCACTATTTAATGAAGAGAGCTTTAAAAAAAAGAAAACATGTTAGGTTTGAAAATCACAATGGCAAATTTATACTTATATTTATTAATTTCTCAAAAAATAACAAAGATCTTGTTAAAGTAGAAGAGAATCCAGTAATTCATCTTTCTTCTGCAATTGAAGTAATAGAATCATCTTCTACCCTTGCTAACACACACACACACACACACACACACACACACACACACACAGGCTGGCCTTGAACTCAGATATCCACCTGCCTCTGCCCCCTAAGTGCTGCATTTAAAAGCATGTACCATCACTGCCAGTACCCCCAGAGCTCCCAGAGACTAAATCACCAACCAAAGAGTACACATGGTGGGACTCATGGCTCCAGCTGCATATGTAGCAGAGGAAGGCCTAGTTGGTCATCAATGGAAGGAAAGGCCCTTGGTGCTGTGAAGGTTCTATGCCCCACTATAGTGTAATGCCAGGACCAGGAAGTAGGAGCAGGTGGGTTGGGGAGCAGGGGGAGAGGGAGGGAATAGTTGGAGGGGGTTTTTGAAAGGGAAATCAGGAAAGGTGACAACATTTGAAATGTAAATAAAGTAAATAACACACACACTACATACACACATACACAGTATGTGTGTGCGTATGTGTGTGCGTATGTGTGTGCGTAGTGTGTGTGTGTGTGTGTGTGTGTGTGTGCGCGTGCGTGTATCCTCAGTTGTCTTCTGATCAATAGTGAGGTTATTCTTGTAAAATATATCATCTACTGGTTATGAATAGAAAAGTCATCTTGTTCCCTAGAGCTCTTTACCCTATCAGATAAATAAAAATTAGATGTCAAGAATAGTCAAGAATGAAGGCACTCAGGAATATATATGTATGTTATTAGTCACTCATCTATTATGTATGAACTAAAAACACATTTTCAAAATAATACAACTGAAAGTAATAGAGAAAATCTTTGAGGAATTTAAATAAGAATTTCCAAATATTTGGTGGTAAAATTAATCTAGTACAGTTACATATTTTAGAGCTAATTCTGACATCAAAAATTAATATTTTTAAAGTAAAATTTGAAAATATAACCATCTCCTTTTGCTTTTGTGGGGTAAATTTAAACATGTCATTCTCTGAAGCCTTTTTACCAGGAGACTCAAATTAGTATAAAGCTGTATCTTCTGTACACTTTATTGACATTTTCATCCACGTTGAAGGTAGTAAATTTCAGACATTTCTTTCTCACTGTTCTTGAGTCTGGGAAATCTATCATTAAAGCATCACTGGGTTATGTGCCTGGAGAGGCCAGATTTCTGGTTCACAGATGGTGTGTTATTACTGTGATCTCACATGAAAGAAGATCAAATGTCATGAGAGCTGCAATCCCATTCTTAGGCAGGTTGCCATCATAGCCTTGAAGTCTACATCTTCCAATATAAGATTTTGCGGGCCAGGAGGTCAATATATAAACAAGGAAGGGGCCTCACAACAAAGGTCTGGCGTTTCCACTAGAATCACATAATCTGCCCATTCAGATGGTTGCAACCAAGGCTGTAAAGCAAGAGCTCCTACAGCAGGCCTGAGCACTGGTCAGATTCTACTGTGTTCAGGGAAGATGTTTATTAAGAAATAATAGAGAGGGCTGGTGAGATGGCTCAGCAGGTAAGAGCACCCGACTGCTCTTCCAAAGGTCCTTAGTTCAAATCCCAGCAACCACATGGTAGCTCACAACCATCCGTAACAAGATCTGACTCCCTCTTCTGGTGTGTCTGAAGACAGCTACAGTGTACTTACATATAATAAATAAATAAATCTTAAAAAAAAAGAAATAATAGAGAAAGCAATGGAATGGGACACGCCTGTCTTCATCACTTGGTGGACTTCAGTCTCTCAAATGCCTTGACTGCTTTTTACAGTTTTGTTTCTGTCTTAATTGAGAATGGGTTGCATGGCAACACTGCTCTCTCTGCAAGGTTTTACCATTACATTGGCTTTTAAATACATCATGACTGAGTTCTAAAAAGAGTGCAGAACAAATCATTTTGTCTTGGTTTGGTATTTGACTTTGGACCTTGCACAGGGATTCTAATACCCACCTCTAAGCCTTGGTAAGCTCTCATTTCAGCACATGTTAATCTTCACCTTTAGCTCAATTTGTAAGCCTGAAAGCCAAGCCAAGGAAATGATAGAGTACTTGTAGCCGTGTGTATTTGAGTGTTTGTGTGTTTGAGAATGTTTGTCTAGGTTTGGTTTTTATAAGCATCATAAATCATGACTTGGGCTGTAAATTAACAAAAAAAATTTAGTAGTTAGAGAACAGAATGTTATACACTATGTACCATATTTATTCAGAATTTAAGAAAAACACAGTGTTCATCTAGATGACCTTTTGGATTCCATTTAAAACCATGTGCTGCCTGCTTTGGCTAGCTCATTTCTCAGGCTCAATAACTACTAGAGTTAGGGTTTTTTTCTTCTCCTTTCTCCAGAAGCATTTTCTTGAGCCTTCAGGGTTTGTTATCTGACTTATAATAATGGTGTTTGTTTGTATACCATTCTCTAACAAAGTAAACTAGTGCTGGTCCCATTGAAATGTGCAATGTGTACAGGGGGAGAGTGTGCTTATTTTTAAATTGAATAACTCTTCTTATGAAGCAATCCACCAACATTAGGTTCTTTGTACTTTAAAAATGCGTTAGAATTCTGTGGTCAGCAGTAAAATACACATGTTTGCATGCACACTTTCCCTATACCAGACATTGTCTGAAGTTCTAAAGGAAGAAGCATAATAGTCATAAAGTTGCCACTGCGCTGTGCATAGAACAAGCCCAGAAGAACTGAAAGGTACCAAACATGTGCTTTGAAGGTGAAGCAGAGGTTCTGTAATGTGTTGACAGGCGTTTTGGAGAGAATACTGACTGAATTGGATTGCAATTGTAAATTACAATTGTAAAACTCAGAAGATTTGGAAGATTTTGTTAAGTGAGCAAGAGGATAAGTCATTTTAAGTTTAGAAATCGACACAAATAGAAAGCCAGGATGCTATGTAGACAGACTCCTGAAAAAAAGACACCTACAGAGGTGTCTTTAGTGATACAGAGGTGTCAAATAGTGATATTTGAATCAACAGGGCTACAAAAAACTCATCCATCAGTGTTATTGTATATGCTGTGAGGGCTTTTAAACGAAAAGGATGTGGTAAAATTTGTTGGGCAGATGTTGACAAAACAAATGATGGCTTTTAAGAGACCAGGCAGAAGGGTAATTTTAAAAGAGGAAGGTAGTGTCAAAAGGTTTGGAAAGACAGAACCATTAGGTGATTCAAGGCTTAACTAACAAACTTGTATATTGGTGGGTGAATGCAGGAATTCCAACCCTGAATGGGACAGGATCATAACTTTCCTGAAGGGACATAGGTTATTTTTCTTCCCCTTCTTTCAGGAAGGAGGGATGGGTCAGTGCACAACAGTTAAGTTTGGCCCCAGGGTTCTGTTTGCCATGAGTCTAGGATAGTGAAATGAGAATGTATTAGTCTGTTTAAGTGAATCTTATTTCTTTGCCATTTTCTGCTCTTCAAACATGCCTTTTCACTGCACACAGTTTTCAAGAAGTTATCATTTTTTCCTAATGAATTCTTTTCCGCACATAGAATGAACATACTAGGGTAGAACCTCTTTTTAAGATATCCCATTAATAGTCATTGTCTCAGATTATTTCAGTAGAACAGAGAACAATAAAGATTTTTTTTTCTGAATGGCTGTAAGTGGGGATTTTTAAACATGGAGACCACTGAACTGGAAGGGAAAGAAATCATCAGGATGAGAAAAGGCATAAGCAGACCAAAGAGAGAGGCAGGATCCAGGCTGAGACTGAAAGGATATTTCCTCACCTCCAGTTGGACTTTGGTTTCTTTCACTAACCATTCCCCACCCTTTAGGATTGCTGACACATTCCAGTAATATCTGCAGCAAATAAACTTTTCTCCCTTTCTTTTATTTTGCTTAAACTAGCTAGAGTCCTTTTGTTGTGGAGTTAAAATTGCTCTAAATTATACCTGAATTGAGACATTCACTCTGCAAAAAAAAATATTCAGAAAATAATGACAAAAAGTGAACATTGATTGAGGTTTTGTCAACTAAGGTTTGGCAGCTGAAGGTCAAGGAGTAGAAGAAAATGTCCTGAAAAAGCAAGTGAAGTGATAGGTAAATATACTTGTAGTCAAGATTTAGTAATATAAACACAAAAGTGAAATGTTTTTACCTAAGAGGAGAAGGGTGGAATAAGTTGACAATGGCCAAAGTGGAAAAAGGAATTTCAAGTATGGGGTGTGGATAAGTACTTAATATTGTTAAAGGTTCACCAGCATTGGGGTGGGTCAAAGCTCTTGACTTAGGCAAATAAATGAAGACTGTGCACTTTGCTTAGGTGTAAAGGGTTTCTGCAAAGAGAGAAGAATGTTGCCTAAAATCAGGGATAAATAATGAATGAGAGAAGCCTGCCCTTACCAAGTGTGCTAAGAGATGGAAAGGAGACAGTAATTAGAAGAAGTCACTTCATTAGTATGACAGATATTTTATCCTACTTGATGTGACATGTGAGACAAAGCTGTGTGGTAAAGTTGACACAGTGCCTCCCTGTAGATTACAGTCTAGTGAGTGGGGGAGGCTTACAAGGGAAGCTTCTAAGACATACAACTAAAATAAATAAATAAAATAAAATAAAAGCACAAGTACTCTACAGTTATTTTGGCTTTATAATGACCTATCAAAGTTTATAAACATACACATGCACACACAGACACACACATAAATACACACACATAAACACACACTATATAAAGTCTAAGATGAATTTTGAATTTCAAAGGCAAATAAATTGTTTATAACTTCTTTTCTCACCATCTTCCCATACAATTCCAATCCACAACCGGGCTATTCTGCTGAGAGACCAATAGCTTGAGAATTTGTTCCTTCTCTTCCATGAGAAATGAGGAATGTGAGGAATGAATAGCCTTAAGTACCACTAACCAGAGAGCGCCTCACTGAGGACTGTTGAAGCAGACAGCAGCATCCAGAGGAATTATACCAGAAATACTAGTTCACTCTCTTTACTTTCTTAATAACAATAAAAAAAACTATATGCATAACTATATGTATGCTTTCTCTTCACTATAGATCTTTTATTTCTAAGTAGTAATGTAAAGCTCTTTACAAGTGATAAATTTTTGTGTTTTTAATGGCACACTCCTAAGTCTCTTCTTTTTTCCAACAATGGGAAGGTATAAGAATAAAATTCTACAGTTGGGAGTCTCCTGTTTTTGAATTACTCATATTATATTTACAGATATTGAAAAGGACTGCTATGAATTACCACTTTATTGCCTAGCTAGTGTTTCTACATTTAGTAACATTAAAAGTTAATAGTGTCCAAAGACCACTGAAACACTGATATAATTTCTCTAATATTAGTGTGGGGTAAATATATATTTTAAAAATAAAGTTTTTACTAAATCTTTTGAGAATTTCATACAATGTATTTTGATTATATTCATGCCATACCCTAAGTCCTCCAAGATCAATCCACCCACTCTTAGCTTCCTATCCACCCAACATTGAGTTTTCTTTAAGAAAAAAAAAATCTAATCTATTTTTTTTGTACAAATAATCATGTGACTAGGGCCTGCCCTGGAGTGTGGTCAATCCAACATGGGTCACATTATTTAAGAAAACTGACTCTCTTAAGTGACCCCCAAAATTCAACCAGAGAACTAAACCTGATTTAAAAAAAAAAACCTTCAGCAAAGAGGTTGGATATAAAATTAACTCAAACAAATCAGTGGCATTCCTCTACACAAAGGATAAACAGGTTGAGAAAGAAATTAGGGAAACAATACCCTTCACAATAGTCATAAATAATAAAAAATACCTTGGTGTGACTCTAACTAAAGAATTGAAAAATCTGTATTATAGGAACTTCAAGTCTCTGAAGAAAGAAATCAAAGATCTCAGAAGATGGAAAGATCTCCCATGCTCATGGATTGGTAGGATTAATACAGTAAAAATGGCCATCTTGCCAAAAGCAATCTGTAGATTCAATGCAATCCTCATCAAAGTTCCAACTCAATTCTTCACAGAGTTAAAAAGAGCAATTTGCAAATTAATTTGGAATAACAAAACACCTTGTATATCAAAAATTATTCTCAACAATAAAAGAACTTCTGTTGTAATCACCATCCCGGACCTCAAGCTGTACTACAGTGCGATTGTGATAAAAACTGCACATTGGTACAGTGACAGACAAGTAGATCAATAGAATAGAACTTAAGACCGAGAAATAAACCCACACACCTATGGTCACTTGATCTTTGACAAAGGAGCTAAAACCATCCAGTGGAAAAAAAAAAGATAGCATTTTAAACAAATGCTGCTGGCTCAACTGGTAGTTAGAATATAGAAAAATGCAAATCAATCCATTCTTATCTCCTAAGAGAAAGCTCAAGTCCAAGTGGATCAAGGACCAAGGACCTCAACATAAAACCAGAGACACTGAAATTTATAGAGGAGAATGTGGGGAAGAGCCTCGAACATATGGGCACAGGGGGAGTATTCCTGAACAATGGCTTGTTCTGTAAGATCAAGAATCAACAATTGGGACCTCATAAAATTGCAAAGCAGGGTCCCCAATTAATGCAAAGAACACTGTCAATAAGACAAAAAGGCAGCCAACAGATTGGGAAAAGTTCTTTACTAATCCTACATCTGATAGAGCAATAATATCCAAAATATACAAAGGACTCAAGAAGTTAGACTTCAGAGAAACAAATAACCCTATTAAAAATGGGGTACAGAGCTAAGAAGAGAATTTACAACTGAGGCATACCGAATGACTGAGGAGCACCTAAAGAAATTTTCAACATCCTTAGTCATCAGGGAAATGCAAATCAAAACATCTTTGAGATTCTACCTCATACCAGTCACAATGGCTAAGATCAAAAACAAAGGTGACAGCAGATGCTGGCAAGGATGTGAAGAAAGAGGAACACTCCTCCATTGCTGGTGGGATTGCACACTGGTACAACTACTCTGGAAATCAGTCTGGCAGTTCCTCAGAAAATTGTAGTACATGAGTACCCAGCAATACCACTCCTAGGCATATACCCAGAAGATTCTCGAACATGTAACAAGAACACATTCTTCACTATGTTCATAGCATCTTTATTTATAATAGCCAGAAGCTGGAAAGAACCCAGATGTCCATCAACAGAGGATTGGATACAGAAAATGTGGTTCATTTACACAATGGAGTACTACTCAGCTATTAAAAACAATGAACACTTATGAAGACAGAGATATATAACGGATGAGCTGGAACAAAACCACTTCAGATGAATTTGTCTGCTCTTCAACTTATATGAGTGAGAGAAATGAGATGAATAGTAAGAATCTGAAGGTCCATCTATCGCATGATTAGTATGTTGATGCTAGTTCTCACTAGGAACTTCAGTTGTGCCTTTCAATGTATTACTTGTGCTTCCTCACAGTATGGCAAAAAATAAGAGCTATAACATGCACAACCTTTCCAAAATATGCCAAATGAAGGCACAATATTGTTCCTGTTTTCTTTGCAAGCCAGTGAAGATCAAAGAAAGGAAACACTGAGTATACTATTAATGAGAGATGTGTCAAAGTCTCATGGCATGAAGATGTGACCTAGCATTTAGTATGGCTTCCAATTTGCCTAACACATTTTACCTTGAATTATGATGCCATAGAAGATAAGAAAATATTGATTGCAAAATAAATATGGTTGCCAATGTGAAAGGGAAAATACTGAGCAAGGATTACTGGTCCCACTTAGGAGTAAACAGTCATGGCTGTTGGGTGGACTGTATAAGTTTTAAAATCACTCTCTTTTGTAATTTTAAGATTTATTTTTATTAATTTTAATTATCTATGAGTATAAGCCTATGTGTGGGCATGTGGTTGCTGAGTCAGATGTCCTTGTAGATGAAATTGAAGACTGTTTGTAAGCTGCCTGATAGGGGTGCTGGGAATGAAGCTTAGGTCTTCTGGAATAGAATTATTACTTTTTAGCCTCTGGGAAAGCTCTCTAGCCCTTCATTCTACCATTCGGTATAAAAAACTTCTTAATTTCAGGAGTGAAGAATGATTTAATATAGCAAGATTAATTCTCTTTTTAAAAACTATTTATTATTGAAATAAAATGTGAAAAATTTGGCATCAAACATAAAACTGGAATTCCTTATAACCCCATGGGACAAGGAATAGTTGAACGTGTTCATCTCACTTTAAAAAATTGGCTTTTAAAAAACAAAACAGGGGCAGTTATATCCCCAAAGGTCACCAAAGGCATTTCTTGCATTTGCTTTATTTGTCCTAAATTTTTTGCAAACTGATGTTAAGGGTCAGTCTGCAGCGGATAGCCACTGGCATCCAGTTACTTCTAGTTCTTATGCCATGGTAAAGTGACGGGACCCATTACCTAATGAATGGAAGGGTCCAGACCCAGTCAGTCCTAATCTGGGGAAAGGGCTAGGTCTGTGTTTGTTCACAAAAAGAAGATGGAACGTGATGGCGGCCTGAGAGATTAGTTTGTCAACTGGACACAGATCCTGAATCTTCTAATAAGTATGACTCTAACCTTGATTATGGCTAAAAATCCTCTTTAGCCAAAAAGTTAAATTGAAGCACAGCCTCCACTCCCAGGGAAGCTGTAAGCCTTTCTGCAGTTCTCAAAGTCATCTCCCCCACACCAGGAGCTCTAAATCTAGCCAGATCATTGCTAATTTGCAATTGAATGGAGTACCTGAACTTCCCCAAAAGAAGCTTTTGTATGGTGCCTTTCACTGTCTGGACTTTGTTTTCCTTCTTTCTTTCTTTCTTTCTTTCTTTCTTTCTTTCTTTCTTTCTTTCTTTTATTTATTTATTTTAATTTTTAAAAATATTTTTATTATGTATTTTCCTCAATTACATTTCCAATGCTATCCCAAAAGTCCCCAATACCCTCCCCCCACTCCCCTAAAAGTGGGAATGGACTTTGTTTTCAAGCAGGTCAGTCAATGCCCTTCAGCCTGACTGTAGTGGGCGTGCACCCCCACCCCCAACAGTGTGCAGGTGGCAGTTATTAATTTTCATCAAGAATTCTAAGTGCATATTGTGGCTTTGGTCTGATTTGGGAATAAGGTGTGCTATGAGGACTGGTTAGCCAATGACGGGCAACCAAATCCCAGATCATACCAATCTAAGACAGGGTACATGCCAAAAGGCAGTGGTCGTTGATATTACACCACAGAGCCATGTTTGTGTGAATTATAACACAAACTCGATGCATGTAACTTCCAATGACGGAATTGGATGGTTCGAGAGAATTTGAGATCCTAAGACAGGCACGGCCACCAGCCACCATAATTCCCAGGCAGGACTATGGAGCATAAATAAATTTTATGCCTCAGTCCAGCTTTTTATTAATATTAATAACAGGGAGGAGATGTAGCCTCCCATAAGCCTGAAACAGGCTAAGCCACAACCTGACCTTGCTGCCACTAAGAAGATTATCTACGGCAGAGCCTTCCTCCCTAGATTGCTCTATTGTTCTTCTGTTCCTCTTCAAGATACTGCTACCTGCTGAGAGGCCCCAGAGCTATTCTGGAAACTATGCCCTATTCTGCATGTCATCACCTGCAGCTGGTTCCAGGCTCCAAGGTTGAACTGGCGGGAATGGACTCCTCCCCCCCTCTTTTATAAGGTGTGTTCCCCCAACATTAAAATTTGAACCTTGAACAGACTAGCATGTCTTGGTTCCATTGTTTCTCGACCCGCCTAGGCTCCCTCTTTTCTTCCAGATTCCAAGATGCCTTCCAGGCTCGAACCTGGACGCGTGAGCCGCTGGCAGGCTCCCAACAATAAAATTTTAATTTAAATATATTTGATCATGTTCTTCCCCTCCCTCAAGTGCTTCCAGATCCTCTCTCCATACACACTCATTCAACCTTAAATTTTCTCAAAGCACAAGAAAAAACCCAACACAACACCAACCCCTCCAACCTAGAAAACAAAGCAAAGCATCTAGAAAGAAAAAAACAAAACAAAATACTGAACCGTGACTATATAAAAGCACAAATAAAAATCTGTGGAATCAATTTCATGTTTGCCAACTACTTCTGAGCAAGAGGTCTACCAAGGAGTGGTTAATATAGCCAATGTCATTTCATTGGAGAAAACTGATTTCTTTTTATGCCAGCAGGTATAAATGACAGTTCAGTTGTTAGTTTTCATCCTAGTGGTTTGGTTTCATTCATTCATTCATTCATTCATTCATTCTTCACTCAAAAAATACAACAAAGTAAACTACAATAAGAAAAATTATCACATCTAAGGTGGACAAGATGAACCATCAGAAGAAAGGGAGCCCAAGAGAGGGCACAAATCAGAGGCATAGTCATTCACATAATAAGGAATCCCATAAAAACACTACACTGGAAGACATAATGTAGATGCAGAAGATTTTGTACAGCCCCTGTGCATGATGTTTTAGTCTTTGAATTCATATGAGCTTTGCTCATGTTGACTTAGAGGGCCTTGTTTTCTTGGCCTCCTGTGTCTCCTCGGCTTTTATCCACTTTCTGCCTCCTCTTCTGTCCGTTCCCTGAGCTTAGAGGAGATTGATTGATGGAGGTATCCCATGTAGGGCCGAGGGTTCCAAAATCTCTCACTAGTCATAATGTCTCAATATTATAATTGAAAACAATATTGCTGATATTTTTTAGGATGTTTATAACAGCTATATCAAACAGGAAAATCTCCAGACCACTTTATAGAAGATCAAAGAGGTCAAAAATCAAAGGATTAAATGCTCATTTAGTATGTGAAATGGATATATAAAATTGTGAGATGATACTATATTTAATGTGCAAAATACACTAAAAGACTGAAAAAGTGTATGTGCAGACACATACACTGCCTTAATTTGGTTTCTAGAGTTGTGATAAATACCATGACCAAAAGGAAATTATAGATGCAAGGGCTCATTTCATATTATACTTTCATATTCCTGTACATCTTCAAAGGAAGTCAGAACAGAAACTCAAAACAGGAAGCTGGAGATAGGAACTGGAGCTGAAGCCATAGAAGAATGCTGCTTATTGGTTTGCTCCCCATGACTTGTTCAACCTGCTTTCTTATAGAACCACTTTCCCTGTGCTCACTCTACCACTTAGTGGGATGGACTCTTTCATATCAATCATAATTCATGAAAACACTTCACAGACTTGCCTGTGGAAAATCTGATGGATTCATTTTCTCAATTGAAGGTCCCTCTTCTTTGATGTCTCTAGCTTGTGTCAAGTTGATAGACATAACCAACCAGAAAGTTCACACGTACATGTGCCTATACATACACTGGAGATTCAGTTTTTCTTTTTTTTTATGTATTCCTTTTTTTAAAATATTTTATTATGTATTTTCCTCAATTACATTTCCAATGCTATCCCAAAAGTCCCCCATACACTTCCCCCCACTCCCCTACCCACCCATTCCCACTTTTTGACCCTGGCGTTCCCCTGGGGCATATAAAGTTTGCAAGTCCAATGGGCCTCTCTTTCCAGTGATGGCTGACTAGGCCATCTTTTGATACATATGCAGCTAGAGTCAAGAGCTCTGGGGTACTGGTTAGTTCATAATGTTGTTGCACCTACAGGGTTGCAGATCTCTTTAGCTCCTTGGATACTTTCTCTAGCTCTCCCATTGGGGGCCCTGTGATCCATCCAATAGCTGACTGTGAGCATCCACTTATGTGTTTGCTAGGCCCTGGCCTAGTCTCACAAGAGACAGCTATATCAGGGTCCTTTCAGCAAACTCTTGCTAGTGTAGGCAATGGTGTAATCGTTTGGAGGCTAATTATGGGATGGATCCCTGGATATGGCAGCCTCTAGATGGTCCATCCTTTTGTCTCAGCTCCAAACTTTGTCTCTGTAACTCCTTCCATGGGTGATTGTTTCCAATTCTAAGAAGGGGCATTTTTTCAAACACACATGCGCATGCATACATCCGCATGCATACATGTGCATACACACACACACACACACACATACACACACACACAAATATTTCCCTTGAGTATATAACCAATAGAAGTAGTATATTTGTAGCCTGACTATGGAATGGTGATACTTTGGCATCCAAAATCCCAAATTGTAAAAAGTCAACTTAGAAACAGAATCTAGACTATATTCTTTTTCACTAAAGAATTTTGTTTACTAGCTTCTTACTAAAAAGCCTATCTACCTCTTAAATTCTAGCTCAAATATTTTCCACTAAGTTGTCAGGGCTCTGTTACAGTGGTCATCACATTTCCATCATTTTACTGTGTAGTTTGAGTTTCCTCAAGCTTCAGTAGCAATGGGTACAAATGGGGCTGCATCAAGATAATGAACAAAATAGCTTCAGTGTTGTATCAGCCTGATCAAATTTAACTTACTTCTCTGAAAACCACCTGGCAAACCTAACCCTCCATAGATATTAAGCACCATAGTGTCTGCTGCTTTTTTGATGGGAAGAACAAAAAGTGAGAGTTACCAGACAGAATTTCTATGAAACTATGTAGAGGGACATGCCAAACAGAAGGAAGAATTCTTGTTTCGACCACCCTTTGTGTCACTGCTAATAACAATAATATCTCTATTAGCAATCTTATACTTCTAGACTATAAAGTTTGTTTCTATAAATGTTACTTTTCATTAAAACTAAATCTTCTTGTTATATGGATATGAGTCACCTCCTAAAAGGCTCATATGTTAAAAATGTGATTGCCAGCTGATGTAACTTGGGAAGGAATTGGATTACAGTTGATTAATCCTTTGCTAGATTCATAATTAAAAGGAACATTAGGGGCTGGTGAAACTGTGGCAGGTGGTGCATGACTAGAGAAAGTAGGTCAGTGGGGTCAGTGGTGTCATTGGGCTATATCTTTGTCTGTCTCTTCTTGGCCACCATGTAGTGAAAAAACTTGCTATACTGTGACTCCCCTTCTCACAATCATTTCTAACACTCTAGGTCCTCACTGAAAATGGACTGAAGTTTCTGAAATGATGAAATGAAATATTTTCTCAATTGTCACCTCACTAACATACCTCTGTATGAATCTTCATTCTCCAATCTTCCCAGTCTTGACTGGTAATACTCCTTCAATCTCTTCTTTTCAAGCTAAACAACAATCATGTAACTTTATATACCAATGCACACACATAAATTTTCCATTACTGTAACAAAATACCTAAGATAATCTAGTTAAAAAGTGGAAAAGTTTGTTTTGTCTCACAGATTCCTGTATTGTTGTTTTTGTACTGATTTCAAGTCGTTAGCAGTGAGACTTCATAGCAGGACAAATTCACTCATCTCATGGCAAAATTAAAAAAAAATGAAATAAAGAGGAGTCAGGTGTTAGTGATCTCATAGTTCCTTTAAAGGACTTGCCTCTAACAACTAGATGACTTCCTTTCTGTTCCATCTCTAAGAGTTTTCACTATTTCTCACCAGTCACATGTAGAGGGATAAGGTTTAAATGCACAAGCCTTTGGGAGACAGTCTAGATACAAACTGTGATGAATGCTCAGACATATGTCTGATTATGTCTGACTACCCACTTGTAACCTTCCCCCCTCAGCCTGAAACCTGGCTGATCAGGTTTCACTGTTAGCACGAAGAGAGCATCAGGGGTAGAGCCTGCCACCCTATCTTTCTGCCTCTCCCACTGCTACGGCCTGCCACCTAGCTGTTCCGGAGCTATCACGTGGTCACCTGAAACTGGACTCCAAGGATGATTTGGTGGGAATGGGCCCCTTCCCCTTCTTCATAACCCAGTGTCTCGGAATAGTAAAATTGAACCTTGATGATGTCTTGGTTCCATTCTTTCCCATGCCGCTTAGTTCCCTCTTCTCTTCCAGATTCCAACATGCCTCCCAGACTAGAACCCAGACATGTGGGCCACAGGCCGGCCTCAACACCCACTGGCTGAAGATATTTTGCAACCTTTTACCATCAGATGTTTATATGTCCTTGAGCACATAAACCAAGGTTCACTTTCTTTCTTGATTGAGTTGGGAATTAAAAATCTACATATTTAAGCCAAATAATACATCAACTCCTTAATTCAAATAGAGCAACTAAATATGCAAGTTGTAGTACACTATGAAATAATCCAATACCATATTATGATGACCAGCAGTAGTTATATGAATCTTGTAAATGAAACAAAACACTTAATTACTCACAAATAACAAAAACTGAGACATGTGTTTGTATGAAACCACCTTCTCACTTTATGACTTTCTGATATAGTTGAGAAAACAAACTCAACATCTCAAAAGTTTTATGAAAGGTTCTGAGAGCAACAAGCTCATTTTCACCCAGTGCTAGAGATAATATTTATTATACTTGAAATCAAATAAACATGTTCTCTCTTCTGGGATGCTTTGATTGGAAATTGAAATGTTCCTTCCCGATGCTCATATATTTAAGGGTTGGTACTCAGGTGGTGGCATTATTTTGAAAGTTGGTAGAAATTTTAGAAGACACAGCTTTGATGGCTATCTTGCTCTAGCTCCTCTGTGTCCCTCTTTGATTCTTGTTAGTCATGTAGTGAGCAGCCTACACCTCTAAAATATTGTGCCACCATGCTACTCTTAATCTTAATTAATAATAGTCTGAACCCTTAGAAGCCATGGGTCAAAAGAAATGTCCATTCCCTTTCAGTTTTTAATTTTGTTTTGTTTTTGTTTTTGTTTTTGTTTTTTTCAGGTATCTGATTATAGTGACATAGACTCTACTAAGGGGGGGGGGGGAGGAGGAGGAAGTCTGTTCTAATCCTAACTGGCTGTGATTTTCACCTTGCAAAAGTCTGAAAAGATAGTCTTAGCTCTCCTAAGGATAATGGATGCCTCTGTGCATAACAAAAGCAGATATTCAGGGGAACTGTAGAATATGTCTTCCCACAGTATCAAGAATTAAAACACCTAGGACGTGGATTGAGGGAGGATGGGGAAGGGAAGGGTGAGGTCAGAAGTAAGGAGAGCCAGGGTGAAAAGGCCAGGAGACTGAACAGAAAGAAGAAATCAGCAGTAAGATTGGAAGGCATCTATAGGACATGGCAGAAACCTGGGATGGGAGATGCTCCAGGTAATCTATGGGAGTGATTCTAGCTAGGACTCTTAGCGGTGGAGGATATGAAGCCTGAAGTGGCCACCTGCCAAACAGGAGTCCCAGTAGAGGGATAAAGACACCAAACTACCCACAAAACCTCTGATCCAAAATGTGTTCTGCCTACAAAAAGTGCATGGACAAGAATAGAGCAGAGACAGAGGAAATGGCCAACCAATTACTGGCCCAACCTCAGACCCATCTTATGGGTAAGAACCTGTCCTTGACCCTATTAATGATACACTGTTGTTCCGACAGGAGCCTAGCATAACTGTCCTATGAGAGGCAAGTAGCTGACTGAAACAGATGAAGAGACCAGCAACCAAATATTAGATGAAACTCAGGGAATCTTGTGGAAGAGTTGAGAGAAGGATGGAGGACCCAGTGGAGAAAAGGAGTCCACAGGAAGACCAACCCAATCAGGGCTCCTAGAGACTGAAAAACTAACCAAAGAACAAGCATCAGCTGGACCTAGGCACCCCTGCACATACGTAGCAGATTTGAAGCTTGTCTTCATGTGGATCCTCCAACAACTGGAGCAGGGGACTGCCCTGAATCTGTTGCCTGCCTGAGGATCCTGTTCCCCTAGCTGAGCAGCCTTATATGGCCTCAATGAGAGAAGACATGCCTAGTCCTGCAGTAACTTGCTCTGCTAGTGTGGGTTGGTATGTGGGAGCTCCCCCTTCTCAGAAGAGAAAAGGAGTGGGTAGGGGTTTTGTGTGGGGGGGGGGGTGAGAGGAGGAGAATCAGGATGTTAAGTGATTACATTATTAATGGGAAAAAGAAAAGAATGAAGTCAACTCACATTCTTAAAGCTATTTAAATATCAAGACTAATAGGCAAGTCACCAGGCTCATGGCTAAGTCATCTCCTTAGTAAAGGATGGACAGTGAAGCAATGACGTAGTTTTACGTTAGTCTTGTGAGTTCATTTTAATAAACAAGGTATTTCTGGAATATACTTTAAACAACTATTAATGCTATGCAAAATTGTATCCCATAAGAAATATTTTAATACTAATATGTGACTCGAAAGTCTTTCTTCTAAACCTTTGTGTAATACACATTTAAAACATAGGAGAAAGATGTGTGTAATTAAGCCAAGTATTTAATCACTATCACTTTGTCAGCTAGGGCACAAGAAGAGTTTGATATTAATAAGTTAAAAATCTAGGATGAATAGGGCAGATAATTACAGATAAAACACAATTCGACCCGAGGTGCTGTTTTGCTTCAGCCTTTCAAAGTAGAGTTGTTTTCAGAAAAATAACAAAATCAAAAAATATCATTATTTGAAAAACTTACCTTTTATGAAATAGTGTCTGGGGGAAATTTACCAAAGATAAATAGCAAGTACTACCAGAATAACAAGTTTGGTTGAATGATGGTTTGGGGTTTCTTTTGTTTGTTCATTTTTTTTTTGCAGTTTTGTTTTTGTGTTTGTTTTCTCTTTTCTTTGTTGTTGTCCAGAATGCTACTGTGTAACTAAGCAAACACACTGACCTGGTCTCCAGGAGAGCCTCACTGTTAACTTACTACCTTTCCCAATGTAAGAGAGGATGCTATGACAGTCCACTCTTAAGTCTTCCAATCTTTTTCACTCCCCACTTGCTTCAACAGCTTACATAAGGAAGTAAGTCAGTAGATTCCTGTACTGGCTATTTTTGTGTCAAGTTGACACAGCTGGAGTTATCACAGAGAAAGGAGCTTCAGTTGAGGAGATGCCTCCATGAGATCCAGCTGTAAGGCATTTTCTCAATTAGTGATCAAGGGGGAAAGGCCCCTTGTGGGTGGGACCATCCCTGGGCTGGTAGTCTTGAGTTCTATAAGAGAGTAGGCTGAGCAAGCCAGGGGAGGCAAGCCAGTAAAGAACATCCCTCCATGGCCTCTGCATCAGCTCCTGCTTTCTGACCTGCTTGAGTTCCAGTCCTGACTTCCTTCGGTGATGAACAGCAGTATGGAAGTGTAAGCCGAATAAACCCTTTCCTCCCCAACTTGCTTCTTGGTCATGATGTTTGTGCAGGAATAGAAACCCTGACTAAGACAATGCCTACATTGTACTGAATGTTTGAAATAAATATTGGACCAAGAATGAAGAGACTTCCTAATCAATTTCCAGTTTGTGATGCATTTTGATGGACAACGGGCCAAAATCACACAGGTTTCTATTTTACCTGAATTTAATTAAGGAATTAATAAAGATAAACAGGAGATAGGGCATGTGTCAAAAGATACTCTTGAATTCCAGAATTCAATTAGCCAATCAAAATTGGCCTTTTGTCAACAAATATAATATTCAAAAGAGAATAGGATAAAGAGGGATAGGAAAAGCAAATGGTCTTAAAGAAACAAACACTTTGACTTCAATGTACACATCTTAAAAATAAGCAAAAATTTGCATTTTAATGAGCCAATGAGGAAGTTTGGCAGAGTTAATACCTCAGTGGTATTTAAAATTACATAAATGAGTTGGGCTTAAAAGAGTCCTTTTGTTTGAACACATACAAACAGAAATGCTCATAGAGAAAGTGGTCCTTGGGATTTACTTCACAGTAGTGTACCTTACTATTGACTACCCTATAAAAAACAGTATCTGTATATTCTATCTATTGGCATTGAATGAGGAGTCTGCCCCGTGTTTCCTTCATGCATCCAGAGACAAGAGCTTAGAAATCTTTTCAAAACAGCTGGGAAAAAAACCCCTCATGTTAAAGAAATATAACAAACTTCTAAATCAATGATTCATGAATAAAATGCTTTGGAATTGTCTATAAAATTACCTATAAGTATAGATACCAAAAACAAGATAAACAGGGGAACTTCTCAACTGAAATATGTATGAGATTTACTGGCTAGTAGTTCCCCTCCTACCTACTTTTATGGAATTAAATTAAAATAATTCCAGGGTATAATATAGCCATGTGTGTCTTTTCTGGGCATTTTATTAGGCACACGTTAACACAAGCAACCTGTGCCTTCCAAATAATTCAATTAAGAGTCTATGATAGAAAACTCACCTAAGCTTTTCTTATATAGCTCTGTGAAGCGCACCTGTGATGAGTGAAGCAAGCTACAGTGATGTAGACATTTTGCCTTTTGGTCACAATACATTGGCAGTGCTTCTAAGCTGTGTTTACTAACTGCTGGTAAGAAAACTAGTAATTAAAGAACATTAACATTATACAAGACTGTAATTTCACTGATACCACAAGAACTAAAGTAATCCACACTAAAGCAGCATTTTAAATGTACTATGTTTCTAAACAAAAAAGGGAATATTCTTCTAAAGCAAATTTAAAATAACCATTTTTATAGTAACTATAGAAAATTATTTGAGAAATCCACTGAGCTATTAATCTGAAAATAATTTCTTTTCCTGTTCTATAAAAGGGTTAGAATTGGGAATACTATGAGCTTCCTAAACAGTGACCACGCTAATACATAGACTGTGTTTTCTGGTGCCATGTTTCATATAGTTATCTGATCAATAATGAGATGGATGGAAAGATAGGATGCCTGTTATTATTGGCTTTTCCTTCTCAGAGATATGAAGCAGGGATTTTCATCATTCAGCACAACGGGATTTCCTCTCCAAAATGATCCAGCAGAGAAATACCCACTTATTCTGATGGTTGTATTTGGTGACACGAGCAGAGGAAACTCTCTATCATAACTGGACAGAACAGAGGTAAAAGATAAGTGGAGAGCCACAGGCATTTATATCATCTCAGCACAATATTTGAGATCATTTGAGAAGAGATTACAAGGCAACAAATAAGATGGAGCTCGGTGTACACAATAAGCATTTGTTGGAACTAGTATGACATATACCCAGAGGGCATTTAACTCACTGGCCAAACTTGGATGATCTTGAGAATGAAAGTTCCTTTCAAGATTATGTCACAATTCAAGAAAATCTTGATATTTGTATATGTGCCTGTAAAGGAAACATATTGTATGCAACACAGATTTTTCCTATATCATGAATTTCTGAAAATAAAATGTGTTATGTGCAAATGTTATTCATCTTTATTCAACTTAATAGTATTTCTGTACTGTTTTATTAAATGAATAATAAAATTGTATTTTTGATATATATTATGTAATAAAATTTCATTACTAGATGTGATCATTATAAATAATAGTAGATTAGTCACATAGATGAAAATGGGTACTTAGTAAATATAACTATATTTCTTAAACTGCTTATTTTTCTTTCCTCTACTTTTGTGCTGACTGATAGTACTAGATCACTTAATACCATTATCAAGTGGAATTTACTCACACAGAAAGTCACAAAACTAAAGAAGACAGAACTTACAGTGGTTAAGAATTCAATCATGGGCCAGGGAGACAGCTGAGGAGTAAAGGCATCTCCTGCCAAGCCTGACAGCCAGGGTTCAATACCTAGGACCAATGTGGTAGAAGGAGATAACTGACTCTGGCAACTTTTTAACTGGCCCACACGAGTAGACATTATGACATATATCCTCACATACAAGGGCATGTGCATGCGTGCACAAACACACACACACATATATGTGTATATATATATATATGTATGTATATATGTATATATATATATGTATATATGTATATATATGTATGTATATATATATACACACATAAACATACAAATATACACATATGTATACACACACAGAGGGACACATACTAACACACAGATACATATACATGTATATACAAAAAACATGCCAATACACATACTTTAGGCACAGAGATACTCACATATACATACATACACACATGAACACACAATTATATACACATGCACATACACATACAAATAGATAAACACACAGATATACACACATACATACATGAACAGACAATCATATACACATGCACATGTATATATACATACAAATTCATGCACACACATGGATACACACACATACACATGCACAGAGATAAACACACATACTCACATATATACATGCACACACATATAGGCACACAAACATATGCACACATACACAGGCACCTACAAACACAGAAGCATAAGAATACATACACACATTCACACATATGCACACACAGAAGTACATATAAGTAAACATAGCTACACACAGGCATATACACATATATACACATGCACAAACACAGACACATACATGTGCACACACACAAACGCATACATACATACCCATGCAGACACACATACATACATATACCCATGCATATACACATTCACATATGCATAGACATTGCATACAAGGGCACACACAGAGACACAAACATGCATACAGACAAGCACACAGATAAACATATTCACATATGCATATACACACATACGCACATTCACGATATGCACACACATGTATACACACATTCACATACATATGCACAGACATGCACACACACATGCACACATACAAAGACACACATGGACAGTCATAAACACACACATACACAAACACACACATACATACATACATACATACATGCACATACAGAGACAAACTCACATACATACATGCACGCTGCCTTAGTCAGGGTTCCTATTCCTGCACAAACATCATGACCAAGAATCAAATTGGGGAGTAAAGGGTTTATTCGGCTTACACTTCCATACTGATGTTTATCACCAAAGGAAGTCAGGACTGGAACTAAAGCAGGTCAGAAAGCAGGAGCTGATGCAGAGGCCATGGAGGGATGTTCTTTACTGGCTTGCTTCCCCTGGCTTGCTCAGCCTGCTTTCTTATAGAACCAAGATTATCTGCCCAGAGATGGTCCCACCCACAGGACCCTTTACCCCTTGATCACTGAGAAAATGCCTTACAGTTGGATCTCATGGAGGCATTTCCTCAACTGAAGCTCCTTTTTCTGTGATAACTCCAGCCTGTGTCAAGTTGACACAAAACTAGCCAGTACACACGCATTCATACTCACAGAAACATACACCTATGCACAGAATTCGTACATTCCCACACATATACAAATGAGCACACACACACATATACACACATACACATACACGCATAACACACACAGACACACAAACATATACATATGAACACATACCTTAACAGACACACACATGCATGTTCATTCACTGACAGACATACATACATTCACACAGAGGCATATGTGTGTGTGTGTGTGTGTGTGTGTGTGTGTGTGTACAGAGCCATATAACCACTCACATATACATGCATACATAATTACCAACCCCACACCATAAATAATAAATAGATAGATAATTGTAATTTAAGATCTCAAAAGATCCCAGTATTTTATAACATGACACACAGAATAGTAGCAGTTTTAGAGGATACAGTTTTGGAAACTAGCTATGATTGTAACAAGAAGATGGAAAGTATACAAAGATCAGCCATGTAGTCCATGCTCCTTGGATTACCATGTTTTTAAATTCTGAAAGGGATCTTCAAAAGTAATTTTAAAAGTTATATGTGCATGTCTATATGAGGACAAGTGTATAAGGGTGCAGGCATCTAAGGATGCCAATAGAGGGCATTAGATCGCCTGCAGTTATGAGCAGTTGCAAGCTGCCTGATAATAGGTTCTAAGAACTGTTCTCTGGTCCTCTAGAAGAGCAGTGTGCACTCTTAATCATTGAGCCATTTCTCCAGAGCTTGCCTTGAGATCTTAACATGTAGATTCTCCTTTAGTGGTTCTGGATTGGGTTCCAAAATTCTATATTTTTAACAAGTTTCTAGGTCATGCTATGCTGACATTTGATACTTTGAGCAGCAAAATTCTGAATATAAGACAAAACCGTCTTACTTTTTAGGCTGTTATATATTTTTCCAAATATATTATAAATCAGTACTCTCTCTTAGGATACACCATTTACCCATTTTAGTATCTACTTTGGCATATGCTCATTCTAAGAATATAAAACTTTACTTCTTCTAGTATATGACATTTTCTCAGACATTTACACAGTAACATGTTGTAGATTAAAGGATGAGAAATTTGCAGGAGAGCAGTCATGATTAACAAGACCTCCAAATTACTTGCACCAATACATTTTCTTTTGTGTGTAGAGATTTCACATTTGCTTTGTCTAGGTCTATTTCAAACCCATCTTCTATGATATTGACCTTTGGGAGCGAGCATATGACCGCAAAAGTAACTGTGATTCATCAGATGTAATTGTCACCTTGGAGGCTTACTTCTGAATATGCTTAATCTTCCTAGTTCCTTCTAAACTCGGGCTGGCTGGTTCAGCTCAACTGTTTGGGCTCAAACTCCTCTCCACACTGACTAATTCAATCTGGCTTCTATCAGATTCTTATTGAATTGCTTTGTTTGGCCTCAAACTATGACAATCTGTTCTAATCTTCTGGTTCCTTCTCATTCTATGGCTAGTTTGGTCTCCACCTGCAAACTGTCCCTATAAAACCATCCTAGTAAAACTGCCTTCTTCTCCAACCCCCATCTCACCCAGCCACAGTGTTCTCTTAAGCCACACCTCTTTACTGTGCTGTTCTCATGAGAGTTGGGCATATCCTATCTCTTCTGTGAAACCTTTCTTTGATTCATTACATTGTCTGCCACACAATTATATCTCACTTTCAAACATTGCTGTTTCCTTCTACAAGTTAACTTTACCTTCATTGTTTGGGATTGAAGGTATGTACTAAGAGCATGTCTATATTCCTGCCAGAATGATTAAAGGTGAGTCATTCCAGCTAGATCACACAGACCTAGAAGGTTTTTGAATTCTTGAATGTGACTCTTTTCCAGAGTAGACATGTTGATGGATTAGAAATCCTTTACATAGGACCTTATCCATGTATGAGTACTTAGACCTAATGCTACCTTTAAATGACTGTCATTTAATTTTGGCAAATATGTTGAACACTCACATATTTTTATATCAAATAAAAGACCTGTAAAGGCCTCGGACCACTGTGAGAGGGACTGAAGGGAAAATATTTTCAATAATTGCAAAACTAAGGATTTCTGCCTTTTATAAAAAAGTAAAGCAAGTCATGTCTTATAAACTTCATATTACCCCACTGTAACCTTACGGTCACAGTAACAATGATGTGTATGTTTATCAATAGCAGTAGCTGCCTGACATTATAACTTTCCATTCTACAAGTTCATGGATCTGATTAGAATAACTAAAAGATTAATTTTGTTTTTTGACATTTACTGCATGTGTTTTTATTTTGCTGAGTAAAACATTTTGCACTCAGTATGCTGCTACCCTTTGCACATCATTTATAACTATTATCCTAAAGATATTAAAAAATCTTTCCTTTTAATTTATGTTGAAATTTTTTTAGTTTTTTACTTTTTGTGATTTGAAGATTTGTCATGGGAATGGAAGAACATGAGGATTGCTGGGATCTTTCATATATTTGTGATCCATGACTCAGTTGTATGTTCTCTGTGACAATTCACAGTTTAGGGGAGAAAAAAAAGGTTGTGCTTAAATAAATAAAGTAAATGATTAAAATACAGTTATTATACCAAAAAAAAAAAGAATTGTACCAGAAGAGATAGAAAATGATATTGGATGGAGAACAGAAGTAGGTCATAAGTACTTTCTTCATCCATTGTATGCTTATTATCTGAAAGATCTGATTCCTGACGTAGATGTGAGGATTAGAATAATTGGGTTATGGGAACAGGAAAGGGCAGCAAACTCCTGGATGTAGTCTGCAGGCCCATGGCTTTAAGGCTTTAAGTAGCACAGGTGTCTGGGCCCTTATTGATTGAAGGCACCCACAGCAGGTGAGGCCTTATACAGTATACTGATATTGCCCACTGTAGCAGTTGGTTCTGATGCTACGGTCCTGTTTCCCATGCTAAGAGTCAGTTACTGGGTGGAAGGAAAGAGGCAGGACTTCCATATCCCACAGGCAGCTAAGGGAAGCAGAAAGAGAAAGGGGATTTTTGCCATGCTTTGGAGGGAGAAAAGATGACTAGCCATGTGAGGTCTCTGATGGAGTGACCATAAGCCAGTTTTCCCAATGGGAGATTAGAAACATAACTAAGCAGAGAGGCCAGTTTTGGGTTGCTGAAAAAAGGAGAAGGTAACTGAGTAACTAAAGCTGAGGACGGATTTAGGGTGCTGAGCTGGGACTGAAAAGAAGGGCACAAGATAGCCAAGGAATTCTTAGAAGTGCCCAGCAATTGAGACAATAAGGCAGATTGAAAATAAGCTAATGTGTCTTTGTGTGTGTGTATCTTTCATCTGCAGATCTGGGTGGAGGCTGATAGCTCAGTCATCCCTGAGCTTAAAGTGAAGTGTAAAGTCTACATACTACAGCCCACCTTAACAATAGTTCTTCATTGGCACAGTGAAGAAAATTTAGCAGCAAGAACCTGTGAACTGGAATTCAATGGGGATTGAGGGGAAAAAGAGATCTTGGTGTCGTGAGTGTCAGAAGGCCCAGAGAAGCCCCTGAAAAGGGCAGCAGGTCAAAAGCCTATGCAAGTCCAGCCTTTGTGTACTCTGTGTCATCTAAGATCAGAGAGCTGGATCTACTTCTGTCCACAGCGTGTACTGACAACTTTCTTTGTCCTTATTACCTCATCTCTATTAGCAACTTAGGGGCTGGGGCCAAGGACAATAAAATCCAATGTGATTGATTAGCTACACAAAATGTGATCTGGCTCTAATAACCCAGTGAGACTTCACATAACTAAAATAGAAAATGACCTCAAACCCCACTAACTGGGAAAAATGACTTTTCCATTAATTTTCCACACCATAACTTGAGGCTTTGGGACAAAGATTTATGGTCACATGAGATAGACTTGGGATTCACCAGTCTAATATATAATGCCTCTTAAAACAAAGTTTCTTTGTATTTAAATTTTGTTTAGTTTTAATTAGTTAATTTATGAAACATAGTTTTACACTTTAGGTATCTTCTGAAAAAATCCATTAATGAGCACACTTCTGGGTTTTAAAAAGTTGGTCATTGTTTGGAAATTTACTATCAATTCTTTGCTGGGCAACTTATTCTTTTAATGCTTACTAGGTACTGCTAACATCCTCTGCCCGAACTACTAAGTCCAGTCGGCACTGTGTTTCAGTGCAGTGGGTAATGATATAGCCTCAAAAAAGTGGTGTTTCTTATGGACAAGCCAAATTTATCTATTTATAGTTCGGGGAATTTGGACAAGTAATTAAAACAATTTGTACAATCATTTGTTTGAGAAGTGTTGTGGGGATTGAGTTAGCTTTACAAGGACAACAGCTGCATTTAGTAACACTAGCTAGCTGCACTAACACTACTGTTATCGTGGTAGTTACTTATATTGTATGTACATTTAGCCATGTAGAACAAGAGTTTTATTAAGAATATTTTACTCATGCTTTTAATTGTCAGACACTTTTGGCCTTGCCATCTAATTTTTTGGAGATATGGGGCAAGTTTGTTTTTTCTCCTGGTCTCCTTTTTTTTTTTTTTTTTTCATGTATCATACAGGGACAAAATCACCTACTTTAACTTTTTCTCTCAGCTGAGAGGCTGTAACCAATTGCTCAGAATAAGTGAAATGTTAGTCAAGAAGGTCTATGAATCCATAAAATGTTCCCAGCATGCAACATTTGAATTTTTGCCTTTGCTCCTTTTTACTGTCACAATGAATTTGCCTTGCTGTTGATAAATCATTAAAATTGAAGTGAAATTCCATTGTTAGAATTCCTTAAGCTTCTACTTTGTTATTCTGTGAAATGTTCTTTTAGAGTTTATTTCTACAGTATAATTGCCTAAGCTGTTTTCCCTAATTTCTCTCCTTTGAAAGTATAGCATGAGTTGTAGCTCCTGAGTGTTATGTCTGTCATTTATATAGTCTTGCCTTCATCTATAGCTTCTCATGTTCTATTGCGTACTGTCGGATCATGTGAGCATACTATTAAGATGACACAGTCTGGTTGAACTCTCTTATTCAATAATTCTGCACAGTAACAGGCTTGCATATGTTCCAAATGGCCCAGAGAACATACACTAAGGATCAGTGCTGTACATATGTGATAACAAAAGCAATTTCATCACTTGCACAACATTTGTTTCTTCTACCACTGTGCTGTAGATTGTAAGCATGCTGAAGTAATTCCCTGGTCTCCTCGTGAAGGAGGTAATATAGTCCTGATGTTGTGTAGAAGAACAAGACCAGTACAGAAGATTAATAGGTATGGAGGGGTTGTGTGTGTGTTTGAGTTCGAAAATACAGCAGTAACAAAAATGTGGCTTTCATATAATTGAACTCACTTTGTCTTGAAAGCACTTGTCAATATGGAAAGCAGGGTGAGGTGTCAATACATAGTATCCATATAGTAATTCAGTTATAAATTATATTAGACATACACTCATTATATAGGTATATATGCTGACCTTTTGTAAATTAATATCAGTTATAGTTACATATAACCCTATTTAATCTATATTTTTTCTTTTATTGAAAATAGACATTTCCTCAAATATTGCATCCTGATTATAGTTTCCCCTCCCTCTATTCATTCCAGTTTCTCCATATATCCCTTCCCATCTGAATCCATACCCTTTCTGTTTTTCATTATAAAATAAGCAGACTTCTTAGGGATAATAATAAAATAGAATACAGTAAGACAAAACAAAACTAACACATCAGTATAAGACAATATTTTAATATTCTACTGTAACACCATAGTATAAAAACTTACCACCATTTGTTTGTCATTAACAGGTTAAAGAGTTCTTGTATTCCATGATCATTTAACCATTTTCTTTTAGTTCAGAAGCCAAAGGGCAATTCAAAAGAGGTGGTGTCAATTTCACTGTCCAGTGTGCCAAACATTGCCCTAAGGACATGGGACATAGCTGATATGTCACTGAACACTGAGATGAGATCAGTGCTCAATTTATTAACTTGTCAGTATTAGATACATTCTGGATTCATAAAACAAGCAGACTACAAAGGAAAGCATTTCATTCACAAATTTTATAATTTACACTGAGACAACGGAATAAAATTTTGAGTGCATTATCATATTTGCAACATATTTTAACACATTCAGCCACCAGTTTCTGTATCTAGGTTACCATAAAAGCCTTATATTTTAACATATTTAAATATATTGAAGTATTAATGTTAATATTTAATGTATGTCCCATAAAAAATGGTACAAAAGACATATTTTAACTGGACAACATTTGTGTAAAGCTAGCAGGTAGTTGATCATATACTTTTCACAGTCTGCTAAATTGTATAAACAAGTACTGCTTCATCATGAAACTAGACATGTCTAAGGCTGTGGGAATGTGGCTGTTTATGGGTGAAGCCTGTGGGTAACCACATGTCTACCAAGTGGCTGACCATGTCTGCCTTCCTTTGGCTTCAGTATTTATTCTTGTGACTGTGAAACTCAGAGTGGGTACTGTGGGTCTCTATCATTGAAGTAGTGAGTGTGAGTTAGTGTAGCTAATTTTAATATGAAAGTATATGTATTCAAACCATGAAAGGGGTTTGCATATTCTGATAAGAATTTAGGACAACATTCTAGCCAGAGAAACAATTGCCATATCTATCAGGATCACAGAAGGTTTCCTACCAGCCACCACACAGCCACCACACTCTTCTAAGAACCAGAGAGGGCAACAGAAACTAAGGAACAAAATACCCACCCAACAAAAACAAAACCAGACATCAGTGCCTAGAACTATAATCTCCCCAAATCCAAAAGCCTAGATGCCAGGATAAAATCTCAATGAAAACCAGCCAGGACAATAAGTCCCCACTAGAGCCCAGCAGCCCTATGTAGCAGGCCCAGAGCATTCCACCCTAGCTTAAGCACAATAAAAAGATCTTAAAATCACCTTTCAGAATATAACAGAGGTATTAAAGAGGAAATGAACAAATCCTTCAAGGAAATATACTAGTCCCAAATAACCAGAGGAAGAAAATTAATAAAACAGCTCAGGATCTAACACTAGATGTAGAATAATAGAGAATATGCATGCAGAGGGATATTTAGAACTAAAAAATCTAGGAACTTAGACAAAACCTCAGAGGCAAGCTTCACCAACAGAAAACAAAAGACAAAAGAGATAATCAACAGCATTGAACACATAATAGAAAAATATAAAACATTGATCTAATAATGTTAAATCTGAAAAATTCCTAGTACAGAACAGCTAGTAAGTCTGAGACATCATAAAAAGACAAAAATCTAATACTAGTAGAAATAAATAAAGGAGAAACCACATATAAAGCACAGAAAATGTTTTCAACAAAACCATTAATGGAAATTTCCAAAAACTACAGAAGAGCATACCTATCAATAGGCATACAAAACACCATATAGACTGAACCAGAAAATAAAGTTCCCTTGGCACAAAATAATCAAAATACTAAGTACACAGAGCAGAGAAAGATTAAAAAGTTATAAGAAAAAGAAAGACCAAGAAATCTATTAACATATAAAGAAAGACCTATTAAAATTACATCTGACTTCTCAATAAAGACTCTAAAAGCCAGAGGGTCCTAGAAAGATGTGCTACTATGAGGTCACAGATGCCAGCCCACATTCCTATGCCCAGAAAAACTTTCAATTACCAACATTGGAAGAAAGAAGAATAAATTTAAGAAATATATATCTAAAAATATAGCTCTACCAAAGGTGCTAGAAGAAAAAGTTCAACCTAAAGAAGTTAATTTCAACCAAGAAAGACAGGAAACAGATGATTTCTTCAAGCAAAAGATTAGAAGAACACTGAGAGAGAGAAAAATCTCAATTTTCCACTAAAAAAGACTAACAGAATACATTCTAAAACAGGATCTTTCAGCTGCATCCAAGAAACACTTCTTATCTTCAAAGATAGACATTACCTCAGAATAAAAGAACAGAGAAACACATTCCAGGGAAATGGATCTAAGAAGCAAACTGGTATATATTCATTTTAGCATCTCAAAATAGACTTCAAACCAAACTAACCAGAATACATAGAGAAGGACACTACATTCTCATTAAAGGAGAAAGAACCAAGAAATCATTGCAATTTTAATATCTATACCCCAAAGAAAAGGGCATCGACATTTTTAAAAGAAACACTACTACAGTTTAAATCACATATTGACTCTCACAAACTGTTAGGGGGAGAGTTCAATACCCTACTCTCACCAATGGATAGGTCATACAGGGAAAGACTAAACAGAAAGGCTGAAGCTAGGAGATGTTTTAAACCAAATGGACATAACAGATATTTATGGAACATTTCACCAAACTCAAAAGAATATACCTTCTTCTCAGCACCCCATGGATCTTTCTCCAAAAATCAACCATATACTCAGATACAAAACAGGTCTCAATAGATACAATAATATTGAAATAATATCTTGCATAGTATATGTCTACCAAGGTTTAACTTGGTATCAACACAGCAGAATCAGCAAAAGGCTTGAAAACTAATGGAAAGTGAGCAACTCATTACTGAATGAAATATGGGTCAAAACAGGAACTAGGAAAGAAATGGAAGACTTTCTAATATTGAATGGAAATATATACACAATATACTCAAGCATATGGGACACAATGAAGTCTATTCTAAGCTGCAAGTCCACAGTACTAAGTGCCTACATGAACAAATTAGAGAGATATCATACTAGAAACTTAACGGCGTGCATGAAAACTCTAGAACCAAAAAATAGAAACAAACAAACAATACAATACAAAAACAATGACACAGGGAATTGGTTCTTTGAGAAAATTGGTTCTAATCCAAATTAAATAAAGGGAGGATGTAATATGCAAATTAAAAATAAAAAAATAAAATGAGATATAAAAAAATCACAATGAAGATACAGAAAGTCCCAAGGACATGCTTTAAAAATTTGTGCTCTTTGCCATTAAAAAATGAAAAGAAGTAGATGCTTTCTCAATAGATATCACAAGCTAAAACCTATAAGATATGCAATTTAAGAAATCCTCATTGAAATAAAAACACAACTGAAAGTCTCCCAAACCAAAGGAAAAAGTTCCTCAGGCATAGATACTTTTAGTCCCGAATTCCACCAGGCTCTCAAGAAAGTATTAACCCCAATATTCCTCAAACTCTTCCACAAACTAGAAGCTGAAGAGAAGAAACATTGCCCAATTCGTTATATGAGGCCACAGTTAACCTGATACGCAAAGGACATAAAGGTCCAACCAAGAAAGAGAATTAGAATAGAAATTTCAAATTAGAAATAGAATTTCCATTATGAACAGTAATGCAAAAAAAATTACCAATTAAATACTTGAAATCAAAGTCTAAAAACACATTAAGAAAACATCTACCATGATCAAGTAGGCTTCATTCCATAGATGCAGAGATGATCCAACATATAAAATTGGTAAATGTAATACATCTTATTAAAAAAAAAACCTAAAAGTTGAAATCCACACAATCAATTCATTAGATTTAGGGAAAAAAAAGCCTGTGACAAAATCTAATACCTCTTCACGATAAAAGTATTGGAAAGATTAAAAACACAAGAGGCATATCTAAATGTAATAAAGGCAGTTTACAGCAAGAATACAGACAACAACTTAAAAGGGGAAATCTAGGAAGACAAGGTTGTCATTCTCTCCTTAGTATTCAATATAGTACTTGAAATCTTAAAGCAATGAGACAACTGAAGGAGATTCAAGGTAACAAATTGGAAATGAAGAAATCAAAATGTCTTTATTTACAGGCAGGTGATATGACAGTATACATAAATGAAACAATATTATACATAAAATCGTATATCAAATATTCCAGTGGAAAACTCCTATAGCATTTTCAGCAAAGTAGCTGGATATGAAATAAACTCTAAAAATCAGTATCCCTCCCCTATACAAATGACAAATGAACTGCACACACAAAAGAAATAATGGAAACTACACATTTCCCAATAATCTCAGATATGATACATCACAGGGTATCACTAACCATTCAAGTGAAAGATTTAAAGGATTAAAAACTTTAAGTCATTGAAGAAGAAAATTGAATATATCAGAAGATGGGAAAATCTTCCATGCTCACTCATGGATTAGTTGGATTAATATAGTAAAAATAGCCACCCTACCAAAAGTAATCCATAAATTCAACGCAATTCAAATTCCAACAAAATTGTTTACATACTTTGAAAGACTAATTCTCATCTTTTCATGAAAAACAAAACAAACAAACAAACCAGGATAGCCAAAACATTCCAAAAACAATGAAAGACCGCTGGGGGTATCACTATTTCTCAATTCAAGTTGTATTACAACACTATAGTAATAAAAATCTCATGGTGTTGGCACAAAAACAGACACATTGATCAATAGAATTGAATTGAAGACTGAAACATAAATCTACACACCTATTCTTAATTTTTTGTTTAAAAAAAAGAGTCAGAATCACACATTGGAAATAAGACAGCATCTTTCATAAATAGTGCTGGTCCAACTTGATGATTGCATATAGAAGAATGCAAATATATACATACTTATAACCTTGCCCAAACTCAACTTCAAATGTATCAAAGACCTCAAATCAAACCAGTTACACTGAACCTGATGGAAGAGAAAGCGGGAAATTGCCTTGAATTCAATCATAGAGGAAAAATCTTTTTGAACAGAACACTGTTAGCATGGGTACTGAAATAAACAATTAATAAATGCTACTTCATGAAACTGAAAGGACAACAACCTTTGGAAAAAGCAGCAGACTAGAGAATTGGAAAAGATTAAAAAAAATAACTGTACTTCAAATAGAAGGCCAGTATCCAAAATATGTAAAGGACTAAAAAAACTCGATATAAAGAAAATGAAATTTTCAATTTAAAAATGGAATATAGATCTAAACAGAATTTTCAAAAGCAAAAACACAAATGGCTGAGAAACAAAGAAATATTGAACAACCTTAGTCATCAGGATACTTCACTGAAAACTACTTTGAGATTTCATTTTATACTTGGCAGAATGGCTAAGATTAATATATCTAGTGACGATTTATACGGGTGAGGATGTTTGGTAAGAGGAGCACACATCCTTTGTTGCTGGGAGAGCAAACTAACGCAACCACTATGGAAATCATTGTGGTAGTTCCTTAGGAAAATGGGACTTAATCTATCTTGAGATCCAGCTATACCACTTTTGAGCATATATCCAAAGGACACTTCATGCTACCAGAGACACACTTGCTCAACCATTTTTAATGGAAGCTATTTAATAGAATAATGGAAGTTATTTAATAGAATGAAATTGGAAGCAATCTAGATGCACCTTAATAGAAGAATGCATAAAAATACAATGGTGTATTATTGGGCCACTATAAAAAATTCATGAAATTTATAGGGAATTTAATGGAACTAGAAAAAAAATCATGCCAAGTGTGATATCTGAGACTGAGAAAGACAAATATGGTATCTATTGTTCATATGTGGATTTAGCTGCTAGGTAAATGATAAACAAGCTATATTCTGTAGAACTATAGAGTTTAAGTATAGAATAAGGGACAACAGGGAATAGATAGATATTTTTGGAAAAGGGATATAGAATAGATCATTATGGGTAAATAGAGGGTTGGATCAGAAGGATTAACAGGGGAGAATAAGAAGAAAGGGGACAAAGAAGGGAAGAGAGTGACAGACAGCTAAAATTAAAGGCCATTTGAGGGGTTAAATGGAAGCTCCCCAAAGTGTACACCTATATAAAGGTGATTCAAATGAAATCACCAAGTAATTTGGTAGACAGTGCTTTCACCTATCACTAAATGAAGCTTCCAGTACCAAGACTGGATTACATTTAATTGAGTTCTTAGTTAAAAGGTGCCCATTTGAGATCATCACGCAACCCAGCACAAAACCCAGGCTATTGCTGATACTATAGGTTGGTCTTCACAACTGATGTCAAAGTCCTGTTGCTGAAGATAATACTTACACAACTCATTGAAAATTGGAATTTTAGCTGGTGCCTACACAGAGCCTTTAGTTCCAAATGTTAGTGTCTGTGGAACAAGAAAGAGAAATTTAAGTATCAACTCAGTCATGTTTTAATCTAGAGTGGTAGCCTCCCTACAAGATATGTTAGGGCAATGTTAACACAAAACTTGTGAGAGTGACCAGCCAAAGTATGATTTGATCTAAATCCCACTCTATGAGATGGAATGCTTCCCTGACATTGCTTGGTTGATCAAGAACTAGAGACTAAATGCCCAAGGTCCTTCGGGTAAAACTGAATACAAATAAACACACAAACAAACAAACACAAAACAGCAATAAAATGACTGACTTCTAATAACACTGTGCCATGCTCATAGATCAGTGCCTTGCTTAGGCATCATCTGAGATGCATCCTCCTGCAGCAGATGGGGATAAATACAGAGGCCCACAGATAGACATTATTCAGTGAGCAAGAGACCTTGGAATTACTTAGCCCTAAACTAGATGTCTCTATCAAATCCATTCCTTCAGAACAACAGGGAACCCTGAAGAAGAGGAAGTACTGAGAGCATAAAAGCTGGAGGGGATGGAGGACACCTAGGTAACCAGATCCTGTAAATCAACATGAGCAAAAGCTCATAAAAACTAACAGAGACTGACACATGGCATGTTGAAGGTCTGCACTAGGTAATTTGCATACATACACACACACACACACACACACACACACACACACACACACACACACACACACGCACACACACATGCGCGCGAGCTCGCGCGCGCACTATGGCTTCCAGTTAGTGTTTTTCCAGGAATCCTGAGACTGCAAATCAGTGCAGCTTTGATTCCTGTGCTTTTTTTCTTAGGCTCCTTTCCTTCTCACTGCTTGCTTTGTCTAATCTGACATGTCCTTTTGTTTGTTTTTAAATCTTACTATACTTTACTATCCTTTAGAAGCCTGATGTTTTCTAATGAAAGACAGAAAGGGACTATATCTGAGCGGGAGGTGAGTTAAAGAGGACTTGGGTGTAGACAAAGGGAAAAAACATAGTTTTCGAAAAAATTATTTTAATAAATGTGGGTTAGGGAAGCACATACTGCTGAAACAAGAAAAAAAGAACTTAAACCCTATAGTGGACAGAGAAAAATCCATATTTCCTCTCTTTTTCAAAAGGAGTATATATATTTATAAGCTCCTTTTTAAAGTTTCCCCCTTTTATGAAACAGATTCTTTTCTCATGCAAGGTAATCTGAATACAGTTTCTCCTCCCTATACTCCTTCCAGTTCCTACCATCTCCTCCCCTGTCTGGATCCACTCATTTTTCGTCTCTTGTTAGAAAAGAACAGGCTTCTAAGAGTTATCAACAAAACATAACAAAATAAAATATAATAAGATAAAGCAAAAACTATCATATCAAAGTTGGACAAGGCAAACCAACAGAAAAATAAAAGAGCCCTGGAGAAGGCAGAAGAGTCAGGGAACTCCTTATTCACACATTCAGGAATCCCATAAAGGTATTAAGCTAAAATCTATAGTACACATGCTGAGGACCTGGTGCAGACCTGGGTAGGCCCTGTGCTTGCTGCCTCAGTCTCTGTGTGTTCTTGTGAGCTTTGCTCTATTTTAGAGGGCCTTGTTTTCCTCTGTCCCCTCTGTCTCCCTCAATCTTCCTGCCTCCTCTTCCATGTGGTTTCATGAGCTACAAGGGAGAGAATTTGATGGAGTCATCCCATTTAGAGTTGTGGTTCCAGGTTCTCTCTCTCTCTCTCTCTCTCTCTCTCTCTCTCTCTCTCTCTCTCTCTCTCTCTCTCTCTCTCTCTCTCTCTCTCTCTGCATAATGTCTGACTGGGTTGCTGTATTTGTTTCCCATTTGTTGCAGGATAGAATGCTGTAATGATGATGGTAAAGACATATTTTCAAAAGGACAGCCAGAGCTACACAGAGAAACCCTGTCTCGAAAAACCACAAAAAAAAAAAAATGCACATGGATACACACACATATGCACACATATGCATGCTAAAAAATTTTTTTTTACTAAATCCACTAACTGTACATTCTGTGTAGCCAGATTGAGTTTTCTTTGTGTTCTACTTCGAAGGGTGGAGAGATTCTTAGTAACAAAGTGTTCCTTTCATTTCTAAATTTTAAAACTCCAAGTAAAACTTGTGGCAAGGATCTTTCTGCATGTATAAGTCTCTCCATACTAACAGAATGGGTCATAAATACTGAGTTCTAAATTGGCTGTGCTTGTCTTGTGATTTCTGTACCTCACCAGAAGCAAAGAATAGCTGAACTGAGGCTAATTTTCACACTTGAAGTTCAAAGTTAATTCTGTTTATTTAAAAGATCTCATCTAAGAATTATAAATGTTTGTTTTTATAGAATGAGATCATGTGGCCATATGATGTTTGAAAAATTTTCCAATATATCAAAATAACAGAGCCTAAATTAATGACTCTAGATGTGTAACAAGTGGGACTAGTTTTATCCAAACAGCAGAAAAATTAGTTCAATCTATGTAATTGCTGACTTAAAGATTTTTATGGACATAATTTTACAGATGTACCATAGTTTATTCCAATTAAGAAGATCATTTTGTTCCTATAATAGATTCTCGGTTTTGAAAATTATATATTATACTATAATCTAATTTTTAGTGACCCGTTTGGTGACTATAAATGCCCTCTGACAGCACTTAGAAAAAAATTAAACTTTAGAAAAATAAATGTCCTGGCAGCCAGTGTTACTTAGATTCTTGCTAGTTTGAGGGTCAGTTGTGGGCTAGTTTGCACACATTCTGACACTTATACCTAGTAAATGTAGGCCATTTTAGTAGGTCTTCAATAACCAGGGAGTGGGAAAAGTAAAGGCAAATAAGTTTTCTGTAAAATGTGAAGCCTTAGACTTACTTTAAATATCAATATAATATTTTGTACTTTAGGTTTGGCCTCAAACAGGTTTGGATCAGATGGCAAAAGGCCATGAAAGAAAATGATGAATGTTTCACAGGGCTTGGTAGAACTCCCAAAGCATAACAGGGTAGGGTTATTTAACCAGCCTGTCAATGTTCATTTTTCTCTTCTCTAGTGTGCGCAACAAGGTCATTTGATACTATAAAAATATTAGCACAATGAGAATTCATGTTTCAAGTATTTAAATGACATAAATGGTCTTTCAAATATTAAAACATTTAATATCCATATATGCTATGTTTTGGAACTTTCTCTATTATACTTTTAATTTTAGTGTACTATAGAATGTTCATAATAATACCACAGTTTTATTTTCAAGCAAAGTAGTATGCATCCTTATAGTAAATTAAAAGAATAGTTTAGATTCTCAGTGTCTTAATTTTGTCTTTTAGAAGTAAGGTCAAACTTTGATTTCAAAGTAATCTATTAGTAAGCAAGGAAGCTGTCATATAAAAATGAATGGAGGCTTCCATTATAGAAAACAAAACAACAACATCAAATAATTAAAAAATAACATGACACAAGAATCACCACAACAGTTCTTCAGAAAGGAATGTCAGTGTTTGAAGATGGTAATACACGGTAATGGTAGGAGAATAGGATGCACTTTAAGGAAGAGCTTACAGTTCCTTCTGTAAGGACTCTCTTATACCATGGACATTATTCTATAAAGGTCAACTTAGTTCTCTGTGTGGTGATCATCTCTTTCCTGAACCGCACTCAGCTGTAAAAGACCCATTTGTCTTGAAAAAAAAATCCCAATGGGGAGGCTGGGGGGAGGTCAAAAAGTTCTTGTAACTTAACTTGGCACCCAAATCTTAATATGGATTTTGAGTATGATAACTTCTCACAGAATGTAGTCCTTTTCCAAATATTTGTGGAGTTCTTAGTTTAGACATTCTATTAATTTTTTCCTTTCTCCTGCCCCTCGTTGCTCAATTACTAAATAAACACAGCTTGGCCCTTGACAGTCTCCCTACCCTCTTTTAAAAACATCTCAGGTGTAAGTCTTGAGCAGTGGACAGCAAATCACCCTTAACCTTCAAACTTTCCCATTAGAGATTTTGGTATAATATACATGTACATATTTTTTAAAGGAGAATTTGTAGGAAAGGACAAATAATTAAAGCTTAAATATATATATATAACCCACTAAATTGTAATGATAATTGAATTAACAATATTACTCCTTCAGCTTGCTGTATGAGATATATACACATACAACTCCTATTGCATGGCATATATCCCTAAATATATAATACATTGATATCAATATCTGTATAAATGTTGAATATATTTAAGTGTTTATTGCAGATGTAAAAGCTGCCTCTATAATAAGGGTGAAAAATTATATTCTCTTGGAATTGTTTGTAAACTGAATACATGAAAATTATTTGCATTTACATTTAAAATGATTTATACTGTTGCTGGATAATTACAATTGCCTTTGGGATAAAAGTTGAGCCAAATTAATTTTCAATCCTTACTGTTAAATACATAATTATGCCAAGGCATGTACATAATATTTTGGAACAATCTCACGTGTATTTTGACTAGAGGTGTCTCTAAAAAGTACAACTCTAAGGAGTGAAAGGAAGCAGCTGGGACCCATCCCCTCAGTTTATGAGTCAAGCAAACAAATTGTGACCAAGCAGAGCATAAGAAAGAGAATAACATGGAGTTATAAAGGAAGAATAGCACACGAGTTTTTGTTTGTTTGTATGTTTGTTTTAGATTGAACATGTAACTTTAAAGTTTTGTTATGTATCTTATTTATAGCTCTATGACTTTTTTTTTTAAACTTAGCTCCCAATTCTGAGGTATATGAAAGATAAAGTATAAAATGTCACTTAATACCCCTAGGCTTGGTCTTCTCTTTAATATAAGGTAAAAAGAAATCCACTTACTGATTTAAAGTTAGATTCAAAGCCAGGTATACTAACTAGTGCCAAGTACAGAAATCTAAGGCAGGAGTATCATTATAGGCTGGGGTCTAGCCTGAGTTACCTAGGAAATTCCAGAAGAGACTGAGCTCTGAATTGAGATATGTCCACAAAATAAAATAATCAAAAGCTATTTTAAAAGATTACCCAGGTCATTGTACTCCACCAAGTCTTTCAGAAATTCAGGAGGCACAGTTATGCCAAGTGTAAAATATAGTGTCCTAGGCCATACTGTCGATTTATCTCCCTGCAGTCAGCTTTGTTGGTTGGAGTGTAGATGAACTGGACACGATTTGTGTCTATTTGCAGTTGGCATAAGCCGCTTTCAGTCACAATCATAGAAATGGCATCACTTTGGTTTATCTGACTATGAACTGGTTTGGATGCTTAGAAAATAAAAGATGGAGCTTTGTTGAGATACGATATTTCCATTGCCTTTCCAGGATTGAAGTAGCCCCCTTCTTCAGCATTCATTATGTATTGCTCTCTGCCCTCTGCTTCTCTGTGTGGTACACCTGAAATGCTATAACCTGAACCATTCCAATTTGGATTCCCATACTAGGAATTAGACAATATAATTCACAGACACCTTTAGTATGCAGCTGGAGCTTTATCCATTAAACTTATGATGTTTCAGCAGAAAGCACAAGAATGAGATGAGAACAACACCAGATTCCCATGGATAATTTATTACCAATTCTAGACCCTTTGAAAGTTTGACCGGTTACTCTTACTTATTTATGAGATAACTATGTCCCATTTAAAAATTTCTCATCTTTAATAAGCTAACCAGTTGATTTGTGTTATGTTAAAACTTGACATTTTAACTAATACACAAAATGCTTGTGGAAAAAGCCGATACTGATGATTCAATTACTCATTAATTACCTGTCTTTTATGCAGGTTTTCATCCTCTGTAAAAACGTCATAATTCCTACTTTTTGTCATGCAGTTTTGAATAGTGGACTCTTAACAGCCAAAGCATACCAGATAGATGACAATTCTAATCATGACAACGATGTGATATATGATAATGAAGATGACATATGGTAATGAGGGTGATGACATCAGGTGACACTTGTTTTCAGATATATTTTCTACTTGAACTGCAGTGCTATGACAGACAATGCTGTTTTAAAGCAAACTGAACTGTTTTCCATCTATTTAAGAAGTTGCATCTCAAGACAACTTCTAGAAACTTCTGTACCTGAAAATCAAGTAACAATACAGAAGCTTTTAGAAAAATTCATGCTAAATCAATCGTGTATTCATACCTTCACCTTCTATTGATGGACCAATATTGTCCTGAATTTATTTTGGATAATGTGCTTATATCCACATGTCAACGGTGTTGAGATTTGACTTAAAAGAAAAATTAAAAAGACACGATGTTAAATGATTTGGAAACATGTCTGTGCTTTCCATTTCAGATAAAAATGTCAGGTCCAATTCAGCTGCAGTAATTTTACTCTACTTATCCAACTCAGTCAATTTACTTTGTATCCCTGGCAGACAAAAGAGTGTTTAATTTAGTTATGCTTAACCAAATAAAGAGAATTAACTATCCTTTTCATGCTTGCTATGTTGTGTGTTGATAGATGACTACATAATCTTGTATGCCTAAAGCTATGGATTGCATTCTAATATATGAGAAAATAGTGCTATTTAGTGGAGAATGATAAATCATTGCATCAACTGAAGTTGAATATTTTACAAGAATTTGTTAATATTAATACCTCTTTTTTTCTTGGCCCCCTCTCTCTCACACACAAAACTAAACTCAAGAGGGAATATTGCCATATGTGTGTGTGTGTGTGTGTGTGTGTGTGTGTGTGTGTGGCATCTGAAATAATGAAAAAAAAATCAACCAAGTTATGAGTAAATGTGAATTCTTAACTTTTGTTTAATGATTGTACAATCACACAGATTATATGATATAAGAACAATGATATATCAGTTTAAAGTGATAGCCCTAATTTTGTTTTGGGGAGCTATCAGCCTATTCTAAACATGCTGAATTGATAGAGCTCCCATCCTGTCTCTTCATGATACTTTGAATGCTATGACCTCAGTTCACACATTATTGCAATACTCTGATTCAGTAGAAGATTATGGTATTGAACGAACTGACAATTGCTCAAGGAATGCTATCATTTGTTTAAACATCTGGGAAATGAAGTGGTTGTATAAGAAGGTTTCTTATTCTGGACTCTACAACTACTCACCATTAGTACCATAAACAGATCCATGGGGAAACAGGCTGGACCAGTGCACTCAAAAGTCATAGGTAGAGAACAAAAACAACAACAAATTTAATTGAAAAGCGATGATAATGGAAAAAAAGGCAATTCTGATAAATACAAAGCAGATGATTATGAAACTTTCATCAATATAATTCTTTATAACAAGATGATAAAATTATAACAAAACCAGACACATACTGTTAAGTAATGTTCAGGTTAGAATATAAAATATTCCACAAAAGTTTCATGAGTCAGAAACCTAGTAGGGTTTAGAGAAATACCCAAGGACTCTGTGTTAACCAAAATATTAACTCATTGATTCATAATGTGATGGAACTGATAAGTGTTGAGACATAGTTGAAGAAAGTAGGTCACTGAGGCATTTTCTGGAAAGATGTGTGCTATTTGTAGTCCTTTCCAGTCTCTATCTTTTTCCTGGCCATCATGAGCTCAACAATCTTGGTCTTGTGTTTCTATCACTGACTTTCTGCTTCACCTCCTGACTAAAGTAGTAGATTCCAATGAATTTCAACTGAAATATATGAAATATTTACTTGAAATAAACCTTTCTCCTTTTGAACTGTTCATCTCAGGTACCTGCCATTGTGATGAAAAGCTAATACCAGAGCCTATACTGCAAGCAACAAGGTAAAAAAAAATCATTATAAAAATGACCACCAGCCAATCATACTTATGTAATTTCAGGTAGTTAGACACATGTTTCACTTTAAAATGTGTTTTCAAAGTGCCACCACTTATTAAAATTATAGTAGGTTGGATGAGAAGTGAGAAGGCACCCTGAAGAAAGTAATGTACCTGTACAATTCCCAGTTATAGAATAAAGAGTAAAATCATAATTTAACATACACATAAGTATGTGGTCTAACTTTGAACTACTCTGTTGAGTATGAATATCTGAATTATAGAATTTTTTAGTGGGCTGATGTGGCATTTCGACATTATGAAGAAAAATATAATAGGAAAGTAGATTTTCCCCAAAAGTCATACATGAAATAGAAGTTACAAATAAAAGTCTTTTAACATCACTCCATTGAGAAATGGAAGGGAAAAGCAATGTGATCAACATATTAATCATTTCAATAGAAAATGTTTCAATATTTTAAATTTATCTGTTAAAATATGTAAGAAATGTGTGAGGCCTAAATATGTTTAAAATATGCTATGTGCAGTGAAATCTCTTATGTCTACAATGCATCTATAGTAGTAAAATAGATTTAAAAGTTTGTAAACCAGGCACGGTAGTGAATGTCTATAATCGGAACACTTGATCTAATATAGCGGGAAGATTTTTTTTATTAGATATTTTCTTTATTTACATTTCATATGTTATACTCCTTTCTAGATTCCCCTCCAAAAATTCCCTATCCCCTATCCTCTCCCCCTGCTCCCCAACCCACCCACTCCCACTTTGTGGCACTGGCATTTCCCTATAGTGGGGCAGAGGACCTTCACAGGACCAAGGGCCTCTCCTCCACTTATGACCGACTAGGCCATCTTCTGCTACATATACAGCTGGATCCATGAGTCTCACAATGTGATTTCTTTGATTGGTGGTTTAGTCCCAGGGAGCTCTAGGGGTACTAGTTAGTTCATATTGTTGTTCCACCTATGGGGCTCCAAACCCCTTCAGCTCCTTGGGTACTTTCTCTAGCTCCTTTGTTAGGGTACCTGTGCTCTGTTCAATGGATGACTGTGAGCATCCACTTCTATATTTGCCAGACAATGGCAGAGCCTCTCAGGAGACAGCTATATCAAGCTCCTGTCAGCAATATCTTGTTGGCATCTGCAATAGTGTCTGGGTTTGGTGGTTGTTTATGGATTGGATCCCCAGGTGGTGCAGTCACTGGATGGACATTCCTTCAGTCTCTGTTCTACACTTTTTTTTTTTCTGTAACTCCTTCCATGGGTATTTTGTTCCCCCTTCTAAGAAGGATTCAAGTATCCACACTTTGGCCTTCCTTTGGTCACAAGACTATCTTTAAAAAAATCTAGTGTGTGTTGCCTACTCCAGCTTAGAACAACCTCACAGTAGGTACAGAAACATTAACGACTATTTGCTTTAAAATTCAGTAACAAGTAAAGGACACTTTAATGATTATATTTAACACATACCCTATTAATAACTCCTATAAAACATGATAAAAGGGGGAAATTCTTTGGAGAAAATAAAAATAAAATATTTATAAAGAATATCAGAAAATTAATTCAATTCACCAATAAGTTATTTAAATTATTAAGTTAAAGAAGTTCTGTTAGGACCTGGAGAAATAAATTATTGGTTTAGAACACTTGGTGCTCTTCCAAAAGACTTGTGTTCAGTTACTAGTTTCTATACCAAACTGAAACTCCACATCCAAGTGATCAGGCACTCTTTTATGCCCTCCATTACTAGCAGAAGACACATGACATACAACCATGAAGATACACACATACATGCATACATACATACATACATACATACATACATATGCATGTACACACACATGAGAGAGAGGGGAAGGGGAGGAAGAAGGGAGATGGAGAGGGAGAGGGAGACAGAGAGAGAGAGAGAGAGAGAGAGAGAGAGAGAGAGAGAGGGAGAGAGTGTTAGTTTAAAAGATCAAGAAGATCAAAGATAGTCATAATACAAAAAAGAATAAATAACATGGGAGAAATTACCTGACTAGGTTTTATGACTTGTAAATTAAGAAATAGTGACTGAAATAGGCAATAAAAAGACACATTACTGGGATGGAAAAGAAATTCCTATTCCACACAAACAAAACTTAATGTGTCATACTGTGTATATGACAGATGTGCATGATGAATTACATATCAAATCTTGAAAATAAGATGAGCTAATTATTATTAGCACACTTAGGTATAAAGATGAAAAATGAATGAAATTTGTTACTGATATCAAACTGCAAGTGAAAATTGATTTCAAATGGAAGATAAATTGCAATTTTATATGGTTTTATGTAATATAACTGCTTTATAGCATCAAGATTAAAATGTCTTAAAAATAAAATATCAAATAAAACCTAACTATAAGAAAAATGACTGAAAACCTCTGTTTCATTAAGGTAAATTTTCTGCCCATCAATAGAAATCATACTGAAAATGAAGTTAAGGTGCTGAGTGAAGCCTTATATTTATAGCATGGGTGTGAATAATTTTCCATTTCCTTATACTTTCTTTAAATTTATTTATTTTATTTTTTATGTATATGAGTGTTCTCCATGCATTCATTTATCACGTGTGTGCCTGGTGTCCACAGAGGTAGGACAGCTGTAAATTGCCATTTGGGTGCTGGTAGTGGAACCTGGATTCTCTGCAAGCTAGTGCTCATAATTGCTGAGCCAAACCTTCATCCCCAATTCTTAAATTCTTTAGGATGTATTTCACTAAAATGTACTACACAGATTCCAGATAAGGCTCACAGACCCAATGGGAAGTTCCACATCTCACCATAAGCAGGAAGTCATCTCTCAGTTAGAGTGAAACCCACATACATGCAAATAGTTCCACAGTTTTCTGAGAACCTAGGGAGAAGCCAATTGTAGGAATCCTACAATAAGGCCCACAGATGCAGGGAATTTTATATCTTCCATATCAAGTTATATACCTAAGCAAGAGACCTTGCTGACAAAAGGCAATGCTTGGTTCTCAAAAGAAGCTTAGAAATAGAGCCTCTAGTTGCAAGTACTAGCCCTACAGAGAGATATAAAGACTAATCCTAGCAAGACTTTATCTATTATAAATACTAACACTGGAGAGAGAAAGGAGGCTTGTATCTGAAGAGAGACAGAGACAGAGTCACCCAAACACTAACTCCAGATGAAATGGGCAAGTGCAAGCATATGAACAAAAACAAAACAAAACAAAAATACACCGTCTTTCTCCCAAATTAGGAATTAAATAGTAATGGCTCCAAGTGAAGAAATCTGGGCAAATTTCCAGACAATTATTTTTTTAAAGATAATTGCATCTGTGTCTAAAAACTCAAAGGTACAAAAGTGCTCAAAGAACAAAGTGACTGGCCCTAATGAAATAATGACTTCAATGTTGAAGCATCAAACAAAACTGAAATGGTGCTGGAAATGAAAAACTCAATAAGGCAAATAAAAATCTCAGTGTCTAGACTCACCAATAGAATGTACCATGTGGAAAACAAAATACATATATATATATATATATATATATATTTCTTATATTTCATATATGTATATATCTTCCATATGTGGAATATTAGAGGGCTAAAGTATTATATATATATATATGTGTATATATGTACATGTATATGTGCATATATATATATATATATATATATATATATATATATATATGTGTGTGTGTGTGTGTGTGTGTGTGTGTGTGTGTATCCTTCAAAACACTTAATAGGATGAAAAGGGAAATGCTGAATGAGATAATAGAGTTGAAAAATATCAAAAGCACAGATAAGAAAAAGGGCATTGAAAGCCATAGAGAAAATGATGAAGTGATCTATAAAAGCAGGCTCATCAAACCAACACATATATTTCATAAAATAAACTAAAGCCAGAAGGGCCTGAAAATAATATTCAATATTCTGAAAGATCACATTGCCAACCTAGACTATTATATCAAACAAAACTATTGATTACAATTGAGGGACAAATAAAAACTTCCCAGCATTCGAATACTAAAGAGTTTAGGCCCACTAAGTCAACTGTAGAAAGATGTTGGAAGGAGGCATCGGTCTAAAAAGAAAAAATAAATCTGAAAATGCCATATGAATACACTCTGCTATACCAAGACAATTCTAACTAAAAATGTCTTTTTAAACATCTCACATAAAAATATTGTCATTAGTTGACACACACCTTTCAACAATTATTCCTTAAAATATTTGCATGTATTTTATTTTTAATTAAGTGTATATGTGATTGTATGAATGTGGCTTTGTGCATAGGAATGTAGTGCCTGAAGAGGGCAGAGAAAGGTATAAGAGTTTCTGGAGCTGGAGATACAGGCAGCTACAAGCCAGGGGATGTGGATGTTGGGAACTGAACATAAATCCCCTGCAAGAGAACTATGCATACAATTGAACCATCTCCCAGTACCTCAATAATACTTATTTTATTGATGGTCTCAAGTTCCCAAATAAAAAGACAGAGGATAGTAGACTGGATTATGGCTTAGAATCTATCTTTTATTGCTTCCAAGAAAAATACCTTACTATTGATGATAAATCACCTTTGGATAAAAAGCTAGAAAAGGCATAATAAGCAAATAGAATTAAAATCCAAGCAGGAATAACTATCTTAATAACTGACAAATTGATTTCAAAACAAAAGTAGTCATGGTAGATAAAGAAATACATGAAAATAAAGGAAAGGCTCAGATGTAGAAAAAAGTGAACAGTGGAATGAAAGCTCAAGATACAATTATATGGGAATGGAGGTGATCACAGCATATTATATACATGTATGAAATATCATAACAAAATCCATCTCTTTGTACAATTAATAAATATGAATAAAAATGAAAAATACAAAAAAGGTTACATCATATTCATCAACAGAATGATCTATGAAGTAGGCATTACATATTTAAGTCTATATACAGAGAAGACAGATATAACTAATTTCATAATAAACCTACTACATGTAAAGTCTCATATTAATTCCAAAGCAATAATACTGTGTGACTGCAATACCTCATTCTCTGATTATGATGAATAAATGATTATGATGAAAAATAAAGAGAAAAACTCCTCTTCCGGCCGGACCAGCACCGGGGTAGCTAAAGCGCAGGGTCCTCTGACACCCGCCAGCTACCCAGGACCCCCGCCACAGGATTTTGAGACTGCTGGTGAGTGGAACACAGCTTCTGCTCCAGTCCAATCACGCGGTACCTGAAACTGCTTTGGTTGGGGAGGCAGAAATCCAGCCTGAGCAGGGCCACAAGCCTCTTCCTGTCAGAAAAACACCAGGGTATCTAGGGCGCAAGGTCGGCTGACACTCTCCAGCTACCCACAACACCCGCCATAGGATCTTAAGACTTCTGGTGAGTGGAACACAGCTTCTGCCCCAATCCAATTGCGCGCAGGACCTGAGACTGCATTAATTAGGGAAACAGAAAACCGGCCTGAGTAGGGCCACAGGCCTCTTCCGGCCTGAACAGCACCAGGGTAGCTAGAGCGCAGGGTCAGCTGACACCCGCCAGCTACCCACGACCCCCTGCCACAGGATTTTGAGACTTCTGGTGAGTGGAACACAGCTTCTGCTCCAATTTTTAAACAGTGACAACAACAACAACTAACCCCAGAGATTACCAGATGGCGAAAGGTAAACGTAATAATCTTACTAACAGAAACCAAGACCACTCACCATCATCAGAACCCAGCACTCCCACTTTGCCACAAGAACAAGCCAAGAAGACAGCCACAAGAACAGAATGCCAACTTTAACAACAAAAATAACAGGAAACAACAATTACTTTTCCTTAATATCTCTTAAAGTCAATGGACTCAACTCCCCGATAAAAAGATATAGACTAACAAACTGGCTACACAAACAAGACCCAACATTTTGCTGCTTACAGGAAACTCATCTCAGAGAAAAAGATAGACACTACCTCAGAATGAAAGGCTGGAAAACAATTTTCCAAGCAAATGGTAGGAAGAAACAAGATGGAGTAGCCATTCTAATATCTGATAAGATTGACTTCCAACCCAAAGTCATTAAAAAAGACAGGGAGGGACACTTCATACTCATCCAAGGTAAAATCCTCCAAGAGGAACTATCAATCCTGAATATCTATGCTCCAAATACAAAGGCAGCCACATTCATTAAAGAAACTTTAGTAAATCTCAAAGCACACATTGCACCTCTTACAATAATAGTGGGAGACTTCAACACACCACTTTCACCAATGGACAGATCATGGAAACAGAAACTAAACAGGGACACAGTGAAACTAACAGAAATTATGAATCAAATGGATCTGGCAGATATCTACAGAACATTCTATCCTAAAACAAAAGGATATACCTTCTTCTCAGCACCTCATGGTACCTTCTCCAAAATTGACCACATAATTGGTCACAAAACAGGCCTCAACAGATACAAAAATATTGAAATTGTCCCATGCATCCTATCAGATCACCATGGACTAAGGCTGATCTTCAATAACAAAATAAATAATAGAAAGCCAACCTTCACGTGGAAACTGAACAACACTCTTCTCAATGATACCTTGGTCAAGGAAGGAATAAAGAAAGAAATTAAGGACTTTTTAGAGTTCAATGAAAATGAAGCCACAACATACCCAAACTTATGGGACGCAATGAAAGCATTTCTAAGAGGAAAACTCATAGCTCTGAGTGCCTCCAAAAGGAAACTAGAGAGAGCACACATTAGCAGCTTAACAACATACCTAAAAGCACTAGATCAAAAGGAAGCAAATACACCCAAGAGGAGTAGACGGCAGGAAATAATCAAACTCAGGGGCGAAATCAACCAAGTGCAAACAAGAAGAACTATTCAAAGAATCAACCAATCAAGGAGCTGGTTCTTTGAGAAAATCAACAAGATAGATAAACCCTTAGCCAGACTCACTAGAGGGCACAGGGAAAGCATCCTAATTAACAAAATCAGAAATGAAAAAGGAGACATAACAACAGATCCTGAAGACATCCAAAACACCATCAGATCCTTCTACCAATTCTATACTCAACAAAACTGGAGAACCTGGATGAAATGGAGAAGTTCCTAGACAGATACCAGGTACCAAAGTTGAATCAAGATCAGATTAATGATCTAAACAGCCCTATATCCCCCAAAGAAATAGAAGCAGTCATTAATAGTCTCCCAACTAAAAAAAGCCCAGGACCAGATGGGTTTAGGGCAGAGTTCTATCAGACCTTCAAAGAAGATCTAATCCCAGTTCTTCACAAACTATTCCACAAAATAGAAACAGAAGGTACTCTACCCAACTCATTCTATGAAGCCACAATTACTCTGATACCTAAACCACAAAAAGACCCAACAAAGATAGAAAACTTCAGACCAATATCCCTTATGAATATTGATGCAAAAATCCTCAATAAAGTTCTTGCTAACCGAATCCAAGAACACATCAAAACAATCATCCATCCTGACCAAGTAGGTTTCATCCCAGGGATGCAGGGATGGTTCAATATACGGAAATCCATCAACGTAATCCAGTATATAAACAAACTCAAAGACAAAAACCACATGGTCATCTCGTTAGATGCGGAAAAAGCATTTGACAAGATCCAACACCATTCATGATAAAAGTCTTGGAAAGATCAGGAATTCAAGGCCCATACCTAAACATGATAAAAGCAATCTACAGCAAACCAGTAGTCAACATCAAAGTAAATGGTGAGAAGCTTGAAGCAATCTTTCTAAAATCAGGGACTAGACAAGGCTGTCCACTTTCTCCATACCCATTCAACATTGTACTTGAAGTCCTAGCCAGAGCAATTCGACAACAAAAGGAGATTAAGGGGATACAAATCGGAAAAGATGAAGTCAAAATATCACTTTTTGCAGATGATATGATAGTATATATAAGTGACCCTAAAAATTACACCAGAGAACTCCTAAACCTGATAAACAGCTTCGGTGAAGTAGCTAGATATAAAATTAACTCAAACAAATCAATGGCCTTTCTCTACACAAAGAATAAACAGGCTGAGAAAGAAATTAGGGAAACAACACCTTTCTCAATAGTCACAAATAATATAAAATACCTTGGCGTGACTCTAACTAAGGAAGTGAAAGATCTGTATGATAAGAACTTCAAGTCTCTGAAGAAAGAAATTAAAGAAGATCTCAGAAGATGGAAAGATCTTGCTCATGGATTGGCAGGATCAATATAGTAAAAATGGCTATTGGCAAATGCAATCTACAGATTCAATGCAATCCCCATCAAAATTCCAACTCAATTCTTCAATGAATTAGAAAGGGCAATCTCCAAATTCATCTGGAATAACAAAAAACCTGGGATAGCAAAAACTCTTCTCAAGGATAAAAGAACCTCTGGTGGAATCACCATGCCTGACCTAAAGCTTTACTACAGAGCAATTGTGATAAAAACTGCATGGTAATGGTATAGCGAAAGACAAGTAGACCAATAGAATAGAATTGAAGACCCAGAAATGAACCCACACACCTCTGGTCACTTGATCTTTGACAAGGGAATCAAAAACCATCCAGTGGAAAAAAGACAGCATTTTCAACAAATGGTGCTGGCACAACTGGTTTTTATCATGTAGAAGAATGCGAATTGATCCATTCCTATCTCCTTGTACTAAGGTCAAATCTAAGCGGATCAAGGAACTCCACATAAAACCAGAGACACTGAAACTTATAGAGGAGAAAGTAGGGAATAGCCTCGAAGATATGGGTACAGGGGAAAAATTCCAGAATAGAACAGCAATGGCTTGTGCTGTAAGACCGAGAATTGACAAATGGGACCTCATAAAATTGCAAAGCTTCTGCAAGGCAAAAGACACCGTCAATAAGACAAAAAGGCCGCCAACAGATTGGGAAAGGATCTTTACCTATCCTAAATCAGATAGAGGACTAATATCCAGTATATATAAAGAACTCAAGAAGGTGGACTCCAGAAAATCAAATAACCGTATTAAAAAATGGGGCTCAGAGCTAAACAAATAATTCTCACCTGAGGAATATCGAATGGCTGAGAAGCACCTGGAAGAATGTTCAACATCCTTAATCATCAGGGAAATGCAAATCAAAACAACACTGAGATTCCACCTCACACCAGTCAGAATGGCTTATATGAAAAATTCAGGTGACAGCAGATGCTGGCGAGGATGTGGAGAAAGAGGAACCCTCCTCCATTGTTGGTGGGATTGCAAGTTTGTACAACCATTCTGGAAATTAGTCTGGCAGTTCCTCAGAAAATTGGTCATAGTACTACTGGAGGATCCTGTAGTACCTCTCCTGGACATATATCCAGAAGATGTCCCAACCGGTAAGAAGGACACATGCTCCACTATGTTCATAGCATCCTCATTTATAATAGCCAGAAGGTGGAATGAACCCAGATGCCCCTCAACAGAGGAATGGATACAGAAAATGTGGTACATTTACACAATGGAGTACTACTCAGCTATTAAAAGGAATGAATTTATGTAATTCCTAGGCAAATGGATGGACCTGGAGGGCATCTTCCTGAGTGAGGTAACCCAATCACAAAGGAACTCACACAATATGTACTCACTGATAAGTGAATATTAGCCCAGAAACTTAGAATACCCAATATATAAGATACAAGTTGCTAAACACATGAAACTCAAGAAGAACGAAGCCCAAAGTGTGAACACTTTGCTCCTTCTTAGAATTGGGAACAAAATATCCATGGAAGGAGTTACAGTGATACAGTTTAGAGCTGAGATGAAAGGATGGACCATCTAGAGACTGCCATATCTGGGGATCCATCCCATAATCAGCCTCCAAACGCTGTCACCATTGCATACACTAGCAAGATTTTGCTGAAAGGACCCAGATATAGCTGTCTCTTGTGAGACTGTGCCGGGTCCTAGCAAATACAGAAGTAGATGCTCACAATCAGCTATTGGATGGATCACAGGGGCCCCAATGGAGGAGCTAGAGAAAATAACCAAGGAGCTGAAGGGATCTGCAACCCTATAGGTGGAACAACAATATGTACTACCCAGTACTCCCCAGAGCTCATGTCTCTAGCTGCATACGTATCAGAAGATGGCCTAGTCGGCCATCAGTGGAAAGAGAGGCCCATTGGTTGTGCAAACTTTATCTGCCTCAGTACAGGGGAAAGCCAGGGCCAAGAAGTGGGAGTGGGGGCGGGAGTGGGTTGGTGGGGAGTGGGAGGGGCCTTTTGGGATAGCATTGGAAATGTAAATGAAATAAATACCTAATTAAAAAATAATCCACCGTATAACAAACTGAAAGAGAAAAAACATATGGTCATTTCTTCAGATGCAAAAATGGTGTTTTACAAAACCCAACAGATTATGGACAAAGTCCTAAAGTGACATACTTCAAAATAATATGTGACATTTACAGCAACTTAAATGAAGAGAAATTGGAAGCAGTTCCAGTAAAAGCAGAACCATGGCAAGGCTGTGTACTCCTCCATACCTATGCATACCATATACTACTTGAGGTCATGGCTAAAGCAGTGAGAGCACTGAAGACAGCCAAGGGGATGGGATTTGGAAAGGAGGAATTAAGTAGATCTTTATTTGCAGATATTATGCACATAACATATACAAATGACTCCCAAAAAATCTACCAGGAAACTCCTACAACCAACAAAAAGATTCTGCCAGATAGAAAATTAACTCTAAAATATCCATAACAGATGAACTAAGAAAGAAATCATGAAATCATGAAAACTACTCATTCCACAATAGCCTCAAATAATATAAAATATCATGGGGTGACTCTAGCCAAGCAAGGTTAAAGACTTAAAAGATAACACCTTAAAGTAACTGAAAAAGAAATTGGAAGAAGATGTCAGAATATGGAATGAAAAAAAAATACACGGAATAAAACACAATCTGAATGGGTGGTAATTTTATCCTTAGTGTGTATAGAACTCAGGGGTTATATACATACATATGTACAAACAATCTTGGCTATAGATACAGGGAGCAATCCTATTTTAAAGAAGTTAACAAGTAAGAGAAAACTAATGAAAGAACCATCCTATATCTTCTAGGATATCCTTCAGAATTTATTCAAAGAAACAACTAAAGCACATAAGATGTATATAGAGTCTATAATTAGTATAAATAAAATAATTTATACATCTTTTGTTTATTTGTACTGTACACATTTACATAGGTGTCTGCTGACTGGACTGGTTCACTTAGAAGAAATGAGTGTTGAATTGCACATTGTGAAAGGAAGCTTTCCAAATTTAACTGTCCCTCTGTAAGTTTAGACTCATGGTGAGTAAATGCAACTATTATAAAGGTCTAATCAAGCATTTAAACAAATGATAATATTCTTTCTAAGCTTTCTGAACAAGCTGGCTTCTATGATATATATCAAACGGGAAGCAAAGAAAGAGCCCCTCATATATATACAATATATATTAGAAGTAAGGCATTCTGGCCATGACACACAACATGAAGAAAGAAAATATCCATTTATTTTCATACAGAGAAGGGAATAAGAGAATCAATGCTGCTATTATATTTTTGAAAGTATAAATGATAATCATGAAATATAACAGGACATAAAATTACACCCCAGTGTAAAAGCTGCACACTAATTCTCATCAGTACACTCTTGCCAGTCACATGCATTTGTTTCCACTGAGGCCAACCAAAACTTGTATTAGTTACTGGCTAAAATATGACCTAAAGACAAACTAAACAACAAACAAACAAACAAACCAAACAAAAAACACTAGCTTATTATACTCCTACAAGACCCAGAATTAAGCAACATGGAATTAAATAGCACTATAGAGAACTCATGTGAGTCCAAGTAAGCACACTAATTTATAATTGATCTGGCCAGGCTACTGAACTTCATATTCTACAACACTTTCCAGAGATCTGGAATGTTTCTTTCAATGAACAGATATTCTAAATTTATCAAATATATAACTAACATGTCTCACATAAAGTCTTAATTTTTAGTAACTCAAGAATATTAATTGTTTTTGAAGTGCTTTAATGTTAAACACTGCCATTGTATTTCTGTTTCAGTTGCCAGTTTGCTGTAACACAGTAAGAGGGGTAACATATGCTTATGAAGATATTATGCTACAATAATCCAGGAGCTAGAAGTGCTATGCCCTAAATGTTTGCATGCAAACTATTTATAAAATACTCTATGAGGAGCTAGAAATATAGTTGGTGTGTGTGTGTGTGTGTGTGTGTGTGTGTGTGTATGTGTGTGTGTGTGTGGTGATTTTCAATAAAGTTATTTACATTTATTTAAAGTTAGTAGAGAATTCTGATCTTTCTTTTCTTTTGAGCTTCCAGAATACTACAAGGCTTTATGAGCAAACATTTTCTGTGAATTGTGGATGAAGAAAACAGTATTTAAAAGAATAATGGATTCTCAAAAAGAGACAACACCATGAGTGAGCTCAGACTCATAATTGATTGTAACAGGCATATTAGAAACATAAGGCTTAAATTGATACTTGTAAGACTTCAGAGAAATAAGCTGAGCTCACACACAAATGGCAATAAAGGCTGGACAAACTCATTGTTATTTAGTTACTGAAGGGACTATTAAAATGGCTTTGAAAAATTTTTCAGAAATGCCTTGAAAATATTTTAGGAAATACTAAAATTTACCATATTTTTTTCTATAAAAGAAGAAATAGTTACCCATGTTAAGTTAGGATATTTTTAAATTTGAAATGAGGCATTCATAGCATATTTATTACCTTAATCTTTTGGGTTTGGTTTTGGATTTCTGTGGATTACACCCAGGTGTGTACATGCCAAGAAATCACTCTTTCTGTTAGCTACATGTGGCCTATAGTAACTTTTCTGAAATAGTTACATAGTTGCACAGAGTTTGATCAATAAATGCCTTCTGCATACAAAACTCCAAACTCACAACACTGAAAAATCCATGCTCAATAAGTAATAACTCTATTTCCTTCTTTTAATTTGAGGTTTTTGTAGGTTCAATCTTGGGTCTTGCATATGCTAGTGAGACACTCAACCACCAAGCTACAGTTCTAGCTACTTTAGAACTGCTCCAGATGGGGTTGAATACAGGAGATGGCTAATTGATTTAATTATGAAGATGCCTCTTAGAAGGTAGCTTGTCCAGTAATGCTGTCTGAGAAACAGTAACATAAGGGCTTTGAACAAGAGACTACAATGTAGGCTGAACACTGTCAAAATAGTGAACTAAGAAAAATAGAATTGTCTTAAGGGGGACTTCCCTGAGGTATTGACAGTACCAGGATCAAGAGGGAAGGTGTCTCACAAACTTCTAGATAAGATCTACTTCACTGCCTTCCAGGGACTCTGATAACTATGGAAGTGACACACACGTGATTTGCCTTGTTTACACATGATCACAGAATCAATCAACAATTTTGTTGAGCATATAAAACATATTCCTCCAGGTTCTAGGTTTGAAAAATCATAATTAAAATTCTCAAATATATAGCCAAGAAGGACAAAACTCTATGGAAGTACAGACAGCTATTTCTTAGCCAAGTATTATAAAGTTTCATTAATTTAGAGATTTTTTTTATAAAAAAAAAACCCTGTAAGTTTACATTTATGAAGTAACTGCAAAATCTGCTATTAGATAGAGTTAAACTTACAGATAACTTTGTTTTATTATTGGAAACATGAGAAGAATGTTGGAAATTATTCAACAGTAATCAACACCAGTTGGTGGAGTAGATTAGTTTTAATTTGCATGAGATTTTTGTTTGCCTGGAGATTTGTATTTGAAAGAAGCAATTTTCAGGGTTAAAATACGAAAGCAATTGCAGTTGATTGTGTGTCTTCTGTTTGCTTGATAATGACTTTATTGCTGCCATCATCTTCTCCAAGCCTTATAAAGTTGCCTTATTGTTTTGATTATGCCCATTTGAATTTCCAGCAGAGTAGTTGAATTCTCATGGAAGAAGATGCCAGTGACCTTATTTGGTGACACAAATAATGGTGAAAATCTGAGCTGGAGGGTAATGTCCTTATGTGACCAAACAGTCCCTTAACAGGAGCTGACTTTACTGAGTCTTAATGAACTAGTGGGAAGGATAAGCTGCCAAGAGTCTGGGAAATTCTATCTGCCTAACTTTTGAGATTGTTTCATTAGATGTCACAAAAGTAACACGAATAAAACTTTGTGCTTTCTTTGTTATCCATCTAGCAAGACAGAAAAGATTCTTAAGATGATCTTACAGTGTAGTGAAAATGTTGCTTATTTTGTTTGTATGAAGTAAAGAATATTTTATTCTAGTAGCCCCAAGGTTTTCAATCACAGTCTGGTGACATTCCTTAGATTATGAAGAATCCATAGATAATTATGCTGTTGGAAAATGCTTCTCCACTGGACTGTGTACATATATGATGGTGTTCTGATTATTTAACAATAAAAACCAACCAAACAGACAAACACAAAGAAAAACAAAACTACCACCACCACCAACAACAACAACTGAAAAAGATCATCTTTTTTTCCAGATAAGTATCTCCATGACCTCCCCCCACATTCTCAATCATAGTTCCCAGAGATCTACATCTTCAACTCCATCCACAGACAGCAGATTACAACTTGAAATTTAGAGGTTGAAATCGCTACATAATGAAACACTATGTTTAGATCCTGTACATTTTTCCCATACAGTCCATATTTTCCCACTTTTTCAATAAGTAGAAGAGATGCCAAAGTCAATGTGGTTTCCTTAATTTCTCCAAAACACGCTACATTAAATCTACCTGTACTATAGTAAGCCAACTGGATTTAGTTTAGCTTTTGTGTCCTTCATCATTTTATTAAATCAATCTTCAAATTAAGGTATGTGCTTCAAGAGAAGGGTTTTATCGTTGTCAGTTCTCAATGGATTTTTTTTCATGCCTGAGTTGGTTTGTGACATAGAGTATGTTGTGATATACAAGAGGACACTATTTCCTGGGGTATGGTAGACATCCTTAAGAAAAGCATGAAGTCCAGCAGCTTAGGGTAACAGTCTTTCAGTAATTAACCACCCAACAATTAACAACAACAACAACAACAACAAAAAAAAAACCCACTAAGAAATCCAGAAACTTTCTTTTCTTTTTTCTTTTTTTTTTTTAATATTTTCCTCAATTACATTTCCAATGCTATCCCAAAAGTCCCCCATACCCTCCCCCCTACTTCCATACCCACCCATTCCCATTTTTTGGCCCTGGCATTCCCCTGTACTGGGGCATATAAAGTTTGCGTGTCCAATGGGCCTCTCTTTCCAGTGATGGCCGACTAGGCCATCTTTTGATACATATGCAGCTAGAGTCAAGAGCTCCTTTCTAAGACTTGCTATATTACCGAAGAGCAGTAGTGTGGACATGTTTTTAGAAATCTGTGATGTCATCCAACCACATTTCCTTTGTGATTATTCGAATTCCTTAATTTTTCTCCAGCCTTCGTTTGACAGAAAATTTAGGGCCAAATTCTTGAAATTATAGCAATTGCCATATAATGTTATGGCCAGCTCTCGTCCTACTTTATGGAATTTTATTTTTATTCACATTTCTTTAAGTTGTTTACCTTCTGAGAGTATAATCATTAACAAAGTACCTAAATTTTTTCTTAGAGAGGGTCGTTAAAACATAATAAATAAATTTGTTTCCCTCATTGCACTATGATGATGTTTGAAGAGGAAAATGATCTGATAAAGTAAGGAGAGAAAAATGAAGACCAAAGCAGGATGAAGGCAGATGGCACAGACCGGAACATTAAATGCATGAATTCCCTAGTTTTGTTTTGTTTCTCTTTCTATTGGTCTGATAAACACCATGACCTAAAGCAGGGAAAGAAAGCAGGTACTTAGCTTATACATCCATCATTGAAGGACGTTGAGAGTAGGAACTCAAGCAAGAATCTCAGGGCAGGAACTAAATCAAAGGCTGAAGAGGAACACTGCTAACCTATTCTCAGACTCACATTCAACTGTCTTTCTTACACCTCTAGGACCACACGCCCATGGTGGCACATGCCACACTGAACTTGGTCCTCACATGTTAATCATGTCTACAGTCTAGTCTAATGGAGGAATTTTCTCAACTAAGGTTCCTTTTCTCCACAGGATTCTAGTTTGTGGTATTGACAATCTAAGCAGCATACCAGTCTAGAAGGAGCAACTATTTTTTATGTGTTCCCATAACTTAAATCTATAATGCCCCATCTCTAGGAATTGAGAAACTGAATTTTTCTTCTTTACTATTTATCTATGTTATTTATCTCCAGTATATGCCATTTAGTTGTTTGTGTTTTAGTACCTACAAAATTTTAATTGCAATGTGCACATGTATAACATTGTGTACCTAATACATACTATAATCTCTCTCCCTCTCTCTCTCTCTCCTTCTCCCTCTCTCTCTCTCTCTCTCTCTCTCTCTCTCACACACACACACACACACACACACACACACCTGACAGACATCAGTTTTTCTTCTAGATTCCAGCTGCCTGCTTATCTTGTTTTTTGTTTAATTGGTAATGTTGAAGCAGAACTCTGTTTGCTCTACTCAGAATGTAAGCAGGATGTCATCTGCTGTCCCTCTCATAGCACTTAATTTCAATTACCATTAATTCCATGACAATTATTATATGCTGAAGTTGTGACTGGAGACAACTATTATGCCCTCTGCACTGTCGTTATGCCCTCTGCACTGTCCTGTGTGTTCACAGGATCCTTGTTACTTAAATCCTTTACTATAGCAGTAGCTTCATGAAGATAAGAAGATTTTGGTTTCTTACATAGCCCTTCAGCCTAGAAACAGGGAAGACACTGATTAGATATTCACAAATGATGCAGGAATGAATAAATGAAAACATACTTGGCATGTAGGGTTGCCTTTTTCTTCCAAAACTGGAAATTCATGTCCTCTCTGTTTCTGTGCTCTAGTAAGGGCAGGGTTTTGAATTTAGCTCAACTATAGTATCTTTAAATTATAATTTCTCCAAATTATAGTTTTTCAATATGGTACAAGAGTAGATTAACTGTAAGATTAAATGTCAAAGAACTTTTACATTTTACAAACAAGCTTTTCCACATTTATTACTCAATTAAAATAGTTAGCTTTTGAAAAAAGCCACATTCTCTTCTGTAGCTCTTATAAAGATATTTATTTCTGGTTTGAGAATGTTTTTATTTTTAGAGATATGTACAAATAGATGGAAATGCTGAAGAGTGTGTAAGAGAAGCAGAACTGAACTCTAACATGATCTTCAACATCTTTATCTATTCTATCGCATTTACTAGCAAGAAATTAATTAATTGCTTTTCAGTGTAGTCCCAAATTTAGGGACACATTTCATCTTTGAATGTCCTGTAAATTCCAGCATTTGTACTTATATCAATGTATATCAGAACTTCTTAATGTAGTATATAGCTTTTGGTAGGATCTCAAGAAAAACAAGTCTTTAAGAAGTTCATTCAGGAGGGAAAAATAAATGAAAATTGATATTTATAGCTGCAGGGGTTACAGTGACAAATGTTGGCATTTTGTAAGATAAGAAATCATAGTCCCTGGAGATTTTCCTGAAGGGACCCTGTTATAGCTGTCTCGTATGAGGCTATGCCAGTGCCTGGCAAATACAGAAGTGGATGTTCACAGTCATCTATAAGATGGCACACAGGGCCCCCAATGGGGAAGCTAGAGAAAGCACCCAAGGAGCTGAAGGGGTCTGCAACCCTATAGGTGGAACAACAATATGAACTAAACAGTACCCCCAGAGCTCATATCTCCAGCTGCATTTGTAGCAGAAGATGGCCTAGTCAGCCATCACAGGGAGGAGAGGCCCCTTAGAGGGAACTTTTGGGATAGCATTTGAAATGTATATAAAGAAAATATCTAATAAAAAATAGAAAAAAATATAAAAAAAGACAAAAAAAAAAGAAGAAGAAGAAAGAAATCATAGTCCCCTCCAATACCATTCCTAGCCCAGTGCATTCAGCCAGAGTTTCTCCCCTGGTCAGACTTTCTTTGATGGTTACAAGAAGAGGGGAGAGAGCAGGAGGACAACACCCATTTCCTCTAGGTTTGGGGAGGTTGGAGTTAGGTTGAATGTGGACACAGATGAAGCACAGCCTCTCCTAATAGGTGTGCTGTGCAGGTGCATTCAACCACAGTCTCTCACAGTGCAGGCTCAATGCAGAAAGATTATCCAAGACCAGAGGCTCCTACACTGCCCAGACCCTTAGCTCTTGGGAAGAAGTTTACACATAAGCAATCAAGTCAGAACAACAAAGAACTGATCCCCATAGGGCTGACTTCACAGTTTTAAACTTTATAATATCTAATATCTAACACCTGATCAATTAGTACAATGTATCTCATCATTTAGATTAAACTATCACATTATTAAATTAGTAGATACAGAGAAAACATTTGATAAAATTTTCTGGATCAAAACTTTCAACAAAATGAGATTTTTTTTTTTTAACATGAGAAGGGGATTTTTGGGAAAGCCACAACTGTAATTGTATTTTTATACACAGGATTTTCTTCAATGCTTATTTCTACTAAATTATTTAACCTCATAATTAGCAATAATTATTAGTCATTTAAATTTATGATTAATAATAACATTAAATTATTCTTCTAAATGTTATTTTTAGTAAGAATAATGTTTATTAAACTTATTGGATACTCTTAGACTTTAATCTTTCATCATCCTGTCATAGAATCACTGTCTATGTTAGATACCAATGAGTAGTGAGCCAGTTCAATTGTCATAGTAAACTAGAAATTCTTTCAGTGGTAGTTGGGGATGAAATTGTGTTGTGCTTCATGGCTTCAGAATCTTCCAGGTTTCGCCCTCTTCCCTAAGGTTAATCTGGAGTTTATCTCCAAACCTTCTGAGGGAGGAAGAGAGAATGAAAGAGAGTAAGGTGGAAAAATGCGTAGCTCCAGAAGTTATATACATAAATTTCACTTATACTTCATTGCTCATTCCTCCATCACATGCTGTATACTTACTGTAGTTCTAGTTGATTAATCCACTCTAGTCCACTCTAATCTAATTAATAACCAACCCATTGATCTGGATTCTGGAATGAAAGACACTCATGTGCAGCCTTATTTTTAATGTTTCTCAATCAGCTCAATGCCTTGGCCACTTCCAATATTCCATGCTGCTGATGCCTCCCCTCTCATACTTCTTAGTTATTACTACTCTAGACCCAATGGTGGGGGCACCTGGGGTCTCTCTTTCCCGGCTCTTAAATGATTGTATGTAACATAATACAAGCATTAAATAAAATCCACAACAACTTACTTGCAAAAGAAATAATTTGCTATTATGCAAATGGTTTGGAATACCTAGATGCAACTCACAGATCACATGAAGCTCAAGAGGAAGTAAGACCAAAGAGTGGATACTTCAGTCTTACCTAGAAGGGGTAACAAAATAATCAAGGAAAGTAGAGGGTACAAGGGCCTTTGGAGGAAGAAAAGAGGGCAGGTGGAAAAAGAGGGGAAGAATCACATAGGGGAGGAGATGGTGGAGACATACAGGGACCCCAATGGAGGAGTTAGAGGAAGGACTGGAAAAGCTGAAGGGGCCTTATCTGGCATCAATGGGAGAGTAGGCCCTTGGTCCCTTGGTCGTGTGAATGCTTGATGTCCCAGGGTAGAGGAATGCTAGGAAGTGATGGGTGGGTTGGGGAGCACCTTCATAGAAGCAGGGTAAGGGGGATGGGATAGGTGGTTTGCAGAGGGGAAACCGGGAAAGGGGGTAACCTTTGAAATGTAAATAAATAAAATATCCATTTTTAAAAAATCTTCACAGATCTAAAGTAACAGAAGCAGCTGTATTGTAAACCAGCAGTCAGAAAGATACTAAGGGAGGAGATAAAGAGATTAGGATTGATGATCATAGGTCAAGATAACACTCAGCTAAGTTTTTTGTTTGTTTGTTTATGCTTACAAAAGCATGTCCTTGGCAGCCCTCAGACTGGAATTATAAGGAAGATCCATACTTAGGACTGCATGCTACCTTTTGATCAGAGTTTGGAAGAATTGAAAACAGCTCCCAACATTCTTATAGGGATGTTAAATGAATCTGGTTTTGGACATTACAGAGAAATTAATGAATGAAGAAAGATTTATGTATGTATTTGTTTGCTCTGGCTTTCTTAACAGAGTATCACAAACTGTCACTTGAAAATCAGCATATATATATATATATATATATATATATATATATATATATATAATTTTTTTTCCATAGAGTGCTCATGACTTCAAGAACAAAGTTATTTGGTGCTTAGGGTTACTTTCTGGAAGTTACTTTCTTTATTAAACATAAAAATAGATCTCTTAGTTACAATCTTATATGGCTTCTGCTCTATGAATATGTGCAGAAAAAGAAAGAAGGGAGTGGGAAGAATTGACAATGGGAGAGAGACTGTGGTGGAGGAGAAGAAGCAAGTAAACAAGAGAATGCTCTTTCTTATAAGAAAACTTGTCTTGTTGGATCAACAGGCTATGCTTATAACCTCATTTAACCTCAGTTATTTCCCCAAAGGTTCCATCTCCAATTATAGTGATATTGGAGGCTAGAGTTTCAACACTGTTAAATCCATAACAGAGTAATAAAATCCCAAGTGGACTTCTCAATACAGCAGTTTTATTCAACTTTGTTAATTTTTCAGATTCACTCAAATTGTCATCCTTGCTTATTTATAAATTTTGCTGAATTTTTTCACTTTGCCCTATACGTGCTTTTTAAACTTAAAGCAATTACCACTCATCAGTTTGACTACTAGCTATATTCAGTTGTCTAGAAATTATTTTTCCTTTGTCAGTATTTGATCTCTCCTAGGCATACAGTGTAGGTTTTACAGGTCATCGTTTGTAAAGTCAGTTAATATTTATCTGCTACCCTTAGAGCTATTCTTCATTTGCTAACTGTGTAGTATCAACAATCAATGATAAGGCTTCTGAATGATGACAAATTCATCAAGGAAAATGAGATCTTAAGGGTCCTCACTAATCTGTTTAATATAAGCAGAGGGTGTCATCCACAATATGCAATTTTAGCATAAAGGCTATATTAATCTAAAGTCACATGACAATCTGCAAGTTCAGGAAGGCCATGATGATTTCATTCTTCTGAAAACCAGAAATAAATCTCCTTGTGAAAGAAACTGACTTAGTCAGGGTTCTCTCAAGTCACAGAACTTATGGAATGTCTCTATTTATTAAGGGGATTTATTGTAATGACTTACAGTCTATAGTCCAACTAACCCAACAATGGGCAGTTGTGAATAAAAAGGCAAAGGATCTAGTAGTTGCTCAGTCCCATGAGGTTAGTTGTTTGAGTTGGTCTTCTGTAGAAGAAGGTTCTGACAGATGTGCTGACAAGAAAGTATAGGCAATCAAAGAGTGACTATTTCTTCTTTCAATGTCCTTATGTAGGCTTCCAGCAGGTGTGGTTCAGATTAAGGTGTGTGTAGCACCACACCTGGGTTTAAAACTTGCTTTGTTCCAGGCTGATCTTGAACTCAGAGATCTGCTTACCTCAGTCTCCTAGAATTAAAGGTGTGTACTACCTTTCATGGGCCTAAGATTTTCATGGCCACTATGCCTCAAGATCTCCATAACAAGATCCATGTCAGAAACCTGTCTTCCATTCCTCAAGATCTGTTCTGGAGTTCATTCTAGATATAATCAAGTTGACAACTAGGAATAGCAGTCACAGATGCCTACCCATGATGGAGAGTAAACATGAAGAAAAGTCTACACAGAGACTCTATTAAAGTGATTTATCTTCCTTTACTGTTGCTAGACATTTAAAATATTTTAATGAAGTTTATTTTCTTTACTTAACATAGTATATTAATGGGCATATGGATTCTCAGTCTTCATTTCCATGTTGGGCTCACCAAGTATGTGTAAAAAGCCTACGTGTAGTTCTCTTACTATTTGATTTAAGGTCAAGTTTATTCTCAGATTGGGCTGGAGACCCTGAGAGTAAAGAAATAAAATTATGCTTCCCAATGGCCAGTTCCTCTTTTCTAGACTACACTAAATTTATTTTATTATATAGACTCTTACCCAGATTGGGAGAGAATCACTGATCCATCGGACTACTCCTCCTCCTCCTCCTCCTATTACTACTACTACTACAACACACCACAAGAAATCTATATATGTATATACATACATATAAACATAATAGAAACTACTGCAATAATTCTTAGATATATTATCAGTACAAATGCTAATAATATTTATAATTTATAAACATTCTGTAAACTTGGAGGTGGACATATGTTTTGGAGGTGTACATGACTCAACACTCTACAATGTTTTGACAAATGGTTACGAGTTGGTAGCTTAATACAAATTTAGTGTATAGAATAACATAAACTAGAAGGCTGTGCTCTTTCCTAAAATTCCAGGAGTACATGCCCTGGCTATTCTCAGCTCGTAGAAGCTGCCACATTCCCTGACTCATAATTTCATTTTTCTTTGCAGGCAGCCTCACTGCATCACAGATCCTACAGTTTATCTGACTCATCAAACTGCAGAAAGGTTCTCCACATTTTAGTAATTAAACAATTACATTGGATAGAAGCTTTAACTTGATGATAACCTCAATATCCCCATGCCATGTTAGATAATATTCAGAAATTTCAAAGATTAGGACATGGATAACTTCAGAAAACTGTATTCTGTATGGTCTACTGGGCCAATGTTATTTCAGACCCATAGTTGAAGACAGATTTGGAGTTCAGTGAGTATTACTACTTTTCCAGGACCTGATGATGGTGTCCTCCTCAATATAAGCAATCTGATACACTCCAGACAAAAGAAGACTCTCTGTCATGGCTCCATTCACTGCTGTGCCTTTTACCTGCCCCACCATTCTCATTGCAAGCTGTAGCTCATCCCATGAGAGCTGCAGAACTTGAAGAGGTGATTTTCTTAAATGATTATTTTAACTCTGTCATGCCATAGTACTAGGTAGTTCTTCCTTTGTGTCTTCCCCCAACCCTTCCCCCAACCCCACACACACAAAGAAAAAAAAAACATAAACGTTCTACTAGTATTAGAATTCTTTAAATGCATTGACATAAACATTTATGTAAGTGGCGAGTCAACCAGATGACTAAACTAAAATATAGCCCAGTTGTTTCCTGACATATATGCCCCAAACTAATAATCTTACATCAACTTCAGGCAAAACAATAAATAGATCCTAAGTTTTCTAAGAAAGGTGATGCTTTTTGTCTATTGCTGTTACTTGGGTTTATTTTGTTCTAACCAAACAGGTTTTTAAAACTACACTTCTGGATTTATATGAAACTAAATTCTTACAAAATGTGTTTACTAAATTAGCAAGAATTGCTTTCTGTTACATGAAACTTGAAAAAAAACTGAGCCAGTAACTCTTCAATATGTTAAATATTGTGAACATTTTTTATCTAGGAACATTCAGTCTTTCCATGTGATAATAATTCTGTCAGATAATTTCTTTTTGCCTTTATATGTTGAAAAGCTGTTTACCACTGCATTAGATGATCTAATATGTCACTTCTTTTTATTTTCTGGCTTGTAACTACATTGGCTAAACCAAAGGAGAAAAATAACAAATAATTTGGTCTATAGTGTGACAAATGTAAAATAGACTGGAGTCAGAATGTAATGCAGGAGACAACAGAGTCTATTGCAATTTGTTTTCACATCTATAAACTTTCTAAAATATTTTATTGTGACAAATAAGGGAGATATAATAAAAATACATACAAAAATCATGCATTCAGTACTAGATATATATCTGATAGTTTTGAGAAATTATTTTACTTGAATTTTAAAATATTTATTTATTTTTATGTTAACTACATATATATCTTGCCAAAATGTGTATCATCTGTGTATCTGATGTCAATGTGGTCAGAATAGACTATTGGGTCCCTTGGAACTGAGCTATATGTAGTTGGAAGCTGGCATCAGAGTACTATGAACCCAGGTCCTTTGTAAGAATAGCAAGTGTTCTTGATTGCTGAGTTGTATCTATAACCCCTTATTATGATTATTTATAATATAAAGATAGTAAATTTGGATGATATCAAAATTTGGAGGACTATTCATCTGATTTAGCATATGTATTAAACATTTGTGATCTTGCAAGGAACAAAGTATAATGCTAGAATATAAGACTACAATATCAAAAAACTCTCTAATGGTTGGGGGTATAAAAATTACTTATTTTTTAGAAAGATTTCTACTTTGGGACAAAATAACTATGAGCTAACAGGTTTTCTAATTATCTAACAGAGCTTAAGAGCTTTTGATTACATTATTATCTCTCTTAGTCTGTGCCAAATGAAGTATCCATTGATCTAGAAGGCCGGAAAGAAGCCAGACTGTGATGTCGTTTCTAAATATTTACAATCAGTAATTCCACATGTTGGCTTTGATATTTGTATTACTCACGGTCTAATTAGAAAAAAGAAACATCTCTAAGTATTTTAAATTGTAGGATTTGATTAAACAAATGATAAGGTAGTCAAAATGTCAGATAACAACTATGGACACAACCTGAAGTTGGCAGTGGCAGGTGGTTCCTTTGAAGCCTTAGACTGGATCAAAGCAGGAGCTTTATGGAATTTTAGGTCTGAAGTACCTGACAAAAGCTGGAAGCACATCAGATGTGTCGGGTGTGATCTGAAATTAGAAAAATGGCCATGACTGAAGACATAACTCTAGGAAGAGAAAGAGGTTACCTTGATTTCTTCTACACTTGATTCTCACAGAGACTGACCCAGATCAAAGTATGTGGAAGGATAGGGCCCCACAAATGAAATGTATAGGACTCCTCCCTCCCATGAGACAGGCCAGTAGAGGGCTGGAAGACAGAGACAACTCCATAAGGGCAAGAACTGGCTCTTAGCCCAAAGGGCTTTCTGATTCTGTCTCTGTTTTCTTTATCAGATGATCTCTCAAATCAGCTCCAAGAGTGAACACAGCTCTTAGAAAATATCCCAAAGAGGATTATAGGATGAGGACTCTCATGAGAATTCTCCAAGTTTGGCAAATATGCCTTTCTGTATGAAACTGACATCACTATCAACATCAAACCATAGTGATTTTATTTTGCTCTCCACTGTCACCTTCTTTTATGGTTTAAGTGTTATGTGCACCATAATGGATTCTTACAGAAGGTTTAATCCTCAGTGCTGCCATGTTCAGAGATGGGACTTTAAGTAGTGATGAGATCATAAGGGGATTCATGTCAGGGATAGATCAGTTTGTTGAGGTGCTCACAGTTGAATGGGCTGTTAGGAGTGAAGGTCTAATTACAGGGAGGAGGCTACATGTAGGGATCATTTCCTTAAAGGTTCTCAAAGGGTATTTTAGCTCTTCTCTGTCTGTCTGTCTGTCTGTCTGTCTGTCTGTCTGTCTGTCTGTCTTGGCCTCTCTGTCTCTCTGGTTCTGACTCTCTCTGTTTCTGTCTGTCTGTCTCTTTCTCCCATCTCCTTCCACCTTTCCTTCCCCATCTCCCTTCCCTGCTCTCTCTATCTTTCTCTCTATGGCCCCTAATTGCTATGATGAAAGCAGCTTTGCTCAGCCTCACTTCCCTGCTAGGATCTTTTACCTCACCACACACTTACAGTACTGGGGCCAAGAGAACAAAATTCTTCTCCCTTGCAAAGGCACAGTCACTAACCGACTTTCCTAAACCTTCCTCCTAAATTGTGCTAGAATGTTCTAATGATACTCTGTGTTTTATACTGCTGAAGATCCTCTTGGGTTCATCACTGAAACTACTTCAAGCTGGATGTTGAGTTGTATCCTTCTTCCCTCATCTAACACTGTAGTTTCGTCTTGTTGCTCTTCAGATGAAGATCCACTTCCACAAACAGACTTGAGGTTCTCTGTGCTCTGGGCATTGGCTACCTCTTTTAAATTTAAAAAGGTTCTTATTGATTATCATTACTGTTTTCATTCTCTTAATTTTTTTCTCAATTCTGGTCTTTTGTAGATATATTTTAATGACTATTTCACATTCCATCCAATGATCAATATCTGTGACAGTTCCTCTGCTTAGCTCTCCTATTTTCTTACTTAACACCCACTCTGACTTTGATTTTTACACCTTTTAAAAAATAAGCATTGTGATTTTCAATAATTTTCTATTTTATATGCCACAATTACAGCCAAATAATTAACAACAGAAAAGTATAAAATGCTCTGTAAGATTATATGTACATATTTACATATAGAGAGTCAGCGTTTTGCCACTAGATTTCAGACTTAAACAAATGAAGAGAAATCACATTTGAATGTAATACCTAACATAATGATGTATAAAATTGGACAGATTTAAATTATAGATAAAACTGCCAGTATAGGAAATGCACAGTTTTTAAGTCTCAGGTAGAGGAAGAACTAAGTACTGAGTCATTAGAACATTCTGTAAAAACTGCATTTGGAGACTTATCCTAAGTAAATATTCACAATCTTAATAGAAAAAGAACACTTTTGAATTAATCAGGAAAACATTAGCACTCTACTCATGTAAAGAGGAGAGCAGACAAAGAGAGCAGACACAGAGAGAAAACTCACAGGAAGAAAGCTAATGGTCAGGCAGAATGGAAGAAAGCGACTCCCTTTCCTCACTGCACCTGTGACTCTCCTAAGAGTTTTAAATGTAATTACTAGAACCCTCTCTGAAGATGATGATCTGACCACAGAGTAAGATACTTGCAATTTCCTACCCTGTCATCCCTTCATGCTAGTTTTAAGATAAGCAGAAGTAATATACATCTAATTGCCAGTGAGAGATTCCAGCACTCAGAAGGCAGGTGGGGGACAATGGGCTGAGGATATGCATTTCTCTGGCACTTTCTCTGCCACAATGCTGCCAGTTGCCTGATGACCTCTATTGATAAAGGGTTTTTACTAGAATCACTTCTCCAGCTTGCCAACTGTAGCTATCTACGTGACATAAATGAATATATATTTCTAACATACGACAGACTTTCTTGCTGCTGTTACCAAATACTTGTCAAGAAGTACCCGAAGAGGGGAAAGGTTTATTTTCATTTATAGTTTCAGGAGATCTAGACCATCAAGACAAGGAAGGCATCCTTGCAGGGAAATAGAGAGTTGTAATCACTCATCTCTGCCTGTGGGCTCTGCCTCTCTTTGCAAATGCCCTATGCAATGGATTTTCCTTAACAACAGCACCTGAAAATGCTATCTGTTTCCTGCTATTTTTGTTGTTGTTAGCCTGATACTACCATGAAATAGCATATGTTTCATAACATGGACGGAAAAGACCTTTCGTCATCAGTGTTAATCTCTGTAGTGCAACCACTGGACAGATACCCCAATTACACTTCACTTTTTCATTGCTTACTGACTGCTGTACCATGACTGACAGGTTCACGGTGGGTGGGAAAATTAGTGAGATGAATGACATCCACTTCATCCAAACTTGTTGTCAACCTGACTTGCTGTCTATAAATTGAAAGCATATGGGCAGAGCTGGTGATGTAGCCTAACGAAAGATTGCCTGTCTGATATACATGAGGTCCGTTTGGTCATGCAATGACAATTTGTTTATTACAAATTGTTTATAACAAATAAATAAATAAAACAAATGCACAGGTCTGAGGTTGAGCAACAGGCTAATGCACTACTAGGAGCAACCCTACTGTAGTTATGTAGCTATATTAAATAAAAGAAGTGAACCCATTTTGTCTTCTAAGAGCTCCAGCATTTTTACAATGGACCTTGGGCTCCAGTCCAGGTCCTCATGCTTGCAAGCCAAATATTTTACTAATGGAACTCTCTCTTCAGCCCCTCTGTTCTTTCTTTTTGCCATTTATTAAAACAAAATGTTTTTTAAAATAATAAAATTACTAAATACCCATCTATATTGATAAAGCTTGAGCAATTGGGAGTGGAAGAAAGATAACTTTAATTTTTTTTGTTTGTTTTTTGTCTTGTTTTGCTTTTGTTTTTTCTGTGTTTTCCTGGCTGTCCTGGAACTCACTCTGTAGACCAGGCTGGCCTTGAACTCAGAAATCCCACCTGCCTCTGCCTCCCAATTGTTGGGATTAAAGGCGTGCGTCAACCACTGCCTGGCTACATTTCAGTTGCTTGTAGAACATTGAAATGAATTACCTGGGGGGGGGGGATTGGAGATGAAGTTCTGAGACTCAGAAGGAATTATGGCTGAATAACATTTAGCGCTTGAATCAATAAGAGTGAATGTTTCTGAGGGAAATTGTGGTAGAAAAGTGCAGTGCTTTTACTCTGACATTGGATACGAAGAGCAGAATGAGGACTCAGTAACCATTAATCACAGAATTAATCAGTAGAGGTGGTAAAGATCAGGTGGAAGGGTCTTTAGGAGAGACAGAAAATTCTCACCCACCACCCTATTCCTGGGCCTCACATTTGGAACATGTCAATATTTGACAAGAAGGTTCTAGGAGCCTTCACTTAGAGCCTTAATGCTGTCAATTATTCATAGAACAAAATTTAACTTACCACAATTTTAACTGGACATACTTAAAAATTCTATTAAAAGTTCGAGAAAAGATTTTTTAAAATATCAATTATTCTAAGAAATGTATATAAAATGCATATAAATGTATACATGTACATAAAACTTATATAAACATATATAAAAATATATATGTGTATATGACAATGTATATTAAATGTATATAAACTTAAGAAATTTAAAAGCTTATAAAGAACATTTTCAGGATACTCATTTTCTTTGTTAGATGCAGTCACTACAAAGCTGTAAAGTTTTATTCATGTTTATTCATTTCTCTACTAAGGAATAAAGGGTTAAGGAGTTTAAGGACAGTGAACATCAACCCAAACGAAGAAGAATTTGTTCTTGGTTGACAGGTGTATTGTCTTACATCTCTGCATCAATCTTGTTTGTATACAACCTATGATTTCCATAATTACTACCAACACAGTTTCATGTTCCCTTTTATAAAAAAACCCAATAATTTACAAACTTTTTATTTTTTAAAGCAAATTCTATCTTTTATAAAGTCCTAAAGATGAATTTAAAAGTGCTAGTTAGCCCTTACAGCCTACTTCTATCTATGAGCCAACTTTCCTAAACAAAACTTTTGTTGTAGAAGGAGAGACACCACAGCAGTACATTCAAAGCACTGCATAAACACTGTCCCATTACCAAGAAATACTTGAAGTTGCTTAGCTTGAGCTTCGTGGCTGGCTGACAGTAGGCATTCTGTTCTGTATGCAAGTCCATTATAAATCTAAGTACAACACAGCAGAACTGTTAGCAATGTCACCTTGCATTACCCAATAGCATCTACCCCTCAAAGCACAGTTGTATGTTAGCTGTTCTTCCCCTTGAATACATTCTCCTGAACCTCTCCATTCCTGCTGTCCAATTAGTATTCTCAAATTTGGCACAACCATCAAAAGCCTCACTACTGCTAAAATCCCAAGTAAATCAGAGCTCCTCTTACTTAGCTTGCAGTTACTTTTTTGTCTCTTGTGATTTTTCCTTGGCTGACATTTAGAAAGAAAATGACATCGAATGAACTTAAAAAGGGTTAATGTCCTAAATCAAATAATGATACAAAGAGAGATTCTCTTTGAAATATAATCTAGCTTTTTAAAAAATTATCATTTATATATATATATATATATATATATATATATATATATATATATATAAATGAAGCTAAATTTCATTTCATTTTAAAGTAGTTGTTTGACTAACAGGTCTAAAAGGCACATGGCCTCAAATCCGTTTGTGTTTTTGTGTTTGGTCCCCCTTATTCTGCACATTTTAAAATCTACTTCTCATGCTTTATTTCTTATCGAAGTCCTAAGAATAGCCAAGTTTGAAGTGGTTCTAGGACTTACTTTTTGGCAAAAATTATTTGCCATATAATTTATGGATATATTTAGGTATATTACCCATGAGAGACAAGATGAAGCAAATAAACTGCACAGTTTCTGCATCCAATCAAAATTGCTTTCTTCATCTGGAGTATAACAGATTAACAGGCAGTATCTACACTGTTGGACACAGGCTGTAGAAGATGGTGTGTTGTGCTAATGAGCAGCTTTCAAAAACAACTTGCAAAAGAACATCTACCCAGAAACAACTAAAAATTAAAAAGGTTGTGTCTTTCCAGGATGCTTCTTAATCTTTAGGGCTATAATGACTTAGTAAATTATAAATCTCTGTTTATTTTCCATTTCTTTTATTGAAAACCTGTTTTTTTGGCCGGTATGTTTGTGCTTACAGGTTATCTGTGTTTAAAAGATAACAGTAAATCTTCATTGAATTAGAAAGGAAGAGGTTTATATCATCATCGTCAAACTGTTCTATTTGAATGATCCATAAATTGCTCTCCAGGCCTCTATGGGAACAAAGATTGAAAACTATTCTTGAAAATGCTATGGTCAGAAAATAAATTTGTCATAGGAAGTAGATCATGCATGAATGCAAATGCACTGAGAATAAACAAGCAGTGGGTAGAGAAAGAGATCATATGGTGTGTTGGAATTGTGCAAATGATTAGAAAAAAGGCAGGAAATTCAGATTTCTGTTTAGGATAGATGCTAGTTGATGGACAGACACATGATAAAGTTGTATTCAAACATAATCTGAGATGCAAAATGACATTAAAGTGCAATGTGTATGGGAGGAGAAGACACAGGAGACTAGAGCAGGCAAGGGTAGACAAATGCTCAAAAGAGAATGTTACTTCCTTGTAGTTAACACTTTAGTAGTGACAAAATAATAAAATCTAAAATATAGGATTGGTCAACGACAAAAATTTTTCAATATTTAATCTCCATGTCTTGCTCTTCTACAATGACAATGCAAATGCTTTTGAAACCATAAAGCAATGTATATTCTTTATTAGGAATTGTGGAATTCTCTACAACTAACAGTCAGTTTCACCTGAGAAGTACATATGGTCAAGGGATGTTTGAGTTATGCCATCATTTCTGAGTGTATATTTATTCCTGGTTAAATTAAAAATTAAGGTTCAGGTAATCAGTCTTTTTATGACTCGTTGCATTAAAATGATCAAGATTAATTTACTGATTAAAATAGGATTGCTTAAGAATAACCAGTAATACTCCATTGTATTTAAGAAGCCATTATTCATGGGGGAAATGAACTACAAGAAGCCCTTGGGAAGTGATAGTGCAGTAGTATAAATTTTCATATACATTTCCTTGGAAAGCATTTATGCTTAAACTCTTACAAATCACAGTTTATAGCAGTTGTTTTAGGAGGAGAGACAAGTAAATCACAATATATATACATATATTTTTATGGCTTCATAAAGCTAAGCATTGCTTAAATGTATAAAGGGGTTATTATGTCAACTAAATGACTTTCTTCCCTGGGAGAAAGCATTAAATATCTGCAATGGGCAATTGCTTCCTATCCTGTCCTTATTCTGAATTTAAAGACACTATTCTGAAAGAGATAGTTTACTATTTAATCAAGGGTAATGAAGGTAGAAGTTGAACATATTTTTGTTTTTCCTTTGGCACTTTCAACTTCAAATAATTTTAAAGATGAAGACTTTATAACTTGAAATATTTTTGAATGCTCTCAAGACTGTGTGCATCTTAATAAATCCTACAAATTCTCATTAAAATAATTGAAACATATAATCTACCAAGTAAATAGCTTCATGGGTTCTATCAAGGAATATCTTTCAATCCCCTCATCTAAACAACTCAGCAAATATACTCTGAGTTTTTGAAAGCTAACTCAGTTCTACTGAGTTCAATGAACACTTGCTATTTTAATTGGTAATGGCTGGAAAAATGAGAGATGAATATGTCTTAGTTCATGACTTGGGAGAATTTCTAATGAAGATGGAAAAAGAGGCAAATCTAAATAACCAGCCAAAACCCAGGCTAGATGAATGCATAAGCATACTACTGAGGGAACAACAATGAAACAATTCACAGTAACTTTCCCCTTATGAACTGGGAACATACCCAAGACCCTCAGAAGAGGCCTAGAACTGTGGACAAGACATATCTCTTCGTAGAGTATAACTTATAAATTAGGAACAAGATGATAAACAGCACTAACTAATAACAAGATTTAAAACCTGTAATATACAGTTAGAAGTTAAGAATATGCCCCCCTCCTTCCTATTCTACTATAGATCTTGGCTGCTCAACTTGGAATATTTCTCCATATTAAGTCTGGAATTCTTACTTTTTCACTTAAAAGAATCACTACTTTGTCTCTCGATGGCATACTAGAATAGCCAGCTTCTCCAGTTCCTGTACTCTGGACACATCATAATATGTCATAATAAGTGTCACTTGAACATGGTCACTACTGTAATATCACAGTCTACTAAGTGACTATTGGATGGACAGGTTTTACACATCCTAGCTTGGTAAAGACTTCCTGTTCCTTCCTTGTCCTGAATTTAGAAAGTCAATTCTGAATGAGATGTTTATCAACACCTCACCAGCACTAAGGTTAAACTTAAGACTACTATTTTTCCTCTGACATTATAGATACACCAGACAAATCAATACAGTGTCTCTGGTTTGGTAGAGTGATCTAGTACAAAATATCAACATGCCATTTAAAATGGTGTAGAACTTAAAACTTGTGGATTGTTTATCTCATATCTCTGGAATTTTCCATCTGATATGTTCAAACACAGTTGTCCACGGGCGGCTGATACTTCAGAAAGAAGCCCCAGTCAAAGGGCTTACCTGTATCTTCTTCTGCAGAGATGCAAGGCTGAAAGGGTTAGAGCAGGGGGTTACTTTCCAGTACACTGACTCTCAACAGGTAGAACAAGTCAACAGATGAAGTGAGGAACCAACAAAAGCCAAAACATCAAGGTGCAGTATTTTGAACCTTCTGCCATGCTGCCTAGTCTGTGGATTTCTTGGCAGTGAACCAACTCACATGCATCAGGTTCTCCTGGCCTTCCCTTACAGCCAGTAGTGAGCAGCACTAAGTGAAGCAAGAACATAAATTCTGGAGTCAATCTTAGGTTCTGATTTTATTTCTCCAGCTACAGTTTGTGTGAACTTAAAGCATAATTCATTCTATTTTGAGCCCATTTTGTTGTCTATGATGTGAGAATATAAATAGTTATCTAAGAAATCAGTTGTGAGAGTTGGTTTAAAGAACATCATACAGAAACTACATATATATAGTCAAACTGTGATTCTTCAAATTTTCAACTAATCCATAGAAAGGCAACAGAATGGGGTTACAAATAGAAATCAAATAAAAAGGAAACTTAATAGAAGACAAAAATGGGACTTAAACATAATATTCTTAAACTTGGAGCATCCTAGATAGTCTTCAGTGGGTGGGTGGTTAGAAAAGCCCACTACATACAAATTACAGAGTACTACTCAGCATTAGAAAAGAATGAAGTAGTGAATCAAATGATTAGGTATCAAAGAAATCATATTTAGTGAAATAACTAATCCAAATATATCATGTGAATTCATGTACATAACATTCTTGAAATGACAAAATTATCAAAATAACAGATTAATGGTAGAAGTAGTTTCAGTTATCAAAAGGCGGATGGATTGCATGTATTGCTTATGATTATTAATATATAAATCTATGCATGTGATCAAATTGTATAGATATAAACACACACAGAACATACATAAATGGCCACACAGAATGACATAACTTTGGTGCACTTCATTAAGACCTGTGGATTCTGTTAGTAACATTACCCTGCTTGTGTTATTGCAATGTCATGCTATACAGCATTCCCAGTTCTCATTAGAGAAATTAGTGAATAAATAATTACGTGTGAATTGGCATTATCTCCCAGCAAACAGTAGTAGCTTAAGGAGAAACCAAGGAATTGCAAGTGGCTGACAGTACTCAAGCCCAGTTGGTCATAACACTCAGGGAATAATTCCAGGAGAGCTGAGAAATGGCTATTTAGAAAAGCAAAGCAGCCACCAAGGGAAAAACGGAGAACAGGAAGCAGAAAGGACCAAGAGCTAGAGGATGAGTAGCAAGTTGTCCTTGGGAGGTGAATGCTGCACTCGCAAAGTCACAACAGCTATGGATAGCTACAGAAGATCAGGTCAAGATGGGTTTGTCAAGATTCCATCACAGGAGGGAGAGGAAGTCAGAGGTATCTCTCTCAGAAAACTTCCTGGAAGTTAATAGTTGGTGGTGGAGGAAGAGTCATATTCTTGAGTGTTATAATCATTGTTACGTTACCAATCATCCAGTAATTAACCCCCAACCTGTGTTGATGCAAGCAAGCCTAATTAACATGAGTGGCTCACAAAACTAAAACCCAACCAAACCAAACACACTCACTAGAAACCCAATATAAAAATAAGAGGTGGGGTTATGGGAAGAAAAGGGAGGTAAGTAGGAATGAGGGGCATGAGAGAAAGAAATGAGAGGTAAAACTAATAAAATTCATTATATACATGGATGACGTTGTCAAAGAATAATACACGAAATAATATACACTATGTACTCTTTCAATTTTCAAGGCCTTCCATAACAAATACTGTCCACTAAATGTCTTAATATTTTCCTAGCTGTATCTCATGAGGAATTAATTAATCCTCCAAATGTGTAATGAAGCCCTGCCATTCAACAAGCAAACAGAAAGCAACATGACTTAAAGATAGTTGAACAGTACCATTATACAGACTTTCTGGGTTTTTTTGTTAAGCCAGTTATTTTTGGATACTTAAATAACAAACAGACGCAGTCACACATGATCCATGCACACATTCATGCAAGCACTTAAGTAAATATTAAAGAAAAGAGGGCCATGAATTTAAGAGCACAGAAGTCAGAGGGTACATGAGAGGGTTTGGAAAGAGGAAAAAGAAAGGAAAAATTATGTAAAATATTATAATTTCAATATTTTTTCTTAAAGATGGGCAAAGATTTGACATATATCTCTTTAAAAAAAAAAAACCCTACCAAATAGCATATGGAAAGATACTTCACATTACTGATCATTAAACAAATGCTAAAAGAAACAACAAAAGAATGTCTTTCATATTCAATTGGATGACTATTAACAAAATAGAAATTAGAATGTGTAGATGAAGATATTGGTAACCTGAAATCTTGTAGTACTGTCAGGTACGCAAAAACGTGTGTCTCCTTTTTCTGTTCCCTCAATGACCCTTCTTAGGGTTCTGGAATCCAAGCTGCACAAGTTATGTACATCGTTTTGAGTTTTTTATTCCAATTTCAAAGTATTTTAGAAAAACAAAGTAAAGGAGAGAACATTTATTTTGACTCCTGGGTTCGGAGATTTCATTCAAAGTTCAGCAGGCTTCATTGCTTTGGGTCTGGGGAGAGGCAGAATAAGAGGCTGTTGAGAATGTGGCAGAAGAGGCTGTTCCCCTCATGGTGGGCAGGAATGGGGAGAAGGAGAGGACAAGGAAGACACAGAGAGGGAACACAATCTGGAATAAGAAGCCTCTCGGGACAATGATGCAAGTTCTCCAAGTAGATGAGGCTCACCTAACAATCTGTTCAGTTATGAACTTATGACCTAATATTGCTCAGTAGCATCACCAGCTGGGGACCAGGCTATCAACACAGTTGGGAACATCCTATACCCAAGTCCTATGGTGAGTTTACAGAGTCAGTTTCACAAGTTGAAAGGGTTCATGATAGAAACATGACAAGAATGTGGGTAATACATCTACATTGGAAAATTAGGATTAGTTAATACGGCAATCTTTTTATGTTTAAAATATTTTAAAGGGACACCGAGAGACCTGTACACAAAGAATGCAATTACATATGTTATCTGCCACACTTTATTCCTACAGACTACACAATGGATTTTAGTTTTATCCACGGTGACTGTGCTACCTGCTGTGGATCCACACACCTTTATGCATGTCTGCTCTGTCGTGCATTCAAGTATGGAATTTGGTTAAAGGCTATTCAATGTAGTCGGTTTTTTTTCCATTTACAGAGAATGATGCTTTTCTCTATTCTTATTGCTCTTATTTTTATGTGACACTGAATTTAATCATCTGAGCATGATAAGATAATAAGTGTTCACATCCTGTTGCTTGGATACAATGGCATTAATATTCTAAAGGGTAATGAAACAGGAAACACATGGGTTTTCCCCCTATCTTAAGAACTGCATCTAAGGAAACTTTACTTCTATTCCTTTAATTTAAAACATAATCAGGTTTTTTGGTTATGTTTTGTTTTGTTTTGTTTTGTTTTGTTTTGTTTTGGTTTGGTTTGGTTTGGTTTGGTTTGGTTTGGTTTGTTTTGGTTTGGTTTGGTTTGGTTTGGTTTGGTTTTTTTACTTTATACACTAGACTTAACCTGTGACTTGGGAACTGGGTTTTCTACGTAACTGACAGGGCATTTTACCAGGCATAAACAGGTAGATTTTTTCTTTTTTTCTTATTAGGTATTTTCCTCATTTACATTTTCAATGCTATCCCAAAAGTCCCCTATACCCACGTCCCACTCACCCCCACTTTTTGGCCCTGGTGTTCCCCTGTACTGGGACATATAAAGTTTGCAAGTCTAATGGGCCTCTCTTTCCAGTGATGGCCGACTAGGCCATCTTTTGATACATATGCAGCTAGAGTCAAGACCTCCGGGGTACTGGTTGGTTCATATAATGTTGTTCTACCTATAGGTTTGCACATCCCTTTAGCTCGCTGGGTACTTTCTCTAGCTCCTCCATTGGAGGCCCTGTGATCAATCCAATAGCCAACTGTGAGCATCCACTTCTGTGTTTGCTAGGCCCCTGCATAGTCTCACAAGAGACAGCTATATCTGGGTCCTTTCAGCAAAATCTTGCTAGTGTATGCAATGGTGTCAGCGTTTGGAAGCTGATTATGGGGTGGATACCTGGATATGGCAGTCTCTAGATGGTCCATCCTTTCGTCACAGCTCCAAACTTTGTCTCTGTAACTCCTTCCATGGGTGTTTTGTTCTCAATTCTAAGAAGGGGCACAGTGTCCACACTTTGGTCTTCGTTCTTCTTGAGATTTATGCATTTAGCAAATTGTATCTTATATCTTGGGTATCCTAAGTTTTTGGGCTAATATCCACTTACCAGTCAGTACATATTGTGTGAGTTCCTTTGTGATTGTGTTACCTCACTCAGGATGATGCCCTCCAGGTCGAACCATTTGCCTAGGAATTTCATAAATTCATTCTTTTTAATAGCTGAGTAGTACTCCATTGTGTAAATGTGCCACATTTTCTGTATCCATTCCTCTGTTGAGGGGCATCTGGGTTCTTTCCAGCTTCTGGTTATTATAAATAAGGCTGCTATGAACATAGTAGAGCATGTGTCCTTCTTACCGGTTGGGACATCTTCTGGATATATGCCCAGGAGAGGTATTGTGGGATCCTCTGGTAGTACTATGTCCAATTTTCTGAGGAACCGCCAGACTGATTTCCAGAGTGGGTGTACAAGCTTTCAATCCCACCAACAATGGAGGAGTATTCCTCTTTCTCCACATCCTCGCCAGCTTCTGCTGTCACCTGAATTTTTGATCTTAGCCATTCTGACTGGTGTGAGATGGAATCTCAGGGTTGTTTTAATTTGCATTTCTCTGATGATTAAGGATGTTGAACATTTTTTCAGGTGCTTCTCGAACAGCTAATTTTTAAAACGTGCTTTTTTAAAAGAATACTTTGAAGGACATTAAAATACTTAAGAGATTGTATTTAACAATCTTTTAACAAGTGAAAACTGATGAAAATATTACATAAGCCCTGATATTATTTATTAATTATTAAACTTCTCAGAAACCTTATGTGATAATTTAAACATCCTTCTCTAAGCAAAGGATGCCAGCATTAAAATTCTCAAACTCAATTAAACAATATAACACTGTTTCTTTTTAATTTCAGTCCACTGACTTGTTAAAACATACACTGAAACATAATTCAATTTGGGTTTACGATAGATGAAGGTAGGACTTATTGCTCAAAAAGAAACCAAAATAAAAATCTTTGTTATTTTTTTCTTAAAAATTTACAAATGCAAACATTGACTTATTTAATAAAAACATCTGTGTTCTGTGGCTTACCACAGGAAAAATGTGAAAATGTTAACTTTGGTGAGTGTTGATAAATGTTTAACTAGGGCCTACTGGATATTCAAAATTTGTCTTCCTAGAGAAGGGCAATATATTTTAAAAAAAAACTGAACTACAAAAAGAATATGAGTAAGGACAGGAAAATTTGCTTAAAATAAGTAGGAGATATAACTTAAAATATGTAACCTATAATAATTCCATATTAACTATATGTAAAGCATGTGGAACCTAATCAAACAAGATGTTATCATAAAGCTTAAAAAAAAAAAGACTTAAAACCAGAAATTACTGGTCTTTTTTTTTTTTTTTTACATATTCCAGTATTTGGAAATACTTTGAGGATGGCCACTTTCCTAAATTGACACAAAGTTCTTCTGAGACTGGAGGTAAACCAAGTCAGGGATAGTTTTGAAATCTGAGAAGAATATTCTAAAATTTCAGTGGGGGATTAAAAGGCCAGGAATTGCCAAAGTGTTTTGAATAATAAAAATTAGTAATCCTCTCTTCACTGGATATACTTGCAGCTATAGTGATAAAGAGCATACTGTGGATAGAACATAGAAAACCAACAATGTATTTAGGAGAGAACCAACTATAAATGAAACATTGATACAGGAATGAGAGGATACTGCATATTAGTAGGAACACAGAGGCCTATTAAAATATAGCTCTTTTTCATTTTTTTATTAGATATTTTCTTTACTTACATTTCAAATGCTATCCCAAATGTTCCCTATATCCTCCCCCACCCCCACCCTGATCCTGTACCCTCCCACTCCCACTTCTTGACCCTGGCATTACCCTGTACTGGGGCATACAAAGTTTTCAAGACCTAGGGGCCTCTCTTTCCAATGATGGTCAACTAGGCCATCTTCTGCTAAATATGCAGCTAGAGACACGAGCTTGGGGGTACTGGTTAGTTCACATTGTTGTTCCACCTACAGGTTGCAGACCCCTTCAGCTACTTGGGTACTTTCTCTAGTTTCTCTATTGGGGGCCCTGTGTTCCATCCTATAGATGACTGTGAGCAACCACTTCTGTATTTGCCAGGCACTGGTACAGCTTCACTTGAGACAGCTATATCAGGATCCACAATGGAGTACTACTCAGCTATTAAAAACAATGAATTTATGAAATTCGTGGGCAAATGGATGGATCTGGAGGATAACATCCTGAGTGAGGTAACACAATTACAAAAGAAGTCACTAGATATGCACTCACTGATAAGTGGATATTGGCCCAGAAACTTAGAATACCCAAGATGAAATTTGCAAAACACAAGAAAATCAAGAAGAAGGAAGACCAACGTGTGGACACTTCATTCCTCCTTAGAATAGGGAACAAAATACTCATGGAAGGAGTTACAGAGACAAAGTTTGGAGCTAAGATGAAAGGATGGACCATTCAGAGACTACCCTACCTGGGGATCCATCCCATAATCAGCCACCAAACCCAGACACTATTGCATAAAATATAGTTCTTAACATTTGAATTATATTATATAGAAAAAAGTGACTTAATTTATGATATAACATATTATAAATTAAATTATATAACACAAATTTATAATATGTAACCTAAACACTGACCTCCAAAAGTTTTGGAAAAATTACAGTCTAAGATATTGTGCTTTAGATTCGTAAACTTTTCTTGGGTACAAAAAGATGCTAATCAAGAAATAATGAGAACATGGAACTGTGCTTTGTTTTGTTTTATTCAACTGATCAATTAAACATATAAAGTGATCAATTAAAGTATTCCAAACATATACACTGATGAAGATACCAGCTTGGAAACACATAAACAAAAAACCAAACAATACTGATATAATCTTCACTAAAGGACCAGCCATAAGGACATGTTTGTAATGGAAAAATAAAAAAGAACTTGGGATAGCCAAAGTGTAGCTATGTTTTGGCGGGTGAAGATTAAGACATAACATCTTCAGGAGCTGATTGGGAAATCACAGAGGACTGATTGAGACTCTCAGGCATCTCAACATCAGTAAGGGCCACAAAGGACTGAATGGTTTATGTGTGAACCAGGGATGCTCCTGGTAATTCTTTCCAGGAAACCCCCTGTGTCAACCCTGGTTATAGTGAGACACATTGAAAGTATTCCTTTTCTCAATGGATCTGCCTGGTTCCACTTTTGCTCATTTTTTAGTGGGCCCATTCTATTCTCTCTGGCTCCATGTTCTAATTACTACCTTGCTCGCCAGACAGCAGTGCAAGCTATAATCCATCCAGATTGGTAAAAATAGATCACTCTGGGACAACCACCTACAAGTCTATTGAGAAAAGCATAAAAAATGCACAAGGATGAAGAGAAAACTCAGCAGCTGTGGAAAAGAAGCTGTTTGGATAGATGTTTATCCTCTAACTTGCAGTTTTCAGTCAGCTTGAAGTAGCAGCAAAGGACCAATTTTTATATCATTTTAAAGTTATGATCTTTGTGGGCTTCTGGTTAAAGCCTAAGAGTACCATTAAACAAACCAAAGTTAAACTAAACAAAACAAAGCAAACTAAAGCAAGCCAAATAAAAAACCAGCCCTGCTGTCCATTTGAAGAGGAAGAACAACCATTCTGTACTCATTAATTCATTCGTTTATTCATTCATTCAATCACCCATTCATTGATTACCAACTTATTTCTTATAAAGCATAGGAACTGATTTACATTCCTTTGAACCATGGTCCATTTCTTCAGAATTTTTATATAAGAGGACTTATTCTTGTACATTAAAAAAAAATCAAGGTTTCAATATTTCATTAATCTTTAAGAAAATATTTTCCAGTTGTAGCATAGATTGAAGATTGTTTATTACACAATTATGAAAAAGAAATTCAGATATTTTCCCCTTAAGACTTTTACAAATGCTGCAATATCACCCAGTCTTTTACATCAGAGTGTTGCTGAATAAATGAAATTTAGTCCGAATTTTTGAATCAACATCTGAATTACCCATTACCATTTGGCCTATATGTTCTCTGTAAGGCCCTGACATCATTCAAATTGAAGTAGAGTTTTTGAAAGAAGAAAAAAAGGAGTTCAAGGAGATTCAATCATAAGGATGATTATAATTTTATCCTCAAAGAAATCCTAATCTTTAATAGTACCTTCAAGCTGTGTCCTGAACACAACAACCTCCCCTCCTGGCAAAGCCAGTCATGTTTGTTACTTCAAGTCCCATGAAAGCCTGTGCCTTTAGGATGCTAAAGTAAGGGAAAATATAAGATATTTAGGCAAGTCAGAAGCAGTAATATGGGATTTTTCTTAGAATGCTTACTGTTTACTGCAATTAAGACTTTTTGAAAAATATTTTAGTAAGACATATTTGAAACCACTTACCGATAAACAGTGAAACTGGGACAGGCCTTGATCAGACCACTGGGGAAAGCAAAGCTTGCCACAGACTTGACAACATTTTAAATAGACAAACAGAAAAATGTATAAATTGGGAAATTTAAAGATCAAAAACTATTAGAAGTACATCTTTAAACCAAAACAAACAACAACAACAACAAAAAACAAAAAACCAACAAAAAACCAAAATCCAACCAACCAAACCAAAACCAACAAAACAAAAACAAAAACAAACTCAAAGCACCCTTTATTGTCTTTTTTTTTTTCAGACAAGGTCTTTGACAGTTTACATTGTCAAGCAACCATAATCTAGAGTCTCCTAGGAAGTCAATTTTAGAGGGTTCAGGTAGACAAAGTTTGCTTCAGGCGAGTCTCTAGGGGACTGTCTTGGTTGCAGTGATTGATATATGAAAACTTGTTAGTGTGGTCAACACCATTTCTTGGTTTGTGTTCTGGGACATATAAAGGCAGAGAAAGTGAGATGAAATTTAAAAAAATAAAAGAAAGAAAGAAAAGAAATTAGCTCTAAACTAGAGCTCTGGTCTGGCTGGCCAATGAGCATAGAGAATAGGCCTGTGTCCATGCACATCCCCATACCCAGTGCTGAGGCGGCAAATATCACCTCAGTATCAGGCTTTTGTGTGGGTGAGGCAGATCAGAACATGAGTCCTTGTGACTGGGTGGCAAGCTCTTTTCCAACTGAACTATCTCTTTCGACTACAGACTTCCACTTCTCTATTCCTTGTTTTCCTTATAGTGTCCTTGTTTTCCTGAGATATGGGGGAAGTGTTTTCTTTATAAACCGACTAGAAGCCAAAAAGTATTATATGAACCCAAATTCTAGGAAATATAATAAGACTCAATAATTATAAACGAGCCAGAACAAGAACTGTGCTCATATTTTCTCATTATTATTTTATCAAATCCTTCAAACATGTCACAATGACTATTTTATAGTATAAAACTACCAGAAATGTATTTGTCATTAGCATTTAATTTCATTTACTGTACATATGTGCATTCATGCAAACATACATATACACACACACATACACGCATACATCCTATTCTTCTACATTATCAATTCAATACATTTTATTTTGTGATACATTTCAAAAGCAATAAAACTTTTCTGTGTAGTTTTGTGCATATCATTAATTAAATATTTAGATTTAATGTGTACAGGATGCTTCAGACCCTCCCATAACCCCACCCACCCTACTCTGCCCTTTATTTACTAAAGCAAGTAAAGTAAACATTTTTATTTACTTGTTTTAAATACTTGCGAATGCACAGAATTAAGTTCAGTCACAACAAATGAATGTGCCCTATTAACATCCATATTGTGATGTTCTCAGAACTCCCCCCCTCTTTCTTTTCATGGTTAATTAATGCCCACTTTCATTCAGGGTGGAAAATGCTTTTCTGATTTCTTTGTATTTTCAATTACTAGAATTATCTGTGAGGAGAATCACACAATCTGTATTTTGAGGTAAGATTTCGTGCACTCAGCATAATGATTTTGAGGCCAGTCTGCATTTTTCCATGTGTCAGCAATTATTTTTTTCTTGCTATGATGTGTTGTATGTCTCAGTCTTCTGGGATGGCTTCTGAGGTATTTGCAGCATGTATCTACTTTGAATTATGTTTGTATAGGAGTAGGATGATCCTGGGAACAGCTATGGTGACTTTTATTAACACAATAAGCACTGTGATTTTGATTTTCGGGCATAAATCAAGGCATAAAGCAAGTTCAATAAAGAATGAATAAGGAGGGTAGCTGCTTGGACAGGCACAGGTCCTCATGGAGAAAGCTTTCCGTTTTAGCATCTTCAGAAGGGATGATACAGATGGGGTAACAATTTTCTGAACCCAGGGACATAAATCTTCTCAGTCCTCATAAATTGATCTTTGTGAGGTTTTATCCTGAAGAGCAAACTTTAGCAAAACAAGCAAGCAGGCAGGCAAGCTAACCCTGTCAAGGTGCTGCCAAATATGTGAGATCATAGGACACACATTATTCCAGTCCAGCTTCAGAGGCAACAGCAGCATGGTGGTGTGGGGGGAGAGCAGGGGAATGGGAATTTCTGAGACTTCCTGTACACACTGCCTTCTATCATCTGATCACTCAGAAGTTCTGGCTTTGGAGAGTCTTTTATCAATCAATTAGCAGAAACCCCCAAAGCAGCTAGCCCACTTAACTGTTGGGGAACTCTGTGGCCCCTTTGATGTTTGGCCTTGGCACACCAAGTGGTAATTCACAGAAAGATAAAAAGATTTAGGGCACTACAAGACTATTCTTAGTAGATTAAAGCCTCGTTGCTAGTTCAATGACAAAGGTCTTTCAATATATATTTTCTTTCCCATCTAGAGTAAATATGCAGTCATCCTATGTAAATAATGAGAGAAAATTACAGCACTGGAGAGGAAGCCACAGGAGTGTATGATTTGAAGGCCAATGAATGAGAATGAGGTTAAATAACAGTCTATAACGCTGAAGGAAAAGAAACTGTGTTTGCTAAGGCAAATTTAATATCTTATTCCGACTCTTCCTTCATAAAAATTTTAAAAGTACCAGACATCTTCCCCATAAACCTTTGCTCCGTTGGTGGCCCTGTAGTTACTGATTCTTACGACCAATCCCTCTAACCTTGACTTCATTCTCTTTAGCCATAACAACACCAAAATGTCACCTAAAGAAAATTTAAGTGGAGAAACACAGGATGACAGTGGATACTACTGATGTGAATTCCTTGAGAAGTGAACACAGTCTCTCTCTCTCTCTCTCTCTCTCTCTCTCTCTCTCTCTCTCTCTCTCTCTCTCTCTCTCTCTCTCTCTCTCTCACACACACACACACACACACACACACACACACACTTTGAAACTGGAATTGAAACTCAATGAGTGAGCTGCCCTGAGATACGTGAAGACCACTGAAGATGGACAACAGAGAAGGGATAAAAATAGACTTTAAATACAGGAGCTAAGAATGGGATATGGTGAGGGAATGTCAGACCTGAGGATGGCTGAGCAGGAAGAGGCCTTGAAGAGCTGGTAGTAGTTTACAGAGGAATAGGGAAGAGGAGAGAAAGCTTGCTAAAAGATTTGCTACATTTCCTGTTATTTCTGTGTTCCTTGGAGAATAAAAGTTAAAGCAGGTGCAACACACTTGTTTGTAGAGATTACTGGGTAGTTGATTAACTAGATAGTCTATCTGCTCTTTGTCCTGTGTCAACATAGACTTTTGCAGCCTTTGTTAATTGAAATGCTAATACCTTGGTAGATGGTACAGTGCTTGTTACATGTATCTGTCAAATGGTTGGACCTAAGAACTTTAAATGTAGAAATAACTCTACCTTTGACAGAGATGATTTTTAAAACAAACAAAACAAAAACTTTAAAGGGTTTTCTATGAAGGGATACTAAAATTTAGCATAGTTGTGTTTTCTTTTATCTGGAAAGATTAAATACTTTGAAGGCTGTGTTCTGAGTTCCTTAACTCTGCTCACACTCTAATTAGTTGTCTTTGTGGGCAAGCAAGAATGTGAGCAAGTATGGGGACAGGTGAAGAAGGAAAATGAAGCACATTGTTTAGCATAAATCTGCATGCTTCCCTGGAGTGTGCACTGCTGTTGTTTTGAGCAGTCTATGACACTAGGCATTGAATGTAACTGTAGGAGAATCTTTGCATCTTTCAAAGAATTTGCTAAATTTACCTTCTATTTGGACATTGCATCTTCTGTCTCTTGTTGTTATGTGCTTAGTCAGTGTCATTGATTAAAAAAAAAAAAGGAAGCCTAGCCTCTTTTTAAAAAAGAGTAGAGTCCAGGAAAAGGAATGTAACTTGTAGAAATCAATCTTCCTTCTTTCCCCTATGACCTCGTCCTGGACCTATTTCCTTCAACTCTCTCCAGGGACTTCGCCTGATTAGACCTCAGTTCTTAATCTGATTTAAAAAAAATCCCTGTATCACAAGATATCTATGCTTCCTATATGAGCTGGTAGTTTATTTTTAACCATCATGACAACTATTGCAGAATCACACTGTGAAGTCAGAACAAAGTGTGCTGGAATCCATGGACTAATCAGCTTTGCATGACACAAGCTTTTGGAAAACTCGAAGAAACTGCAGTGCTATACTCTTGATTTTTTTGAACTTATAGTATTGGTTTGTTTGTTTTTGTGAAGTCCTACTCCTCTGCCCTGCCCTTCACCATGGAATCTTTCCTCCTAAACAAAACTAAACTAAACTAAGTAAATTTCCCTATTGAAACTGTTATATGTCACAAGGAGTGTCACAGTTTACCTTTTTTTTATGTTTCAGTTCTTTCTTTTTCTTTTATTGGATATTTTCTTTATTTACATTTCAAATGTTATCACCTTTCCCCTCTAAGAAGCCCCCTATTCCATCCCTCTCCCCCCTTGCTTCTATGAGGGTGCGCCCCCACCACTACCTTCCAGCCCTGAAGATACTCCAACATATAACAAGGACACATGGTCCACTATGTTCATTGAACTCTTATTTATAATAGGTTCCAGAAGCTGGAAAGAACCCAGATGTCCCTCAACAGAGGAGTGGATACAGAAAATGTGGTACATCTACACAATGGAATACTACTCAGCTATTAAAAACAATGACTTCATGAAATTCACAGACAAATGGATGGGACTTGAAAATATCATCCTGAGTGAGGTAACCCAATCACAAAGAAAACACATGGTATGCACTCACTGATAAGTGAATATTAGCTCCAAACTTTGGAATATTCAAGATACAATTCACAGATAATATGCATGCTTCAGTGCTTCTTAGGGGGTAACAAAATACTCACCAGAGGAACTATGGAGACAAAGTGTGGAGCAGAGACTGAAGGAAAGGCCATCTAGAGACGGCCTCACCAGGGGATCCATCCCACATGCAGTCACCAAACCCAGAAGATAGTGCAGATGCTGGCAAGTGCTTGCTCACAGAAGCCTGATATGGCTGTCTCCTGCGAGGCTCTGCCAGAACCTGACAAATATAGAGGTGGATGCTTGCAGCCAACTACTGGACTGAGAGTGGGGTCCCTCATGGAGGGTTGAAGAAGGGACTGAAGGAGCTGAAGGGGTTTGCAGCTTCATAGGGAGAGTAACAGTGTCAACTGGCCAACACACCCACCCCCACCCGGAGCTCCGGGAGACTGGACCACCAGCCAAAGAGTACACATGGAGGGACCCATGGCTCTGGCCGCATATGTGGCAGAGGATGGCCTTGTTGGACATCAGTGGGAGGAGCGACTGTTGGGCCTGAGGAGGTTCTATGCCCCAGTATAGGGGACTCACAGTTTACCTTTTTGACCAAACTGTGCTTCACTTGTAAATGTTCATTGCAAAGAGTCCAGACCTCTGGCTTCTGCCTCTCTCTCTCTCTCTCTCTCTCTCTCTCTCTCTCTCTCTCTCTCTCTCTCTCTCTCTCTCTCTCTCTCTCTCTCTCTCTTTCTATTTCAAATTGTTATCCCCTTTCCAGGTCTCTCCTCCGGAACAACCCTATGTCATTCCCCTCTCCCCCTGCCTCTAGGAGGGTGCTGCATCACCCACCCACCTACTGCTGCCTTCCCACCCTGGCATTCCTCTACACTGGGGCCTCAAACTCCCTCAGGCCCATGGGCTGCTCCTCCCACTGATGTCGAAAAAGGCCATCCTCTGCCACATATGTGGCTGGATCCACACTTTCAGTACTAAATTCACACCTTGGCTCCTCATGAATATTCTGTTGTTGCCCTGGGTCATAGAAATCCTGCAGCTTTAGTTCTGCCGGACTGGTCCCTTCCTCTGCTCCAGTAGTTCATAGACAGGGTAGATATTGGGGTAGTTAAATCAAAGCCCTTGATCTAGGCCTGGGTGGTAGCTGAGTTGGTCTGTCCACCAGCTCATCTGCACCCATGCCACCAGGGCCAGCTTTCTTTCACTTAGCCCAGGTGACAGGGCCAGCTATATTGTGTGCTGCAGTCTGCAAGGGGCCACATGAGCTTTCCCTCAGCTTTGCCATCTGGGCTAGCTCTCCAGCACTTCTCTAGCATGCCACAGGAAGCAAGGGTTGGGGTCAGAATGGGGGAGATCTCTACCACATACCTGCCACTGCATGGCGAGTGAAGGGTGGAGGCAACTCTGCTCAACCCTCAGATATTAAAGTGGCCAACAGGAGACAACCTAGGCCAGGGTGGTCCATATGGTGTTTGGTAGTACCATAGGCCAGGGACATTGCCACAGCAGAACCCTGCTGCTGCAGGGAGACAGACTTAAGCATGGCCCTTGGCAGCAGCACTGGCAGGAAATTTACCATGGTTAGCCTCAGGTGGCAGTCCAGGCTATTCACATCAGGCTGTTTCTTACCACCCTGCTCCCTCTCTTCATCGTGAGCAACCATTCTGCTTCTCTTTCTCTCCCATGTCTGTCACATACTCATTCATGGAGTTGTACCTACACATACTGCATCAACTATGACATCTATTAAAGGATAGAATGGTTAAAAGTTCGTCCAACTCGAAGACTTCAAAGGAATTAAATCCCTAGCCAAAGTTAAACACAGCACAGGAAAACTGTAATTCACCATGTCTGGTGGTTGAATGGCCATTACAATCAGCTAGAAAAGATTAGCAGATAGTCCAATGATGAGAGACAAACACATAGTGACATGTCAGTCAGTTGTGGGTCTCCAGTCTGCAGGGACTGCTTTTCTTTCTAGGCTAGGATGTAGTTCTAGGAGTCACAACAATTCACACAATGGTCACTTTTTTTCAAGGAAGAAGGCAGAGGCCCACTGGCACTTGTGTTCCTTACTGGTTCTATTGATAGTGTAATTTTTTCTTTTTTCAAAGAGCAAGAACAGAATGGCTTTCTCATCTCCAGTTCTTCCTCTCTTCATGCTGCACAAACATCTCTGCTACTCTTTCATCTGTCCACCACTTGTTTGTTCCCTGTTTTCTCTCTTATCACTGTGCCCAGCCTGGTGTGGCCCTCAGTGTTTTCTAGACACTTCAGTATTTTGGTTTTTTAAATCTAAATTAGCTCTAATTTCAGTAAAAGATAAACACTATATAATTCTGCTACTTAAGTTTTTTCCTATCATTTTAAAAATGTGTCAACATGGTAAAACAACAACAACAACAACACACACACACACACACACACACACACACACACACACGCATGCACGCACACAAAACAAAACAAAACAAAACAAAGAAAAAAAAAAAACCTTACTTGGAGCTAATTGCCTCCTAACTTTGTTTCCTGTTTTTTTCCTTCTTGAGAAAACAGGCATTACTAGTGGTGGAACATATTCTTAAAGTTAATTTTTTCCAAGAGAAAAGTGATTAAATATTGTATAATTTTAATGTCTTTTGCTCCCAACGGCTATCATTGGAAGGATGAAGGAGGTTGAATTCTTTCTATTCAGGATTTACATAATCTCTTCCCAGATGCCAACAGTCCAGAGTACAAATGGGTTTTCTGCACCTCACTCAATGTTTAGTTGCATTTTATTTGAGACTTTGGTACACATTACATTGTATCATCAGAATTGTTCTTCACTGCACAGTTCTTATTTCTGCAAATGCTGAGAGTTCCGAGAGAAGACAGTACTGTCAACTCTTTCCTCACTAGGATGATGAGCTAAGAGCTATGACCTTGCCCATGGCTTTGCCCATTCCATCCCTGAGAACTTAATTGCTTGACTCATCCATGCTGCCATGGAAACGCCTGCCTCTCTCCCTTCCAGCTCCCTGCTTCTAAAGCTGTCTCCTCACTTGGTAGTCAGTTGAGCCCCTCAAGAAGATAGCATCAGATTTCTTCCTCTGCACAACCTTTCTTTTATAGCTATTACATAAGAGTTGAAGCTAAGAGTCTTTCCCTTTTTAAAAATACATTTTAATTAAAATTGAATTACCTTGCTTTCTCCTGCCCTTCCTTCCTTCCAGCCCCTCCCATGTCATGTCCACTCTAAAATAAATAGCCTCCATTTCTTTGATTATTAAATACATACTACTCAGTTGCTGAGTCCATTTATGTAGTTTTTTAAATTCACATGGATTGTTTCTTAATGTGTGAGCTATGTGTTAGAACCCATTTCTGTGTATACTTGGAAAAATTCAACCAAGGACAAATGAACCTTTAGAACTGGGTTGTCTATAACCTCCCTGGCAATGGGGACATCATTATTGCTCATACAGGAGACACAAATGGTTACTGGAACTACGAAACAGTGCAACTGCTGATAGGGTGAGCTAGGATATTCTATTAACCGATGATGAGGGCTTGCAGTATCTCTGAGGACAAGTAAATGAGGCTGCTAAAGGATAATAAAATAATGTGAAATAGAACAAAAACTAATACATCAGGATGGAACAAAACAAACAACCAAACAGAAGAAAAAGAGCTCAAGAAAAGGCACATGAACCAGAGTCATTTGCACATTCAGGAAATCCCTAAAAACACAAAGTGGAAGCCATATTCAAAGGAGCTGTAGGTTAAAACATGAAAAAAAATCGAAAAAAGAATAAAAATAGAAAGTTAAGTTCAGATTAAAAAATTATGAGGCAAGGAGCCTCCAAACTCCAAAGATGACACCGAGTTAATTTTCTGTTAGCCATTTACTGTTGGGCATGAGGCTTATACTTAAGAGTTGTTTATTTCCCCAGTAGGACTCCCTTGACAAAAACATACAACTTTAATTTGCAATTAGTTACTAATAGAAAATTGCTTCTGAGTTAGGGATGGGGGTATGTGTCCATTTCTCCTTTCAGCTATTGTTCCCCATTTGGTGCAGACCCTGTATCTGCTGCCTCAGTCTCTGTGAGTTAATATGAACATTGATCATATTGATTTACAGGGCCTTGTTTCCTTGTTGTACTCCATCCTTTCTGGCTCTTATTCTCTTTCTGCCTCCTCTTCTGCAGTGTTCTGTATATCGCTGGGGGAAGAGATTTGAAGAAGATATCCTCTCTAGGTCTGAATACTCTCAGGTCTCTCATGATCGGCATAATATCCAGCTGTGTCACTATTAGTTTCCATCTTTTCCAGTAGGATGCTTCTCTGATGAGCAAAGTATTGATCTATGCATGTAGCAAAATATCATTAGGAGTCATTTTATTTCTATGTTCTTTTTACACGAACAGTAGTATTTGTTTTTCCCTAGGTCATGGGGCTATATAGTCTTTTGTTCTTGGTCACTCAAGCAGTATTTTGTATGGGTTCCATCTTGCAAAGTGGTCCTTAAGTCAAATCAGTTGACTCCCCCCACAAGCTTTGTGTCATCAGTGAATTAGCATATCTTGCAGGCATGTCTCCATTTAGACATGTATATTTCTATTTTGGTAGCATGCAGAATAACTTCCTGTACCAAAGATGCTAATCAGGATGGGGTGAATGTTTTATATAGGTCCTAGCTCAACTTCCTCATGCTCAGTTAGTTGTGTAAGTGTTGTATTCAATAATAGGGCCTTATCATCAGTTTCTGGAGAGCAATGTATATTCTTGGCAAAAATCTGGGTTGTGTGGGCCAATAATTCAATCAGATGGCACCTATTCTCTGTCCTAGGAGCTTCACTTGGTTGTAAGAGCTGTTCTTTTGGGGCTCTGTCTCAATTATCTGATAACATAATTTAGATCACCAACATGCTTCTACTGTATTAGGTTTCTATATATCACCACTCAGATGGATGCTTCATCCTACCACAGAAATGCTTGTTCAACCATGTTCATTACTGATCTGTTCATAATAACCAGAAATTGGAAACAACCTAGATGTCCCTTACCAGATGAATAGTTAAAGATAAGACAGTGCTTTTACACAATGGAATATTACTTGGCTATTAAAATATTAAATCATGAAATTCTCAGGTAAATGGATGGAACTAGGAAAACAACAACAACAACAAATCCTGAATGAGGTAACCCAGACCCAGACAGACAAACATGATACATCTTCACATATATGTGGATATTAGCTGTTTTTCAGTGATAACCAAGCTAAAATACCTATAACCACAGAGGTTAGATTTGGAGTAATGGACTAGTGGAGACAGATAGATCTCCCTAGGAAAGGGAAATAAAATACATATTTATGGATAGATGTGTGGGGGTTTTTGAAACAGCAGGATCAAGTGGAAAGAAGGAGGAAAGAAGGGTATGAGAGAGGGAATATGAGGAGAGACCACTAACATCAATCAAGTGTGCATATTGTCTAACCAATAACCAAGTGTACTGATGCCAGCAATAAACCAGATGCACTGCAAGAACAATCACAGAAGTATATAATCCTCTGCCCAAGGGTACCCATGAAATCTAAATGTTCCTCTAGAATTTCTTCTTGGTTAAGTCACACTTTCAGTGAATTTCAGTAAGTACTTTTCAAGAATTAATTTTTATAATTTTTCTTTATTTTAAGGACTTTATAGACTAGTACAGAGTGTTTCTATAATTTCTACCATTTCTATGTCCCTGATTCTTCTCATTTTCACCCAATCAGCTTCTTTCAGATTCATGACCCCCCCCTTTTTTTTTTTTTTTTTTTTTTTTTTTTTTGAGACAGGTTTTCTCTGTAAAGCCCTGGCTGCCCTGGAACTCATTTTGTAGACCAGGCTGGCCTTGAACTCAGAAATCTGCCTGCCTCTGCCTGCCAAGTGCTGGGATTAAAGGGGTGTACCACCACCACCCTGCTCATGACCCCTTCTATGATTATTATTCATAGATTAATGATGCCTTTGTTTGCACGCATTTAGAACTGACCATTTAAGACATGTTTAATTTCTTTTTTTTAAATTTTTAATATTTTTATTACATATTTTCCTCAATTACATTTCCAATGCTATCCCAAAAGTCCCCCATAGCGCCCCCCAATTCCCTACCCACCCATTCCCATTCTTTTGGGCCTGGCATTCCCCTATATTGGGGCATATAAAGTTTGCAAGTCCAATGGGCCTCTCTTTCCATTGATGGCCGACTAGGTCATCTTTCGATACATATGCAGCTAGAGACAAGAGCTCCGGGGTTCTGGTTAGTACATCATGTTGTTCCAACAATAGGGTTGCAGATCCCTTTAGCTCCTTGGGTACTTTCTCTAGCTTCTCCATTGGGAGCCCTGTGATACATCCAATAGCTGACTGTGAACATCCACTCCTGTGTTTGCTAGGCCCCGGCATCGTCTCACAAGAGACAGCTATATTTGGGTCCTTTCAGCAAAATCTTGCTAGTGTATGCAATGGTGTCAGCGTTTAGAAGCTGATTATGGGATGGATCCCTGGATACGGCAGTCTCTAAATGGTCCATCCTTTCATCACAGCTACGAACTTTGTCTCTGTAACTCCTTCCCTGGGTGTTTTGTTCCCAATTCTAAGAAGGGGCACAGTGTCCACACTTTGGTCTTCATTCTTCTTGAGTTTCATGCGTTTAGCAAATTGTATCTTATATCTTGGGTATCCTAAGTTTTGGGCTAATATCCACTTATCAGTGAATACATATTGTGTGAGTTCTTTTGTGATTGTGTTACTTCACTCAAGATGATGCCCTCCAGGTCCATCCATTTGGCTAGGAATTTCATAAATTCATTCTTTTTAATAGCTGAGTAGTACTCCATTGTGTAAATGTACCATAATTTCTGTATCCATTCCTCTGTTGAGGGACATCTGGGTTCTTTCCAGCTTCTGGCTATTATAAATAGGGCTGCTATGAACATAGTGGAGCATGTGTCCTTTTTACCGGTTGGGACATCTTCTGGATATATGCCCAGGAGAGGTATTGCTGGATCCTCCGGTAGTACTATGTCCAATTTTCTGAGGAACCGCCAGACTGATTTCCAGATTGGTTGTACAAGCTTGCCAAAAAAACCCTTTTCTGTACATACAAGTAACATTGTACATACTGAATAGTTTAGAATTATGTATATATATATATATATATATATATATACATAATATATACATAATATATACATATACATATATATATACATATATATATATATTACATGTAATACATACATATGTGTGTGTATAACAACGATTAAAGAAAAAGAATATGGATGTAAGAAAGAAGAATAGGTTTACATGGGAGAGACTGTAAGGAGGAAGGGGAAGGGGACAGGGAAATGAGGTAATTATATTCCAATTTCTAGAAATAAAATGTGTAGTTTAATATCCAACAACAGCAGTGACAACAAGAACAAGAACAACAACAACAACACACACACACACACACACACAGAAGCACACCCACAAATTGGTTCTCCCACCTTTGGCAGCCATTGACTACCTACAGATTTTCATATAGTAGTGAGACACTGAAATTTCTATCATGGAGTTTGACTTGTCAACTGATGTGGTTGTGCAGACAATCATACCTCATTGTTGAGAGTTCATGAGTGTAATATATGTCTATTGTGTGAATGACACTATTCTACAGCCATTCTCTCAGTCAACAGACTCCTGTGGTTTCTATATCCCATCTTCCATAAAGTTCCATGAGCCTTGTGTTTTAAATGTAACATTTAGTGACAGGCATTAGATGGCTATTTATTCTCACATTCTGCTGCATTTTGAATTGGGATTTTTCCCTGTTATAAATTCAAACCTAGTTGGTTGATAAGTTAGATATAAGTACCATTATCTTAACCAGTTGTCTTCCTAATGGCTTTTAAATGTAAAAAACACTCAGAGGTCAGCATTTGTCATCTATAAAGCAAAACCTTTTCCAAAGGATGGGCAGGCCACAGTGACATCCTGAACCACTGTCCCATAACAGAACATGCAGTTACACAAGTGAACTAGGTAAAACACAATCAAAGTCTGTTTGTCAATTGTTCTGAGCAAGTGTCAGGTGACCCTAAAGTTTTCAAGTAAGAAAATACTGAAGTCAAACATTAGCAAAGTTTAATAGAGCACAGACAGGTTCCATTTATTTATATCAACTGTTTTCTTTCCACAGGTTAAGGTTTGGTGCAAACATGGATAGGAGGCACTTACTTTATTAGTGCTCTGTAACCACCAGTCATTCTCCCTGAGCCACTGCATTTCTTATCTGCCGCTCTTCTATGGAGCCTCCCTATATCTTTCCATGCATGCTGAATGACGTCATTGGGCCTCACACCTATCCAAGCCATGTGTGAATGTGGCCTGCTCTCCTCTGCTGCACTTGCTGGTTTCCTGTGTCAGAGTGGCCCTGGATTGACACCATGGCTGTAGCTATAATTGTTTTACCTGGATATTGGGAATTTCTGGCTGGGCAAACCACCTCCCCCTAGAATAACCATTTGCTGGTGGGAAATGTACCCTCCTTAGTTTTCAGTTATGGTAATTTTCCAGGACATACTTGACTGCCTTTCCATGTATTGTGCTATCTCAAATGTCTTCTGGAACCTGCTCTTAAAGCATCCAGAAGCTCCTTAGAACACCAAATTTGTCCTTCTGAGAATGTGTTCCTTAGGAATGACAGCTCAACACAATCTTGCCATATTTGTCTTTGAGTGACACAGATAGACCTCCTCCTTTGCTTTACCATTTTCTCATCTTCTCTAGGTTCTGCTCTCTTTTTACATGCAGTCTTGGTATGCTGGTCATAGTCACAGGATCTGACAGAACCTTTCCTTCTTTATAATGCTCTTTCCCCATCAAAGGACTCAGCAGTCAGTAGACATCCATCTGGGTCTCAAGTTCCCTGTTGGAACAGCATCCTGTGTGAATAGAGTTCTATCTCATCTACTGAACTCTACAGACAGAGTCCTTCCTATTTCTAGCTCCCATAATAGCATCTTTCCCTCATCTATTGTTTTCAATTTCTGGATATTTATAGGAATTTCAGAGAGAGAGAGAGAGAGAGAGAGAGAGAGAGAGAGAGAGAGAGAGAGAGAGAGAGAGAGAGAGAGAGGAGAGAGAACCAAGTGTTCCTGATGGCTCTGATAAGTCAGTCCACCAGGGAGAGGTTTCTCTCAAGCTGAATGAGTGAAGAAGATACACTTTTAAGTACCTCTCTTTGTAGTCTTTTTCTTCTTTCTTTTTCTTTCTTTCTTCCTTTTTATTCCCCTAGGATATCCCTGAGTAGGCCAGACTGGCTTTGAAATTTGAATCTGTGTCCTTCAACTTCGTGAGTGCTGGGATTGCACACTTAGTTCTTTCTTTTATTCATCTCTTTCACTGACAAATCACATGAGCTACTGAATTTACACACACTTCTATCAAATTGTTATCAATTACAGGGCCACTCACACCTATCTGTTATAGCTATCACATATTGTGGTGATTGCTATGCATCTTCAAATGCTACACGTTGCTATGCACAGACCATACAAGCTGTGTAGGTACAACTACAATAGCCCTCTTCTTGCAGACTTTAAAATGAGTACCAACTAAGCAATGGAAACCACTGTTTAATGACAACTTGTTCACAATTAACTCCTTTTACTTTTAGTATTTTACCATTAAAGCATGTTTATAACACTTGACTATTACACGAATGTAATATGCAAAGTATGTAAATGTAAAACATCTGTTTTCTTCAGTGAAGATATAGTCAGTTTTATTGTCATTATCACAGTAGCCAACACTGAAAGTTAAGCTTTAGCCAACATTATCCAAATCCAGTCAATTCTGTCTATCATCTGAATCAATTACTAGGGTATCTTAGTAGGCTCCTTCTTGAATCTGTTACTACCCACCTTCCCTTATCTTCAGGATGACATCATCTTCCAGTAAAATTTCTTAGCATTCAGCCAAATTTTCCAAATATTTCAATATACAATTTGATCCCTTAACACTCTTACTCCACTGAAACTTTTTATAGTCTAATCTAACTGTATGAGCACATACCTGCATATCATTCCCACATTCAATACTGAAAATAAAATAAACTTTTATGTTTTTACTGAGGCTGGCTCAGCTGCTATGATGAAGACCTATAAATATTTTTCTGAAAGGTTTTTTTATTTATCACATTTTCTATTTTATAAGATCTTTTCATCTCTCATCTACATGGAATTCCCTGCTTATGTGTCAGTCAGAGTCGTACGTAGACTATGAGCTCCTTAAACCTGAGACGATCTTATTTATGCAACGGCACGAGACATAGGTACTCAGAAAATAAGTATGTGAGTATGTGGATATATTGCCTACGTTTCTCACTTTCATTTCTACAGTTTGAGGAAGTATTGTTTTCTATCAAATTTTATATAGTTACAATTAAGTATATTTAGGATAAACTCACTATTTTTACAAGTACACCCATGGGAAACCAGGTCCCTGTAGGACTAGAGATTGGAGAAAATTCTCTTCCCTCAAAAAATGATGTGGAAATGGTGACATAATCTCCAATATGGATTTAGTCTGAATAATGCTACTGAATAATGTCAGTAGCATTCACAGTATTATTATTTATTTGTAACATGGTATCAAAAGGGCTGTCACATTTCCAGAATCATCTTTACATTAAAAGAATTTAGAAGAAAGGAAGAAGCAGTGGGCTTTCTTGATAAGATCTCTTATTAACTAAATCAGGAAGAGAAGGCAACCTTAAATGACATTCTGATATACCTTTTCTCCATTGGAACTAAGCAGACAAAGAGAAGGAGATGGTCCTCATTGCCTCATGACAATCATGCCTTGTCACTTGAAGATGGAGGCATCCTAGCATCTACTCCTTATCACACGGAGATGGAGGTAACCTAGAATTTGCTCCTTGTCCCTTTCTGCTAGAAAGAGGCATCCTAGTACCAGCTTCTTTGTTTCCATTTTATAATAAAGTTTATGCCATGATAAAAAATATATTGGAAGATGGCTCTTAGGTGTGTAATAAAGAAAACCTGGTCTTCTGGTCAAAGCTGGTGCACTGAGTAGACCTTGGCCACTAGCTCTGCATCCAACCCCACAATACCCAGAGGAAGCTCTAACATGCCCAGGATCATAGGTAAGGAGGGGATCACAACATTCACCCCAACACTGGGAGTTAGTGGGACCTTTGGGGATGCAGGAACCCCTGCCTGGTCAGTGGCACAATTTCCTTCCAGTCTGAGTCAGTGCCCTGAGCAGAGCTTGATCATGAACTCTATACTAATTCCCACAAAACCCAGAGGAAGCTTGACTCCCAGGTTCTCTAACATGCCTTGGATCATACGATCACAGGATTACAGGATCACAGAGACAGTTGAACTCAGAGAAGTTCTGATACAACCATGATAACAGGAGGGACAGGCTCCAGTCAGAGACAGTGAGTGCAGGTAGCACTAGAGATAACCAGATGGTGAGAGGCAAGCAAAAGATCATAAGCAAGAGAAACCAAGGTTATTTGGCATCATCAAAACACAGTTCTCATACCATCCGAAGTTCTGGATACCCCATCACACTGGAAAAGCAAGATTCAAATTTTAAATCACTTCTCATGACAATGATAGAGGACTTTAAAGAAATACAGGAGAACACAGGTAAACAGGCAGAAGATCTTAAAGAGAAAAACACAAAATCCTTTAAAGAATTACAAGAAAACACAAGAAAACAGAAGAAGGAATGGAACAAAGCTATCCAGGATCTAAAAATGGAAGTAGAAACAATAAAGAAATTACAAAGGCTTACACAGGCTTTGCAATTTTATGAGGTCCCATTTGTTGATTCTCGATCTTACAGCACAAGCCTTTGGTGTTCTGTTCAGGAATTTTCCCTCTGTTCCCATATCTGCGAGACTTTTCCCCACTTTCTCCTCTGTAAGTTTCAGAGTCTCTGATTTTATGTGGAGTTCCTTGATACACTTAGACTTGAGCTTTGTACAAGAAGATAATAGTGGATCAATTCACATTCTTCTACATGATAACCACCAGTTAAGCCAGCACCATTTGTTGAAAATGCTGTCTTTTTTCCACGGGATGGTTTTAGCTCCTTTGTCAAAGATCAAGTGACCATTGGTGTGTGGGTTCATTTCTGGGTCTTCAATTCTATTCCATTGAACTACCTGTCTGTTGCTATACCAGTACCATGTAGTTTTTAATCACAATTGCTCAATCCTAAATCTGATAGGGGACTAATTTTTAATATATACAAAGAACTCAAGAAGGTGGACTCTAGAAAATCAAATAACCCCATTTAAAAATGGGGCACAGGATAGGGCCACAAGCCTCTTCCGGTCAGAAAAGCACCAGGGCAGCTAGGGCGCAGGGTCGGCTGACACTCGCCAGCTACCCACAACACCCGCCACAGGATCTTAAGACTTCTGGTAAGTGGAACACAGCTTCTGCTCCAATCCAATTGTGCGTGGGACCTGAGACTGCATTAGTTAGGGAAGCAGAAACCGGCCTGAGTAGGGCCACAGGCCTCATCTGGCTGGATCAGCGCCGGGGTACCGCCAGCTACCCACGACCCCTGCCACAGGATTTTGGGACTGCTGGTGAGCGGAACACAGCTTCTGCTCCAGTCCAATCACGTGGGACCTGAGACTGCTTTGGTTGGGAGGCAGAAATCCGGCCTACGTAGGGCCACAAGCCTCTTCCGGTCAGAAAAGCACCAGGGTAGCTAGGGCGCAGGGTCGGCTGACACTCGCCAGCTACCCACAACACCCGCCACAGGATCTTAAGACTTCTGGAGAGTGGAACACAGCTTCTGCTCCAATCCAATTGCATGCGGGACCAGAGACTGCATTAGTTAGGGAAGCAGAAAACCGGCCTGAGTAGGACCACAGGCCTCTTCCAGCTGGACCAGCACCAGGGTACCGCCAGCTACCCACCACCCCTGCCACAGGATTTTGAGACTGCTGGTGAGTGGAACACAGCTTCTGCTCCAATCTTTAAACAGTGACAACGACAACAACTAACCCCAGAGATTACCAGATGGCGAAAGGTAAACGTAATAATCTTACTAACAAAATACAAGACCACTCACCATCATCAGAACCCAGCACTCCCACTTCGCCCAGTCCAGGGCACCCCAACACACCGGAAAAGCTAGACACGGATCTAAAAGCATATCTCCTGATAATGATAGAGGACTTCAAGAAGGACTTTAATAACACACTTAAAGAAATACAAAGGAACACTGGTAAACAGGTAGAAGAAAATAAAGAGGAAGCACAAAAATCCCTTAAAGAATTGCAGGAGAACACTGCTAAAGAGTTACAAATCCTTAAAGAAAAACAGGATAACCTAATCAAACAGGTAGAAGTCCTTAATGAAAAACAGGAAAACACATCCAAACAGATGATGGAAATGAACAAAACCATACTAGACCTAAAAAGGGAAGTAGACACAATAAAGAAAACCCAAAATGAGGCAACACTGGAGATAGAACCCCTAGGAAAGAAATCTGGAACCATAGATACGAGCATCAGCAACAGAATACAAGAGATGGAAGAGAGAATCTCAGGTGCAGAAGATTCCATAGAGAACATCGGCACAACAATCAAGGAAAATGTAAAATGCAAAAAGATCCTAACTCAAAACATCCAAGAAATACAGGACACAATGAGAAGACCAAACCTACAGATAATAGGAGTGGATGAGAATGAAGATTTTCAACTCAAAGGACCAGCAAACATCTTCAACAAAATTATAGAAGAAAACTTCCCAAATCTAAAGAAAGAGATGCCCATGAACATACAAGAAGCCTACAGAATTCCAAATAGACTGGACCAGAAAAGAAATACCTCCCAACACATAATAATCAGAACAACAAATGCTCTAAATAAAGATAGAATACTAAAAGCAGTAAGAGAAAAAGGCCAAGTAACATATAAAGGCAAGCCTATCAGAATTACACCAGATTTTTCACCAGAGACTATGAAAGCCAGAAGATCCTGGACGGATGTTATACAGACACTAAAAACCACAAATTCCAGCCCAGGCTACTATACCCAGCCAAACTCTCAATTAACATAGATGGAGAAACCAAAGTATTCCACGACAAAACCAAATTCACACATTATCTCTCCAGGAATCCAGCCCTTCAAAGGATAATAACAGAAAAAAACCAATACAAGGACAGGAACCACGCCCTAGAAACAACAAGAAGGTAATCCCTCAACAAACCTAAAAGAAGACAGCTACAAGAACAGAATGCCAACTTTAACAACAAAAATAACAGGAAACAACAATTACTTTTCCTTAATATCTCTTAATATCAATGGACTCAACTCCCCGATAAAAAGACATAGACTAACAAACTGGCTATACAAACAAGACCCAATATTTTGCTGCTTACAGGAAACTCATCTCAGAGAAAAAGATAGACACTACCTCAGAATGAAAGGCTGGAAAACAATTTTCCAAGCAAATGTTATGAAGAAACAAGCTGGAGTAGCCATTCTAATATCTGATAAGATTGACTTCCAACCCAAAGTCATTAAAAAAGACAGGGAGGGACACTTCATACTCATCAAAGGTAAAATCCTCCAAGAGGAACTATCAATTCTGAATATCTATGCTCCAAATACAAAGGCAGCCACATTCATTAAAGAAACTTTAGTAAATCTCAAAGCACACATTGCACCTCATACAATAATAGTGGGAGACTTCAACACACCACTTTCACCAATGGACAGATCATGGAAACAGAAACTAAACAGGGACACAGAGAAACTAAGAGAAATTATGAATCAAATGGATCTGGCAGATATCTACAGAACATTCTATCCTAAAACAAAAGGATATACCTTCTTCTCAGCACCTCATGGCACCTTCTCCAAAATTGACCACATAATTGGTCACAAAACAGGCCTCAACAGATACAAAAATATTGAAATTGTCCCATGCATCCTATCAGATCACCATGGACTAAAGCTGATCTTCAATAACAAAATAAATAATAGAAAGCCAACCTTCACGTGGAAACTGAACAACACTCTTCTCAATGATACCTTGGTCAAGGAAGGAATAAAGAAAGAAATTAAGGACTTTTTAGAGTTCAATGAAAATGAAGCCACAACATACCCAAACTCATGGGATGCAATGAAAGCATTTCTAAGAGGAAAACTCATAGCTCTGAGTGCCTCCAAAAGGAAACTAGAGAGAGCACACATTAGCAGCTTGACAACACACCTAAAAGCACTAGAACAAAAGGAAGTGAATTCACCCAAGAGGAGTAGACGGCAGGAAATAATCAAACTCAGGGGTGAAATCAACCAAGTGGAAACAAGAAAAACTATTCAAAGAATCAACCAATCAAGGAGCTGGTTCTTTGAGAAAATCAACAAGATAGATAAACCCTTAGCCAGACTCACTAGAGGGCACAGGGAAAGCATCCTAATTAACAAAATCAGAAATGAAAAAGGAGACATAACAACAGATCCTGAAGACATCCAAAACACCATCAGATCCTTCTACCAAAGGCTATACTCGACATAACAACAGATCCTGAAGACATCCAAAACACCATCAGATCCTTCTACCAAAGGCTATACTCAACAAAACTGGAGAACCTGGATGAAATGGAGAAGTTCCTAGACAGATACCAGGTACCATAGTTGAATCAAGATCAGGTTAATGATCTAAACAGTCTTATATCCCCTAAAGAAATAGAAGGAGTCATTAATAGTCTCCCAACCAAAAAAATCCCAGGACCAGATGGGTTTAGTGCAGAGTTCTATCAGACCTTCAAAGAAGACCTAATTCCAGTTCATCACAAACTATTCCACAAAATAGAAACGGAAGGTACTCTACCCAACTAATTCTATGAAGACAAAATTACTCTGATACCTAAACCACAGAAAGATCCAACAAAGATAGAGAACTTCAGACCAATTTCCCTTATGAATATTGATGCAAAAATCCTCAATAAAGATCTTGCAAACCGAATCCAAGAACACATCAAAACAATCATCCATCTTGACCAAGTAGGTTTCATCCCAGGGATGCAAGGATGGTTCAATATATGGAAATCCATCAACATAATCCAGTATATAAACAAACTCAAAGACAAAAACCACATGATCATCTCGTTAGATGCTGAGAAAGCATTTGACAAAATCCAACACCCATTCATGATAAAAGTCTTGGAAAGATCAGGAATTCAAGGCCCATACCTAAACATGATAAAAGCAATATACAGCAAACGAGTAGCCAACATCAAAGTAAATGGTGGTTGTACAAGCTTGCAATCCCACCATATTGACTAGACAAGGCTGTCCACTTTCTCCATACCTATTCAACATTGTACTTGAAGTCCTAGCCAGAGCAATTCGACAACAAAAGGAGATCAAAGGGATACAAATTGGAAAAGATGAAGTCAAAATATCACTTTTTGCAGATGATATGATAGTATATATAAGTGACCCTAAAAATTCCACCAGAGAACTCCTAAGCCTGATAAACAGCTTCGGTGAAGTAGCTGGATATAAAATTAAGTCAAACAAATCAATGGCCTTTCTCTACACAAAGAATAAACAGGCTGAGAAAGAAATTAGGGAAACAACACCCTTCTCAATAGTCACAAATAATATAAAATATCTTGGCGTGACTCTAACTAAGGAAGTGAAAGATCTGTATAATAAAAACTTCAAGTCTCTGAAGAAATAAATTAAAGAAGATCTCAGAAGATGGAAAGATCTCCCATGCTCATGGATTGGCAGGATGAACATTGTAAAAATGGCTATCTTGCCAAAAGCAATCTACAGATTCAATGCAATCCCCATCAAAATTCCAAATCAATTCTTTAACGAATTAGAAAGTGCAATCTGCAAATTCATCTGGAATAACAAAAAACCTAGGATAGCAAAAACTCTTCTCAAGGATAAAAGAACCTCTGGTGGAATCACTATGCCGGACCTAAAGCTCTACTACAGAGCAATTGTGATAAAAACTGCATGGTACTGGTATAGTGACAGACAAATAGAACAATTGAATAGAATTGAAGACCGAGAAATGAACCCACACACCTATCGTCACTTGATCTTCGACAAGGGAGCTAAAAACATCCAGTGGAAGAAAGACAGCATTTTCAACAAATGGTGCTGGCACAACTGGTTGTTAACATGTAGAAGAATGTGAATCGATCCATTCCTATCTCCTTGTACTAAGGTCAAATCTAAGTGGATCAAGGAACTTCACATAAAACCAGAGACACTGAAACTTATAGAAGAGTAAGTGGGGAAAAGCCTTGAAGATATGGGCACAGGGGAAAAATTCCTGAATAGAACAGCAATGGCTTGTGCTGTAAGATCGAGAATTGACAAGTGGGACCTCATGAAACTACAAAGCTTCTGCAAGGCTAAAGACACCATCAATAAGACAAAAAAACCACCAACAGATTGGGAAAGGATCTTCACCTATCCTAAATCAGATAAGGGACTAATATCCAATATATATAAAGAACTCAAGAAGGTGGACTCCAGAAAGTCAAATAACCCCATTAAAAAATGGGGCTCAGAACTGAACAAAGAATTCTCACCTGAGGAATACCGAATGGCAGAGAAGCACCTGAAAAAATGTTCAACATCCTTAATCATCAGGGTAATGCAAATCAAAACAACCCTGAGATTCCACCTCACACCAGTCAGAATGGCTAAGATCAAAAATTCAGGTGACAGCAGATGCTGGCGAGGATGTGGAGAAAGAGGAACACTCCTCCATTGTTGGTGGGATTGCAAGCTTGTACAACCACTCTGGAAATCAGTCTGGCGGTTCCTCAGAAAATTGGACATAGTGCTACCGGAGGATCCAGCAATACCTCTCCTGGGCATATATCCAGAAGATGTCCCAACCGGTAAAAGGACACATGCTCCACTATGTTCATAGCAGCCCTATTTATAATAGCCAGAAGCTGGAAAGAACCCAGATGTCCCTCAACAGAGGAATGGATACAGAAATTATGGTACATTTACACAATGGAGTACTACTCAGCTATTAAAAAGAATGAATTTATGAAATTCCTAGCCAAATGGATGGACCTGGAGGGCATCATCTTGTGTGAAGTAACACAATCACAAAAGAACTCACACAATATGTATTCACTGATAAGTGGATATTAGCCCAAAACTTAGGATACCCAAGATATAAGATATAATTTGCTAAACGCATGAAACTCAAGAAGAATGAAGACCAAAGTGTGGACACTGTGCACCTTCTTGGAATTGGGAACAAAACACCCAGGGAAGGAGTTACAGAGACAAAGTTCGTAGCTGTGATGAAAGGATGGACCATTTAGAGACTGCCGTATCCAGGGATCCATCCCATAATCAGGTTCTAAACGCTGACAACATTGCATTACTAGCAAGATTTTGCTGAAAGGACCCAAATATAGCCGTCTCTTGTGAGACGATGCTGGGGCCTAGCAAACACAGGAGTGGATGTTCACAGTCAGCTATTGGATGTATCACAGGGCTCCCAATGGAGAAGGTAGAGAAAGTACCCAAGGAGCTAAAGGGATCTGCAACCCTATTGTTGGAACAACATGATGTACTAACCAGAACCCTGGAGCTCTTGTCTCTAGCTGCATATGTATCGAAAGATGGCCTAGTCGGCCATCAATGGAAAGAGATGCCCATTGGACTTGCAAACTTTATATGCCCCAATATAGAGGAATGCCAGGGCCAAAAGAATGTGAATGGGTGGGTAGGGAAGTGGGGGGCGCTATGGGGGGCTTTTGGGATAGCATTGGAAATGTAATTGAGGAAAATATGTAATAAAATATTAAAAATCAAAAAAAAAACTGGGGCACAGAGCTATACAAAGAATTCTCAACTGAGTAATACCGAATGGCTGAGAAGCACCTAAAAAATGTTCAACATCCTTAATCATCAGGGAAATGCAAATCAAAACAACCCTGAGATTCCACCTCACACCAGTCAGAATGGCTAAGATAAAAAATTCAGGTGACAGCAGATGGTGGCAAGGATGTGGAGAAAGAGGAACACTCTTCCATTGCTGGTTAGATTGCAAGCTTGTACAACCACTCTGGAAATCAGTCTGGTGGTTCCTCAGAAAATTGGACATAGTATTACTGGAGAATCCAGCAATACTTCTCCTGGGCATATATCCAGAAGATGTTCCAACTGGTAATAAGAACACATGCTCCACTATGTTTAGAGCAGCCTTATTTATAATAGCCAGAAGCTGGAAAGAACCCATATGTCCCTCAACAGAGGAATGGATACAGAAATTGTGGTACATTTACACAATGGAGTACTAATCAGCTATTAAAAACAATGAATTTATGAAATTTTTAGACAAATGGATGGACCTGGAGAGTATCATCCTGAGTGAGGTAACCCAATCACAAAAGACCTCACATGAAATGCACTCACTTATAAGTGGATATTAGCCCAGAAACTTAGAATACCCAAGATACAATTTGCAAAACACATGAAACTCAAGAAGGAAGACCAAAGTGTAGATACTTGGTCCCTCCTTAGAATGGGGAACAAAATACCATGTAAGGAGTTACAGAGACAAAGTTTGGAGCTGAGACAGAAGGAAGGACTTTGCAGAGACTGTCCCATTCAGGGATCCATACCATAATCATCCACCAAACATAGACACTATTGCATATGCCAGCAAAAATCAAATGATAGTGCTTTTAGAAAATTTTGTCATTGTAATAAGCCTTAAAAGATGAAAATAATTAAAATAAAAGGATTTTTGAGCCTTAAAAGATGAAAATAATTAAAATAAAAGGATTTTTTGAACAAGGAAATTTACCAGTTAAGTGTAAAAGTTGTCTGTTTGGTTAACAGGAAAAAATCCAACTGTTCTTCACTTCTAAGCCAGGTGTATTAGCTATCCCTGCTAAAAGTGAAGACTGCTTGTCAGTCTTGGCCTTACTGAATACACCCTGAAATCCTTATTTCAGCACCACAGCTCTTTAACTCTTAACACACCATGTCGGTCTATGGATTTCTGTTTGTATATCTCTATTGCAGATGCATAGTATTTATTACATCTGTAACCTCTCTTAAATAGAACACAAAAGCTAGTGTTATGAAATTTCAGAGTCAACAAACATTTGTAAGCTTATCCATGTTGGGCCTTCATCCACACTGACAAATGGAATCTTACAGTTTGAAAAAGCCATGTTTCAGACATTCAACCTCCTATAGTTGTTTGCTTATTTCTTTGTTTTTCTAATACGAATAATATTCTTGCCCATAATTGTAAGAAGGGAATTGCTGGTATGAGAAGACATGTTTATAAATATTTCACTATATTTTGTCAAAATATATGTTTTAAAAATCCATTCTTTCAGAGCCCTTTGAGGTTTACAACAAACTTTAATGAGAGTTACTGAGTTTTGCTAAATCCTACACCCTCCCATGAGTAGATCTCATTGTAAATATCTATCTTTTATGGAATATTACGTGAGAACCACCCTTAAAGCATTATATGCTTGCATGTCAGTCCAAGTACAATATGCAGAGTTGTAGTTTTGGGAAGTAACTGAGTCATGAGGGTAGAAACCTAACAGATGTCTCCATCCATATTGGATTCATAATTTGATGGTATTACTGGGAGATTATGGGGAACAAGAGATTGAATTCAATTGGAGAAATTGGGTAACTGGGGACATATTCTGAAGGAGACCTTTGTGTTGTCTCTAGTACCTCCCCTTTCTCTGTTTCCTGACCACCATAAGCTTTCTTCTGCCATACCCTGTCCCTGAGATGCTGCAATGTTGTCTGCGTCCTAGCAATGGAGTCAGCCAACCTTGGCCTGAAGTCTCTGAAACCCTGGGCCAACATAAATCTTTTTTCATTCTACTAAATTTCATGGGTATTTTGTCACAATATTAAAAGCCTGACTAATATAATGGTTTCATGTCACTGTGTTAGTCAGGTTTCCTTCGCTGTGAAGAAACAACATGACCAAAGCAATTCTTATAAAAGGAAGCATTTCATTAGGGCTTGCTTTCAGTTTCAGAGGTGTAGTCCATCCTCATCATGATGGGTATGGCAACAAGCAGTAGATTTAATTCTGAAAAGCAGAAGAGAAATCAATGTTGAGTGAAGACATTTGGAGTTCAGTTTTGTAAAGATATTAGAAGGAACCGTGTAAGAAATATAGGGTTTTTGTTGTTGTTGTTGTTGTTGTGCTTATTTCTTTTGAGATGGGATAAAAACCTAAGTCATTTTTATAAGTGGCTTGGAGAAGTCTCTTGGGACAATTCTATATCTGTGTCCAAGGACAGCAGGAAGATAAGGCCCTGGGTCTGCCTTGGGCTTCTAAAACCTTAAGATCCATCTCCCTGTCATACATTTCTTCCAACAAGGCCACACCTCTTAACCCTTCTAAGCAATACCACGCCCAGATGACTAAGCTTTTAAGTACATTAGCATGTGGGAGCCATTCTTATTCAACCATCATAGTTGAAAAAATATATATATAATTTCATGTTTAGTAGAGGCTAAAGAAAGGAACTGTACAGATACACTACAATACTACCCATGGCAACTTTATTCAATGGACTCCCCAGAATACTGAGATTCAAATATAGTTGTGCAAAAGTAAAAGCAGGGTGTCCTAGTTGATTCCTTTTACAATCAACGAATTGTGTGTGTGTGTGTGTGTGTGTGTGTGTGTATGTGTGTGTGTGTGTGTGTGTGTGTGTGTGTGTGTGTGTGTGTGTGTGTGTGTGTGAGTGTGTGTTCCTGGAGTCACGAATGAAGAAACAACTGAGGAGATGATGCTGACTTGGTAGCACAGCATCAGGAAAAGCAGGAGCAGAGGGCCAAGAACCCCAGGGAGTCACAGTAACTTGCAAGTCTTGCCTGGAATGAGGTAAACATTAAGAAAAATAGAGAATATAATTCAGGGGTGTGAAGCTTTAGAATAAACACAGCAGGCAGATTCAGCAGTACTGCCAGCCACTCAACATATCTGAAGATGCTTACAGATTCATTTCCTCCATTGTTACAGTTTAATGTTGGGGGTTTAATTCTGGAAAGCAGAACAAAATAAATGTTGAGTGAAGACATTTGGAATGTTTTTATAAAGAGTTTAGAAGAAACCATGTAAGAAAAACACATTTTTAGATAAGATGGGATAAAAACCTAAGCCATTTTTATAAGTGGCTTGGAGAAGTCTCTAGAGACAGATAGGAACTTCTGGAAGTGCCAAGAAGATCTATTTCATTGTGTTGCTGCATCTGGGAGGATGTTTGAAGAGGTGATAATGGTTACAGGATGAGGAGATCTTTTTAAAATAAAATAAACTAAAAAGGCTGAACTGAAAACTGACTTTCAGAATGTCAAGACTTAGTCATTATGAAAATGATTCTTTGGGAAAACTGATAAGGATTCAAATGTTGACATCTTTTAAGAGTGTGACTTACAAAATAATCCAATGCATTAACATTCTGAGCAATGAAGTGATATTTTTCTATCCCTTCCCATAGTTTCCATTTCAAGGAGGAGAAAAGAAAGCTGGTTTTAATGGGGAAAAATGTTACTTAGTGATTTTGGCAACATGTTACTATGCCTATGTTACTTCAGTGGAATTAACTAGAAAATGTGGATTCAAAGAATTGAGATAAATACAAATCTCTATTACTTTGAATAAGACACAAAAACAATTTTATATTCCATTGTTTTATTGTATTGTGTTTCAGATTTATACAGGTAAAGAAATAAAACAAAAATTTAGCCGAGTAATATCCATCAGTAGCCTTCTATCAACAGACACACCGCATAACCAACTATTCGCTGAGTTGTATGAGCAACTGCAGTGACTGCTTTTAATAGAACAACATGAAAAAATATATTTAAAAAGGCAGGAATAAAATGTCTGCCCACATGACCCTACAGGCTATTAACAGCACGACAGAGAGTTATGCTCACTGGTAGAGGGAGTGATCCTTGAAGCACAATACCTTCCTACAATCATGGTACCTAGTACTGGACAATGCTTTGCAACCAATGTTCCCAAGCTTGGCTTATATAACTGCTATATCTTAGTATTTAAAAGGCATCACTGCTCTTTCAACCCTGGGCATCAGAGTAGGGAACCAGACTTTGCTCTCTGGGAAGTGGAGTACAAATGTTAAAGCATAGCATTGCGTTGGAGCCAAAGGACATACCTACTACATTGAGTCTCACTAGCACCAAGAAAAAACTAAGGGCCCTGTACTAGGCCAGAGACCACAAACAAAAATCTCTAAACATACTTTGGCACCAAGAGGAGACCTGTTGTCAGTAAGACACATTAAGTTTTGTCTAGCATTTTATCCCCCCTTTGAAGGAACTTAAGCTGGGCCCATTCTCTTTCTGATATTATGCAGGATGTAGAAGTTGTGACTTGAGTGTAATACAGTTTAATTTGAGTATTGGTGGCCACCCCAAAGTTTCTGATACCTATGTCTTAAAATCTTGGGTAGTTTTCAGGCCCCAGACATCCGGCCACCTTCCTGGCCAGAAGAAAGGGGTCCAAGTGAAGAGGAAGCGCTTTGCCTGAGCATCGGCAGCAGACATCGTGGTTCCGGGACCCACCGAGTGTATTCTGCACAGCCCCAGAGATTACCAGATGGCAAAAGGCAAACGCAAGAATTTTACTAACAGAAATCAAGACCACTCACCATCATTAGAAAGCAGCACTCCCACCCCACCTAGTCCTGGGCACCCCAACACAACCGAAAATCTAGACCCAGATTTAAAAGCATATCTCACGATGATGGTAGAGGACATCAAGAAGGACTTTAATAATTCACTTAAAGAAATACAGGAGAACACTGCTAAAGAGTTATAAGTCCTAAAAAAAAAAGCAGGAAAACACAACCAAACAGGTAGAAGTCCTCAAAGAAAAACAGGAAAACACATCCAAACAGGTGATGGAAATGAACAAAACTATACTAGACTTAAAAAGGGAAGTAGACACAATAAAGAAAACCCAAAGTGAGGCAATGCTGGAGATAGAAACCCTAGGAAAGAAATCTGGAACCATAGATGTGAGCATCAGCAACAGAATACAAGAGATGGAAGAGAGAATCTCAGGGGCAGAATATTCCATAGAGAACATCGGCACAACAATCAAAGAAAATACAAAATGCAAAAGGATCCTAACTCAAAACATCCAGGAAATACAGGACACAATGAGAAGACCAAACCTACGGAAAATAGGAGTTGATGAGAATGAAGATTTTCAACTTAAAGAGCCAGCAAATATCTTCAACAAAATTATAGAAGAAAACTTCCCAAACCTAAAGAAAGAGATGTCCATGAACATACGAGAAGCCTACAAATAGACTGGACCAGAAAAGAAATTCCTCCTGACACATAATAATCAGAACAACAAATGCACTAAATAAAGAGAGAATATTAAAAGCAGTAAGGGAGAAAGGTCAAGTAACATATAAGGGCCGGCCTATCATAATTACACCAGACTTTTCACCAGAGACTATGAAAGGCAGAAGATCCTGGACTGATGTTCTATAGACACTAAGAGAACACAAATGCCAGCCCAGGCTACTATACCCAGCCAAACTATAAATTACTGTAGAAGAAAACTTCCCAAACCTAAAGAAATAGATGCCCGTGAACATACAGGAAGCCTACAGAACTCCAAATAGACTGGACCAGAAAAGAAATTCCTCCCGACACATAATAATCAGAACAACAAATGCACTAAATAAAGATAGAATATTAAAAGCAGTAAGGGAGAAAGGTCAAGTAACATATAAAGGCAGGCCTATCAGAATTACATCAGACTTTTCACCAGAGACTATGAAAGCCAGAAAAGCCTGGACAGATGTTATACAGACACTAAGAGAAAACAAATGCCAGCCCAGGCTGCTATACCCAGCCAAACTCTCAATTAACATAGATGGAGAAACCAAAGTATTCCACGACAAAACCAAATTCACACATTATCTTTCCATGAATCCAGCCCTTCAAAGGATAATAACAGAAAAAAACCAATACAAGAACAGAAATCACACCCTAGAAAAAGCAAGAAAGTAATCCCTCAACAAACCAAAAAGAAGACAGCCACAAGAACAGAATGTCAACTCTAACAACAAAAATAAAAGGAAGCAACAACTACTTTCTTTAATATCTCGTAATATCAATGGAATCAATTCCCCAATAAAAAGACATAGACTAACAGACTGGCTACACAAACAGGACCCAACATTCTGCTGATTACAGGAAACCCATCTCAGGGAAAAAGACAGACACTACCTCAGAGTGAAAGGCTGGAAAACAATTTTCCAAGCAAATGGTCTGAAGAAACAAGCTGGAGTAGCGATTCTAATATCGAATAAAATTGACTTCCAACCCAAAGTTATCAAAAAAGACAAGGAGGGACACTTCATACTCATCAAAGGTAAAATCCTCCAAGAGGAACTATCAATTCTGAATATCTATGCTCCAAAAGCAAGGGCAGCCACATTCATTAAAGAAACTTTAGTAAATCTCAAAGAACACATTGCACCTCACGCAATAATAGTGGGAGACTTCAACACACCACTTTCATCACTGGACAGATCATGGAAACAGAAACTAAACAGGGACACAGTGAAACTAACAGAAGTTATGAAACAAATGGACTTAACAGATATCTACAGAACATTTTATCCTAAAACAAAAGGATATACCTTCTTCTCAGCACCTTCTCCAAAACTGACCATATAATTGGTCATAAAACAGGCCTCAACAGATACAAAAATATTGAAATTGTCCCATGCATCCTATCAGACCACCATGGAATAAGGCTGATCTTCAATAACAAATTAAATAATGGAAAGCCAACATTCACGTGGAAACTGAACAACACTCTTCTCAATGATACCTTGGTCAAGGAAGGAATAAAGAAAGAAATTAAAGACTTTTTAGAGTTTAATGAAAATGAAACCACAACATACCCAAACCTATGGGACACAATGAAATCATTTCTAAGAGGAAAACTCATAGCTCTGAGTGCCTCCAAAAAGAAACTGGAGAGAGCAAACACTAGCAGCTTGACAACACACCTAAAAGCTCTAGAAAAAAAGGAAGAAATTTCACCCAATAGGAGTAGACAGCAGGAAATAATCAAACTCAGGGGTAAAATGAACCAAGTGGAAACAAGAAGAACTATTCAAAGAATTAACCAAACGAGGAGTTGCTTCTTTGAGAAAATCAACAACATAGATAAACCCTTAGCTAGACTCACTAGAGGGCACAGGGACAACATCCTAATAAACAAAATCAGAAATGAAAAGGGAGACGTAACAACAGATCCTGAAGAATTCCAAAACACCATCAGATCCGTCTACAAAAGGCTATACTCAACAAAACTGGAAAACCTGGACAAAATGGACAAATTTCTAGACAGATACCAGGTACCAAAGTTAAATCAGGATCAAGTTAACAATCTAAACAGTCCCATATCCCCTAAAGAAATAGAAGCAGTCATTAGTAGTCTCCCAGCCAAAAAAAGCCCAGGACCAAATGGGTTTAGTGCAGAGTTCTACCAGATTTTCAAAGAAGATCTAATTCCAGTTCTGCACAAGCTATTCCATAAAATAGAAGTAGAGGGAACTGTACCCAACTCATTCTATGAAGCCACAATTACTCTGAAACCTAAACCACAGAAAGATCCAACAAAGATAGAGAACTTCAGACCAATTTCCCTTATGAATATAGATGCAAAAATCCTCAATAAAATTCTCGCTAACCGAATCCAAGAACACATTAAAGCAATCATCCATCCTGACCAAGTAGGTATTATTCCAGGGATGCAGGGATGGTTTAATATATGGAAATCCATCAACTTAATCCATTATATAAACAAACTCAAAGACCAAAACCGCATGATCATCTCCTTAGATGGGGAAAAAGCATTTGACAAAATCCAACACCCATTCATGATAAAAGTCTTGGAAAGATCAGGAATTCAAGGCCCATACCTAAACATTATAAAAGCAATCTACAGCAAACCAGTAGCCAACATCAAAGTAAATGGAGAGAAGCTTGAAGCAATCCCACTAAAATCAGGGACTAGACAAGGCTGCCCACTGTCTCCCTACCTATTCAACATAGTACTTGAAGTCCTAGCCAGAGCAATTCGACAACAAAAGGAGATCAAGGGAATACAAATGGGAAGAGATGAAGTCAAAATATCACTTTTTCCAGATGATATGATAGTATATATAAGTGACCCTAAAAATTCCACCAGAGAACTCCTAAACCTGATAAACAGCTTCGATGAAGTAGCTGGATATAAAATTAACTCAAACAAGTCAATGGCCTTTCTCTACACAAAGAATAAACAGGCTGAGAAAGAAATTAGGGAAACAACAACCTTCTCGATAGTCACAAATAATATAAAATATCTTGGCGAGACTTTAACTAAGGAAGTAAAAGGTCTTTACGATAAAATCTTCAGTCTCTGAAGAAATAAATTAAAGAAGATCTCAGAAGATGGAAAGATTTCCCATGCTCATGGATTGGCAGGGATACCATTGTAAAAATGGCTATCTTGCCAAAAGCAATCTACAGATTCAATGCAATCCCCGTCAAAATTCTAACTCAATTCTTCAACGAATTAGAAAGAGCAATCTGCAAATTCATCTGGAATAACAAAAAACCTAGGATAGCAAAAACTCTTCTCAAGGATAAAAGTAACTCTGGTGGAATCACCATGCCTGACCTAAAGCTTTTCTACAGAGCAATTGTGATAAAAACTGCATGGTACTGGTATAGTGAGAGAGAAGTAGACCAATGGAATAGAATTGAAGACCCAGAAATGAACCCACACACCTATGGTCACTTGATCTTTGACAAGGGAGTTAAAACAATCCAGTGGAAGAAAAACAGCATTTTCAACAAATGGTGCTGGCACAACTGGTTGTTATCATGTAGAAGAATGTGAATTGATCTATTTCTATCTCCTTGTACTAAGGTCAAATCTAAGTGGATCAAGGAACTTCACATAAAACCAGAGACACTGAAACTTATAGAGGTTAAAGTGTGGGAAAGCCTTGAAGATATGGGCACAGGGAAAAATTCCTGAATAGAACAGCAATGGCTTGCACAATAAGATCGAGAATTGACAAGTGGGACCTCATGAAACTGCAAAGCTTCTGCAAGGCAAAAGACACCCTCAATAAGACAAAAAGACCACCAACAGATTGGGAAAGGATCTTTACCTATCCTAAATCTGATAGGGGACTAATATCCAATATATATAAAGAACTCAAGAAGGTGGACTCCAGAAAATCAAATAACCCCATTAAAAATGGGGCTCAGAACTGAACAAAGAATTCTCACCTGAGGAATACTGAATGGCAGAGAAGCACCTGAAAAAATATTCAACATCTTTAATCATCAGGGAAATGCAAATCAAAACTACCTTGAGATTCCACCTCACACCAGTCAGAATGGCTAAGACCAAAAATTCATGTGACAGCAGATGCTGGCGAGGATGTGGAGAAAGAGGAATACTCCACCATTTTTGGTGGGTTTGCAAGCTTGTACAACCACTCTGGAAATCAGTCTGGCGGTTCCTTAGAAAATTGGACATATTACTACCGGAGGATCCCGCAATACCTCTCCTGGGCATATATCCAGAAGATGTCCCAACAGGTAAGAAGGACACATGCTCCACTATGTTTATAGCAGCCTTATTTATAATAGCCAGAAGCTTGAAAGAACCCATATGCCCCTCAACAGAGGAATGGATACAGAAATTGTGGTACATTTACACAATGGAGTACTACTCAGCTATTAAAAAGAATGAATTTATGAAATTCCTAGCCAAATGGATGGACCTCGAGGGCATCATCCTGAGTGAGGTAACACAATCACAAAGGAACTCACACAATATGTACTCACTGATAAGTGGATATTAGCCCAAAACTTAGGATACCCAAGATATAAGATACAATTTGCTAAACACATGAAAATCAAGAAGAATGAAGACCAAAGTGTGGACACTGTGCCCCTTCTTAGAATTGGGAACAAAACACCTATGGAAGGAGTTACAGAGACAAAGTTTGGAGTTGTGATGAAAAATGGACCATCTAGAGACTGCCATATCCAGGGATCCACCCCATAATCAGCTTCCAAAAGCTGATACCATTGCATACACTAGCAAGATTTTACTGAAAGTTCCCAGATATAGCTGTCTCTTGTGAGACTGTGCCGGGGCCTAGCAAACACAGAAGTGGATGCTCACAGTCAGCTATTGGATGGATCACAGGGCTCCCAATGGAGGAGCTAGAGAAAATACCCAAGGAGTTAAATGGATCTGCAAACCTATACGTGGAACAACATTGTGAACTAACCAGTACCTCGGAGCTCTTGACTCTAGCTGCATATGTATCAAAAGATGGCCTAGTCGGCTATCACTGGAAAGAGAGGCCCATTGGACACACAAACTTTATATGCCCCAGCACAGGGGAACGCCAGGCCCAAAAAATGGAAATGGGTTGGTACGGTAGTGGGCGGGAGGGTATGGGGGACTTTTGGGAGAGCATTGGAAATGTAATTGAGGAAAATACGTAATAAAAAATATTTTTTAAAAATCTTGGCAGTTTAACTATTGCTAGCTCAGCATTCACAAGTAAGACATAAAGACTACCCCTCACCCCCTCACACACACACACACACACACACACACACATACAACCAAATAGTGGAATGGACTTTATTTTGGATTATAGTATTGTCAGCTATGGGCATCAGTTCTCTAGAGATTGTGGAAGTCCTTGATATTGTGAGAATTGCTTGATTAAGATTAACCAAGGGACACACAAACCTTTCTAAACTAATGGGAGCCTACAGAAGGCAATGTGGTACAATTACTCTTTTACTGAAATAGAACAAGATGGTATATAAGACTGTTCATAATTTCAGTGCTGGTGTGACAAAAATTACTATTGGACAGTTCCTAGTGGCTCCTTGTTTCCAGGGTACCTGGAGAGGGACATCTTGAATATATGTGGTGTTAGGGAAAGACATGTGGTTTCACACTATCACACTTCTAGTCCAGCCACAATCCCCTGTGGCTAGTTGCACCCTCCATAGGCTAAGGAACTATCCAAATGATAGATATTTCTATAGTGCTATGAGCCTTGATTCTGCCCTATCCCATCATTACATTGGCATTTGTGTACTGAATGTAACACAGCAGCATTGGCAATGCTTGACAATATTTAATGGACAAAGGTATAACATTATAGTCTATGAAGAATAGTTATTATTAAAATGAAAGATGTTAAGTGCTAGTGAGACTATAGAGAAGGAGGATTAATCAAACCATGGTAGAATTATGTGTTATTGCAGCCATTATGGAGAATGTTATGGGGGCTGCTCAAATAATTAAAATAGAAATCCTGTGTGGCCAAAAAAAAATCAATAAAATGGCTGCTTATGGGAAAATTTAGAGGAACATATTTTGAAAACATTTACCATAAAGAAAGTAAATGTTTCAAAGCTCAGGTCCAAGTAGATCAAGAAATGCCACATAATACCAGATCCACTGAAATTTATAGAGGAGAAAGTACAGAAGAGTCTCAAACATATGGTCACAGGGGGAAATTTTCTGAACAGAACACCAATGGCTTGTGCTGTAAGATCAAGAATGGACAAATCAGATCTCATAAAATTGCAAAGTTTGTATAAGGCAAAGGACACTCTCAAGACAAAAAGGCAACCAACAGATTGGGGAAAGATCTTTACAAATCCTATACTGATAGAGGGCTAATATCCAATATATACAAAGAACTCAAGAAGTTAGACTCCAGAGAACCAAATAACCCTATTCAAAAGGCGGTACAGAGTTAAACAAAGAATTCTCACCTGAGGAATACCGAATGGCTGAGACACACCCAAAAAAATGTTCCACATCCTTAGTCATTAGGGAAATGAAAATCAAAACAAACCTGAACTTCCACCTCACACCAGTCAGAATGGCTAAGATCAAAAACGGGTGACAGCAGATGCTGGCAAGGATGTAGAGAAAGAGGAACATTCCTCCATTGCTGGTGGGATTGCAAGCTTGTACAACCACTCTGGAAATCAGTCTGGTGGCTCCTCAGAAAATTGGACATAGTTCTACCTGAGGACCCAGCTATATCACTCCTGGGCATATACTCAACATGTAACAAGGACACATAGTCCACTATATTTATAGTAGCCTTATTTATAATAGCCAGAAGCTGGAAAGATCCCAGATGTCCCTCAACAGAGGAATGGATGCAGAAAATGTGATCATTTACACAATGGAGTACTACTCAGCTATTAAAAACAATGAATTTATGAAATTCTTAGGGAAATGGATGGATCTAGAGGATATCATCCTGAGTGAGTTAACCCAATCACAAAAGAACATACATGATATGCACTCACTGCTAAGTGGATATTAGCCCAGAAGCTCGGAATACAGAAGATAGACTTGCAAACAACATGAAACTCAAGAAGAAGGAAGACCAAAGTGTTGATACTTTGATCATTCTTAGAACGGGAAACAAAACACCCATGGAAGGAATTGCAGAGACAAACGGTGGAGTAGAGATTAAAGAAATGACCATCTGGAGACTTACCCACCTGGGGATCCAACCCATATACAATCACCAAACCCAGACACTGTTGTGGATTCTAACAAGCCCTTGCTGATAGGACCCTCATATGGCTTTCTCCTGAGAGACCCTGCCAGTGCCTTACAAATGCAGAAGTAGAAGCTCACAGCCATTCATTGGATGGAGCACTGGGTCCCCAAGGGAGGGGCTAGAGAAAGGACCTATAGAATTGAAAGGGTTTGCAGCCCTACAGGAGGAACAACAATATAAAGTAACCAGTACCCCCAGAGCTCTTTGGGACTAAACCACCAATTAAAGTATACACATAGTAGGACTCATGGCTCCAGCTGCATATGTAGCAGAGAATGGCCTAGTCAGACATCAGTGGGAGGAACAGATCTTGGTCCTGTGAAGGCTCTATGCCCCAATGGAGGGGAATGTCAGGGACAGGAAGCAGGAGTGGGTAGGTTGGTAAGCAGGGGCAAGGGGAAGGGAATAGGGGGAGGGTGTTTTTCAGCAGGGAAACCAGTAAAGGGGATAACATTTGAAATGTAAATAAAGAAAATATCCAATAAAAAAATAAATGTTTGAGGAGTTAGATATATTTAGTCTTATTTAAACAGTATGTAATGTTAGCCAAGTATTATATGGTACTCCAATGGTATGTGTGTGTGTGTGTGTGTGTGTGTGTGTGTGTGTGTGTATAACTTATAGTTTATGTATTGTTTTAAAAGAAATATAAATCAAAACACATAAGCTGAATAGAGTGTAAGAAAGGGACTTACAAAACTGATTACCTTGAAGGGAAAAATATCATTGTATTTAAAAATATATAACATAATGTATAAAATAAATGCATTTACTCAAGTGCTGCTTGGGATAGCAAATCAGATCCTGGTTTTACACAAAAACTCCTACTTATGCATAAGGCACATCACACTATAAAACATTTTCTGACTTAGGCAGACAATTTTAATAAATTAACCAAGATGTTACACAGGGCACACAAGAATGTTATGCTGATGCTTTCAACTTAATCTTACTTGTTTTGAAAATTTAAAAAGAAATTGAAAACCAATTAAGCTAAATTCATCATTTAACTTACAGTTTAAATGGGTACAAAATACATTTTTAAATTTCAAATAGCTGAAAATGGAGGAATATTAAAGATAATTAATACTATTTATAATAAAAATGCTACTGCCATGTTCTCTGACAGTACTTATATATTGTGATTAACCTTGATTTAAAATTAGATTAAATATAGAAATTATTCTTCTGATTTTAACATAAGAATGTTGCTATAGATACATTACCATGATAGTTAAATTTCTTTATTTTAGATAAGGAAGAAATTGATAAATTGAAAGCAAATTACATGGTAGCTAATCACAGCCTTATAGAAAAGTAACAGAACCTTTTACAACTCCCAGAATGCTTGCTTTCATTAATATTTACCATAGCCTCTCTCTCATAGAAATACCATATTTAGGAATGTGAGTTAGGACCCATTTGAATAAAATCAACACACACACACACACACACACACACACACACACACACACTCCTAAATATAACCTGTTGAGTCTGTATTGATGCTGCTTGAATGTAACCAGTCAGTGTGTGTTTCCCAGGAAGACTCTTTCTTCCTCTCTACTATTCCTTAGTTGCCTATAGTTCTTGGTATAGACTTGAGGCATTGTAGGCTTTTCCTTCTTCATTTTGGTGTGTCTACTGGTGTCATCTTTGTTCAGCTCATGATTGGGCCGCTATGTTGGGGAGCCTTTATGAGTGTGAGTGGAGCTTTTAAGATGCCAGCATTTTAGCAACTAGGAATACAGTTTCTATTCAAGTGTAGGGACTTGACCAGGAGGACAGCCAATGATCTATTTAACCTTTTATATATTTTTACTCATTCTTTGAGAACTTTATACATGTATATAATATATTTTGATTGTATCCTCAAAAAAATTAAGAAATACCTCATCAAAATTTCAATGTTATTCTGGACAGATCTAGAAAAAATAATTCTAAAATTCATATGGAAACACAAATGATCCCAGATAGCCAAAGCAATTCTGAGTAAAGAGAAAAATGCTGGAAGTATGATAGGATGACTTTCTATTATACTACCAAGCCATAGGGACAAAAAGTAGAGTACTGACACAAAAAATGAACTTCTATAGCAAAAGGGCAGAATACAGGATACAGGGGTAAGAAAACCACACATTGTTATAAAACCCAATTTTCAGGACACTTTATATCATTATCTACTGGCTCTGAGTTCATTGTGTGGGCATTTTGAGAATGTACTGATATAAATCTGACGGATAAATCACAAGCCTCTAGAGTTTTGATTTTACATTGTTACAGGGATTTGTGACAGACAAACACAGGGCAGCAGATGGCTGAGAATGTGGGCAGGATCCACCACAAGAGAAAGGTAGGTTAGTTTGTCACCTCATGGACCCCTTGGTGTCCAGGAAACAGCATTATGAGAACATAGCAGGCATTAGCATGGATACTTTTTTTTAATTTCACACAACAGAAGGAGCTCTCTAGTGAGTAATTTTTGCTTTCAGTCCCTTTTTCTTACTTTTTCCCTCTTCTGCCTTGTCTCGGTCCCAAAGTAATATAACAAGTTTACCATGAATTGAAACACCTGAAACCTTGCGCCCAAGCAAAACATTTGTCTTTTAAAAATTGCTTTCTCTGCTATTTCTGCCTCAGTGACCTGAATCTGCCTCAAAAGTCCTATTCAGAATGTCCGTGTTTCTTCATTGAATTTGATATGCAAAACACACATTTTATTTTATGAGCAAGAGTAATAAAAAATACTTTGAAGCAGAAAGGAAAATTAGAAATTAGAAAAATTACCCACCAGAGAGTCCCCACTTGCAGTCTGTGAGTATGGTAAATTAATAGTGCGAGTCAATAGTCCGGTTGAGCTAGGCAGAAAGCATGGGAAGAGTTACAGACAAAGGTGCAATTCAGATATTTTACCACACACATAAATTCCACATAGAAAGTAGATAAGAAAGCAAAGTTCTATCACACATTTTAAAACAGTGTCTCTCAACTTGTGGGTCACAGCCCCTTGATGGCTAGAATGACCCTTTCCCATGGGTGGCTTAGCAGATATCCTACACATCAGGTGTTGCACTAAAATTTATTACACTAGCAAAATTACAGTTATGAAGAAGCAACAAAATAATTTTATGATTGGGGTCACCATAAGGAACTGTGTAAAAGGGTTGCACCTTAGAAGGTTGAAAACCACTGTTGCAAACACATTAAAGACTTAAAGGTGAATCCAAATAAAATTCTTCTGAAAGAAAATTCTTGAACTATCTTAAAGAATTGAGTTGATATGATGTCAAATAAAAGTTGAGATAATAAATTGAAACAATATAAAATGTATAAGAAGCCCCACAGAAAAATTTTAATACATTTATTAAAATCTCAAATATACATTCAACAAAATAACACATGCAAAAATGTAAAAACCAAAATAAAGCATGACCAGGCTTTAGTGGTGCACACCTTTAATCCCAGCTCTTGGGATGAAGAGGCAGATAATGGAAATCTGAGTTTGAGGACAATCTGTTCTACAGAGTAAGTTCTGGGATGGCCAGGGCTATGCAGAGAAACCCTGTGTCAAAAAAACAAAATAAAACACCCAAACAAACAATAAAACAACAACAACAACAACAAAGAGAGAGAGAAAGGGGGGGGAGGGAGGGAGGGAGGGAGGAAGGAAGATCCTCATGGATCCTTTTACTATATATAATGAAAAACTATTCTTCTGACTACATATATGTCTTATAGAAACTGCCAACAAATATAAAATTAACAATAGAAAATTGGACAAGAGGCGAGGGGTGCATCATCAAATGACCAGTTGGCCAGTAAACATGAAAATATTCTCAACTACATAGCTATAAAATGCAAATTAAGAAACACAGTGGCAGCTTTCTAACAAGTCTTAGGCAGAATATTTCAAATCTGTGGTGTGAGATGTTGGCATACATATGAAGCAACAGGACTATCTTAATTTGGTTCTCTATTGCTGTATGAAAAAAAACAGAGAAACAAAAAAATATGATCAAAAGCAACTATGAAGCTAAGCCAGGAACCTGGAGGCAGAAACAGAACGAGGAAGCATAAAGGAGTACCCCATAGGCTGCCTACAGGCAATCTTCTGGAGATATTTTCTCAATTGACGTTCTCCCTTCTCAGATGACTTTAGTTTGTGTCAAACTGACAAAAACCTAATAACACAAGGAGCTTCTGTTCTGTACCCTGTGCTGTGAGGTCCAACTTGGCCCAAGTACTTTAGAATCAGATTGGCCTCCAGGAGTGGCCTGGTTAGGGTTTCTATTTCTATGATAAATTCCAGGATCATAAGCAACTTGGGAGGAAGGGGTTTATCTGCTTACACTTCCAAGTAACAGTCCATCACTGAGGGAAGTCAGGACAGAACTCAGAGCAGGAACTTGGAGGCAGGAACTGACAAAGAGTCCATAGCAGAATGCTGCTCACTCACTGGTTTGCTCTCCGGTGGCTTGCCCAACTTGCTTTGCTATATATCAGCTTGGACCCCCATCTCAAAGGTGGCACCACCTCTTACAGTGGGATGGACCCTCCTATGTTAATTATCAATCAAGAAAATGCCACACAGGCTTGCCCACAGGCCAATATGATAGAGGCATTTTCTCAGAGGTTTCTTCCTCTCTAGTGACTCTGGCTTGTGTCAAACGAACACAAAACTAGCCACCACAACGGAGCAGTTGACTGAGTATATAAATTGGATTCACGGCTATCATTCCTGGAGTTAATGTTTACGACTATCCTCAATAAATTTCATAAGTAACCCTAATGTCCTCCAATGGTAAATTTATAGATGCATTGTAATGTGGAAATGAAACGCTATTGACCAGAGGTACAATAAAAGGCAAGGGCATGCAAAGTTCAGAAAATGAAACTTCCAAGCCTCATACTTAAGGAAATAATAAACACAAAATATTAAGCAAAGTACAAACTCATGAAGCTTAAAAATAGGAAACATATATATTAAGTAATAGAAACATTTAGAACCAAGGGAAAACAAGACAGCCACTTTAAAAACTGGAACGATGAAACTTGCTGGTGAAATGTCAGAAGTCAAATAAGTGGGGGTTCGGTCACAGGGGCCTTGGCCAAACCTGCCCAGTTTCTATTTCTTAACTTCACACTAGATAGCTCATACATTGACACATCATTAGAATTCTTTAGAACAACAGATACATTTATACACTCTTCTCTGTAGGTTTCAATGACACAGGATGGAAATTCCACCTTTCAATCCTAAACCTGTATTACTATGCTTACTCCCAAAGCTGCACGGAGAAAGAGCTTGCTTGAGTATAATTTTTTTCAGTGATATGTTCCTGTCTCAAACTCATTGCCCCTTTAAAATAGCAAGTATAAGTACACTGTGGTATTTTATCTAGGTATATGCAATTAAAGAGTCACCTCCAAGTTGTGTAGAATGTAATGTTTTCCATCTGCTAGAGGTATCCTGTACGATTGTAGGGTCTGCATCTGCTTCTACTGGACTTTACAGACTTATGTATAAAAAGTCTCTCCCTCATTATGCCATACTCTTTATCTAGATTCACTGGCTATAAATGTTTGGACAAAGTAAAAAGAAAAAAAAATGCTCATTCTTCATTCTAAGTTATACTATACACACTTAAAACCCCAAATTTCCAGAGTGTTAACTCTCTGTATGGTGTTGTGGCTGCCAAAATCAGATCTGGACTAGGAAAAAAACTCCTATCCATTCAATTAAACATGACTCGTTCGTAGAAGAAATCTACAGGAATGAATTGTAATCTCACTTATTTCTACTGCATTGTTTTTGACAAAAAAACTCTTCAATTCAATGCATTTCCAATGTCAGGATTTTCTCCTTTACTGAAATTCCTGCCTAGTCTATAATTCAAAACTGGAAATGTAGCTTTGAGTTTTTCTCCTTAAATGGATAATTCATACAAGATTCAGTGAAGATACCTTGAAATAAGCCCAGAGTTTTAGAAGCAGCTTCTCTTACTGTCTATGATACATGTTCCTTGATAGTTCATATAGTTATGAATAGGTACATTTATTGAAGGCTTAAATTCAGCACTGTTTCACATGAGGTAATGTTAAGTTAGAAAATGGATCTATTTAAACACTGGCAAGAACTCTTGAATGCTAGCCTACTTCTATGTGAGTCATGAATATACTTTATGTCTATTTTGCAGTAGATATAGTAGTAATAGTGGTTTTTTTTTGTATAATACAATAGTTACAGTGTTTTTTTGTATAATACAATAGTTACAGTGTTCACAGAAAAGCCACACTTGGTATTCAGTCATGTGGCAACATCCACCATTACTTCTCTAGCAGATTCTACTACCTCATATAGAAATTTGCATAGGAAGTATGTTACAGACTTCTTGGAGCTAACAAATAGCCAAAGCTAGACCAAGATTTCCCCTAAAAGTTTGGAAATAAAAACCACTTAAAACTTTAAAACTTATATGTGTGTAAATGTGTGTGTGTGTGTGTGTGTGTGTGTATGCTTACCTATGTCATTTTCTTTCTACCTAATAAGTCTTCGTACACAATCAATTGAGATCCATTCTTCTTTGTTCTGAGAAAGCCATATATGGTATAGTGGATATGTGAATGTAGGTTTCTAAAAACACAGTTATCTTAATGCTACTAATGCTCTACTCTGTAATAGTAATTTAAATTAAATATTATTGTAATATTTGTTTTGGCCAGTTTATACTGAACCATATTATACTCCTGTTGTATAATATATATATATATATATATATATATATATATATATATATGCACATATACGTGTGTGTGTAAAGTACACAGAGAATAAGGATATAATTTAATAAGTTTTCACAAAATAATCATAGTTTGCATTTTTAAACAGAAAAATACCACATCTTAAAAGTGTTCCCATAATTTCTTCCAGTCATCGTTCTGTCATCCAAAGAAGACAGCATCTGGAATCTGGATTTTAATGCTGTAGGTTTATTTTGTCTGACTTTAAACTGTATCTGAATCAAATTATATAACTTGAATTCATGTTTTCATGTTTCATCTATTTTATGCTACCTCTCTGAGGTCATTTTTGATGTTTTTATAAGAAGATAAAGAGAGAGGAAATATGTTTTGGTGGACATGTGGTAAGGTGTGGGGGAACATGGTACCTCAGCAGGCCCATGCTAAGGCATCTTTCCCCTCTCAGGGACCAGCCATGGGATGGTATAGTATAAAATAGTTTATTCAGGACATGAGGAGGGGAGTTAATAGGGTAGTAGAGGCAGAGAGAAGGAGGGAAAGAGAGAGTAGAGGCCATAGAGAGAGGGGGGTGAAGGGAATGAGGAGAGATGTGGGAGGGGGCAAGAGGACAGAGTAGGAGCAAGAAGACAAGAGCAAGTGAGAGCAGAGGGGGCAAGCAGCCCCTTACCAAGCAGGTAAGTCAGGCATACCTGGCCATTGCCAGGTAACTGGGGTGGGGTGGGGGGGGTGGGACTTAGATAAAATGCTAACAGTTCTTATTTATGTTTTTCTCACATATATTACTGTTTAGTATAAAATAATGATTTGGAGATAGTATATCATAATCACATGAATACTAAAGTAATAGCATTTAAAATTAACAAGGGGCATTGACTCAAATCTCAGAGTATAAAATAGATTGAGGGAACTAAAAGAAAAGTTAGTTTACACAGTTCTTTTAAACTCCTCTATCCTACAAAAAAAAGACAACATATTTTGATTTCAAATAGCAAGCCCCTATTATTAATAATTTACCTGATTCCCAACTTACCTCATTTGTCTGGCTATCTTTTATTAGGGGATAAACATATGAGGGGAGGCTTCTCGTTCCCTGTCTCTTACACTCGTATTATCTGGTTTATTTCTGGGTATGAGTCTGGGAGTTTCAGTCATCCTTTTGGGATATGAAATAATGATATGGAAATATAAAAACAATAAAATGGTCAGTTGGAATAGTATGGTATCAGAAACTTTTATTACACTTTGGTACTAAACCAACTTACAGACTTATTGTTATTTAAAAACAGAAATTCTCTAATAAGTTAAAAACATCATAGACATTTTCAGTTACTACAACTGAAAAGCATTGCTGGCATATTCCATCCAAATAATTAGATTAGAACAATAAAATTGATGAGTCCTACTGGGAATTATGGTGAATTTTACGTTGCGTTTCTGAAAATCAGCAAGATCCAACTAGGGAAATTCAGTGTCTAGTCCACAGAGGAGTGGCACAGTTACATTAAAATTTCTTTCAGCTTATGATTTCTTACAAGAATGTTCTGAATTTCTTGCCATTGTAGTGGGATTTAAGAAAACATCCAGCCACTTCATGACTGATCCTATGGTGAATGTCTGGAGCCAATGGGCTTTTGACAAGGTTGGTACATTACCAGGGTCACAAAATGTCTCCCTACACCTTCTTTCCATAAGGTAGACTACAGGTAGTGTGATCTGAGATGATTTGCTGCCTGCTTACATAAGCGTGTCCCAGATCTGTGGGGTGTGGAGGGAGGCCTAGACCAAGAGCAGTTCAAACTGTTCTCATCTTCAAGCTGGAACTGAAATTGGCCACACCTTTATGTGTGGTTAATTATTGTAACTTGCACAGAAGGTCTCTTTATTTTACATGCATGGGCTTTTGACATTAGTCAGAATAAACTTAACTTCATGCTTAGTTCTCTGTTTTGTTAGTTAATAAATTTTAGTTGTTTTGGAATTAAGTTAACAATGATTAACATAATGATTGCATAATTGGCTGTATTTCTTGTCACTGATGGACACTGTGAATCCTATCATGAATAGGATGTCATACTGACAACTTATATCTCTTATGTTTATGAGGACATCATGTGCACTGTGGAGTTAAACAGTGAGATTGGAAAGGCTACCCCATACTTTGTTGTTGATAATATGTGAGTTCAGGAATCACAAGATCAAATTTCATTAAGTTTTCTTGTGCTCTTTAAGGGAGAACTAGTTATATACAGCTAAATTTCCAATTCTTAAATTTTTAGTTTTAGCTTTCCATGTTATAGAAAGAAAATAAAGGATTTGGAGGTCTTAGAGAACAATCTTATAGCATTGTTAAGCTTCAAAATCATCTTTAGTTATAAGAATCTCTGCTTGTGATAAGTCTGGACTATTTTAATAAACCCCATTCTCAAACTAAAAGTCAAAGTGTACCATGAAAACTATGTCAAATATTTCTCTGAAGTCCCCAAAAACAAGCTATGGAGTATTCAGTCTTCTTACAAACCACTCACTGTATACAGAAGGGAAGCACCATAAAAGCTGCAAACTGGTCTTTCTCATGCATGCTTATACTAAAACTGCAATGTTTCAATACACTTAGGAAGATTTAAAATATAAAAAACTCTTAAGGAAATACATGTGTACAAATATGTACATTTTTAAAATGGATCTAAGAACTCAACGTGTTTGCTATCTTGTCTCCAGGTAGTTGCTTACATAGCAGGCAAGGCAGCTGCTGCCCAGCTTTGGCACCTAGACAGGAGTCATATTTCTGGAGGCACCAATTTATTTTGAATAAAGATCCAATGTCCTCTATACAGATATGGTTTTCTTTAACGCCAACGGCATGCCTTTTTCTACTTACATTTCCTGGAAAATACGTGCATATTTTGTAACCAGTCTATGAATAATGAAATGTCTCCTAATGAATGGCAGACTTCAGAAGGTTGAGAATTTTAACCTGGGTAAACAAGTACATGTTTGTATGTCTGTCTGGGTTTATGTGTGCTCACACTCCATTCCATAAACCATCTGACAAAAAGTCCTTTCTGCCACCCACCTCCCATATTTTATGGAGTGATGGAGGAGGGTAGTTCTTCACAAGAGTCTAGTTATGTGCTTCTGTCTTGAGACAGTGCAGGAAATTGTAGAAACTAAAGCATGCATTCTCTCAAGATGTCCTTGCAGCAATAATATTTGGCTAGAAGAAGAAAGACTTTATTAATCTTTGTTTATCAGATTATAGGTCTTCCTGTGGAAAGACTTTAACTGTGCTGAACATGTATAAAGAAAGGTGAGAGGACGGTGCTTGCTACATCAGCCAGAGTGAAGGGCAACAGAGAGCCTGGCTCCTGGGTGTCTGTCACGTCTCCTTCATTCAGCATCTTACTGTTTTTTTCCCATATGTGTCCAATGCAGATGGATGAACATAGTAAAACCAAGGGTCACACTGCCACCCCATATATGGTATAGGTGGAAAAGTATCTCTAGGGGTTTCTTTCTTAAACACAAATGATGGACACTGTCTGTACATGGCTCTGCATGGGGCTAGTAACATGACCTGAATTTTCAATTTAGACTTTTAATGTCTCAGATTTCTCAGAAATGCAATAAGATGAAAAGTATGACAATAAATTAGAAAAGCATAATCTCATTTATTTTGAAGGACAGCAACAAAAAAGGTAACCATCTTTTCTATGCTACTTAGACGATAGCTGCTGCATTTTGTACCCCCCTCTGAGTTTTGGGTTGAAAAGCATATTGGCGGTTTCATTTTTCTCATGACTAACTTACCTGCAAGTTGGTACAAAGAGCAGGATGCTGTGATACCCACATGGGTCATCTTACCAATACACTGTAAACATTGCAAATGAAAGCAAAGCCAAAAGGCAAGAGGCAGTTTAAAGTTCAAGCCTGCAATTTCACACATGAACAGACACACAGACAAACACATATGCACATGCACGTGCACACACACACACACACACCACAAATACCTCTGACAATGTACATTGTAAATTCCCTTTATATGCATTTTACTTATCTGAGTTTTAAAAGTGCAAGTACTTCAAAAGTCTCCTCCTTTGTCAATTTTACAATATGAGCCAGAAAGAGACAGTAAGTGGGATATTGTATTTATGCATGTACACCACTGTGGATCCTTAATGGAAATGTCAGCTCTGTTCTACTGAATTGAGCCTTGGGTTTTGTAAGCATTGGTTATACAATCGTTTCAGAGATGGATCAACTTTGTAAAGTGGGATCGCTCTAATTATGTAGTCATTGTTGAAACAGACGATAAACCTGATGGATAAAGAAGAAAATGAAAGCCATTTAGCTCCTGAGAAATACAACTGTTGCTTTTAAAAGTAAAAAAGGCAGCCAATAATTAAGTAAAACCTTCACTTGCATATTTGTTCCCCTTGTGGTACAAAACCTTAGTGAAGTTACAGGAAGTATCTGTACTACTTCTACATCCTGCAGGTCACTATCCAAGTTGCACATCTGTGCTGATTTGCATCCAACAGCACCCATTCCGCTGCTAACTTTGAGGGGACAGGACTATTCCCCGGACACCTGTGACCACAGCGACAGCTGTCTTTGATCCATTCACACTCACAACACATAGCATCTATGTTTCTCAGTTCACTTCAGATTTCCCTAGGTTCCTCTATCACCTGGCTTTGCTAAAGCCTTATCCTCAGCTTCACAGTACCTGGACAAAAGCAGAAACCTCTGGTAAACCTCACTTCTGCTCCCCTTCTGACAATTGCCAGCCATGTTTGTTAAATGGACTGGAGGCTTCCTCCTGTCACTCAGGGGCTACTCTACACATGACACTTATTGAGGAACTGAAAATGCAAACACAGTTCTGCTCCTCCATCTCAGGCAACAGCATGCAGTCTCTGTAGGTCCTCTGGACTTCCCACATTTTCTCTTCTGGTTTGTTGACATCACTTGTCCAAAATCTGGCAAGACAATGATGCATCTCAAATGAAGACTACTGTGAATCCTGCCCCAACCCCTGCCTGGGTTAAGTGGAAATTTTCTGTTTTCTGACTTTCCTATGCTCCTCTGTCTCTTAACACTCACCCACGTTTTTGTTTCAGTTATATACCCATTTATCTGCATACATTAACCATGAAATCCTCCTGAGAAGGGGGTCTATGTTACCATTCCTGTTTATTTTATTAAATCTTGATGCCATGATTTAACTCTCAGTATTTGGTCCACTGTTGAGTGAAAAACCAAAACAAACCAGGGGATGTATATTCAACATAGCAAGTGTAATATATAATGAATGCTACATGTAAACATGTGTACCCCTGTCTCTCTCTTTCTCTCTCTCTCTCTCTTTGTGTGTGTGTGTGTGTGTGTGTGTGCATATGTGTGATATAATAATGTAAATACAATCCTGGGGCTGGAGAGATAGTTGAGAGATTAAGCACTCCCACTGCTTTAGCAGATGACCAGAGTTCAGTTCCCAGCCCCCATATTAAGTGACTCACAACCCCTCAGTAACTCCCACATCAGGAGTATCTGGTGTTCTTGCTTTCCAAGGTTTACCGCACATACCTGCATAAATCTACACATAATGATGAAACAAATACACACCAAAAATATGGCTTTTAAGAATATGTAATGAAAATTTCCAGTCTCAGAGATCTATTTTGGATATTTCCTTTTGTAAAGGACATTACAATTAGGCTGTGAATACTATTGATTGGCAGGGTCATAGAAAACAGTTCATGTGAGTGGAGAATGACAATAAACAGCTACAGCGCCCACATGGAAATATGGAACTCATTTTTTAAAACTTTCTGCTGAGTGATTCTATACAATCTTAATCCAATTGTTGTTGTTGAGCAGGAGTTACTATCCTCCTAGCTCAAGTTTAGATCATAGACTGGTTGATTTTCTTCTGGGCAGATAAAAATGTAGTGTGTTGCTAATGGTGACTCCTTCCCACAAGGCTTGGGCTCAGACTCAGACTGGTCTCCTAACAGCAGTCTTGTGGGTCTGCCTCCACAGATTAAATTACTCATGGTCAACCAAGAGCTAAGCATGTTAAATGGAAAATTCCAGGGATAAACAATTCCTAAATCTTAAATATTTTTATTACAGTACATTATATGATGGTTCTGTTTCAGTATTGGCTATTATTGCTAATTTTTCACTATATGCAATTTTTAAGTTAAACTTCCCTATAGGCATATGTGTGCAGAAAACAAATAACCGAACAAACAAACAACCGAACAAACTTATCCAGGGAGCCATCTAGGTCTTTGGTCATGAGCCTTACAGATGAGAGGGTTTAGGGGTACCTCTTTTATTGTCAATTTTCTGATTGTTCTCTCAAAGTTTGACCTATCTTTTTCTTCTCCACCCTCCTGTTTCTCTAGACAGTGGAATGTGCCTGGGTGTGTGAGGCCGTGGTTTACAGTCAGGCATAATTGGTCTAATCTTCCAGAGCATGTTTTTCTGAGACTCTGGCTGCGGAGAGAACATTGAATCCACATGTCTTCTTTTTCTCTTGTTGCCACTGACATCCAGCAATCAGCATCTGCTCTGCTTTTAGTTTTTATTACTGTTTTCTTGCTTTTTGTTTTCATGTGGCCTTTTTGCTTTTCTTAACTTATTCCAGCTACCAAGCCCTTCTAAATGCTAACCTTTTCTGCAGGTTGGTGAGTGAGGATTATTAGTTTGGTCTGTGAAATGAAGGATAATAATCCACATTTACTTTCTTTTCAGCTTTTCAGAAGATGAAGTGATGACTTAACCAATGTTGAACTCTGTGCTTTTTTAAAGTTAGACAGACATTTTAAAGCGTGATTGATAAAATATAGCCTTATTTGTGAGTAAAACACTACAGTTTAGTCTTAATCTAGACTTGGCACGATTATTCTTGATTTTCCAAAAGCCAAGGCACGAATTCTGCCAATGCCAAATTTATTCATCTTCTGTTTAAGTCTTGTTTTTGAATTTTTGAGACAGTATTTTCTAGGTAGCTCTGGATAGCCTAGTACTAGGCTATTTTCAAACTAGTAACACTTCTTCTCAGCCTCCTTAATGCTCAAAATTTTTAGGCATGTATCACTGTGCCAAGCTGTTTTTTTAACCTGGTTTTGTTTGTCTCTTTTCTCCTCCCTCCCTACAGAGCTGTTATTGATCTCTGAACATCAGACCTGCTAGACAGGAGCCCTACCTACCCAGCACACACAGGCTCTCCCAGTCTTACTCTGGGAGCAGGGTAGGCTCTGTATGGGGTAGAGGAAAGGAGGCTGAGCCTATTCTTTCTGACTTATTGATATTTAAAAGGCTCATGCTAAGATACTACTTGGAGTGATTCATAGATTCAGTAGTGCTCCTATGACCTTATGTTTTGCACAAAAATAATTATATGAGTCTCTGACTAGCCCTAATTTCAACTCTAAGAGAACCACAAATCTCTGTTTATCCTTAACCTGCCCAGACTCCCTGAGTTCTCAGCTGTTTTTATTTTATATCTGGAAAATACCAGGACCACCCTGAAAAAAGATGATAATTTTATCCTTCAAAAATATTAAATAAACATTGCTTTTCATGAGAAAAGTTGAAGCCACAGACTTCCACACCCAATAATTAGCTAATCGAGTTTGAATGCCCAAAAATAAATAGAAAATTTAAAATTGGAACACAACTTTTATCAACCATTTGACAAATATCTAAAATATTATAGTCAAACGGCAATTGTGTAGAGTTTAGGTTCATAAATTCCTTATTTATCTATTAGTTTATAGATATAACTACTCTATAAATAGTTAATAAAATCTTAATTAAACTAAATATAAAGTGCTATGTAAGTATCTCTCCTTCCTTTTTTGCTTCCGTTACTCATCATGGATAATTGAAAATATGTATTTTGAAAAAAATTTCACTTGAAGTAGCTTAGTTTAAAAGTTAATATTGCTGGGCAGTGGGGGCACACACCTTTAATCCTAGCACTCTGGAGGCAGAGGCAGGCAGATTTCTGACTTTGAGGCCAGCCTGGTTTACAGAGTGAGTTCCAGGATAGACAGGGCTACACAGAGAAACCCTGTCTTGTAAAAATAAATTAACTATCATGGTCTTAATATTTCTATATACAGTGCTAACAAATTGAATATCAATATAGTGAGACATTATCTTGTGCATAAGCAGGACTTAGAGTTGGTACAGAACATAACTGGATGTCCAGTTCTCAGTACAAAAAAAGTTTTATTTATCTAGAAGGGGAAAATGGAGTGGCTGGCTGCCACTGGATTGAGCAAAGACAGCAGCAATGGCTCTACATGAGTGCCTTTTTTGTTTGTTTGTTGTTTTTGTTTTTTCGAGAAGAGTGTCATTTTTAAGGAGAAAAAGGCATAGTCTGTGCTAGGATGAATTGGAAAATCCTGACTTGACAGGTTAGCTAGGTAGCCAAGCAATAAGTTTCGATCACTGGGCCTTGATATTTGGGTTCCTTGGTGATCAGCCTTAGGAATGAGGAAGTGGCCAAATAAGAAAATGGACCTTGGTGGCTAGCTTAGGAATATGGAAGTGCCTAAATGAGGGAATCTAATAGTTTAACAAGGGAGAGAAGAAAATGGAGCCAAGACCTGCCAGCACCATTTTTATAATGCTTAAGCCTGTTAGAGAGCCCTCCACTCCCACCGTTTGTTTTATTAGTGGGATGCTAAGTGTTGGGTAAGCAGGCTCACCCTATGTCCTCCTAACATTGGGCCATCATTGTTAGGGATCTAAGGAAAATGGAGTATTGTCCAAGGTCGGGAAGAGCAGGCTGTTTCACTTGATGTCAAGGGTCTGCTAGACCATCTGGGGCTAGGAGAAGTGTAAGTAGCATTGGAACAGTTTGTGAGGTTGGACTGTCTGGGGCTAGCCACTTTGGCACAGATACCCCTGGAACCCCTGGGGCTACTGAGTTTCCTGAGCAGTCTGTAGTTGATCTAAAATCTACTGGGACAAATTGACTAGGGACAGAAGGAAAGTTAAGGAGTTTATATGAAAATATTTTATGTTGGGTGTACATTTGAAACTTCCAGGCCCATGCTCATATTAGTTGGGGAGCAGAGTTCTAAGACCAGGAAAAGTGAGAGAGATCCCACCTTCAGGAAGCATCAGGTCGGAAAACTTAGGTTGTTGGTTGACAAGAGTATTTACTTAGAGTCGATTTGACTTGTGACAGGTGAATTCAAGTAGATTCCCTGAAGCTTCCAAGAATTGTATTTTTTTTAAGTTTATGTCTGTACCAAAATCTACACTGTAGGAAGGGCAGTAGACTCACATCTTTGAGGTCAGAATAAAAGGCTGGACACCCCAAAATGACCCAGAGGGATGGCTATAGAGTTTGGACAGAGATGTTTAGAGTTCTATTCTTAGAAGACAATCAAAGGAAATTTTAAAATTTGCGCTTGTGATTGTGAAAATAGTAGCTGCGTATTATCAGGGCTCAAATAATAGCTTATCAGAACTCTACATATGTACAAATTTTATACCTTTACAAATTATATCCAAAAACCTTAAACACCTTCCTAGACGTTCATAACTTAGACTTTTATATCTTCAGACAGCAAACGCTTTCTTAGGCCTTTAAATTACATATCTTAAAACAATTTAAGACACTGGAAAATTATTAAAGTTTCCATATCCTTAGTCCTTTTTGACTTGTATTTATATACCTAAGAACAACTTCTTAGACCTTCTACACTTACAGAAACATTTTTAGCCAGTCACAACCATGTGACACAAGTGGTTGATTACTAAGAAGAAGTTCATTTAAATAAAGGAAGAGTAAAAAATTACACTGAAATCTGTTTTGTGAGTTTATCTTTTATAAAGAATCTGGCAGTATGGTAACCTGTCTTTCTTTTTTGTTTCTTTGTCACTTTCCAACAAATTTTTTTTTAATTTACTTTACATTCCAATTACATGCCCCCTCCCTCCTCTCTTCTCAGCCCCACCCTTACACATCCTTCCCCCTACTGCCCCCTCCCCTTGGGTACCACCCCATCCTGAGACATCTAGTCCCAGCAGAACTAAGCACATCATCTCTCACTGATGCCTAGGCAAGGCAGTTAAGGGGAAGGGGAGCCAATGGCAGGGAACAGATACTGAGACAGCCCTGCTGTGCTTGTTACCACATGAAAACCAACCTTCACATTTGCTACAAACATGTAGGGGGCCTAGGTCCAGCTCCTGCATTCTCCCTGGTTGATGGCCCAGTCTGTGTGAGCCCCCATGGGCCCAGATTAGTTGACTCTGTGGGTCTGGTGATGTCCTTGACCCCTCCTGCTTACCCACTTCTATTCCCTATTCTTCCACTAGATTCACAGATGTTTGACTGTGGGACTCTGCATATGTTTCTGTCTGTGGCTGGATGAAGCCTCTGAGGAGACAGTTTTGCTAGATGCCTGTCTACAAGAATAGCAAAGTATCATTAGTTGTGTCAGGGGTTGGCTCCCTCACATGGAATGGTTCTCAAGTTGGGGCAGTCATTGGTTGACTGTTCTCTTAGTCTCTGCTCCATCTTTATCTCTGCACATCCTGTAGATAAGAAAAATTTTTGGTTGAAGATTTTGTAGGTGGATTGAGGTCCCCCTCCTTTCTCTGCAAGACAAGTCTGGTTACAGTGTAAGGAAATAGATGGAACTTGAAACTATCATCCTGAGTAATGTAATCCAGAGCCAGAAAGACAGATATGATAGGTACTCATTTATAAGTGGGCATTAGCCATAAAGTACAGAATAACCAGACTGCAATCTACAGACCCAAAGAAACTGGGTAATAGAGAGTCCCAAGGGAAGATGTGCAAGTCTCAATCAGAAGAGGAAATTAAATAGTTATCAGAGGTGGATGGAGAGAGGGAACTGGGTAGGAGAAATGCAAGAAAGGAAATGGGGATGTTGATCAGGAGTTGGAAGATGGCTAAGAGAGAGAAAATATGTCCAGGTCACCTCTGGTGACTAGCTGGGGACCTGGGACTGGAGACGGTACAGGAGTCTATTGGAGTGACTCTAGATAAGACACTATTTTTCTTGGCTGGAGTCATAGTAGCTCTCCACTGAGGCCAGAGGTTGGATTTTTACCTATGAAAAGAACTGAGAAATGGCTGAAGCCTGGGGGGAAGCTGGTATCATGATGCTATTAAAATGTCCTTCAGATTAGTCATCAACACCTTCAGAGTTTTGGGAAGGATAAATTATAGAAGGAAGTATAATCCAAATGGCCTATGTATTAATCAAAATGAGAGAGACTTATTCATTACCTAGAAGGTTGTCTAGGTTTTTTGTGGTCTGCAAAAACATAGCTGGACAATGTTTGGTTTTCACCTATCATATAGACAGCATTTCAACTTCATTCAGCTGCCACACAGAACAGCAGGAAGACAGCTGTCAGACTCAGGTCTGAGAGAGTTTTTCCAGTAGAGAAACTTGGGAAAACTGACCTTTCACCGATCAGGCAGAGTAGGGCAGCTCAAAAGTGTTCACGGTTTGGGTAGAGGACTGGCTGCAGGCAAGGCATGGGGCTCATTTGACTAGCGGTTAGGATTACTGTAATTCAGGTGGAGTGGTTGTATACCATCTATTATCTTGTGAGATCATAAGGTTCCCATTAGGAAGGGGCATTTGTCTCTATTACGGGAAGCTTAAACATTTTAAATGTCGTATTTAGCAGATCTCTGGAGAGTTTGAGGACCATCTATTTAGTATATTTGATTTTAGGCTTAACCTTAAAAACATATACAGGAGGCTAAATAAAGCTCATCATGAAATAGATTACAGAACAGTGTAAGTCGGGAGCTTTTTTATAAGATAGGATTTTACAGCTTTATTCCTGGTAAGTTTGAGCTTTGAAAACTTGCATTCAACATTTAATTAAATTACCTTTAGTATCAAAATAAAATATCATAGATTTTGTATGACTTTGTTTATCTAAATAAGGTTTAAACTTTGTTAAACTTTAAATTTAGCAAATTAGATTAAATTAAATTTAAATTAAGAAATTAACATTGTTAAAATTTAGCAAAGTGAACAAACATGAAGAAACTAAGCCAAGATTACTGTGAAGCCGAGTAAATCTTAGGACTTTATAAATTTGTATTTATCAAATACACTGTATTTATCAAATATCTGTTGTTATTTCTTTACATTCTTTAGAAGTCTGGTGTTGAACAGTTAGTAAAGAGTTAAGTAGGTAGATATAAATCTCTAAGTCAGCTTTTATTAATAATGGGTATGTCAAGGAAGAAAATAAGGTTGAAAAATGAAGCTCTGCTGGAGGGAATTTCTATAAACTCCAAGAGGAAGCTGAGAGAGAGCATAGGCACCCCTGGGCCCAAGCATAGAGAATCTGTGGGAGGAGAAGCCTAGGAGCCAAGCTCTTCCTGGGAGGCCTAGGAAGAGACAGAAGGCAGGTTCTTGGGAGAAGAAACTTTAGAAGGGAGCTAAGAGCAGATGCTGCAAGTCTGGAGGCAGGAGCTAAGAGACAAGAAAAGTGTTGCACAGGCCAGGAAGGGCTTAGGGAGCCTGCAGAATTGCAAGCAGCTCCAAGGGGTAAGAGCAGAAAGGAGTCACAGTATATTGCAGGAGGGAGCTGAGAGAGGACAGGGCTATAAAATATCATAGAAGCCAAAAAAGTTATAGAGAAGTTGTGTGAGCAAAAAAGGATCATAGGTCATAGGCAGGACCAGAGAGAGAGAGAGAGGTAGTGGTATCAGAGTAGTAGGTCAGCAAGTGGGGCTGCAGTTCCTAGGGGAAAGAGGCAAGGCCATGCATAGACTTCAAAAGGCATGAGAAGAGGTAGAGCAAACAGGTAGATCCTAGTGGGAGGAAGCAAGGGAAAAGGTTCCAGGCTGCCAAAGGTAGGATTGCATCCCCTGGGGGGAGGCAAGAGAAAGTTAGAGAGAGGGGAGAACACAAGAGAAAGGGGAGCATACATGCTACATGCCATTAGCAGAGATACTTAGGTGTAGCAGGCCAGATTCAAGAGATTTCAGATGAGTGCCTCAGGCCTATCTTGGGAGGCTATAGAAGGCTCTAGGAGCTGGAGAGACACAGCATACATAAGGAGAACAGTTAGAGCGTGTGAATGGAAGAAGGATCTGAGAAGGCAGGTTTTAGAATTGGTGGTCAAATTTAATTGAAAGGAGTCACTGACCAGAAGGGGTAGCCTGGACCAAAATGAGATGCAGAGGGGCTAGAGAAGGGAATAGAGGGAAAGGGCTGTCAAGGGAAGAGAGAGAGGACAGGAGGAGGGCAAGGGTGAGGTGTTTAATCAGTAGGATCAAAGATAGGGACTTTGTCTTTAGGGCAGGAGGGAGCTGGGGTGGCAGAAGATGTAGCAGTGCAGTTCTGATGGCAATCTCCTGGTAGTGGGTGAGGGTTTGATGACAAATAGGAAGTGAGTCAGGGAACAGAAAATGTAAGGGGCCAGCTTGGAGTAGAGTTGGAATGCAGAGACAGTTCTGGGATGTCTGGAGAGGGCCAGGCAGGGAGGGAGGGGAGTAAAAGAGGATCTCCTTCCATCTTTCAGTGTCCATAAAAATTGTAAAGGTCTCTTGTTTGATTACTAAGGGGGAATAAGGGCCATTCATGAGAGTACCAGTATATGACTAGGAGTCCTTTGAGATTCTTTAAGAGACATCCCAGAGGCAAATAGATAGTGATGGGGGAGTTGGCATTGGTGGTGGTGGTGGTGGTGGTGGTGTAAGCAATTGCTATCAGTAGATGTCACCAAGAGACAAAGTTGAAGTTAGAGACTTCTCTAAGACAACGTAGTGGTCTCAGGGATCAGGTCTCAGTGGATCCCAGAAAGTCCTGAAGAGAGAGGGGATCTCTATGACCCTTTCAGCAGGAGGAGTACCTCATGAGCAGGAAAACTCCAGTGCCTGTCAACAGGATTTTGAGGAGGCAAAAGCACATAGGAGACAGATTTTTTGAAAAATTTCCACTACTTTGAGGTAGTCATTCTTTCCACAGCCCAGAGTGTGCCTAAAAGGTCATTTGAAGGAGTGCACTGTGGCCTGCTGAAGACTGTGGCAGGATGGGTTCTCCCTACCCCCACCAGACAGAACAGTGACACTGAACTATCAGTGGTCGTGACCTGATGTTCTGGGGAGTGTTTAAGAGTGCTAATTAAGGAAAACTCACCAGTGAGCCGGTGTTAGATAAAGGGAGCAGGATGGTCCAGAAAGTGTGAGAACTGGACCGGGGTCCTGCAGATTGATCTGAATCACTGGCAGTCTTGGTAACAATGAAGGGGCTCTGGGGTCTACACAGAACACACCCAGACACGAAATTCTCAACATAAGGGAGATTTATTTACTGGAGAGAGAACAATGGAAAGGAGAACTACCACTGGATTGGGCAAAGACAGCTGGAGGAGGCTCTATAGGGGTACTTTAAAAAATTATCATTATTATTATTATTATTATTATTATTATTATTATTATTATATGCTTTTTAAAACAGTCTAGTTATCTCTCTCCGGGTCCACCCTCCAACCGTTCCTCATCCCATTCTTCCTCCTCCATCTCCAAGAGGATGTCCTCACCTCCCACCCCATCATATCTCCCCACTCCCTGGGACCTTAAGGTTAGGTGCTTCTTCTCTCACTGAGGCCAAACGAGGCAGTCCTCTGCTGTATATGTGTTGGGGGTTTCATATCAGCTAGTGTTTGCTGTCTGGTTGGTGGTTCAGTGTCTGAGAGATCTCAAGTGTCCTGGTTAGTTGGGACTGCTGGTCTTTGTCAGCACAAATATTAAATTGAAACGATACAGAGAAGATTAGCATGGCCCGTGTGCAAGGAGTGCTTTTCTTTAAAGAGAAAGAGGGGAAGTCTGTGCTAGGATGTATTTGTAAGTCCTTATTGGGCAGGATAGCTAGTATAGCCAAATAATGAATTTTGAATGCTTGACCTTGGTAGGTTTGGTATATGCACCTTGGGGGTCAGCCTCAGGAAAGAGTCAGGTAGAAGGAAGTCAAATAAGGAAATGTACCTTGGTAGCTAGCTTTAGGTTAGGAATGTGGAAGTGCCTAAATGAAGGCATCTAATGGTTTACAAAAGGGAAAGGGCAAGATCTTGTTTGCAATGCCTAGCCTGTTAGAGAGAGCTTCAGGGCACAAAATAAAACTTAGTGTGTATTAAAAGATCCCATTTGTAAATTTCATGTTTGGGAAAATGAAGCCAGTGAAATATGGTTAGATGGTAGATATTAGCCAGCTAGATGATTTCTTGGTAGAAGACTGCTTCAACTCCCAATACTGTCCATAATTCAGGTCTGTCATTACTACACTATACTATAGACATCCTGTTGTGATACCCCTCTCACTGTAATACTGAGGACTTTTACTGGGATGCTATTGTCTTTGTAAAGGCGGGAGCAGGCAGACCACTTGGTTTTTCCAGCTTCTTAACAAAGCTGATGACTACACTGATTGCCTTTCCATCCAGGATTTCCTGCTTTCTAGATTTTGATAGGAACACTTTAATCTTTGAGATGGATTTTTTTTTAAATAAAATCTCTGTTTCTAGACCTGAGTATGAAATGATGAAATGGTGAGTTTGTTTTTTTAAAAGACACGTGAATGTACTGACACCTTCACATTTGAGTTAAAGACTGTCTTAGTCTTAGTCTGCCATACCCTTGATTTGTAGGTTGAGGGAGAGCTTGAGAGTAGTCTTGCTGTTGTCAGTGGTGATGTTGGTTACCCAGTATGTCCAGACCCTGGGCAAGGAAGGGAGTGAAGAATTATACATTATTCTTAGTGTCTAGATAGGTAAGAAACCATGTTCTTTTTTTTTTTTTTTTTTTTTTTTGGTTTTTCGAGACAGGGTTTCTCTGGGTAGCCCTGGCTGTCCTGGAACTCACTTTGTAGACCAGGCTGGCCTCGAACTCAGAAATCCGCCTGCCTCTGCCTCCCGAGTGCTGGGGATTAAAGGCGTGCGCCACCACGCCCGGCCAGAAACCATGTTCTTACTATTGCATGTTTAATAAAAGAATGAAGACACATAATCTTGATATTGCTGATGGCATGAAGATGCAAAGGCACAGATTTAAGGAGATATTTCCCCGTGAATATAGCATAAAAATACAACTTCAGAGCCAATGCTGGCCCCAGGGCCCCAGGTGACATCTGAGGATTATTTGATATCCTGCTGCTAGGATTCTGTGGCTCATTTCACTCTCCTTTTTTGAGTAATAATTTTGTCTTTTTACTTAGTAGGGTAGACTTACTTACTTGGGTAGACTATCTATATGGGGGAAGGGACAAGTGATGAACAGAAAGAGGATATAAGAGAAGCTAATGGAGGGTAGTGAATAAGACCACTGTGCATGGCACAGATGGATAAAAGCAAATAACAAAATCTATCATTTGTACAAAGGAATATATACAATTTTAAAAGTCCTTTAGGTTTAATTCATTTTGACTTAGATAGTTGATTTTTGTAAAAATATAATACTTGATTATAGCTAAATTATTTGTATGGCTTCAGAATGTAGGACTCTCCAGTGACTGCATTTCTTGGGTACAAATTCCACTAGCCAGAGAGAGGTGCCCAGAGCCAGCTCAGCTCCTCAGCTGCCAAGTCTTTACTCCACATTTCAGCCCATTCAGAATGTCCTCGTCATAAACAGCAGCACATGAGGGTAAAGGGAATCCCAATCTTCCCCTTTTCTTGTTTCTAGTCTGTAGCATGTGTAGGCTCAGTACCCCCTTCATGTCAATTCGTCACAGGCTTTAGTATAAACCTGTGAGCATCAGGCAGACATGTTCATAATTTACTAATAGGTTTACCATTTTCATATATCCTCTCTCATGAAGAGTACCAGGTGAGGAGGCCACTGTTCTAGAAAGATAGATTAAGTCTGAAGAGTGCATGTCAAACTCACTGTTCACTCCCCGGGTAAGTATCACCTTCCCAAGAGCTTCCCACAGGTAAAGTAGAGAGAAGGAAAATGGGAAAATGTGCCTTTCTTTCCCTCTCCAACATCTATCAGAACAGTGTCATATCCACTTTTAAATAAACATACAGGCCTAATAAAAGAAGAGTAGAAATAATTCGCCTTTTTTCTTTTAGTAGAAGCTCAGAAAACACAGAACTCAACTTTAAGTTTTGCACATTTGTACCATCGATGAGTGAGTTCTAACCATTGCCTACAGAAGATATGCACACACAATTCCAAAGGTCTAAAGAATTCCATTCATTAAAATAAAGACAGGCACTGTGCTGTGCGTAGGCAGAGCGATGTTTTATTTTGTGAAACACTAGTAATTTTCCAACATCTGAAGGAAGTTAAAAAACAATCACTACGATCATTTTGGTTACTCTGAAGCCAACAATATATGAGTAATGCTTTGGCACTTTATGGGTCATCCAAAATCATCAAACAGACTTTCAAAAGTGCTCGCAGTAGGAACCACACCTTTTTTTTTTTTTTCTGGGCATGGAAAAAACACGTAAAACTGGCTTTCAGTGAGGCCAGAATTGTAAGTAACAGACACCCAGTTTATTTTTAGAGACTGGGTTACCATTAATATATATTCAGAGACTTTTCAGTCTGAGTGAAATACATAAAGTCCTTCTCAATTATTTATACAGAAAGGTTTCAGTCTCTACTCTATGTGCTACAGAGCACATAAAATATATACAGCCCAATAATAGGAACATGCTTAATTAACATACTGATAGATTCACTTTCAACACAATTAATTTGCCCTAAGCAGTACTCACTTTATGAGGTTTTAAATTGTCAGAAAGAGGCGTGCTCGGCTCCAGCTTCAACATGAGGCAATGGAAGATATTCTTTTTATGTTTTTCTTTTAAAGCTTGCTTTGAACCATTTTCCTCTGTATTTAATGCCTCCCCTCCCCCCCCCCCCCCGCCACGTGAAAACTAACCAGAGGCTTCACCCCAGCTGTCGGCCTCCCTCTCCAAAGCCTGCTCTGCGGCCTCATGATGCCTCCCTTTCATTGGAAGCTGACACTGTACTAATAAAAATTGCTGGCAAGAGGCTGTAATTAAGACCTGAGAGCTTGGGATTATTTAGGAGGAATAGTTTAATTCCTTGTTGCCCTTGAGCGCTTCCAGAAGGCAGGAGGTACTTTTTGCTTCTAATTAAATTGGAGAATACACTGACTGAAGGAAGGCCATTACATGAGATGAAGAAGGTACATATTTGGACAGGTTTTATTCCCAGTGGTTGCTTCATTTACAGCCTAGTTTTTTCGTTTGTTTTTAGTCTGGGAAGACCAGCTTCACACAACTTTTAAAATTAAGAATAAAGTAGTCATGTCCACCAGAGGGGGCATGCTGTTGTGGCTTCTAAGAAGGTACACATAGCTGACTGGATTCATGTTAGTGTTAGGAAGAAAAGGTTAAAACATTAAGGTAAGTGTGTCTTTGTTTTATTTTTTATTCTTAAAACATGATCGGGGTTATACAAGAGTATAGTTCATGCAGACTAAAATACACAGGCAAGGATGGACTAGGATGGAGAAATGATCCAGCTTAAGATTTTTGGCCTAATCTTGTACATCTTTTAAAATGTGGGGTGGTGCTTGGTCATGCTTTATTAAGAATATATTAAGAAGGTATCAGCCTAATATCCACTTATCAGTGAGTACATATGTGAGTTCTTTTGTGATTGGGTTACTTCACTCAGGATGATGCCCTCCAGGTCCATCCATTTGCCTAGGAATTTCATAAATGTACTCACTGATAAGTGGATATTAGCCCAGAAACTTAGAATACCCAAGATATAAGATACAATTTGTGAAACACTGTTGTGGCCTGCCCGCAGTCCACAACACAAACGGTTCAACTGAGAATGGCAGTTCGCTGAAAAGAGAGGAATCTAGACGGGGCAGAAGAAAGAATGGAGCTAAGACAAATCCTGATCAAAGCTCAATTTTACTAATTCCAGACACTCGGTTATAAAGGAAGGGGGAGGGAACCCAACTTCCCGCCAAGTAACTCAGGGTCCAGTAGCAGGACGAACACGTGTGTGCCTCCAGGCAGCAAAGGCAGGTTCCAGCAGTGGGCATGGCAGGACGAATGAGCCGGTAGCTCCACCCTTGAGCAGGCAGGTTCCAGGCTGGGGGGAAGGGAGGCCACAAAACACCTGAAACTCAAGAAGAACGAAGACCAAAGTGTGGACACTTTGCCCCTTCTTAGAATTGGGAACAAAACACCCATGGAAGGAGTTACAGAGACAAAGTTTGGAGCTGAGACAAAAGGATGGACCAACTAGAGACTGCCATATCCGGGGATCCATCCCATAACCAGCCTCCAAACGCTGACATCATTGCATACACTAGCAAGATTTTGCTGAAAGGTTCCTGATATAGCTGTCTCTCGTGAGCCTATGCCGGGGCCTAGCAAACACAGAAGTGGATGCTCACAGTCAGCTATTGGATGAATCACAGGGCTCCCAATGGAGGAGCTAGAGAAAGTACCCAAGGAGCTAAAGGGGTCTGCAACCCTATAGGTGCAACAACAATATGAACTAGTCAGTACCCCGAGAGCTTGTGTCTCTAGATGCATATGTATCAGAAGATGGCCTAGTCAGCCATCAGTGGAAAGAGAGGCCCATTCGTTGTGCAAACTTTACATGCCTCAGTACAGGGGAAAGCCAGGGCCAAGAAGTGGAAGTGGGTGGGTAGGGGAGTGGGGGGGAATATGGGGGACTTTTGGGATAGCATTGGAAATGTAAATGAAGAAAATACCTAATTTGAAAAAAAAAGAAGGTATCAGGCTAATGTTTACCACAGATATCCTAGGAAGTTTTCTGTCTGCTGTGTGTATTTACTTCTGATGCTTTTAGGATTAGAATATATGACTATTTTATTCACTGTTGATCTTGAGGCCCACAAAAGTAGCTGGCATGTAGTGAAGACTCAAGAAACACTGTTACAAGAGAAAGAGAGAATATATATATATATATATATATATATATATATATATATATATATATATATATAGAGAGAGAGAGAGAGAGAGAGAGAGAGAGAGAGAGAGAGAAAGAGAGAGAGAAAGAGAGAGAGAGAGAGAGAGAAGGAAAGAAGGAAAGAACAAAGAAAAGGATGGAATGAAGGAGGAAGGGAGAGATAAGAGATGAGGGAAGGTAGAGTGGAGCATTCTCATTGAAATAACTTAGCAGAAAGAATTTTGTATGTGATTTTAAGCAATCCAGTGTCTTCAAGAAATCAGCTGCAATATACACAAATGAATTCATAGCATTCCAAGTAAATACATTTTTAAGACAGCACAAATAATATCTCCTTGCTCAATATAGTTACCCTCCTTGTTGTATTGTTCAATTCTGTCAATGTTCTTTCACTTACCTCTCATTATTTGGAATCCTGTGCTGTGGGACTGTAATGACCCAGGGCTATGGAGGAATGGTTGAAGAGAACTTCAACCCTTGAGAGCTCAGATGAGGATGGCAGGAGTTTGATCCCTCCCCACTCCCAACCTGGTGCTATGCTACCAGCTATACTAACATCCACCCTAGTCAGAATTTATTATCCTGACAGTTATCAAGCTTCACTCCCTGTTTAACCCTGTAAGATCCCCCTCCTCATGCAGCCCCTGAGTATGCAGATGAAACATCTTTCAACACCTCTGTTCTGGCCAATGGTACAAGGCCACACAAATCTTTTCTCAGAGACCATGGCCACCTCTCCAAGTGCATGTTTACTCATCCACCCTCCCCACCACAGCACTATTAATTGGAACTGGTTCTCTGAAGCTGTCTCTGAGTGCTGAATATGTGTTCTTTGCACTTGAACTTGAAGCAGATCACCTATCTAGGCTAAGCTTCCCTCCTTCCAGTCCAGCCTGGTGCACAGTGGGCAGGCTACTCTGAGAGGAGAAGCAATACTAAAGGGCAGTGGATGTTTCTTTATTATTCAGCATACTAACTTCTATATCTATGTGTACCTATTAGTTTTCAGAGGGTCAGACATTTATTCTTTCAGCGGGCCTCAGCCACCCACAGCTCCTCCCAGATCCTTCCCACTTTTCTATTCAAATTCATTCTCTCTCTCTCTCTCTCTCTCTCTCTCTCTCTCTCTCTCTCTCTCTCTCTCTCTCTCATATACACACAAACACACTCACACACATAAAAACATAAACAAAACAACAAAACCAACACACACACACACACACTTTTATTTTTGTACAGTCCATTTGTTGCCTCCCTCCTGGTCTGCCCTCCCACAGTTCCTCATCACATTACTCTTCCTCCCTGTCTCCAAGAGAATGTCCCCTCCCCACCAGGGCTCCCCACTCCCTGGGGACTCAAGTCTCTAGAGGATTAGGCCATCTTCTCTCACTGAGGCCAGACCAGGCAGTCCTATGCCATACATGTGTCAGGGGACTCAGACAAGCTCATGTATGTTGCCTGGTAGATGGCTCAGTGTCTGAGAGATCTCATGGGGCCAGGTTAGTTGAGACTGATGAGTTTTGCAGACAAATGGATGGAACAGGAAAATAATATCCTGAGTGAGGTAATTGGGACCCAATAGGACTGCATGGTGTCATAGTCTGAATATGCTTGGCTCAGGGAGTGGCACTATTTGGAGGTGTAGCCTTGTTGGAAAGGTGTGTCACTGTGGGAATGGGCTTTAAGACCCTCATCCTAACTGCCTGGGAGTGAGTATTTTGTTAGCAGCCTTCAGATGAAGGTATAGAACCCTCAGCTCTGCCTATACCATGCCAGCCTGAATATTGCCATGCTCCTGCCTTGGTGATAATGGACTGAACCTCCAGAGGAACTTGTAAGCCAGCCCTAATTGAACGTTGTCCTTATAAGAGTTGCTTTGCCTATGGTGTCTGTTCACAGCAGTAATACCATAACTAAGACACATATTATGTACTCACTAATAAGTGGATATTAGCCAAAAAATGAACAGAATACCTAGGATAGAATCCACAGAACTCAGAAAGGTTAACAAGCAGAAGGGCCCAAATGAGGATGTTTCAACTCTACTTGGGAAGGAGAAGAAAAATCACAGGAGGCAGAGGGAGGGAGGGACTTGGGTGAGAGGGGGGACAGGATAACATGATCATGTATTGGGGGGGGGGAGATAAGCCCTGAGTGTCAGCAAAATGAATAAAAATATGCAACCTTGGGGTAGTGGGAGGTGGAAAGATCCTCTAGAAAGTACCAGAGACCTTGGAGGTGAGAGACTCTCAGGACTCAAAGGGACCTTCGATGAAATGCCCAACAGTGGGGAGAGGGAACTTGTAGAGCCCATCTCCAGTAGAAAGACAGGGCATCAAATGGGGGTAGGGGTTTCCATCCCACAGTCAAAAACTCTGACTCAGAATTGTTTCTGTGTAAAAGAACTGCAGGGACAAAAATGGAGAAGAGACTGACAGAAAGGAGGTCCAGTGACAGTCTCAAATTGAGATCCATCTAAAGGGGAGGCTCTAAAACTTAATACTATTACTAATACTATGGTGTGCTTGCAAACAGGAGCCTAGTATGGCTGTCCACTGAGAGTCCCAACAAGCAGCTGACTGAGACACCTGCAGATACTTACTCCCAATCATTGGATGGAAGTTTGAGGCCCCCTGTGGTTGAATTAGGGACAAGCTGGAAGAAGCTGAGGAGGAGGAGGACTTCACAGGAAGACCAGCAGTCACACATACACATATCATTTAATCTTTTTAAAAGATGTGGTTTACAAGCCAAACAATATAACATATGATATAATAGCATGGAAAATTTACTCAGCTGTCCCTAAATTCATCGTATTTCAAAAATACACATTTAATTCTATGCCATAATGTAAAGAGATAAATCAGAGGAAAATCTGAACATTTTTTTATAATTTATTTTTTTATTAGGTATTTTCCTCATTTACATTTTCAATGCTATCCCTAAAGTCCCCCATACCCACCTTCCCAATACCCTACCCACCCACTCCCCCTTTTTGGCCCTGGGGTTCCCCTGTACTGGGGCATATAAAGAATGCAAGTCCAATGGGCCTCTCTTTGCAGTGATGGCCGACTAGGCCATCTTTTGATACATATGCAGCTAGAGACAAGACCTCCGGGGTACTGGTTAGTTCATATTGTTGTTCCACTTATAGGGTTGCAGTTCCCTTTAGCTCCTTGGGTAATTTCTCTAGCTCCTCCATTGGGGGCCGTGTGATACCATCCAATAGTTGACTGTGATCATCCACTTCTGTGTTTGCTAGGCCCCAGTATAGTCTAACAATAGAGAGCTATATCTGGGTCCTTTCAGCAAAATCTTGCTAGTGTATGCAATGGTGTCAACGTTGGGAAGCTGATTATGGGATGGATCCCTGCATATGGCAATCACTAGATGGTCCATCCTTTCGTCACAGTTCCAAATTTTGTCTCTGTAACTCCTTCCATGGGTGTTTTGTTAACATTTCTAAGAAGGGGCAAAGTGTCCACACTTTGGTCTTCGTTCTTCTTGAATTTCATGCGTTTAGCAAATTGTATCTTATATCTTGGGTATTCTAAGTTTCTGGGCTAATATCCACTTATCAGTGAGTACATATTGTGCGAGTTCCTTTGTGATTGGGTTACCTCACTCAGGATGATGCCCTCCAGGTCCATCCATTTGCCTAGGTATTTCATAAATTCATTTTTTTAATAGCTGAGTAGTACTCCATTGTGTAAATGTACCATATTTTCTGTATCCATTCCTCTGTTGAGGGGCATCTGGGTTCTTTCCAGCTTCTGGCTATTATAAATAAGGCTGCTATGAACATAGTGGAGCATGTGTCCTTCTTACCGGTTGGGACATCTTCTGGATATATGCCCAGGAGAGGTATTGCGGGATCCTCCTGTAGTACTATGTTCAATTTTCTAAGGAACCGCCAGACTGATTTACAGAGTGGTTGTACAAGCTTGGAAACCCACCAACAATGGAGGAGTGTTCCTCTTTCTCCACATCCTCACCAGCATCTGCTGTCACCTGAATTTTTGATCTTAGCCATTCTGAATGGAGTGAAGTGGAATCTCAGGGTTGTTTTGATTTCTATTTCCCTGATAATTAAGGATGTTGAACATTTTTTCAGGTGCTTCTCAGCCATTCGGTATTCCTCAGGTGAGAATTCTTTGTTCAGCTCTGAGCCCCATTTTTTAATGGGGTTATTTGATTTTCTGGAGTCCACCTTCTTGAGTTCTTCATATATATATTGGAAATTAGTCCCCTATCCGATTTGGGATAGGTAAAGATCCTTTCCCAATCTGTTGGTGGCCTTTTTGTCTTATTGACTGTGTCTTTTGCCTTGCAGAAGCTTTGCAGGTTTATGAGGTCCCATTTATCGATTCTCGATCTTACAGCACAAGCCATTGCTGTTCTATTCAGGAATTTTTCCCCTGGACCCATATCTTTGAGGCTTTTCCCTACTTTCTCCTCTATAAGTTTCAGTGTCTCTGGTTTTATGTGGAGTTCCTTAATCCACTTAGATTTGACCTTAGTACAAGGAGATAGAAATGGATCAATTTGCATTTTTCTACATAATAACCGCCAGTTGTGGCAGCACCATTTGTTGAAAATGCTGTCTTTATTCCACTGGGTGGTTTTAGCTCCCTTGTCAAAGATCAAGTGACCATAGGTGTGTGGGTTCATCTCTGGGTCTTCAATTCTGTTCCATTGGTCTACTTGTCTATCACTATTCCAATACCATGCAGTTTTTATCACAATTGCTTTGTAGTACAGCTTTAGGTCCGGCATGGTGATTCCACCAGAGGTTCTTTTATCCTTGAGAAGAGTTTTTGCTATCCTAGGTTTTTTGTTATTCCAGATGAATCTGCTGATTGCCTCACTAATTCGTTGAAGAATTGAGTTGGAATTTTGATGGGGATTGCATTGAATCTGTAGATTGCTTTTGGCAAGATAGCCATTTTTACAATGTTGATCCTGCCAATCCATGAGCATGGGAGATCTTTCCATCTTCTGAGATCTTCTTTAATTTCTTTCTTCAGAGACTTGAAGTTCTTATCATACAGATCTTTTACTTCCTTAGTTAGAGTCACGCCAATGTATTTTATATTATTTGTGACTATTGAGAAGGGTGTTGTTTCCCTAATTTCTTTCTCAGCCTATTTATTCTTTGTGTAGAGAAAGGCCATTGACTTGTTTGAGTTAATTTTATATCCAGCTACTTCATTGAAGCTGTTTACCAGGCTTAGGAGTTCTCTGGTGGAATTTTTAGGGTCACTTATATATACTATCATATCATCTGCAAAAAGTGATATTTTGACTTCTTCCTTTCTAATTTGTATCCCCTTGATCTCCTTTTGTTGTCAAATTGCTCTGGCTAGGACTTCAAGTACAATGTTGAATAGGTAGGGAGAGAGTGGGCAGCCTTGTCTAGTCCCTGATTTTAGTGGGATTGTTTCCAGCTTCTCACCATTTACTTTGATGTTGGCTACTCATTTGCTGTATATTGCTTTTATCATATTTAGGTATGGGCCTTGAATTCCTGATCTTTCTAAGACTTTTATCATGAATGGGTGTTGGATTTTGTCAAATGTTTTCTCAGCATCTAATGAGATGATCATGTGGTTTTTGTCTTTGAGTTTGTTTATATACTGGATTACGTTGATGGATTTCCATATATTGAACCATCCTTGCATCCCTGGGATGAAACCTACTTGGTCAGGATGGATGATTGTTTTGATGTGTTCTTGGATTCGGTTAGCAAGAACTTTATTGAGGATTTTCATAAGGGAAATTGGTCTGAAATTCTCTATCTTTGTTGGATCTTTCTGTGGTTTAGGTATCAGAGTAATTTTGTCTTCATAGAATGAGTTGGGTAGAGTACCTTCCGTTTCTATTTTGTGGAATAGTTTGTGATGAACTGGAATTAGGTCTTCTTTGAAGGTCTGATAGAACTCTGCACTAAACCCATCTGGTCCTGGGATTTTTTTGGTTGGGAGACTATTAATGACTCCTTCTATTTCTTTAGGGGATATAAGACTGTTTAGATCATTAACCTGATCTTGATTTAGCTTTGGTACCTGGTATCTGTCTAGAAACTTGTCCATTTCATCCAGGTTTTCCAGTTGTGTTGAGTATAGCCTTTTGTAGAAGGATCTGATGGTGTTTTGGATGTCTTCAGGATCTGTTGTTATGTTTCCCTTTTCATTTCTGATTTTGTTAATTAGGATGCTTTCCCTGTGCCCTCTAGTGAGTCTGGCTAAGGGTTTATCTATCTTGTTGGTTTTCTCAAAGAACCAGCTCCTTGATTGGTTGATTTTTTTCCTGCCTTTTAACCCTCTGGGTGAATTTGCTTCCTTTTGTTCTAGAGCTTTTAGGTGTGTTGTCAAGCTTCTAATGTGTGCTCTCTCTAGTTTCTTTTTACAGGCACTCAGAGCTATGAGTTTTCCTCTTAGGAATGCTTTCATTGTGTCCCATAAGTTTTGGTATGTTGTGGCTTCATTTTCATTAAACTCCACAAAATCCTTAAATTCTTTCTTTATTCCTTCCTTGACCAAGTTATCATTGAGAAGAGTGTTGTTCAGTTTCCAGGTGAATGTTGGCTTTCTATTATTTATTTTGTTATTGAAGATCAGCCTTAGTCCATGGTGATCTGATAGGATGCATGGGACAATTTCAATATTTTTGTATATGTTGAGGCTTGTTTTGTGACCAATTATGTGGTCAGTTTTGGAGAAGGTACCATGGGGTGCTGAGAAGAAGGTATATCCTTTTGTTTTAGGATAAAATGTTCTGTAGATATCTGTTAAGTCCATTTGTTTCATTACTTCTGTTAGTTTCACTGTGTCCCTGTTTAGTTTCTGTTTCCATGATCTGTCCATTGGTGAAAGTGGTGTGTTGAAGTCTCCCACTATTATTGTGTGAGGTGCAATGTGTGCTTTGAGCTTTACTAAATTTTCTTTAATGAATGTGGCTGCCCTTGTATTTGGAGCATATATATTCAGAATTGAGAGTTCCTCTTGGAGGATTTTACCTTTGATGAGTATGAAGTGCCCCTCCTTGTCTTTTTTGATTATTTTGGGTTGGAAGTCGATTTTGTTAGATATTAAAATGGCTACTCCAGCTTGTTTCTTCCTACCATTTGCTTGGAAAATTGTTTTCCAGCCTTTCATTCTGAGGTAGTGTCTATCTTTTTCTCTGAGATGAGTTTCCTGTAAGCAGCAAAATGTTGGGTCTTGTGTGTGTAGCCAGTTTGTCAGTCTATGTCTTTTTATTGGGGAGCTGAGTCCATTGATATTAAGAGATATTAAGGAAAAGTAATTGTTGCTTCCTGTTATTTTTGTTGTTAAAGTTGGCATTCTGTTCTTGTGGCTGTCTTCTTTTAGGTTTGTTGAGGGATTACCTCTTGTTTTTTCTAGGGCGTGGTTCCAGTCCTTGTTTTGGTTTTTTTCTGTTATTATCCTTTGAAAGGCTGGATTAGTAGAGAGATAATGGTTGAATTTGGTTTTGTCGTGGAATACTTTGGTTTCTCCATCTATGTTAATTGAGAGTTTGGCTGGGTATAGTAGCCTGGGCTGGAATTTGTGTTCTCTTAGTGTCTGTATAACATCTGTCCAGGCTCTTCTGGCTTTCATAGTCTCTGGTGAAAAATCTGGTGTAATTCTGATAGGCTTGCCTTTATATGTTACTTGACCTTTTTCCCTTACTGCTTTTAGTATTCTATCTTTATTTAGTGCATTTGTTGTTCTGATTATTATGTGTCGGGAGGGATTTCTTTTCTGGTCCAGTCTATTTGGAGTTCTGTAGGCTTCTTGTATGTTCATGGGCATCTCTTTCTTTAGATTTGGGAAGTTTTCAACTCTGAACATTTTTAACAGAAGAAAGTAAATATTTAGTGGATACTGATCCAAAAGACTATGAAAGAGCATATTCTTACACGGAGTTAAATAATCTTATATGTAGTTCCATTTGTTGATTAATAAGGCATATATATATATATATGTATATATATATATATATATATATATATGAAATCATCAAGTTGGGCAATTGTCAAAATATTTTAAGTTTTTCTGACAACTTACTATCAATCTTGGGTTTTGAAGTTGACTTTAAACATACTCTTGGACTATGGAAAAAGAAGCTTAACTTATTCACACATATTCACACATTTTAGTTCCTTATAATAGCCATTCTTATGCTATTTTATTGTTTATTGTTGATTTTCATGAAAGACTCAATGAATTGAAATATGGCTAGGCAGGCCTCATGGTTGGGGATGATGTACAAATGTCTCTTTACATAGATGCTTCCAAGGATAGATGCTATGCTGTTCAGACCACAGGCTAACATATATGGAAGTTCAAACTATACCATATTTGATCTTTTTCTCTAATTCTCCAGATTTAAATAAAACATTTTCAATGTCAGGAATTCCTTTCACGATCTTTCCCTGTTTAAATTTTTACGTTTTGATGTGTGTGTGTGTGTGTGTGTGTGTGTGTGTGTGTGTGTGTGAGAGAGAGAGAGAGAGAGAGAGAGAGAGAGAGAGAGAGAGAGAGAGAGAGAGAGAGAGATGTAGAGATCAGAAGACAACTTGCCAGCTTTGGCTATCTTTCCACTAAATGTGTCAGAGCATCAGGTTTCAGTCCTGTTGGCCGATACCCACTGAGCCATCTCTCCAGACACCATATCTCTTTTCTTAAAACTCGTGTCTTATGCTGTTTGAGAACCATATCACTTTCTCTGTATGAAGTTATCCCCATGTGTATAAAGCAGTCTTTGGAAGAGGACAAAAGGAAGAAAGGAAGGAAAGAAGGAAGGAAGGAAGGAAATAAATAGGAGAAAGAAAAGAAAGAAGTCAAAGATCAACAGCTGTTTTTAGACTCATTCTAGCTTGCAGGTAAAATAGAAATTGGAAATTCACTTGACTTGGGGGAGCATAGCAGTGGTTTCTAAGAGACATCCAGACATAATCTCAGGAACCTATGACTATGATATTTGACACAGCAAGGGGAGGATAATTTGTTTGCTAGTAAAGTGATTTAAGTTGAGTAATTTTTATGAGTTTTTACCAATGAAATCAAAACAGTCTTACAAATTGGTGGATTCTCCCTCCATCGTGCATCTCATGACCATAATGCTGAAGTTCTTTTCTTCTCTCCATTCTCTCTCTCTCTCTCTCTCTCTCTCTCTCTCTCTCTCTCTCTCCCTCCCTCCCTCCCTCCCTCCCTCCCTCCCTCCCTCCCTCCCTCCCTCCCTCCCTCCCTCCCTCTCTCTCTCTCTCTCTCTTTCTTTCTTTCTTTCTTTCTTTCTTTCTTTCTTTCTTTCTTTCTTTCTTTCTTTCATCTTACATCTGTGAACCACTTAGGTCTGCTGGGACTAGAGTTTGAGACAGATCTCAGCCTCCAAGTGGGTACTGGCAATTGAATCCTGATCCCTTAAAAGAACAACCATGCACTTAATCACAGAGTCATGTCTCAACACCAATGAAGACTTCTTACACTCCCATCTCTATGCAGAAAAATGTTACTGACCTTTGGAAGTAGATAAGACCAGTACCCTAAATGTCCCCTATGAAGTCACAAAAAGAAATGTAAGACTCATAGATTAATACTATGTAGCTTACTTTAGATTGTTGATTCCATAACATTTAAGATAATGAATTTGAGTTGTTTGAATGGACATTTGTGGTATTCTTCCAAGAAGTAATAGGAAACTAAAACCTAGATAATCCAGAGTCACAGTGGGGTGGCTTCTAGCAGGAACAGAAGCCACAAGCTAGTAGAACAGTACCTGCTTAAATGTTGGTGGCTGAGGGTGCTGGTTAAGGGTAGAAGAAGTACTAGGGTCACAGACTTACCAAAGATTCAAGACTTTCATGGATGGCTCCTTCAGGAACCCATCCAAGGTTCCTGATAAAGAGCCAAGAAAGAAGCCTTGAGGCTGAGGTAGAGGAGGTAAGGATATTCGCTGTGCACTGTCTACAGTAATGAATACTATTGCAGAGAAAGAACATTCAGCTTGGACCTGAAGCAGTGGCCAAGGAATAAGCATCCAATTCCAGTTCTCCTGATTCTACAGTAAACATGAAAAGGTTGTCCCATAGGCTAAACCTTAGTGAAGGGTACAGCTCAGAGAGCAGACTGACAGAAGACAGAGCCATAATTGCCCCTACTACCACTGCAGGATACCAACACACAGTAGCAACAGTGAATCACGGGTAAGAGGATGTGAGCAGGTAAGAGGGTGTGAGTCTTTGCATCTCATCCAGAGAAAGAGATGAGTGAGACAGTCTTTTTATGAAGGGAACCCTATAGGTGTTCACAGCAGGCACGTGAGAATAAAAACTCTGTTCAGACTGCCTTTGTCAACCAGGATCAAACCTTGAGATGTCTGATGTCAGGCAGTTTCTTCCAAACAAATTTTAACACAATATACTTTGGGAAAAAATCTCCTGGTATAGTTTAATATCTGGTGCACAGGGAAGCATAATTACTTTAAAACTCAACTCAGGGTACATGTCATTTCTTCCAAGAAAATGGATTCTATAGATAGACTACCTGTTCTAGCTTAAAGGCCTAAGAAAGCAGCTGGCCAGGTCTCAGCCATATAGATAGCATAGAGGTCATTTTGGTTATGAGCCAAGTCTAGTCCTGATGGTGGATGCTTGGAGAGACCCTTGCTAAAAGGGTCATTTAGACTACTACTAACCTCCTCTTATAAGAGCTTGATATGACCTGGTCCAACAGAGAACACAGAACACTGGGCTATTAACCATTCCCAATTCCCAGTGATTCACAATCTCCCTTAAGTGATTAAGTAAATATGATATATGCCATGTATATTACAATAATGAATAGGAAAAAATAAATAGCTTGTTTCTATATTTTATAGGTAAAAAGACAAAAAGAAGGAGAAATTAGAGATTTTTCATATTAATCCTTGAGTCTCTTTTATGAGGTTAAAATTTTCAAAAGAGGCTTAATATAAAAATCAGGACATAAGAGGAGGCAAGAAGCAGGGGCCAGTACTTCAATATATTATCTGCTGGAGGGACTGGGTCCTGTGCTTTGAAAATGTTACAGGTGTTCCCATTACACTGTTTTTGTGTGACCTGCAGAGGAAAACACAATCTGAGCTACCTGAAACCTGTCAGTGCCTCAGGCCTAAGCCATTAACAGCCTCTTCGCCTCCTCTCCAAAAAGGAGGTAGCATCTACACCAGAAATGAGAACCAAGGACACTTCTGTCTACTGTGAGCGGACACCCTCTCATCATTGTGAAAATTTCTGCAGACCCTTCCAATGGATCAGAACAAGAAGTCCAAAGCGTGGTTTGCAGAGTAGGGCCTGTTATAGGGAACCTGTCAGGAGGCTAGCACAGTTCAAGTGAGGGCTTTGACTCTCACCCCTGACATGAATTGAAAGCAGCCATTGTCCTCTTACAGAATCATCTCATTAGCCAGGAGCTGACTGCTCCAACAAGATGAGCACACATTGTCTCTGAAACACTGGACACACACACATTCCACTCGTTTTGAAACTTGTTTCTGTTATTGCAAAACATTTCAAATATTTTAACTTTCTGGTTAAAAGGGAAAACCATTACAGCTGTTAATTAAATGTCACTTGTGTTAAACAATTGAAGGTTTGTAAAATTACTATTATTTATATTTGACTGCCAGGTTTATGTTATCTATCAGGAATATGAAATCATAACCAGAAGTCTCTGAGCTATTTTGAACATAAAGACCCTTCTTTATGATTGATGACTGTGATGATCAAACTCCTTGTTAGCTTCACTTGATTTGGAGATACACTTATGGATGTGTCTGTGAACATTTCCAAAGAGATTCAGCAGCTGGGGAGGGGAAGACCCACTTTGTAGATGCCAACTTTCTAGGGGTAGAGGGACCAGAATGAATTTCAAGTGGTGTGTGTGTGTGTGTGTGTGTGTGTGTGTGTGTGTGTGGTGGGGAAGTGAAAGAAATCCTACATATACCTGTGTTCACCTTTTGGTGCATCTTGACCAGACACCTCAAGTTATCAACTCCATCTCTGTGGCTTGATGGGAACATGAGCTACCACACACACCTCTCTTTAAATTGCTCCTTGTCAGGTCCTTTGTCTCAGCCACAGGAGATTTAACCCATACAGTAGTGTCATGTGTCCATCATTAATATATTGAGACTATTTAATTACATGTTTTATGAAGTTATCAACTATTAATCATTAGAATCCCTCTACAATATCATACGATAATAATTCAGTACAGCCAGGAAATATGACATGCTTACACAGACCTTGGTCGGTGAAGATGCCATGATTCTAAGGTTTACCTTGACAGGAAACAAAGTGTCATTACACTTTCCATAGGCCTCACTGTGAGTCACGAGGAGAAAAGAGTTTAGGGTAGTGGTTTGTAAAGGTGGTTCTCAGGAGATTGTCAGCAACACATCTGGCAGCCTGTGGAAATGTGCAGGTCAGAATTCATCTGGACCCACTGAGTCAGCAAGAACCTTGGGAGTGACTGGGAAAGCATTGTGGTAACGGGGCTTCCAGCACAGTCTAACTCAGGTAGTGCTTGAGCAATATGGGTCTGGAGATAACACTTTGTAATATGGCTTAGATGTGTCTCTAAACCTCATGTGCTGAAAAGTAACCCAAAACACAAGTATAGTGGGGGGCACCTTTCAGAAGTGACATGAGAAAGCTGCCCTTTGAATGAACTAATGACAGTATTATCAGAGTAAGTTAGTATTATCAGAGAAGGGTCCTGATCAAAAAGGGGTTCAGTAGTCCCCTTCCTGCACATAATTTCTTGCCTCTTTATCTTTTTCCACAGGAAAGTGAAGATCAAAGACCCTCAAAAGATGTATGCATTTGGGCCCCCAGGACTATTTAGAATAACAACAACAACAACAACAACAAAGAAGGAGCTCATATACAATGGCAGGTATTCTTTCACATCCTGGTGCCCTGTGTCAGCATGAGCTGTCTTCTGTGTGAAAACATCTGGAAGCTCTGTGCTTCCTTAGTTTTTTGAAAAGAAGGTCAATGAGAGCTAGCTGTCCTGTAATGTTCAGACCAGATCATGTTGAAATATCAGTGTCCCAAGAGCAGAGTCTGCAGGCATCTTTTGAGCAGGGGGCTGAGGTGAGAGAACAGGGCAGGTAGTGAGACTTCATTGAGTCTCTGGTCATGGCAAGAATGAAAAGAAACACCTTGGACTATCTGGCAACATACTAGTACAGCCATGCAGAGTAGCAAATCCTTAACCTAGTGTGTTTCCAGCATCCCACATGTTCTCCTGTGAGGCCTGTGAGGCCGAAGAGGGACTTTATTACAAAGGATGGAAACTTAGTCCAGAATTCTTTTATGGAGAACTTAATTGAGAAGATGATGCTAATTCACCAGCAAGTCAACTTTATTCAAGATCACTAGCTAGCTGACTTACAGTCTTGTCAATTTGGACTATTTTGTGTAGGTGTGAAAACATCTACACATTTCTCTGGGCAATCTTCATGTCAAAACAGCACAAGAGGAAATATTTAAATTAACTACATGGGGCCCATGACACAACTCATAAGTTTATTATTTAAAAATATGTTAGAATATTTTCTTAATTATTTTCTTAATTATTTAAAATTATTTAGAATATTATTCTAAATTCCCATTATCATCAAATAGCCTGCTGAGGACTTCAAATGCTTTTGCTATCTGGGACATTGCAGTGACAAACCAAGACCACAAGAGGGGAGTAAAAGCACGTAGCTTGTCTTTATATTGCAGATACTTTGGGTGTGGTTGGTGCAGAGTTTGCTAGTTTGATCAAGATTTGTAAATGAAGAAAATATCTAATAAAAAAAAGAAAAAGAAAAGAAAAAGATTTGTATTCACAGGGACCTTACTCATTTGTAAATGAAATAGCAACCATAAACATTTAAAAATTAATGCACATATTAACATATTGTTTATTTCCATCAAGACTGCTTACATGATAACTTATTAAAATGTGATTCGGGAGTATTGCTCAATTAAGCAACAAGTTCACCTTAACGTCATTGTCTTTTAGGTTCATGAAAGTGTCTTTCAACGTCCATTCACAAGCGTGGGCTTGCACCATGATTGACTGTGCAGATGCGTGTGGTCACCCTGGGAAGTCTGAGTAAATAAATAAAATTAGCTATAGCCATGACAGTGGCAAGAAGAATTTGTTTAGGCATGTTTATAAGATATTTTCATTTTGTTTCAAGACACAATCCTGAAAAGTCCAGGGTGCTGGCATTTAGTTCTTTACTTTGAGTAAAATTCCTCCAATCATGAGGATTTCATTGTGATGATTAAGAGGCTATTTTGTACCTTCTTGAAATTTTCAGCAGGTTTTGAACATGACAATCTGCTTGTAACTTTCAACAAAGCCCCACACATTACACAGAGTGGCCTGATGACAGCTCAGTTGTTCAGCAGTGCAGGGCCTCGGCTCCAGCTTACGTCCTCCCTTTAGCCTTGTTCTAGTCAAATCTTGGTTAGGGTCCCACGCATAAAGAGTACATAAGGACACTAGGCATACCTCGTGTACACAAGGCCTTATGCAGAATCCGCAGCAACCCTAAAATGAAATAACATAAAAGCAACTTATATTTAATTATTGCAAGTATCCATGGAGTCCCAGTCCAGGCCTTGTCCTTTGCTCTCGTAGCCTTGATTCCCTGGCATGAGTCAGAGTGGGTTAGCTTCTCCCCCCTCTTGAAGGCCTTCTGGACTTGAGTGAGATGAAGCACCATAAATTTTCTTTCAGATGTCTCTTGGAAAATGAGTTCTCATAACTGCCCTAACTGCCTTGCGTCTCCTACTTAGCTCTCTTATACCCACAAGCTGGGTGTGAACTTGAGGTTTGGCCCTTCCTGTCCTAGGTCTGCATAAGGGTTTAGACTTACAAAGTTTCAATTCTTGGTCTCTGTTGTTTTGTTCTCAGTTGCTGTGAAAAACAAATAAAATAGGAACAAATAGAGTCTCAGACAGTGGCCAGCCACATCATTTATAATCTCAAAAATTTTACTCAAACTTGTAGACTTTGAGATTTGAATGTTTTTATGAGAAGGAGGCTAAGTGATCTCAGTTCTCTGAAAACATCAATCATCCCATCAATAGGAGAGATGTGTTTCATCCAGGGAATGTAGTGAGTATTTCTTCTGTGCAGAAACTGATACATTCTGCTGAAAGACAAGTTACCTGGACAGTCCAAAACCTTGAGAGAGGTCCTGGGTGGACAAAAGGGACTCAGGACAATAGTAAAATACAAGATTCATGACTGAAGACATAGTTCAGCTGTTATGAGTATTTACTGCTTGTACAGATGACCCGTGTTCAGTTTCTATCACCCACAAGGCTGCTAACAACCGTCTATAACTCCAGTTTCAGACAATAACCTGGAATACTTTTGGTGAGGCTACATACCTGGAGTATATGCAGACATACACACATTATTAAGTGTAAATGTTATAAAAAGCAATTTAGATAAGACGAGTTATTATGAAGTAGTTACAGATGGATGCTATGGAGTCACCCAGAAAGGCACAGCTGTATCAGGGTCCTTTCAGCAAAATCTTGCTAGTGTATGCAATGGTGTCAGCGTTTGGAGGCTGATTATGGGATGGATATGGCAGTCTCTAGATGGTCTATCCTTTCGTCTCAGCTCCATACTTTGTCTTTGTAACTCCTTCCATGGGTGTTTTGTTCCCTATTCTAAGAAGGGGCAAAGTGTCCACACTTTAGTCTTCGTTCTCCTTGAGTTTCATGTGTCTTGCAAATTGTATCTTGTATCTTGGGTCTTTTGTGAGGCTAAGCCGGGGCCTAGCAAACACAGAAGTGGATGCTCACAGTCAGCTATTGAATGGAACACAGGGCTCCCACTGGAGGAGCTAGAGAAAGTACCCAAGGGGCTAAAGGGTCTGCAACCCTATAGGTGGAACAACAATATGAACTAATCAGTACCCCAAGAGCTGCATATGTAGCAGAAAATGGCCTAGTCGCCCATCAGTGGAAAGAGAGGCCCATTGATCTTGTGAACTTTATATGCCTCAGTACAGGGGAAAGCCAGGACCAAGAAGTGGGAGTGGGTGGGTAGGGGAGTTGGCAGGGAGGGTATGGGGAACTTTTGGGATAGCATTGGAAATGTAAATGAAGAAAATACCTAATAAGTTAAAAAAAGGCATCAAAAAAAAAAAAGAAAGAAAAGCACAGCTGGCACTGGGCAATTGCATCTGGACATTGTAGGTGTGACTTGCTGGTGGACGATAAGAAAACATTGGATGAATGTGAAAAAATGACTTCAAACAAAGGCAAAATCAATTGAAAGACCGACCACTGAACTATCTCAGGTACCAGGATAAGGGCTTGAACTAAGCAAAGGTCTGCAGAGGAGGAAAAATAAAGCATAAATAGAAGACGTAAATAGAAGAAAGCAGTGGCCAGTTAGAAGCAGAAGAAAACAGATCTGACAGTTACAGCAAGAAATTAATTCCAAAATACCTTTCATGTGACAATAATTTTATAATTTACATTTTGTTCATGTTAATCCATCTTTGTTCAACTATCAAACAGTAAACCTACACTTATAGATACCATTATATAATACACACACACGTGTGTGTAAGTGTATATAAGATGCACTTATATAATAATAAGATACATTTATATAATATAGTTAATATTTGATGCAGAAATGCCTGCCATTTGCCAAATGTCATTGCTTAAAATTCTGGAAGTTTCCTGAGGAAAGTCTTTTTAAAGTAATTGTGAACAGAATAATGACATTAAATTCTAATTTAATACCTGTAATTTTAATTAACCCATCAAAGATTTTATTCTGTGCTATGTGGATTGCTGATGGGAATGTAGATGAATTTTAAGCTGCAGTGTCATAGTCATCAGGTAGGTGGAGATAACCCAAAGAAAGTGGTCCAAAATTTGCCAATGTTCTAAATATGGTACGTGAATGTTCATTGATTCAGGGTTTTGATGCTGAATTATCTCTAGACAGTACCTACTTGGAAAATGAGCTTTTCCAGGAACCAGTTCCGTTTTATGTAAGTGTCCTCTGTAGAGTGCCTTTCTGCTATCTCTGACACGTTTCCTCCTACACTGCTGAGACCATTGCCCTCAGCATAGAGGGGAGATCTTCTGAAGAGATGCCAGCTGTAGCTTCTGCCTGTGTCTTAGGCAGCAGGTTTGCAAGCCACATGCCACTCATGATGATTTCCTTGGAGCTTGGGGTAGAGTCTTCAGACTTCTAAGGGAAGTGTCCTATATTCTGGAGCTTACTTCTATCATGATGCTGTCATCTGCACCTCTCAACTCCCTTCCTAAGACTCTAGTCTCAGCAGTTTCTTTCCCCTAGACTCAGGGCTGTTTAATACAGTCAGTGTTAAAAACAATAGTCCCCGAGAAAGCCTAAAGATACCAATAATTTGTCTGCTCCCTTGGCATTGTGAGGTCACCCCACTGCATCATCCTAAAGGGATATTCCTTCCACATATGTCCTAGGGCATCTGAGCCTACCGTCAGCACAACACATAGAATTTGTCTTTTCCAGCAAGCCTGTGCATGCAACAAATACAGACACTCCATGCTCACTGTGAGGTATGGTGCTGTCAGAGCCATCTGACAACTGTGAAGATTCATGCAGGTGTGTGGTCCCCATTTGCTTTTGAGAAAGCCCCACCCCTACCCCGACACATGCATCTTAAGTATATCTGCTGGCTTCACTGCTGAAATCTCTGGCAGTGAATGGAAAGCTAAGCTTTTGATCATGAACTATCAAATGCCAGAATCCGAGTGGTTAATAAGCTGTTTTATTTTATTTTATTATTGTTTTTAGATTATGTCTCTCTTGAAAATTCCAAGCCAACATCAGTGTTCGAGCTGTAATTCTTAGGCAACGAAAATGAGGACATTTTGTTTAAAAGTGGTTTTGTATCGTAACTAACCACCTTACTCAACTGGACAATTTTTATTGAACAGGTTACTTGAATTAGAATCCCTGAATTCTAGCAACACTTTGGGCGATTCTCAAGAGTCTGTTCTTCCAGAAACAACTATTGTAGAGATTAAAATGGATTTTCAGAGTGACCCCGGGGCAGGTCATCCTTCTGTCACAGATGTCAGTCACATCTACCCACCATCAGAGGAAGTGCCCACCAGATTCTCAAGAGTCATATCAGTGAGTCCCTGACAGTAATCTTTGACACTTAACCTCAACTGAATTAGAAGCTTCAATACTTCTCCAAAAGAAAGAGTGGGGTCAGCAGATAAAGGCCCCACCCTCCTAAGTATGAAACTCCACCAGCCATGTGATAGACACAGCAGATAAAGGTAACACCTTCTCTCTATCAAAATCCATTTGGACCAACATACATTTCTTTCATGATTGAAAGGTTGTTACTATGGCAGCATGACTTTGTAACCTTCTCCCACAAAGGACAAACCATCACAGGGCTGTGCTCAGCTCTGCATCACTTTCCAGCCCATCTCTTTCTTAGAGAATGCATTGAATATCTTCACTGGAGGTTGACATTCAGAGTTTGCCTGAGTTCTCATGGTGCCCAACATTCTAAACTCACTTTCATCTTATACTCTTAAAAAACACTAGCTGAAATATGTCAGGAATGGCTTATTTGGATATTTAGATATCTGTATTTACCAAGGGGGTGTATGTAGTCATATTCAGTTACTAAAAAAGGTTGACTGGATACTGATATCAGTTTTCCATGCTTTGAGGACCACATTCTTCTGTGTATATGTATATGTATATGTATATGTATATGTATATGTATATGTATATGTATATGTATATGTATATGTATATGTATATGTATATGTATGTATATAAAATGTTGCTTCATACTACTATCCATAGATAAATGGGATTTACTTGTCTAACCTTTGGTCTCTGATGTCTCATGGCTACTGTGCCTTCACAGGATATAGGTACATGTTTTTTGAGTATCCATCATGAGCTGTGGAACCCTCATGTATTTTCCAACTGACTCTTTCAAACACTCTGCATCTAAACTATTTGAATATTTCCTTACCTACATATGCAAAATCCAAAAATTTGACCTTGGTATAGTTTTTGAACTTATTTTTTCTGAAATGAATTCACTCAGTCAGATATATAGTCTCAAATTTCTGGGTAGCCATTTAGATCACTATATTTGAATACTCTTTTTTTATTTTTTAATTTTTTTTAATTAGGTATTTTCCTCAATTACATTTCCAATGCTATCCAAAAAGTCCCCAATACACTCCCACCCCCAGACCCCCACTCACCCACCCCCACCCCTTGGCCCTGGCGTTCCCCTGTACTGGGGCATATAAAGTTGGCAAGTCCAATGGGCCTCTCTTTCCAGTGATGGCTGACTAGGCCATCTTTTGATACAAATGCAGCTAGAGTCAAGAGCTCTGGGGTACTGGTTAATTCATAATAATGATCCACCTATGGGGTTGCAGTTATCTTTAGCTCCTTGGGTACTTTCTCTAGCTCCTCCATTGGGGGCCCTGTGATCCATCCAATAGCTGACTGTGAGCATCCACTTCTGTGTTTGCTAGGCCCCGGCATTCTTTCAAACATGTAGGGGGTTAAACCCCTCCCCCAAGAATGCTTCTTTAGTACTCTATATTTTGCAATTTATTTTATTTTTATATGAATCTGTGTTGCCATATGTTGGCTCACAACCTCCAGGGATATCAGATCCCTTGAAACTGGAATTACAGGTGGTTGTGAGACATCATATGGGTTCTAATAATCAAACTTAAGTCCTTTTGCAGAGCATTAAGTGTTCTAAGCCACTGGACCATCTCTCCAGGCCTTCAGTGCTCTATCCTTTAAACTGACATTGTGTTCTCTGCCAATCATTTAAAGGCATGTACTGCTATTTTTGTCTTCCTTATTTAGAATTTTACCACAAGAACAACATTTGAAAGACAAAATATTCTTTTAGGGTACTAAATATTTTTTATCTATTTCATTTGAAGAAATGAGATTATAAGATATCTCAAAATTAGAATATTGAACCCTCAAGATTTACTGAAGGAGAGGGAAATGGAATGGAATAACTAAGTATGTTATATTTTAAAATTCTAGTTCTCTAAAATATAAAGTTTAAAGGGAGAATTCACAAATTGATATATGCAAAAGAGACTCGATTCTTGATAAAATGTGGTTGTTACAAGTTCTTTGTTAGCCTCCTCCATTCATCTAACAGAATAAATAAAATTAATACTAGTATACTATTATATTTTTTTAGTAAAATAATAGGGAAATACAAGTCTCTATCTGTAGTTAACATTTCATAGTCAGGTACAGAAATTTCTCTGCTATAACATAAGCATTTTATTTTATATCTTACCAATTTATATACAATGGAAGACAATTCTGCGGCTTGATGATGAGATTTCCTGTTTTGTCTAAGATACTTTACTGGAGTCATATTACTTGCAAGCAACTGACCCATGCCACCCCAGGTAGATATGGGAGTCCCTGCAATGAGGGTCTTTGAAGTCTAGGTGGGTAAGGATTTGGCAGTTTCAAACAGAAAGAAACACAGAAGCAGTTTGAATAAGCGTGTATTTTACAGCTCTTTTTTTTGATTTTTAATATTTTTATTACATATTTTCCTCAATTACATTTCCAATGCTATCCCAAAAGTCCCCCATAGTGCCCCCCACTTCCCTACCCACCCATTCCCATTCTTTTGGCCCTGGCATTCCCCTATATTGGGGCATGTAAAGTTTGCAAGTCCAATGGGCCTCTCTTTCCATTGATGGCCGACTATGCCATCTTTCGATACATATGCAGCTAGAGACAAGAGCTCCGGGGTTCTGGTTAGTACATCATGTTGTTCCAACAATAGGGTTGCAGATCCCTTTAGCTCCTTGGGTACTTTCTCTAGCTTCTCCATTGGGAGCCCTGTGATACATCCAATAGCTGACTGTGAACATCCACTCCTGTGTTTGCTAGGCCCAGGCATCATCTCACAAGAGACAGCTATATTTGGGTCCTTTCAGCAAAATCTTGCTAGTGTATGCAATGGTGTCAGCGTTTAGAAGCTGATTATGGGATGGATCCCTGGATACAGCAGTCTCTAAATGGTCCATTCTTTCATCACAGCTACGAACTTTGTCTCTGTAACTCCTTCCCTGGGTGTTTTGTTCCCAATTCTAAGAAGGTGCACAGTGTCCACACTTTGGTCTTCATTCTTCTTGAGTTTCATGCGTTTATCAAATTGTATCTTATATCTTGGGTATCCTAAGTTTTGGGCTAATATCCACTTATCAGTGAATACATATTGTGTGAGTTCTTTTGTGATTGTGTTACTTCACTCAAGATGATGCCCTCCAGGTCCATCCATTTGGCTAGGAATTTCATAAATTCATTCTTTTTAATAGCTGAGTAGTACTCCATTGTGTAAATGTACCATAATTTCTGTATCCATTCCTCTGTTGAGGGACATCTGGGTTCTTTCCAGCTTCTAGCTATTATAAATAGGGCTGCTATGAACATAGTGGAGCATGTGTCCTTTTTACCGGTTGGGACATCTTCTGGATATATGCCCAGGAGAGGTATTGCTGGATCCTCCTGTAGTACTATGTCCAATTTTCTGAGGAACCGCCAGACTGATTTCCAGAGTGGGTGTACAAGCTTGCAATCCCACCAACAATGGAGGAGTGTTCCTCTTTCTCTACATCCTCGCCAGCATCTGCTGTCACCTGAATTTTTGATCTTAGCCATTCTGACTGGTGTGAGGTGGAATCTCAGGGTTGTTTTGATTTGCATTTCCCTGATGATTAAGGATGTTGAACATTTTTTCAGGTGTTTCTCTGCCATTCGGTATTCCTCAGGTGAGAATTCTTTGTTCAGTTCTGAGCCCCATTTTTTAATGGGGTTATTTGACTTTCTGGAGTCCACCTTCTTGAGTTCTTTATATATATTGGATATTAGTCCCTTATCTGATTTAGGGTAGGTGAAGATCCTTTCCCAATCTGTTGGTGGTTTTTTTGTCTTATTGATGGTGTCTTTAGCCTTGCAGAAGCTTTGTAGTTTCATCAGGTCCCACTTGTCAATTCTCGATCTTACAGCAAAAGCCATTACTGTTCTATTCATGAATTTTTCCCCTGTGCCCATATCTTCAAGGCTTTTCCCCACTTTCTCCTCTATAAGTTTCAGTGTCTCTGGTTTTATGTGAAGTTCCTTGATCCACTTAGACTTGACCTTAGTACAAGGAGATAGGAATCGATCGATTCGCATTCTTCTACAGGTTAACAACCAGTTGTGCCAGCACCATTTGTTGAAAATGCTGTCTTTCTTCCACTGGATGTTTTTAGCTCCCTTGTCGAAGATCAAGTGACCATAGGTGTGTGGGTTCATTTCTGGGTCTTCAATTCTATTCCATTGGTCTATTTGTCTGTCACTATACCAGTACCATGCAGTTTTTATCACAATTGCTCTGTAGTAGAGCTTTAGGTCCGGCATGGTGATTCCACCAGAGGTTCTTTTATCCTTGAGAAGAGTTTTTGCTATCCTAGGTTTTTTTGTTATTCCAGATGAATTTGCAGATTGCACTTTCTAATTCGTTGAAGAATTGATTTGGAATTTTGATGGGGATTGCATTGAATCTGTAGATTGCTTTTGGCAAGATAGCCATTTTTACAATGTTGATCCTGCCAATCCATGAGCATGGGAGATCTTTCCATCTTCTGAGATCTTCTATAATTTCTTTCTTCAGAGACTTGAAGTTTTTTTTTATACAGATCTTTCACTTCCTTAGTTAGAGTCACGCCAAGATATTTTATATTATTTGTGACTATTGAGAAGGGTGTTGTTTCCCTAATTTCTTTCTCATTCTGTTTATTCTTTGTGTAGAGAAAGGCCATTGATTTGTTTGAGTTAATTTTATATCCAGCTACTTCACCGAAGCTGTTTATCATGCTTAGGAGTTCTCTGGTGGAATTTTTAGGGTCACTTATATATACTATCATATCATCTGCAAAAAGTGATATTTTGACTTCATCTTTTCCAATTTGTATCCCTTTGATCTCCTTTTGTTGTCGAATTGCTCTGGCTAGGACTTCAAGTACAATGTTGAATAGGTATGGAGAAAGTGGACAGCCTTGTCTAGTCCCTGATTTTAGAGGGATTGCTTCAAGCTTCTCACCATTTACTTTGATGTTGGCTACTGGTTTGCTGTAGATTGCTTTTATCATGTTTAGGTATGGGCCTTGAATTCCTGATCTTTCCAAGACTTTTATCATGAATGGGTGTTGGATCTTGTCAAATGCTTTTTCCGCATCTAACGAGATGACCATGTGGTTGTTGTCTTTGAGTTTGTTTATATACTGGATTACGTTGATGGATTTCCGTATATTGAACCATCCCTGCATCCCTGGGATGAAACCTACTTGGTCAGGATGGATGATTGTTTTGATGTGTTCTTGGATTCGGTTAGCAAGAACTTTATTGAGGATTTTTGCATCAATATTCATAAGGGATATTGGTCTGACGTTTTCTATCTTTGTTGGGTCTTTTTGTGGTTTAGGTATCAGAGTAATTGTGGCTTCATAGAATGAGTTGGGTAGAGTACCTTCTGTTTCTATTTTGTGGAATAGTTTGTAAAGAACTGGGATTAGATCTTCTTTGAAGGTCTGATAGAACTCTGCACTAAACCCATCTGGTTCTGGGCTTTTTTTAGTTGGGAGACTATTAATGACTGCTTCTATTTCTTTGGGGGATATAGGGCTGTTTAGATCATTAACCTGATCTTGATTCAACTTTGGTACCTGGTATCTGTCTAGGAACTTCTCCATTTCATCCAGGTTCTCCAGTTTTGTTGAATATAGCCTTTGGTAGAAGGATCTGATGGTGTTTTGGATGTCTTCAGGATCTGTTGTTATGTCTCCTTTTTCATTTCTGATTTTGTTAATTAGGATGCTTTCCCTGTGCCCTCTAGTGAGTCTGGCTAAGGGTTTATCTATCTTGTTGATTTTCTCAAAGAACCAGCTCCTTGATTGGTTGATTCTTTGAATAGTTTTTCTTGTTTCCACTTGGTTGATTTCACCCCTGAGTTTGATTATTTCCTGCTGTCTACTCCTCTTGGGTGAATTTGTTTCCTTTTGTTCTAGTGCTTTTAGGTGTGTTGTCAAGCTGCTAATGTGTGCTCTCTCTAGGTTCCTTTTGGAGGCACTCAGAGCTATGAGTTTTCCTCTTAGAAATGCTTTCATTGCGTCCCATAAGTTTGGGTATGTTGTGGCTTCATTTTCATTGAACTCTAAAAAGTCCTTAATTTCTTTCTTTATTCCTTCTTTGACCAAGGTATCATTGAGAAGAGTGTTGTTCAGTTTCCACGTGAAGGTTGGCTTTCTATTATTTATTTTGTTATTGAAGATCAGCCTTAGTCCATGGTTTTCTGATAGGATGCATGGGACAATTTCAATATTTTTGTATCTGTTGAGGCCTTTTTTGTGACCAATTATGTGGTCAATTTTGGAGAAGGTGCCATGAGGTGCTGAGAAGAAGGTATATCCTTTTGTTTTAGGATAGAATGTTCTGTAGATATCTGCCAGATCCATTTGATTCATAATTTCTCTTAGTTTCTCTGTGTCCCTGTTTAGTTTCTCTTTCCATGATCTGTCCATTGGTGAAAGTGGTGTGTTGAAGTCTCCCACTATTATTGTATGAGGTGCAATGTGTGCTTTGAGATTTACTAAAGTTTCTTTAATGAATGTGGCTGCCTTTGTATTTGGAGCATAGATATTCAGGATTGATAGTTTCTCTTGGAGGATTTTACCTTTGATGAGTATGAAGTGTCCCTCCCTGTCTTTTTTAATGACTTTGGGTTGGAAGTCAATCTTATCAGATATTAGAATGGCTACTCCAGCTTGTTTCTTCATGCCATTTGCTTGGAAAATTGTTTTCCAGCCTTTCATTCTGAGGTAGTGTCTATCCTTTTCTCTGAGATGAGTTTCCTGTAAGCAGCAAAATGTTGGGTCTTGTTTGTGTAGCCAGTTTGTTAGTCTATGTCTTTTTATCAGGGAGTTGAGTCCATTGATATTAAGAGATATTAAGGAAAAGTAATTGTTGTTTCCTGTTATTATTGTTGTTAAAGTTGGCATTTTGTTCTTTGGCTGTCTTCTTTTAGGTTTGTTGAGGGATTACCTTCTTGTTGTTTCTAGGGCGTGGTTCCTGTCCTTGTATTGGTTTTTTTCTGTTATTATCCTTTGAAGGGCTGGATTCGTGGAGAGATAATGTGTGAATTTGGTTTTGTCTTGGAATACTTTGGTTTCTCCATCTATGTTAATTGAGAGTTTGGCTGGGTATAGTAGCCTGGGCTGGAATTTGTGTTCTTTTAGTGTCTGTATAATATCCGTCCAGGATCTTCCGGCTTTCATAGTCTCTGGTGAAAAATCTGGTGTAATTCTGATAGGCTTGCCTTTATATGCTACTTGGCCTTTTACTCTCACTGCTTTTAGTATTCTATCTTTATTTAGAGCATTTGTTGTTCTGATTATTATGTGTTGGGAGGTATTTCTTTTCTGGTCCAGTCTATTTGGAGTTCTGTAGGCTTCTTGTATGAATGTTCATGGGCATCTCTTTCTTTAGATTTGGGAAGTTTTCTTCTATAATTTTGTTGAAGATGTTTGCTGGTCCTTTGAGTTGAAAATCTTCATTCTCATCCACTCCTATTATCCGTAGGTTTGGTCTTTTCATTGTGTCCTGTATTTCTTGGATGTTTTGAGTTAGGATCTTTTTGCATTTTACATTTTCCTTGATTGTTGTGCCGATGTTCTCTATGGAATCTTCTGCACCTGAGATTCTCTCTTCCATCTCTTGTATTCTGTTGCTGATGCTGGTATCTATGGTTCCAGATTTCTTTCCTAGGGTTTCTATCTCCAGTGTTGCCTCATTTTGGGTTTTCTTTATTGTGTCTACTTCCCTTTTTAGGTCTAGTATGGTTTTGTTCATTTCCATCATCTGTTTGGATGTGTTTTCCTGTTTTTCATTAAGGACTTCTACCTGTTTGATTAGGTTATCCTGTTTTTCTTTAAGGATTTGTAACTCTTTAGCAGTGTTCTCCTGCAATTCTTTAAGGGATTTTTGTGTTTCCTCTTTATTGTCTTCTACCTGTTTACCAGTGTTTCTTTGTATTTCTTTAAGTGTGTTATTAAAGTCCTTCTTGAAGTCCTCTACCATCATCAGGAGATATGCTTTTAGATCCGTGTCTAGCTTTTCTGGTGTGTTGGGGTGCCCTGGACTGGGCGACGTGGGAGTGCTGGATTCTGATGATGGTGAGTGGTCTTGGTTTCTGTAAGTAAGATTATTACGTTTACCTTTCGCCTTCTGGTAATCTCTGGGGTTAGTTGTTGTCGTTGTCACTGTTTAAAGATTGGAGCAGAAGCTGTGTTCCACTCACCAGCAGTCTCAAAATCCTGTGGCGGGGGTCGTGGGTAGCTGGCAGTACCCCGGTGCTGGTCCAGCCGGAAGAGGCCTGTGGTCCTACTCAGGCCGGTTTTCTGCTTCCCTAACTAATGCAGTCTCAGGTCCCGCGTGCAATTGGATTGGAGCAGAAGCTGTGTTCCACTCACCAGAAGTCTTAAGATCCTGTGGCGGGTGTTGTGGGTAGCTGGCGAGTGTCAGCCGACCCTGCGCCCCAGCTGCCCCGGTGCTTTTCTGACCCGAAGAGTCTTGTGGACCTATGTAGGCCGGATTTCTCTCTCCCCAACCAGGGCAGTCTCAGGACCCACGTGATTGGACTGGAGCAGAAGCTGTGTTCCACTCACCAGCAGTCCCAAAATCCTGTGGCGGGGGTCGTGGGTAGCTGGCGGGTGTCAGGCAACTCTGAGCTCCAGCTACCCCGGCGCTGATCCGGCCGGATGAGGCCTGTGGCCCTACTCAGGCCGGTTTCTGCTTCCCTAACTAATGCAGTCTCAGGTCCCGCGCGCAATTGGATTGGAGCAGAAGCTGTGCTCCACTCACCAGAAGTCTTAAGATCCTGTGGCGGGTGTTGTGGGTAGCTGGAGAGTGTCAGCCGACCCTGCGCCCCAGCTGCCCCGGTGCTTTTCTGACCGGAAGAGGCTTGTGGCCTTTTACAGCTCTTAAACAGGGGTTTTTATACATTAAAAAAAACCAAATATTACAATTGTTAGAAGATTGTTCAGTGAAGCAATCACGAATACCATCATTATCATTTGGCACAGTAAAGCGCAAAAATCAAGCAAACATTACAAATCTGAAAAGATGTATTCAGTGAATCACATACAGAACAGGTAACACCATTATTATTAGAAATCATCCAAGTGTTACAACTCTGAAAGAATGTATTCAGTGGGGCCATCATCCAAAGCTAGTGGCATATTTCCAAGAGCAGGTTAATAAATCTTTATGGTTAATTATTGTTTAACATTGAATATCTGATTTTTTTTTATAAATCTTCAATGAGTACATTTAAACTATTTTAATTCTTTTTATTTAAGGCTTTCTTTACTATATACCAAAACCCACCTCCGATGACACACATGTAGCCATGTGAAATTTTATTGTTGGGAAGGTTTTTATCTATCATAATACTACTATATAATTTTGTAAATGATTTATAAAGTGTTGGTTTCCCCAGAAACAACCTCCAGGGGTATCAGATCCCTTGAAACTGGTCATGTTAGTCACCCCATCTCAAGGGATTGTTTCTTATCCATTATTCTCACTTAAGATCTTGGCCTAGGATATCAGGAACATGTAAATAGAAAAGGAATAAGACAAAACAAACAGATAAATTGCTATGAAAATGACGGCTCAATATTTTACTCTGGACAAGAGTTCCACAATCTCCAAGATAACATTGGGTAGCTACAGTCTTGTTTCTCACTTAGGACAAGTTTGTCACCCCCAATCCCTCCACCTTTTGAAATGCTTGGAGACATGTTCTGGTTGTCTTGCCTTGGATGAGAGGTGCTTCTGACATCTAGGAGCTCAAGGCAGAGAATGCTGCTCAGTATTTGCAATGAGCAGAATATATCCTCACCTACTACTGAACAATTTGTTGGCCTGAAATATCCACAGCCAAGATTTGTAAGTACTTGGTTGTAAGTAGTTGCTCTGTATTCAAATACTTTTTTTTTTTTTTTTTTTTTTTTTTTTTGCTTAGTGGACCAGAAGAAAACTTCTTTTCTTTTCTTCTTTTAGAAGTATACCATTATGCTCTATCTGACCTACAAAGTAGAAGCTAAATTTGCTACATACTCCAGAAGCCAGAATTAATCATCAGACTTAATTTTAGTTAATGGAAATGAACAGAAGTTAATGTTTGCTTTGTTGACTTTAAGAGAGGAAATGCATAATATTCTTTGTCTCTCATGCTTCAAATTATGACCTAGAATCAGTGGTACCTGTACTTGAAAATATGAATAAAAGTAACTTGGTGGCCTATAAACTGAATGGAAATGGAAGAAACCTGTGTTCTTGCATGTTCACTTGGAGCAGAGTCACCTACTTGCACTACTCTGCCTGCTTCCTGCTGGACTGCTGTGAACCAAAGCTTTTTATTTGAAGGGGATGGGCACGTTTGTTACGTCCGTTTTACTGCTATTAATATAACCCAGATACAATTTTACTCTTCAGAATGGGAGTAAGTAGCATTACAGGAGACAGACAGCAAACTCACATAGTTTAGAACATTCAACACAAAGTTAAGAAAGATTGATCAGTACAGAATGCTGACAAACAGAATGAAACAGGCAACATTCCAAAGGAGAACCCATCATCCACAGCTACTAGTCTTTGTAGCAGCCAGAGATGCCAGAAATAATACAAACTGGGGTGGGGAAGGGAGAGAGATGGGGTGGGAAGGCAGGGAGAGAGGGAAGGAGGGGGAGGGAGAGGGAGAGAGTGAGGGGGAGGGGGAGGGCAAGAGAGAGAGAGAGAGAGAGAGAGAGAGAGAGAGAGAGAGAATACCAAGTACTCTATGCTCAAATCCTGGTGATACAGAAACAAAATCAACATGCAGCTCATATAAATATAAAATAAAATAACATACAGGTACTCACCAAAATTTAGTACTCTGTTTCTATCTATGTCTGCATAATGAGGCTCTGTCTCAAAAACATCAGAAGAGTGATTACAATTATATTCAAAAACTCAAAGAAGTCGTGGATATGTTCTAGGAAAATGAAAGCAAAGGGTTGAGTAACATAAGGAAATCAATACAAGATAGAAAAATACATTTTTTAAATATTATTTTTATTAAGAAACATATAGTTTGAACAAAATGTTGTGCCACTTAACTCATAGTCATTGAAAATATTCAATTTGCTTTTCATAACTAGTATGCTATGTATTTCATTTTTTAAAATTTTTATAAAATTTAGAATACACTCCATATTCCACTCCCCATCCCTCCCACCACCGATCCATCCTTTGAATGCTCTACATCCCACATCTCCTCCCCAAACCCTGTCTTCATGTGGATGCCCCCAACCCCCACCTCACCTGACCTCTAAACTCCTTGGGGCACCCAGTCTCTTGAGGGTTAGGTGCATCATCTCTGAATGAACACAGACCTAGAAGTCCTCTACTGTTTGTGTGTTGGGGGCCTCATATCAGCTGGTGTCTGCTGTCTGTTTGGTGGTCCAGTGTTTGAGAGATCTTGGGGGTCCAGATTAATTGAGACTGCTGGTCTTCCTACAGGATTGCCCTCTTCCTCAGCTTCTTTCAGCCTTCCCTAATTCAATAACAGAGGCCAGCTGCTTCTGTCCATTGGTTGGGTGCACATGTTTGCATCTAACTCTTTCCACTGCTTGCTGGGTCTTTCAGAGGGTAGTCATGATAGATCCCTTTTTGGAAGTATTCTATATCCTCAGTAATAGTGTCAGGCCTTGGGATCATCTCTTGAGCTGGATCCTATTTGGGCCTGTCACTGGATTTTGTTTCCCCAAGGAAAGCAGACAGGGTTGCTGAATAAAAGGCAAAATGAAATATGCTGAAAAAAAAAAAACCTTAGAAAAGCAATAAATGTCCCAGTGCAAAGTTTCACCTATAGCATGGGTCATGTGAAAAACAAAGTATAGATGCTTGGAGATAAGGTGGGGGTTTGAGTTACAAGATAAAGATCAGCCCAAATACAAAAAGGAATGAACAGAACATGGGAAAACTGTGGGATACTTCAAGCCCTAATATTCTATTATGGGCACACACAAAAAAAAAGGAAAGAAAGAAAGAAAGAAAGAAAGAAAGAAAGAAAGAAAGAAAGAAAGAAAGAAAGAAGAAAAGAAAAGAAAAGAAAAGAAAAGAAAAGAAAAGAAAAGAAAAGAAAAGAAAAGGAAAAAATGGCATGCCATAGTCAGAGAAAATATTTTCAATAAAATCAAATAAGAAAAATTTCAAAACCTAGAGAAAGAGATGTCCATTCAATACAAGAAACCTGCAAATACTCAATAAACAGGACTAGAAAAGAAACTCTCTATGATATATTGACATATTACAGTGAAAACACTGAAAGCCATTTGGTATCAGAAAACTAATTGGTGTGCTCCTCTCTGGAAATGAGTGTGTGTGTGTGTGTGTGTGTGTGTGTGTGTGTGTGTGTGTGTGTGTGTGAGAGAGATATGAAAGATGAGGCCATGAATTTGAAAGAGAGCAAAGAAGGGTATATGAGAGGGTTTTCAGGGAGATAAAGGAAGTGGGCATGATGTAATTATAATTTTAAAATATAGAAGAAATTAAAAAGGAAATGAGAGAAAGGTCTATAGCCATTGCTTTTTGGCTGTTCACCTTAACTAGATGGCTAAACAGAGAAACAATCTTGAACTAATCAGGATATTCTTTCCCCGATGGCTAGGTTTCCCAGTGTAGATGGTGCTATTCAGGCTGCTTGGGAATAAAAGTCATCACTTGTCTTACCCAGCACTGGATATTGCATGTAGAAATACTCACTTGCCAAGAGAAATGTGCATATTGGTACAATAGTGGCAAAATATTTATTGGGGTAGCCAAAAGTCCTTGTGGATAGATTTGAAGCTTATTCTGCAGGACAAAATTTATTCTTGGTCATGGACAAAAGCCGTGACCATAAGGACTATATGCTATGAAGAAAGCCAGGAGGAATAGTGCTAATTTTCTAAATGGTCATATTGTGAAGCTGCCTTGCAAATATGCATGGTTTGGACCACATATTTGCACTGTTCTCAAGCTCGAACTGCTAACCTTCTTATTACAGTGGGTAATTGTTAATGTGGAGACTCGTACTATTCAAAGTATATAGAATGAATGACTGAGTGCTCAACTGCTGGTGGGACATCTCTAATAACATGAACCTAGTGGATTAAAAATAAACATGCATAAATAAGACATGATATTAGCATGGGGCTGATTGGGAGATTCCAGAGTGAGTTAGAATAGGAGGATAGAGATGGATATGATCAAGGCACAGTGTACATACATTCATGACAGTTTTGAAGACTAAATTAAAATGTTATTTAAAAACTCATGAGCCAGGAACTTCAAAAGTCAAGCATCATAACATTTGAGGATTTGAGATCTCCAAGAATGTTTGAGCTACAAAAAAGTTACCCTCCAGAGGATGCTGAACATAGATTCTTAAGGGTAGGCAAAAATGCACGCTGATATGAGAATGTTCTATGCATAAAGGGAAGGTGGTCTTATCACAAGGGGAGGATTATCTTAGGGGGATTATTGTTAGCATTAAAATGCTGATGATAACCAACAATCTGGATGCTAAAATGAAGAATCCTGTTGGATTTGCAGAGAATTTAGAATGAAAGGGACAACTTTCCTATGGAACATGATTTAGTACAAGCCTGAAAGTTTCACCAACTCATTCATCATGTTTAAAAGCCTTCTGAAACTATAGAGGAGTAGAAGCAGACTATTACATCAGAAATGATGAAATGACCCTAATTCCGCATAGTTTTGCACTAGCAAACATCTTTAGAAAGTTGTCTTTCGTCTCTAGTAAGACTATGCTGGGGCCTGGCAAACACAGAAGTGGATGCTCACAGTCAGCTATTGGATGGATCACAGGACCCCCAATGGAGGAGCTAGAGAAAGTACCCAAAGATCTGGGGGAATCTGCAACCCTATAGGTGGAACAACAGTATGAACTAACCAGTACCCCTGGAGCTCGTGTCTCTAGCTGCATATGCATCAGAAGATGGCCTAGTCGGCCATCACTGGAAAGAGAGGCCCATTGGTCATGCAAACTTTATATGTCTCAGTACAGAGGAACGCCAGGGCCAAGAAGTGGGGGTGGGTGGGTGGGGGAATGGGTGGGGGATGCTGTGGGGGACTTTTGGGATAGCACTGGAAATGTAAATGAAATAAATACCTAATTAAAAAAAATCAGGGACTAGAAAAAAAAAAGTTGTTTTCCACTGGAGTGGTGGTGCATAACTTTAGTTACAACTCTCACAAAGCAGAGACAGGAGGATCGCTAGGAATCCAAGGTTAACTTTCTTTACATAGTAAGTTTCAGAATGTCCAGGACTACTAAGAAAAAGCTTTCACAGGTCTGGTCAGCTGCATTCTTGAAATCAGCCACTGTCACCTATGCACAGCAACTGAGAAATTGAATTAAAACATTATAGTTCAGTTGTGAAGTTTTCACATGTAAGTAAACATCAAAGAGCAAGAGTAATGCAGAAGCTTCTACCAAAAACGTATGAGACTGAATATTTGCCTTGCCTTTGTTGGGTCTTCAGAAACTGAAGATTTAAGCATGCACCCTTTAGTACAGTTCTACACTTCAGGACAGTTCTCTCTTCAAATAGTATTCTTCTGTATTTCTAGGTAGTAAGACAAAAAGTTAAGATAAGATACCCAGGAGCCCAGGTCTGGGGTTGCCCTTGGGTTTGGGGCTCATCCCCAAGCAGTGGCTAAGCCTATCTCAACTTTGAGAGTAGAGAATTGAGCCTCATTCTTTATTAGTCCTGTCTGAGAGACATGGCTGCATACATGGCTGCCCTGCACTGGCATTAGGGTGAGATTTAATTGTGGCAAAGGCTAAGTCAACTGAAACTGGGCTTGGGGTGGAGAGTTGGGATGGGGCTGGATCTGAGCCTGTGAGTCTCCATAGCAACAAGGAAGTCAAGGGTGCTGTTCATATGTGGAACCTTGTTCCTTACAGAACTGAGAAAACCTAACAAAACAGTTCTGTACTTTACTTTTCAAGTGGTGTGTGTGTGTGTGTGTGTGTGTGTGTCTAGCTCAAGATAAATGTACAGTTTTGAGGCAACTTCTTAGTCTCATTTAAGACAAGTTCTCTGCCAGTCTGTTGATTTTCAAAGAATGCAAATGGATTTTAATACTGAAGTGGAACATTTGCAAGGAAGGAAAAACTGTTATATATGCATATAATTCAGATTTTATTTGTATTTCACTTTGAATAACATTGCCTGTGACATCACTTCATCTTTAGGAACAGAGATCCTAGAAACATTGTTTAACTACATTTTATATCTCTATCATGTTCTTTCATAATATTTGTCCCTCTAACCTAGAATAATTTAATTTTTGTTAACTTTGTTTTCATTTTATGGAGACAAAAATCTCACTGTATAACTATGGCTTGCTTAGAAGTCACATTGCATATACTCTTATCAGGTCGGCCTCAAATTCATGCTCTCCACTTGCCTCTAGCTTCTCCTGTAAGCATTATAGGCACAGGCCATCTGCTCAACTTCAGTTGAAACATTTTTGATCATTTTTGATTTCCTATTTTTGCATATGGAAATAATATGTTTAGTAGTCCTGAGTAAACACATCCAGGAAGCTCAGGGTCATGAGAAAGTCATGACTCATGACACTGAAGAGTTAATACCACTGTGAAATTCAATAATGACATCATTAAAAATATATTATTGCCAAAATCACTTAAAGAGTTTTATTTAAAAGTGTGTGTGTGTGTGTGTGTGCGTGTGTGTGTGTGTGTGTGTGTCAAAGAAGGTCAGAGGCATAGGATACAGTGGAGCTGGAATTACAGGCAGTTGCAAGTGTCCTGACAGATGCTGGGGACCAAAGTTCTCTGTAAGAGCAACACATGATCTTAACCACTAAGCCATATCACTAGCCCTTCATAGCACATTTTGCTTAAATGCTGATAGAAAATTTTATTGAAGTTACTCATTAACACTGTACTGAGCCTGGATAGCATAGTTATGATTGTAGTCCTAGCTGCCTGATCTCCGGGATTGTGGATTCTGCAATGAGTCCCAGGACCTTGACCTCTCATAAAAGAACTAAGGATTCTATTTTCTGCATTTTTAGATAATTGTCACGATGTCACTTGTGCATAGTAACCCATTAAATTAACTAGACTAGGATTTAATTATCACACACAAAACACTAAAGAATGATCAAAGGGAAATGGCTGACTTAAGAACTATCAGGTGTTATGAAGAAGTAGGAGAGATGAACTGTGTGGTTTCAGAGTTAGATTGACATACAGAGATCTGTCTGAAAGTGAATTGGTGTAAGTTCTCTGATGTCATGATAATAAAACCAGAAACTAACTACTTCCTACACTATCATGCCATCTGTGTTCTCCCTTCAGAGTTTTGTAATTCTGATAATTTTCAGAGGTATGGCATTGCACAATACATAGTGCGAAGAATCCTCAGGGGAGTGATGCAGCAGGGTAAAGACTGAGCCTGAGCCAGAGACACCTCCTAGCCCAACAGCCTAGTAACTACATGACAAATGACTATTGCTTAGTGTAGTGGGTTGGCTTGGTGCTGCTATGCATTCAAATGCTAAATTCTGTACCCCAAGATCTGGTTGCTCGAAGACAAGGAGGATCATCACATATACCAGCTTTGTTGTATAAACCTTGCACCCTAGTTATCCATGATTGGTTCATAAAGATGCTACAGCCTTGGCTGGGCAGAAGAAAGGGGGTGGAGTGGGATTCCTGACCTTAGGCGTTAGGCAGGGGCAGTGAGAATACAGGGGAAGAATGAAGCCACTGTGGGATAGGTGGATCATAATGGCATGGCCACGAGGGCTGTCCTGTTGGAGAAGGAGAGGCCCAAGCAGAATATGACAAGTGATATCTCAGAGTTACTGACAGGAAGTAGACAAAATAGCTTAGGAGGTTGATATCTGCCCAGCTCTAGTGCTTTAAGGTGTATTATAAACATAAGAGTTTTGTGCCTTTTATTTGTGAATTAAATGATGTAAGGTGGGGTAAAATTCCCCAAATAATATTTAGCACAACAGTACAGATCCCCTTTGTTCACGAATAGATTAAAGTACATATTTGTATGAGCTACTATTTCAAGATGGGCTCTAATTTTAGGTTTCAAGATTTTCATGGGGACATTTGAAGTAATAAATGTATTGGATTTTACAGAGTGCTCTCCTTATTTTATTCAAAGTTTTCTTAGTCAGGATTACTATTGCCATGATAAAACACTATGACCAAGAGCCACAAGGGAAGGAAAGGGTTTGTTTATTTGGCTTACACTTCCATGCCACTGTTTATTGCTGAAGGAAGATAGGACAGGAACTCAAACAGGGCAAGAACCAGGAAGAAGGAGCTGATGCAGAGGCCATGGAGGGGAGCTGTCTACTTGACTGCTCTTTGCTTTGTTATAGAACTCAGGACCACTAGATGAGGCATAGGACCACCTGTGTCTGGGTCCTACCACATTAGTCACTAATTAGAAAAATGTCCTACAGGCTTATCTATGGCTTCTCTATTAGACATTTTCTCAATTGAAGCTCATCCCTTTCTGATGACTTTAGCTTGCATCAAGTAGATGTAAAATTATTCAGTACAATAGTGCTAATTGCATTAGCTTTGTTATATACTATCTCCTTTAAGTTAACTCTGAGTTAAAATGCACCTCATATATACTCAGAGATTCATTGAATCCAGTATCATCAAGGTGGGAGCATGATAGTATCCATAGAGACATGATGCAGGAGATGCTGAGAGGTCTACATCTTCATCTGAAGGCTGGTAGAATACTGGCTTCCAGGCAGCTAGGATGAGGGTATTAAAGCCCACACCCACAGTGACACACCTACTCCAGCAAGGACACACTTACTCTAACAGGGCCACAACTTCTAATAGCGCCACTCCCTGGGCCCAGCATACATAAACCATCACACCTGGGATGTACTTTACAATAATATTGGTGATATTACAGAAGAAAATAAAATCTCAGGGCTATAGAGATGGCTCAGCAGTTAAGACCACTGACTATTTATCCAGATGGCCTAGATTCAATTCCTGTTATCCATATATCCACTAAGAAAAGAGTCAGTAAAGCCAATTATAAGGCATCTAATACCTTCTTCTGGCCTCCATGAACACTGCATGCACATGAAGCACAGGCATGTAGGCAAATCACCTATTAACATAACATAAAATAAAACCATAAGAAAATGTCTCCACGAGCTACATATTGAGGCTACATCAAATAGATATTGAAAGTTAACTTTGTTGTTTATTTAATGTGGTACATTTATTCCCAAATTGCAGGGACCCAAAGACCATCCAAGAGCCAATTCTGATGCAAACCCCCAGGGCCTTTTATTACAAGCTAGTAAGCAATGTCTCTCATCATCCCTTTGTAAGATGTCAGAGTGAAAGATGCAAGTCTAGGGGTGTAAGGTATTTATTGTAGTTACAGCAAGTTTGGGGAATTTCTATATGGGTTATCAAGTTATTATTTTAAAAACTGCACTTCTGGCATAATCTGCAGAAAATGAACATGGTCAAAACCACCTGACAAATAGGGTGATAAAGTTATCTATTCTCTGCAGGATGTCTTAGTTTATCTCCATGTACCTTAACCCTGCTGTTGTATCCTGACTGGCTGTTGCTGGGGGTGGGGAGTTGTCATAGAATGATTGCTCAAGTGAACTTTGTGATTTTCTTCCCAGAATTGGAGTTTAGACCTGGGATTCACACAAAATGAAATTTCTGCACAAACAAGTTTGTTTTTGCCTTACAGTACTGTAGACTGAACCTAGAATCTTGTGAATGCCAACACTATTGTTTTACTAGTACTACTGCTGCTACTACTATTAATATTATTACCTTACTATTATTTTTATTTTTTTTCTAAAATAAAAAATTAAAGCTTTTTAGATTATTAGAAAACTAATACAGACTTCTGTCAGGTTCAAATTCTTGAGATTAGACAAAGGCCAGCATTTATCTTAGTCCTCTCTTTATGCCTCCCTTTGGCTCCCAACCTCAATCCTCTCTTTGTCTTCTTCTCTCACTATTTCACACTCTCTTATCATGACCAAGTCCAGTCTGCTGGTCATGGTCAGTCTAGTATTTTCTCTTTCTGCTTTAGACTCTTCCAGATGGTTCTCGATGTACTATCTCATATCTATAACAAAAACCTCTTTAACCATGCCTTGAAACAACCATGTTGTCAGTCTAGACATCTGGTGCTGAGACCCTCAGTCATATAATGTCATTGTTCCTTTAATACTTCTAGTCCATAAAATTCTAAACAAATTTTTGTTTAATTTTCTAATATTTATTTGTAGTTAAGCAGTTAAATGCCATCTTGGGAAAGATAGATTGGTCATAAATGACATGATTTCTTGGAAATGAGGTAGTTTTTGAATTGTGAAAGTCTGTTGAAATTTCAAATGTTAAAAAAAAAAACCACGAAAACAAATAACAAAACAAAACAAAACTTAAAAACAAAACTAAAGCCAAAAACTTTTTGAGAATTTTTTAATTAAAATATCCTACCAACTCAAGTGAATTATTTTTCAATGAAGCCATATAAGTTCAAATGTCAAACATAAATCAACTTGCAATCCCTTCCTTCTCAAACTCAACACAATCTAATTGCTATCTAATTTAAAAATGTTTTCATTATGTTCTCAAGGTAAATCACTCACGTGTCTTTGGTGATATGATAATACAAGGAATAATTATCTGTTCATTTTACATATCTAAAGTTTAATGTTTTATTCATCACTTAGAATGCTGTTTTTTAATTGAAAGTTTTATGAATTTCATATGGAAGTACAATATTTACATTATTTCTGTGCTTCCAGCTACCCTGTCCAACTCCTTCAGCATACCTCCCCAGTCTGAAATTCAAGATGTTTTGTATTTTTATTGTTACACACATTATATATGTATATATGCATGTGTGTGTGTGTGTGTGTGTGTGTGTGTAATATACAGAGTCCATTTAGTGTTGCTTTTAAGTATACATATTTAGGTCTAACCACTTCATATTAGGTATCCTATCAGGGGCCTTCCATTCTTGATAGCCATTGATTGCTTGAAGCTCCTCAATAGTAGACATTCAAAATTTTTAATTATCTGCACTGACCTGTTGACTGGTGTTGTCATTATCTGGACATGCAAAAGTCAAATATGAGTCTGAGTTTTCTAGGAGAAAGAACAAGGATACTGAAGAGTGAACTGGAGGCTGTTATCACCAAATAATGGCAATAGAGAAAGTGGGACAGCCAGGATCGAGGACAAGATGATGTCTGATGAAATAATTACCTAACCATTCAGTAAGTTTTATTTTCTTTCTTGCTTAAAACTTCCTTAAATCCTTTCTAAAATGTTCTGGTCTAAAAATCCTTCAAGGGTCCATATGCACTGCAGTACATGTTGCTCAGCCTTCAAATGAGAAGATTCTCTTCTCCCAAGGACATCATTGATGCTGTCTGAAGCTGCAAACTAGCAGAATCATTCCTGTATCAGATTTGTCCCATTTTTTCTCACACGGGCTGCATATCCCAGCTTCACTCAATACTCTGGCCATAACAGATGTCTGAAGGATTTACATTATCCTGAAAATCACAATGAGCCAGGATTATGTCACTTTTTCCATGAGTATCTAGTCATCTTGGTACATTTCTCCAATTTGCTTAGCCTATGATACCCCTGTCTGTTCAAGGGTGTAATGAAAGGAAGTATTTGTTATTTATTTATTTGTTTATTGATTGATTAATAAACAAAAGAATATCTGGCACACATTAGATATCACTAAAGATATTTCTTTAAAAGTGGATTCATCACAGAATTGGTAAGTTGTCCAAAAATTCTTCCTATCTACTAGAACATGATTTTTATCCTTGTTTTGAATGAATTTAGAATGCGATTCCTTATCACTAGTTTATTTTATCTCATCAGCCCCTGCTATAGGGAGTTTAATGAGCAAATGGGACACAGGGACAGAATGATTGTGTGACTAATATAACAGGACTGTCAGTTCCACAAATTTGTGAAAATGCTGGTTATAAAATATCAATGAGTTTCCTCATTTTGTTGTGCCCACTCATAAACTCTAAAATCCTGTCCAAATATTAGTAGGAGGCCACAAATGCATGTGAATACGTGTACCTTACTTGTTCTCTGACATATGGTCATGCTTTGGTGTCTGTCTGTTTGTTTGCTCATTTTCTTCCAATGCATTTGTATGTGTTCCCTTGGGGTTGTTGAGTCCAAGAGTTCTGACACATTTCTTAGCCCCTAGATACATCTTCCCCTTTGTCCCAAATCCCAGATTCTCACAGGAACCACCACCATCACCAGTGAGTATTATAAACATCAACCACATTTCAAAATAACTTGCTGGTATTAGGTTTTGTGTGGGAAAATATTTTTTCTCTTTCACTGTTGGAAGATCTGGTAGTATACGGTGCTAGTTGTTTACAGAGTTATAGAACTTTTATTTCATCACTTTGCAATATTTGAAATAAATAACTCATCTGGAAAAAGGTTTCATTTATCTCTTCCAATAATTGAAGACATTAGTATTGCTGACTCAGGTCAGAAGAAAAATCCATGTGACTGACATTGTGTCTGATCTCAAGCACTGCTTCCCTGGATGAGATACAGCGAGTTTGCCTGTGACTGTGCCTTGACTATGACAACATTCTTTTTATCCTTCAGAGCACATGGAAGCCGCATGCTGCTTTCCCCAGTGGGAGAAGTAGTAAATGGTTAACTGTGGTCATGATTCCAAAAGTATCTGTTAGTCTTACAAAAATCTAAGAAATTTCTGACACAATGTTTGTCATCTCCTTTGTCATACATTTGAACACGGCAGGAAGCTTGTGCAACATGTGAGATATGGCCACAGCTTCAGCAATGGCTTATCACATCTAAGGAGGAGTTCTCTCACTCGTCTTCACGGTGATCCACATTTTATACCTGGCCACAAGTGAACCGGGGTGAAGGCTTTTTAAACACATACGTTTGTACATTTAACTTAAAACAAACTTTCTATGGACATTTTGAAGTTAACATTCTTTACAATAACTTCAAACTCAATTCTCAATGATTAAGTGTATGGCAAAACTTGTCTTTTTTTCAGGAAGTAAAATAATCTCTCATCAGATCAGACCAACCCTTTCATATATCGACTATGACCCTCAATTAAAATAAATGAATAAAACCCTTGCTTTAGATCTCTAGAGATTAAAGGCAAGGGTGGTCACTTAGACATTTCACAGAAAAAAAAAATGTCATGGAGAATTCATGTGGTAGAGCAGGATTACAGCATATTTTGGAGCCAAAGAAATCTAAGATTCAAAGTTACCTCTGGCCTTATTTCTGGCAACATCTTTATGAAAGCTCTTAAGCCCTGTTTCATGGATAGCACATGGGGGAGAGGAATGTATCAGGCCCAGGAAGTTTAAATAATAAAGTGAGAAACTATGCACAGGATATTCCTTGCTTCATTTCTCCATGAGAATAATGCAAATGCATCACTATAGCAGTGTAGGGTGGCCCACGTGACATGAAACTCAAATGCGAAATAATTTACCATCTTTAGAAACCAGGTTTAAAAAAACAATCACCATTTTTCCTAGCTAGAGATACTATCCCAGAAAATTCTCTAGCTTAAACATGGAGTTACTTCCAATTAAACGTAAACAAAGAAAATATCTAATTAAAATTAAATAAAATAAAGTAAACAAAAATAGGTCTTCTAATTAAGTATTATGTATCTGAGGAGTGTGTAGGAAAAGGTGGCTGTGGATATTGCTGGAAATCTCACAAGAACGGGTCTTTCTGAGCCATATGAAAGTATTGCATCACTAAAGACCCAAGCTTTACACAGTTGGTAATTATTTAGGAAACAATCTTCTATTTTGACAGAGAATGTATTCCCAAGCTTCTTGTATCTTGCGAAAATGTCCTTCCTGATTTTCACCCTCTAGGACAAAGTTCAAAACTATTAAATAATTTCGTATCCAGCCTACATCATGAACTTGCTGTGATAAGAGCCTATTCTTAAACCCATTCTCATGTGGTCTTCCAAGTCTTCAAAACAGTGACAGCAGATTTCACTGAGGTTAATCATATGATAATCTCCAAAGTCAATATTGTCACATATGATTGAAAATTGACACAAAAGCATTATTCCTGCCATTGTGGTGTGCTGAGTTTGTATAAGGTCATGGTCTCTGAAATTCAGCTATGTGACCCAAAAATATAGAAAAAGAATAGAACTCCTGGTTTGTAACTAATAGCATAGATTAGGTAGTAGACTTGACTCAACAACCAGAGTAGAGTTTTTACACTGTTTTGCACCTGTGAATCTAGTCAGAGACATTGCAGCTGAGACACCCCAGGCACTAATGGTTCCCAGGTCTCTTACACTGGAGTAGACCCAAATGGAAGACTATCCTAGAATGGTAGGGAGGTCTGAGTGAAAACAGATTTGGTTTTATCCATGTGCACATGTGTTGTTGCGCCTGACTTGACATTATCAATACTTAAAGAGCTCACATTCCTAACTGAAGGACTGACTATATCTCCTGCCCATGCTATTTGACAGGAGAGAGGCTGGAAAGAGAACATGCTGTACTCATTGCCAGGGTGAATGTACATGGCTGGACTTAGTCTGACAAGCCCTTCTCATTGCTCCTCATCATTCCTGTGTTTGGTCTGCATGCCCATCTCAGCCGTTTTCCGGCCTGCCTATGGCAATGAATAGGGCACTATTTTAAATGTTTCATATTAAAAAATAAGAATCTGAGAAAGAAAGGAATTTCAACTCCCCTTGAAATCCAGGCGATAATTTCTTTCTGGGTGCCTTGTATTTCTTGAAAAAGAGAGTTCCTTAGTAAGAACATTTGAAGAGGTAAGTAGTTTTTGTACAAATAATAAAAAAAAGTAATTTGGGGGAGCAAAATATTTTTCTTGGGTAGGCTTGTAATAAGGAAATGGGAGGTTATGTGGAGGCAAAATTTTGTCTTCAATAGTGTGTGTGGTATGGGTGTGTGTGTGTGTGTCTTTATGTGTGTGTGGTGTGTCTCTGTGTGTGTCTGTATGTGTCTCTGCTTGTGTGTGGTGTGTGTCTATGTGTGTATGGTGTGTGGTGAGTGTCTGTGTCTGTCTGTGTGTTGGGATCTATTTTAGGACCTCATACAGGCTAAGCACACATTCTTCCAGGGCAATAGTGAAAAAGCAACTTTGTCTTTTTAAAATTTTTTTCCTGAAAGTAATTGCAGGAACTGGTTTCAAAACTTCTATGACGTATTAAAACAGGCAAATTGAATAGACAGGTAACTTAGAAATAAAAATGGACAAGATGGCTGGTGAGATGGCTCAGTGGGTAAGAGCACCCGACTGCTCTTCCGAAGGTCCAGAGTTCAAATCCCAGCAACCACATGGTGGCTCACAACCATCCGTAACGAGATCTGGCGCCCTCCTCTGGAGTGTCTGAAGACAGCTGCAGTGTACTTATATATAATAAATAAATAAATCTAAAAAAAAAATGGACAAGATAAAGTATGACCATGAAGGTTTTTGTTTTTGTTTTTTTTTACACTTACTTCGAATTCAAGCTGGTATGGGAGTTACCTTATCTATTTAAGCTTATTTTCTTCTAGAGGTACAAATGATTCTGCTAATGGTTTCGTGAATAAAATTTAGTGACATTTCATACAAAAATGTCTGACAACACATGAAAAATGATATAAAAGGTTTCAAGAGTGACGACACATCAAAAAGTGAGTATAAATCTAAGTAGAGAGAAAATACTCAGACAGAAATGGAGCTAACAAGCATTCCCATACTTTCAAAATACTTGTGTCTTTTAACATGGGAGCCAGACTCTCTCAGGAAAACTAGCCAACGAACTTGGAGCTAATTGTTTCTTGCCACTTATTTGCTAGTTTCTGATATTAATATTTTTATTTTATTTTTATGATTTACTCAATTTATATGTGTTTCCTGCTTGATTTTGTGTGTACCACATGCTTTCAAGTTCTCCAGGAGTCCAGATTGGGGCCTCTAACTCCATGGAGCTGGAATGATAGGAACTGTTATGAAGTTACCAGGTGTTCATCAGTCTGAATGCTGAGAACTGAGCCTAAACCTCCATAAGAGCAATAGTTAAGACCAGTGCTCTTAACTATATTTTTTATTTCTTTTTTTTTAATTTTTAATATTTTTTTATTTCGTATTTTCCTCAATTACATTTCCAATGCTTTCCTAAAAGTCCCCCATACCCTCCCCCCCACTTCCCTACTCACCTATTCCCATTTTTTTGGCCCTGGCGTTCCCCTGTACTGGGGCATATAAAGTTTGGGTGTCCAATGGGCCTCTCTTTCCAGTGATGACCGACTAGGCCATCTTTTGATACATATGCAGCTAGAGTCAAGAGACCAGGGGTACTGGTTAGTTCATAATGTTCCACCTATAGGGTTGCAGATCCCTTTAGCTCCTTGGGTACTTTCTCTAGCTCCTCCATTGGGAGCCCTATGATCCATCCAATAGCTGACTGTGAGCATCCATTTCTGTGTTTACTAGGCCCCAGCATAGTCTCACAAGAGACAGCTATATCTGGGTCCTTTCAGCAAAATCTTGCTAGTGTATGCAATGGTGTCAGCGTTCGGAAGCTGATTATGGGATGGATTCCTGGATATGGCAGTCTCTAGATGGTCCATCCTTTCATCACAGCTCCAAACTTTGTCTCTGTAACTCCTTCCATGGGTGTTTTTTTTCCCAATTCTAAGAAGGGACACAGTGTCCATACTTTGGTCTTCATTCTTCTTGAGTTTCATCCGTTTAGCAAATTGTATCTTATATCTTGGGTATCCTAAGTTTTAGGCTAATATCCATTTAGCCCCAGTGATGTGTTTTAAAGTTCAGTGATTAAAGGAGATGCAAACAGAGGCGACTTTTACTCTCTGTCCATGCACTGGGCATCAGATTGTGACATTAAAATTCTCGGTAGCACAACCATCAGAGAAACAATGGACTCATTTTAGGGTGCTATATTTTGCTTTGAGTTTCTAACAACTTTTGAGTTCAGTAATGGTGGAATTTCGGCACATTTTTTTCAGTATTTGAGTAAACATCCTGTGGAATTTAATCATGGCTGAATTTCTTGACAACCAAATTAGAATATACCAATTTCCTTTGCTTAACACTGAATATTCTACTAACCTAAACTAATATTGGTTTTGCTATAGGTCATCTAATAATACAGATGAATCACAATCAATAATAGATACAGAGAAACTAATTATATTGATTTATTTAGGCACAGATTATATTTTTCAAGAAATATAATTTCCAAATATAAAAGCTAATGTTGTACATTGAGTTCTATTCATTTTTCACATAAATTTTAATATTACAAGAATAAAAATAACAGACTATTTCAGAAACATGCTTATCAACCTGACCAATGATTAAATTCATTCAGCATTTGCAACTAGCTATCTTGTATTCCTTTTACACTGATAGAAAAAGAGGTCTTAAAATTTCCAAGATTTCAGATCCTAAGTATCCAAACATTGACAATATTTGTTCTCTTTTGTTCAGTTCTTAAGTGAAGATGTCAATGCTTTCTAATGCCTTATTTTTTCCATACTCTGGGTATAACCTAAAATTAGAACAGATAGCTGCCTTCTGATTCATGTGGACCCAGCTTGTACTCCAGCCCAGGGGGTTGGAGGATGGTAGAAAGCTAAAGCCTAGAAATGGTGGTTTACTTAGTTAAAACTCAACTGCACAGCACTGTTTATCAAGTGTCTCATTTTGGCTGAGTGAAGACCTGCATCCAGCAGCTCATGTCCTGAAGGATGTAAGGGACTTGAAGTATTGTCTGAACTTACTTAGCAGCATCTCTCTATAATGGTCTCCCATGAGGAAATAGAAGATGGGATTGATGGCACTGTTCAGAAAGGCCAGAGGCCTCGTCAGGATGTATATCGATTTGATGGCCTTCTGTGTACATCCCTGTGGCCAACTATCCAGGCGTGAGGCGATCCTCACATTGCGCATGATATGATAGGGTGTGAAGAGTATAGAGAAGATCACAACCGCCAGGACCACCAGGCGTTGAGGTTTGTCCAGTGGCAGGGCAGTTGCCTGCTGCTGGCTCCTCCTCTTTAGGAAGACTACCATCTTGTAGTAGAAGAAGCACATCACAGAGAGAGGAATTAGGAAGCCCAACAAAGTCAGGCAGAGGCTGTAAATGAGACTGTGTTTAGGGTTTCCAGAACTTGCATAGTCGATGCAGTTTCTGCCCTCTTCTTTTGGGACAGAATTGATGAAAGTGAGCATGGGTAGAACTTCTAAGGTCACTAAGACCCAGACAGCCAGCGAGATTAAAATGGCAAATTCCTTCTTTTGTAGAAAGTGTTCTCGGAAAGGGTACTTCATGAGCAGATATCGGTCCATGCTAATGAAAGTGAGGAAGAGGATGCTGGTGTAGAGGTTGGTATGAAGTATATATCGGTTGCTTATGCAGAAAGCATCTTCATAGGTCCCCTTATCATTGGCATAACTCTTTATCAACATGGGAAGGGTGCACAGGAAAGCAAAGTCAGAGATGGAAAGGTTAAAGAGATAGACATTGCTACTGTTCCAGTTCTTCATGCAGAAGAGGTAGCCGAACACCACAGTGACATTCCCAAGCAGTCCAAAAATGAACTCAATTGCATAAAATGCAGAGAGGTAGTACTTATTCAAGATAACCTCTGTTGCCAACCAATTCTCACAAGATAAATTCTGTGCCTAAGGCAAAAGGGAAAATATAAGATCAAACATTAGATTGTGAGCAAGAACAAATGGTAAAACAGTCACTGAAAACCTAAAACTAACTGGGGAGGGTTGATAAAGACTGTGCTGATTTGTCATGCATGGTGGCATGTACCTTTAATACGAGGGCTGGAGAACCAGAGACAAACAGATCTTTATGAGTTGCAGGACAACCTAGTCTACAGAGACAATTTCAGACAAGTTAGGGCTATATACTGAGACCCTCTCTCAAAAAAATGCCTATTTTATACACATTACTACATTGAATGCATGTACACACATTATATGTTTGTGTAGATACATTATTTCAACAAGGCTTCATTGATAACTTCACATTGTATTCTTGTAGCTGGTTGTGACAGACAGCATAGAGTAAAGCAAATGACTTATGTGAGGCCATGAATTATCTCTAAGAAGAATCAGGAAAAAATATACAGGGCACTATACTATAGGTGTGAATAAAAGCAAGTAATAATTGAAACATTGTAAGTGGTGAAGTGACGCCTATAGTTTTTTTCTCTGAACTGCACACTTGCACCTCCTCACATGTACAACACACATGCTTGGCCAAACTTGCACACACACACACACACACACACACACACACACACACACACACTAAAATAAATAAATAAATAAATAAATAAATAAATAAATAAGTGGCTACCTAACTAAATTACTAAATAAATAAATAAATAAATAAATGTAATACAAACGTGAGAGAGTTTTGGGATGGATTATATGTGGCTACCTGTCTAGGAAATAAGGAAAGACACACATCTCTACCTGAAGCAAATTTGTGTCCAAATACAGGACAAGCATGGCCCAAAACTCAGTGTAGAAGGAAGAAGAAGGCTTAATAATCAGCAAATCGGTGCAAGAAAGTCATAAAGTCAGGAGAAGACGCTAATTCACCTTTGTATCTTCATGGCCAGCCACAGATCCCTACAAATTCTGATGAGTTAAATTGTCTTGAACGCTAACCTAGGAAAGGAAGTAAGGTTGTTGAATACAATTGTTGTTTTGAATAACTTTTATTTTGTGGTGTATAGCTAGAGATTTTTTATTTTATTAAACATAGAACATATCACACTACTTTAAAATATAATGTCTTATAATTTAAAACAGGACTGAACACCCCAGGAATAATAATGATGAACACCATGTTTTAAAGCTAAGGGTGTAACCAAATCTTGTGCTCACCGGTATCTAGGAGTTGATTTATGAATACTAATGAAAATTAGGGACTAGTAGAATCATTATGAGAAACGATTTCACTGAAGTTTACAAGCTTCAATATCTTAATTTTTGCTGATATAGTAATATATCCTACAGTGGTTAATCTAGAAACGATAAAACCATTTTTCTTTGTTACACAGGAAAATACTCCAGATTTAGTGTTGAGGAGTCACACTCTTCAGCCCCCTTTACCAGAGTAGGATTCAATTCATGAGGGCAAAGACTTGACACAATTTTCATTCAGGTTCTGACATTCCATATGATGAATTAAGTCTCAGCATATGAGTTTTGAGAGCATAATATCCACACTTAGCCCTTGCTGAGGTCATACACCTAACTCTTCTGGGTCTGTTTCTACTGGGATAAAACGCCTGACAAAAGTATGTTAGGGAGAGTTTAGTGTAGTTCACTGTTCCAGGTTACAGTCTACCATAGCATGGAAGTCATGATGGTGGGAGCTTGAGAAAGCTATCCACATCACATCCACAGTCAAGAGCGGAGTGAAATAAATGTATGGGTGCTCATTTGCTTGTGCTTAGCTGGATTCTTACAACTCAGGAACTTGTCTAGGAAGTGATATTGACCGCCATGGGATGGACTTCCAACATCACTGAATTAAGACAGTCTCCCACAAACATGCCCACAGACCAATTCATTGTAGACAGTCTCTCATTGAGACTCTATTTGCCAGTGATTCTAGGTCAAGTCATATTGGTCTTTAAAACTAACAATCACACTGAGCAAGAAAATATTGTAGTTAGACCCTCTGAATCCTAATACTGTGAAAATGGTCATCAGCCTCTGGCAACAAGGCTGCAAGATTTCAAGGACTGGAGTAATCTGAAAACACGTTTTTGCTTCTGTTTTTGTTATGTTTTGTTTCTGCTATTTCTAATCAAGAAAACAAGACTGAAAACAAAATTTTTAAAAATTTCCTTCTTAAGATTCAGAGTAATAGTTATAGGCAAATAGTTGCTTCACTATAAGTAAAAGTACCCTGACTTCTATTAGTGTGAAGTATTTACACAGTCAGTAAGTTTTCTGCAAGGACAATATGTAGAGAATATATGTGTTTTTGTCAAATTCAGGTTTTATTGATGTTGATTGTTGCTATTTTGGCTGTGTTTTATTTATGAAGGTGCATCAGAAATTTGTAGATAACATCCTTTATTGTTACTTTTGTGAGGTGTGTGTGTGTGTGTGTGCATGGGTATAAGTGCATTTGTGTTCATGTATGTGTTCATACATATGGTGGCTGGAGGCAAATATATATTTCCTTACTCACTACTTGAATCTTTGATACAAGTTTTTTTTTCTGAACTGGAAGTTCACCAGTTGGCTACAGTGGTTGTTCAGAAAGCATCAGGGATTTTCCCATTATTGCCTCTCCAGCCTTGGGATTTTCCAAGCCCCACCCCTCTTTTTAAATAGGGCACTGTGCCTCGGCCTCAGGACTTCATGCTTTCATGCTAAAAAATCCTTCATGGTCTAAGTCAGCTCCCACAAACACTGTTGGAGAATTAAGCCTTATATTTTCACTGACAATTCTGCTGTAGAGAATTGCAGGATTTATTCTATTTCTCAGTTTTCTACTCTTGTTTTCAGTCTTCTTTCCAGCTACTCCACTCAGCTCACCACATCTCTCTGACTGCTGTCTTTGAGTCTTAGCTCACCAAGAGGGAGATTCTGCATTGGCTCAATCTGGAGCCATCCTTTCTCAGGTTCTACCACCTTCCTTAGACTGAGGACTTGCTGAGGTCATAATCCCAGTGTTCTAGCGTCATTTTCAGACCCATTTGTCTGTATCTCATCTACCCCTATCAATCTGAAAATTTACTCCCAGACATCCCTGGAATCCAAAGTTGCCTTCATCTTCAGGCTTGGTTTCTGAAGATGTGTATGTATGTAAAATATGTGTCTCTGTTTGTATACATGTCTATAAATAAAAATTACAGAAGAAATTAAGGAATGGAAGAACAAAGGAGAAGCCAGAAGTGGGAGAGGCAGGGAGGAAATGATGTGACTATAGTACATATGTGTGAAATTAAAAAAAAAAAAACTTTAAAAAAATAACGTTTAAAAAGGAGGGGTTGGGACATTTGAAATATTAACAGGCATTGCTCTTTAAACAATGGGCTTTTCTCATCATTATGCTCAAATCTGTGGCAGCATCCAATGCCTTGAGTCTAGAAAGTGTTTCCTTCTTTCTTTCTAAAATATTGCAGTCTCCCCCTTTTCTCCATTGGTCAGCTATTTTGTAGGGAATCCTTGTTTGCCTAGGCTTTAATGCTGGAGTTCCTCAAGACTTAATGTGTGATCCTTACGTCATTTGGGAAATCCTAAAACGTTGGTACACCCATTAAATGAAAATTAAGACAATAGAAATTTTTCTTGAGATAAACTTATTTTGTTTTGAATTTCCTTTTCCTCTTTATCTGACAATATTAGATCTTATTTAAGCTGCAGAAGTGCCAGATGTTTATGAAATTTGTGTGGATCACAGAATGGGATGGAATTTGTATACATGAATACATGTGCAACAGGAAGCCAGGGTGCTAGTAACTAAGTCAGGGGCCAAGTAGAAGTGATGAAGAATTCTGTTTTCCAGTGTTTAGTAAACACAGAGAATACCAGGGCTATTGTGAAGAAAGCAAGTGACTAAATTCATTCAATACTTTTTATCATTATTCTGTACCTTTGCCTTGCTTGTCCTACAGTGACTCTTGCTTTAAAAACAAACAAACACACAAACACCACCAGGACAAAACACTTTAAGCATGTCCTTTTTAGGTTGACTATGTGGTACTGGGTAAATAGTTATTGTGTGCGTCTCTGGGGGAAACTATTTCTCCCACTCTCAGCATTTCATAGTTGACTGTGATTCTTTGTTTAGGGTTGAGACCTCGTGGTGCGTTCCCTGTCTTCTCTAGCATGGCTATTGTTATTGCCCTTGTTCAGACCAGTTTAGGAAGTCATGTTGTTGAAATTTTATGGATGTAGCTGCTGACATGACAAGGAGACATACTTTCTCAGGAGACACCCAGATCTTACAAGCTTTCTACCCTCTTCTACACAGTGTTCCCTGAGCCTTAGGTGTGGAAGTTGTTTTGTAAATAAATTACACCAAATGAGGAGGTTGTGTTTATAAATATCTGTGTTCATATATGCATGTAAGAACAATTAATGCAAAAAGAGGCCATACATTAAAAAGTGACCAAGGAAGGGTATACAAGAGAATTGAGAGAGAGAGAGAGAAAAAAAAGAAGGGGAAAATAATGTAATTATAATATAATCTTAAAAGTACAAGAAATAATTAAACAAACAAAAACAAAAGGTGTGTGGATGAAATACATATTAATTGTAAAGTACACTGTGGGTACAAATAACAAAACATCAGGGAAGAATGTTTAAATCAATTAATCCTATTATTTTTATGCTTTAATATTACTGAAATTTGTTTGTTAAAATGAGATTTTGCTTTTCATGATGTCTTATAATCTATTCATTTAATATGTTTTCAACTTGGACTATTTTTATCCCTTTTCATATCCATAACATTATCAGATTATGGTTTTATAATGTTAGGCTCTCCAATACTTATAGGCTGATTCAACTTCATAAGGACACACTTTGAGAATATTGTATTCCAAATTCATATGTATATATATATATATATATATATATATATATATATATATATATATACATACATATCCGGGTGTTTTTTGTTATGGTATAATTATGCAAATTAGGGAAGTAAAGTGTGTTCCTTTAGGCAAAACTCTCAATTCAAGGGGGGCATTTCCTCTGAACCATCATTAGCCTCTCCTATACTTTTCAGGAGCTGTCCTCTTCATAGGCAACAGATATGGCGGCAACATGTAGTGGCTTACTGAGGTGAACCATTAACAGAGAACTTTCTTTAAAAAAACACATTAGTAACTAAAAGGAAATCATTATTAGCTTCTATCCCACAGTCACAGAGTCTGTTAGAATTAATAGGCTACATATAAACTGAATACACACCCACATGAGAAAATTGCTACTACTCATTCTTAATTTGGAATGATTGAAAATTCCTTATAAAATTAGTTCTCTAAACATAAAAATAATGCATGTTTTTTACCAGAAATTAAGAAAAAAATACATTAATGAAAAACCTGGTAATCCAATACAAACTCTGTTCCTATATCCTGGACCATTACACAGAGCCTAACAAAAAATAGAATTTTAACTGTCACTGGAAAGTAAAGTATGAAGATATTTCAACAAGTTTCTTTCATTAGTAGACAATTTAAATAAACTGTGTTTGCATGTATATAAATACAAGTATTTGGTACCGATTAATTGCTTCACTTTTATGTGTTCCACAAGTTACACCAAAGCATTAAACATTACAGCATGTATCAAGTTGCATTTTTCATTAATAAGTTAGAGAAGAGATTATACAGTTTGGGAAGTAGAATAACAATCACTCTGCAGTTTACCAGTTCCTTTAGTAAATCCTATTCCTAAATCATCACATTTTGCCAAATATAGATGCAAATTTTAAATTTTGGAATGATTTAAAATTTAATCTACTATAAATTCTTTAATTTATATGGTAAGTTATTTTTCATGACACAAGTTACCCTTTCTCTAAATAATTTCACCTTTTCAAATAATTGTAATTATTTTTGTTGTGACATTATCAAATACAATAAGCCCTTTAAAGCAAAACACACTACACTTTTGTCTATTAAATCAATGCATTTAGAGCCACATGAAATAGATGTGAAAGTCAGACATGTTTGCCTTTGGCTGCTTCACATCTACTGAAGAACAGTTAGTTCCCTAGGCAGCATTTAGCTCAGAGAACACTTCCAAAGGAAGCCCTAAGCAGAAAGCTTGGTCTTCTTTGGTGTGACTGAGAGACATGAGCTGCAGTGTCCCTTACCATTCTGCTGTCGGCTTCTCTCTCAACAGAAAACTCTGCCAGGAGCTGGAGACAGCTTCTGACCCAGTGCTGTGTTGCTGGTCATGGCCAGTGCAGTCTGATTTGCATATCATGCAGCCAAGATTAATAATTCAAAAGGCAGGGGTAATTTATTCAGAAAAACCTCCAAGTCATTCAGAGGAACTCCTGAAAAGCAAAGGCACACAACAGATAAGTCATTTTTGTAGAGAGTAGTTTTAACAAAGACATTTGAGGACAAGCTAATTTAAATTTAGTTTATACACTCCCAAAACAACACAGAAGCATTCTATCTTCCCATGTGTATGGGCATGGAACTGTGTATGCACATTTAGGTAATGAGAACAGCAAACATTTTATGGTTAATATATAGTTGAACTCATTTTTCATTGTTTTGCACAGTTTTTGGTGACTTCTATACTAAGCATACAATAATTAAACTGCTTCATAGAAATCCTGAGGGAACTATTACGTGAGTACTTGCAAGGCAGTCTGAACTTGAGCCTTGTCAGTGTGCTGCTGAAAGGCTGTTAGAACTTTAGATAGCATCCGTTTTATTTTCTGTGATTAAATTCAGGAAACATAAAGAAGTACATCAGATGGCTAGGGATTAAGGAGAGAGGCATTATCTTAGATGACAAGCTCAAGAGATAGTAGTAGACTTTCCCCAGTCAGTGCTCTGAGCAGCATCCAGAAGACCGATTATTCCAGATAAGAAACAAACCTGGCCTTTTCTCAAGGCTACATCAGTTTTTTATTCAAGCAAAAATGTGGATTGGTTGACCTGAAGGGTGGGGATTACACTGAGGATATATGTACATGGTAGCTTCTAAGATACAATCACAAACATTTTCTACTTGTAGAGGAAAAGAGGCTAGAGAGTACTCTAGTAGAGGGTACAGTCTTCAGAAAGAGAGTAGAGTAGCCAGTTGTGGTTTATGGACCTCTCCAAGGTATAGAGTAGCCTTTTGTAGTCCATGGACCTCTCCAATGTAAAAAGGAAAAGTTCTGAACACCACTATGGCAGGAGGGGCTGGGGATGGTGATTCCCTCTTTGTGGGTACCTGGAGTTCCCCAGAGCTTCCTCTTTCTTGTCTCTACTTCCTGATGGCCAAAAATGTGGTCTGTACTTCTCTTTTTTTCCCCCACAGGACTGCAACCTGATAGCTAGGGCTTCCTGCCAAGAGCCCCACTTCCTCAGGACCCCTTCATTGGCACCAGGGCAGATACAGTAAATAAACTGCTGTTCCTTTCATACCGTGACACCTTATTCAGGGTTACAGAGCACAGGTATGGAGAATCTGTCCAGCAGGACGAGTGTCACTGTCATACTTCCAGGCCACCTCACAGGCCCAAATATAAGCCCTGCGTTCTTGATTGAACACTGTATGGTCACATTCTTGTTCTAAATTTGTACTAACTTTATAACAAGGGACCAAACATTTCCCTTGTGCTGGATTTGCAAATTATGTTGTCACTTCTGCCAGAGAGAGCACACATCTCTCAGGAAATGATTTCTGTTCAGCCTATAATATTTCAGTGGGCAAAGCTTCTGACTTTGTTTTCTTTGTTTATAGAAACAATATAACACATTGGATCTCATCAAATTTTCAATTCTCTTAACTGTAAAGTAGGGATACTTGTGACAATCCCAGGAAATACATATATTTACATAGAAGTCTGTGTATTATACTATACACTGGGGATTAGTCATAACAAGCTGTTGGCTAATATAATATGTCATACTTGCTTGCTAAAGATTAATTATTACAAACATTTTCAATAAATTAAACTTCCTTCCGTATGAGTACTTCAATTTAATGCTGTTAGTTTCCGCACAGGAACACAAATTAAAATAACATTACAAAAAACAGCAAGGTAAAAAAAAAAACAAAAGGTCATTGAGTCCTTGTCCTGAATTTGCATTTTACTAGCTGTGTGATCTGTGAAACAAACTTGCCTAAGCTGATTTCCTTGTTCAGAAGGGGCCAGTGACTCTACTCCATAAAGTTCTTGACATTCACAATCCAACGTAAAATAGTATTTGAAAGTACAGTGATCAAGGTGTGCAAGAGAGGTTTGTGGAAAATCAGATCCACTCAGCAGGAAACTCAAGAGAAAAACACAGAGGAGAGAGCACAAATGGCAGTTCAGTGCAATGCAATACTTCCCAGTGTCTACTGTGGTCCTTAGGGACTTCACTCTAAGTACAGGCATACATCAGTTTAGTTTAGTTACATGATTGTGGCTCAGAGTAAACTGTCAGTGCCTTAATTTTCAGCTAAAGAAACTGAGGCCCAACAAAACTTACATACATTGCACACATTGCACAACTGATTAAGGACTGTGCCAGAACTTCGGGCCTCTTCTCTTCAACATGATTTGGCTTTATTTGTCTCTCATAGAAAAGAAGAACTTGTTAGGGCAAATTATAAAATTAGTACCACTGAATACTTTTTACCATAAATATAACAATTTCATATAAACTTCACATAAAACCAGAGACACTGAAACTTATAGAGGGGAAAGTGGGGAAAAGCCTTGAAGATATGGGCACAGGGGAAAAATTCCTGAATAGAACAGTAATGGCTTGTGCTGTAAGATCGAGAATTGACAAGTGGGACCTCATGAAACTACAAAGCTTCTGCAAGGCTAAAGACACCATCAATAAGACAAAAAAACCACCAACAGATTGGGAAAGGATCTTCACCTATCCTAAATCAGATAAGGGACTAATATCCAATATATATAAAGAACTCAAGAAGGTGGACTCCAGAAAGTCAAATAACCCCATTAAAAAATGGGGCTCAGAACTGAACAAAGAATTCTCACCTGAGGAATACCGAATGGCAGAGAAACACCTGAAAAAATGTTCAACATCCTTAATCATCAGGGAAATGCAAATCAAAACAACCCTGAGATTCCCCCTCACACCAGTCAGAATGGCTAAGATCAAAAATTCAGGTGACAGCAGATGCTGGCGAGGATGTGGAGAAAGAGGAACACTCCTCCATTGTTGGTGGGATTGCAAGCTTGTACAACCACTCTGGAAATCAGTCTGGCGGTTCCTCAGAAAATTGGACATAGTACTACCGGAGGATCCAGCAATACCTCTCCTGGGCATATATCCAGAAGATTTCCCAACCGGTAAAAAGGACACATGCTCCACTATGTTCATAGCAGCCCTATTTATAATAGCCAGAAGCTGGAAAGAACCCAGATGTCCCTCAACAGAGGAATGGATACAGAAATTATGGTACATTTACACAATGGAGTACTACTCAGCTATTAAAAAGAATGAATTTATGAAATTCCTAGCCAAATGGATGGACCTGGAGGGCATCATCTTGAGTGAAGTAACACAATCACAAAAGAACTCACACAATATGTATTCATTGATAAGTGGATATTAGCCCAAAACTTAGGATACCCAAGATATAAGATACAATTTGATAAATGCATGAAACTCAAGAAGAATGAAGACCAAAGTGTGGACACTGTGCACCTTCTTAGAATTGGGAACAAAACACCCAGGGAAGGAGTTACAGAGACAAAGTTCGTAGCTGTGATGAAAGGATGGACCATTTAGAGACTGCTGTATCCAGGGATCCGTCCCATAATCAGCTTCTAAACGCTGACACCATTGCATACACTAGCAAGATTTTGCTGAAAGGACCCAAATAATTTTCTCTAATAAAGCAAAATTTAGAATATATTGAGGTTAGCAATGGTTTACAAGATTTATTATTTATCAAAATTAATGATTAGGTTTCTACAAAACAGAACACTTTACATAACAAGAGTCAAAGATAAAACACTGAAGTGTTTATGGGAAGGCCCTATTAGCAGGGCCTCTGGGCATGCTTACAAGATACATTCTTTCATTATAAAAACAGTTTGTTTGTATGGACAAGCAGCTGGCCTAAGGGTCACACTAATTTTTACTGAATCACAAGTCAGGAAATGGGAGAACAATCATTCATACCAAGAAATGTCTTAAATTCTTAAGGGGAAATAGTCACAGCAAGCACAAAAGGGTTGAATCAAGCTAAGGACACAAAGGACTCCAAGGAGGTTCCTCTCACACAACACAGGGAATAGAGTAGAAGTTCCTGTGGATTGTGACTATACTCTTCCAGTTTCCCGACACCAAACCAGCACTACTAGATGAGTTTACATTACCATGAAATGCAGTCTGTTCATAATTCAGTCTGAGCCCCCAAATCCATTTCTTCTCTAAATAAGACACAAAAACTTGTTGCTTAAGAGTTACTTTCTGAAATCAAAGCTTCTGCAAGGCAAAAGACACTGTCAATAAGAAAAAAAGACCACCAACAGATTGGGAAATGATCTTTATCTATCCCAAATCAGATAGGGGACTAATATCCAATATATATAAAGAACTCAAGAAGGTGGACTCCATAAAATCAAATAACCCCATTAAAAATGGGGCTCAGAACTGAACAAAGAATTCTCACCTGAGGAATACCGAATGGCAGACAAGCACCTGAAAAAATGTTCAACATTCTTAATCATCAGGGAAATGCAAATCAAAACAACCCTGAGATTCCCCCTCACACCAGTCAGAATGGCTAAGATCAAAAATTCAGGTGACAGCAGATGCTGGCGAGGATGTGGAGAAAGAGGAACACTCCTCCATTGTTGGTGGGATTGCAAGCTTGTACAACCACTCTGGAAATCAGTCTGGCGGTTCCTCAGAAAATTGGACATAGTACTACCGGAGGATCCAGCAACACCTCTCCTGGGCATATATCCAGAAGATGTCCCAACCGGTAAGAAGGACACATGCTCCACTATGTTCATAGCAGCCTTATTTATAATAGCCAGAAGCTGGAAAGAACCCAGATGCCCCTCAACAGAGGAATGGATACAGAAAATGTGGTACATTTACACAATGGAGTACTACTCAGCTATTAAAAAGAATGAATTTATGAAATTCCTAGGCAAATGGTTGGACCTGGAGGGCATCATCCTGAGTGAGGTAACACAATCACAAAGGAACTCACACAATATGTACTCAGTGATAAGTGGATATTAGCCCAGAAACTTAGGATACCCAAGATATAAGATACAATTTGCTAAACACATGAAACTCAAGAAGAATGAAGACCAAAGTGTGGACACTTTGCCCCTTCTTAGAATTGGGAACAAAACACCCATGGAAGGAGTTACAGAGACAAAATTTGGAGCTGTGACGAAAGGATGGACCATCTAGTGATTGCCATATCCAGGGATCCATCCCATAATCAGCTTCCAAATGCTGACACCATTGCATACACTAGCAAGATTTTGCTGAAAGGACCCAGATATAGCTGTCTCTTGTGAGACTATGCTGGGGCCTAGCAAACACAGAAGTGGATGCTCACAGTCAGCTATTGAATGGATCACAGGGCCCCCAATGGAGGAGCTAGAGAAAGTACCCAAGGAGCTAAAGAGATCTGCAACCCCATAGGTGGAACAACAATATGAACTAACCAGTACCCCAGAGCTCTTGTCTCTAGCTGCATATGTATCAAAAGATGGCCTAGTCGGCCATCACTGGAAAGAGAGGCCCATTGGACTTGCAAACTTTAAATGCCCCAGTACAGGGGAATGCCAGGGCCAAAAAGGGGGAGTGGGTGGGTAGGGGAGTGGGGGGTGGGTATGGGAGACTTTTGGGATAGCATTGGAAATGTAAATGAGGAAAATACCTAATTTAAAAAAAAAAAAAAAAAAGAGTTACTTTCTTTTAGCCAGGTGGTGGTAACACACACATTTAATCCCAGCACTTGGGAGGCAGAGGCAAGCAGATTTCTGAGTTCAAGGCCAGCCTGGTCTACAGAATGAGTCTAGGACAGCCAGGACTATACAGAGAAACCCTGTCTCAAAAAACAACAATAACAAAAACAAACAAACAAACAAAAAAGGGTTACTTTCTTTTAAACAACTAATTCAAAGAAGAATCTTGTTCATCTATCATAGTCAAGTCATGGCAAATAAGAGTACACATGGGCATAAAACCCAACTTCGAGGAATTTTTTTCTATTTCTTGAGAATTTCACGTATGTTAATCATGTACTATGATAATATATCCCCCCATTCACCCCATGGAACCCTCCCATGACTCTCCTTCCAATCTCCAGCACGTATTTTCTCTATTGCATTACACCCAATTAGTGTTATCTGTGTGTGCATAAATGTGGAGTCATGAATCAGAATATGAACAACCTATAGTGGCCACATGCTACAGAACAAATGACTGTCCCTCTCCCAGCTACTATCAACTACCAGTCAGCTAGGGGTGAGGTGTCATAAGCTTCTACATCCATGTGGAATTCTACTTGTCTTGATCATATTGAGGTGATTACAGCTGCTGAGTTTGTGAGTGCAGCAGCCATGTCATGCCCACAGGCAGCATTTCACAGTACTCTTCCTCTCTTCCTTACATCATAATTTCTGCTTAGTCTCCTAGGATACTCCCTGAGGCTTGGCAAGGGATATATATATATAATTTACAACTGAGCACCCACAGTAATTTTTTTCTTCAGGACTTTGTTCAGTTATGAAACTTTGCATTGACAGCTCCTCAATGTAAAAAAATATGAAAAAAGCTTCTTTCACCAAGGCTGACACTAGCAGAAGTGGATGTATGTAAACATGTTCAGAAGGAAGTTTGGCAGTGTATCTATCCTCTGTATAAAACAGCCACAATATGTTCCCAGTGAACTCCAGAGAAGAAAAGCAACCTATGTGCCAGCTAACCAAATGAGTGGATAAGAACATATGGCACCTATGCACATTGATGTATTTCTAAGCTATATAGAAAAACTGAACTTCAAAGAAAACAATTAAACTGAATGGTGTAACTTACGTACAGAAGGACAAACAGCAAGTTTCCCCTTACACGCAAAGCCTGACTTCAAGTATTTTCTTTTGTGTCACCCCCAAGGACTTTTATTGTCTTTTTCTACTTAAGGATTGTTTTTTTTTTTTCCAAATTGTCAATGCTCTTGTTAAGTGTGAAGTTTACTTTTTCAGCCCATCTATATCACATTAGCTAGTCTATAATATGGTAACTGTGATAAACTATGGTAAAAGTATTGAGTTTATACAACACTCTATCAAAGGGCTGTCATTCCTGTAATCTCCACTAGACAATATGACATTTTTTGACTTGATAGATTAAATATTATCTCGTATTTGACTTTGAAAAACTGACATCATCGCTTGAGCCTTAGTTGTTGTGTGTATGAAGCAAATTTGGGCAGAGTTAGAGAAGGCAAACAAGAGATATACAGACTCTCCTTCTCTACACTTGGTTCCATGCTCATCACAACTTGTCTGGCTTCTGGTTGGCCTACTGTGCCAGATTTTTTCTCAGTGTAGTGCTCCAGAGATCCCTGTCAATTAAATACAACTCTCTCAATGTGTATTGAATGGAACCTTTTCTGTAAAACTGTCGTAACAACAAAGAGGAGGAGGAGGAGGAGGAGGAGAACAACTGTATTTACCTTCACAACAGGTGAGTTTGAATATAGTTGACCCACTTACTGTGGCTTTTTTTTGTCATGTCTAAAATTTTTATTTAAAAATTCACAAAATATATGGTCTAAATAATGAATGACTGGTTTAACGTCCACTCATTGTGTTTAGTATAACCTTTACTTTAACTTAGAGGAATCCAGGGCATTGCTGTGGGATAACTTATAATGCTACATACAGTTATTCTTGTGGTGTCTGGATTTGGGGACTGGTCAAGAAACTGTGCTATTTCTTGTTGGTTACATAAGCCTCCTTTTTAATGGTGAGAAGAGTCATATACATAAAGAAGGGCAGGAACCTATACTATTGGATGATTTGTAATAAAGAGAAGGCAGGGGGGAATGTTCTAACACTTTCCACCACTTCTATGAATTAAAAATAGAATCAATGGAGGGAAGAGATCATGGCAAGGAACAGAGAAGTAATACACTTAGAAATGAGAATATCACAGGGCCATGCTGATACAGGGTATGTATGGAGGCTGGCTCTGTACTGTGCCCTAGTACAATAGAAAATGAGAAGAGCAAGCAGGTCACTAACAACCAATAAATAATACCTTTAGTAAAATATGTAAATTCCAAAGTATATGGCTTATTTTCCCATAACAGTGTCAGTTTATTTTAATTAGCACAGTATTCTTCAATTATTTTATAACTGTTATGGTTTATTAATACAGATGGGAAAGATTTTTCCAGAATTTATATCATTTTATTGACTATGGTTTGCATGCCATGTCTTAATGAAATTAATAACATTTGATGTTCATAGCTGTAAAGCTTGCTTATTGGTGTTCCTTTAGAGCAAAGTCTTACATTTCTTATAAAATGTTAGAATTTTAATTCTGAAGAAATAAAACTCATGTATTTTTAATAATCAAACCAGTATGTAACATCTATGACTACATTGAGAATAAACATAAAAGGTAAACAAATTTTGGCATAAAGGAAATGTAAGTACAGAGAAAGATTAATTGTCCCAGAAGTTTCTATTCAGATCTCAACAGCAAACAATATGAATATTGTTCACAAATGTGTTTCATATATGTATTTTTGCTTTTTGTCTGTGTTCTGGTCTTATTCTAATATTAACTACTTTATTAACGATACCTATAGTGTCATGTGAAGTTATTTGAAACAACTGAGAGAAATCACAGGTGTCCTTTACTCTCCCCCTGGTCTAACCCTGCCAAGCTGGAAGGTATTATCCTCCCTGATAGTCTTTCTTAGAACACAGCACATTTGTCATCACAAGGTGGTCCATGCCAGCCTTCTATATTCTGGCCATGCCTCAGTTTCCCTTATCCTCAAATATTTGTAATATAATATTCATTACTGTAATAACCATGAATTATGAGTGGAAATGCAGTCTTCTATGACTTTGTGATTCTCTGGGGATACAGCTCTGTTGCTACATGTGCTAGCTGATTTATTTTTCTTTCTTTCTTTTTATTTCTGAGGACTGAAGATATATATATATATATATATATACATGTATGTATATACATATATATGTATATATATTCATTTTAACCATTCAACAGTTGAAAGGCATGCTGAATGATTCCATTGTAGAGCTATTAAGAATGAAGTTGCAACTGATAATATGTCCAATGTCCAAGCCAATTGAGCAGGTCCACCATCCAAATTTGGGAAGTATTATGTGTTTGGATCCCAGCTTAGGCATGAGGCTAGTACCAAGAATCACCTATCATGCTAATGAGGAGGTAACAAAAGTACTGTTTGGTAAAGACAATGAGCCTAGGAAACATAAAAGAAAGCCCCTTACAATTAATTTGGCAGTCATGATGGGGCTTGGACTGGGGCTGTTGGGAGCAGACACTGACATATCTCTGCTAGCCAGCTATGACAACTTCAAAAAAGCCATAGATGAGGACATTGTAGAACTGAAAAGAAACATAGCCCACTTAATAAAATCGATGAACTCCCTAACAGAATTTGTGTTACAGAATAAAAGAGTGTTGGACTTGTTCTTAAGCAAAGGAGGCTATGGGCTGCTCTAAAGGAGAAATGCTGTTTTTATGTGAATCATTCCAGGGTGTTGAGGGAATCACTGGATAAAGTAAAAAACAAACAAACAACAACAAACAGAATAAAGTTGCTCTAAACACCCACACATAGTTTCTCAGTAGATGTAAGCTTTCACTTCTCTGTGATAAACATCTGAGTGTGATCTTTGAGGGTTGTCTGACACATAATGTTCAGTGTGGTAGGAACTGTGTATACTAGTATTGCTTCATTTTTTTCCCACCAGAGTGTGTGATTCTCCACATTCTTCTACATGCTCACCAGCATCTAGTTCTTTTCTAATCTTATTTTTAACTATTTGGAAAGATATTTAGCCAAACACATTTTATGTTCTTAGCCTTTACAGATGTCTTTTATTAGTGAAATGACTGTCCCTATATTTGCTCAAGTTATAGCCTGACTATATCTCAGACATTTTCTAGTATGTAATATGGGTTGTCTTTGAACTTCCTGTTTCCTGTCTCTTGATTGCTGGGATTAAGGTTGTGCTACTTAACATGAATACTAAGATTTATTAAATTAAAGACTCATTCTCTTATTACATGTATTCATGACTTTTTAAAACTCAAGACAATTTATACAAGTTATTTTAACTACTAAGGTTATGTTCCATGTTAGATTTTTGTCACATATGTACTGTATATGTTTTCACTCATTCTGGATCCTTTCTGCTGCCCTTTCAGGGCATAGGCTAACACTGTGATGGAGAACATCCCATTATCAATGCATAGTGGTAAAGGTCTCCAGAATCTATACTGTAGGTTTCCTGTGATGTTATTCCAGCAGAGAGCCAAGGAGGTGCTTACTCCTGTTAAGTGTCTATGACACCAAACTGCTTAGGATCCTGGGGCATCTCACTATTGCCAGGCAGCTTTCTCTATCCTTAGACATTCTTTGCTGTGTGCAGTACTGGACCAGGCACTTTTTGTAGTATCTGATATAACTGAAGTGGTGTTTTCTAAAAACTTTATGTGTTACTATAGTAGGTACACAGAGAAGGTTTCTCATTCCTTTGGTAGACACTGGTTTCATTGAGATTCTTCAGGTTTCTTTTCTGTGCCCATTGTTCCTTCAGCAACATCAGCTTCAGTATCTTCTTGTCTGTCATAAAGAAATCTAAGGGGAGTAAAACCATGTATGAATGCTTTAATTCCTTCATACTTCCATGCCATACTTTCAGAGCCATAGTATTGTTTACTAACACACCATTCTATAAGTAATTGTACTTGAGACTAAATGTAACTGATATGCCCTTATATGACACAAATATATACCGCTATAGAAATGTGTTATGAATACACATATATTGATTGAAGACATGTGCAACACACATTGGAATCCACTATATTTTAAATCACTGTGCACATGAGAACTATTCTGTCAGGAACTAGGAGACACAAAAGTGACTTGAAAGGGTACTTTGCTTTGCCTACTTGGGAGGATCTAACTTAAAAGATAAGCAAAAACATCAGCATGTCTCCCCCTGTACCCTTGCCTACTTGCACCTTAGTATCATGAGACAAATACTTCTTGAAAGTGGATGGTATGGTGGTTTAAATAGATATAGTCCCCATAGTTTCATGTTTTTGAGTGCTTGGCCCATAGGGAGTAGCACTATTAGGAGATGTAGACTTGTTGGAAGACATGTGTCACTGTGGGGATGGGTTTTGAGTTCTCATATGCTCATGTTCTACCCAGTGTGGCATACAATTTCTTTATGCTGCCTGAGACTAAGATGTAGAGTTCTTGGCTCCTTCAGCACCATGTTTACTGGTACACTGCAGTGCTCCCTACCATGAAGATAATGGACAAAACTTTTAAATTGTAAGCCAGCCCCAATTAAATGTTTTCATTTATAAGACTTGATGTGATTATGGTATCTTTTCACAGCAATAAAACTCAAACTAAGACGACAGTAATGAAATATTCACAGAAATGATTACTGGAAAATTCCTTTGGTTACAGGACACTAGTTTCTCTCTCTGATATAAGTTAAAAGCAAATAATACTGAAAGGAAGCATGCATGCTCTAGGACTGTCATGAATCCCATTCTCCTAAGCATACTTCATAGTCAAGGACAGGAGATGCCTTTCTCAGAGGTATGCTACTACCTACTAGGAAATGAAAAGGTGTTTCACTTTCGTCGTTATAATGATATATATCTAGGAGAGAAGTTATATCTAGAGCATTATTCTTTGCTCCAGTCTGTCCAAGGAATCCTATCACACACACTTATTATTACACCATTTCTTCCTTCTGTTTCATTCATTTAAACCCTTTCACATAATCTTCCTGGCTTTTTTTTTGAATTTATGGCATTTTTTAAAAAAATACTGTTATATACATGTATGTAATCATGTGTGTGTGTGTAAGCTTGTAAATTCTTAACTAAATTACTACCCCCTTCACTATATATATATATATATATATATATATATATATATATATATATATATATATATATGGAAAGCCGTGCAGCGAGCAATCGCTGTGGAGAGCCGTGCGCGTGCCGCGAGCAATCACCATTATAAGATGGCGCTGGCCTCCACTGTGACAAACTAGTAAACAAGCCTTGTGCACAAGTGCGAGAGTGAACTCACTCCTAGTCACTGCCCATTCTCGGGGTGTAATAGTGGTGTGATAGGCGAGCAATGAATCAAGAGCTGTCACGCCACATCAGGTGCTGAAACGTCATGGCTGAGTGCTATATAAGGGACTCCATTTTCTGGGGTCGGGATCTTTCTGAGAAGTAAGCAATAAAGCTTTGCCGCAGAAGATTCCGGTTGTCCTGAGTGTGTTCTTGCCGGCGGGGACAAAAGCTCAGGATACGTGGCGCCAAAGACCCGGGGACTTTATACCATCACAACGGCGCAAGGAAGATCCCTCGTTCGCGGGGGCGGAACCAGAACTGCGGGACACTACAGCTCTGCAAGGTAAGTATAGTCTTGAAATTTCTCCAGAGTTAGATGCCCTTTTGATTGTTTGCACAGCGATTGCACTTTCCCTTTTGGTTTCGTTTTGCTTCCACCGCTGGAACTGCTGACTGGTTCCCAGTCACAGTCAGGCTCGGACAGCACCTGGACAGTGCCTGGACAGCGACTAGTTTCAGTCACGGTCAGGACTGGATAGCAGCAGTATGGGAATTTCTCACTCTGTAGTAGTGGCGTTAAGGTTGGTCCTGAAGCAGTGTGGCCTAAAAATCGCCACTAAGAGTATAGAGGCATTTGTCAGGGAGGTAGACTGTGTGGCACCATGGTATGCTTGCTCAGGTTCGTTAACTGTCACCTCTTGGGACAAACTGAAAGGAGATCTAGTTAGGGAACAGCAGAACGGAAAACTTAAAGCAGGGATCATGCCGTTATGGAAATTGGTCAGATTGTGCTTAACAGATGAGGATTGTCAGCAAATGGTAGAAGCAGGGCAGAAGATTTTGGACGAAATTCAAGACAGTCTATCAGAGGCAGAGTGGGGAGAGATTGAAAGTTGGGACGAAACAAGGTGCACCGAAGAATTTAGGCCTTTCCACGGGCCTTGAGCCCGAGGATAAGAGATATAAAGGAAAGAATGCCTTGGGAGAGATTAGAAAAAGGGATGGAAAGGGAGAGAAGAAGAGAGAAAGAACTGGAGAGGCACATAAGGAAAGGAGCCTCTACCCGCCATTAGATGAGTTTAAGGCACTAGCTGTCAGTAGCTCAGAATTGGATAAGGAACTTAGCTCCTCTGAGGAAACAGACTTAGAGGAAGAAAGATACCAGCCAGATGAAAGACGAGCTAATCAGTCATAGAATAACATAAAGAAAGCAAAAGTAGCTAGAGACAAATGTCAAATTACTATGCGGTCTTCAGATCCGCAACCTCTGGGTCCTAGTACACCTCCGCCCTATGTGCAGAGGTATCAATCAGACTCATTCATTTCAAAAGAGGAACAGAGAAAAGTGCAGCAAGCGTTCCCAGTCTTTGAAGGCGCAGAGGGCGGACGCGTTCATGCCCCAGTGGAGTATATACAGATTAAAGAACTAGCAGAGTCAGTTCGTAACTATGGAGTCAATGCCAACTTTACTGTAGCCCAATTCGAAAGGCTTGCGACTCTGGCAATGACCCCCGGCGATTGGATGACCGTAGTAAAAGCCGCATCTCCTAACATGGGAATGTATTTAGAATGGAAAGCTTTGTGGCAAGACTCCTGCCAAGCACAGGCAAGGGCCAATGCCAATGTTGAAGGGGACCAAGGAACATGGACTTTTGAGTTGCTTACAGGTCAGGGACAACACGCTAATAACCAGACAAATTACCATTGGGGAGATTATGCTCATATCTCAGCTGCTGCAGTTAAGGCATGGAAGGCACTCTCTAAGAAGGGAGAGGCAAGTGGGCATTTGACCAAGATCACCCAGGGCGCACAGGAGTCATTCTCAGATTTTGTGGCTAGAATGACAGAAGCGGCAGGGAGAATTTTTGGGGACCCAGAGACAGCTATGCCTTTAATTGAACAGTTGATCTATGAACAGGCTACCCAGGAATGCAGGGCGGCTATTACACCTAGAAAGAGCAAGGGACTGCAGGATTGGTTGAAGGTTTGCCGTGAGCTTGGAGGGCCACTCACTAATGCAGGTTTAGCAGCTGCCATTCTACAAGGGCAAAAACGCCCTGACATGGCTGAGTTCAAACTCTGCTATAATTGTGGCAAACCGGGACACTTAAAAAAGGACTGTAGAGCCCTTGTCAAAAGGAGAGCACCAGGACTGTGTACTAAGTGTGGAAAAGGATATCATTGGGCTAGAGATTGTCGTTCAGTCAGGGACATTCGAGGCAGGCCCCTGCAGCCAGGATTCCCTCAAGCAGTAGATAATGAGACCATTCCAAAAAACCAGTACAGGGCCCTCAGGTCTCAGGGCCCGAAAACATATGGGACCTCGACAGGCAAAAGGTGGACCCCACAGTCCACAGGGCAACAGAAGGATCAGCTGGGTTGGACCTCCGTACCACCACCAGATTCATGCTAATGCCCCAAATGGGGGTACAGCCTATTCCTACTGACTATAAAGGACATCTGCCATCCGGGAGTGTTGGCCTAATATTGGGCAGGGCCTCCCTTACCTTACAAGGTCTTATTGTTCACCCTGGAGTCGTAGATCAAGACTATGAAGGGGAACTTCAAGTTCTCTGTTCCTGTCCTCAGGGTGTCTTTTCTATTTCACAAGGGGATAGAATAGCTCAGTTAATAATTTTGCCAAGCCTACATGGCTGTTTTACTTCCTCTGGTGTCCCTCAAGCTACCAGAGGGATTGGTTCTACTGGAAATGATTCTGCTTACTTAGTGATGCCTCTTGACTCCAGGCCATTCTTAGAATTAGTTATAGTAGGAAAACAATTTAAAGGGATTTTAGACACAGGAGCAGATAAAAGTATCCTTTCTTCCCAATGGTGGCCAAAAACTTGCCCCATTACTCAGTCATCACGTTCTTTGCAAGGTTTAGGTTATCAGTCCTGTCCCACTATTAGTTCCCGTTCTTTGATCTGGACAGCTCCTGAAGGTCAAACAGGACGATTCACTCCCTATGTTTTACCACTCCCAGTAAATCTCTGGGGGAGAGACATCTTACAGGCACTAGGACTGACCTTGACTAATTAATACTCGCCACAAGCTGTTCAAATAATGAAGAAAATGGGCTATAAAGAAGGAAGGGGATTAGGAAAAGGAGAGCAGGGTAAACTTGAACCTATCCCTCAAAAAGGTAATAATGGGAGACAAGGTTTGGGTTTTTTCTAGGGGCCGTTGAGGGCTCCATGCCCATACCATGGCTTAAAGAGGAAGTTGTATGGGTTCCTCAATGACCTCTCTCCTCTGAAAAGTTAGAAGCAGCTACAAAACTAATTTCTGAACAGCTACGCTTGGGTCATTTAGAGCCCTCTACCTTACCCTGGAATACACCTATTTTCGTAATTAAGAAAAAATCTGGCAAATGGCGCTTATTACATGATCTTAGAGCTATTAATGCACAAATGCGTCTATTTGGACCAGTTCAGCGAGGGCTACCATGGCTTTCTGCCTTACCCAAAAATTGGGAAATTGTAATTATAGATATTAAAGATTGCTTTTTCTCTATACCTTTATGCCCTCAAGATAGGCAAAGATTTGCATTTACCATCCCAGCCATTAATCATTTAGAACCGGATCAAAGATACCAATGGAAGGTCCTACCTCAGGGGATGGCGAATAGTCCCACCATGTGTCAACTGTATGTGCAATTGGCACTTAAGTCAGTTAGAGAGCATTTTCCATCATTACAGGTGATAATTTATATGGATGACATTTTGATTTGCCATAAAAATTCACAGTTATTGCAAGATGCATACCCTATATTAATAAAAACGTTAGGGCAATGGGGATTGCAGGTGGCCACTGAAAAGGTGCAAGTTGCTCGAATGGGAGCCTTCCTAGGGTCACTCATTTATCCTGACAAAATTGTTCCTCAAAAATTAGAGATTCGCAAAGATCAACTACATACCTTGAATGATTTCCAAAAATTGCTAGGAGATATTAATTGGCTAAGACCATTTTTGAAAATTCCATCAGCAGAATTAAAGCCCTTATTTGACATATTAGAGGGAGATACCCACATCTCCTCCCACAGAGCACTTACCCCAGCTGCATGTCAAGCTTTACAAACGATAGAAAAGGCCTTACAAGATGCTCAATTACAACGCATTGAGGAGTCAAAATCATTTGAATTGTGCATATTAAAAACTGCACAGTTACCAACAGCAGTCTTATGGCAAAAAGGACCCTTATTGTGGGTCCATCCTAATGCTTCCCCTGCAAAAATTATTGAGTGGTATCCTAATGCAGTTGCTCAACTTGCACTTAGGGGGATAAAAGCAGCTATTACTTATTTTGGGAAAGAACCTCATATGCTAATCGTACCTTATACTTCTGCTCAAGTTCAAACCCTGGCAGCAACAACTAACGATTGGGCAGTCTTGGTTGCCTCTTATTCAGGACAAATTGATAATCATTATCCAAAACATCCAATTTTACAATTTGCCTTAAGCCAAGCCATAGTGTTTCCAGTAATAACAGCCAAACACCCACTTCCGGATGGGGTAGTAGTGTATACAGATGGATCCAAATCTGGCATAGGTGCATATGTAGTAAATGGCCAAGTAACATCTAAACAATATAATGAGACATCACCCCAGGTTGTAGAGTGTTTGGTAGTTCTAGAAGTCCTTGAAACTTTTCCGGGACCACTCAATATTGTATCTGACTCCTCATATGTGGTCAATGCAGTTAATATGCTTGAAGTTGCTGGCTTAATTAGACCCTCTAGCAAGCTTACTCACATTTTTCAGCAAATTCAGTCAGCCTTGTTACATAGAAGACAATTTGTGTATATTACTCATGTTAGGGCTCATTCTGGCCTTCCTGGCCCCATGTCTCATGGAAATGACTTGGCAGACAAAGCTACTAGAATCATGGCTACTGCTCTGTCCTCGCAGTCAGAGGCTGCAAGGGAGTTTCATAAACGCCGCCGTTTCACTTTAACTAGGAAAGAAGCTCGTGACATTGTCACCCAATGTCAAAACTGTTGTCAATTTCTGCCTACTCCTCATGTAGGGGTAAATCCCCGAGGCATCAGACCATTACAGGTCTGGCAAATGGATGTCACTCATATTTCCTCCTTTGGAAGAAATCAATATTTACATGTTTCCATTGACACCTGCTCTGGTGTTATGTTTGCTACACCTTTAACAGGTGAGAAAGCCTCTCATGTTATACAGCACTGTTTAGAAGCATGGAGTGCTTGGGGCAAGCCCACATTTCTTAAAACTGATAATGGGCCAGCATATACCTCTACTAAATTTCAGCAATTTTGTCATCAAATGGATGTCACTCACTTGACTGGCCTTCCTTATAATCCTCAAGGACAAGGCATTGTGGAACGTGCTCACCGTACACTTAAGTCTTATCTTATAAAACAAAAAGGGGGAGTTGATGAGACTCTGCCCTCAGTGCCAAGAGTAGCTGTATCTATGGCACTCTTTACACTTAATTTTTTGAATCTTGATGAACAAGGTCGCTCTGCAGCTGATCGACATAGCTCAGACCCTGATAGACCAAAAGAAATGGTCAAATGGAAGGATGTCTTAACTGGTCTGTGGAAAGGCCCGGATCCTATTTTGATAAGATCCAGGGGAGCTGTTTGTGTTTTTCCACAGAGTGAAGACAACCCATTTTGACTGCCAGAACGACTCACCCGCAAGATATTCATCAAGGATGGTGCAGAAGATGCAGACCTCCCGAGGACTGCTCCTGATCCTGACAATGCTGAACTTGTCTCAGGTTCCTAGTATGAGGGGAGAACAGAGATGGGCCATTCTCTCGACTTTCCCTAAACCAATGCCAGTTCGCCATAATGCTATAGTTTTTCCAAAATTCTTTACTACTAATAAAACATTAGATTTGCCATATCTACCCTATGATCCCACCCGAGCACCATTAGGGGAAAATCGCTCTTTATTAGAACAGGGTTCTTTATGTTTTCAAATTAATGGACCAGGAAAATGTATCAACCTCACAGCTCGAGCTTTGGGGAAGTTTAATGAGCACCGAGGAGGTTGGGTAAGCACAACCCAAGATACTTCCAATGCAGATATAACCTTTACAAATCGGACCTTTTGGCAGGAGGCAATTTGGGTTAATGGTACATTTCTACCACCTAACTTTTCAGACAAAGAACGTCCCCACCAACCAAAAATAGCCCCTCATTGTAGCTTGGAAGATGAAGGGCTGATACTGCCTTGGTCTGATTGTCAATCCTCCATCACTCATTGGGCAGATCAGAGTAAAACCTTTTCCTTTTCTCCCAACATGATAGATGACCCAGAGAAGGAATTTGTTATGAAAAAGGGACTTTTCATACAGGACTTTAGAATGCATCCCTTTCACAAGTGGGTGCTTTGTGGAGTCAATGGCAGTTGTACAGAACTCAATCCTCTTATCTTTATCCAGGGAGGAGCAGTTGGAAAGGCTTCTTTTACTGGCATCTCAAGATTTGCTCAGTATTGGGGAATACATGCTGCCTCCCAGGATTCTTATGGATATACTAATACCAGTGTAGAGATCACTGGGTTCAATAAAACTTTGGTAAACCAAATTAATTATCCATCTACCCCAGTCTGTGTTTACCCCCCTTTCTTGTTTATTCTTTCAAATGATTCATTTGAAGTCTGTTCCAATGATTCTTGTTGGATTTCTCAATGTTGGGACATAACAAAGAACACCCATGCCATGGTAGCACGGATCCCACGTTGGATCCCTGTTCCGGTGGAAACACCCTCCACCTTATCCCTGTTTCGACAAAAAAGAGATTTTGGAATTACTGCTGCTGTGATCATAGCAATTTCAGCCAGTGCAGCTGCTGCTACAGCTGTAGGGTATGCTATGGCTAGTACGGTTCAATCAGGCACAAAATTAAATCAGCTTTCAGCAGATCTGGCTGATGCCATCACTGTCCAAACTTCTGCTAGTACCAAGTTAAAGGGAGGGCTGATGATATTGAATCAGCACCTTGACCTGGCAGAAGAACAGATAGGAGTTCTATACCAGATGGCCCAGTTGGGTTGTGAAAGAAAACTGGAAGCTCTGTGTATTACCAGTGTCCAATATGAAAATTTTACTTATGCAGCTAATCTGTCTAGACAGCTTTCCTTGTATCTTGCAGGAAATTGGTCTGAGGGATTCGATGAGACTCTTGAGGCCCTGAGGGTGGCAGTTTTAAAGATCAACTCAACGCGAGTGGACCTGTCATTGACAGAGGGCCTCTCCTCCTGGATTTCATCTGCATTTTCTTATTTTAAGGAATGGGTGGGGGTGGGTTTATTTGGTGTTGCCACCTGCTGTGGACTTGTGTTCATGCTCTGGTTGGTTTGCAAGCTCAGAACCCAACAAACAAGTGACAAGGTTGTGATAGCTCAAGCACTTGCTGCCATTGAGCAAGGCGCCTCCCCCGAAATCTGGCTATCTATGCTCAAAAATTAGTTGACATTGGTGGCTGGCCTCTTTTGTAGAGTTCGCCATAGGTCATTTAGTAGTTACTGTCACATAGCACTGCGGTATCCAGGGACGGGCAACTTTCCTCATGCACAGATCATCCTAAGACACGGGGCCCAGTGGCGATAGGGTTACCCTATGACAGGAAAGGCTGTGACATTGGAGGAACGACCTAAGACAGGAGCCACAGCGGATGGGCATAATTACACAGACCTAGTCCAGCCTCAATTTAATAAAATAAAAAGGGGGAGATGTGGAAAGCTGTGCAGCGAGCAATCTCTGTGGAGAGCCGTGCGCGTGCTGTGAGCAATCACCATTATAAGATGGCGCTGGCCTCCACTGTGACAAACTAGTAAACAAGCCTTGTGCGCAAGTGCGAGAGTGAACTCACTCCTAGTCACTGCCCATTCTCGGGGTGTAATAGTGGTGTGATGGGCGAGCAATGAATCAAGAGCTGTCACGCCACATCAGGTGCTGAAACGTCATGGCTGAGTGCTATATAAGGGACTCCATTTTCTGGGGTCGGGATCTTCCTGAGAAGTAAGCAATAAAGCTTTGCCGCAGAAGATTCCGGTTGTCCTGAGTGTGTTCTTGCCGGCGGGGACAAAAGCTCGGGATATATATATATATATATATATATATATATATATATATATGTTTTCAGGGATGATTATCTGATACTAAAATCTAATTGGTGTGCTCCTCACTGAGATTTTCTCCTATTTTCAGCATCCTTTTGTTACATGTAGTTCTTTGACAGCTTGAGGCCTCCTGGGCTTTCCCCTGTCTACATTAGAGTATCTATTGTTGTTTGTAGAGGAATTTTAATCCAGCAGCATGCCTGCTCTGATCAAATCCAAAGACCTTCTAGGTCTGTGTAATCTGGCTGGAATTCAGAAGTGCCCTTGAAATATACCTTTAACCTCTTTGGCTGGAATCCTTTAGTATATAACTTTACTCCCCAAACTGACACTAATTGAGGGGCAGACAAAGTGACAAATCAGAGAAAGAGTTGACAGAGTGAGCCAGAGATAAGATATGCCCTACTTTTAGGAGAAAAGCTAATTAAGAGCAGCAGAGGGAGAGAGAGAGAGAGAGAGAGAGAGAGAGAGAGAGAGAGAGAGAGAGAGAGAGAGAGAGAGAGAGAGAGAGTAGGTTCAGTCAGTTCTGTTGAGTAGAGTTGAGTTTGATGCAGTTCAGATGGGTGGAGTTAGGAGTCAATGCAATGGGTGCAGTACAGTAGAACTGACCTCATGAGTTTGTGCAAAGACAGTTGAAGCCAGAGAATAAGAGGACGCCCAAAGATTAGAACAAATTGCCAGAGCTTGAGGACAAGAAGAACAATTCAGTGAGAAGCCAAGCAACGCCAGATTGAATCAGCCAGGTTGGAGAGGATTTTGGGCCAGAACAGCTGAGTTAAACCAGCCAGCAGAGTTCAGAAAGAACTAGAAAGGGTGAAATTCATCAGCAATAAGCCTCTGAGACAACAATTATATTTGAAAAATAAAAGTTGTCATTCTTGTTCAGGTCATGTTTAGTCAGTCATGTTGGTGAGACTTTATGTGTGTAACACCTGGCATTTCTAGAAACACAATCTCACAAAAGACTCTGGTTCTTGGCCCTTGCAATCTTTCTGTCCCCCGTTCCACAATGATCCTTAGGGCTGAGGTTCAGGAGTTTTGTTTGAGCAGGTGTATATGTATCTGTAGGCTCAGGTTTTTCAAAACCTCCTTTAAAAAGGGTTCTTAAATGCTTTAACATTACTTCTAGACCACTACCCACCAGAGGTAGCAGAAAGGAAAGATTAATATAACAAAGGAGGATGTGGACCTGTTTAGAGATACTTCCTTGGAGCAAATCCAATCTTCCTTGTCAAGATGTCAGTAGTTCAGTTCACATGAATCAGCAGTGGCAGATTGATCCACTTGCAAACACCATTCACTAATCAGCAAAGGCAGGTCAAGCCAGAAAAAAAACAAAACAAAACAAAAACAAACAAACAAAAAAACTACAAGGTTCTGTCAATCAGCCCAAGTCTGAGGAAGCAGCAAGAAGCTCTCAGAACACTACCAGGAGGTTTTGGGGGGTGTTTCTCTCTATGTAGTCACAACAAATGATGACCAACAAAGAATGTGAAGGTGTACCAGTACCACCTAGCATCCTCAGCAAAAACCAGCATCAGCAAAGCCCAATGATGACCAGCAAAGAATGGCATGGCATATCAATACCATCCAGAATCATCCACTGTCCACTGGGCTATATTTACATCGTTTCCAAACATCGCATATTCTTTCAAGCATCTGCTCTATCAAAACATCCTTCCATGTGTCTGCTTTAGAAAAAAACATCTTCTCATAAGACAGTTAAAAAAAAAAAAAAATACCGTCCCATGACACAACTAAGTCTCCATAGAAACCAGAAATTTCCACTTCAGGTATCAGTTAGGAATGGTATGCTAGATTAAAGAATTGGTACTCTTCAAAATGAAGGGCAAAATTAAACCTATTCTTAGAAATTTTCTGGACTTGAAGATAAACTTAAATGAAAATAGGGAATAAATGTCTTGGGGGCGTTCTATTTTGCTCAAAGTCAAGCCGAAACTTGCAATTAAAATTGTATATTGCATGCACTATGCGCCATAACACCCTTTGATGTCCTTATGAAAACATCACAGTTAACCCTCAGTTTTAAGACATCAGTACTTTCAGGTATAAGGTGAATCAGACAGATAATTCAAAGAAGTTGTTTTTCATTTTTTTAAAGTCATGTCTCTATGAGTATACAAAGAGCTCACTGACATTTCTTACATACCAGAGGTCAAGGCTGATGTGGGAACCCATGGATACAGAGCCTTCCAAATTCTGAAATAGAGTTTATCACACAGTCTTAATTATAAAGTATCCATCTGAACTTGCTTATTTCCTCTGAGATTTAAAATCCCAGAGATATAATTTTACAGGCCAAATCTGGTAATTCTTAAGAATATCCCCAATAAAGAACATTCAACATGTCATTTTAACAAGCAGTAATATATTGGAGCAATCTTTAATATTTTTCACAATAATAAAATTCACATTGTTAAGAATCATTCAGCAATCATGAAATTTACACAAATGATTTAAACATATAGTATTACCTTGCAATTTCACCTCAATTTTTTGAAATGTGTATTTGTTTATGCTTCACAGTTGCTCTGCCTCCATGTCCTGTGGAACTTGGTGCTTTGGCCATTTATATCTTTAAACTCCCACAGTTTACAACTTAGTGATGCTCTCGTTCCAAGGATAACAAGGATTCTTCTTGCCCTGCAAATCTGAGTTCTAAGTAGAACAAACAGTAGCATTGCTTGATCAAATGTGTGAACAAATGACATACATTTTAAGATGCTTATATGTGACTGGCAGTGTACTTAGAAATATTTGTGACTAGCACTAACCTTTCTGTGATAGATGATAGCATATTATTCACCATCTCCCACAACTTGAATAATAGAAACCCACTGGCATCCATATACATTTGCTAATTGATAAATAAGTTCATGATGTGCTTAAGCCATGTCTGCTATTATTTCCTATTATGCTTGGGGAGCATTAAACATATTTCAAAATGTCACTATATTAAAATATTTTATTTAATTATATATTCAAAGCTCTCAGTTACTACCCTGGAGCCCCTATAGATGTATAATGTTCAAATATTAGTTTATATCTTCCAATGTTTTTAGGATTAATTGGCATGTGGATAAACATTTTTACCTACAAAAGTGCATGCTCGTGGGGTAGTTTGTATCCACAAGAACTACATTTCATAATCATTGTTATCTTCACTAAATCATCTTGTAGAACAAACAGTCTTGGAAAGAAAATGTGGAGCAAATACAGTCTGTCTTTACAAGTTTTATGTCAACTTGAAACAAGCATAGTCAATAAAATAAGAAAAATAAGACAGTATTAAGTAGGTATGTGGTGATGGTAATAAAATTTTAAAGGAAAAGGAAAGGAGAGAAAATCAATCACAAAAAAATTGATATGAATTTCTACAGCACAACTGTCTTCTAGATACACCTGGTCTTGTGGGTAGGAAAGAGTTATTTGGCTGACACGTTTCTACATCATAGTTTATCCCTGAATTAAGCCAAGACAGAAACTCAAACAGGGCTTGAAACTGCAAGCAGGAGCTAATGCAGAGGCCACAGAGGGATGCTGCTTATTGGCTTGTTCTCCCTGGCTTCCTCTGCTAGCTTTCTTATAGAACCTAGGACCACTAGCCCAGGGATTGAACCACCCACAATGGACACTCCCCATCTATCACTAATTAATAAAATGCTTTACAATGGAATATTATAGATGCATTTTCTTAATTGAGGTTTTCTCCTTTCAGATAACTCTAGTTTGTGTGTCAAGTTGATAAAGACTAGCCAGCACAAGGTCTAAGAGTATTTAGGGGGTGGTGGAAAGTTAATGGAGTATTCTATTTCTTCAGTGATACAGTCTTCTTAAACTATTGCTCATATTAGGGTGGACTCTTCAGCTATGCACTTGCCTTTGAGTCACTCATGTTCACATAAATGTCCCAACAGGAATGAAAGTATTCCAACTGGAATCACAAGTGACATGATACCTAATGAAACTAACAGTTGGTAGATTTACTGTCATTGGATAAATTATGACATTGTAGCATTATATTTGTGTGTAAGCTCATGACATGCATGCTTATAGCAGCCTCAAACTTCAGAGGAGTGTAGTCTGTCTCAGCAGGAAGAGCATGATAGCAGAAGCACTGTCATCTACAGCACTGAGCATACAGTAAAGAAAGAAAAGCATGTGTTTAGTTGGCTATCTCCTTTCCCACTTTTTGTAAAGGCCAGCCACATTCAGTGTGGGCTTTCTACAATCAATTAACATCCCACCCTGACACTTACTCAAGTTATATCTCACTAAATATCCAAGCCTTTCTTTCTTCTTTTCATACATATACATATATAATTTATGTAATATATAATATGTTCATACACATATTAATATTATATTACATATTATATATTATATATAACAATTTTTAAATTTAAATATATTTAGATCATATTATTTCTTCCCCCTCTTTGTCTAGGTACACATCTACTTCCTACTCACCCAACTGTAAATCCTTTCTCAAAACAAAACAAAACAACCAAAACCAAATCCAATTCAAGAACAAAGACTATAAAGAAAATAGATCTTCAAAATAAAAAACAAACAAACAAACAAAAACTAGAAAAACAAACTAACAACAAAAACCAAAACCTGCTGAATCTATTTGTTGTTCAACTACACTTTTTTTTTTTTGGTTTTTTGATACAGAATTTTGTGTGTGTGTTTGTGTGTAGCTCTGGCTGTTCAGGACCTCACTCTGTAGACCAGGCTGACCTCAAACTCAGAAATCTGCCTGCCTGTGCCTCCAAGTGCTGGGATTAAAGGTGGCACCCCCACTGCCTGGTGGTCAACTACTCTTGAGCATGAGGCCTGTACTGGAGCATTTGATATACACAGTGTTATTCATTCCACTGGAGAAAACTGATTTTTTTCATCTTCTAGATGATATACATTGAAGTTCAGTTGGTAACTTTCATCCTATTCAGTAGGCTTTTATTCATTTTTTAAATTCATTCATTCACTGGTTTTTAAAATGTAATAAAATAAGCCATAATAGAACAAAACAGAAATTATCACATCAAAGTTGGACAAGACAAGACAAGACAAGACAAGACAAGTCAAGACAAGACAATCGAAGGAATAAGAGCCCAAGAAAAGGCATAAGAATCAGAAACCCACTTGTTTAAACACTGGAAGCTATAATATAAATGAAGGACCTGGTGCAGAACTGTCCAGGGCCTGTGCATACTGTTTCAGTCTGTGTGGGTTCCTCTTTATTTTACTGATTCTTTTTATTATCTGTTTTGGTTTTTTGCTTGTTTGTTTATATTTTACTCATTTAATACATGAGTTTGATTATTTCTTGCCATCTACTCCTATTGAGTGTATTTTCTTTTTTATTATGTATTTATTTATTTACTTATTTGTTCTAGAACTTTTATGTATGTTGTTAAGTTGCTAGCATGAGATCTCGCCAAGATTTTTATGTAGGACCTTAGTGCTATGAACTTGCCTTTTAAAATTGCCTTCATTGAATCCCATAGGTTTGGGTATATGGTGTATTCATGTTAATTCATTTCTAGAAAGTCATTGCTTTCTTTCTTCTTTTCTATCTTGAACAGTTCATTCATTAGAAAGCTGTCTACTCTCCACTAGTTTGTAACTTTTCTCATGCTTGTTTCTGTTATTCTTGATATCTACCTTTAATTTGTGGTGGTCAGATAGGATGAAAGGCGCTATTTTGACTTTCTCTTACCTGTTGAGACTAGCGTTCTGAGGATGTGGTAAGTTTGTTCCTTGGTTTCTGTATTCTCAAAGGGTCTTAGAGGAGTGGGGTGGCCATGTGTTGTCTATAGGAAAATCTTCTGGGTTTTTGATAGTGTAATGATTATTTTGATAGTGTAATGATAGTTCCATGTCAAATGTGTTTCTGGTGGTTGGGAGCTGACACTTGAGAATTGGAAAGGGCTGGGTTATTGTTGTGGCTTCTCACAAAGGCAGAAACCTGAGTGTTCCACTAAGATCTGATTAGTTAGTCCCCTAGGAATGAGGGCTTGGAGTTAGGAGAAAGGAAAGGAGAAGGTCTTCTAGAGAGCTAAGGATGAGACTGGACCACTCGACTTGGAGGACTGGAGAGGGAAATGAGGATGTGCAATTAGCCTACCTGCTTTCCTTGTAGTAGTGGCCTGTGAATTCCCCCCAAAAATGCCTGCTGGAGTTAGAGGCCAGGGAGGCTGCAGCAGGTCTTCTTTTGCAGAGCTGGGCATGAGGCTGGGAGATTTTACTTTGAGGAGAAAGAGAGGTAAATGTCTGTAGTTAGCCCACCTGTTTCCCTGGCAGGAGTACCCTAAGTGTTTCTTAATGCCATCAAGCTAACAGTTATGATCAATTGTCACATACACAATAGAGTTTTATTCAGCCATAAAGAAAAATAAAATTATGTTATTTATAGGAAAATGTATGTAACTGTTGATCATCATGTTAAACAAAACAACCCAGTCTCACCAAGACAAATACCATATTTTATCTCATATGTGGAACCTAAAATGCTCATGCACCTGAATACACATACACACACACACACACACACACACACACACACCATGAAAATTGGAAATGAATTCATTGCAAACAGGAAAGAGACTAGTTAGAGGCAGAAGAAAGACAGCAGAGGCTAATGACAGCTAAATGGAGTCAAAGTACATGGTAAACTTAAATGAAAATGGCACTGTAAAACCTATCATGTTGTACAGTAAATGCACAATAAAAACGATATAAAAGGAAATGGTCCAAGGTGTGGGATATTTCCATCATATTCAACTCGCCATGGTTTCCTGGTAGGCAGTTGTGTCAAAAATTGGCACACTTCAAATATTTGGATAAAGATACATACAAATCTATGGATAAAGAGTGTGTGGTGTGTGAGGTAGTGTGTGTGTGTGTGTGTGTGTTTCCACAAATCTCAGGATGGATGAGAGATGAGATGGGTCTCTTCTCTCCATATGACTTCCCCTTCTTTTATGGAATACTGCTGTCTCTAAGTTGCTGTTAAGCAATCATGTCTGTGATTGAAGGCTTTAGGAAGGCATCACCAGCTGTTGCTTTCCATCTTTTATAGTAGAGAGCAAAGAGAAAAATGTTTGCAACTCATATATTTACGTGAACATCATATAAAGTAGGAGGCACCCTCATTTGTTCTCTGGGCCAATTGAATCTCTGTGTCAGTAATTATTCAAGGTGGTGATTTCCTGTTATGGCTTAGAAAGGAAAAGATAGACCTAAATAATAGGGACATATTTACTTTTATCTGTATTTTTGTATTTATTTTAAAGTGTTTAATAATAAACAAATATATAGAGTAAGAAAATAGTCTTTCATGGCTTAAAATACATGTATAAACAATTACATTGGTTTTTAAATTAAAGTAATAATTTCAATATTAGTTATAAGTATATCACATTTATCATGTGCAGTAATAAAACATATACTAATAAAAATAAGGTAATTTCAACATTGTGGAATATTTTATAATAAAATGCTTATAGGTAAGAATTTTTATTTTGATAGTACCAGATCAAATAAAATGAAAATCATGTCAACAAACTAATACTGGGAGAGTAATTAAATTGCTTTATAACTAATGATATTAGCTTCAGAAAACCATGGATATATTACATTCAATGATTTTTAAAATTCTATTTCTTTGTGACATTGACAAATTTTGTAGATCTTGAATTTCTTGTGAGTGGAAGCCAAATTTGAACTTCTTTTTTAAGTTGGTAGATGATTCTAAAAATAATCCATCTGGAACACACACTTAGCAGTTCAGTCATCTTCTTTGTGTTTCTGGCCTTCTGTGTGATTTTGTCTGACCAGTGCAACCTCCATAGCGTATTTATTTTAAATCTGGTAGGTCAAAAACCTGAGTTTGGGTTAGTTGTCTTCATCAGTGCCCAGTTCACTTAACTGATTTGTTTCATCATCTCAACATCAACTTTACTTTTTTATGTTTTCTTTTCTTTTAATAAATATTTTTAATTGGATATTTTATTTATTTACATTTCAAGTGTTATCCCCTTTACCAGTTTTCCCTCTCAATCCCCCTATCCCATCCCCCCTTACCCTGCTTCTATGAGGGTGCTCCCCCACCCACCCACCCACTCCTGCCTCATTGCCCTACCGTTCCTCTTCACTGGGGCATCAAGCCTTCACAGGACCAAGGGTTTCCCCACCCATTGATGCCAGATAATGCCCCTTCATTTCCTTCAGTCCTTCCCCTAACTCTTCCATTGGGGTCCCTGTGCTCAGTCCAATTGTCTGTGAGCATCTGCCATCTGTATTGGTCAGGATCTGGCAGAGCCTCTCAGGAGACAGCGGTATCAGGCTCCTGTCAGCAAGCACTTCTTGACATCAGCAATAGTGTCTGCGTTTGGTGTTGGTATATGTGATGAATCCCCAAGTGGGGAAGTCTCTGGGTGGTTTTTCCTTTAGTCTCTGCTCCACTCTTTTCCTCTGTATTTCCTTTAGACAGGAGCAATTCTCTGTTAAAGTTTTGGAGATGGGTGGGTGACCCCATCCCTCAACCGGGAGCCTTGCCTAACCTCTGGATATGGTCTCTACAGGTTCTCTCTTCCCTTTGTGGGGTTTTTCAGTTAATGTCATCCCAGAGAGGGTCCTGGGAGGGTCTTTCTTTTCTGGTATCTGGGTTGCTTCCCCCAGTTCTCTACCACCCCCACCCCTCGTTGCTACACACCTCTGTTCAATTTTCTGACCCTCTGTACACCCCCTCCATCTCCTCCCATAATGAATTCTTCCATCTTTCCCTCCCCTACCTTTTTGTGATTGTCTTTTCACAGCGTTATTGCAACTGGCTCATACTTAGAAATAAGTCTTGCATCAAGATTCTTTCATGTTGTTGTTTTCCCAAATCTTCTGCCAGATTTTTTTATTGGATATTTTCTTTATTTACATTTCAAATGTTTTCCCCTTTCCAGGTCTCCCCTTCGGAAGCCCCCATCCTATCCTCCTTCCTGCCTCCATGAGGGTGCTGCCCCACCTACTCACTCACTCCTCTCTTCCCTTCCTTGGATTCCCCTACACTGGGGCATCGAACACCCTCCAGCCCAAGAGCCTCGTCTCCCACTAATGTCCAACAAGGCCATCCTCTGCCACATATGAGGCCGGAGCCATGGTCCTTCCATGTGTATTCTTTGGTTGGTGGTCCAGACCCTAGGAGCTTTAGGGGCTTTGGCTGGTTGACACTGTTGCTCCCTCCATAGGGCTGCAAATCCCCTCAGCTCCTTCAGTCTCTTCTCCAACTCCTCCATTGGGGAACCCATACTCAGTCCAATGGTTGGGTGTGAGCATCTGCCTTTATATTTGTCAGGCTCTGGCAAAGCTTCTCAGGAGACAGCTATATCAGGCTTCTGTTAGCAAGCACTTCCCGGCATCCACAATAGAGACTGAGTTTGGTGGCTGTATGTAGGATGGATGCCCAAGTGGGGCAGTCTGTGGTTGGCCTTTCCTCCAGTCTCTGCTCCATACTTTGTCTCCATATTTCCTCCTGTGAGTATTTTTTTTTCACCCTTCTAAGAAGCACTGAAGCATCCACATTGTGGTCTTCCTTCTTCTTGGGCTTCAAAAGGTCTGTGAATTCCCTCTTTTCCCTACCCCTGCTTCCCTTCCTTCCAAGTCCCTCCTACCCTCTACTTCCCTTGATTATTTTGTTCCCCCTTCTAAGTAGGATTGATATTTTCTTAAAGGACCTTTTGTTCCCATTAAGTCTATTTCCTTAATATTTATTGCTAACATTCCATGTTTGGCACTGTGAAAGTCTTAAGAGCTTGCTATTTTTTTACGTTTTGCTTTTAATAAAAGAGCTGAAGGAGTCTGCAACGCTATAGGTGGGACAACAATATGAACTAACCAGTACCCCCAGAGCTCGTGTCTCTAGCTGCATATGTAGCAGAAGATGGCCTAGTCAGCCATCATTGGGAAGAGAGGCCCCTAGGTCTTGCAAACTTTACATGCCCCAGTACAGGGGAACGCCAGGGCCAAGAAGTAGGAGTAGGTGGGTAGGGAGCAGGGCAGGGGGAGGATATAGGGAACTTTCTGGATAGCATTTTAAATGTAAATAAAGAAAATATCTTATAAAATAAAATAAAGAAAAGGAAAAATTTCACGACATCTCTTCTTCCTGGAGCTCTATAGATTGTCATCAGGTGCAAATCCCTGCATCGCATGGGTTTTCTGGAGTTTGATATCTTCTCCACCAACGTAGCTGCCGTTTCACTACGTGTACCTTGAGTATCATCTTACTTGGCTCATTTTATTTTTTGAATGGCTATAATTGCTGATAGCTCAAAACACAGAGGAAAAAAAATTTTTTCTGTTGTACAATATGGTGCATTCTGCTGGTAACTTTAACTTGCCAAGGGAAAATAGTGTGAAATAAATAGCAAATGCTGAAAGTAATTTGAGGTTTCTCAATGTTGAAGCAGTGAGCTATCAAAATAACGTTGAGAACCACAAAGTCCCAGAAATGAGTATTGAGAAACTCCTTGTTAGAACTCAAAATGTCTGCAAGGTCAGTGCAGCACTTATAAGGTACTCATCCAAACCATCCCCAATTCAGATGTAACCTTAGAAGATCACAGTTATGAAAGCAACTTATACAGACACTTAAGTGTGGGAACTGTAGTTATAAAAGAGACCGACACATGTTACTAAGTAATTCACCAGGTCTTTCACTATTATTTTATAGACGAGAAAACTGAGTTCCAACAGTTGAGAGGATAATCAAATTGTTTGGGATAACCAAAGTTTTGTAGGCTAAAGCTTCCCCTAAGATGAAAGAAAATGGTGTTTGGGTGTGTGAAGTGGTTCTGCGTGTACCTGCAGGTGCACATTGCATAGTTTGTATCCTTTGGTTTCCCTTGGCTTTTGATTTTGAAGCTACTTACTACCTGTGTATATATAAAAATATATTTATAATGGCTTGTTATTATTGTATACACACTATATATATATATATATATATATATATATATATATATATATATATATATTATGGCTTGTTAGTTCAGTGGTTTTGTGGGAGACCTAAGAGTGGTCTCTAACTCTTGGGACTATTTTCCTTCAGTTGGGTTGCTTTGTCTAGGCTTGTTATGATAGCTTTTGCCTAGTCTTGTATGTTGTTTTGGTCTGTTTGGCTCTTTTCTGAAGAGGAAACAGGTTGAGTGGATTTGGTGTAAGGAGGGGGTTCATAGAGAAGCAAGGAGGAATGGAAGAAGGGTAGCCTGTTGGTTGGGATATATTGTATAAGAAAAGATTCTATTTTCAAAAAAGATTTTAAAGAAAAAAGACTATTGTTATAGTGAATCTTCTGACATGACTCAATGCTGATGCAAAAAACTCTACTCTCAGCTTCAGGGCATAAGAAACACTTTATGATGGAGCTATGACTGCCCATGTTCTGGGAACAGGAATCCAGGTTATCTGGAATTCTATGTTCCAAAATAGTAGCAGTTTCATAGTAATAGAAAAAAAAAGAAATATAAATCAATATACTTTAAAAGCATGTTACAGTAAATGGGGAAAATCTCTAGTATGGGTCTCAAATGTAAGCTAATGGCATTCTTTGCTCTTGGGTTTGAAGACACTCCTGATCCATTAACACACTGTAGTTGCATCACCTGCCAAGCACAGGATGGTAGGTGAAACATGTTAAGTGGGAAGTGAATGACTACTAAGAGGCTAAAGATATCTCAAGATAATTGGACTCTGTGTCTGAAACCCTCCAACTCCCCATAATCACAATAGTTCCAATCAGTTAAACTTGTAGACTTTTTAATATAGCTGTAGATATATGCCCCCCCACGCCACCCCAGCAACTTCTGTTCACATTGAGATGACACCCTAATTACGTATAATGTTTGTGTTCATTATTTTATTTATCTCATTTAAGAAGTCATTTAACCCACCCAAACTCAGAAGGCTGAAAATCTCTGGTACCACTTAAAAGAAAATATTAACAGCATATGCTGTAACACACAAGAGGAGAGTATATACTGAAGAAGGTAAAATGAAACATGAATAAGAAAAACTAGGTCAAAGATAATATTGACTAATGATAATGTAGCTTAGAGACTGCCTGTTTAAACAGTCAAAGTTTAGAAATCAAAGAACTCTCGTCATAGTTAGCTATTTGTTATTAAAAATGTCACAAGGCAGTTATCACTGCACAGTTTTTACCACCCATAAATATGACCATTTAAAAATTAATCTAGCTAGGTCTGACACTGTCTGTTGGAGCTTAAATCTGTCTTGCAGTATCGATTACAATACACTATGGTGGCTGTCTAATTTGCCTCTTGCTCCCCGAGATAAAAATAACTCAGTTGACAGGTATTTTTTTCCTCAGAAAATCATAAATCATAAATGTTTTCTAAAACCATCCATGGTACATTAAACAAATGCAAAAGAACACCTGGGAAAGGACACCTGGGAAAGGACACCTGCCAGGCTGCACCATGTGGCAGTTCTTGCAAATGCCTCAGTATTCTGATTTCTGTAAATAGACTAAAGGAACAGTTTTAAACTCTACAGAGCATAATTAATGTTGAGGCTCTGTGGTCTTTCTTTCCTCTATGTTGCTTTATCTACTGTTGTGCTTGTTCAGCTCATGCCTAGGCAGCCATGTTAGTGAGCCTTTAGGCGTGTAGCCCTGAAGGTACTAGAGCTACAAGTAACTAAGAGGGGTGATGGGGATAGAATTAATTTCCTGCAGGGAAGAGTCAGCTAAAGGTCAGCTTTGAAAACATATGTACAAGTATCCTTATACAGACTGAGCAGGCTATATTTTGGGACACCCACACACATACACACACATACACAATTTGTAAGAACTAATGAAAACTTGGCCCTGAATTTGAAAGGGAGAAAGAAAGATATATAAATATGAAAGGACTTGGAAAGAGAAAAGAGAAATGATGTTATTCTAATCTCAAAAAGTAAAAGAAACAATAAAGAGAAAGGAGGAAGACAAAAAGCTATACTCAAGTCTACTCACCTTTTATTCTTATTAGGAGCTAAAGAATATTTATGAATAGAGGAAGTTGTATTGGCACAACTGAATGCTTAAAATGTAAGAATTATATAAATCTCCATTCAGAGAAGATTTGGAGATATTTATAATTTGAAATATTTTCTCAAATGACATATATATATTCATATTGAAACACACAAACATAGAATTACTAGGTATGTATTCTAAGACTAACTGCATTTCAGCTTATGTTGGGCAACAGCCTTTAAGGACCACAAGGGGGCAGAAGAGGTGAACTAATTCTCTAAATAATATACTGTCTCATAGAATGTCTTTTTTTATATAAATTTATTTACTTTCTAGGAATAGGAAACGTGTTCAAGGCCCTGGTAAAAGTTCTGATTATAATGACATAACAGTATAAAATGTAAAACGCCAGATCTTCTGGTTTCTAATACATTAATAATACAGAGCATATGACTATATATAGTATATTCCACCAAAAGAAAGTGGAAGAAAACTGTGAATTGAGGTCTAGTGAAAAATAAGCAAATGAACAAATAGGATTAAGACAACTATATAAGTATATTATACCACCAATGGCACATTCAAAATTAAAAAATAAATAAATCCTCTGTTAAAGTAATTAAGTCTAGATTCTGTACTGTCTTGGGGCTGTGGGAAAATGAAAACTCACTGAGTTTCTGTGCTTATAGGGGCTTGGATTAGGTAGGTTTTAGTTTTCTTTTCCTTTTGTTTTGTTTTAAAATCCCTTCCCCACAAGAAATAAATGCCCATTTGAGACTAAGAACTATGAGTATAGGATGCTCACAAAAAGTGGTTTCCTACGCATGGGTCCTCACCTGTCCACAGGCTTGCCTTCTCTGAAAGGAGCACTGGAACTGCTCTACAAGATTTTTATAAAGTCTTTCATCAATATTACCTCAGAGGGCGGGGGAGCGTGTTGCAATGTGTATAGGCCATATACTTGAGTGTTTTGTTTCAAACTCTTGGCAGAAAGCTTTGTCTAGATTCCCTAGGATAGGGGTGTATCATCAGAGGCCTGGCAAAACTCAGCATCTCAAAACCATTAACTCCCCCCCAGAAGCAGGTCATGTTTTGAATTATGACAAGTTAACATGAGGGAAAATAAGTGAAAGCAATCTACTAGTGACTCTTCACATAAAGGAACATACATTTTAGCACATCCCATCTCTAAAATTATAGCAGTTTTCTTCACTGAAAATTGCAGTTTTCTTCACTGGAAATTATTCCTTTTTTTTTTTTTAACGTGAACTTTACAGCAGCATTGTGCTCTCCGATGAAATGTCTAGAGTCTTAAATAGTACACACTCTTCTAAAACCTTCAGGGTCCCTGAGATCAGAAAGAAAAGTAAAACAGGAAAAACCATTCTAGAATATCTATTGCAGAAAATGGCTTTTGGCAGAGTAGCAGATAGATAAGTTAAAAATAGACGGGCCACTTTGTTGTTTCGGGGTCTTTAATTTTTTTTCTGAATTCCCACTGTATAGAAATTCATTGAGATGTGTAGAATTTAGGACTGGTTTCTATTGCTGTAGCTTTTTTTTTCTTGGTTTTTCATTTTCAAGTACTTTATATAAAAGCCTTATAACCTTTATTATAAAGATCTTGCAAGTAAATAATGACATTCAAACTAACCAGAACCAGCGTGTATAATAAAGTTTTAATACATTTTTTAAAACATAAGAAAAATAATAATTGCTTTTCAGATCCTTGTACATGCACCTGTGTTATGTTCCTAAATGGTGTCAGGCAGAGGCACAAGCACCTAGTATTCGGGCTTGTTGTTGGCTGATTTCTTAGTGCTGCAGCAAGACTTAGAGTTGTATGCCCATGAGGATATCCCTCCTCCTACTCCACAATACACTTACTATGTATTTCTGACTTTTCTAGTATGTAAGACACAAAACTGAAAATTACAGCACTAAAATTTCTGTGAGATCTAAAAGGTACCTCTGTGTCCAAGTCTGGTTGTCGTTACACAGAGCAAAGGCCAGAGAGGCAACTGAGGGGCCCCACACAAATGTACATTTCAGGTTAGGCTAGGCAGTTAGCTATGGTTCAGGTGGGCTAGGCCTATGGAAATTCACTGGACTGAACAAGCACACAGGATGTGCAATTAGGCTAATCCCGGAATTCAGATATGCCATGAGTGAGCTAGATACAAGCAGTCTCAGTAGGTTGAGCTGGTGCATAGGATAGGTGACTAGGGCCAAGCAGAGTTTGTATTTCAGACTGATATGAAAGATGTACAGTCAGGGCCAATCCTGTATATTGGGAATTATACATAAAGACTTTAACAGTCTTGGCTGATGTGTAGGATGTGCAGTGTTAGCTGGCTCTGGATGACACATATGGCACAAATAGTCTAGGCTCAGGCAGACTTCTATTTTTATTTGTTTACATTTCACTTGGGATTTAATTCCCACACTCTTTACATTGCTGACATTCTTTTTCATGTTCTTTTTAAACTGTTGATTATGTTTATGATTGTACTTTTAAACTCATATCCTGAGGTTTGTCTGGGTAGTTGTTCCTGGAGAACATGTCTACAGGACTCAATTGGGGCATCATATTGTTTTAGCCATTCACTTTGATTTTGGTTTTGTTGAGTGGTCTGGGCTTGTAGACTTTTTCATTGTGTGTCTGATATAAGATATTATGCTGCTTTGTTGAGTGAAAGTTTGGCTCTGTTTTTGCTATTGCTCAAGCATGGTTGATTTTAGATAAAGCATGAAGAGCTTGTATGTCAGTCCTCCAGAGTTTCCAAATTGATTTTTTGATTGGAGTGTTGGATGTGATTCTAGCTCAGTGGCAACCAAGAAAGGGCGTGAATGTGAGACTCCTCCCTGGGTCTGCCTGGGCAAGTACACAATACCTGGGTATTGTGTCACAGTTTCTTTAAAGAAAACCTTCCATGTTATGGGAAAGCTCATAAAACACAAAATGTTAAAGGGGAGATCAACATTGTATTTTAAGACAGGCTGTTTTCAGGGACGTAAAACAACAGAATTCCTAAGGTTAAATAAAACATCCCATCCTAAAGAGAAACTCCCTAAGCTTAGGATCTCTTCCTCCCACCCATGAGTAAGCAATCAGGAGTCACTGTGAGAGAAGTCGAGTTGACTGAGAGCAGTTAAGAGCAGTAGAACAGGTTGGAAGAGGCAAGATTAGCTACCTTTCCTGGAACCTCAGGTCAACTGAGTTACTTGGAAAGAATGCTTTGCATGGTGGGGTGCCTGCAGGTTTCAGAAAGCTTTAGGTTTCCAGCCTTAGTCCACTCACTGTCAACCACACTGGGGTAGGTTCCAGTGATATAACTGCCCTTGTGGCATTTCTACTTTTGCAAGGAACCTCTCACCTGTGTTCCTGTAAGCAGCTCTTAAAAATATTCATTGGTTCACAAAGGAAGTTCAATTTTATCATGTGTGTACACTGCCTTACCTTTGTTTCCCTATCTGGAGTGAGTAGACATTTGTTTACATCTCCCTAGGAATAGTGTCACATCTGGTTAGAACTGGAAGTGAAAGAAGTTTTCATCAGGACCACAGGTAGTCACTTCTCTGGACTACAATCTGCAGGGACTATGTTAGGTTTTCTGGAAGTATGAAAACATTAAAAGAAGATGGGTGTCCAGGTGACTAACTAACCAGGCTGGGGTGGTTAGCATACCTTGAGCTAAGCCTGGGACTATGTATACATTCAATAAACGAAGTAATTTCCTTAGTAGAAAGAATGGCAAGATCATCTGAGAGTAGTGGGTAGATAGCCAGAGCACATCATAGCTTACCGATATTTGTCCAGTTCCTGTGGTCTTTTACAAATTAACTGTGATATAAAATATTTCAATTAGTGCATTTTTACAGTTTATTACAACAAAATCTGTTTTAGAAAAACATAATGTGTGTTAGCTCTACCTTTCTTGCAATTCATTTTTCAAGATTTTCTTCTAGTACTTATTTTGTATGGAACATAATATAAAGGGTTTTGTTGTTGTTTATTTATTTAGCTAATATGTTGTTTACTAATATAAATGTTTAAAGAATTGATTTGACTAGAATTTCTTCCTATCTTTCCCCTTAAACTTTCGCATTAAGGAATAGTTAAAATTGGGTGGAACATTGTTCAGTATAAACCACTTGTTTAGTATTTGCAAGTCCTTGACTTCAATCTCTAGTACACACACACACACACACACACAGAGAGAGAGACAGAGAGAGAGAGAGAGAGAGAGAGAGAGAGAGAGAGAGAGAGAGAGAGAGAGAGAGAGAGAACAAACTTCAACATTCCAAGGCAAGTTTTGCAGGCAAAGGGATGGAACTAGAAAATATCATCCTGAGTAAAGTAACTCAGACTTGAAAGGACATGCATGGTATATACTCACTAATAAGTAGATATTAGCCAAAAAAACGACAGAACACCTAGACTTTAATCCGCAGAACTCAAGAAGGTTAACAAACAGAAGGGTTCAGGTAAGTATGCTTCAGTGCCACTTGGGAGGGAGAAGAAAATAATCATGGAGCCAGAGAGAGGGAGGGACCTGGGTGGGAGAGGTGAGGGGGCAAGAAAAGAAGAGACATGATCATGAATGGGGGAGGAATACAGGAGAGAAGCCCTGAGGGCCAGCAGAATGAATGGAAATATGCAACGTGGGGCATGTGGAGGTGAGGAGACCCTTTAGAAAGTATCAGAGAGGTGAAAGACTCAGGGAGGTGAAAGACTCAAAGTACTCAAAGGGAGGGACCTTAGATGCAATATACAACAATGGGGAGAGGGAATTTGTAGAGTCCACCTCCAGTACAAAGACAGGGCTTCAAGTGGAAGGATGGGATTGTCATCCCACAGTCAAAAATTCTGACCCAGAATTGTTCCTGTCTAAAAGACCTTCAGGGAGAAAAATGGAGACAAGGCTAAAAGAAAGGAGGTCCAGTGAACTGCCCAACTTGGGATACATCTCCAATGCCTGATACTACTAATGATGCCATGGTGTTCTTATAGACAGAAGCCTAGCATGCCTATCCTCTGAGAGACCCAACAAGCATCTGAGACTGATGCAGATACTTAACTCCAACCATTGGGCTGAAGTCAGGAACCCTTGTAGTTGCATTAGGGAAAGGCTGGAAGAAGCTGAGGAGGGACTCCGTAGGAAGTCCAGAAGTCTCAAGTAACCTGGGACCCCTGAGATCTCTCAGACACTGAGGCACCAACCAGGCAGCATACAGGAGTTGGCCTGAAGCCCCCAACACATACACAGTATAGGATTGCATGGTCTGGCCTCAGTGGAAGAAGATGTATGTAACCCTCGAGAGACTTGAGGCCCCCAGGAGTGGGGAGGCCTTTTGGTAGGGTTGGGGGGAATGGAGATATCAGGGAGGAAAAATAGGATGAGGAACTGTGGGAGGACAGACCAGGAGCAGGCAAGGGCTGGACTGTAACAAAATAAAAGTAATAATAATAATTATAATATAATAACAACAACAATAACAGAGTGTAAACTTTAAGACAAAATAATTATTAGAAAAAAAGAAAAACTTAAGTTACTAAGTACTCAGAGTTGACAAAATTCTAAACTTACAAAATGTTTTGCTGTTTTTGATGCTGTGTTGATCCACATGACGTTCCAAGATTCCCTAGCATTATCAAAGAGAGGTAGGTACACATAGTATGCCCCAAAAGCCTCATAGGAGGAACAACAATATGAACTTACCAGTACCCCCAGAGCTCCCTGGAACTAAATCACCAACCAAAGAAAACACATGGTGGGACTCATGGCTCTAGCTGCATATGTAGCAGAGGACGGCCTAGTCGGTCATCAATGGGAGGAAAAGCCCTTCCTCCTGTGAAGGTTCTATGCCCCAGTATAGGGGAAAACCACGCCCAGGAATCGGGAGTGAGTGGTTTGGTGAGCAGAGGGAGGAGGGAAGGGATAGGGGGTTTTCAGAGGGAAAACTAGAAAAGGGGATAACATTTGAAATGTAAATAAAGAAAATATCTAATAAAAAAATAACCAAATACTCTTTCTGTCCTAGATGTTTCCTCGGATCTTTGTATGTTGTGAATACAACCAATATACTTTAATACACTAGTGTCCAGTTTTCAGTTTGTTTAAGTGTCTATTACAAACCATTGTACAATTTCCTCAGTGCACCTTTCCCTGATCACTTTGCATTTCCTTAGGAAAAACCAGGAAAATTATAAATTGTAGGTATACAAGGAAGAACTTTGCAAAGGAAATTGTGCCTGTCTGCAAGCAATAAAATATCCAACATCCATATTATGTTGCTAGGCAGTTAGTAAACAAACTACATATATATGTAGTGTATGTGTGTGTCATTAAAAGTCAGAAAGACCAGTATTTGCATCTAGTATCAACATGATAATGATAGTTTATATTTGCATGTAGAATTGGCATTACAGAACCCTAAGCACTCTTTATATTGCTTGAGAATTTTTCTGAACAAATAATCATATTCCACTGGAAAAAGTTTAACTTTTCCTTGTTTAGTTCAGAGGCTTTTGTATTTTTGGCATCATGTATGTGAAGTATGATCCTTAGTATAATATGAAATGAAATTAGTAACACATACTTTTGTAATTTACTCTTAAAATGAAGTATTCAAATTTTTACTACTTTGCATAATTTCATTTGGTTCTCTCAATAGACATTTTTATCAAGTCTGCATCAAGTTTGGAAAATCCAGGAAATAGTATAATATGTTTTGAATTTGATCACATTTTATAGTAAAGGAGAAAATTAGCTTTGGGTTTAAGAATTTTTTACATGGTTTAGAATTCATTTATTTTTGTATACATTATCAAAATTTGAATTTCTAGGATAAGTCCAAGTTGCTCAATACATATTTCCAAGTTTTTTTAATTATTAATTGGCCAATCCAATTTTATTATATATTTTTGGTACTTATATATTACATTATTAAGTTCTAGTTTTCTTTATTTGATGTTTTTGATTTGGCCATACTGGTATGATATATTAGATCATAATGATATGTACTCCTAATTGCTGAGCTGCCTCAAAAGAATACTTTAAATACAAATGTAATGAGACAACGATATAAAAATGAATAGAGACACATGAGTTCAATTTCAAAAACCACACAACTGTAAACACAAAACCAAAACAAACCCTAATTCATACATATCATGGTGAGGACCTGTGTCCAGTTCCCAATATCCATGTTGAGTCATTCACAACCTCCTGTAATTCTAGATCCAGAGAATTAGATGAACTTTGTGACCTACGTAGGTACCTACCAATGTGTATACACCCACACAGAAATACCATACCCATATCATTTAAAATAAACTATTTTAAAAATTAAAACTAAATAAAATTGTTTCCCCTATTTGCAACCTGCAATTTTGTCTTGGCTTTCTAAAAAGACAATTTTAAAGTAACCAACTTTTCTTCTTCCTCCTCCCTCCCTCCCTCCCTCCCTCCCTCCCTCCCTCCCTCCCTCCCTCCCTCCCTCCCTTCCTTCCTTCCTTCCTTTCTTCCTTCCTTCCTTCCTTTCATTCTTTCCTTTTTGCTATTTTTCTTGATACAGGGCTTACTGTGTTCATCAGCCTCACCTATCACTATGTGACACTGCTTGCCAAAATGCTCCTATCACAGTTATGCGCCATCATGTCTGACCAAAAAAAGTCTTTGAATAAAAATGTTTGCACCATGGATATTTAATCTAATTCTTATGAGTTTAAAAGCAATCATCTTGCTATAAATTTCATTTTCTTTAATATTTTTCCCTTAAAATATTTGAGATTGTCCCTTGAGTATTTGTATCTATATTTTATACTGACATGTGCTCTTTTACTTAGAATATTTATCTAATTTTTAAAATGACATTCTACCTTCAAGCAGCCTTATATTTCTTCACATATTGTGCAAAATCTATTCAAGGGACTATTTCTATCTCCTTGCTTCATATTAAATTGCTGTACATATTTTATATTTATTCCATATAGATTATCACTTAGTGAAATTTGAATGTGAATACTTTTTATGTGGTCTATTTATTTCTTACTTATACTGATAGTCTATCATTTGTGAAGATGCAATCTCTTACTTATGTTCACATTTCTTTCAACTACTAACATTTTTTTCTGTGAATGTTCAGTTATAGACATGTTATTCATAACCATCCCCACTAGGCTCAGGGAACAGACTGAAACCAAGTATATAAGAGCTGGAAAATTGGAGGAATTTTGTGAAATGTTGTCTTCTGGGCATGATATGATTGTTGTAAACATGAAAGCTTAATGTCTGTGGTTACCAACACAAGACCAGAACAAATCAATGACCTTGTAATTTTCAGCATGGAACCAAAAAGCCCACAGTTGAGGAGCTAAGGGTAAATGATGGCTTCTTTTGGTAGAAGACTCACTTTACTTTGGGGGTGGATGGATACAGGATTGTTAGGCTCTTCATGTCCAGGAGATGGTTATCCACCCAATCTCCACCAGTGCTCACACAGGCAGCACTAATCAAATCAATAGGCTATTTAAAAAACGATATTTGTGAGGGAGATGTGTTTGCAGGTGCCCAGAGAGTGCAAGGGAAGGAGTGATGGGGTAGACTGTGAACAGTACTGGGAACATGTAGAAGAAAGACAACAGAAGAATAAGGAAGAGGAGGAAGAGGAGGAGAGAAGAAGAAATGATGAATGGAAAGAAGGACAGAGGAAGAATGGATGAAAGGGAGGAAGGATAGAAGGAAGGATGGATGGGTGGGAGGAAGGAAGAAAAGATGGCAGGAAGGATGGATGGCAGGAAGGAATGATGGAAGGAAGGAAGGAAGGAAGGAAGGAAAGAAGGAAAGAAGGAAAGAAGGAAAGAAGGAAAGAAGGAAAGAAGGAAAGAAGGAAAGAAGGAAAGAAGGAAAGAAGGAAAGAAGGAAAGAAGGAAGAGAAGAAGCAAAGAAACAAAGCAGGCAGGCTAAAAGGCTTCAGTTGAATGAATGTCCAGGGTCATACTTGATTTCCATATATTTGTTCAGTTTCCAAAGTTTTTACTGTTGCAAAATGTTAATTCCATAGCAATGTCAGCAGAAAAAAAATGTGTCATGAACTTTGTTTGTTAGTTTTCTTTTTAAATTTTTTTTAATTAGATATTTTCTTTATATACATTTCAAATGCTATCCAGAAAGTTCCCTATACCCTCCCTCTGCCCTCCTCCCTTACCCACCCACTCCTGATTCTTGGCCCTGACATTCCCCTGTACTGGGGTATATAAAGTTTGCAATACCAAGGGACCTCTCTTCCCACTGATGGCCAACTAGGCCATCTTCTGCTACATATGCAGCTAGAGATATGAGCTCTGGGGGTACTGGGTAGTTCATATTGTTGTTCCAACTATAGGGTTGCAGACCCCTTCAGCTCCTTGGGTGCTTTCTCTAGCTTCTCCATTGGGGGCCCTGTGTACTATCTTATAGATGACTGTGAGCATCCACTTCTGTATTTGGAAGGCACCAGCATAGCCTCATACGAGACAGCTATAACAGGGTCCCTTCAGCAAAATCTTGCTGGCATATGCAATAGTGTCTGGGTTTGGTGGTTGATTATGGGATGGATCCCTGGGTGGGGTATTCTCACCAATAACATTGAAGATTGTTTTGCTGCCTATGAGACACAGCAGCTCCTTGTGCTGATGAGAATGGATCTTTGGCAACAATAGAACACAATGGCCTGAATTTATTTTTAGCTTGCATTTCTGTTTAAATTAGAATACCAGTTACTAGGTTTCATTGTGATATTTAAACAAATACTTTGCTTTAGTTGATCCTCCTCCTAGATTCCTATTCCCATTCCCACTCTCCCCTACTGCTTCCCTTTTCTGCCTTCAGGTACAAGTATCACATTACCCTGCTCATTTGTCTAGGTCCAGCCTTGACACAGGATCTGAGTTCTCAACTCAAAGCAGGGATATCTGGAAGGTGCATAATAAATATACACAGACTACTTTTGGGGTAAAAGCTGACAGGCAATTTTCCCAAGGCTTAAAGTTTCTCTCTCTTCTCTCTCATTTTCTGCTGTCTTTCTTTCTCATCCATTCTCTCGCAGCTTGAGGCTGCACACTGCATTCTCTTGTGCTCTCTGGTTTTCTCCTGTGAGCTTTTCTTTTCTTGAACTCTCATGCTCATACACACCTCTTTGTGTTCCCCTTTCAATCTCACACACACTCTTCACACAAACACACCACATGCAGTCTCCTTTCACTCACACACACTCTCCATACACACCTAACATTCTCTCTTCACTCACACTTCACATTCTCTCTTCACTCACACTTCTCGTGCTCTTCTCATGCTTTCTCACCTTTTTCGTGCCCCAGTCTTTTATTGAGTCCCCAAAAGCAGATTAAAAAAAAGACATAGTATAATCATTCCCAAATCAAATTCAAGAATTACAATTGATCCCCAAAGTTTCAAGCTTCCCTATTTCCAGGTCTATAACCAAAATAGTAACAATTGCAAACTTTAAACTTAATTTATTATATTTCAGAGCTCAGTGCTCTGAGGCCAGCTACTTGCATTTAACTGTGAAATTCTAATGATAAATGACATGGGCAAACCTGCCAAGAAGTGGCCAGAAAGAGTTAAGTTAACCATTAACTCAATAGTTCTGCTAGCTTTCTGATTCTGCACATTGCACAAAATAACTCTCCTATGGGCTACTGAGATGTCTCCATCCTCGCCTACTGCAGGCAGTCCCTGTCATTGTATGCTGTCTACATCACCCACTCCTTCTGGAAAGCTGTTTCCCCTTCTTGTCATCCCTTCTTATTTTCATGTCTTATATTCTCTCCTCTCTCTCTCTCTCTCTCTCTCTCTCTCTCTCTCTCTCTCTCTCTCTCTCTCTCTCTCTCTCTCTCTCTTTCTCTTTCACATACACACACACACACACACACACATGTGCATTTGTACCCTTGTAACTACATGAATTTAAATCTTTTATTTATTTATTTATTTACCCATAAGTAAGACTTTGCCATTTTGTAAAAGCACAGATGAAGGTGAGAATTGTTCAGTGAAGCAAATTAAGACAGACATAAGAAGATGAATATTGAGTGTCGTCTTTCATATGCTTGGTTTATTTCAAACCCTGGTCACATTCATGCATGTCTCTAATAGTCCAGTGTATTGATCTGGGTGCCCACTCCTATATATATCTACCAGTTCCCAGTAGGTTGTCCTCCTGTGCTGCTGCTGTATATGCTCAGTAGATATGATTTGACTCATACACTGGTATAATCTATATAAAAGTCTGGACTAAGATATTTTTAAATATTACTAATTATTTTGTTTCTAGTATTTTAGATAGCTTGATTTTCCATCCCAAGCTAATCATTTAAGTCAATATAGTCTTTGTTTTTTTTTTCCTTGGAGGGTAATTATCTTATTACCTCTAACATGAGACACTACTCTACTGGAGCTGGGAGAGTTTGTGCATGGCCAGAGTTTGGTTTCACGCCCTTGTATCAGCTACTTTCAACAGCCAGTAACTCCAGCTTGAGACCAATGAATGCGTCTGGCCTCCGTGAGGGCTGGCACAGACACGTAGACATCTTTACACAGATACAGATAGACATAATTAAACATTAAAATAAGTCTTTAAAAGAAACCAGCATGATGCCCTTTATGTTTGCCAAGTTACCCTTACTATGATGGTAACAATGTTCTACCAGGCTTCTGTGCCCCTGAGGTCTCCTCTGACGGCATATTTTTTTAGAGACTTTATTGGGCTCTTATATCTGTACCTCCATTCTAACCCTTATCCCACCCTAATCCCCTTCAAACCCTTAACACTAGATAGGAGATGAAAAAGGTTAGAGGGATAAAGGGACATAAACTTCTTTAGACTACTTCTTGCTGATTAGGGTTGTCAGGTTCCTTGAGTCAAGTCCAGTCTTCCAATGAGGATAGTGACAGCTTCTTCTCCTTGTCTCTTTGTTCACAACCACTTGACAAAACACAGCATTAGTGGGAGCAACAGCCTTCTCAGAGTGCCCCCTTCATATCTGGATCCACTCCCCAGCCCCTGCTGTGAAGCAGTTGCTTATCCCACACCTGGGATTAAAACAAAAACATATTCACATACCATAACTAGGCATTTTTTAAAAGTCAAAATTTTTACTACACTCCTTTAATCAGAAAGTTGGCTAAATTAGAATGGAAACCTACAATAATTTTAAGATAGGGAAAGAAAAACTATGATTCCCCACAAAAGTTATAAAGATTAGATCTGACAAGGGAAAACATTTCATCTAAGACATGGAAGTCTTCAAAAGAAAATAGACAAAGTGATTCATATCTCAGTTACTAATATCTCCAAAATATGCATGCAAATCAATTTCAAAAGGACAGCCCAAATGATTGATCACACAGAGCACAAAAACTGGACAGAAAAAAATATAGCTAGCTTTCTTGGGATTTGGCCAATATCCCACTTTTCATAGGCTACCCAAAAGATATCATTTCTTCCAGACAGGTAGAATGACTCCCTTATTGCCAAAAGGTGGGATGGATGGTTTTTTTTTTTTTAATTTTTTTTGGGGGGGATGGATGTTTTTGCTTGTTGATGTGCTATGGCTTTTATCATATAGATTGGTTGGTTGTTATTGGTTGTGGTCAGAAAGGGAACAAAATAAAATCCGGGGTCTCTCTCCTCTATGTAATAATGGGGAAAAGAAGAACACTGGGTATAATAATAACATAAATAAATAAACACATACACATATACATACATACATACACACATACATACATATATAAATAGAAATTTAAGGTTATTTTGCTTGACTATTATTTAGTTATAGAAATTTAAGGTTGATTTATTTGACTATTATTTGATATGTTGTACATAATCAGCTTATTTAAAACATATCAAATTTTAGTTTTATGGTTCTCATAATTATTTCTATTGTGTGTAGATTGTTAATGTTAGAGAAAAAGACATTTAAAAAGAAAAACTGGAAGAAGAATATGAAGTGGAAATTTCTTGGTTTTTTTTGTTTTGTTTTGTTTTGTTTTTTTGCTTTTTGTTTTTTGGTTTTTTTACCAACTCAGTTGTATCATTTGATGTTTTTCTGGAAGCTGTCTCATGAGAGGGCATGTGATTTTTGCTAAAACCAGAAATTTCAGAGGAAAATTGCATGATGTTTGGAAAGAATATAAATAAAACCCCACAAACCGTAAAAGGGGAATCTTGAATTGCTATGCCATGCAACACTTTTCTGGTCTTCACTGGTCTTCACTTCATAGAGAGAAACTTAACAAAGAATTTCTGGTGGTATTCTGGCTGCTTCTGCTGACTGGATTGTGCTACTAATGAGTAGTACTTGGTGTTAGCTATTGAAGTCGATTACTGGTATCCTGACAACTAAGGGTGGAATAGCCCCAAGGAACTTACTTCTATACAGATTCACAAGACCCTTTTCCTATTACTCTTCTTTTGCCCCTACCTCTGGTCATTGGGCTAGAAAGGAGGTTGAAGTTTTGAAGAACGCTAAATAAAGTAGGTTTTGAAAAATTTAAGGCTATAGGCATATTCAAACCTTACTTGAGCTGTTTGAATGTGGTTACAATTATTTTTTCCAATTGTCTGATTATTTTTCCAGGTCCTACCCATCAGGTCCCTTAGTGTGAAATTAGTAATTTTTGGAAGATATATGGTACCTTGAATCTTCTTGTTTTAGTGCTGAAACTGCATGTCTAAAGTGATCTGGTTGAGTAAAAGTGTTGCTCAGGAGTTAGAGGTCTGTAGACTTGAGGCCTGTCAACCTCAGAGTTAAGGGAGCTGAGAAATGTGGATGGGGGTCATAAGGTCTGGGGACCTCCTTACCTGTAAAATATACTTTTACAGTTCTTAATATGTTATGCAATGATGTCTTATTTAAAACTTTCCTTAACTGTTTTGCTATTTAAGAGCATTACTGAGGCATCATTACATACATTATACTGGTGTGAAAAGTAAATGTGGATATAAGCTCACACAACCAGTATGGAAGAAAGCCAGAAGTATAACAGATTAGTACAATGTCTTAAACTTTAGTCAAATAATGCAGAACATTTTCACTGAGTCAGTGGAAATAGAAACTAGATAGTTCAGAAAGTAACACTTCGTTACTTTCTAGATCTACTTCCAAGGTTCTGAAAAAGGAAAGTTGCATGCAAAACCTTATTCTTTAGGAAGTATGAAAATAGAACAGCCTAAATTCATTTGCTGTGAGCACATGGATTTTGAACAAAGAAGATGACATTCTCTTCAGTGTTAGTGAATGGGTAAAAATGTTATCTAAATTAAAGTAACTTAAAGTAAACTCTACATAGTATGATACTCCAAAAACTGTAAAGTATGCTATACATGTGTTTTCTTTCTAAATAGTTCTTAAAGTATATATCAACAGCAAAGGGATCATAGGACCAAATTTAATTTTAACAATGAAGTATAAAATGGAATTGAGTTTCTCAAATGTAAAGCCATTGATGTTGACATACCATGTACGTCAGTATCATTCTTACAGTTGTTATTTTGTTGAGGTTTGGTCTGTTGCTATGTATTGTAATACTAAATTCTGTATCCTAAAGTCTAGTTGCCACAAGACTAGTGAATTCTCATATAGCCCAGCTTTTATTGTGCAAATCTTGTTCTTTAATTTAAAACTATTTGTTGAATAAAGGTGGCTACATCTTTTAACTGGGCAAAAGAGAGGTAGGCAGAGCTTCATTTCCCTGGCTTGTGGTCTGAGGCAAAGACCACAGGGAGGAGAGAAGAAGGAAGAAGATGCCATGGGATAGGTGGATTAGGTGAGCATAGCCAATGAGGGATGGCCAGTTGGAGTAGGAGCAGCCCAGATAGAACATGGCAAGATATATCTCAGGATTATTGACAGGGAAGTTAACAAAATAACATATAGGGTTGATATCTGCCCAGTTCTAATGATTTAAAACTAATATAAATATAAAGGTTTTGTGCCTTTTATTTGAAAACTACATGATCTAAGTTTGGTAGAAACCCTCAGTGACTGTTTATTCCAACAGTATCTAGATTTAGAACATATCTTATTACTTCATTCCTTTAAGCCTAAATTTTCTTATGTGTAACATAATAATGAGTAGTAAAAGTGCACTATATAATTGTTATGGAATTTGTGCCTCTTGACAGTTGGTTAAATACAAGTTTCATAAGCATGCGGACATGAATTTGGATTGTCAGTAACCAGATAAAACTCTGGCTTGGAGGTATGTGTCCATAGGTAAATACAGGATGAGGAATGAAAAAAAAAAAAAAACATTTGCTAATGATAAAAATAACAAAACATGGAAGCTATCAGCTTGTTAGAAACAACAACGGTTTTGAACAGTATATGAAACCTCAAAGCCATGTTTACTAGTTTATTTCTTATTTTGTTGCTTATATACCTTAATAAATCATTTTGCAGGTTTTGTTACAGATTTTTGATAAGCCAACTCAAGTACTGATTTTGCATCCTCTCTGAAAGTTTTAAACCAGGAAAGGCAAACGCTCCATGGAATCCATCTTCCACATGGTGATGAGTCACATGAACTCCAACATTCTGAAGCCGCTTGACATACATGAGTCCATCATCTCTTAGGACATCATACTGGCAAGTGATGATATAGGTCTTAGGTAAATGATGCAATATATTGTCATTGGCCAACAGAGGGCATGCCTTCACATCTATGAACCCTGGATACTTTTGAGCCAGTTCAGAACTACCAGGAGTGGGATTTTTGTAAACAGGACTTTTCTTGTATCTCTCAGGGAGCAAGGAACTCCAATTCACAAACTGTAACAAGTGGCTAGATTCCATGGGTACATGTTGGTTGAGATTCATGGCTTTTTCCAGGCCTCGGTCTGTAGTAAAGTATTCGCTCCAGAACCTGACCATTAATGACCTGGTTAAAACTGGAAAATGGGAACCTTCTTGATATGATGGTACATTTGTATCAAGAGCCTGAAGGGCAGGATATATTAAGGCTTGGACCTTGAGTTTGATCTTGACATCTGGATCCTGTATAAGCTGAAAAGGATTTAAAATTGCATTTGAATGACTACTTTAATAGTAGGTATACTTTCAGCTAAAAAAGCAATATGAAGAAATAAGCTAAATTCAGATAATCAGATCCAACAGAAATGTCTCATAATTTTTCCCAGTTCTTTATATTGTCTATACGTACTAATAAGCATTAATTTCAGTCAAATACCAAGGAAGAAAAGAAGCAGAGCTTTAACTCTTAATGAGCATTGTTTTACTTTAACACTGAGAGTTTATCTTTTCAACATATAAAGTGTAGGGTGGTTTATGCGTGGCCCATTCAGGAGAATGAATAAGGGGAGGTTCTGCACTTTAACCTCAGAGCTGTAACCCTGAGAAGGTTCCAATACTTACGTCAGACAAAAGTGCTCCTTTTAGTAGTAAATGTGTTATGGAAGACAAGACACTGAATTCTAGAGTTAACTGTGTGGGACTTCTTTGTCTTGAAAATGTTGTAGATCTAGAAATTTTCTCCATCTATTTAGTCAATGATGGTCTACAGCATATTGTATGATATTTTATACAGATATTCAATAATTATGAATCAGATTGGTTTAAAACTTATAGAAGTGTGAATATCTAAAAGAATCACTAACTGATAGTGCAACAAGAAAAATAAATGTGTATTTAAAGATGTTAGAAATTGTAGCATGTATTCTCTGAAAATGAAAATGTTATCAAAGAAGACATTCCCTGATAACTTTGGCAGGGAGAATGTTTCCTAAAGGAGGAACATGAAGTAAAAAATATGTATTTATTTATACAAACAAACATCATGCCAAACAGCTGTCAACACTCATGGAGGCCTTGTCCTGATGCCTTTGCTCCAGGTATGGGAAACCATGTCACACTGTTCCTTCCATGACCATACAGGACTCAGTACTCACTGACCTTTAGAATGTCTGAGGAAATATGTTTATATATAGGGCATTTTAAAATATCAAACAGACCCTAGAAGCCTACCTGTTGGGTCACAGCTGCGGCTAAGTTTCCACCAGCACTGTCTCCAGACACACCGACTCTCCTAGGATCTACACCATATTTTTCAAGGATGTCCTTTTGTAAGAACCATCGTAAACTACGATACACATCTTCAAACTGTCTTGGAAAATGGTGTTTTGGGGCTAAGCCATAGCTGTGTGAGGAATAACAGTTTCAAATTAATGCAATTTACTTAAAGATATGTTGTGTTTCTCTAAGCTAATAGTCCAAGTTATCATTAATAAACAAAATATTATTGCTAGCTTTATACCCCCAGAGTCTCCATCATAAAGTCTTCTCTGATTTGATTTTTATACTAGTAAAACCTTGAGTAAAAAAGTGAATTAGCCTTGTTGAATCAAAAGAAAAAGAGTGAAAAAAAAGTGGGTAAAACTTTCCTTAATAATGTCTCCCAGTACATTCTTTTTACAATTATTATACTAAAAATTAATCAATGAAAAATATCAATAACAAAAACTACCTATGTTATCATTGCATTTTATTAGTTACTTCATTGTTATATCAATTTCCATCAAATTGATTTCTTATCAGCTATTGTCCTAGTATGCTAATGTTTGAGACTATGTCTTTGTCTGTTTTCACGTGTAGCTTGAGGACAAATTATTTTCAGGGATGACTGTGCCGTGATAAATGGTGAAATAACCTTTTAAATATAGTTTATCATGGCATTCTCAGAAAGACCATAGTGTACAAAAATTATATGATTGTTAGTTCACTTGTGGATAAACTATACTTAATTAATAAGATGTGACATAAAAAGTCTCCAGGCAAAACTTTAAATCTTATTTTCCTGTGATTCTCTGACTCTAAGAACTCACTCTGCTGAAGTAAATTGGGCTAGAATTCCCATGCAGATCCTTTGTGCACATTATATACCACTGTTACTGTGTTCTGATGATTTCTGCCCTTTCTCTTTGGATTCTTGGTTGATTTGAGTGTTTCATGTTGCTTTTTTGTTCTCTTATCTCTGACGCTATTCTGGTCAACTTAAATTCTTTTCTTTGCACACTCTCTTAATTTCATCTGAAGCATTCCAATAATAAATAAATAAATAAATAAATAAATAACCAAGATATTGGTTTCTTGCTACAGAAAACACATGGAAAAGCACTGAAGAAGCAAACTGTGGTCTTACTCGGTTGACACAACAATAGCATCAAGTTTATGGGCTGTCCATCGCGATAGAGTGTCATAGGTGAATTCAGCTGAAATCAAGAAAACGGAGTGAAAGTCTGGCAAGAAAATGGATGGAGAGCAAATCAGCAAAACCACATCAGTGTCTGCTGCTCCTCACAGACAGTCTACAAATGAGTGTAGGTACTTACTCTGTCCACTTCACAGTGCTTACTCTAAAGCTCTGTCATTCTGATCAAGCTTCATGCCTTTCCCTCTCATTTAGCAGATTTTGAGAATATTGTTGGAAGTACAAGTAACTATACCAAACTTTAAGGAGTGTACTGTCTACTAGAGACAGTGGTTATCACAAAGCATAGATACATAATAATACTTGCTCTAATGGAGTTGTATAGAGAGCACTGCCTTGAAATAGTGTTAGACTTCAATAAAACTGACAGAAAAAGAAAGAGCAAACCTAAGTCCTTATTCACACATCCATCTATAACTAGACAGAGAGGGGGGAAAATGAGATTTTGTTGTCTCCCCCTACCCCCTTAGCAATGCAATGGGTTAGGAATGGACTATGTACTTGCACCTGGGTTTAGGAAAGTGTTCCAAGTATAGATAACCTAGGTGAAAAATAAACCAAAGCCTGCAAAGTTACCTTGAAGTTCTCAAGGTCGAAAGAACTCTTCCTTAAGTCTCACATTCCAGAACACCTCATATCTTTTTTTTTATTTTTAATATTTTTATTACATATTTTCCTCAGTTACATATCTTACCATCTTAAAATCAGCTTACGAAGCTGTCATAGGCTTCTCGAGTTATTTAAAATACATACATTATAAAATAGATTAGATATAACGATTATATGTTATTTATATTTATACACTTATATTCAATAAAGTCAAATTATAATACAAAACTGTAATAGTAATATATTATATTGTACAATCCATATGTAACAAGTGAAATATGTAATGTCAAATAAGTATATCATATTCAGCTCTATGCTTTTACATCTAACATCTTTGTCTCATTTCCTTCATCTTAGGGCTTTATAAAAGACCACACTCACCATCTCTATTGGCTGCTATTTCACCCACTGTTCAGTTCACCCTGCTTTTGCTCTCAATACAGCATTCCAACAATTATACAATAATAAAGTTCCATGTTTAAGAAGCCATTTCTCTTCTTAAGTGAGATTTTTCTATAGCTTTGAGTAACAATTAATTCACCTTTCACAAAAGAGTACATTAAACAATTGAAGAATTATCTAACTTACATATGACTTTATAGGTCTTTATATGCTCAGTCAATATCACATTTTATGGGATAAACAAGAGTGCTCAGCCACTGTGACATACCAGCACTCCCCAAACACCAGCCACCACCATGAATATAAACCAAGCCCCGCCTGAGTGTCATTGACTTTCTTTTGGGTATGTATATGCGAACTGGAACACTGTCGAAAGCTGTCTCCATCACAGTGACATTCTCATCAGACGTGGGTGGGACTTCTTGAAATCTCATAAGTAACTGTAACGTTTCCATGAAATGACTGATTCCCAAAAATTCACCAAATGAAGCCTGAGTTGACAGGAAAAACAAAAACATAACAATAATTACAAGTGTGTGTGTGTGTGTGTGTGTGTGTGTGTGTGTGTGAATGCAGCCTGCTGAATCTCTCTAGTTTTGCTCATATGAATATATATTTACAGCTGACTGATTGAGATTGGATAACCTGTCAGGGTCTTTTCCCTAGAGAAGATTGATTCTCCCATTTTTGCCAGTAATCTATCACCTGTATCTCTTCATCTATGGATGGATAGGGTCTTATGACATTTCTGCCATCCACATTGGGAAAATCAGCTGGAGTTGCTAGTACCCTTATCTTGCTTAGGTCACCAATTTCTGAGATTTCTTGGGTACTTTCCCTGATCTGAGATGACATAGTGTCATACACACACACACACACACACACACACACATGTATGACACTATGTCATCTCAGATATCTGGCTCTTAAACTTTTTCTGTCTCTTGTGTATCATGTTCCCTGAACTTTAGGTGTAGGGGCTGTAGATGTATCACTTGGTGCTGAGAATCCATAGTCAGTTTCTTTCTTTCTTTCTTCTTTTTTTTTTTTTTGTAATTTTACTAATTTTGTAATTTTGTGGATCTTGGTTATATTCTCTGCATGTGTGTCTGTGGTAGGAGGATGAATATTTAGAAGGCAATGAGAAATTATACTGGTTTAGTAAAATAGTGGGGGTAAGTTTTCCTCAAGATCAGTGACTTCACCAGTCATAGTTCATTGACTGTGTTTATGATACCAGATTGAATTTTCATCCTATTAAGCAGGCCTCAAATCCAAACAGAGTTGGCTACCCCCCAAGATTGCTACTGTTGCACCCTGGGGAACATCTTGCAATGCTGGCCATTATCTTAGTTTCTAGGTGTCACAGCTGGGTGGGACTATTTATTGATCCACTCCCTCAATAGCTTGCACAGCTCCTATGAGAGCTAGTTGTCAAGGAGGAAGCTTTCAGGTTCCAGCTTGATTCCTTCAATTCTTGTGTTGGAAGTGTGTTGTGTGTGCAGCAATGAGGTCTTGCTTGCAACACCTTGACAGCCACAGTGGCAATGGCAGTCTTTTGCAACTGGAGTTTTGTTAGATATAGCTGCTGTGGTTCATGGTGGGAGAATTTCTACTCTCAGGGAAAACTTTTTGAGTTAACATAAAACAATGTTTCCCTGTGATATTTTTCAGACAGTCATAGAGATCTCTATCTCTCCTCTTCTCTCTCTGTATTGTCTTCTAATCCTAGTTTCCAGTTAATCCCTAGGTCCTGATTTACTATTCCTACTGTGTCCTCCTAGCCTCTCTATTTCTTTTCTTCCCCCATGTCCTCTTCTAATTTCTCTGGTTTCTATAGTGGCTCTCGGGTATATACTGACATCTAAATATTGAGAACTATATATAATCACATATAGAGAACATGTGGCAATTGTCTTCTTGGATGTGGGCTACCTCACTCAGTAGATTTTCTTCTGTAATGTATTCTTCCCTGATACATTACATCTCAACTGCAGCTTCTAGCTCTATGATTTCAGCTTTCTTCAGAGATGAATAATATACCATAGTGTATATGTACCACATTTTCTTTATTCATTCATTAGTTGAGGGACATTTTGGTTGTTTCTACTCTCTAGCTATTGTGCCTAGAGCAACAATGAACATAGCTGAACAACTATTTGTAGAGTAGGATGTTGAGTTCTTTAGGCATATGCCATGAGTGGGATAGATGGATCTTAGGGCTGATCTAATTTTTGGTTTTTGAGAATTTGTAAGGTTGATCTTCATAATGCTTGCACTAGTTTGCAATCCCAGCAATTGTAAAGGAGATGACCAGATGGTGAGAGGCAAGTGCAAAACCATAAGCCACAGAAGCCAACATACTTTGGCACCATCAGAACACAGTTCTCCCAACACATCAAACCCTGGATACCTCAACACACCTGAAAACCAGGATGCTGACCTAAAACTCCTATTTCATGAAGATAATAGAGTCCTTTAAGGAGGATATAAATAACTCACTGAAAGAAATACAGGAAAATACAGGTAAACAGGTAGAAGCTCTTAAAAAGGTAACAAATCCCTTAAAGAGATTCATTTTAAAAATTTAAAATAATTTTAACTTTGTCATTTTTCTTGACTCTTTCATTTTGACTTATTTTATATTCTAGATATTAACCTTCTATCAAATATATAGTTGGCAACGGTTCTCTCCCTCTGAGAAATTCCTCTTCACCAAACTGATAGTTTTCTTTGCTGTTCAGAAGTTTTTAAATTATTTTAGGTCTCATTTTTCAATGGGTGACCTTAATTCCTGGGTAAAAGGTACCCTATTTAGAAAAATTTCCCACACCTATATTGTGTAGGGTACTGACTATATTTTCTTCTAGCATTTCAGGTTTCAGTGTTGACCTCCTTTTTTTTGTTTGTTTTAATCTATTTGGAGTTGATTTTCATGCAGTATGATAGATAAAGATTTGACTTTATTCTTCTACATGTGCACATGCAATTACCCTGCTAAAACATGTTGAAGATACTGTCTTTTCTCTATTGTGTATTTTGGCATCTTTGTCAAATATCAAAAGCATTTTAAATGTGAATATATATTTGGGTCTTCTCTTTCACTAATCTACAAATCTTTATTTCTGTTGATGTCATTACCATGTAACACATTTCATGTTCTTTTATAATTTTGTCATCAAAACATGTCACTAATTCTTTTATATTTTTCACTTATAGAATTTTATGTTTGATAGAATGTTTTACTTTTAGTAATCATATTGCATTTTTTCATTTAAAAATTTTCATACAATATATTTTAGTTATGTTTCCCTACCTCCCTGCACAGCCAACTTTGTGTCACTCTATCTCTGTCTCCGTCTCTCAAAAATCCGCTAAAATGAAAACTAAAGCAAATAAACAAAAAACCTATCATAATAGAAAAAGACCAAAACAAAACAATCATATTTTTAGCAAAGGCACACGAATAAGGCAATATTAAATTGTCCCCTACATGGTGCAATCTAAACATGTTTATAATGGTCTCTGATATGTATGTGGAAATTTTAACTTTTATTTATGGTATAATGAAACATATTCATAGCTGACTGAATATCCCACAAAGATGCCAAAGCCATGTACTAGAAGGAACTAGCAAATTGTGCTGCCACAGTGGGATGTCCACTTGTAGAATAACGAAAGTACACAGTTACCTCTTACTCTGCACAAAATAAGATGTAAATTGATGAAAAACTTCAATAGTAAACCCCAAACTATGAAACTTCTAGAAAATATTTTAGGTTGCACTCTAAATTTATAGGCACAGGAAAGGACTCTATAAATATAACTTCATGTTTTTCATAAATTAAGAGCAACAACAGACAAATGGCACCTCCCAGAACTGAAGTTTCTATACAGCAATGGAAACATCGAATGAAGTACAACCTACACAAAATGCCCAGAGTTACAATAATGGCTCCAATTAGGAATTATATGGTCTTGTTTCCTGTGTTGTTGGATTGTTTGTTTTGTTTTGTTTTTAACCAATCAGCCTTACTAATTGTCCCACATGGATTTCCATGCATGAATCTAAATCTACTGCATAGACTTTTATAATTAAACAATGCTTCTATTCCATTCTTTTTTTACTGAAGTTGAACCTTCTAAAAACCTTCACCTGGCAGTACTGTAAAACACCCATTCTCTTTCTATCCTCTATTCTTCTTTCTTCTCCTTTCCTTCTGTCTGGTTGCTGACTATAACTGGAATCAGATCTAGAGAAGGATCATGCTAAGAAACATCTTTCATAGATCCTACTTTGTCATTTTTAAGTTATTCAACATTCATAAGGCTGGTAAAATTCAGAACTTACCAAATCTGTTCCTATTTTTACAAAGGCAGTTTTCCATACTACATTCCAAGGCTCTTCAATAGCATCTGGAAGCGGTATATAAACATAATAAGCTACAAGCACCACAGAGATGAGAAGAAAAATGGTTCTCCCCATGTTTCCTTCTGCTCTTTCTACTTTTGGCAGTTAGGAAATGCAACTCATTTCAAATCATTGGATGTTGAATTTTAACCAGTCCCCAAGTGTTACCTAACTTATTCAGTCCAAATTCCACTACGCAATCTCTTAAAGCACAGGCACTCCAAATCTACAAAGAATTTCAAAGCAGAGCTTTAATCTCGAAAGTACTTCCTATCTAGTAGCAACAGTCTGTTCCTGAACAGTTTTCAAGAAAAATATATCACAACAAAGGCGTTATTATTCAGACTCTCTTACCTGTAAGTAATTATTGCAACAAATGAGAAAGACATATGTAAAGTAGAAACTAAAAGAAGATCAACAACACTTTTAAAGCTATGTGAAATTTTAAAAAGATTTCAATTTTCCTTAATTGCCTCTGTGCCCTACTTCCCTTCCTGTTGGGAAACTCCAGGAGTTTTTAATGACTGTTCAATGGCTCGGCTTATGAAGTAACTTTTTTCTGTTTATATGATTTCCTTTGAGAACATAGAATAATTATATCATGTTCCTTTCTGTTCACAGCTCAGCTGATTCCATTCTGTACATTCTCAACTTGAAAAACCCATTCCTCTTCATTTTATATTTGGCTACATTGATAATTAGACAATTCTCACCTTTTAGTCCAATATTCTAATTTAAAACATTTCTTTGGTTATTAAGTTTATAATTGTCACCAGAAAATCTGCACAAAAGTCACTTATCTGTTCTAATCCCCACTTATTTAGATAGTGAATGACTCACGTTGAATGACTCAAGTATTAAATTCTGTTTCAGTGAGCTTCAAGCATATTCCATGCCAAGTTCAACCTGACTTTCACAATAAGTAGATTGCATCAAATAATCTTCATATGGAAGGATGGCTATTACCAGACTACTTTTTAAAGAGTAAACTACATATTTCTAAAGCTAATATTTTATATTCGATCCCCTGTTTCACAAAGGCTATATCCTATAGCACTATGAAAGAAAATGAGAGTCAAAACCTTGGTCTACCTTTGTCTAATTGTTACACATGACTACCTGTGTTATGCATGGAGGGAGTAGTTTTATTCACATGTTATGAGACTGTGTTAGGTGGACAGATGGTCTGGTGGCAGAGATCAGTGAAGGCAAAGTGAAGAAAAAAGAAGCCATGAAATTGAAAGAACAGAGAAGGGTCTGGAGGAAAAAAAAAGTGAGAAAACTTGTAGCTATATTATAACTGCCCCCCCTCAATTAAAAGGAATTATGCAGGAACTTCATCCAATTGTTTGTATGAGAGGGTTGTTAGAATTGATTTGGTGATTTGTGAAAACTAGTTATCGTTATTTTTTCAAACCACTTTTTTTGTTTGTTTTCATGGATATCTGCCCATTTGGGTTTTGATCATTGACTCAGACTTTAGTTTTTCTTTTATTCTTTTAATTCAACTTGACTTTGTTATTTCAGTTAAAATGTTGGCAATGTTCAGGAAAGACTAGGTTATAGTAAAGTTGTAGCAATGATTTTGTCTATTGGAAATGTGTTCTGGACCCCTGGATCTATCTCCAGTCTACCATTCTGGGCTGACCCTATTATTGAAAACACCAGAATTTTAGCTTTAGAACATAAAGAGCTCAAAACCAAATTGATCAGGAAGTTTTCTTCCTTCCTCTGGCTTCCTTTTCTGTCATGCTGAGCTCTCTAGGAGAGAAATGATATCAGCGGTTTAAAGCAGCATTGGAATGAATCAGTGCCAATCTCCCAAAAGAGATGTGTTTACTGGTATAATATTCGCTTAAGTTTTGTGGGTGAGTAACCCATCTCTGGTCAGATTCAAGGCCTTCTCCATAGGAGTGGATTTCATATACAGTACTGTTAAACATATAGTCAAAAGCTTAGGATGTCAGAGGCATTAGGATAGAATGTATTTCTTTCCTCAGTAGTCATGCTGTCAAATTTGTCCTACAATTAGGTTGTCAACTGTCCTAATGCTGCAACCCTTTAATATAGTCCTTATTTGTGGTGACCCCAACAATAAAATTATTTTCATTGCTACTTCATAACTGTAATTTTTAGTGTGATGAATTGTACTATAAATATCCGTGTTTTCCTGTGGTCTTAGGTGACCCTAGTTTAAGGGTCACTTGACCTCCAAAGGGTAGCTGCTACCCACAAGTTGAGAACTACTGCCCTACTTACTGCTCCACATGTATGTGACTATACCGTCTTTTCTCTTTTCTTTTTTCTTTTCTTTTCTTTTCTTTTCTTTTCTTTTCTTTTCTTTTCTTTTCTTTTCTGTCTTTCTTTCTTCTTTTTTTACATTATAAATCAGTCAATGGAGAAATCCATAACTGGTTAGAGTAATGAGAATAAGAGACTTGGTTTGAAGCCTTAAATAGGACATGTCTATTGCTCGCACCACATGGAGACACTGAAAACATCAGAAATAAAAAGCAAGAAACAATTTAATAGAAAGAGAGTGGGGAGGGGAGCTATGAAATGTGAAATGGTAGACTCATGGCATGGCTATGTCACACATGGTCTCACAGCAGTCATGGTTAGAAAATGTCAAGCCAGGCAAAGTCCAAAGATAAGTGACATAGACTATTGCCAGGCTTCTCCCTCACTGAGGAACTATCTAATAGATAGTTGCTGGAATGTGGAGAATCATACTTTATTGAAGATGTGGCCTATAGTATAGTTAAGTTTCCTATGCTGAACTGGTGGAATCCATACCCATCTACTTCTTGGCAACTCTAACTGGACTAAGTGGAATATCACATATACAGGGGGGGGGGCAAGGGGGAGGGAGAGGAGAAGGAGAGAAAGAGGGAGGAGGAGGAGGGAGATGGAGAGATAAAGAAACATATACACAAAACACACACAAACACAGTAACACACACAGAGAGACAAACACATACACACACACACACACACACACAAAAGAAAACAAATATAAAAGGTAAAATGATATGAACTTGAGAGGGGAGAGTTGGCAGGTTTTTTGGAGTCAGATGTGAAAGTGGGGGCTTCATATGATCATCATTAAGGATAAATATGTATGAAATTTCCTAAAAGAAAACCAGGATTATTATGGGAATCATCTCATCTCACATTAATATGAATTTCAAAGAATTCCACTGTCATCTGCAAGCTTGCAAAACAGGAAAATTCTTGCTGAAGTCCATTCTATATTCAAAGGCTTTTATATTTTCATTTCCAATCTCCATTTGAAGGCCTGAGAAATGGATAAATTATGCTAAAGAGTGCCCCAAAGCAGATGTTCTGGAAACCTGGGTCTTTTATATCTAAGTCAGAAGAAATTGGATGTGCTATCTCAAAAAGAATACCTTCAGCAGCCAACACAAGATCCAACCCTTGGATGCTTCTAGAATTCTGTAGTGTCTGAGTCACCCATGTGGTACTAGTTTTGAAAGCATGAAAGGATCATGAAGAGCAGCTGAGGCTTGGCACACTGTGAGAGACCAGGGATGGCCATTGGTGAAGGCGCAGCATCAGTGGCAGTTGAAGCCCCAGGACTGAAGGGATCATATGAAGAAGTTGAGGCTTGGCATTGTGAAGAGAGACTATGAGAGGGTATTAGTGAGAGCACAGCCTAATTGCAGCAGAAGACCCCAGAATTTTGGAGATGTCAGTAACTTGGACTTACCATCAAGAGCAGGAGTAGTATTTGAATAGAGCCCACTGGGGCCTAGAAGGCAAGCTGTGTGTGCTGCAGAGGCAGAGGTAAAGAAGTGACTCAAGATCGTTGGATGAGCCTAGAAGACTCATCCCAGACTGAATCACAGACAATTGGACACTGAGTTGCATATACCATTGGGGTTTGGCTTTACTAAGTTCAGATTGTTACTGTTCCTTGTTTCTTCCATCTTGAAGAAGGTTTTTAATTTAATTTTGACGTTTACAGTAGCCCACAGATGAAAGAGTTTGGATTTTAAAGGAGATTTTGAATGTTAGAGAGATTGGAAATTTCAAAGAGACAGAAATTTTAATGTGTTTGAGTTTGGAAAGACTGTGGGACTTTTAAAGTTATGTTTTTAATGTGAGATACTGAGAATGAATAAGAAAGGAAAGGTGTGGGTTAATAATTAGTTTACATGTCAAACTGATAAAACTCAGTTGTACTAGCTAGTGTTTTGTCAATGTGACACACAAACTAGTTATCTGAAAGGAGGGAACCTAAATTGAAAAAAAAATAATGCCTTTGTGACATCCAGGTATAAGTCTTTTTGTAAATTGTGATCAATAGAGGAGGGGCCAGCCCAATGTGGGTGATGCAATGCCTGGGCTGGTGGTCCTGGGTTCATTAAAAAGCAAATTGAGCAAGCAAGGAGCAATATGGAGATATAAGCCAAATCAATCCTTTTCTCTCCAATCTGCTTTCTGGTTTTGGTCATGGTGTTTCCTTGCAGCAACAGAAACCCTAAGACAGCATTAAAATAAATAAATACATACTAGATTGTCAATGCATGTGAACATCATGAAGTGTACTGAATGAGTCCTATATGCTAAAGACTATTTTGGCATTGATAGTGCTTAGTGATTTAAACAACAAAATATTATTTGTACAACCAAATACTTTATATATCCATCTTGTCTGTAAGAAATTGACTGCTCACAGTTTTAAAGCAATGACTTATAATTGCATCTCATTCCTAAGATGCTCTTTTATTCCAAGTTGTAATTCTTGTGGCAATTTTTAGCTTTTAAAGTTCCTATAGTAAGAAATCTATACATCAACACCTATACAACTTTCAATTTTTAAACTAAAAATCTTTATCAGATGATTGTCTCTTTGAAAATACTATTATATACACTAAGGAACATTTTTACAATATGAATAAATGAGTACTGGAACCTCACCCTAAAATGTGCATTACACAGACACACATGAAACTCCCACTTTAACTTCTGGTTAAATAAAAATTGGCAAACCCCCAAAGGAAGTGATCTTTTTGTAAATTCAGAAGAAACACTCTTGCAGGGGACCACTCATAAAAAATACAGAGAACCACTTACCAACTAATCACTATGCAAATAAAAAGTTTCTATGATGAACCTATATGAAATATTTCTGTAGAGATTTCCAAATATATTAACAATTATGTTACTCCTACATCAGAAATATAAATTTATTTATTTTATTATCTTCTTTTATTGTAAAGAAAGTAATCATTTCAATCACTAAGGAGGGCTCTGACACTGCTGTATAAATGTAATAGACAATAGGTATTTAATTAAATCATATACCTATTGGTTTCCTAGATAAAGGGCAAGTGATAAGTCTCTCCTTTAACTTCTCTTCCTTCTGCAAATTGGAAGAGCAGTTGGTTTTTTGGAAAAGATTCCCAAATGATCTTTTGTCTAAACTTCTTTCCTAATTATATGATGTTACATGTTTCTTTATTCTCAGGAATGAAGGAGGAAGTATTGTTTTTTAAGGAAACAGAAGACATGGAAAGATAACCAGAACAAGATGTTTTGAAATTTCCCCTAGAAGAAAACCAAAAGAAGGGAAATGAAATAGTTACCAAAAATACAATTCAAGATAAAAACCAAACAAAGCAAAACAAAAACCTTGTTTGTTTTCTAACGCAAAAGAGCAAGAAAGCCTACAAATGTGAGTGTGTGGGAAAGTGGAGTGAATTTGGGAGGACTGGGGAAGGGGTCTACATAATGAGAAAATAGTGTATGAAAAAATATATTTTCAATATATGAAGAAAACACTTATAAAATTACACATCAAAAGAAAAAAAATACCTAGGCTTTTGAAACTGAATGTTGAAAATCTAAAGCACATACTTGGGAATAAAATATTGAACAAAGTAATATATAATAGTATATTCCTGTAAAATTATCAGACTCAAAATATCTGTTATACTATCAAATTTTACAAGGAAGGAATTGTCTGCAAATACTGTGTATTAATTTTTAAATAAAAGATAATTTCATATTTATCAATGATGTATATTATAAAATATCAAGAAAAACTATGTATAAGTCCGTGTGTGTGAATCAATAAATAAATGCCTATGCTCTGTGTTAAGAGAATTTACATATAAGGATAGTAATCAATATTTCTCTAATTCATGAAGCAATGGCTCCTCTGGGGACCACCATAATTATAATAAATATAACTAAAGGGAAATACACTAACATATTTTACAGATACGGAATTTTTTAAAAACTAATTATTTGTAGAAATAATCTCTTGTGCATTCACTTGTCAATTAAAAAGCTAGTTGGCCAATGAGCTGAGGCCGGATTAGAAAGTGGAAACATCTGACAGAGAGAGAGAGAGAGAGAGAGAGAGAGAGAGAGAGAAAGAGAGAGAGAGAGAGAGAGAGAGAGAGAGAGAGAGAGAGAGAGAGAGAGAGAGAGAGAGAGAGAGAGAGATTGAGTTACATAGACACACAGCAAGATGGTCTCATGAAACTGGGACCAGGTAACCAGTCATATGGTGGGATCTAGAATAGAATAAACAGGATAATTAAGTTGCGGTAAATCTCCAACTCAAATATGCCCCAGCAATAAAAACACAACTCAGTTAATATGAATACATGCTGTGCGCCTAAATTGGGCAGATCTACTGCTACCCTACCATCTTCCACATCTATGAGACCTCTTAGAACTTACAGTTTCTCCAGGCCATGTGCTTCTGCTCTCTTTTTTCTTCTTCCTCCTCCTCTGCATCCTCTCTCTCTTCCATTTTCTCCTTCTTCCCTCTCCCCACCTTCCACCCCACCTTTCCCTTTTATCTGCCCAATCATCAGCTCTCCTTTATTTTACAAATTAAGGTGGGAGGTAGGTTTACAAAAAAAAAAAAAAAATCACCTGAGTGCTGACTCATTCCTTATTCAAAACCCCTCATTCCTTATTCAAAACCCCTCACAGGAGAATGGAATTAACATCAAATACAATTAGCTCCAGGGCTATCCACAAAAAATAAGTTATGAGACAGTTGGGGAACAGGTCCAAGCTTATGGCCTAAACATATATTCATAAATATGACTAAGTCTCACAGTCGTTATTTCAGGAACACTGAGGCCAGGTAGAAAAGCCCTCAGTTAGGATAATTAGTTCAAGAACACATAGTAACTTATAATTGATTCAAATCAATTTTGAATTATATTGGTCTTTTCACAACCAAAATACTTCCAAAATTAAACTGCATTGAGGAAAACTGTAATTATAAATTATTATCCAGCCAACTAACATACATGTCTTTTATCCTCAGCCCTAGATCTAAGTGAAGTGGCGATGTCATATATGATAAGGCTCCGTGAATTCCATCCTCAACATGGTCATGGAAAACTTGTACTCCAACCTTTTGAAGTCTTGAAACATACATGATCCCATCGTCTCTCAGGACATCATGTTGACAGGTAAGAATGTATGTTTGTGGCAAGTGCTGTAAGTGGTCATCACTGGCTAACAAGGGCAATGCTCTGTGGTCCATCAGCGCCGGCAGGGAGAAAGCCGATCTTCCAAGCACAGGCTCAGTGTATACATGGTCCTTTCTAAACTTGTCAGGGAGAAGAGTACTCCAGTTGACAAACCTGAACAGATGTCTGGACTCTGGAGGCATGTGCTGGTTTTTTCTCATTGCCTGTGGAAGTGCCTCATCCTTGGTGAAAAACAAACTCACAAGTTTTATGGCTATGTCCCTTGTCAGAACTATGCCATGTTCGTTTTCTCGATGAGATGGCAAGTGAGTGTCAATCACCTGCAAGCCAGGATAAAGCAGGGCTTGCAGCTTGAGTTTATGCTTTACTTCAGGATCAATCTGCACCTGAAAAATATGATGTCCAGTGAGGCAAAGGCTCCAACATTCCAACAGACAAAACCATGAAACAGAGATGGTAAAAAACCTACAGAGTGCTTTCGTAAAGCATGGTTATGCCCACAATGCCTGTAATAACCTTAGTCACCATTAAATGCCCTAGCACTGAAATATTATTTTTAAATATTGGTTAAGTATATTAGAAGATATGATAGAAAAGATACAGTGACAGAAGGTAAAAGAAGGGGAGAGATACAAATATATTTTATCAAAAGTAAATGATGGAAATAACATAGTCTGAAAGGTGACAGAGGATTTTACATAGATAAATGTGTAGAAATTATTCTTGATAACTGGCCAAGGTGCAGATAATAATGCTCAACCCTATATAGAACATCTGTAAAATCTGCATCCTCCCAAGCTCAGACAGAAATATTCTAAGAGCCAGAGGTGGTAGGTGACTCTAAGGAAACTGCTTGTCTTGACACTGCAGAATAGTTGCACATACAAGATCTGTGCAAGACCAAACCAGAATAAGTCCCTGCTTGGAGAAGAGAAGTGATCAAGAAGATTCACACCAGCTGAGGACCTGTTGACATTGGATAGCTACTGGGATAAAGAGAGTCTGTTTCCTCTAAGAGTGTAGCCTCTGATAATTGAACATGCTCCAGTAGAAAAGCCTACATCTAAGACTATGTGTGTAGGGCAACTTAGACACAATGTTCTTTTTTTGTTTTTTTGAAGAGGACTTAAACTCAGGCGATTAGGAAAGATTGGGTGTGTCTGGGAGGAGTTGAGGAAGTAGGTGAATTTGATCAAAACACATGGCATAAAAATCTTTTCAGACAACTTACTTTTTCCTATTTTATTGAAAACAAATTCTCTTGTACAACACATCTCAAACATAATTTCCCTTCCCTCCACTCCTCCCAGTCCTTCCCACTACCTCCCATCTTCCCCAGATTCACTCACCTTCAATTTCCCTTCAGAAAAGATCAGGCCTCCAAGAGAGAACAACCAAAAGGGACAAAAGTAGATTCACTAAGACAAGGCAAAATTCCTTACAATGAGGCTGGACCAGGCAGCCCTATTGCCCTATAACAGTACTGAGATCAGGCAAAAGAGTCAGAGACACATCAGCTCCCACTGTTGGGAGCACCACAAAAACATCAATTTAACAGTCATAGCACACACACAAAGAACTTGCTACAGACACTTGCAGGCCCCTCTACAGTACAAAGCTAATTTTTTAAGATGAAATGAAGCACACTAGTATCTAATATGATGAGTAATGGAGAGACTCCTCTGCAGGACATAGATAAGAGAAAAGGAAGCTTCAAGGAGTTCTGCAAGCTTCCATTCTGATAAAGGATGCAATATGAATTGTATAAGGAGCTACATAGATATAACAGAACAGAAGCAGCTGTGCTATGAGCTAACTTGTCAGGAAGATATTAAGGAAGGAGATAAAAGATTTAAGGAGCTGTAATCACAGGAAATACCACCACCCAAGTTTTTTGCTTATGCTTACAAGGAGAATCAGATTTCTGAGTTCAGGTTTGGCCTGGGATGGAGCAAGGTTAGGCCCAGGTATGGTATAAATGGTAATTTCAGGCAGACTCCTACCCAGCTAGATTATCTTCTGTGTTTAACAGGGGCTGGCAGATGTCTGAATTCTTTTGCAGTGTTAGAAAACAAAGTCCCTGCTGTCTCCTAAGAATCAGGGGCCTTGGTTCATGGGACTCTAATTCATAGAATAATTAAAAGGGAACATAGGATAAAGAATGAGGTGGTATGTAAATGAAAGAATGGAGTTTTTCATCTGCAAGGGATGAGTTTTCTAGAGAAAGTTTAGAATAGCAAGAGAGAACTGCTTGAAGATCTATCTTCTTTATGCAGAACATCGAGCATTCTGGAAAGCTATCTTGAACAGAACACAAGCCACCAGCTTGGACTAGACTTCAAGTCATTTGTTTCACTACTCTCAAACATTCCTTCCTCACAACCCCTCTTCAAGCTGAGGCTGGCCCTCGGCAATTCTATAATGTCAGTAGGGCCCTGATATCAAAGGTATATAAGGTCAGAAGAAGAACAAAGAACTCATAGTCCAGTTTCCAAGATAAACACAAACTTAAACATCCCCAAAAACTAAATCAAAGTCAACAATGCTTGAAAAGATATTATAATAGGATCAGCTTTACGTTATTCCAACAGTGCAGAAATGGTTCAACATATTCAATTTTATAAATAAATTTCTATATACAAATACAATGAAGGATTAAAGAAATCACAATTGTTATAAAAGACTCAGAACATTCTCTTACAAATTCACCATTCCTTTATGATGAAGAAACAAAAGTTTAAAAACAATAGGTAAGACAGAGTGTATTTGGAAATACAAAGACTATAAGAAAACAGTATCCAACAATAAACCATGTGGGAAAACACTGAAAACATTTTTTTTCTAAAATTCTGGGCCAGAGGTATCTGATCTCTCCATACTTCTTCAAATAATAGTGGAAGCCTAATCTGATGAAATAAAAAGAATGACAAGGTAAAAAGTGGAATGGAAAAATTGACTTCTTCATGCTTATGGATGATATAGTTAAATGTATAGGATTAGTATTTAAAAATCTATGTATGCTCCACCAGAAGGCTCTTAAATCTCATAAATATTTTCATCAAAACAAGATGAAATAAAGTTAACCATAGCTATCACAACTTTGGTGCAAGCTTCACTAATCTGTCAGTCCTTTATCCCTCATATCTATACAACTAGAACTATATGGACCAAAACATTCTACTTCCAGTACACATTATGTCTTTGATCCTTTGCACCATGGTAGCAGTAGCCTCTGTGTTCCTCCATGGTTTAGCTGGGAAAAATTTCCCTCAGACATTCCTTAAAATTAAATTTGTTTAGAACACTTACTCTCTTTGTTGTAACCATCACACATGGAGTAGAAGCAGTTAACTGTCTTTAGAGGTCATGATCTGTAGAGTTCATGTGATTTTAAGACATTAAAATTTATTTGCAAATGTTATTTCTGCATTTTTGTGTATGTAAAATTTTCTGATTAGAAAAGTTGAATAAAATTGTAGCTAACTGTTTTATTCAATCTTTTTTTTTTGATTTTTAATATTTTTATTACATATTTTCCTCAATTACATTTCCAATGCTATCCCAAAAGTCTCCCATAGCGCCCCCCACTTCCCTACCCACCCATTCCCATTCTTTTGGCCCTGGCATTCCCCTATATTGGGGCATATAAAGTTTGCAAGCCCAATGGGCCTCTCTTTCCAATGATGGCCGACTAGGCCATCTTTCGATACATATGCAGCTAGAGACAAGAGCTCCTGGGTTCTGGTTAGTACATCATGTTGTTCCAACAATAGGGTTGCAGATCCCTTTAGCTCCTTGGGTACTTTCTCTAGCTTCTCCATTGGGAGCCCTGTGATACATCCAATAGCTGACTGTGAACATCCACTCCTGTGTTTGCTAGGCCCCGGCTTCGTCTCACAAGAGACAGCTATATTTGGGTCCTTTCAGCAAAATCTTGCTAGTGTATGCAATGGTGTCAGCGTTTAGAAGCTGATTATGGGACGGATCCCTGGATACAGCAGTCTCTAAATGGTCCATCCTTTCATCACAGCTACGAACTTTGTCTCTGTAACTCCTTCCCTGGGTGTTTTGTTCCCAATTCTAAGAAGGTGCACAGTGTCCACACTTTGGTCTTCATTCTTCTTGAGTTTCATGCGCTTATCAAATTGTATCTTATATCTTGGGTATCCTAAGTTTTGGGCTAATATCCACTTATCAATGAATACATATTGTATGAGTTCTTTTGTGATTGTGTTACTTCACTCAAGATGATGCCCTCCAGGTCCATCCATTTGGCTAGGAATTTCATAAATTCATTCTTTTTAATAGCTGAGTAGTACTCCATTGTGTAAATGTACCATAATTTCTGTATCCATTCCTCTGTTGTGCAATACCTCTCCTGGGCATATATCCAGAAGATGTCCCAACCGGTAAAAAGGACACATGCTCCACTATGTTCATAGCAGCCCTATTTATGTTTTATTCAATCTTAAGGTAATGTAAAAGTATAAATTAAATGTGCCAATTATATTATCAATAAAAGAGAACTGAAAATATTTTTTTTAAACGTGTGAAATTTATATGAGTTCAAAGCTCTTGATCAGTGCCTCGTGCTCTCACAGTGTCTTTCCTACTGTTTTAAGAGAGTTCAAAAATTCTCCTTAAGGACTCCATTCTCTTTAAGTAACCATAGTTGCTTTGTCTGAATTCTTCCTGTCCTCAACTTCACTAGGTGCAAGCTCTTTTACTTGGGTATTTTTCATATTTTCTGTCTTGCTTCATGGTCTCATTCACTATAAATATGATAAAGGAAGTAAGCAATAACTATGCCAAAGTCTAGCTGCTACACTGTCTTAAAATTAACTTTTCCAAAATCTTAATCCATTACTTTTAAATTCAGCCTCACTCAAATTCCAACACACAGATGGAAAGCAGCTAGATACTTTGAGATAAACTGACACAAATTGTTTCTTATCTGACTCCCATAAATTATGTGTTCCTCATGGAAACCTCATGAGCACAGCCTTCTTGGTCCTCATTTCAGTTAGCACTTGCACCTTCCAAACTCTCATTATTGTCTGCCAACACTTCATACGTCTACTAAGCTTTACTAAGGCCACATTCCTTCTACATGGCAGCTCTGTCCTCAAGAGTATTCTGGTGTGAACTGTGGGTTTGAAATTGGTGCATGTGGATCCCAGCTGTGTCTACATGGCTCTTAGGTCTATGACTGTGTGCTTGGATTCCTTGGAGACCACTGTGAACTCAACTTTGAAGAATGTTCCAGTCAACTATGTCTCCATGGAGGTCTATGTGTGGAAGGAGGGAACAATAACCACTGTGGTTGCACAAATAGTGGACTTAGGGGACACAGTGTAAGAACTTGATGTCGCTTTGTTGGTTGAAGCCTTGTGATAATGATGGAACATGTGAAGACACTGTTTACAGATGTACTCACCACTCCTGGCCTACATACACAGGTGCCCTGTATGAGGTGGATATAAATGAATGTAGTATCAACCTCTGCTGATTTTGAGGGGAATATGACAAACTGTCCTCAGAAAATCTATATGAACACATTGAAGGCCTGCCTTCCTCTTTCAGCTATCTTGGAGCCTCAAGTCCTGTTTTTATCTGTCAGCCTGGATTCCCAGACAGGATCCTAGCATAACTGTCTTCTGAGATGCTCTACCAAGCAGCTGGCCAAAACAGATGCAGAAGTCTTATGAAAGAGTAGGTGGAAGTGTTGAGGACCATGGAGGGATAGAGACTCCACAAGAAAACCAATAGAATCAACTAACTTAGATCCTCAGGATTCCCAGAGACCAAACCGCTAACTGAAGAGCATACTAGGGTTGGATCTAGATCCCACACACATATGTAGCAGGTGTGTGTGTGTGTGTGTGCAGCTTGGTGTTGATGAAGGTCCTCCCAAAATTTAGAATGGGGGCTTACCCTGACTCTGTTGCCTGTCCGTGGATCCTGCTTCTCTAACTGGGCTATCTTGTCTATCCTTAGTGGGAGAGGATGTACCTAGTACTGGAGTAACTTGAAGTAAGTTGGTTCCCTGAGAGAGATTTCCTCGATCTCAGAGGTAAAGGGACACGAGGGATAGAGAGAGAAGCCATGTGTGAGGAGGACTAGGAGGAGATGGGAGACTGTGATCAGGATGTAAAGTGAATAAATAAATAAATAAATAAATAAATAAATAAATAAATAAAAATAAATAAAAATAATTGTAAACTAAATTCAAAGGGAGGTTAGGATCATTTATATATTCTATCATTTTAATGCTGTTGAGAAACTGAAGATACCCTACTAAAACATGAGGCCTAGTATAATTTAGCTGGATGTTTCAACATCAACATGGTGGTAATCACCAGAGTCCATAGATTCAGTGCAAGCATTCTTAAAATACTATTTTGCTTTCTTTGTTAGAGATTAATTAACAAGATTCTTTATAATATTTTAATGCTTGAGCAATATAACACCAAAATCAACTTTTTCAAAGAAAATGAAGGTTGAAATAAAAGTAATATTGACATGAAAATAGACATATAGATAAATATAATAGCAGCTAATGTATAAACCAAATTAGCCCTGTTATGTTCCGTTGATGTTTCATTCGAGGCCATTGTAATTCTGTGGGAATGAATGCTCCTTTTCAAGGAATGATACCAGAGGAACAGACCTGACAGAACTAAGAACTGCAACAGCTACTCCTCACCACAGAGCCAAGCATGCTGTACCTGTTGTGTCACCGCTGCAGCCAGAGTTCCTCCAGAACTGTCTCCTGACACAGCAATTCGGGTAGGATCTACTCCATACTTTGTTAGAATTTTATCCTGAAGAAAAAACTTGACGGCTGTGATACCATCTTCAAATTGTGCAGGGAAGTGATGTTGAGGCGCTAGCCTGTAGCTTTAACACAGACCAGGAAAGCACACAGAGCGTAAGTGTACAACAACCAACAACGTCTTAAACATCTAACACATGCACCATGACACCAAGTCCTACAGTTCAGTTTTTAAAACTTGATCTAGGGTTTTCTTCTAAGTATTGACTAGAATAAAAGTTAATATAAAATTATTTAAAACATGTAATTAAGATAGTGGACGGTCTTGTGACTGAAGATAATGGATTGCTGCAAAACCCTTACTTTTGTAAGGAAAATTTTTATTTCAAGTGTATTTTATACTGGAGATATTCTGTATCTTTCTTTATGTTAATAACATAACTGTCTATACAAACATCATGTTCTCTTTTTGTTCTTCAGAATGACAAAATTCACAAATATCTATATTTAGTGTTGGACGTTCATGGTCGGAATCCTAGAATATAATGTGAACTGCCCTAAAAAAAAACCTAAAGAATAATTTAGATATTGCTATGTACACAAGTGATGTTTATATCTATTATGTTAAATATAGTAAATTTAGAAAAATGCAAATCATATTGATGATACTAAATATGGGTCAGGTTTTGTATCCTTGTAAAAAAATATGATTCAAATTTCCCCAAATAATAGACTCTTCCAATACTGAAATCAATCCATTAACATGTAAAGTTTTTCTGGGTATTATAAGCATAATAAACATTTTAGAAAGTACTTTCTTTAGATGGTTATTCAGTTTTATCCAAATTCACATAGTTTAAAAATGTCATAATTGAAGATTAAAAATATTGGATTAGAAATTTTGAGTTATGATTTTGTAACTATAAACTGAGGAGAAGGTGGAAAAAAAGTCCTCTTAAGAATTATAAATTTTGGAATCAAATTCAGATTCAGAAATCTAGAATATACTAATATGAGCAAGAATATATTGGGCTATCCTAAGATACTCCAGTACACATGCTGCAAATGCCTTAAGAGTGTACTCACTTTTTGGGAGTATGTGTTCAACAATTCACCTGACCCCAAATTTTATTACCTACAACATTCTAAACCACTGATTTTAAACCTGTGAGTCACTCTCCCAAAGATGTTCAGAAAATAGAGATATTTGCATTGTTATTCATAATAGTAGCAAAATTACAATTATGAAGTAGCAATATAAATACTTTTATGGCAGGGGTTCACCACATGAGAAACTGTATTAAAGGGTCACAACATTAGGAAGTTAAGAATATTTTAAATAATAATTATTTTGAACATAAACATTTTATCACAAACATAAATATGATCAAATATTTCAATTGTGCAATGATTAATTTCCTACTTCTTGTCTGACTATGTAATAAGAAACATAACTGGACCATATAGGACATAAACGATAAGGTTTCACAAAGTAGTCAACTTAGAGTATAATTCAAAATTTTTTTTTGTTTCACTGTATTTTTTAAGAGATAATATTTAGGATATTGGACTCCTTTAAAGGGTAGTCTATGCAACAATTGTGACAGATAATATATAGTAAAATTTAAAATTCAAATTTCAGATATAGATGTATTATTTGGAAATTGAATCTATAGACAGGCAAAAATCATACTAGTCAAAGAAAAATTACTCTTACTCTATTCCCACAACAACAGCGTCAAGCTTGTTCGCAGTCCATCTATTCAGGAAATCAAAAGCCCTCTGCTCTAAAATGAAAAGAGAAAGGTCAAAGTACTCCTTGTAATTAAAAAAGTATCATAAATAATGACAGATATCTATATGATAAATGAGATTTCAGATTATCAGACAGAAATCTTTCCTACCCTATTTCAATGCAGAGGACACTGAACCAATGTAACATTCTTGAATCTCTCTCTCCAGAGATGAAGAGATAACTTTGCATATTGGTATTTTGAAGATGAAAATTAGAATTGGCATATTTTAATTTTAACTTGTCATCTACTATTCACCACACAACGACCCTTCTTATATCCCTTTGTGAACTGGTGCACTGTGCTATCCTCTCCTTCTTCAATCTGGAAGATTTAGACAGTAGAGGAAGTTAATTGGTCTTCCTATAGTCACCACAGCCAGGTCTATAATCCAAGACTCTACCATCAACTGATAAACATTAACACTCAATGTCTTCATTAGAAATAACCATTTTGCCATTCAACTACATCAGCAGTTCTCAAACTGTGGGTTACAATTCGTTTGGCAAACATCTATCTTCAAAAATATTTACATTATGATTTATAACAGTAAGAAAATTATAGTTATGAAATAACAAAAAATAGTTTTATGATTGTGGGTCACAACAAAATAAGGAAATGTAGTAAATAATTGCAACATTAGAAAGATTGATAGCTATTGGTCTATATAAACTCTTGACATTCTTTCAGTTGGGTCATGAATTCAGGAAGAAGGAATGCAGTAGATCTCTCTATTTACATACATACATATGTGTGTGTGTGTGTGTGTGTGTGTGTTGTAGATATGTAAGTAGATGATATCTAGATAGATAGACAGATACTGTTTATGTAAGATAAAAACTTAATTGTTTAAAAGCTGGGGGACTTTTGGGACAGCATTGGAAATGTAAATGAAATAAATACCCAATAAAAAATAAAAAATAAGCTCTGCTTTTATAAATATGTCGATTATATGATGCTGCAATGATTAGGACATTAACCCAAATTCTAAGGAATAGCAACTGAGTTTTTTAAAATCTCTTAGTAAGTTAATGTAAGGCTTTGATGTACATCGGGCACACAAGCCACTGACTCTCTCCAACACACATAGATGCCCATTTGTCACTACATACAGACAACAACTTTCTCAAGTATCCACCTGTGCTGGTTACTTAATTTTTATCAACTTAACACAAGCTAGGCACATCTGCAATGAGGGAATCTCACTTGAGAAAATGGCTCATAAGGTAGCTTACACTCTAAGATCAAGAATGGACAAATGGGACCTGAAAAAATTGCAAAGCTTCTGTAGGCAAAGGACACTGTCAATAGGACAAAATAGCCACCTACAGATTAGGAAAAGATTTTTAGCAACCCTACATCTAATAGAGGGCTAATATCCAATATATATGAAGAACTCAAGAAATTAGACTCCAGAGAACCAAATAACCCTATTAAAAATGGGGTTCTGAGCTAAACAAAGAATTCTCAACTGAGGAAACTCAAATGGCCTAGAAGCACCTAAAGAAATGTCCAACATCCTGAGTCATCAGGGAAATGCAATCAAAACAACCCTGAGATTCCACCTCACACCAGTCAGAATGGCTAAGTTCAAAAACTCAGGTGACAGCAGATGCTGGCAAGGATGTGGAGAAAGAGGAACACTCCTCCATTGCTGGTGGAATTACAAGCTGGTACAACTACTCTGGAAATCAGTCTGGTGGTTCCTCAGAAAAATGCATATAGTACTACCTGAGAACCCAGCTATACCTCTCCTGGGCATATACCCAAAAGATCCTCCAACATATAACAAGGACACATGCTCCACTATGTTCACAGCAGCCTTATTTATAATAGCCAAAAGCTGCAAAGAACCCAGATGTTGTTCAATAGAAGAACGGATACAGAAAATGAGGTTTATTTACACAATGAAGTACTATGTAGCTATTAAAAAATGAATTAATGAAATTCTTAGGCAAATGGGTGAAACTAGAAAATATCATCATGAGTGAGGTAATCACAAAAGAACACACATGGTATGCACTCACTGATAAGTGGATATATAAGGGGATTAGGTGTTGGGTGGGTGGGGACACACTCTCATAGAAGCAGGGGTAGGGGGGTTCAGGGGGGACCAGGAATGGGTATAATATTTGAAATGTAAATAAATAAAATATCAAATAAAAATGACTAGGCATAAAATTTTAAAACAAAACAAAAGAAAGATTCTTCTGATTAATAATTGGTGTAGTGGGGACCAGTCTACTATGAATGGTGCCATCCCTGGGTAGGTGATTTTTGGTTGCATAAGAAAGGCTAAGAAAGCTATGCAGAACCAACCAGCAAAGCAGTACCCCTCCATAGCCCCTGCTTCCATATCTGCCACCATGGCTCCTGCTTTGACCTCTCTTTATGATAGACTGTAAGATGTAACATGAAACAGACCTTTCTGCCTCTGGTTTGTTTTTGTTATGGTGTTTATCACAGCAATAAAGGCAAACTAACAATCCACCAATTCCATTTTCCACCTCCCTAGATGCATATCTTTATAAGTTCTGTGATATCTATTAACAATATAGTCACTACAAAATCTTGGAAAGTTGCCAAATTTTAAAATTATGATCAAAATCAAGACTTTTAAAAAGGTATCTATCTCTTACACATTAATAAAAATTTAAACTGAAAGGTATTTAGTTCCTGGGTATATAACAGTTTGGAAAACAAAGAAGTTAAATCATTCAGTCTTTTAGGTAGAATGATACCATTTATGATTTAGTTATTCAGTTTTAAGAAAAGGAAAGGCCTTGCTGAAAACAAAATATACAAGATACTAAGCCTACATTTTTCACATTTTACATTTCATATTCCTTTGCTATTATATTTTAGACTTGGATATGTATTTACCACCCAATCAATTTCAATTGCCTTATAGTCAAAGTCAAAATAAAGGGTTTTTTTCATTTCTAGAAATTGTTTCAAGTACAAAATATTCATTGGTATGATCTATCTGGTCATGATTCTCAGTGGTCAGTGCCCAGTAACAGAATGTGTAGCACTTATGGGAGTCAAGCCCAAACAGGAAGGCATGCAGGTATTGATGGGAAAACAAGAACAACAAATGTTTATAAATTATCTACTGGAAAATAAAGTGGGGATGATTTTACTTTTCTCCACATTAACATTTATTTTTTTAGTTTAAAAAGTTTCTTCACTATTCCTTTTTCTTCCCCAACACTTCCCAGATCCTCCATACCTCACTACTGATGCAACTTAATCTCTCTCTCTCTCTCTCTCTCTCTCTCTCTCTCTCTCTTTCTTTAAAAAAAAATAAAAGCAGAAATGAACATCAAAACAAACAAGCAAATCAACAAAATCAAAAAAAAAATTCTTGTTTATCAAAGCAATCTTGGCATTTTCCAGGAAAGAAGTAATCTGAGAAAAAGAAATAAAATCAATTGAAGTTTGCAAACACTGGAAAACATAGCCAAGAAGACAATATATGCTCAAGTGAGAGTGTGCACTTCACCCCACCCCCAATACACACCAAACAAGCATAAACAAACAAAGTTGTTACTTTATCTCAACATGAAAGTATGGGTAACATTTGGGAGCGCAGTATAATATGAAAATTTTTTTTTCGGAAACAGAATTGAGGTCATATGAGGTCTATAGAAAACAAAAAGTCCAGCTCACTGAGCAGCTGAAACAAATCATGGAAAGGAGCACTGACTGAAGTTAAGAACATTAAATGTAAGGCCAGGCAATAGACTGCTAAGGAATTTCAGTGTGGTAGTGCATCATTGAGAACAAAGAAATCATGTGTGTAAAAAGAGACTTTAAGATAAGATATATTGATAAAATCAAATATAGATCAAGAGCCATGTAATACCTATCAAAGGAACTAATGTCAAGGGAAAAATATTTCCTCTTCTGGGAGTATTGAAAAGAAGGGAGCACTGCTATGTTGGAAATACAAATGACATAAAGAGATTCAGGTAAGAATGGAATATTCAGAATGTGAGAACATACAATTCCCATGTCCTCCATTTTCTCTGCAATAGTGTAAAGTCTGATCTCTAGAAGACAAGGAGAGTTCCCGTGGCCTTAGTGGCAAAGAGAGCTACACACTAACAGGGTCTCTGGCCCACAGATGGGTATTAAGCAGCAATAGCAAAACAGCGCTGAGAAGCCAGCCAGTCAGCATCAACATCAACCAGAGACTAATCTGAGGTGCTTCCTACCAAGTTAACAAACTTGAAAGCAGGAGCCCATAATCTGTTTAGCCTAAACTCTACACCACTAGATTTTTGAGACCCACTGTCCTCAAAAGGGAAATCACTCTTCTTAGTCACACTGTGTGCTCTGGAATTAATCTTTAAAGCATCTTTTAAAGTCTTCGGAAGAGAAAACAAAGCTTGTGCTTTGTGTATAGTACCCCGAGGTATTATACAACTCACTGAGCCACTTTCTTAGTTCTGTTCCTTGATTTCCTATTCCTGAGTGTCTTGTTATACCACCACTGTACATAGAGAAGGATGATCATTAACATCTATAGCATACTGTGGCTGTGGCATTGACTTTTAAGACATTGGCTACGGCCATAAAACAGAATATTTTTTCTAAGAACACGGGCCTGGATTTCTCTCATCATCATGGGAAACTATCTAACTTTGTATTTTGCTTTTTACTTTAAATTTTGCAAGGAATAAAATAAACCCGATAAAGGGTTCTTCTTTCCCCACAGCCATTGTATTAGTCTTACAATTTATCTTGAGTCACTACCTACCTTCTATAAACACTCTATTAACTTTGAATAAGTGAAAAAAAAAACAGAATTCAAAAGTAGTACTGTTCTTTAAGATTTATGCCAAGCATGGGGCAGGGACTGATCCAAGCCTTCATTTTCAATATACTGAATTCTATTGCCATTCTTGAACTGCAAGGGAGCATACTCAATTTTCTCTGCTATATTAAAAATCTCATACTCTTTTTTAAATTGAGAAATCAATTGACTATTCAGATATTACCTGAGTTTGATATTCATGTATTATTTAAATTTTTTTACAATTTCATTAACTTGCTTGTTTTTATAGTTTACTTACAATGACTTTCCATATATTGTTAACAGTCTATTATAGAATTTTCCAAAGTTTTTTCAAAGGTTTATTTTTTATTTTTTACATTTATCAGCTTTATATGTCCCTTATAATTATCACAGAAGACAAGCACGGAATCTCAACTTTATGATTGGGGCATGATTTATAAAAAGTTTTATTTTGAGTTTTCCTCTTAGAGTCAAGTTGAACAACTTCCTTATACACTTTACCACTTTAGTAATAAATTACAAACTCCCTCTTGAGTCAAGAGCATGGAATTCTTCTTGTAAGTGTCCTTTCAACATTACAGCTGCTGAAAAAATCCTGAAGCCTAGGAGAAAATGTTGTAGCAATTGACTTATCCCTGTCATTTTTTTTACTTTATTGCATATGAAAGATAAATAAAATGTCACCTGACAAAAGGGGCTTTCACTGGGATTCACTTGCTAGTACATTATCCCAGACTGCAGGAAGCCCCGAGTTTGAACCCTAATACTACATGGACCAGGCTGGAGACAAATGCATTTCATCATGGCACTCAAGAGGTAGAAGATCATGAGTAAAATGTTATTACCAACTAAATAGTACTTTCCAGGGAAGACTAAGATAGATGAGTTCCTATCTTAAAAACAAAAGTAAACAAGTGTGAATCAGTGAAAAACAAACTCTGCAGTGGAAACCTCTATCAGAGGATTCCTCAAACAGATCTGTATTGGATATCGAGCATGTATATCTCTATTATGTCCATATGTGTGTGTGTGTGTGTATACACAATACTTGTGTACTACAAACATGCAACTAGTCCTTCTATTTCCTTATACGATAAACTTACTAAAACTCCCGAAACAAAAACCTCCTCCATGAAAATAGATCACAGCTCGTCTTGGGGCTTCTGTTTTTCTCTTGGGTAGGTACAAACGCACAGGAATGTCAACAAAGGTAGTATCAGTGACTGTGATGTGTTCATCAGAAAGCGGTTGTGTGTAATCCAGATTGATTATCATGGAGATAAATTCTTCATATCTCATAACACCTAAGTTTTCAAGACACAAAGCCTATAATAAAACAAAATAAAAATAATTCAACATTACATCTGTAATATCAAATAAATGTGAAGATTAAGTTTAGAAGAATAAAACAGAAAAAAAAACAACAAAGAAGCCAAACAGAAATAAAGAATTTGTAAAATTAAATCGATATAATATTATGACCATTTTTTTCAAAGACCCTTTTGCCTTTGAAAATCTCAGGTGTTTTAGATTAAATGTTATTTAGAAAAGCATCTTTACTTACATTTTTAAAGACTTTTTGTATTTATTGCTTAATTATAAATCTTTCAAAAATTCAATGTCTTATAATCCCTCTATGTATGTTGTCATAAGTTCCTTCTAAAATTACATTATTTAATCTCAATTTTAAATATTATATGACCATATTATACATAATGTGAATTTGTTTTTGTTTATTTGTTTGTTTTTTATTTTGATTTTTTTACTCTACCAATTTCTATAAAACCTTCTTTGATTTTACTGCAGAAATCTGACCAGCCTATCTAGAAAATAGACAATTTATTCAAGAAATATATCTTTAAACTTCCAGAGCCAACAGTACTTGAATAGCTTTTATAACTGCATGTAATTCAAGGTAAGGTATGTATAGCTATTCTCCATATTTTGATGAGAGAAACGCACTGAGAAAACTGCAGCCATACCTGTCAAATTTATTCACACACATAAGCACTGTCTGCAGAGTCTGAAGCAGCATGCTTGTACCATATCCTCTGGGCTTATATAACAGCTTGTAGTTTAGTTTTATTTTGTGGGATTTAAAACTGTGTAACTGACCAGATCTCTGACTCTTGTTTCTTCTTTTTGGTTCTTTTTCCTCTGTTGATTTGTCTTATCCAACTTTGATGTGATTTTTTTTATCTTATTATATTTATTTTGTTATATATATTTTTAAATGAATGAATGAATTAAAGCCTACCAACTATGGTAAAGGTTAATGACTGAACTACCACTTAAGCCTACAGGCATAAAGAATAAGTTTTCGCCATATATCAACTACCCCAGAGCAAGGCTCAAACTGAGGAGTAGTTGACGACCACATAATGGATCCTGTCCATTTAGTGTGCTTTTATATGGTTACACTTTAGTGGTGTTTTTGTTCTGTTTTATTTTTACTTTTTGGTTATTATTAAAATTTTTCAAGGTTTTTTCGGGGGTTTGTTGTTGTATTCAGTTTTGAGTTTGTTTCATAAAAAGAAATTATTTTTTGTGTAGGGAGGAGGAGAAGATATAGAAGGAGTTGAGGGAAGCGACTATATTATCAAAATATGTTTGAATGTAAAAATTGTCTTACATAATAAAGTATAATAAAAACTAGAAAGCTACTGATCAATGTACACTGACGTTATTGTGTACAAACCCATGCAAAGATAATACCAGTAATAAAGTTATTGCTGAGTTCTAGTACAGTATAAATAAATGAATATTTTTGGTGTATATAGAAGAGTGTAGTTCATTCCAACAATCAATAAATATTGCCTAATTATTTAAGTATTCTTTAATTACTCATTCTAGAGGTGCAAGTAAGATGTCTCAATAGGTAGAGGTACCTGTCTCCAACCAGGAGCATTTCTAAGATCCACCTTCTAGAAGAGAAGAACTGCCCCTTATATGATGTCCTTTGACCACTACACATGTTTTGGCATGAACCTTCCCTCTAAAACATTCACACACACAAACTAGTTAATTGATTAATTTTGAAATGTAACAAACGTTCTTCAGTATTTTCTAACTAATTAAATATAAGAAGATATGACCTGTTAATATAAGTGCATAAGATATGAATATATTCAGATAATTTTCATTTAATGAATTTGCTCTTGAAAATTTTATTTTTAGGAAATGGTCTTATTTAGTTTATGTCAATGTTTTCTGGATTTAAAATGATACTTAAGCATTTTAAAACTATATTGAAAACTATCTATGTAGCGATTATCACATGTTCTTCTTAAATGCCTGACCATTATTACGCAGAACAATCCACACAAATGTTAAATTAGTACCCTCAGTTTTATGTTAATGGGTACAATGCAGAGTCAAGGAAAATTCTCATGGTTATGTGTGGATATTTTACAACTCTTCACAAACAACATATGATTACAAAATAATGTACTGATTTTATACAAGGCTATATAATAAAGAACTTTATTATTTTTACTTTAATACAATAAAAAGCAAGAATATTTATTGTATTTGCAATCTAAATTGTAGGGCTCAGTGCTAAAATTATCAAAGATTTCCAAATTTCCTGGGATAAACCCTTAATTACATTTTCCTTTTGACTATTATCATTGCAGAAGTACAGGATAATAATTCATAATGTCAAATACATAAAGTGTATATGTTAATGATATATACAAGATTATTAGAAATATGTGAAGCTGACAAAGTAACAGCATCATATTAGAGTGAGATGTTCTGATAGGTTATATTGTGATATAGATGAAAGCATGGCTATTTCTCATTAAATACATATGAAATAATCACAAGAGAACTGACATGGGCTGGTTCCTGTATTTATTCTTTGATCACGTAATCAGAACATTTGAAAAAGAGAACTGTGGGTGAAAGACACAGATATTCAGAAATTTATAAAGAACTTTAGTTTTAGTTGTCATGGAACTGTGCATCTTTAAAACCGTGGACTGCTGTAACTTCTGATCATCTATTAATTCTGCTAGCTTAGCTTTTCAGGCCCCAACTGTTAGAAATGTCAAAATGTACCCACTTTGCACATAAAGAACACAGATAAATAATGCAGCCTGGGGCTCAAATTTAAGCTGCTACTCTCTCTGTATACACTCTTATGAATATATATTCCCTCTCATATAAACTATACAGTTAGAAAAGAGTGGATAATGAGAGGAGATCTATGTATATGCAAAGAACGCATATATATTACAGCATCAAAAGTGTCAGTTTCTAACTATTCTGGAACAATTACAGCAGTATATCCACTCTGTATATTCTAAGATAACCCCAGAATTCCAGCAATTTAGAATTGGAGGCAGACAACAGAAGCCAAGGAAATAACAAAATTTCTAATTTGTTACCAAGCAAGTACTGTTATAATAATTCATATCTTTATAGAATATAAAAACACAGTTATAAAACCAGTGTTTTCTTAGAACTTGAGTGAAAATCATATTAACATTCTTTAAAAAATGTTTTCTTTCAGGATTATATCAATAGTATTATAAAAATATTCAAAAACATTCATTCTTACTAATAGAAAAAAATATATTATTCTTACCATAAGGGAACAAGTTTTAGCAACTGTATCCAAAGCCATTACTTTCCAGGTTTCTTCAATGTTGTCGGGCACGGGTGTATAAATACAAGATAAAAAACTAACACAAAGCAGTCCAAAACAGAGAGCTTTGAATCCCATAGTATCCTAAACTCTTCCCAGTGCAGACATTAAAATATTTCCATAAACAACTGAATAAAAAGCCACAGAATGAGTACAGACTGGGAACCGTCTCATGTAAATACAACTATTCCACAATGGGAATCTGATTCAAACAGTCATTTTGAATTAAGCAATGTCATTTCTAACTTGTTCTGCAAATGGACAGACTGGGAAGTAGATGTTGAAATTCATCAGGTGTGGTATCTATTAAATTAACATGTAATTTAAATTTCCTGCAGTGTTTCTTCATCCTGTGATATTAATGTCAGCATAAAATAGCTTTAGAAAATCAGAATCCAAATGTAAGCACTGGATAATTTTTGAAGTAATTTTTTTGTAGTTTCAATATATTCTAACAGATTTATAGTAAGTTATTTGGTATCCAGTTAAAATCTATGCTAATATCATCACTATTATTACCTATGTTAACAAATCATGCCTAGTGTAGACTAAGCTTTAAAATAAAAGATAGGGTGTGTGGAGACTTGTTCAATTTCTATCATGCAGCAAGCTGTAATTTTAAGCCTAGACCAGAATTACCAGAAAGTTCAGAACAAGTATTTTAGCAGTCTGACTTTTAGAAAGCTGCATTAGATGATGATTGAAATTCATGAGTCACCACAGCTTAGTTTAGCTGCTTGGTGTTAGTGAAATGTTGTTTCTGGGTGTTCCTGCAAGGGTGTTTTCAGAAGGGAATGATGTTTGTGTTGGTAGCAAGGCTCACAGATGTGACTGGATAGCATCAGATGCACTCATAGTATGAGTAGAAGACACACTTTTCCTCTCTTCTTGAGCAAACCTTGTTGTAGGTCTAATCATATGAATGTTAATCTGCTTCCATCTTCTGTCCTTGTCCTGGGCTTGTCATACATGTATTTGAAAATATGTCCACTTAGTTCTTGTTTTTCACTGCAGTTGCTTTCGAGCCTGGTAAAAACCCTAATAATTCTTAGGACCCTATGATTAATTATAAATTCTACTTGAATCTCACCCAATCTCAAAAAACCCTGCATAGATACTCCCTTAAACTTCAAGTATTTCTTCTATATTTTCTTCCTTCCCTCTCCTTTCCTATCCATTGGCTAATTGAAAGACAATGTACCTGATGATACTTTATTACTGTTGCCCCTGTGAAGTATATTGTTCCTCTTTTCCTAGAATCCTTGAATAAGTAACTTAGGATTATTTATCGTTCATTTAGCAAATTTCATAAGAGCTCTGCCTTTTCTACCATTGGATTTCATGCTTCTGTGTTTTGGTCTCTAACTTGTAACAAAGACACATGATCCACTATGTTCATAGCAGCCTTATTTATAATAGCCAGAAGCTGGAAAGAATGCAGATGTCCCTCAACAGAAGAATGGATACAGAAAATGTGGTACATTTACACAACAGAGTACTACTCAGCTATTAAAAACAATGAATTTGTGAAATTTGTAGGCAAATGGATGTATCTGGAGGATATTATCCTAAGTGAGTTAACCCAATCACAAAAGAACACACATGATGTACATTCACTGATAAGTGATATTAATCCAGAAACTTAGAATACCCAAGATGCAATTTACAAAACACATGAAACTCAAGAAGAAGGAAGACCTTGAGAAGAGTTTTTGCTATCCTAGGTTTTTTGTTATTCCAGATGAATTTGCAGATTGCTCTTTCTAATTCATTGAAGAATTGAGTTGGAATTTTGATGGAGATTGCATTGAATCTGTAGATAGCTTTTGGCAAGATAGCCATTTTTCAAATGTTGATCCTGCCAATCCTTGAGCATGGAAGGTCTTTCCATCTTCTGAGAACTTCTTTAATTTCTGTCTTCAGAGAATTGAAGTTTTTATCATACAGATCTTTCACTGCCTTAGTTAGAGTCATGCCAAGATATTTTATATTATTTGTGACTATTGAGAAGGGTGTTGTTTCCCTAATTTCATTCTCAGCCTGTTTATTCTTTGTGTAGAGAAAGGCCATTGACTTGTTTGAGTTAATTTTATATCCAGCTACTTCACTGAAGCTGTTTATCAGGTTTAGGAGTTCTCTGGTAGAATTTTTAAGGTCACTTATATATAATTAATATCATCTGCAAAAACTGATATTTTGACTTCATTTTTTTCCAATTTGTATCCCCTTGTTCTCCTTTTGTTGTCAAATTGCTCTGGCTAGGACTTCAAGTACAATGTTGAATAGGTATGGAGAGAGTGGACAGCCTTTTCTAGTCCCTGATTTTAGTGGGATTGCTTCAAGCTTCTCACCATTTACTTTGATGTTGGCGACTGGTTTGCTGTAGATTGCTTTTATCATGCTTAGGTATGGGCCTTGAATTCCTGATCTTTCCAAGACTTTTATCATGAATGGGTGTTGGATCTTGTCGAATGCTTTTTCTGCATCTAACGAGATGATCATGTGGTTTTTGTCTTTGAGTTTGTTTATATAATGGATTATGTTGATGTATTTCCGTATATTAAACCATCCCTGCATCCCTGGAATAAAACCTACTTGGTCAGGATGGATGATTGCTTTAATGTGTTCTTGGATTCAGTTAGCGAGAATTTTATTGAGGATTTTTGCATCAATATTCATAAGGGAAATTGGTCTGAAGTTCTCTTTCTTTGTTGGATCTTTCTGTGGCTTAGGTATCAGAGTAATTGTGGCTTCATAGAATGAGTTGGGTAGAGTTCCTTCTACTTCTATTTTGTGGAATAGTTTGTGCAGAACTGGAATTAGATCTTTTTTGAAGGTCTGGTAGAACTCTGCACTAAACCCATCTGGTCCTGGGCTTTTTTTTTTTTTTTTTTTTTGGCTGGGAGACTATTAATGACTGCTTCTATTTCTTTAGGGGATATGGGACTGTTTAGATCGTTAACTTGATCCTGATTTAACTTTGGTATCTGGTATCTGTCTAGAAATTTGTCCATTTAGTCCAGGTTTCCAGTTTTGTTGAGTATAGCCTTTTGTAGAAGGATCTGATGGTCTTTTGGATTTCTTCAGGATCTGTTGCTATGTTTCCCTTTTCATTTCTGATTTTGTTAATTAGGATGTTGTCCCTGTGCCCTCTAGTGAGTCTAACTAAGGCTTTATCTATCTTGTTGATTTTCTCAAAGAACCAACTCCACTTGGTTAATTCTTTGAATAGTTCTTCTTGCTTCTACTTGGTTGATTTCACCCCTGAGTTTGATTATTTCCTGCCGTCTACTCCTCTTTGGTGAATTTTCTTCCTTTTTTTCTAGAGCTTTTAGATGTATTGTCAAGCTGCTAGTGTGTGCTTTCTCCAGTTTCTTTTTGGAGGCACTCAGAGCTATGAGTTTCCCTCTTAGAAAAACTCTTCTCAAGGATAAAGAACCTTTGGTGGAATCACCATGCCTGACCTAAAGCTTTACTACAGAGCAATTGTGATAAAAACTGCATGGTACTGGTATAGTGACAGACAAGTAGACCAATGAAATAGAATTGAAGACACAGAAATGAACCCACACACCTATGGTCACTTGATCTTCGATAAGGGAGCTAAAACCATCCAGTGAAAGAAAGACAGCATTTTCAACAAATGGTGCTGGCACAACTGGTTGCTATCATGTAGAAAAATGCAAATTGATCCATTCCTATCTCCTTGAACTAAGGTCAAATCTAAGTGGATCAAGGAACTCCACATAAAACCAGAGACACTGAAACTTATAGAGAAGAAAGTGGGGAAAAGCCTTGAAGATATGGGCACAGGGGAACAATTCCTGAATAGAACAGCAATGGCTTGTGCTGTAAGATCGAGAATTGACAAATGGGAACCTCATGAAACTGCAAAGCTTCTGCAAGGCAAAAGACACCGTCAATAATACAAAAAGACCACCAACAGATTGGGAAAGGATCTTTACCTATCCTAAATCAGATAGGGGACTAATATCCAATATATATAAAGAACTCAAGAAGGTGGACTCCAGAAAATCAAATAACCCCATTAAAAAATGGGGCTCAGAACTGAACAAAGAATATACCAAACAAAGAGAAATACCAAATGGCAAAAAAGCACCTGAAAAAATGTTCAACATCCTTAATCATCAGGGAAATGCAAATCAAAACAACCCTGAGATTCCACCTGACACCAGTCAGAATGGTAAGATCAAAAATTCAGGTGACAGCAGATGCTGGCGAGAATGTGGAGAAAGAGGAACAGTCCTCCATTGTTAGTGGGATTGCAAGCTTGTACAACCACTCTGGAAATCAGTCTGGCGGTACCTTAGAAAACTGGACATAGTACTACGGGAGGATCCAGCAATACCTATCCTGGCATATATCCAGAAGATGTCCCAACAGATAAGATGGACACATGCTCCACTATGTTCATAGCAGCCCTATTTATAATAGCCAGAAGCTGGAAAGAACCCAGATGCCCCTCAACAGAGGAATGGATACAGAAAATATGGTACATTTACACAATGGAGTACTACTCAGCTATTAAAAAGAATGAATTTATGTAATTCCTTGCCAAATGAATGGACCTGGAGGTCATCATCCTGAGTGAGGTAACACAATCACAAAGAACTCACAAAATATGTACTCACTGATAAGTGGATATTAGCCCAAAACTTAGGATAGCCAAGATATAAGATACAATTTGCTAAACGCATGAAACTCAAGAAGAATGAAGACCAAAGTGTGGACACTGTGCCCCTTCTCAGAATTGGGAACAAAACACCCATGGAAGGAGTTACAGAGATAAAGTTTGGAGCTGTGTCGAAAAAATGGACCATCTAGAGACTGCCATATCCAGGGATCCATCCCATAATCAGCTTCCAAACTCTGACACCATTGCATACACTAGCAAGATTTTGCTGAAAGGACCCAGATATAGCTGTCTCTTGTGGGACTATGCTGGGCCTAGCAAACACAGAAGTGGATGCTCACAGTCAGCTAGTGGATGGATCAGATGGCTCCCAATGGAGGAGCTAGAGAAAGTACCCAAGGAGCTAAAGGGATCTGCAACCCTATAGGTGGAACAACATTATGAACTAACCAGTACCCCGGAGCTCTTGACTCTAGCTGTATATGTATCAAAAGATGGCCTAGTTGGCCATTACTGGAAAGAGAGGCCCATTGGACACACAAACTTTATATGCCCCAGTACAGGGGAAAGCCAGGGCCAAAAAAAAATGGGAATGGGTGGGTAGGGAAGTGGGGTGGAGGGTATGGAGGACATTTGGGATAGCATTGGAAATGTAATTGAGGAAAATATGTGATAAAAAATATTAAAAATTTAAAAAAAAGAAGAAGGAAGACCAAGGTATGGATACTTTGATTCTTCTTAGAAGGGGGAACAAAATACCCATGGAAGGAGTTACAAAGACAAAGTTCAGAGCATAGCCTGAAGGAATGAGCATCCAGAAACTGCCCCACTTGGAGTTCCACCTCATAAACAACCATCAAAACCAGACACTAGGCGGATTCCAACAAGAGCCTGCTGAGAGGAGCCTGATTGGGTTACCTCACTCAGGATGATATCCTCCAGATCCATCCATTTGCCTAAGAATTTCATGAATTCATTGTTTTTAATAACTGAGCAGTATTCCATTGTGTAAATGTACCACATTTTCTGTATCCATTCCTCTGTTGAGGGGCATCTGGGTTCTTTCCACTTCTGGATATTATAAATAAGCCTGCATATAGACTGAAACTTATAGAGGAGAAAGTGTGGAAGAGCCTCAAACATATGGGCTCAGGGGAAAAATTCCTGAACAGGACATCAATGGCTTGTACTGTAAGAAAAAGAATCAACAACTGGGAGGGACCTCATAAAATTGCGAAGGTTCTATAAGGCTAAGAACACTCTCAATAAGACAAAAAGGTAATCAACATATTTGGGAAAAAAATCTTTATCAATCCTACATCTGATAGAGGGCTAATATCCAATATATACAAAGAAATCAAGAAGTTAGACTCCAGAGAAATAAGTAACCCTATTACAAATGGGGTACATAGCTAAACAAAGAATTCTCAACTGAGGAATACAGAATGGCTGAAAAGCCCTAAAAAAAAATGTCCAACATCCTTTGTAATTAGGGAATTGCAAATCAAAACAACCCTGAGATTCTACCTCACACCTGTCAGAAGGACTAAGATCAAAAACTCAGGTGACAGCAAGGATGTGGAGAAAGAAGAATGAAGCACCTTCATTGCTGGTGGGATTGTAAACTGGTACAACCACTCTGAAGATCAGTTTGGCAGTTCTTCACAGGATTGGACATAATACTACCTGAGCAATACCACTCCAGGGCATATACCCAGAAGATGTTCCAACATGTAATAAGGACACCTGCCCACTGTGTTCATAGTAGCCCTATCTGGCAGTTCTTCAGAGGATTGGTCATAATACTACCTGAGCTATACCACTCCTGGGCATATATCCAGAAAATGCTTCAACATGTAATAAGGACACCTGGCCACTGTGTTCATAGTAGCCTTATCTACCTTTTTGTTATTATGCAATATTTAATTTCTCTTTTCTAAATTCTATGTTGATACTTTATTTTGAATTAACCCATTTTTAAACTAGGATTTGTTTTTTTAAAGAGACGATTTGCTCAATAAGATCCACTAAGTCAAAATAGTAGACATCAAGGCCCACATTTCTTGAACTACCAACATGCTCATTTTATTATATATCTTGCAATCTTTTTTCATGAATTGCCAAAGCATAACTTAAGATAATCTACCATTTAAAGAAAGCTACTAAAAGTAATAATCAATACTATATTACACACATAAGAGTAACTGTTCTGTAAGAACTTATGTCCATCTTTTCAAATAAGTTATAAAAAGGTGAACTATGTCCTTGTAACACCTGAGGATTTAGTGCTTTTCACATATACAACTTCAATAAAAATTTTCTGTAAGTTAATGAACAACCTCTATAGTTGGTCAATAAATGCCTAATGGAATGAGTGGGGAGTCACTCACATCAAAAAGTCATAATGGAATTCAGATTCTAAGATAAAGGGCAGTCTTTGATACAAAGCAAAAGAGAACACATATAAGGTCAAAGAAATGTTACTGCTTTCACGGGATAGTGCAAATTTATGCACACAAATGGTAAGAGAGAAGCTGTGGGAGAAAAGATGGATAATGTTTGCAAACAGGTGACTTTGGTGAGGTTATAAAACATATTAAAAAACACATTCTAACAGTTCTGGACACAGAGTGTTTATTTTTGTTTTCTCTTCATATTTATCAGTGTTGTGCTAATTGGTTGATACCTCCTCCTCCCTTTCTTTTCTAACCAGGATAATTTCATACATGTTCTGTTAAATAAGACTTTCTCAGTTTTCTCAGTGATAAAACCATGTTTCTCAGGAGAATAGAACAGTATAGGTTTCTCCTTTTATGATATATATTTCTCATGTATATGTATAATATGTATATATACACATATGTGCATGTGTATATGTATATATAACATGTATATATGTATATATATGTATATATATTCATATGTAGATATAGTATATCTCCTTTTTTGTAAAATTTAGTTTAGCCTCAACTGCTGAAAATAACCCAGCTGAAAGAACACACATGGCCTTCTGGGATCTCTAGGCCTTTCTTCTCAGGATGAGTTCCTTTAATCTTTCTCTACTCATACATTCCTTCCATGTGTAATGTGTTGCTCAGTCCCTCTGTTGTACCATGCAGTGATCCTTTCAATGAAGTTTATCGGTTACCTCTTCAGTCTACTGAAGTGCCAATTTATACCACTGTCCCAATAACAAGAAGCTGAATTTACTCAGTAGTTTACTTTGTTTTGAGAAGAGGCACGTACAGAAAGACAACCTTCTATGGGCTGTACATGTCTGTGCTCCGAAGGCTTCTTGTGCTTAAATTTGTGGTTGCTAAGTTGTTGAGTCATAGTGGAACTTTTTAAAAATAGATTTTTAAATTTCTGATATGATAAAATTACATCATTTCCTCCTCTTTTTCCCTCCAAAATTTATTGATTCTTTTCTCCCTCTCTAGTGAGAAATAAAACTTTGTGGTTTATTGTACATGTCTTGTATGTTTTTCATAATGCTTTGACATAGAACTGCAGTAGAAATAAGCAAAGACAATCCCAAACCACAATGGTGTTTTTTTTAATTATTATTATTCCATCTAAAAGTAAATATTAAATGACAAGGAAGGACAGAAAACAGATAATCGCCTCGGGCTGTGAAAACAAGGTGCAAAGCTAGTTGTTTTTTCTAGTTTAACTCTGTCATGGACTTTTTTTCAGTTTTGTGTGGTAGATCACTGCATAAAAACATATTTGATAGTGAACCATAAAATGCAATATGAAGATCCATAGCATCAGACAGCTAGAAGAACATATCCCACATAAAGGCGATAGCTTTCAAAAGAGTTCATGTGACCCTGGGCCCAAACTTGTGGGCAGTCCCATGGTCTAGAGAGGACTCTCCAACCCCAAATGCCCTAGCATGCCCAGGATCTTAGTATCACTGGTAAGTGGAACACAATATCTGTTCCAACAGAACTGGGGGTGCCTGAGGCCAGCTGGAGCACAGACACAGGAACCCCACCTGACCAGTGGCTCTGGTTCCTTCCAGTTGGTGCTGGTCTACTTTGGTTTTGAACACAGCAGAATGCCTCTCAGTCTCTAGAGGAGGTACCACTTCCAGGCACTCTAACACACACAGGATCTCAGGATCTCAGGATCTCAGGATCTCAGGATCCCAGGATCCCAGGATCCCAGGAGCTTGGTCACACCAGGATCTAAGGGTCAAGGAGGAAGATTGACTGCCAAGAACTCTGACACACCCAGAATCTCAGCATCACAGCATCTCAGAATCACAGGAGCACAAAGAAATATGGACTCTTAGAAGTTCTGACCCAACTGGGATTACAGGAGGGACAATCTCCAATCAGATATATCGAGAACACGGAGCACTTGAGATACTCAGTTGGCAAGAGGCAAGCACAAGAACAGAAGACTAAAAACCAAGGTTACTTGGCATCATCAGAACCCAACTCTCGCACCATAGCAAGTCCTAGATACACCATCACACCAGAAAAGCAAAATATGGATCTAAAGGCACTTCTCATGATGTGGGGAGCAGGTGTGGCAGCAGTCCCAAGAAGGCGCCAGGGACTGCAGCTAAGTCTTATGACTTGCACCTGACTTCCTCATACATCTGAATATAAGCCACAAACATCGTGAGAGCTGCGCAGGTGTACCAGGTTACTGGCGAAGCCATTTTGGTGGAGCTATGCCCCTGCTGCCCTGATTAGCTGAAGCTGCGTACCTGGTGAGGTGATGTGGCCTGCTGTGAGTGGATGGGAACTGATAGTATATAAGAATGAGAGGCCCAGGGCTCGGGGTATTTCGCCTGCCTAGTCAATGCTCTCCCAATAAACGTGTGCAGAAGGATCCTATTGTGGTGTCTTTCTTGCTGGCGAGTCAGGCGTTCCACAAATGGTGCTGAAACCCGGGAAGTAACATCTTCAGGCATGAGCGAAGACCCCCTGTTACAGGGAGGATTCAGAACTGTATCATGAGGAAGGAGCGGTTAATGAAGTGTTCCAGCAACACAGACTGTTGAGAAGGATTCAACTGCGTGGATTCAGAACTCTTCAGCTGGGGAACAGTGGTACCGGTAAGTAAAAAGAAATTAATATGAGTCTCTGAGAGGTATGCTTTCTTACACAGTAGGTCCGGTAATTGTAGCTTGCCTTGATAAGGATAGCAACTTTTGCAGGAGCACCAGGGAAGCATATCAGAAACAGAGAGAAATGAAAAAGAAGGCATGTGCAGAAATATAAGTAAAATAAGAAATATAAGAAAAGAAAAATGAAAATAAGCTATTTCAGAGCTCTCCTAGGGACAGAAGGAAAACGGGAGACGTCCTGTTTCCTCTCTGGCTCCTATGGAGATATTCTTAGCTCTGGTTAGGATACCTGGGTCCCTTTGAGACACCAAGTTCTATTCCCTGCCTGTCTATTATCTGTTTTTGGTGCACCAAATTGTCCATATGTCTGTCAATTTGTGTTTGTTTTTGTTTTGTTGTTTTAGAGGCAAATATAAAGTTGCCAGGAAGCAGGCACAAAGTAATGATAAGGTTCCTGATTTTGGGACAAGTTAAGGTTCATGGTTTTGGGACAAGTTAAGGTTCACGGTTTTGGGACAAATTAAGATTCATGGTTTGGGGACAAGTTAAGGAACTATGATAACCTCAGTGTAGTGATCAATAGATCCTCGCTGTATAGTTATGCTTTTTTCTCCCATTGACCCTTTGTGGGTAGGTTTGATAGTTTTGGTCTTGTTTTTTCTGATATATGGACTCTGTTACTGTTTGAATTATCAGGCAGTCAAGACAGGTCAGAAAATCCTTATGGAGCAACAAGAGAATATGTCGAAAGAGGAGAAGGGCTTAAAAGGAAAAAAGAAAAAGAAAGGAGACACAGTGTTATCAGGTGGACAGAAAGGACAAAACAAAAGAGCCGAGGTGGAGGAGGAAGGCGAATTGGCTTCTGCGCCCCCTCCTTATGCTTCCTCGGCAGCTGCCTATAAGCAGACCTTCTGTCTGGAGGTTTGGAGAGAGGTTAGATTCTCCTTGCTGGGATGTCCTATTTTCACCGACCAAGCAGGGCAGAGATATCATGAGCCTCTAGATTTCAAAGTAATCAAGAATTTGGCTGAGTCTGTGCGGACATACAGCTTAACTGCCTCCTATACTGTGGCTCAAGTAGAGGCATTGAATAGACACTGTATGACGCCGTCTGATTGGGCAGGCTTGGTAAAGGCATGCATTTACCCTAGGCAGTATTTAGATTGGAAAGTCTTCCTTATTGAATTTACAAATGAACAGGCAGTGGCTAAGGCTACTGCAGGAAACCCAGCATGGGATAGGGATATGCTGCTTAGTCAAGGTCGCTTTGCATAACAACAGACAGGATATCCAGTGCAGGTGTTTGAGCAGGTGAATCAGATTGCCATAAGGGTGTGGAAATCATTGCCCACCAGTGTTGAAGGTCTTGTAGAACTCCAGAGAGTCAATGAGGTGCTGAATCAGGTAAGATAGGAGCACTCTCAATTGGTTTGGGAGAGAGGGTCTGTTTGTGTTTCCTCGGGATCATCGACAACAGCTGCAGGTCCCGGAGTGGCTGACCAGAGCAATTCAGGACAGGTGGAGCTGTGAGGACTTGGATGTTCCTGTGACTGGAGGTGCTCCGGCTAGTGAGAACTGAAGAGCTACGTTGGGGCTGTGTTCCTGAAACCCATGTCATTGACGCATTCAAGTGTTTCCTCAATTCTTTATATCTAATGCTTTGCTACAATTGCCTTTTTTCTATGCTGCTTCAGCTAAAGGGATTGTTGTATTTTCAGATGATGCAAAATATTTCACAGATGAGTGATTGTGTTCAGCTGTATCTACTAAAACTAATGCTACCTGGATTTGAGGAGTGTGGCCTGCCAGTATATCCAAGGGCAATGGCACTATACCCTCTCAACCTAGATGGGCCCCCCCTTTCCTTTTTGTAGGAGTGTTCCTGATTCCCTTCCACCTTGGGCAGTGCCCCTTATATGTATGGTTGTTATGTGGGGTGAATGGTAGTTGCACTGATCTTTCCCCCTTAAGCCAGGTGGCGGGAGGGGCCTGGGATAATGCAAATTTTATTGGAATGGTTCTAATGTGTTTGAAACTTCTGTATTTCAATTTGCTGGAGGAAGGAATGTTTCTTTTCTGGCTATGCCTGTTTGTATGTGATCTCCTTTTGTGTTTATTGTTTATAAGAATAATGTTAATTGTAGTAGTGATATTCGTTATATCATTTGGCTATTGTGACTAGGATGCCTTGCTTTGTACCTTTGCCTGTTCAAGTTGCTTTGTTTACAAACTGTCTATCTCTTGCCTCAGGGCTGATGGGAGCCCTGGGATGTATGCTTGTAACAGTGTGTGTGTGTTGTGTGTTTGGCACGTGTCAGGTGCAGTATGTGCAGGCCCGCACTTTCACCATGGTAGCGTAGGCTTTTGCTGCAGTGGAGGCGGGACAATCTCCTCAGATTCGGTTTGCCGCTCTAAAAGAAATTATGCTGCGTTATGCCATGGGGTGCGAGGCTAAGCACTGCACAGAGGATAGCTTGCTGTTGGCATCCTCTGGAAGGTACGTCTGATTGCATGAAGGTTCAGTGTCCTAGTTCCCTTCCCCCAGGAAAAACGACACGGGAGCTGGCCAAGACCTCTCTGGGTGATGAGCCCAAGGGATGGTTTTGTGTAAGGCCCCTATGCTTGCACACTGGGGATCAGACCTCTACCTTCACCCATGAGGCTTGCTTGCAGCAATTAAGATCTGGCCATAGATTAATCAACATCCCGGCCTTTTGATGCACCTGCCGCAAGCAAAACACAATCTCCCCAAGTGGCTTGGCATGACAGAGAAGTAGTCAGTGACAGATAAGACTCCCTGGGCATGTCACCAACCTAAGACAGGGATCAAACCAATGCTGTTTGTCTCCCAAGGACGGGTAAGGGACATTGCTGCAGGGGGCAATCTAAGACAGACATTCTCGCTGCCAAAAAAGAAAAAAGGGGGAAATATGGGGAGCAGGTGTGATAGCAGTCCCAAGAAGGCGCCAGGGACTGCAGCTAAGTTTTATGACTTGCACCTGACTTCCTCATACATCTGAATATAAGCCATAAACATCGTGAGAGCTGCGCAGGTGTACCAGGTTACTGGCGAAGCCATTTTGGTGGAGCTATGCCCCTGCTGCCCTGGTTAGCTGAAGCTGCGTACCTGGTGAGGTGATGTGGCCTGCTGTGAGTGGATGGGAACTGATAGTATATAAGAGTGAGAGGCCCAGGGCTCGGGGTCTTTCGCCTACATAGTCAATGCTCTCCCAATGCACGTGTGCAGAAGGATCCTATTGTGGTGTCTTTCTTGCTGGCGAGTCAGGCATCCCACATCATGATGATGATAGAAGACTATAAGAAGGGCATAAATAACTCCCTTAAAGAAGTATAGGAGAACACATCCAAACAGGTGAAAGAATTGAACAAAACCATCCAGGATCTAAAAATGGAAGTAGAAACAATAAAGAAATCACAAAGGGAGACCAATTTTGGAATAGAAAACCTAGGAAAGAAGTCAGGGACCATAGATGCAAGCATAACAAACAGAATACAAGAGATGGAAGAGAGAATCTCAGGTGCAGAAGATTCCATAGAAAACATTGACAAAACAATCAAAGAAAATGTGAAATGCAAAATAACAAAAAACATCCAGGAAATCCAAGACACAATAAGAAGACCAAACCTAAGAATAATAGGTATAGACAAGGAGGAAGATTTCCAACTGAAAAGTCTAGTGAATATCTTCAACAAAATTATAGAAGAAAACATCCCTAACCTAAAGAAAGAGATGTCTATGAACATACAAGAAGCCTACAGAACTCCAAATAGTTTGGACCAGAAGAGAAAATCTTCCTATCACATAATAATTAAAACAACAAATGCACAAAACAAAGAAAGAATATTAAAAGCAGTAAGGGAAAAAGGTCAAATAACATATAAAAAGGCAAACCTACCAGAATAAAACCTGAGTTCTCACCAGAGACTGTGAAATCCAGAAGATCCTGTACAGATGTCATACAGACTCTAAGAGAACACAAATGACAGCCCAGGCTACTATACCCAGTAAACTCTCAATTACAAGAGATAGAGAAATCAAGGTATTCCATGACAAAACCAAATTTACACAATATCTTTCAACAAATCCAGCCCTTCAAGGGATGATAAAGGGAAAACTCCAATACAAGGAGGAAAACTACACCCTAGAAAAATGAAAAAAGTAGTCTTTCAACATATCTAAAAGAAGATACCAAACGAACAAAATTCCACTTCTAACAACAAAAATAATGAGAAGCAACAATTACTTTTCATTAATATCTCTTAATATCAATGGACTCAATTCCCCAATAAAAAGACATAGACTAAGACACTGGTTACATAAACGGAACCCAACATTTTGCAGCATACAGGAAACCCACCTCAGGGACAAAGACACTACCTCAGAGTAAATGGCTGGAAAACAAATTTCCAAGCAAATAGACCCAAGAAACAAGCTGGACTAGCCATTCTAATATCGAATAAAACTGACTTTCAACCTAAAGTTATCAAAAAAAAAAAAATAGGGAGGGACACTTCATACTCATCAAACGTAAAAATTACCAAGATGAACTCTCAGTTCTGAACATCTATGCTCCAAATGCAAGTGCAACCAAATTCAATAAAAAAAAAAAAAAAAAACTTTAGTAAATTCAAACCACACATTGCACCACACACAATAATAGTGGGAGACTTCAACACCTCACTCACAGTAATGGACATATCCTGGAAACAGAAACTAAACAAATACACAGTGAAACTAACAAAAGTCATGAAACAAACAGATTTAACTAATATCTATAAAACATTTTATCCTAAAACAAAAACGTATACATTTTTCTCAGCACCTCATGGTACCTTCTCCAAAATTGACCATATAATTGGTCACAAAACAGGTCTCAAGAGATACAAAAATATTGAAATAGTCTCATGCATACCATCAGATCACCACAGACTAAGGCTGATCTTCAATAACAACATAAATAATAGAAAGCCAAAGTTGACGTGGAAGCTGAACAACACTCTACTCAATTACTTGGTCAAGGAATAAATAAAGAAAGAAATTAAAGACTTTTTTAGAGTTTAGTGAAAATGAAGCCACAACATATCCAAACTTATGGGACATAATGAAAGCAGGCCTAAGAGGAAAACTCATAGCTCTGAGAGCCTCCAAAAAGAATCTGGAGAAAGCATACACTAGCAGCCTGACAGCACACCTAAAATCTCTAGAACAAAAGGAAACAAATTCACCCAAGAGGAGTAAACAGCTTGAAATAATCAAACTCAGGGCTGAAATCAACCAAGTGGAAACAAAAAAAACTATACAAAGAATCAACCAAACCAGGAGCTGGTTCTTTGAGAAAATAAAAAAGATAGATAAACCCTTAGCCAGACTAACTAGAGAGTACAGTGAAATTTTCTAAATTAACAAAGTCAGAAATGAAAAGGAATACATGACAACACAATCTGAGAAAAATCAAAAAATCATCAGATCCGACTACAATAGCCTATATTCAACACAACTGGAAAATCTGAATGAAATGGATATTTTTTTGACATATACTTGGTACCAAAGTTATATCAAGATCATATAACAATCTAAATGGTCACATACCCCTAAAGAAATAGAAGCAGTCATTAATAGTCTCCCAGCCAAAAAATAAAATAAAATAAAATAAAATAAAATAAAATAAAAGAGGCCAGCACCTGATGGCTTTAGTGCAGAGTTTTATCAGACCTTCAAAGAGGACCTAATTCCAACTTTCCTCAAACTATTCCAAAAATAGAAACAGAAGGTATTCTACTCAATTTGTTTTATGAAACCACATTTACTCTGTTACCTAAACCATGCAAAGACACAAAAAGAAAGATAACTTCAGACCAATTTCCCTTATGAATATCGATGCAAAAATACTCAATAAAATTCTTTCAAAATGAATCTAAGAACACAGCAAACCATCATCCATCATGATTAATTAGGTTTCATATCAGGGATGCAGGGATGGTTTAATATATGGAAATCCATCAACATAATCCATTATATAAACAAACTCAAGGACAAAAACCACATAATCATCTCATTAGATGCGGAGAAAGCATTTGACAAAATCCAACACCTGTTCATGATAAAAGTTTTGGAAAGATCCGGAATGCAAGCCCCATACCTAAACATAATAAAAGCAATCTACAGCAAACCAGTAGCCAACATAAAACTAAATGGAGAGAAACTTGAAGCAATCCCACTAAAATCAAAGACTAGACAAGGCTGACCACTCTCTCCCTACTTATTCAATATAGTACTTGAAGTCCTAGCCAGAACAATTAGAAAACAAAAGGAGATCAAAGGAATGTCAATTGGAAAGGAAGAAGTCAAAATATCATTATTTGCGGATGATATGATAGTATATATAAGTGACCCTAAAAATTCCACCAGAGAATTCCTAAACCTGATAAACAACTTCAGCAAATCGGATGGATATAAAATTAACTCAAATAAACCAATGGTCTTTCTATACACAAATGATAAACAGGATGAGAAAGAAATTAGAGAAACAACACCCTTCAAAATAATCACAAATAATATGAAATACCTTTGTGTTTCTAACTAAGGAACTGAAAAATGTGTCCCATTCAGCAGGATCCAGTTATTGGTGGGTGGGAGGGGGACCACAAACCTGAAGAGAAAGGATTGAGAAAAAGAAGAGAGACCAAGCAAAGAGTTGTCAAGGTCTCAGTTTATTAGGCTGAAATGCCAGGTTATAAGCACACAGCAAGGGGAAATAGGGAGGGGCTGAGGGGGAATTAACAAGGAACTAAGAAGTGGGCATCTGGGGACATGAAGCCTGAATTCAGACTGCAGGCAGGAGGCACTCTGAGTCTTATCTCCGGAATGTAGATTCCTCCTTAACAGTCCAGAGTGTCAGGCTGGGCTCAGCACATAACTCATGTCCTTAGTAGTCTTGGGAGTCAGGAAGAGATAAGGAAGAGAGGACTATAATTCAAACTTTTAGGGCCTTTGGTGTCAGCAAGAGATAGGGAGGAGGAGGTGACTGGCTCCTTAACACAAGGCCGTTTGGCTTATTAGGGTGAGAAACTGCGAAAGGCTTACTTTCTCACTGTATGGTCTCCAACATCTCCCCCTTTGAATTAATTTAATGAGGCCACACTTAACTGAGGTGACTAAATGATCTTCTCATCCTTGGATGAGTGGGCATTAACCATGACTGGGGGAGCATTGACCCGATTCTTCCAGTGGGTGCTGTCATGACCCACACTCATGGCTCTTTGTATCTTTTGGGGAGGGGAGCCAGAGCCTTAGAAAGATTTTTCGGTTGTTACTGGAACTAGATAACAACCTATGTGCAAACCGGGTGTGTCTCTCAGGGAACTCAGAAATGGTGTAGTTGGACCTTCGCCTGCAGTGCTTAGCCTCGTACCCACGCTGGTGCCCATACTGAATTCATATTATCACGAACCAGTATGCACAATTCTGAGTCCTGTGCAGCTCCCAAAGAAGAATTGTCAATCTCAGATTCAGCAAGGCCTCTGTGGGCTGTACCCACAAGAATTATGCCAATTGTAACACCACAATTTGTGGCTCTCAGGCTATATTAGGAGCTGGAGGTCACCTTCCTCATCTCTGTTGTCTCCATGGCTTGAGGAACCAAGGGGACTCTGAATTTGCAGCAGGGGCAGAAAACTGGAGGCCAGCAGCTGCTCTTTCTGTATCGGTGGAAGGGAGATGTTCATCTGAGTCTCGAATATCCAGTCGATGGTAGTGAACTGCAACCGGCTTACTTAAAGCAGCTTCAATCTGTGACTTAACAAAACTGGTTAATCTATTAAAGGCCCAAGGGACAAAAGACAAAAGCAGTAAAATACCCATGAAAGTTCCCAAAAGGCTGGGAAGTATGGTAGTGAGCCAAGGAGAAGTAGAAAACCAATTTTGATACCAATATTCTTGTTTCTCTCTGTTGCGTTTTCTCTCTTCTAAACTAATTCTAACGTTGTCTGTGCTATCTTAAACTAAGCCAGTATTATCAGAATAAAAACAACATTCTTCTAATATCTGAAATTTCTGTCTTTGTAGCCTTAATATTTGTTACATCCTGCCTTATTTTTGAGACCACTACTTCTAAGACATTAACCTTTGCCTCCAAATTTATCTATAATAAGTTGCTCTGACAAAGCCATGGAAATATTTTTATGCATATCATTAACAAAATGAGCAGTATGTAGCTGCTGATCTAAAGCTATGGTAGATATTGAAGTTAAAACTGCAATTAAAGCAGTAAATCTTAAAATTGCTCATTTGACCTTTTCCAAGTATGCATTCCTGGATTCTTAAACCAATGATCATTTCCTAACTCTAACAGACATCAAAACATAAGCAAGTCTCTTTAACAAAATCATAACATCAGATTCCTTATCTAAATTAGGATCTACACAATTAATTAATTGACAAGAATTACAATGAATATGAAAAGACTTGTCAAGATTGGTGATCTTAACTTAAAATTATCTAATAATATAGCATATAGACAAGATACAAAAGCTTTCACAGCTATAGGGGAGTTGGCCTGAATGGCCAAAAACAGTGTCTCTGATGAAATCATGCTAAACACACTATAGCAGTTCCTCTGCTTAATGAGTCATCATTTTTAGTTGTCCCCAAGTTGACACCAGGTCAGCTCTCCCTGCTGTAGTCCATGGAAGAGATATGAAACCTCTCCATCCGGTCTGCAAGGGGCTGCTCTCCCTGACTCCTCCCTCCCTGTGTGCTCAACACAGCTCTCCCGTCACCAACTTCAGGGCACTCAGGAACCCACAGGTCAGTCCATCACACAAATCATTCTGGAAGCTAGCATGCTTCTGCAACATTCTGTGGAAAATACAGAGGCACCTCCTCTCTCCCCCATATTAACTTTCTGTTCAGACTCATGTCATGTGTCAATAAGTGGATTTTTTCATCTCACCTAGACATGATTATGTCTAGTTTTAGGATACTATGAGGCATTTATTAAGTTCTTTGACATCCAAATTTCAAAATCTTTAAAAATAAAATAATAATTTAAATACTGTGCATGGGGATATAATTTCTCCCCTTCTTTGTTTTTAAGAAGATAGAGTTTTTAAAGTTCTACAATACCTTGTCTTTGAGAATTATTAAATTTTTGACAAAGCATCTTAAATACTTGACTGTTATAGTCAGTTTTTATATAACATGGGCAGTTGTAACTAGAATGCTTGAAAAGTTATTATAGTCACATGTGTATAATTTATTTATTTATTAATCAGAAATACGAGCATTCGTTTGTAGCAATTGATTAAGTAAAAGTCCTCAAGAATTAATACCATTGTGTGGAAACAGTTAGGAACTGAGGACACCAATATCAAATTGTTTACAATTTGACATGCACATTCTTTAAAAATACCAAAATATTATTTTAAACCATTATTATTTTCAATATATAGAGAATGGGATTGTATAGCCAAATTTTTTAAAGTATGATGAGCACGTTCAACTATTCCTTGTCCCATGGGGTGATAAGGAATTCCAGTTTTATGTTTGATGCCAAATTCTTTACAAAATGAAGCAAAATTCTTGTTAGAATAGGATGCCCTGTTATCTGTCTTAATAAGTTTAGGCAATCCCATGGCATGAAAGGCTTGTAGGTGGCCATCACCGGGGCACCTTTGGCACAGAGACTGCAGACACCCCCAAGGTCCCCAGAGGACTCTCCATGGAATCTTAGGACCACTGGTGAGTGGAACACAACTTCTGCTCTAATCTAATCGCACTGGACCTGAGACAGCATTAATTAGGGAAGGAGAAAACCTGGCCTGACCAGGGTCACAAGACTCTTCTGATCGATGCCAGCACTGGCACACGTTGGGCACAGAGTCTGCAAACACCCCCAAAGTCCCTAGAGGTGTCTCGAAGCGATCTTAGGAACTCTGGTGAGTGGAACACAACTTCTGCCAGGAGGCAGGTTCAAATGCCAGATATCTGGGCACCGTCCCTGCAAGAGGAGAGCTTGCATGCAGAGAATACTCTGACCACTGAAACTCAGAAGTGAACTAGTCTCCCAGGTCTGCTGATAGAGGCTGACATAATCATGGGAGGAACAAGCTCTAACCAGAGACAACTATAACAACTAACTCCAGAGATTACCAGACGGAGAAAGGCAAACGTAAGAATCTTACTAACAGAAACGAAGACCACTCACCATCATCAGAACGAAGCACTCCCAACCCACCTAGTCCTGAGCATCCCAAAACACCCGAAAAACTAGACCCAGATTTAAAAGCATATTGAATGATGATGGTAGAGGACATCAACAAGGACTTTAATAACTCACTTAGAGAAATACAGGAGAACACTGCTAAAGAGTTACAAGTTCTTAAAGAAAAACAGGAAAACACAACCAAACAGGTAGAAGTCCTTAAAGAAAAACAGGAAAACAGATCCAAACAGGTGATGGAAATGAACAAAACCATACTAGACCTAAAAAGTGAAGTAGACACAATAAACAAAACCCAAAGTGAGGCAACACTGGAGATAGAAACCCTAGGAAAGAAATCTGGAACCATAGATGTGAGCATCAGCAACAAAATACAAGAGATGGAAGACAGAATCTCAGGTAAAGAACATTCCATAGAGAACATCAGCACAAAAATCAAAGAAAATGCAAAATACAAAAAGATCCTAACTCAAAACATCCAGGAAATCCAGGACACAATGAGAAGACCAAACGAAAGGATAATAGGAGTAGATGAGAATGAAGATTTTCAACTCAAAGGGCCAGTAAATATCTTCAACAAAATTATAGAAAAAAAACCTTCCCAAACAAAATGAAAGAGATGCCCATGAACATACAAGAAGCCCACAGAACTCTATATAGACTGGACCAAAAAGAAATTCCTCCAGACACATAAAAATCAGAACAACAAATGCACTAAATAAAGATAAAATATTAAAAGCAGTAAGGGGAAAAGGTCAAGTAACATATAAAGGCAGACCAATAAGAATTACACCAGAATTTTCACCAGAGACTATGAAAGCCAGAAGATCCTGGACAGATGCTATACACACACAAAGAGAACACAAATGCCAGCCCAGGCTACTATACCCAGCCAAACTCTCAATTACCATAGATGGAGAAACCAAAGCATTCCATGACAAAACCAAATTCACACATTATCTTTCCACGAATCCAGCCCTTCAAAGAATAATAACAGAAAAAAAAACAATACAAGGATGGAAAACACGTCCTAGGAAAAGCAAGAAAGTAATCCTTCAACAAACCAAAAAGAAGACAGCCACAAGAACAGAATGCCAACTCTAAAAACAAAAATAATAGGAAGCAACAATTACTTTTCCTTAATATCTCTTAATATCAATGGACTCAATTCCCCAATAAAAAGACATAGACTAACAGACTGGCTACACAAACAGGACCCAACATTCTTATGCTTATAGGAAACCCATCTCAGGGAAAAAGACAGACACTATCTCAGAGTGAAAGGCTGGTAAACAGTTTTCCAAGCAAATGGTCTGAAGAAAGAAGCTGGGGTAACCATTCTAATATCGAATAAAATCGACTTCCAACCCAAAGTTATCAAAAAAGACAAGGAGGGACACTTCATACTCATCAAAGATAAAATCCTCCAAGAGGAACTCTCAATTCTGAATATCTATGCTCCAAATGCAAGGGCAGCCACATTCATTAAAGAAACTTCAGTGAAGCTGAAAGCACACAATGCACCTCACAGAATAATAGTGGGAGACTTCAACACACAACTTTCATCAATGGACAGATCATGGAAACAGAAACTAAACAGGGACACAGTGAAACTAACAGAAGTTATGAAACAAATGGACTTAATAGATACCTACAGACACAAAAGGTTATACTTTCGTCTCAGCACCTCATGGTACCTTCTCCTATATTGGCCATATAATTGGTCACAAAGCAGGCCTCAACAGAAACAAAAATATTGAAATTGTCTCACTCATCCGATCAGATTACCATGGACTAAGGCTGATCTTCAATAACAACATAAATAATGGACAGCCAACATTCACGTAGAAAATGAACAACACTCTTCTCAATGATACCTTGGTCAAGGAAGGAATAAAGAAAGAAATTAAAGACTTTTTAGAGTTTAATGAAAATGAACACAAAACATAATCAAAGTTAGGGGAAACTATGAAAGCATTTCTAAGAGGGAAACTCATAGCTTTGAGTGTCTCCAAAAAGAAACTAAAGAGAGCACACACAAGCAGCTTGACAACACACCTAAAAGCTCTAGAACAAAAGGAAGCAAATTCACCCAAGAGGAGTAGACAGCAGGAAATAATCAAACTCAGGGGTGAAATCAACCAAATGGAAACAATATATATATATATATATATATATATATATATATATATATATATTCAAAGAATCAACCAAAGGAGGAGCTGGTTCTTTGAGAAAATCAACAAGATAGATAAACCCTTAGCCAGACTCATTAGAAGGCATCCTAATTAACAAAATCAGAAATGAAAAGGGAGACATTACCAGAGATCCTGAAGAAATCCAAAACACCATCAGATCCTTCTACAAAAGGCTATACTCAACAAAACTGGAAAACCTGGACTAAATGGACAAATTTCTAGACAGATACCAGGTACCAAAGTTGAATCAAGATCAGGTTAATGATCTAAACAGCCCTATATCCCCCAAAGAAATAGAAGCAGTCATTAATAGTTTCCCAACCAAAAAAAGCCCAGGACCAGATGGGTTTAGTGCAGAGTTCTACCAGACCTTCAAAGAAGATCTAATTCCAGTTCTGCACAAACTATTCCACAAAATAGAAGCAGAAGGTACTCTACCCATTTCATTCTAGGAAGCCAAAATTAATCTGATTCCTAAACCACAGAAAGATCCAACAAAGATAGAGAACTTCAGACCAATTTCCCTTATGAATATCAATGCAAAAATACTCAATAAAATTCTTGCTAACCGAATCCAAGAACACATTAAAACAATCATCCATCCTAACCAAGTAGGTTTTATTCCAAGGATGCAGGGATGGTTTAATATACAGAAATATATATATGTAATCCATTATATAAACAAACTCAAAGACAAAAACCACATGATCATCTCCTTAGACTCAGAGAAAGCATTTGACAAAATCCAGCACCCATTCATGATAAAGTGGAAAGATCAGGAATTCAAGGCCCATACCTAAACATGATAAAAGCAATCTACACCAAACCAGTAGCCAGCATCAGGGTAAATGTTGAGAAGCTGGAAGAAATCCCACTAAAATCAGGGACTAGACAAGGCTGCCCACTTTCTCCCTACCTATTCAACATTGTACTTGAAATCCTAGGCAGAGCAATTAGACAACAAAAGGAGATCAAGGGGATACAAATTGGAAAAGATGAAGCCTAAATATCACTTTTTGCAGATGATATGATAGTATATATAAGTGACCCTAAAAATTCCACCAGAGAACTCCTAAACCTGATAAACAGCTTTGGTGCAGTAGCTGGATATAAAATTAACTCAAACAAGTCAATGGCCTTTCTCTACACAAAGGATAAACAGGCTGAGAAAGAAATTAGGGAAACAACACCCTTCTCAATAGTCACAAATAATAGAAAATAACTTGGAGTGACTTTAACTAAAGAAGTGAAAGATCTGTATGATAAGAACTTCAAGTTTCTGAAGACAGAAATTAAAGAAGATCTCAGAAGATGGAAAGATCTCCCATGCTCAAGGGTTGGCAGGATCAATATATTAAAAATGTCTATGTTTCCAAAAGCAATCTACAGATTGAATGCAATCCCCATCAAAATTCCAACTCAATTCTTCAACGAATTAGAAAGAGCAATCTGCAAATTCATCTGGAATAACAAGAAACCTAGGATAGCAAAAACTATTCTCAAGGATAAAAGAACCTCTGGTGGAATCACCATGCCTGACCTAAAGCTATACTGCAGAGCAATTGTGATAAAAACTGCATGGTACTTGTATAGCAACAGACAAGTAGAGCAATGGAATAGAATTGAAGACCCAGAAATGAACCCAGACACTTATGGTCACTTGATCTTTCACAAGGGAGCAAAAACCATCCAGTGGAAAAAAGACAGCATTTTCAACAAATGGCGCTTGCACAACTGGTTCGTTATCATATAGAAGAATTCGAATTGATCCATTCCTATCTCCTTGTACTAAGGTCAAAGCTAAGTGGATCAAGGAACTCCACATAAAACCAGAGACACTGAAACTTATAGAGGAGAAAGTAGGGGAAAGCCTCAGAGATATGGGCACCCGGGAAAAATTCCTGAATAGAACAGCAATGGCTTGTGCTGTAAGATCAAGAATTGACAAATGGGACCTCATAAAATTGCAAAGCTTCTGTAAGGCAAATGATACTGTCAATAAGACAAAAAGGACACCAAAAGATTGGGAAAGGATCTTTACTTATCCTAAGTCAGATAGGAGGCTAATATCCAATATATATAAAGAACTCAAGAATGTGGACTCCAGAACATCAAATAACCCCAGTAAACAATGGGGCTCAGAGCTAAACAAAGAATTCTCACCTGAGGAATACCAAATGGCTGAGAAGCACCTGAAAAAATGTTCACCATCCTTCATCATCAGGGAAATGCAAATCAAAACAACCCTGAGATTCCACCTCACTCCAGTCAGAATGGCTAAAATCAAAAATTCAGGTGACAGCAGATGCTGGCGAGGATGTGGAGAAACAGGAACACTCCTCCATTGTTGGTGGGATTGCAAGCTTTTACAACCACTCTGGAAATCAGTCTGGTGTTTACTCAGTAAATTGGACATAGTACTACCGTAGGATCCAGCAATACCTCTCCTGGGCATATATCCAGAAGATGTTCCAACTGGTAAGAAAGTCACATGCTTCACTATGTTCATAGCAGCCTTATTTATAATAGCCAGAAGCTGGAAGGAACCCAGATTCCCATCATCTTAGGAATGGATACAGAAAATGTGGTACATTTACACAATGGAGTACTACTCAGCTATTAAAAAGAATGAATTTATGAAATTTCTAGGCAATTGGATGGACCTGGAGGGCATTATCCCGAGTGAGGTAACCCAATCACAAAAGAACTCAAATGATATGTACTCACTGATAAGTGGATATTAGCCCAAAAACTAAGAATACCCAAGATATAAGATACAATTTATGAAACACATGAAACTGAAGAAGAATGAAGACCTAAGTGTGGACACTTTGCCCCTTCTTCGAATTGGGAACAAAACAGCCATGGAAGGAGTTACAGAGACAAAGTTTGGAGCTGAGACAAAAGGATGGACCATCTAGAGACTGCCATATCCAGGAATCCATCCCATAATCAGCCTCCAAACGCTGATACCATTGCGTACATTAGCAAATTTCTCATGAAAGGTTCCTGATATAGCTGTCTCTTGTAAGACTATATTGCGGCCTAGCAAACACAGAAGTGAATGCTCACAGTTAGCTATTGGTTGGATCACAGGGCCCCCAATGGAGGAGCTAGAGAAATCTGCAACCCTATAGGTGGAACAACAATATGAATTAACCAGTAACCCTGAAGCTCATGTCTCTAGCTGCATATGTATCAAAAAATGGCCTAGTTGGCCATCAGTGGAAAGAGTGGCCCATTGGTCATGCACACTTTATATTCCTCAGTACAGGGGAACTCCAGGGCCAAAAGATGGGAGTGGGTGGGTAGGGGAGTGGGGGGGTGGGTATGGGGGACTTTTGGGATAGCATTGGAAATGTAAATGAGGAAAACACTTAATAAAAAAAATTAAAAAATGAAAGGCTTATAGGAAATGATCAATTACATTTTTAGAGGCCTCTCTTTTTTTTAATTTTTAATATTTTTATTACATATTTTCCTCAATTACATTTCCAATGTTATCCCAAAAGTCCCCCATAGCGCCCCCCACTTCCCTACCCACCCATTCCCATTCTTTTGGCCCTGGCATACCCCTATATTGGGGCATATAAAGTTTGCAAGTCCAATGGGCCTCTCTTTCCATTGATGGCCTACTAGACCATCTTTCAATACATATGCAGCTAGAGACAAGAGCTCCGGGGTTCTGGTTAGTACATCATGTTGTTCCAACAATAGGGTTGCAGATCCCTTTAGCTCCTTGGGTACTTTCTCTAGCTTCTCCATAGGGAGCCCTGTGATACATCCAATAGCTGACTGTGAACATCCACTCCTGTGTTTGCTAGGCCCCGGCATCGTCTCACAAGAGACAGCTATATTTGGGTCCTTTCAGCAAAATCTTGCTAGTGTATGCAATGGTGTCAGCGTTTAGAAGCTGATTATGGGATGGATCCCTGGATACTGCAGTCTCTAAATGGTCCATCCTTTCATCACAGCTACAAACTTTGTCTCTGTAACTCCTTCCCTGGGTGTTTTGTTCCCAATTCTAAGAAGGGGCACAGTGTCCACACTTTGGTCTTCATTCTTCTTGAGTTTCATGCGTTTAGCAAATTGTATCTTATATCTTGGGTATCCTAAGTTTTGGGCTAATATCCACTTATCAGTGAATACATATTGTGTGAGTTCTTTTGTGATTGTGTTATTTCACTCAAGATGATGCCCTCCAGGTCCATCCATTTGGCTATGAATTTCATAAATTCATTCTTTTTAATAGCTGAGTAGTACTCCATTGTGTAAATGTACCATAATTTCTGTATCCATTCCTCTGTTGAGGGACATCTGGGTTCTTTCCAGCTTCTGGCTATTATAAATAGGGCTGCTATGAACATAGTGGAGCATGTGTCTTTTTTACCGGTTGGGACATCTTCTGGATATATGCCCAGGACAGGTATTGCTGGATCCTCCGGTAGTACTATGTCCAATTTTCTGAGGAACCACCAAACTGATTTCCAGAGTGGTTGTACAAGCTTGCAATCCCACCAACAATGGAGGAGTGTTCCTCTTTCTCCACATCCTTGCCAGCATCTGCTGTCACCTGAATTTTTGATCTTAGCCATTCTGACTGGTGTGAGGTGGAATCTCAGGGTTGTTTTGATTTGCATTTCCCTGATGATTAAGGATGTTGAACATTTTTTCAGGTGCTTCTCTGCCATTCGGTATTCCTCAGGTGAGAATTCTTTGTTCAGTTCTGAGCCCCATTTTTTAATGGGGTTATTTGACTTTCTAGAGTCCACCTTCTTGAGTTCTTTATATATATTGGATATTAGTCCCTTATCTGATTTAGGATAGGTGAATATCCTTTCCCAATCTGTTGGTGGTTTTTTTGTCTTATTGATGGTGTCTTTAGCCTTGCAGAAGCTTTGCAGTTTCATGAGGTCCCACTTGTCAATTCTCGATCTTACAGCACAAGCCCTTACTGTTCTATTCAGGAATTTTCCCCCTGTGCCCATATCTTCAAGGCTTTTCACCACTTTCTCCTCTATAAGTTTCAGTGTCTCTGGTTTTATGTGAAGTTCCTTGATCCACTTAGACTTGACCTTAGTACAAGGAGATAGGAATGGATCGATTCGCATTCTTCTACATGTTAACAACCAGTTGTGCCAGCACCATTTGTTGAAAATGCTGTCTTTCTTCCACTGGATGTTTTTAGCTCCCTTGTCGAAGATCAAGTGACCGTAGGTGTGTGGGTTCATTTCTGGGTCTTCAATTCTATTCCATTGGTCTATTTGTCTGTCACTATACCAGTACCATGCAGTTTTTATCACAATTGCTCTGTAGTAATGCTTTAGGTCCGGTATGGTGATTCCACCAGAGGTTCTTTTATCCTTGAGAAGAGTTTTTGCTATCCTAGGTTTTTTGTTATTCCAGATGAATTTGCAGATTGCACTTTCTAATTCGTTGAAGAATTGAGTTGGAATTTTGATGGGGATTGCATTCAATCTGTAGATTGCTTTTGGCAAGATAGCCATTTTTACAATGTTGATCCTGCCAATCCATGAGCATGGGAGATCTTTCCATCTTCTGAGATCTTCTATAATTTCTTTCTTCAGAGACTTGAAGTTTTTATTATACAGATCTTTCACTTCCTTAGTTAGAGTCACGCCAAGATATTTTATATTATTTGTGACTATTGAGAAGGGTGTTGTTTCCATAATTTCTTTCTCAGCCTTTTTATTCTTTGTGTAGAGAAAGGCCATTGATTTGTTTGAGTTAATTTTATATCCAGCTACTTCACCGAAGCTGTTTATCAGGCTTAGGAGTTCTCTGGTGGAATTTTTAGGGTCACTTAGATATACTATCATATCATCTGCAAAGAGTGATATTTTGACTTCATCTTTTCCAATTTGTATCCCTTTGATCTCCTTTTGTTGTCGAATTGCTCTGGCTAGGACTTCAAGTACAATGTTGAATAGGTATGGAGAAAGTGGACAGCCTTGTCTAGTCCCTGATTTTAGAGGGATTGCTTCAAGCTTCTCACCATTTACTTTGATGTTGGCTACTGGTTTGCTGTAGATTGCTTTTATCATGTTTAGGTATGGGCCTTGAATTCCTGATCTTTCCAAGACTTTGATCATGAATGGGTGTTGGATCTTGTCAAATGCTTTTTCCGCATCTAATGAGATGACCATGTGGTTTTTGTCTTTGAGTTTGTTTATATACTGGATTACGTTGATGGATTTCCATATATTGAACCATCCCTGCATCCCTGGGATGAAACCTACTTGGTCAGGATGGATGATTGTTTTGATGTGTTCTTGGATTCGGTTAGCAAGAACTTTATTGAGGATTTTTGCATCAATATTCATAAGGGATATTGGTCTGAAGTTTTCTATCTTTGTTGGGTCTTTTTGTGGTTTAGGTATCAGAGTAATTGTGGCTTCATAGAATGAGTTGGGTAGAGTACCTTCTGTTTCTATTTTGTGGAATAGTTTGTGAAGAACTGGGATTAGATCTTCTTTGAAGGTCTGATAGAACTCTGCACTAAACCCATCTGGTCCTGGGCTTTTTTTAGTTGGGAGACTATTACTGACTGCTTCTATTTCTTTGGGGGATATAGGGCTGTTTAGATCATTAACCTGATCTTGATTCAACTTTGGTACCTGGTATCTGTCTAGGAACTTCTCCATTTCATCCAGGTTCTCCAGTTTTGTTGAGTATAGCCTTTGGTAGAAGGATCTGATGGTGTTTTGGATGTCTTCAGGATCTGTTGTTATGTCTCCTTTTTCATTTCTGATTTTGTTAATTAGGATGCTTTCCCTGTGCCCTCTAGTGAGTCTGGCTAAGGGTTTATCTATCTTGTTGATTTTCTCAAAGAACCAGCTCCTTGATTGGTTGATTCTTTGAATAGTTCTTCTTGTTTCCACTTGGTTGATTTTGCCCCTGAGTTTGATTATTTCCTGCCATCTACTCCTCTTGGGTGAATTTGCTTCCTTTTGTTCTAGTGCTTTTAGGTGTGTTGTCAAGCTGCTAATGTGTGCTCTCTCTAGTTTCCTTTTGGAGGCACTCAGAGCTATGAGTTTTCCTCTTAGAAATGCTTTCATTGCGTCCCATAAGTTTGGGTATGTTGTGGCTTCATTTTCATTGAACTCTAAAAAGTCCTTAATTTCTTTCTTTATTCCTTCCTTGACCAAGGTATCATTGAAAAGAGTGTTGTTCAGTTTCCACGTGAAGGTTGGCTTTCTATTATTTAATTTGTTATTGAAGATCAGCCTTAGTCCATGGTGATCTGATAGGATACATGGGACAATTTCAATATTTTTGTATCTGTTGAGGCCTGTTTTGTGACCAATTATGTGGTCAATTTTGGAGAAAGTACCATGAGGTGCTGAGAAGAAGGTATATCCTTTTGTTTTAGGATAGAATGTTCTGTAGATATCTGCCAGATCCATTTGATTCATAACTTCTGTTAGTTTCACTGTGTCCCTGTTTAGTTTCTGTTTCCACGATCTGTCCATTGGTGAAAGTGGTGTGTTGAAGTCTCCCACTATTATTGTATGAGGTGCAATGTGTGCTTTGAGATTTACTAAAGTTTCTTTAATGAATGTGGCTGCCTTTGTATTTGGAGCATAGATATTCAGGATTGATAGTTCCTCTTGGAGGATTTTACCTTTGATGAGTATGAAGTGTCCCTCCCTGTCTTTTTTAATGACTTTGGGTTGGAAGTCAATCTTATCAGATATTAGAATGGCTACTCCAGCTTGTTTCTTCATACCATTTGCTTGGAAAATTGTTTTCCAGCCTTTCATTCTGAGGTAGTGTCTATCTTTTTCTCTGAGATGAGTTTCCTGTAAGCAGCAAAATGTTGGGTCTTGTTTGTGTAGGCAGTTTGTTAGTCTATGTCTTTTTATCGGGGAGTTGAGTCCATTGATATTAAGAGATATTAAGGAAAAGTAATTGTTGTTTCCTGTTATTTTTGTTGTTAAAGTTGGCATTCTGTTCTTGTGGCTGTCTTCTTTTAGGTTTGTTGAGGGATTACCTTCTTGTAGTTTCTAGGGCGTGGTTCCTGTCCTTGTATTGTTTTTTTTCTGTTATTATCCTTTGAAGGGCTGGATTCGTGGAGAGATAATGTGTGAATTTGGTTTTGTCATGGAATACTTTGGTTTCTCCATCTATGTTAATTGAGAGTTTGGCTGGGTATAGTAGCCTGGGCTGGAATTTGTGTTCTTTTAGTGTCTGTATAACATCCGTCCAGGATCTTCTGGCTTTCATAGTCTCTGGTGAAAAATCTGGTGTAATTCTGATAGGCTTGCCTTTATATGTTACTTGGGCTTTTTCTCTTACTGCTTTTAGTATTCTATCTTTATTTAGAGCATTTGTTGTTCTGATTATTATGTGTCGGGAGGTATTTCTTTTCTGGTCCAGTCTATTTGGAGTTCTGTAGGCTTCTTGTATGTTCATGGGCATCTCTTTCTTTAGATTTGGGAAGTTTTCTTCTATAATTTTGTTGAAGATGTTTGCTGGTCCTTTGAGTTGAAAATCTTCATTCTCATCCACTCCTATTATCCGTAGGTTTGGTCTTCTCATTGTGTCCTGTATTTCTTGGATGTTTTGAGTTAGGATCTTTTTGCATTTTACATTTTCCTTGATTGTTGTGCCGATGTTCTCTATGGAATCTTCTGCACCTGAGATTTTCTCTTCCATCTCTTGTATTCTGTTGCTGATACTCGTATCTATGGGTCCAGATTTCTTTCCTAGCGTTTCTATCTCCAGTGTTGCCTCATTTTGGGTTTTCTTTATTGTGTCTACTTCCCTTTTTATGTCTAGTATGGTTTTGTTCATTTCCATCATCTGTTTGGATGTGTTTTCCTGTTTTTCATTAAGGACTTCTACCTGTTTGATTAGGTTATCCTGTTTTTCTTTAAGGATTTGTAACTCTTTAGGAGTGTTCTCCTGCAATTCTTTAAGGGATTTTTGTGCTTCCTCTTTATTGTCTTCTACCTGTTTACCAGTGTTCCTTTGTATTTCTTTAAGTGTGTTATTAAAGTCCTTCTTGAAGTCCTCTACCATCATCAGGAGATATGCTTTTAGATCCGTGTCTAGCTTTTCCGGTGTGTTGGGGTGCCCTGGACTGGGCAAAGTGGGAGTGCTGGGTTCTGATGATGGTGAGTGGTCTTGGTTTCTGTTAGTAAGATTATTACGTTTACCTTTCGCCATCTGGTAATCTCTGGGGTTAGTTGTTGTAGATGTCACTGTTTAAAGATTGGAGCAGAAGCTGTGTTCCACTCACCAGCAGTATCAAAATCCTGTGGCGGGGTCGTGGGTATCTGGCGGGTGTCAGCCTACCCTGTGCTCTAGCTACACTGGTGCTGTTCCAGATGGATGAGGCCTGTGGCCCTACTCAGGCCGGTTTCTGCTTCCCTAACTAATGCAGTCTCAGGTCCCGCGCCACAATTGGATTGGAGCAGGAGCTGTGTTCCACTCACCAGAAGTCTTAAGATCCTGTGGCAGGTGTTGTGGGTGGCTGGCGAGTGTCAGCCGACCCTGCGTCCTAGTTACCCTGGTGCTTTTCTGACCGGAAGAAGCTTGTGGCCCTACGTAGGCCGGATTTCTGCCTCCCCAACCAGAGCAGTCTCAGGTCCCGCGTGATTGGACTGGAGCAGAAGCTGTGTTCCACTCACCAGCAGTCTCAAAATCCTGTGGCGGGGGTCGTGGGTAGCTGGGGGGTGTCAGCCGACTCTGCGCCCTAGCTACCCCGGTGCTTTTCTGACTGGAAGAGTAGAGGCCTCTCTTGCATGCAGAGAAGCAAAAGGAAATCCTGAACATGTGTCAATACAAATATGTATATATATTAATTTTCCAGATTCTATATATTGAGTTTCATCCATTTGCCAAGCATGATTAGCCATAAGACCTCATGATTAACTCCTAAATGTGGTACTGGAAATAATGTAATACATTTAGGACATTGTTTTACAATATCTGGCTCTTTGCCAAAATGAGTTAGTGCCTGTGTCTTTCCAAGGATAACCATCTGTGATATTGCTTCATAATATGGCAAGATATTAAGTTTAGGAGAAATCCTCGAATGTATCTACATTAGAAGAGACTTTTGCCTTAACAATTCTGTAGGCATATGAATTGCATTAAAATTAATAGGTGTAAAGGCAAAGAGTAATCTATATAAGTGACAAATTGCTCTTCAATAGCTTTGTCCACTTGTTGTAAGGCCAGCAATCCTTCTGAGGTTAAAGATCTAGGGGAGGTTGGATCAGAACTCCCTTTAAGACTATCAAACAAAGGTTTCAACTCCCTTGTAATATACTTTAAATAGGGGTGGAGCCAAGTAATATCACTTAACAATTTTTGAAAATCATTCAAAGTCCTTAAGTTGTCTCTGTGAATAACTATTTTCTAGGGAAAAACAGCTTGATTAGTAAGTCTAAAACCCAAATAATTATAAGGATTCTGAGTTTGTATCCTTTCAGGAGCTATCTGTAATCTTTATCAGTTAAAGCTTTATGTAAACCTCTATAACACAAAAGCAAATCCTGGGTGTCTTTTCCAGGCAAACCAGGACAATTTCTTAACTGTCCAAAAACAGTCTTCTTAAAGGAACAGTATTTTTTCTTATAAGTTGCATAAGCAATTTCAAGCTTGAGAATTAATAGCTTCTGAGGGATGAACAATTTTAAGCATTGTAAGCTCTGACATATAATATTGACTATTAATATACAACTTAAAGTTTGATTGTTCAACATTTTAAAACACCATCTACAGCACACAATTTAACTATCTGTGCTGAAGCAGGAGAAAACTCAAAAGAATAAGTGTGTGATCCAATTCACATATACTTTTCTCCCATAGAAAGGCTGATTTTTAAACACAGTAAATGGGATGCATGCATGCATGAATTTATAGAAGGTACAGAAGCATGCATAAAACAATTTTTAACTTATCTTAGGATAATGATTATCAATTTTACTTAATATGATGGTATGCAATAGATCAAATATGAATATTCTGTAATAACCAAATTAATGGCTGTTTGGAACAAGGAACAGACACATAGTCAGGTTCTTAAGACACAATTTTTGTTATAGTTTTTCTAAAATATATGAATTTATCTTAAAATTCTTTATTAGCACTACAGTGGCTTTATAGGGTGTTAAAACTTTACTTTGAGGTGAAGAAGGATGATTTTACAACAATGTTTTCTCTTGCCAAAGATTTGTTGTGGACACATAAATAAAATGAGCAGTTAATATTTAATTACCATTGATTATAATTGATAACAATTGACCACAGAAGTTTCCTCTGCTTCCTGTGAAACCTTTTTGTTTCTCACCAGTAATTTTGAATCTCACTAGATAGCACCTAACAAAGGTTTAAGTTGCTTTAAGCCCTCAAGGTGAGGTCTTAGCCAACTAACATCTCCTGGAAGCTTTTGAAAATAAAATTTTGAAGCAAATCATTTTTTCCTTCTTAGATTTTCTGTACCACTATTTTCTTTTTTCTAATTCTTTTTTTTTTTCACTTTTATTTTTTTTATTACGTATTTTCCTCAATTACATTTCCAATGCTCTCCCAAAAGTCCCCCATACTCCCCACCCCACTTCCCTACCCACCCATTCCCATTCTTTTGGCCCTGGCATTCCCCTGTATTGGGGCATATAAAGTTTGCAAGTCGAATGGGCCTCTCTTTCCAGTGATGGCCGACTAGGCCATCTTTCGATACATATGCAGCTAGAGACAAGAGCTCCGGGGTACTGGTTAGTTCATCATGTTCCAACTATAGGGTTGCAGATCCCTTTAGCTCATTGGGTACTTTCTCTAGCTTCTCCATTGGGAGCCCTGTGATCCATCCAACTATTTTCTATTATATACCTAAAAACCCTAAGTATTAAAAGATATCACCTCTGAGTCTTATCTGGAGTTACAGCTACTCCCCAGAACTTAAAAGCTCAATGTGTGAGAGCAAGGATTTAAAGTTAACTTTATTTAGAACAACATCTGGCTAGGTCTGCAACAAGGCTCTTTTAGCTAAAAGGAAGGGAGGAAGAGCTGAAGTCCCAGGAATTTCCCTATCATCGTTTGTGAAACAAAAGAAATGCCACATGAGCCTCACTGAGGTTGCTCCCCTCCCAGCTCAGAGACAACCCAAATGCAAACATTTCTCAATCTGAGCACTCTGTCAGAGTCCTGGCCCAAAGATTAGCCCTATTTTGAAGTATCTTTAAAGATACTGTTTTCTTGGGTTCATGACTCCAACCCTGAGTTACCAATTTTTTTTCTTTTAAAGATTTATTTATTGATTATATGTAAGTACACTGTAGCTGTCTTCAGACACTCCAGAAGAGAGAGTCAGATCTCATTACGGATGGTTGTGAGCCACCATGTGGTTGCTGGGATTTGAACTCCGGACCTACAGAAGAGCAGTCAGGTGCTCTTACCCACTGAGCCATCTCACCAGTCCCTGGGTTCTTCTTCTAGGAAGAACTGTAAACTTACTCAAAAACCAAGCTCAGTTTTTATGTGGGAGATGGGGATTTGAATTCAGGTTCTCAGGTTTGCAGAGCAGGCTTTCTTACCCACTGGCTTTTCTCCACAGCTCAAGTCTATCAGATTCTACAACCTTTAAGACATCTTTTTATTTATAAAGAAATAAAAATCCAGGAATACAGAACCGATGGGATGGTTTAACAGGGAAATTGTTTGCTGCATAAGCCTGACAACCTAAGTTCAATTCCCAGAACTCACATGAAGGAGAGAACCAACTCTACAAATCTGCCCTTTGAGGTTCACATGCTGTACCACAGCACATGTGTGCCCACAACCACATTCAGACATCATGCATAGTGCTAATGATAATGATAATAATAGTAATGTTTTTTCCTTGAAAAGAAATCCAGGAATATATACAACTGAATCTTTATGACATTAATTGGTATTTTTTTTCTTTTACTGCACTAAGTGGTGATTTATGTAAATTCTGTTTCTGCTTACTTTTCTTCCCCTTAATATTAGGAATTGAACCCAGGGTCCTCAACAAGCTAGGCAGGTATTCTATTCTTCAGCTATACTCGCAGCCCCATTGTTACTTTTTAAAAGGGTTTCATTACATTGCCAGGCTGGCCTCAATTTCACCCTGTTGCTAAGGCATGCTTTAACTTTTCATCCTCTTCCCTCAGCCTCCTGAGTATCTGGTATTCTGTTACAAGCAAAAGGTTGCCGGCCCCTTTAAGAGCTCCTTAGTAGATAATCAACCTCTACCAGGGCTTTTCCAGCTGTACTTGACTCCCAGCCACTGTGCAGTGTAACTTATTAGTTTCTGCTATGCAAATTGAGACTGCCTTTTAAACAAGTTAAACTAAATCAAAGGATGGACAGCCAGCAGATTTTAACCATTTTTTTTTCACATGAAACACAGAACAACAATCATTTAAACAACAAAACTAAAACGAACATAAATAGACATACATATGGACAAATGGTGAACCAAGGACAGACAATAGACAGAGAGGAAATAGAACTTAATATCTCAAAGGGACCCAGATATCCTAACTAGAACTAAGAATATCTCCATAGGAGCCAGAGAGGAAGCAGGACGTCTCCCAATTTTCTTCTGTCCCTAGGAGAGCTCTGAAATAGCTTATTTTCATTTTCTTTCTTTTTTGCTAAAAGATCCCAAACAGTTGATAACTGCTTTTCTGAAACTTATTCTCTCTCTCTCTCTCTCTCTCTCTCTCTCTCTCTCTCTCTCTCTCTCTCATGTTCAAATTCTAATTCTTTATCTCCTTCTTCTGGGAATTCTGCCAGAGAAGGGAGAGGAGGCACAGTGGTAGCTTCTGATAGTTACTCCCCAATAAGAAAAGGTGGTTGCAGGGACCACATCCAGATCCTCATTAGCTAATTTATCATTTAAATCTCTGCCTACCTTTCGCCATTTTTTTACAGTGTATCTCTGCCCCATCTATAATAAACCATGGACATGCCTGGTCTATGTAAATAAAAAAGTTTATCAAATCTTTCTTTTTAACTCTAACTCCTTTTTCCCTGAGAGACATCTTTAAGCCTTTAATGAAGGCTGACTCTTTAGTTTTCTTCCCATTTCTCAGTGGAGATGAATCATTTACCGAGGGCTACTTTCTCCCATGAGCCCTGAGAGCGGTCCTCCACTACTTATTTTTTCTTGGGGTCGCAATGAACTTCTCTGGAGGAGTAAAACTCCATAATCTCCACCTAAGGTAAAGGTCCATACCTCAGCCACACGTTGAGGTGCCACTTGTCCTGTACAGCAGGACCCAGTTATTCTTGGGTGCGAAGGGGACCACAAACCTGAAGAGAAATGACCGAGAAAGAGAAGAGAGACCAAGCAAAGAGTTGTCAAAGTCTCAGTTTATTAGGCTGAAACGCCAGGTTATAAGCACACAGCAAGGGGAAATAGGGAGGGGCTGAGGGGGAATTAACAAGGAACAAACAAGTGGGCATCTGGGGACATGAAGGCAGAATTCAGACTGCAGGCAGGAGGCACTCTGAGTCTTATCTCCGGAATGTAGATTTCTCCTTAACAGTCCAGGGTGTCAGGCTGGGCTCAGCACATAACTCATGTCCTTAGTAGTCTTGGGAGTCAGGAAGAGATAAGGAAGAGAGGACTATAATTCAAACTTTTAGGGTCTTTGGTGTCAGCAAGAGATAGGGAGGAGGAGGCAACTGGCTCCTTAACACAAGGCCGTTTGGCTTATTAGGGTGAGAAGCTGTGAAAGGCTTAATTTCTCACTGTATGGTCTCCAACAAAAATCTGTATGACAAGAACTTCAAGTCTCTGAAGAAAGAAATCAAAGAAGATCTCTGAAGATGGAAAATTCTCTCATGCTCATGGATTGGCAGTATTAACATAGTCAAAATGGCTATCTTACGGAAAGCAATCTACAGACTCAATTCAATCCTCATCAAACTTTTAACTCAATTCTTCACAGAGTTAGAAAGGGCAATTTGCAAATTCATCTAGAACAACAAAAAACCTAGGATAGCAAAAACTATTCTAAAAAACAAAAACAAACAAACAAATAAAAAATCAAAAAACAAACCTCTCATGGAATCACCAATCCTGACTTCAAGCTGTATTATAGAGCAGTTGTGATAAAAAAAAACTCCATGGTACTGGTAGAGTGACAGACAGGCAGATCAATGGAATAGAATTGAAGACCCATAAATGAACCCACATACCTATGGTCACTTGATCTTTGACAAAAGAGCTAAAACCATTCAATGGAAAGAAGACAGCATTCTCAACAAGTGGTTCTTTGATCACCTGGTGGTTAGCATGTTGAATGGGAATTGATCCATTCTTACCTCCTTGTACAAAGCTCAAGTCTAAGTGGATCAAAGACCTCCACATAAAATCAGTGACATTGAAACTTATAGAGGAGAAGGTGGGGAAGAGCCTCAAAGATATGGGCACAGGGGGGAAATTCCTGAACAGAACACCAATGACATATGCTGTAGGATCAAGAATTGAGAAATGGGACCTCATATAATTTCAAACTTCTGTAAGGCACAGGACACTGTCAATAAGACAAAATGGCAACCAACAGATTGGGGAAATATCTTTACCAATCCTAAATCCAATATGTGGCTAATATCCAATATATATAAAGAAATCAAGAGGATGGAATCCAGAAAACCAAATAACCCTATTATAAATGGGGTACAGTGCTGTACAAAGAATTCTCAACTGAGGAATACCGAATGGCTGAAAAGCACCTAAAAAAAAATGTTTAATGTCTTTAATCATCAGGAAAATGCAAATCAAAACAACCCTAAGATTACACTTCACACAAGTCAGAATGGCTAAGATCAAAAATGCAGGTGACAGCAGATGCTGACAAGGATGTGGAGAAAGAGAAACATTCCTCCATTGCTGTGAGATTGCAAGTTGATACAACCACTTTAGAAATTAGTTTGGTGGTTCCTCACAAAATTGGACATAGTTCTACTAGAAGATCCAGCAATAGCACTCCTGGGCATATACCCAGAAAACGTTCCAACTTGGAATAAGAACACATGCTCCACTATGTTGATAGTAGCCTTATTTATAATAGCAAGAAGCTGGAAAGAACCCAGATATCCATCAACAGAGGATTGGATACAGAAAATGTGGTACATTTACACAATGGAGTACTACTCAGCTATTAAAAACAATGAATTTATGATATTCTTAGGCAAACAGATGGAACTAGAAAATATCATCCTGAGTGAGTTAACCCAAATACAAAAGAGGATGCATGGTATGCATGCACTGATAAGTGGATATTAGCCCTGAAGCTCGGAATACTCAAGATACAATTTACAAAAGAACAAAAAAACAAAACAAAACAAAACCAAAAACAAACGTGAAACTCAAGAAGAAGGAAGACCAAAGTATGGATACTTTGATCCTTCTTATAAGGGGGAACAAAACACCTATGGAAGGAGTTACAGAGACAAAGTTTGGAACAGAGACTGAAGGAATGACAATTCTGAAACTGCCCCACTTGGTAATCCATCCCATAAACAACCACCAAACCCAGACACTATTGCAGATGCCAACAAGAGCTTGCTGACAGGAGTTTGATATTGCTGTCTCTGGAGAGGCTCTGCCATTTCATGACAAATACAGAAGTGGACGCCCAGAGGCATCCATTAAAGGAGCACAGGATCTCCAATGAAGGAGCTAAAGAAAGTACCCAAGGAGCTGAAGGAGTTTGCAACAATGTGAACTAACCAGTAATCCCAGAGCTCCCAGAGCAGAGGATGGCCTAGTTGGTCATCAATGGTAGGGGAGGCCCATGGTCCTGTGAAGGTTCTATGATGCAATATAGGGGAATGCCTGGGCCAGGAAGCTGGAGCGGGTGGGTTGTGGGGCAGGGGTGAGGGGAGAGGTTAGGGGATTTTCAGAAGGGAAACTAGGAAAAGGAATAAGATTTAAAATATGAATAAAGAAAATATCTAATAAAAAAGAGAAGAGTTCATGCTCCAATTTTTGGGGACACACATGAGGACCAAGCTGTATATCTGCTACATATTTGCTTGAGCCTAGCTCCAGCCCATATATGGTCTTTGATTAGTGGTACTGTCTCTGAGAGCACCAAGGTTCCAGGTGAGTTGACTCTTATTAGTTGGTCTTCTTGTGGATTTCCAGTGCCCTTCAGAGCTGCAGACCTTCCCCCAACTCTTCACAAGAGTCCCTAAACTCCTTCCAATGTTTTGTTGTGGGTCTCTGCATCTGCCTGATGATTCAGTCTCTCAGAGAATAGCCATGCTAAGCTCCTGTCTGCAAGCATTGTACAGAGTATATAAGATACAGAGTATCACAAGTATTTCAAAAACAGGTACTTGCTCTCTGCCTATCTTTTAGATAAGATAACTTTGGGGTCATAAATTTTGTGTGTGGTTGGTGTCCCTAAATCTCCCTTGTGGGCACTGCCTATCTAAAAGTTGTGGCCTTTTCATATTTAATATCCCCAGTGCTGTGAGTCAGAGCTAAGGTCACCCCATTGATTCTTGGGTGCCACCTCTATTCCAGGTTTCTGCCACATCCTCCAGATATGCTCCCACTCACCCCTATCAGTTGCAGATTTCCATCCATTTTCATCACAATCTCATCAGGACTTTGGTATTTTCAATATATTAAGTTCAGCCACAAAGGGGGAAATAATCCCTTTACTTGCATTTCTCCAAACAGATAATGTTCAACAGATTTCTTTCTTTGTCAGTTAGCCATTGTGCCTCTTCTATGAAAAAAATTCTATTTTAGACATTTACTCCTTTGCAAAATCAAATTAATTATTTTATTTTTGGGTTGATTATATTTTGTACATTTTGGGCACTAACTGCATCTGAAATAAGCTTTCTGTGCACTGACTCTAGACTTGTGCATCTCCCGTGAGACTGAAAGCCTATTCACAAAATCAACTGCATGAAGCTGACAAGTCACAAGGGAGTCAGTTCTCTTAACTCAAGGGAGCCTGTAAGATTCAAGCCACAACTTTACATGCCTACTTGCAGTGTAGGTGAAGGACTCCATAACGCAACCTTCCATGTTATTCTCTGAGAAACACATGTTAAGAGCCTAAGCACTGAAGGACCTGACACTTATAAAGAGGACCACAAAAAAAAAAAAAAAAAAAAAAAAAAAAAGCTGGCCTTGCTTCAACCAGCTATTCACATCTCAAGATGTTCCATCCCAGGGCATTTTGAAGTTATGTTTGAGAATTTCAACAAAGCAAGATGAGGGCAGCTGTGCTTGTAGCTCAGTGATACATTGCCTGGTTTCTATGAAGTGCTAGAGTAAATTTGCAGTATCACAATAAATAAAGTATAAGTATGCACATGTACATACATACATACATATATACATATATACACATATAAACATACCTGATGTGGGGAACAGAAGTGAGCCATATTAAAATGGACAACTGTTATGTAGTACATCCTTTTTCATATGTCCAATTCTTCCATGATTCATATATGAAAGATTGACACATTAGTTTGGTATAACACTTGAACTGGAACAATGCCCTTGAAATATCATTGAACTAAAATCAAAGTATATTTCAACAAACCAGAAGCATCTATTGTTGTAAGAATGCTAATCAGACTTTCCTGTGGCAGTAACTTCATCCAGGATCCCAGACACCTATGTAAGTCATTGCCAGAAAGGTCAAAGTAGCTTCCTTAGATAGTTTCATTGTGCAGCTGGTGGGGCTGCCTCCAGATTACCTCTCCCACAGTTTCCAAAATACTCTATGTGCTTATACAAGGACATCAGGAGATTTAGCAACAACAAAGGCACTCATTGATGAAAACAATGTTGAACAATTCTCTTTTTCAAAATAACATCCATGTGAGCCACAAGAACTGTATATGGCCAATGTAGTACAAATTATGCAAGCAGCATCTGTCTTAGCCAAGTGTGGGTTTCTTAATATTTTTCACAAATATTGATTCCCCTGCATGTATCCGAGATTTGGAAGGATTCAAACTCCACATCAATTTTACCTCTAGAGGAGCCTAATGAGCCTAGTAAACAGCTTTAGGCTACTAACCCAGGGAACTGTCCTTATCCCCAAGGCTGATACCGATACCCTGGGCTTCCTACATGCACATCTTTCCAACATCACCTTGTCAGTCTTGTATCAGAGTTGTTTCCAGACACAGGTGAAGATGTAGCTTCTAGATGACTCCTGTGCATCTTCCTCAATTTGTTTTTTAATGATGGTATCATTATTATTATGGTATTGGTAATTGACAGCTATAATTCAAATCCATTAAATGACACTGGTATTCCTCCCACAATATGGTTTGTTAGTGTGATATTATGTTGACAAGTTCTTTTTGTTATCATTGTTGCTTGAAAAATTCACCAATATATTTTCTGAGTTTTGTTTCAGAATACAAGTCCATCAAGTTTTCTGTTTGTTTGTTTGTTTGTTTGTTTCTGGCTTTATCATATTTTATATTAGTTGATTAAATTAGACAGGTTCCTTTGAGGTATCTCCTATGAAGTCACTGACAGATCCTCTTGGTAATTCAAATCTCACTATCTGTTATTTAATATCTCTCATTCCTTCCCCTGTCAGAATTCCAGTAGGGGAAAAAGTAGAATCATCATCAGCATGTTTATCATAATCAGGTGCAGATTAGATATGACTTAGGACCAAAGAGTATATATATATATATATATATATATATATATATATATATATTAGGTAAACTGAGATTGGAATTTATAAGCACACCTAATTTAGGTGACCCTTTAATCCACTTGCACCACCAACAATTCAGAGTTCCTCTGCCATTCCCTGTTTTCCTTTGATTTGAGTTGTGGAAATAGACTGATGTGGGTGCCATACCAGTTCTGTCTTGTTCCTCTACATTTTGTGTGTGTGTGTGTGTATGTGTGTGTGTGTGTGTGTGTAAGTCAACTGTTCCAATCTTGTGCAACTGATTCCTCAGGGTGTGGCCATGCTCACAGGCACTTCTAACAAACAGCTATGATAACACCTGTGAGAAACTCACAAGATAGAGTCCATTACCATTCATTGTAGAGGGTCCGAAATGTTCAGAGTTCATTATTAACACATTGACAGTACATCAGGATTCTGGTGCATGCTTGAAGTCCCTCCACTCCCCTGGTATGTATAAATAGTCATTTCTGGGGATAGAGAATTTTCTTAGTTGGTGTTGCTTCCCATCTCTCTTGACCATGCTCCAGTAAATAACCAACATTAAGCTAATTGGCTCAACAAGTTAGACTTTGATGGAATCATCTCATTGATATATTGTAGATGTCCTATCTGGAGTAAAGAGTTGCTTGTTCAAAACCCTACAGACTTAGAAAACTATCAAAAATTCCCTATGGTAAATCCATGCTGTAGGTAAAGTGCTTGAGCAGAATCATTAGGACCTAAGTTTAGATACTCAGTAAACATATAAACTCAAAGTAATGGCATGTTGGTAACCATATCACTGATGAGACAGAGACAGGCATATGCCTGTGGCTTCATGGGCAGTCAGTCAAGCCTAGATGGAAAAACCCAGGCGAACTGAGAGATCCTCTCTCAAAAACTAAGGGAGAGAAGACAGAAAAATTCAACATATTGGCTGCCTGCCTGCATAGTCAAATGCAAGGTTAAGTACATCTTCATTTTCATATACATATATATATATATATATATATATAGTATATATATATACATATATATGTATATATGGAGAGAGAGAGAGAGAGAGAGAGAGAGAGAGAGAGAGAGAGAGAGAGAGAGAGAGAGAGAGAGAGAGAGTAATTGAATTTGGCTGAGGGGGCTTAATTTTGCCCAGTGTTTAAGAAGGCAGCTATGTAGCACTTTTCAGGAATCTTGGAACAAGTTTATACTATCTTGAAGAAAGGCAGAGGAAAGAGAAGTGTTGGATACTGATTGCCCTGTCCCTACCCAATCTCTTTAGGTTACCTGGAGGGACATTTACAACCTGTCACTTAGTGAGAACTGGAGCACACTATTCTGTGTTATGAGAGGCCAGAACAAGTAGTGGGGTTTTCTCATTTGTCATTGGATTCAATCATCTTCCATTTTCCAGTCTCCTCCTTAGGTCATTTCATCTTTATACCCTTCCATGCAGGAACTTAGCCCCATTTCCCATAGCTCTATTTGCATTCAAGATATCTAATGCTGTTGCCCCCAAAACACTTGATTTATTCTCTGATTTATCAATATAGAGGTTGTAGATTCCAAAGAGAAGTGATGTAAAGCTATACCTGGTATAGCAGAGGGTATCTAATTGGGAGGAAAGGTTGTTATAGATTAGGAAACCATGAAGATAGAAGGGTCCCTGGCACAACTGGTGGATATGTATAAAAACATTCATTTCCAAGACAACAATATACCCAAGCCTTCAGAGATCCCTGTTTCAGTAGGGACATGATAAGAGTCAGAGTAATGGAGACACTGTCTAAAGTAGAAAACGGGACTCCAGTTTAGAGCATGTAGTGGAACTAGATGCTACACTTGCCTTAGTTATGGGAAGTATGAACCAGGGAGAAGAAACAACAACAACAAAAACCCATACAATTTGACTCCAGGACCCCAGTGTGTGACCCTTTTTATTCTACTGTGTAGGAGAGGGTGGTTTGTACTATACCTAATGTATTCTTCCATGTGTCTACAGAATTTCCTGAAACTGCATTCTTCACTAATATCTGTCAGATAATGCTAAGTTTTGGGAAACACAGAGGCCTGCAACAGGATCATAATCTTCACAGAGCTTGAAAAGAGTCCAGCTACCTCTCAACCCATGCCAGGATCTCCTCACAGCTATAGAAATCTTAGCTATGACTTGTTTTCCAGAGCTAGTGATAGAAACCAGGGCCTCTGATATGTCAAGCAAGCTCTTGCCCTCTGAATCCCATCCCTGCCATACAGTTAGTGTTTATACTGTTTCTATCACCCCAGAACCTTCTCTCACAGCTCAGATATCACATAACTCAAGCAGCCCTTGGTAAGTTGAGATGCAGGGCGAATGAAAACTTTGTTGGTAAAGTTTTAAGGCAGGACACGAATACCTCTTTATTAAAGCCTCTTAGGGAGTGCGAGGCCAAGCCTGTTATAGCCATGTGAGTTCTAGATAAACAGTTAGAGCCACTCCTGCCCTGGAATACAAGCGCCCTGTGAACTCTTCTACATACAGAACTTCTCCTCTGTCTCACTCATAGCCATCTGCCTTTGAATTTCAGGCACTCCTCAAATCAAACTAAATGAAAGTTCTGAATGATTCTCATATCTCCACTTGAGGAAACTTCAGGGTATATTCAAGTATTGCTCCATTAATCGAATAGCTCAAGAAACAGAGAGGAAGCCTAGAAACTCTCCATTTATACTAGCAAGCCTACCATGTGATAACTATGCTTAGCTGTGTCACAGGGCAAAGGTCCAAGAGCTAAGCATGAGGTTAGTGATAAAACATAGAGGGGACCCTCCCATTGGGTCTTTGCCATGCTGAACAAGGACTGTGCCCTTTCTTACCTTTCTTCCCTGGATGATAACTGGTACACTGGTGTTCAGTTTGCAGTGCTCTTTGGCTGAAAAGTGACTATAAAGTCCCATTTGTGGTCTTCAGGAGAGTTCATCACTTACCTTTAGGATCAAAGCCCATCATCCCATCATGTCCAGTCTGCTATTCCCCTTGCCCCTGGTAGAGATGAAGCATATGAACATGGTACTAAAGTTTGGGGTGATTAAGTTCCCCTAGGAGTACCAGACTACTCTAGCCACTTTTGATTCCTTCTCAGCACTTTGCAGTTAAGTGTACCAATCCAGAGTAGAGTTCTTCTTAAATTCTGACTGAAAGTCCAATACTGTTGTAATGGTGCATGTGGTTTCTAGGGAATTTCCAAAAAACATTCCATGTAAAGAACAAAAAGTTGGACATCCAGGAATGACATAACACCAAGCCACAGAGAAAGAAAAGTAATAGATTTACTTTAAACACTCCTCTTGTCTCCCTAAGTGGGAAGTCTGCCAATGAGGCTCTGTGTTGGTGGTTTATGGGACTCTGGGTCCTCATCTTTCTTCTATTGGTTATGTTTAAATACTCTCTTCTGGCCCTCTCCAAGTATCTTCCTCAAATATCTTCTGGAACAAAAAGCTATCAACTGAGGAACCTGCATTCCCTTTCCATATCTTCCTGTGTCCTTATAATTCTCCCTCAATTGGTGATCAACACTTCCTGAAGACAACCAATTTTCATCAAGTGTGGTTTGATATCATGACAATACTCTTCCTCATTCACAAATGAAACAAGCAGAGTAATGTTACTTATGATGTTATAGCTTCACAGACAACAGAAAAGAAATCTTCTAGTCAACCTTTTCTTCATGTTCTTAACACAGCTTAGTATCTGGATGGCAAGAAAAAGGCTCACATGGAGAAATCTAAGACACCAATGAAGTAACCATACTCAAGATGAACAAAACAGCTCTAGCTGCAGAAAAACATTAATGAACATATGTTTGGCGATGAAGATTAGATTATGAAACTCACAAGACACACTTAATTTTCATTGTACAAAGTTTATACAGCATTAGGAAAAAAGCACCAAACATGTCCAACAACCATACACAAGCAGGAGATTCACCAGGACATAAGAGAATTAGTGTTGATTTTAAAGCTTCCAAGTTGATTGGCACTTAGAGGAATATGTGTTCTATCATCACAGGGAAGCAAACATGTCTGGAGATCATCAACTCACATAACTCTCTGAATATACAGTCTCAATGTTTCATTAAAAAATTCAAAAGAATTCTATAAATATTTCTACCTACAATCTATAGTTGGTTAGGTACCATCATTCATTAAGAGGCGTTGCCTCACAATAAATAAAATCTACATAGGTTTCCATCAGTTTGATCTTATAAGGGTTTAAGGCATAAATGTTCAATCTTTAGGAACAACTCCTGATCAAGTTAACTTCCTCCAAAATACAAAGTGTTCTTATAAAAAGCAGAATATAAATTTCATGGGGAGTGAGTGAAAACAACAACTAACTTAATTCACCTAGAGCAGATTATGCTAATGGATAGAAAGCACATGGTTGGAAAAGACAACACATTATAATACTCAATCCATACAAATTCCATTACAATTGTACCTATCACATTTTCTCCTCATTCATGGTTGTTATTCTTTACTTTTTTTTTCCTTTTTTTTTTAAATAATATGTCACTAAACAGCTGTGGCTATCCTAGAACTAGCTACATAAATCAACCTAGTCTTAAACTCACAAAGATCTGTCTACCTGACTGCCTCTCTGCCACTGGGCTCCTGGAGAGTAATGTGTCAACCCATCCAGTCCTCATTATTCCATTCCATTTTTACTGGGAATGATTTTCTTCATGTAATACATTCCAAATTTGTCTGCCATGAAACATCTAAAAAGGTTGGCATGTAAACACAGTTTTTTCCACTCTTCTGACATTTTTAACTACTCAAAGTACATTTTTAACCACAAATAGAAATTAATATGAATAATGAAGGGTGTATCTTCACTTTCAGTATTTCTAAGATCAAGTAAGTGAAGTAACTTTCTTAATATACATGTACAGTAACCTTTACCCAATTTGAAAGGAAGCTTTATCCACAAGTCAGTTAATTTTGTGCCCATTTGTCAACAATTTTTCAAAATATAACTGTCACATTTCTGTATTGATTACCTAGCTACATGATTTATTGACTTATAGATTTTCTTCTAACCAATTAATGTACTTATCTCTTATTTTTAATCCTAAATTTAAAAATACTGGAGCTCTGGTGAATGATAGGGCTCCATGTATTCCTTTCTCTATATGCTCATGAGTAACTTTCACCCCAACATTTCTAAGCCGTGAGATGTAAATAAGACTATCATCTCTTAACAGATCATGTTCACAAGTGACAATGTATGTTAAAGGCAAACTCTGTAACTGGGTGTCATTGACTATCAAAGGGCACAACCTGCTATCCACAAGTACTGGATAGGAAGCATTCAATTTTCCAAGAACTGGTTCAGTGTAAACATAGTTCTTTTTGTACTTCTCAGGAAGGAAGTCACTCCAGTTAACAAACTTGAACAGGTGTCTTGACTCTGTTGGCATATGCTCATTTCTCAGTGCAGCCTGGGGTAGAACTTTGTCTTCAGTCACATATAGGCACACCAACTTAATTAACATCTCTCTGGTCAGAATTGGACCATGTTGATACTCTTGATGAGAAGGTAGCAAAGTATCAAGCAGCTGTAGGCCAGGATACATCAAGGCTTGTGCTTTAATTCTGCCTCTAAAACTTGGATCATTCTGTAGCTAGAAATGGAATGAAATCTAATGAATCAATAGCTTTCAAACAGAAGGACTTGCAACTTCATTTTAGTACCCAGAGGTAAATAAGTTCATCTGAAACTCTACTGAATTTTCTGATGATATTCAGTATTATAAACATGAGAGTGCCATTCTACTCTTATCCATACAGAAATAATATACACTCTTTTGCTCACACGTGTATTCACATATGCCAACCAAACTGGAAGATGATCAGTAACATTTTAGTGAGGATGACAAGATTTTTATTTATGATATTGGATTTTTTTATATTCATTTGTTTTTAGAAATTCAGCTAGTGTGTGTGTGTGTGTGTGTGTGTGTGTGTGTGTGTGTGTTTGTGTGTGTGTGTTTAGTAAAATCTTGTTGAATATCTCAAGGTTATTCTTGAACACAGTATCCCCTTGTTTCAGTCTCCCAGTTGCTGTAATAATAATCATGTATTACCATGTCTAGTTTCCCTAAAAGAATTTTTTACTTGAGTAACATAATGAGCAAAATCTACTATTGAAATGAAATATAATTGCCAATAGTTACATGTAAAGTGTAAAGGAACTTGGCATGCTCTAGAAAGCATTTAACATTTATGTAAGTAGCATGGTATGATAGACAACACAGAGAGTAATTTATGATAATCAGAAGATCATAAAAGGATATGAAACCTGCTTCTTATCAGAAATAAGAGGAGTCATGAGTCTGCAGCTACATTCTTTTCTTCTTGTATACTCTGCAGCAGTGAACCTAAATGTCACCTGTGAGCATGAGTACTTCAATAGCACCTTCCTCTACAGCAGTTCAGCAACAGTGACTGTATCTGTTGTCAAACCTTGGGAAATTCCAAGCTATGAAAAGTGCTTTCAAGGCCATGACCTCATAAAGGCAAAGGACTTACAGAAAATGAGAGAATTGCATGAAATCCCGTTAGCTTAACACAAGGCTAACCATCTGACCAAATCCAAATTGCAGCACAATAGAAGTGAGGTCATGCAAGTTCAGGGAAAAAAAAAAAAACTCTGTAAGAATGTTTTTCCCATGGTCCTTATTCTTCACAATGGCTTTGGAATGGGAAATTTATAAATACATGCAGCCTCTCAGACTAGTAGGAAATCCATTGGCAAGTATAACAAAAAATGAGGTAAATCCATGTGAAAACTCCCTCATATATATCAGAAGTGCTGTCCCCAAGTGTGTTAGCACATACTTGAGAAACAACATGGTTAAACTTTAATTTAACCTTTTTATTTTATATTGAAATACATAGAAAAAGGAGACAATAATAAGAGCAGAGACTGAGATGTTAATTTAGTCAGTAAAGTATTTGCTAACCTGAGTACAGAGGGCCTCAGGAACAAGGAAAACTGGGCATGTAGAATATTCCTGCTACCCCAGCACTGTGTGATTAAGGTCGACACATGGGAATCCTTTAAATTAACTGGGCATTAATTAGCTTAATGTTTTCTAGGCTCTCATAGGAGAAACCCAGTTTCAAAACTCAGGCAGGGAAAGATGGAGACCCCCAGGGTCAGCTTCTGGTTTCTACATTCCTGAGCACAGACTTGAAAATGAACATGCTTGTGCAAACACACATGTGTATACTCAGGGAAACTTGTGAACCCTAGTATGCTGACATTAAACAAAGACTGTGACAATAAAAGTAGAGAAAACAGAGCACAATAGTTCTCAGTAGTGGTTGAAAATGTTATGTTGGGAATATATGTCTTTACCACTAAGTAATCATTTTTAAAATTTTATTATTAAAAGTTGTTTGAATAAAGACATCACAATTATCCTCAATAACTATATTTTTAATATAAGCTCCAAAATAGTAGCTCTCAGTGAACTAAAGCACTTTCAGAATATCCTATGTCAAATCCCTTATACAGATACTGGTGACAAGTTAGTGGTCCATTTTCAATAAGAAGACAATTGCTGAAGAATTGTCAGTGTCATTTATCCAGGACATTGAACACCTGGTGAGGAACAGCAATGGATGTGACCTTGGCCAGTCAGATGGGTCCCAGGCCTGAAAACATCTGGCCCTCAAAGTACAGAAAGGAGACTTAGTGGACACATCTCTGCTTCTCACAATCTTTTCACATGTGATGGCCTTTTGTGACACCAACCTGGACTTTGTGAGAAAGACCTCACACTTACAACAGAATCAGCAGATCACTTTACACTCTGTAGAATCATTGAGAGCTTCTGTTCTATTACCCTGATACCACCATTTTGCATGTAAAAACAGTACACCTGAAAGACTCCTGTCTCCTCAACTAGAAAAATTATGATCTTGTAAAGAGGTCAACAATAAATATGGTGAGTTAAATTGCTTGGTTTGATTCTAGACTTTTCTTGGAGGCATTCTAACAGAATTTCAGTACACACTACAATAAAATGTAAAGACAGGTTGGGAAGCAGTAAAGGAAAGGTGACAACGGGTGCACAGAGTGAAGCAGAAGGACATGATATCAGTAGGAGCAGTGTGTGCCTCAGCATCTTGCACAACAGAGAGGAGTCCTTGAGGGAACTCTATGTACTGGATTTTTGTTCAGCCCTCCAGCACATGGTCTTATCATCCTTATCATCCTTGCTTATGTGTTTTTTATAATCTTAGTACCTCAAAAACTTTACTACCTTAATTTTTAATTTATAATGTACGTGTGAGTGCACACAGGTCCAGGACCTTACTTGCTGAACCAACTTCCCAGCCTGTAAAACTCCAGTTTGTAGTAACTATTTTGAATCTAATATCCCTAAACATTTCTTCATGCTTTTTGCTACTTTAGCACCCATTGCTCTTAGCTATCTTAGTTCAACTCAGAAAAAATTTACTTTTCCTCAGTCAACTGAAGGGTCAAATTTTAGAAAGTTAATGACTTTTACAAGCTACAATTACAAGATTAGTATTCTGACAATAACTATTTCATATATATTAGTAGGTATTTAATTTTTGTCATAATCATATACAACTGTGTTTGTATATTTTAATGTCTAGTCAAGGGGCTCAATTCCTAAATTCAAAGAACAATTTTCAGGAGTCACAATAGACCACTGATTAATTCCTCATCTTATGTTAAACACTCTGCTTGTGTGTGCGTATGTGGGTGTGTGTGTGTACAGTATATAATTACACAGAGAAACCCTATCTCAAAAAATATATAACTATATATAATATATAAATTCAAATATAAGTATATAACAGAATTCTATAGTATATTATATGAAATTATATATTTTAATTTATACATTTGTACCATATATACAATATATACAAATATAATATATATATTATATAAGTTTATATATAATATATATTTATGTATCATATAATTATATATATTTCACATATAATTATACATTTTATACATCATTATATATTTAAATTAAATATTTATATATTTTATGTAATATATTTATAACATAATTATATCATCATATATAATTAATTGTGTATATTATTTTCTGATATAATATTTTATAATAATAAGTACTAATTTGTTACTATTAAATTAATTTATTAATTGTTTATATATGATTAGAGAGAGAACGTTTCTCTATGTTGTTCTGTCTGTCCTGGACTTTGTTCTGTAGTTCAGGCTTGTCTTGAACTCAAAGCTTGCCTTATTTATAATAGCCAGAAACTGGAAAAAACCCAGATGTCCCTCCACAGAGGAATAGATACAGAAAATGTGGTACATTTACACAATGGATTACTACACAGCTATTAAAACCAATGAATTTATGAAATTCTTAGGCAGATGGATGGATCTGGAGGATATCATCCTAAGTGAGGTAACCCAATCACAAATGAACTCACATGATATGCACTCACTGATAAGTGGATATTAGCCCAGAAACTTAGAATACCCAAGATACAATTTGCAAAACACATGAAACTCAAGACCAAAGTGTGGATACTTCATTCCTTCATAGAATGGGGAACAAAATATGCATGGAAGGAGTTACAGAGACAAAGTTCAGAGCTGAGATGGAAGGAAGGACCATGCAGATACTGCCCCACCTGGGGATCCATCCCATAAAAAACCACCAAACCCAGACACTATTGCATATGCCAGCAAGATTTTGCTGACAGGACCCTGATATAGCTATCTCTTGTGAGGTTATGCCAGGGTCTGGCAAATACAGAAGAGGATGCTCACAGTCATCTATTGGATGGAACTCAGGGCCCCCAATGGAGGAGCTAGAGAAAGTACCCAAGAGCTGAAGGGGTCTGCAACCCTATAGGAGGAACAGCAATATGAACTAACCAGTACCCCCTGAGATTGTGTCTCTAGCTGCATATGTAGCAGAAGATGGCCTAGTCAGCCATCATTGGTAAAAGAGGTCCTTGATCTTGCAAAAATTATATGTTCCAATACAGGGGAATGCCAGTACCAGGAAGTGGAAGTGGGTGGGTTGGGGACTTTCGAGATAGCGTTTGAAAAGTAAATGAAGAAAATATCTAATAAGAAATTGTTTAAAAAAATAAAATTAACTCAAGCAAATCAGTAGTCTTCCTCTACTCAAAGGATAAACAGACTGAGAAAGAAATTAGGGAAACAAAACCCTTCACAATAGTCACAAATTATATAAAATGCCTTGGTGTAACTCTAGCCAACCAAATGAAAGATCTGTATGAGAAGAACTTCAAGTATCTGAAGAAAGAAATCTAAGATCTCAGAAGATGGAAAGATCTCCCATGCTCATGGATTGGCAGAATTAATAAAGTAAAAATGCCCAGCTTGCTGAAAGCAATCTACAGATTCAATGCAATTTCTGACAAAATTCCAATTCAATTCTTCATAGAGTTAGGAAGAGCAATTTGCAAATTCATTTGGACTAACAAAAAACCCAGGATAGTAAAAACTATTCTCAACTGTGGAGCATTGGGCTATGCACAGATAGGCTGGTCTCCAGTCGAGCTGGCGTCTGAACCCTGGAATGGTGATAATTCACCTACATGACACGGTAGGTGTTCCCTCATGCTTCTGGAACTCTGGCTCCTGTCTAAGTTACAGCCCTCCTCAATCCCCACAAGAGAAGCATGGTTAGAAGTCAGGTAGGCAATGTCTCAAGCTTCTGACCTTCAGGCTAAACTCCTCCCCATATACCTAGCAACAGAAAAGATAGCAGCATACTTTAAAAGGGTCTGTTTGGCCCCCTCCTTGCTCTCTTATTCCTTTGTTCTCTTACTCCTCACTCTCACCCTCTTGATCCTCTCTCTTTGTCTTCTCCTTTCCTCTCTCTTCTTCTTATTCTCTAGCTGCCCCCACTCTCTCACTCTTTCTACCTTCTCTCTTTCCCCCTGCATTTCTACAATAAAGCTCTAAAGTCATAGACTATCTCTGTTCAACTGTGCAGACTCTGGCCTGTGTGGGAACTTCTTCCCTCAGCCCTCTCTCATATAACCTAGGGGCTACAGAGTGAAACGCCAGAGCCCATTTTGGTTTCAGGGGCTGTCCCTTGTTCACCCCTCATCGAGTGGGTCAGAGGCTTGGATGCACACCTGGAGCTGAGTGGAAAGTGTCTGGCAGACCTCCCGCATCTGCCTGTCCAGAACATAGGTGGAACTCTGGCCAGACGAGGGCTATCCTCCCTCCTCCCTCTTTCCCCAGGCCCTTTTTTAGTTCCCACACTCAGCAATAAAAGAACTTCTGGGAGGAAACCACCATCCCTGACTTCAAGCTGTATTACAGAGCAATAGTGACAAAAATTGCATGGTATTAGTACAGAGACAGGCAGATAGATCAATGGAACAGAATTGAAGACCCAGAAATAAACCCACACACCTATGGTCACTTGATCTTTGACAAAGAAGCTAAAACCATTCAGTAGAGAAGACAGCATTTTCAACAAATGGTTCTGGCAGTCAACATGTAGAAGAATGCAAACTGTTCCATTCTTATCTCCTTGTACAAAGCTCAAGTCCAAGTGGATCAAGGGCATCCACATAAAACCAGATACACTGAAACTAATATAAGAGAAAGTGGGAAAGACCCTGGAACACATGGGCACAGGGGGAATTTTTCTGAACAAAACACAATGCCTTTTACTCTAAGATCAAGAATTGACAAATGGGACCTAATGATATTGCAATGGTTCTGTAAAACATTGGGAAAAGATCTTTACCAATCCTACATCTGATAGAGGACTAATATGCAGTATGTATAGAAAGAACACAGTGTTCCATTTTTAACCTCTATCATTATATTAGTTTTCAACCACCCAGTTTAGAATATTGCCATTCTATTCTTATCGTACATTACTGAATATTGTATAAGCAATGGTCAAGATCTTGTTTCAAGTTCAACTTCCAGTGGGATCTCCAGCTTAGATACAGTTTCAGTTGCTTCAATATTAGTAATTTCTCTGTTACTGTGCAATGGAGTCTAATAGAATAGTGGATCATGCTACTGAGCAGAGTAAAAGGCATATGTGTTTCAGTCATGTTGCTAAGTGAAAGTCACAATAGCTTTCATGAGTTAAACATTTTCTTATAAAAGATGACAGAGAAGTTGAAAATGAGATATATATTTTTTCATTGAGAATAAAAACAGTGTCTTGAAATCCCAGCACAGACGGAGCTCAGAATGAATGTCAAAAAATAATAATATGAATGGGAAAGGAAAATATTCTCAGAAAAATAGAGACCCTAGAATACAACATTGCATGCATTTTATACTTATGGAGAAAAATATCACAATTTATGATTAATGAAAGACATATCATCTGTATGTAAAATTGTCAATATGGCTATGATATTGAATATATATATGTATATATATATGTGTATATATATGTATATATATATGTGTGTGTGTGTATATATATATATATATATATATATATCAAGTGTCTATGAACAGTGTTAAACAGTGTTCCTCTGTACTATAACATCATTGTTTTCCACTTGTCAAAAAATTCTGTTTATATAGTAAGACTGATTGTGAAAAGAATTGGATTCCCAAGAACCTCATTGCACTTAATAAATTAAATAGTTTTGTTATGTTTACTTATAGCACAAAACATATATCTTATGTATTCAAGTACCACATTTACTTGTGTTTTTCTATTAGAGGGCCACAACCTACTTCAGAGTCTTTTTGTACACTGATGGACCCAACAAACAACACATTAAAATGATTTAAGAACATTTTTTGACTGTTTTTAGGTTACAGAAGATGGCATTTCATTGGGATTTTTATAATAGTTTGATAAAGGGATAGTTTTCATGAAACAATTAGTATTGAAGAAGGAGAAATATTACTAGTAGGATAGTAAGATTAAAGTAAAGATAAAAACTAAATTTCAACAAATACAAACTTTGAGACTACATCTACTTTATAAGAAAAAGCCAGTCTATATAATAAAAAGGGTACAGAATATTCATTTTCTTCTACAAAATCATTTGTGTGACTTTGAATTATCTATTGGGTTTAGATTGCCTTTCAAAATATTACCCATTTGATAGTGACAATTTAGCTATAATGACCAAGAATTCAAATATGTGGTGATTTAACTTTATTACAGTAGAAATTCTTTCTTCTAAGCAAGGTATATTGGCTGATGTTATCTATGAAAATCCACATGTTTACCACATTGTCATGGTTACTCATAAATATCAACTGACCTAGATTCAGAATCATGCAAGAGATAGAGATTGAAGCTCATATCTGGGAGTGTCTATGGTGGTATTTCATATAGAATAAAGGTGTAAATATTCATATTTAATGTGGAGGTGCCTCTATATTAGTTGAGGCTTCATAAGAAGAAAAGAGGAATACATACAAATGAAGGTAGGTTCCAGAAATCATGTCCCCAGACTTCTTGACTTGGGAGATAGGAGCAAGCAGCCTCACACTCCTAGTGCTATAGCTATAATCAACTACCACTGCCATGCCTTTGCTGCTGTGATGCACTTAATGTTCCAGGGGCCAGTATAAGTTATTCCCTGCATTTGCTTCTTGTTGATTGTTTAGTTTCAGAGGAGAAATTCTCTAACACATTCTTTACCTATAATTATACAAAAAATTGAGAAATTCTTTATAGATTTTCTAATTAAATTCAATAAGTATGAACAATGACAACAATAAAAACAAAAATCCAGTATTGAAATGAATAGAGCAATTCAAAAAAATTGGTGAACTTTTGTCTAACATTGTCAAGGTAAGCCAGGGTTATCATTACAGTTTTCTAATACTTGGTTCTTGATTTTCTGGTTTGGGAGGCTCACAAAGTCAAGGCCTGCACAGACTACAGTGCAGTTCATGAAATCTTATCAAAAGCCTGTTTTGAAACAATAACTTTAAAAGAGAAAGTTGCACAGTCCTTGGTATAGTATTTAGCTGGCAAACACACAGCCATTGGTTCAATGCCTTGAACCTTCCTTCAACCCTCTAAAAGTGTTGGATTTTTAAAAGCTGTCCTTAGCATTAGGCAATAAAGTCACATCTAAAGGAAAATTATGCAAAATGGATAATCATACTTGTTTAATTTAAACTTCAGAGATAACAGAATAAAAGTAATGTAAACCCTGCTTCTTTTGCTTTAGGATTAAAAGATATATAACACATACAACATACCAGTTGAGTCACTGTTGCTGCCAAGGCACCCCCAGAACTGTCTCCCATAATGCAGATGCGTGTGGGATCCACTCTGTAATTTGCAAGAATATTTTTCTGGAGAAAGAACTTGATCACATGAACACAGTCTTCAAGTGCAGCTGGGAATGGATACTGAGGAGCAAGCCTGTAGCTTTAAATGTAGATCAAGGAAAACCACAAAAAAACACTTGTTAAAGTTATGCAAGGAAATATCTCAGACTCACCAACAGATAACCGGCTATATTGGCCCTAGTTTGAATCCTTTGTCTTACCAATTAACCTGAACTCACTGGTAATGTCTTAAAGTGAGGAGTAGATTTTAGTTAAGGGTTTCAGATATTGGTTCTAAGTCTAGTTTTGCATTATGGAACTGGTGAGATACACAAAAGATATTAAGCCCTAAAGTAATATGTATTTGATCATATTTTAGCATATTATTGTAAGTGTTGGCAAAAGTTTGTTGTGAATATTAATTCTTATTATTTATATAATATCTTGAAATGATCAAGTTATTCAAATATTTTTACCTAAAAGGGATAGTTAGAAACAAGAACAACTCTAAATCCACATAGTGTTTAGAAACAGGTCAAATAAAATCTAATATCTCAAGCATATAATGAGTATACATTTTTGTACATAAAGTGAAACTTTTAATTTTACTTGCAGATAAAATGAGATGCTTAAGAATCCTGGAGTTAATATTCCAAGAGATGTCATAACTCTAATAAAAAACACTTATTATCCTGACTTCACTCTAGTATCTAAAATGGCATAAATCAAAATAAATACTGATAACTTTGAGGACACATTGACATAAAAATTATAAGAAAGAATAATATAAACAAAAACCCATAGGATATGTTTATTTGTTGGTTGGGTGACAGCTCTGAATAGACCAAGTTTTGTTGTAAGTGCCTGGCCTGTGGTAAGTATTGTCTTTCTCTTACTCTATTCCCACAACAACAGCATCAAGCTTGTTTGCTGTCCATCTGTTCAGATCATCATAGGCTGCTATCTCTGAAATGAAAGAAATAAATATAAAGTGGTTCACTGTAAATAGCAAACAATGGGAACACAGAAATAGTCATGAATATGCTAGAAGTGTGAAATGTGTTTGGTGGGTTGACTGACTGACTGACTGATGATTGATTGATCCATTGATTGGAACTCAGTAATCACTTTTATTGTCACAGGCAACATTCTCTCAGAGCTCATGAAGAAGATTGTCTGCAACTCATTACCAACATACTCCATAAAACTCTTGGGAGAACTATTAGAAAATCTGCAATTGCGTTGAAGAAAACATTGTAGGCAGCATTATAATTTTGACAAATTTAGAGATTCACTATAATTTTTATTTATTGAAGGAAGTTCTCAATGACACAATATCAACTTAAATGTAAGACAGGGTGTATTATTTAGTGCAGTTAGAACTAATGAGTTTTTTTTTTGTTTTGTTTTGTTTTGTATTGTTTTGTTTTGTTTTGATTTTGGCCAGAGGCTTACATATTTCTATAAGTTCGGGCAATTTAATAAATTTACAATTAAACTTTAGGTTGCCATTCTGTATATAATTGAGAATTTTAATTTTTACTAAAATAAGAATGTACTCTTGCACTTATTATTTCTTACAAAAGTTAACTGTAGCGAAATAGTTTATACACTGAAAGGAAGTAGAAAAAGAAAATACTTTCCTAAAATTTTAACAGAATTTAATGTTGAATGTCAATTATTCTCTTAATTAGCAACATATATTCATTCACCTGCAAAGCATAAATTGACATCATCACATTAAACATAAAAATAATAATTGCCAGAAAATGAACAAGAGAACATGATACACAACTTTAGTAAAATGCATAATAATTTACTGAGAATTCTCAACATTTGGAGAAACATATATAGATAGATCAGTATGTTAGAGGTAGCACGGACAGTAAGAGGCCAAGATAACAAAAAGTGAATAAGAGGTCTACACTTCAAAATTTGACATAGATTCATCAACAAATTGATGCTATTTCTGAGATGTTTATTAATAATCAGTGAGGCCATATTTTCACATCATGGCAGGCTCAAAAAGAAGGTAATATAAATGACAAAATGGTGATGAGCCACCTCGCAAGAAATAATAGGGATAAATCTAAATGATAGTCTACACAGTGTGGGGTGGAACAAGAGGATGCTCAGAATTTATGCCCAGAACATCTTATAAAGTGTAGAAGGCTGAAAGAGAAAGTGATATGATTGTATCTGTTAAGGAATTCACACGATACATTAATGACGAGGTATGCAAACCAGTCTGCAGCTGAATTAATTGAACTTATGTCCAGCAACAAGGTTAGAGATGTGAAACAGCACACATCAATAGGATGGGCATGGGGCCTAGATTGGAAGCAAATAGAGAATAAAGTAGAGGAAAACGTGCAACCAGCGACTGAAGAATAAAATACTGGAATGTGAGGAATATTAATATTGGTAAAGTACAAACAATTAACTTATTTCATCATGGTTTTAGCTTTTCTCTTGTTTTAATGTTGCAGTTGCAAATGAAGTGAGAAAGTAAAGGGGGAAAAGGAAGGACACAGAAATTTCCTTCATACAAGCTAACAGAGTAGAAAAGAGCAGTGGTTTCTTTAGATTATACTGCTCTAAGAAAGAATCAAGTGGTAAGAAAGAGAAAACATGGAAACAAATCTCAGAAAATGATTAGGAAATAATTTTAACAGCAGGGAGCTGTCTGAGATGATGGCAGAAAAAACTGCGTATTTAGGAATCAGAAAGGGGATACAATTGAAAGTTAAAGAAATCAGGAGATAATTTGAAAGAAAATATAATTCCTAGGGAAGTACAGACTCATCTTGCCCAAAAAAATAATCATGTCTTACGCAGGATATAATAGAGAGGAATGAACACTGGAGTAACTAATATGCCAGTAACTTTCAGAAAGTGCAGCCCATTAAGGAAAGAGGTGGACTAGGAGACACCAAACATGCACTTATATCTCATAAGGAGCAGGTAAAGTTTGAAACAGTCTGGAAATGTCGAAATGTCACTGTAGCAAAACAGAGGGCCTGACTGCTTCTAAGATGTGGCAATTTCAATCACCATTGAGAGCATGCATGGCCTCTCTGTTAAGCCTTAATCCTCTGGATTCTGCTCAGAGGTCCTTTGCTTTCTTCCCTAACTGTGGGACTTTAAAAATATATATATACATATGATTTACATTTCAAATGTTATTGCCCTTCCCAGGTTTCTGTAAACCTCTTTTCCCATCCGTCCTCCCTCCTGTTTCTATGACAAAGCACCCCAATCCACAACCCACTCCAGCCTCATAGCCCTAGCTCCTAACTGGGGCATGGAGCCTCTAGGGACTCCCTTACCACTGATGTGAGATAAGGCAATCCTCTGCTGCATATGCAGCTGGAGCCATGAGTGTGATTTGGCTGGTGGTTAAGACTCTGGAAAATCTGGGGGGGGTCTGCTTAGTTGATTTTGTTGTTCTTCCTATGAGATTGAGAACCCCTTCAGCTCCTTTAGTTATTCCCCTAACTCCTCCCTTGGCTGGAGCAGAGTCTGAAGGAAAGACCATCCAGACATTGCACCACACAGGGAACCATCCCATCTGCAGGTGTCAAACCCAGACACAATTCCTGATGCAAAGAAGCACTTGCTGACAGGAGCTTGGTATGGCTGTCCCCTGAGAGGCTCTGTCAGAGCCTGACCAATACAGATGCAGATGCTCGCAGCCAATCTTTGGAAAGAAAGTATTTCTTAATCTATTTGTTTCTTCACCGCTGAAACGTGAAGATAATACCTATCTGAAACATGGTCATTCAGTTGGCTGCCCAGCTTTCCACAGTAGCCTTTTTGCTATCATAAAATGTTCACAGATTATGAGGACACACTACTGGATATTATAGTTAAGCTACGGGTTCACTGAGGAAAGGGGTGCTATCACCTGTTTGTTACATCTGTCAAGAGCAATATACCAAACTATTCTGTGTAGAGAATACTTAATTCATCAAAAGTCTAAAATGGTATGTGTTTATGTTTCTGTCTGTTTGTCTCTCTGGTTTAGCTACTACACTCACTTCCAAGCAAGAGCTGACTATTCAGCTTTATAACATTTTTATAATTTTAGTACAAAGTTCTGCTTTGTCTTCTAATCCTCAATATTGTTATATCACACTCTACAACTTGAAAAAACTTTTATAATATGGCAACAACTATATTATTTCATATTTAACAAGTAATTCCTGCTTCACATCATGATAAATGTTATTTAACGTATGTGATTAGGTTATTTTACTCTAAGTTACAAGTATATTAGTTGTACTTTCAAGTTTAAGATATCAATAATTTAAGATTTGAATGTCCAACAAAACCATCTTGTTTCTACTTGGCTGTTTTACTACCAATTTTTTTCTAAGACAGAATGTGAACTCCAATGTGACTCTGTTAAGATGCATATATTACTCAAGCAAACATTGTACTGACAAATTCCTGTCAACTCATTAGTATACATAAATTATTTCAATATGAATATATCAATAGCATGCATATAAAAACATACTTACTGTAGCTTCCCAAGACAAAGGCACCACCATGAATAAAAATCACAGCTGGTCTCTGTCTTTCGGGCTTCCTCTTTGGCAAGTACAGACGAACAGGAATGTCACTGAAGTCTGTGTCAATAACTGTAATGTTTTCATCTGAAACTGCTTTTGTAAAGTGAACTGATGCTAAAATTACTAGTACATCTTCATATTTCATGAGACCTATGATATCACATAATGTGGCCTATAAAAACAAGACAAGATTTTAAACATTATATATTTTTATTGTAGTAACATCAGTGTAAAAAGGAGATGACAATAAAACAGTGTGATAATACTCCAGATTTTTATATCCTAATTTTATTTTGTAAGGAAGTCTCACAAGATTGTGTGGATATTTAACAAAACTCTTTCAAAATACCATATGAATTGTATAATAATACACTCATTTTCTCAAGGCTATATTATAAAGAACTTTAGTTTTTGCTTTCACATGAGAAAAATCAAATTTTTATTGTCTTTGCAATCTAAATTGTGATCCAGTGCTAAAATTATCAAAGTTTTTAAAATTTTCCAGGATGAACTTTAAATACAACTTTGTTTCTTCTATCATTTAAAAATACAGAACAATAACTCATAATTTCAAATACATTGTGTATATGTTAATGATATATGCATAATGGTTGGGAAGATGTGAACCTAAGAAAGTAACAGCTTCTTATTAGAGTGGAATGTTTTAATAGATAATGTTGTATTTTTGATGAAAGCATGGATATTTCTGACCCTGGGGTTTAAATGCTTGTGAAATAATCAAAAGACAACTGACATGGGATGGCTCCTGTATTCATTCTTCAACTGAGGAATCAGAACATCTGAAAAAGAGAACTGTGGGCAAACATATAGAGACTCAGAGATGATCAGTTAGAGATCACTGCATCATAGAACTGTGCCTCTTTATTTTATACTCTGAAATGCCATCACTTCTGATCAGCTACTGATTTTACAGCCTTAGATTTTCATCCTCTATCTGTTAGAGCTGCCAAAGGACATTTCTGCCACATGCATACTTTGTACATACAAGAGTACAGTTGAACCATGCAGCTTGGGGCCCAGATTTCAGTTTTTACTCTCTTTGTGCACTCCTCTGGATATCTGTTTTTAATCTCATAGAAACTGATAGAGTTAGAAGACAGTGGAGAATAAGAGGAGATCTATGTATATGCAAAAAAGTATATATAATATATCATCAAACATGTAAGTTTATAACTATACAAGAAAAATTATAGCAATTATATCCACACTGTATATTTTAAGATAACCCCACATTTTCAGCAATTTAGAATTGAAGACAGACAACAGAAACTATGGAGATAATAAAAAAATGTCCAGTACTGTTAATAATAATTAATATATTTATACTATAATATAATTATATGAGCAGGTTTTTTTCCTTAGAATGAAAGCAAAAATCAAGTTAACAATAATCCTTAAAAAGTAACACTTCCCCCAAAATTATAATGTTAATAGTATTGTCAAAATAGTCTCAAGTTTTCTATTTTAATCACTGAAATATTATTTTATTCTTACCACAAGGTTACAAGTTTTAGCAATCGCATCCAAGGCCATTACTTTCCAGGTTTCTTCAATGTTGTCGGGCATGGGTGTATAGATATAAGATAAAAAGCTAACACAAAGTAGTCCAAAGCATAGAGCCTTGAATCCCATAGTATCCCAGGCTCTTTAAAGTGCAGAGATTAAAATATTTCCATAAACACTGAATAAAAATCCACAGAATACATACACTGGGAATCCTCTCAGTTAATACAAGTATTCTCATGATGCAGAGCTGATTCTTAGTTCAAACATTACAGTGCCAGTTCTAACTTGTTGAGCCGTACACTCTGAAGTAGATGTTGAAATTCATCAGCTGAGGTACTTATTACCAACATGAAATTTAAATTCTCTGTAGTGTTTCTTCACTCTGTGATATTGATGTCAGCATGAAATAGTTTTAGGAAATCAGGGCTCAAATACAAGCATTGTACTTTTCTTGAATAATCTTTTGTAGTTGCAATATTTTCTAACAGGCTTATAGAAATTTAGTTGATATCCAGTCCAAATATATGCTAATATCATCGCTAAGTATTATTACCAATGTTACCAAGCTATGCTGGAATGGGACCAAGTTTGAGAATGAAAGAAATCCACCAAGATAAAACTTTAAACCTGGACCAGAATTACCAGAAGGTTCAGGACAAATAGTTTAGCAAGCATTCTGGCTTTTAGAAGATAAAATGATATCATGAATTAAATCATGAGTCAACGTGGCTTGGATTAGCTGCTTGGTGTTAGTAAAATACTGTTCCTGAGTGTGCCTATATGAGTGTTTCCAGAAGAGAATGTTTGTATTGCTTGCGATGTTCACGGATGTGGTTGGATACCATCAGATGTACCGAAAGTATGAGTAGAAGACAACTGAAAAGAAAGCGTCATTTCACACTTTTTCCTCTCTTCTTGAGCAAACCTTGTTGTAAGTCTAACCATATTAATGTTAATCTGCTTCCACCTTCTGTCCTTGTCCAGGGATTGTCTTCTTCAATACATATATTTGAGAATGTGTCCATTCAGTTCTTGTTTTAAGTCCCTTCACCCTGATGTTCTCAACCTCCTTAGGCAGTTCTTTTTGAGCCCGATGAATTTCCTAATATTTCCTAAGTTCCTATGATTAATTATTTTTTCCATTCAAATTGATTAGTCTGACCCAATCTCAGAAAACCTGCCTAGATACTCCCATGAACTTCAATAATGGATATTTTCCGTATTTTCCTCTTTCCCTCTCCTTTCCTACCCATTGGCTAATTGAAAACCCATGTATGATTAGTGTTGCCCCTGTGAAGTATATTGTCCCTCTTTTCCTAGAATCCTTGAGTAAATAACCTTGGCTTTCTTATCCTTCCTTTAGCAAATTTCATAAGAACTCTGCCTTTTCTACCATTGGATTCCATGCTTCTGAGTTTTGGTCTGTAAGAGTTAAAGACTTTCCCCAGAATCCCAGTCCTTTAAGCTTCAGAACTTTAAACTTGTCTTATATCTGCAACATCTCTTCTTCTCCAACTTCTAAACAGAAGTCTGTAGAACATTCCTTCCATAATATCATTAACCAGTCAAATATTTTATGTAAAGTTAATGTGTATGGGAATGTTTATATAACGTTTCATGTATGTATATAATCCTTCCCAATTTGAAATCTTTGAGTTACTAAATCTGAGTCAGGGCATCAATGTTGTGTTTTATAAAAAGAAGGAGACTAGAGATATGTTTGGTGGCGGCAGAGTATGGTGTGTGGAAAGGAGGTGCCTCTGCATGTCCCTACTGAGGCATTCCTTTCCACAGACAGACCAGGCACACAATGGTATAGTATAGAATATAGTTTGTTCAGGGCATGGGTAGGAGAGTTGAGAGAAAGGCTGGTGTCAGAGAATGGAAGAGACAGAGATAGAGACAGAGACAGAGATGAGGAAGAGGAGAAAAAGGAGGGGAGGAGGAGGAGGAGGAGGAGGAGGAGGAGGGAAAGAGAAGGAGGAGAGGCCTGCCATGAGCACATGGAGAGAGAGGATAGGGGACTGGGGATAGAGGGGGGCAGGAGCAAGAGTACAGAGCAAGAGCAATTAAGTAAGAGAGTGAGGAAATGGCAAGCAGCCCCTTTTATAGTGACTCAGGCACAACTCTCTTTTGCCAAGGAAACTGTAAAGCAGAGCCAATATTCCCGTCTTTTGTTTTAATTTAAAATGGAAAATATTAACTGGGCGTGGTGGCACACGCCTTTAATCCTAGCACTTGGGAGGCAGTGGCAGGCAGATTTCTGAGTTCGAGGCCAGCCTGGTCTACAGAGTGAGTTCCAGGACAGCCAGGACTACACAGAGAAACCCTGCCTCAAAACACCCTCTCCCCACCCTCCAAAAAGGAAAAAAATAGAAAGAGGTGATAGGAAGCAGGAATAAGGTCACCATGATCTTTAGCTAGTTCCTGCAGACTTTGGGGGGATGTGTCTCTGGGAAATCTATGAAAATGGGTAAGGGAAGGTTGGTCCAGTTTTGGGAGAGTTGGCTGTTTTTTGGTTGTCCAGAGACTGTGGAATCACCTCTGGATAGATAGAAAGGAGTGGGTCCAGTAGAAGCATCTGTGCCTGTGAAAGTAGATTAGAGCATCTGTGGGTTGCTTCTCTGAAGCTGTCCTGGGTGTAATACATGCCTGGAGTTGACAAGATGCTGAAACACACACACACACAAACATACACACTCACACATTATAGGTAGAGAATAAAATTAAGTACCATTGGGAGAACATTTTTTTCCTTAGGTGTGCATTTGAAACCCTTAGGTCTTGGTGGTTGTGGGTACATTGAGCTCCAATCCCAGGAACAGGAGAAGAATCCCACCCTCTGCAATAGGTAGTAAGCGGAAACTTTAGGCTATTAATCAGGCGATGTACTTATCTGGATGTAATCTACTTGGAGTATGAGAGGTAGATCTGAGTGAGTTTCCTGTAGCTTTTAAGCTTCAGAGAGATAGATTTGTTAACAACATAAACAGTATTTTTTTAAAGATTTATTTATTTATTATATGTAAGTACACTGCAGCTGTCTTCAGACACTCCAGAAGAGGGCGCCAGATGGTTGAGACCCACCATGTGGTTGCTGGGATTTGAACTCTGGACCTTCAGAAGAGCAGTCGGGTGCTCTTACTCACTGAGCCATCTCACCAGCCCCATAAACAGTATTTAAGATGAGCTTATGGAAAACAATAACCTTTTGTGAAGCAGAAGGAGCAAGAAAGTTTGTTTTGTTTTTTTTTCCTCTCTGAATATATATGAATTTAGCATAACAAGAAACAATTTTAAGTTTACATTTGAAAGACAAAGGAAACTCAAAACCTTAACTTTGTGATTATTATAGTTGATCTTATAGCTTAGCAAAAGAAAGTCTATAGCTTAGCAAAAGAAGGTCTATAGCTAAAAGGCAACCAAAGGAAACTTATATTTGAGCATGAGAGCTGATAATGTAGATTAATCGTGAGAAATACTTTAAATTTAGTTAAAAGACAATCAAAGAATACTTAAGATTTGAATTTGTGATTATACATTTGGATCATATAGTGGAATGTTATATTAGGGTTAGGCAAATTTATAAGAATGCTACCAAATAACGTTAGGACAGTGGCATATCAAGAAGAGGAAATATGAAGCATTTAATAACTGGAAACCAAATTTAGGTAAGGAAGTAACAAGTTACAACTGTGAAAGCTTACATCTGAATTTGTGTATCCTTTATCTTGATGTCCGTAAGAAATCTGTCAGTCTTAGCTGGTTAAAGAATGTATTAATGAGCAATATAGTGGTGGATTACCTTAGGGTAAGGAGTTAGGCCTGTTTCCTAGCTGTCACTCTACAGTTACCTTAGTTGTCAGTGTAGTCAGAAAGATGGGAATAAATTATAATCTAGGAATCATGTATTAATTAAAGTGACAGAATTTCATCTATGGTCTACTACCTAAACAGTTTTCAAGTCCCTGTGGTCTCCATGGCAACTTGGGTTGAGTCAGACCAGCTGTCAAGCTCATAAGATGAAAAGATTTTTAGAATGTGGAATTTGCTAAACACATGAAACTCAAGAAGAATGAAGACCAAAGTGTGGACACTTTGCCGCTTCTTAGAACAGGGAACAAAACACCCATGGAAGGAGTTACAGAGACAAAGTTTGGAGCTGTGAAGAAAGGATGGACCATCTAGAGACTGCCATATCCAGGGATCCATCCCATAATCAGCTTCCAAACTCTGACACCATTGCATACACTAGCAAGATTTTGCTGAAAGGACCCAGATATAGCTGTCTCTTGTGAGACTATGCCGGGGCCTAGCAAACACAGAAGTGGATGCTCACAGTCAGCTATTGGATGGATCACAGGGCCCCCAATGGAGGAGCTAGAGAAAGTACCCAAGGAGCTAAAGGGATCTGCAGTCCTATAGGTGAAACAACAATATGAACTAACCAGTACCCCGGAGCTCTTGACTCTAGCTGCATGTGTATCAAAAGATGGCCTAGTCGGCCATCACTGGAAAGAGAGGCCCATTGGACTTGCAAACTTTATATGCCCCAATACAGAGGAACGCCAGGGCCAAAAAGTGGGAGTGGGTGGGTAGGGGAGTGGGTGGGGGAGGGTATGGGGGACTTTTGGGATAGCATTGGAAATGTAACTGAGGAAAATACCTAATAAAAATATTTTAAAAAAAGAATGTGGAATAAATATGTGAAAAATGAGAAATGATCCCCTTAACTTAGGCAATATGAGACATTTGACTCTCAGGGTATCCTGTTTTGTCCATAGTGAAGACCAAGCCCTGACAGTGGGCAAGGCAATGGAGTGGTGTTTTCCCATGATTGTCACATCACAATCCAGGTAGTCTTTTGTCAATGTGTCCATATTGTCTCAGAGACCTTGGGGGGAGAGGGTAACAGTGTTTGGAATATATCTGTCATAAGCTTACACATTATTACATTTAGTGGACTTCTGGCAAGATTGAGAGCACTATCTATTGAGCATATCTGAGATAGACAATCTATGTTTGTTTAATTACTTGTTTGAGAATGTATCTGGGAAATAGAGCAAATTATAACTTAATGGTAGTACCAAAAAGTAAATAAAAAACAAAAAAAAAAAACAAACAAAAAATAAGGCTAAGAATATATAGCATAGAATGAAAACCTTATCTTAATTGTTAAGTGATTTTGACAGTTTGTAGTAGCAGAGGAAAGTACATGAAGAGACAAATGGCAGAGTTTTGTCTAGTGTACATTATGTTTGAAATTTTCAAGCAAGCAAGATGAAGACAACTGTGCTTGTAGGTCAGTGGTAGATTGCCTGGTTTCCATGAAGTGCTAGAGTCAATTTGCAGGATCACAATAAATAAATGTGTAAGTATGTACAAGTACATACATTCATACATACATACACACATACATACATACATACCGGATGTGAAAAAAGAAGTGGGCCAAATTAAAATGGACAGCTGTTGTGTAATACATCCTCTTTGATATGTCCAATTCTTCCTTGATTCATATATGAAATATTGCCTCATCAGTTTGGAATAATACTTGAATTGAAACAATTCTCGTGAAACATATAACCAAAGTACATTTCACCAAACTGGAAGCATCTATTGTTGCAAGAATGCTAATCGGGCTTGCCTGTGCCAGTAACTTAATCCAGGCTCCCGAAATCTATGTAAGTAGTTGCCAGAAAGGTCAAACTAGCTTTTCTAGACAGTTCCACTGTGCAGCTAGCAGGTGGGCCTACCTCCAGATCACCTCTCCTAGAATTTTGAAAACACCCTGTTGGCTTATCCAAGGTTTTGAGGAGATTTAGCAACAACACAGGCACTCGTGGATGAAAATAATGTTGAGAACAATTCTCTTTCTGGAAATATGTATGTGAGCCACTTGGGATGTTATGGTGTGCCAAAGCAGTAAAAATTATGCAAGCAGTATCTGTCATAGTCACCTGTGAGTCTCTTAGTATTTTTCACAAATATTGATTCTCCTGTATGGAGTCAGAAATTTGGAAGGATTCAAACCCCACATAAATTATATCTCAGGAGAAGCTGAATGGGCCTAGTAAACAGGTTTAGGCTACTGATCCAGACAATTGTACTTATCCCCAGGGCCTCCTACAACAAAAACTAAAGATCTAACCATGCACATCTTTCCAACATCAGCTTGTCAGTCTTGTATCTGAGTTGTTTCCAGACACAGGTGAAGATGTAGCTTTTAGATGCCCCCTGTGCATCTTCCTCAATTTGTTTTTTAATGATGGTATCATGAGTATAATGGTATTGGTAATTGACAGCTATAATTCAAATAAGTTAAGTGACATTTGGATTGCTTCAATAATATTGTTAGTTTGCTATAATGCTGACAAGTCCTTTTTGTTGTCATTGTTGCTTGAATAATTCACCAATATTTCCTTAGCTTTTTGTTTCAATATACCAGCCCACTAAGCATTTTTGGTCTTTTGTTTGTCTCTGACTTTATCATATTTTATATTAGCTGATTAAATTAGATAGGTCTCTTTGAGGTGCCTCCTCTGAAGTCACAGATCCTCTTGGTAATCCAAATCTTGATATCTGTTATATAACTGTAGTATGAGTAGGGTTATGTAGCTGACCACTGTCAGAAATGAGAGAATCTGTGTTCTGTGACAGAATGAAGTGTGGAATAGTAGATCCTTGTTCGAATGTGTACAGAAGCCACAGGTAAGACTGGATAGTGCAAGACCCTCAGGCTTACTGCTATGTGCTTGTAAAGGGCATGACATATAAATTACCTAACTAAAGCCTTATGTGTTGTCCATTTATTGATAGAGTTAAGACTGGGTTGTTTTATTGGGAGGCAGAGGCAGGCAGATTTCTGAGTTCGAGGCAAGCCTGGTCTACAAAGTGAGTTCCAGGACAGCCAGAGCTATACAGAGAAACCCTGTCTCGAAAAACCAAAAAAATAAAAAAATAAAAAAACAAAACAAACAAACAAACAAAAAAAAGACTGGGTTGTTTTAGTTACCTAATCATTATGCCACAGTCTTGACTCTACTGCTTATGTGAGTACCTATTGTTCTTTTATCTTTGTGAGCTCAGTCATGTGATGCAAAGCAAGGTCACTCTGACAACAATGCCCACTCAGGAGAAGAGTGAGATATCCCTAGTACCATTAGAGAAACCTCATTGCTGTGGTACTCTTTGGTCTCATTCCCTACTGTCAGGATTACAGTAGGGGAAAAATAGTATCAGCACATTTATCACACCAGGTGCAGATTAGAGTTATGAAATAGCGCCAGAAAGTATTTTTAAAAAATATTTTAGGGAAACTGAAATTGGCATTTATAAGCACATCACTTAGGTGGCTCTCTAAACCACTCAGACCACCTACAATTCAGTGTTCCTGTGCCATTTCTTCTCCCCCATGGATTTCAGTTGTGGGAATAGACTGATGTGAGTGCCATACCAGTTCTGTCTTGTTCCTCTATCCTCATTTTCTGTGTAAGTCAACTGTTTTAATCTTGTGCAACTGATTCCTCAGGGTGTGGCCATGCTCATTGCCACTACAGACAAACATCTACTATAACTCAAAACCTCACAAGATACACTTGATTACCATTCATTGTAGAGGGCCAGAAATGCTCAGAGTTCATGATTGACACACTGATAGTATATCAGGGTTCTGGTGCATACTTGAAGTCCCTCCACTCCCCTGGCATGCATAAATAGTAATTACTGGGGATGGAGAATTTTCTTAGGTGGTGTTGCTTCCCAACTCTCTTGCCCATGTTTCAATAATTAATCAAAATTAAACTCATTGGCTCATCAAATTAGACTTGGAAGGAAACATGGCTTTGATCTATTGTATCTGTCATTTCTAAAGTAAATAGATGCTTGCCCAAAACTCTTAGAAAATCATCAAAAGTTCCCTATGGTAAATCCTTAGCATAGGTAAAGTGAGCAGAATCATGAGGACTTAGGTTTAGATCCTTAGTAACCAACATAAAACTCCAACATAAAACTTTTTAACCATAGCACTGATGAGACAGAGACAGGCATATGCCTAGGCATTCTTGAACAGTCAGTCAAACCCAAATGGCAAAACACAGGCTTAGTGAAAGATCCTCTCTCAAAAACAGGGGGAGAGAACACAGAAAATTTCAAGATGTTTGCTGCCTGCCTCCATAGTAAAATGCACACACACACACACACACACACACACACACACACACACACACTAATACACATGTGCACACATCTCAGGAAACACTGGAGCTATGCATCTTGTCATCTTGACAAATGTGTATGTATATAAATATAGATGTATATGCATATATGTATAAGTGTGTGTGTGTGTGTGTGTGTGTGCGCGCGCGCCCACACACGCGTGTGCAGGGGTGTTGTCTGAGTGGCTAAGGTTTTAATTTTGCTGTGTTTGAGAAGGCAGCTATGTAGCAGCTTTGTAGGGATCTTGGAACAAGTTTGATCTATTTTCAAAAAGGGCAGTAGAAAGAGAAATGTTGTGTCTGGGTCTTGATTGCTCTGCCCTTTCCCACTCTCTTTAGGTTACCTAGCGGCATATTCAATCTTCAAATTGTCAATGACAGATGGAGCATTATATTCTGTGTAATGACAGGCCAGAACAAGTAATGTGATTTTCTCATCTACCATTGAATTCAATCATCTTCCATTTTCCAGTCTCCTCCTTTGGTTTTTCTTAGGTCATTTCACCCTCATACCCCTCCATGTAGGAACTCAGCCTCATTTCCCATAGCTCCATTTGCATTCAAGATATCTGATGCTGTAACCATCAAAACACTTGATTTCTCCTCTGATTTAATCAATATAGAGGTTGTAGATTCCAAAGAGACATGGTGTAAAGCCATACCTGGTATTGCAGAGGGTATCTAATTGGGAGGAAAAGTTGTCTATAGACTAGGGAACCATGAAGATAGAAGGGTCCCTGGCACAACTGGTAGATATTTATGAGAACATTATTTTCCATTAAGATAACAATATACCCAACTTTCCAGAGATTCCTATTTCAGTAGAGACAACATCAGAGTCAGGGTAAGGGAGACAGTGTCTGAAGTAGAAAATTAGAATCCAGCTTAAAGCATGTAGTGAAACTAGATGCTACACTTGCCTCTTAGTTATGGGAAATATGAACCAGGGAGAAGAAAAACAACAACAAAAAACCCATACAATTTGACTCCAGAACTCCAGTGTGTGACCCCCTTTTATTCTACTGTGTAGGAGTGGGTGATTTCTACTACACCAAATGTGTTCTTTCATGTGTCTAGAAGATTTCCTGAAACTACATTCTTCACTGATAATATTTGTCATAAAATGCTAAGTTTTTGAGAAACACAGAGGCCTGCAACATGTTCATAATATTCCCAGAGCATGAAAAGAGTCCAGCTACCTCTCAACCCATGCCTGCATATGCTCACCGTGTGGAAACCTTAGCCATGATTTATATTCTAGAGCTAATGATATAATGCAGGGACTCTTATATGCCAGGCAAGCTCTTGCCCTCTGAATTCCAACTCTGCTATACAGTTAGTATTTATGCTACTTTATTCTACATGCCTCCAACATTTTGGGGATCCCATAGCTCAATGACTTGTAAAGACAGCAGAGAACATTGCACACACAACAGGGACATGGAAAAAGCCTAAGTTAAGGAATGAGTATGGTGTGTGGATGGGCATTTTTAAGGTGAGATTATGTTAGGGAGCCAGCAAAGAAGATGCTGCTACTACCAACTCGGAACTTTCACTCACAGCTCAGATATCACATACCTCAAGTAGTTCCTGGTAAGTTGAGGTGCAGGGCAAGTGAGGAATTTGTTGGTAACGTTTTAAGGCAGAACACTCATACCTCTTTATTAAAGCTTTTTAGGGTGAGTGAGGACAAGCCTGTAGTAGCCATGTGAGTTCCAGATAAACAGTTAAAGCCACACCTGCCCTGGAATACCAGCACCAAGTGAACTTTTCTACATACAGAACTTCTCTCTGTCTCACTCATAGCCATCTGCCTTTGAATTTCAAGCATCCCTCAAATCAAACTCAAAGCAAGTTTGGAATGGTGTTCATCTCTCCACTTGAGGAAACTTCAGGGTAGATTCAAGAATTTCTTCCTTGATAGAATGGCTCAAGAAACAGAGAGGAATTTTGGAAACTCTTCATTTACACTAGCAAGCTTACTATGGGATAACTATGCTTAGCTATTTCACAGTGCAAAGGCCCCAAAGCATGATGTTAGTGATCAAACACAGAGAGGAGCCTCCCATTGGGCCTTTCCCACACATACTGAACAAGGACTCTGCCCTCTTCTACCTTTTCTTCCTGAATGATAATGGTACTTTGGGGTCCAGTTTGCAGCGCTGCTTCACTGAAAAGTGACTATAAAGCCCCATTCGTGGTCTTCAGGAGAGTTCTTCACTTAGCTTTAGGATCAAAGCCTATCATCCCATCAACTCCAGTCTCCTAATATTTTTACTCCTAGTGCAGATGACGTATATACTAATGTTTGGGGTGAATAAGTTCCCCTGAATGTACCAGACTACTCTAGCCACTTCTGATTCCTTCTCAGCAATTTGCAGTTAGGTGTAGCAATCTAGAGTATAGTACTTCTCAAATTCTGACTGAAAGTCCAATACTGTTGTAATGGTGCATGTGGTTTCTAGGGAATTTCCAAAAACATTCTATGTAAAGAACAAAGAGTTGAACATCCAGGAATGACATAACACCAAGCCACAGAGAAAGAAAAGTAATAGATTTACTTCAAACACTCTTCTTGTCTCCCTAAGTGGGAAGTCTGCCAATGAGGGTCTGTGTTGGTGGTTTATGGGACTCTGGGTCCTCATCTTTCTTCTATTGGTTATGTTTAAATACCCTCTTCTGACCCTCTTCAAGTATCTTCCTCAAATATCTTCTGGAACAAAAAGCTGTCAACTGAGGAACCTTACCATATCTTCCTATGTCTTTCTAATTATTCCTCAATTTGTGATCAATACTTCCTGAAGACATCCAATTTTCATCAAGTGTGGTTTGATATCATGACAATACTCTTCCTCATTCACAAATGAAACAAGCAGAGTAATGTTACTTATGATGTTATAGCTTCACAGACAACAGCAAAGAAATCTTTTAGTCAATCTTTTCGTCATGGTCTTAACACAGCTTAGTATCTGGATGGCAAGGAAAAGGCTCACATGGAGAAATCTAAGACGCCAATGAAGTAATCGTACTCAAGATGAACAAAACAGCTCTAGCTGCAGAAAAACATTAATGAAAATCTGTTTGGAGATGAGGATTTCATTACCAAGTAAATTCACAAGACACAATTTCTATTATGCGGAGTTTATTCAGCATTATGAAAAAAGCACCAAACATGTCCAACAACCATACACAAAGAGCAGAATTACCAGGACATCATAAAACTGAACATTGGTTTTAATGCTTCCAAGTAGAAATGAAGCTATTTATGAGTTGATTTGTGTTTATAGCAGTATTTGTTCTATCATCACAGGGAAGCAAACATGTCTGGAGATCATCAACTCACATAACTCTCTGAATATACAGTGTGCACAATGCTTCATTACAAAATTCAAAAAAAAATACTATAAAGAATTCTACCTACAATCTATAATTCAGTGGGTACTACCATACATAATGGCATTAAGAGGCATTGTCCCACAATAAATACAATCCACATAGGTTTCCATCAAATTTGATGTTACAAAAGAGTAAGTTAGGCACAAATGTTCAACTTTTAGGAACAGTATGTGATCAAGTAAACTTCCTCTAATATACAAAGTATTCTTATAAAAAGCAGAATATAAATTTCATGGGGAGTGAGTGAAAACAACAACTAATTTAATTCACCTTGAGCAGATTATGCTAATGGATAGAGATGACATGATTGGAAAAACGATAACAGAAGTACAGATCAATGCTCAATGCATACAAATGTCATTAGAATTGTACCTTATTGCACTTCTCCTCATTCATGTTTTCTATTCTTTAGTCTTCTTTTTATTCATTTTTTTTGAAACAATGTGTCACTAAACACCAATGGCTGTCCTAGAACTAGCTACATAAACCAACCTGGTCTTGCACTCAGAGAAATCTGTCTACCTGATGCCTCTCTGCCAATGGGGTGCTGGAGAGTAGTGTGCCAACCTATCTAGTCCCCATGACTCCTTTCCATTTTTATTGGAAGTTATTTTGTTCATTCAATACATTCCAAATTTGGCTTATCACTGCCATGAAATATCTAAAATATGTTGGCATGTAACCAAACACATATTTTTCCACTTTTCTGACATTTTTAACTATTCAAAGTACATTTTTAACAACAAATAGTAATTAATATGAATAATGAAGCAAGTATTCTCATTTTAATGGTATTTCTAAGATCAAGCAAGTGAAGATAACTTTCTCAAACATATACAGTAACCTTTACTCAATTTGAAAGAAAGCTTTATCCACAAGTCAGTTAATTTTGTGCCCATTTGTAACTGTCACATTTCTTTATTGATTACCTAGCTACATGCTTTATTGACTTATAAATTTTCTTCTAACCAATTAATATACTTATCTCTTATTTTTAATCCTAAATTTAAAAATATCGGAGCTCTGGTGAATGATAGGGCTCCATGTATTCCTTTCTCTATATGCTCATGAGTAACTTTCACCCCAACATTTCTAAGCCGTGAGATGTAAATAAGACTATCATCTCTTAACAGATCATGTTCACAAGTGACAATGTATGTTAAAGGCAAACTCTGTAACTGGGTGTCATTGACTATCAAAGGGGACAACCTGCTATCCACAAGTACTGGATAGGAAGCATTCAATTTTCCAAGAACTGGGTCAGTGTAAACATAGCTCTTTTTGTATTTCTCAGGAAGGAAGTCACTCCAGTTAACAAACTTGAACAGGTGTCTTGACTCTGTTGGCATATGCTCATTTCTCAGTGCAGCCTGGAATAGATCTTTGTCTTCAGTCACATATAGGCTTGCCAACTTAATTATCATCTCCCTGGTCAGAATTGGACCATGTTGATACTCTTGATGGGATGGTAACAAGGTATCAAGTGATTGTAGGCCAGGATACATCAAAGCTTGTGCTTTAATTTTATCTTTGAAGTTTGGATCATTCTGTAACTAAAAACAGAATGAAGTCTAATGAATCAATAGCTTTCAAAGAAACAGATTTGCAATTTCATTTTAAAAGCCAGAATTCAATAAATCCATCTGAACCTCTAGTGAATTTCTCATGACATTCATTATTAATTTAGATACATGAGAGTACCATTCCATTCTCGTCCATATAGAAACAATATATACTCTCTTTCTCACACATTTATTCACATAGGACAACCAAACAGGAGCATCAGTTGCAACTTTGTGAGGATGATAAGATTTTTATTTGTGATATTGGATTATATTCTACATTTGGTTGTTATTTTAGAAATTCAGCTATTGTGTTTTTTTTTTTTAATTAAGTCTTGTTGAATATCTCAAGGTTGTTCTGGAACATTGTGCTCCCTTGTTTAAGTCTCCCAGATTCTATAATAATAACCATGTATTAACACATCTAGTTCCCCCGGAAGAATTTTTGACCCGGGTCATATAATGAACAAAATCTACAAATATAATGAAATACAATCGACAATCCTTACATATAAAGTCTAATGAAACTTGGCATGCTTAAGCAAGCTTTTAACATTTATCTAAGTGGGATAGTGTGAGAAACAATACAAGCGAATAATTTGTGAAAATCAGAAGATCAGAAGAAATGAAGGCTCTGTTTGTTATCAGAAATAAGAGGTGCCATGAGTCTGGAACTACATTCTTTGCTTCTTGTACTCTCTGCAGCAGTGAACCTAAATTTTACCTGTGAGCATGAGTACTTCCATAGCACCAGCTTCTATAGCAGTTCTGCAACAGTTACCGTGTCTACTGCCAATCCCTGGGAAGTTCTAAGCTATGAAAAATGCTTTTAAGTCATGACCTCCTAAAGGCAAAAGACTTACAGAAAATGACAGAATTTGCTCTATAGGAAAGGCCCAAGAGAATTCATTTTTGGAAAAATTCCTGCTATGACTATGCTTTTCCTGTTATTAAGCACATACAGCAATCATTAAGTATTAGCCCACCCCTTTTCAGCAGATCTCTGCAGATCTACAAAGAGGTACTGTCTTGCAGTGATGCTATATAGACAAATAGATGACTTCTTAATTCTTAATAGCGATCCTATAAGAATTCCTAAAATTATAATCAATGATTATTAAGATCATTTGTAGTGGGACTGCTATTACATCCTTTCCTCGTAATCAAAACTACAGTGAGAACTCTTGTCAGTCTTTCATATATGTCACCAGTTAATTGCTTCTAGTTACTAACCAGATTTTCCACTACTCAGAGCACATTCTAAGAGGTTGTTAAACAAGTATCCAAAGGTCACAAAATAGGAACTAACAATTTATTACAGGTGATAAAATATTGACTGGGTTTATCTATACAAAACTTCACTAATGACATAGTTATGGCTTTTTTACTTGCATTGAACCTGTGGAGCTGTGACTGGTGATGGATGTTTAGCCAGATAATTACTCCTAATAGATAAGCATGTGAACATTCTCTGTTGCAAACTTCTATTTCAATTTATTATTTGATTTTTGTGTGAACTTTTGATAAACTTTTTAACATGTGACATATGTGTGTGTGTATTTGTGTGTGTGTGTGTATGTTTCTAGTGTCTATGAACAGTGGGGAAACAATGTTTCTACATACTTTAACATCATTTTTCCCACTGGTGAAAAAAATCTGTTTATACAAGTAAGACTGAATATGAAAGGAATTAGATTATTAAGAAAATCTTTGCCCTTAATAAATGAAATAGTTTGTTATGTTAATTTACAACACAAAACCCATATCTTATGTATTCGAGTACATATACTTATGGTTTTCTATTAGAGGGCCATGACCTCCTTCAGAGCCTTTTTGTACACTGATGACCCCACCAAAAAAAAACATTAAAATGACTCAAGACATTTTTTTGAGTATTTTTAGGTTATAGAAGATGGCATTTCATTGGGCTTTTATAATGGTTAGATACAAGGGTAGTTTTCTTTAAATAAATTAATTAGTCATGAAGAAGGAAACATTGCTGGTTGGATAGTAAGATTAAGGTAAAGAAAAAATGGAAGTATTATGTAATATTCAATAAATACAAACTTTGAGACTACATCTACTTTATAAGAAGAAGCAGCCAGTCTGTATAACAAAAAGGGTACAGAATATTCATTTTCTTCTACAAAAGCATTTGTGGGATTTTGAATCATCTATTGGGTTCAGATAGCCTTTCAAAATATTACCTACTTGATAGTGATGATTTAGCTATACTGATCAAGAATTTTAATAATTGGCAACATAACTTTTTTATAGTAGGGATTTTTCTAAGCATATGTTGTCTGATGTTATCTATGACAATCTACATTTTTACCACATTGTCACAGCTACTCATCAATCTCAACTAGCCTAGAGTTAGAATCAGGTAGGAGGTGGAGATTGAAGCTCTTGTCTAGGAGTGTCTATGGTGGTATTTCAGACAGAATAAAGGAGTAAATATTCATATTTGATGTGGAGGTACCTCTATATTAGTTGATGCTTCATAAGAAGAAAAGAGGAATACATACAAATGAAGGTAGATATCCGAAATCATGTCCCCAGACTTCTTGACTTGGGAGCTAGGAGCAAGCAGCCTCACACTCCTAGTGCTACAGCTATAATCAACTACCACTGCCATGCCTTTGCTGCTGTGATGCACTTAATGTTCCAGCGGCCATTTTAAGAATTCCCCTGCATTTTCTTGTAGAATGTTTAGTTTCAGACTAGAAAAATATTACTACATTTCTCAACTATAATTATACAAAAATATTCAGAAATTCTTTATAGTTTTTCTACTTAAATTTACGAAGTATGAGCAACAACAACAATAACAACAATCCTATATTGAAGTGAATAGAGCAATTCAAAGCAATTGGTGAACTTTTATCTAACATGATCAGGGTAAGCAATGGTTATCACTACAGCTATCTAATACTTAATTCTTGAATACTGTGGTGGGAGGCTCACAAGGTGAAGGTCTTCACAAGCTACAGTCCAATTTATGGAATCTAGTCAAAAGCCTGTTTTGAAATAATAAGTTTAAAGGCGAAAAATGTATAGTCCTTGGTAGAGTATTTGCCTGGCAAACACAGCCCTGGGTTCAATGTCCTGAACTTTCTCCAAAGTCCTAAAAGTGTAGAATTTTAAAAGTTGTCCTTAGCATTAGACAATAAGGCCACATCAAAAGTAATATCATGCAAATGGATAATCATACTTGTTTAATTTAAATTTCAGAGATAACACTATGAAAGTAATCAGACACAGCTTGTTTTGCATTAGGATTAAAATGTCTATTACACATACAACGTACCAGTTGAGTCACTGTTGCTGCCAAGGTACCCCCAGAACTATCTCCCATAATACAGATGCGTGTGGGATCCACTCTGTATTTTGCAAGAATATTTTTCTGAAGAAAGAACTTGATCGTATAAACACAGTCTTCAAGCGCAGCTGGGAATAGATACTTAGGAGCAAGCCTGTAGCTTTAAAGGTAGATCAAGCAAAACCACAACAAAACCCTTGTTAAAATTATTCAAGGACATATCTCATTCTTACCAACCGATACACCGATATGTTGGCCCTACTTTGAATCCTAAGTCTCACCAGTAAACAAGAGCTCACTGGTAATGTTTCTCTTAAAATGAGGGATAGTTCTACTTAAGGGTTTCAGGCATTGATTGTAAGTCTACTTCTGTACTATGGAGTTGGTAAGATACACAGCAATTTTTTTCATTCCTATTAATGAAAATTTCAGTAGTACAGTGGACAGATATGAAGTCCTAAGGTAATAAGTATTTGCTCATATCTTTTATATATTATTGTAAATGTTGGGAAAAGTTTGTTGATAATATTAAGACTTTTCATTTGGATAATATCTTGAATTTTCAAGTTATTGAAATATTTTTGCCTAATAGAATTACAACCAAGAACAACTCTAACTCCTCACAGTGCTTAGAAACAGGTCAAATAAGATCTAATATCTCAAGGATATAATGAGTATACTTTCTGTATATAAGTGAGAATTTTAAGTTTAGTTGCACACAAAATGAGTTGTTTAAGAATCCTGAAGTTCATATTCTAAGAAATGTTATAACTCTGATAACAAATATGCTTATTCCTCTGGCCTCACAATTGTGTCTAAGATGGCAGAAATCAAAATAAATAATGTGGACTTTGGGGATGCATTGACCTTAAATTATAAGAAAAAATAAATATAAAAAAACCCCCATAGGATATGTGTACTTGTTGGTTGGGTGACAGCTCTGAATAGACCAAGTTTTGTTGTAAGTGCCTGGCCTGTGGTAAGTATTGTCTTTCTCTTACTCTATTCCCACAACAACAGCACCAAGCTTGTTTGCTGTCCATCTGTTCAGATCATCATAGGCTGCCATCTCTGAAATGAAAGGAATAAATATAAAGTGGTTCACTGTAAATATCAAACAATGGGAACACAGAAACAGTCATGAATATGCTAGAAGTGTGAAATGTGTTTGGTTGGTTGATTGACTGACTGATTTGTTGATTGATTGATTGATTGATTGATTGACTTATTGATCCGTTGATCGGAATTCAGTAATCATGTATTGTCATAGGCAACATTCCTTCAGAGCTCATGAAGAAGATTGTCTGTAACTCATTACAAACATATTCCATAAACCTCTTGGGAGAAGTATTAGAATATCTGCAATTGTGTTGAAGATGACATTGTAGGCAGCATTATAATTTTCACAAATTTAGAGATTCACCATAATTTTTATTTATTAAGGAAGTTTTCAATGGCAGGATATCAATTTAAATGTAAGACAAGGTGTACTATTTAGTGCAGTTATAACTAATGAGGTTTCCCAACCCCCATAGGCTTACATATTTATATAAGTTCAGGCAATTTAATAAATTTACAGTTAAACTTTAGGTTGCCATTCTGTATATAAATGAGAATTTTAGTTTTCACTAACATCAAATAAGAATGTGCTCTTGCATTTGTAATTTCTTACAAAAAGTTAACTGTAAATAGTTAATAAACTTAAAAGAGGTAGAAATAAATATATGCTCCTAAAATGTTTAACTTAATATCAATTGTTCTTTTACATAACAACATATACTCATTTACTTACAAAGTATAAATTTGCATCCATATTAAACGTAAAAATAGTAATTGCCAGGAAATGAACAAGAAAAAATAAAATGTTGTTTTAGTAAAATTTCCAACAATTTACTGAGAATTCACAGAGTTTGGGGAAACATATATAGCTAAATGTGTTAGAGGGAGCAGAGGCAGAAAGTGGACAAGGTAACAAAAAGGGAAGATAGGTGTCTACATGTCAAAGTTTGACATAGGATTTATCAATAAATAGATGCTATTTCTGAGATGTTTATTGAATAATCAGTGTGGCCATATTTTTACATCATGGTAGGTTGAAAAAGAAGGTAATATGAATGACAAAAGAGTGATGAGCCACCTAACAGGAAATAATAGGGATAAATCTAAATGATAGTCTACATAGTGTGGGGAGGAACAAGAGGATGCTCAGAATTTTTGCCAGAAGACATCATAAAGCATAGGAGCCTAAAAGACTATTTTTAAAAAAGGGCATGGTAGTCACTATGGAGAGACTTTGTGTTTCTGGGAGTTTTAATTTTTTTTCTGTATACTCCTTGAGAAAGTGATATAATTGTGTCTGCTAAGGAATTCACATGATACACTAATGATGAGTTTTTGCAGACCATTATGTAACTGAATTGACAGAACTCAAGTCCATCAAAAAAACATAAGAGATGGGAAACAGACCATATCACTAGGATGAGTATGGGGGCTAGAGTAGAAAAAAATAAGGAATAAAGTAAAGGAAAATGTGGAACCAACTACTGAAGAATAAAGTACTGGAATGTGCAGAATATTAGTATTGGTAAAGTACAAACAGATAACTTATTTCAGCATGGTTTTAGCTTTTCTCTTGTTTTAATCTTGCAGTTACAATTGAGGGATAAAGGAGGAAAAAGGAAAGATGCAGAAATTTCTTTTATACAAGGTCATAGTGTAATAAAGAGCAAAGGTTTCTTTCAGATTACACTGTTCTAGGAAAGAATTAAAAGGCAAAAAAGAGAAACATGGAAAGAAGTCTCAAAAAATAAAGAATGATAAGGAAATAATTAGAACTGGAGGCTGAAAGAGGTCAAGGCAGAAAAGACAATGCATATTTAGAAATCAACAAAGGGTACAATTTCGGGTACAAGAAACATAAATCGGATAATGATTTGGAAGAAAATATAATTAGGAAAGTAGAGACTCATTTTGACCAAAAAATAAACATGTCTTATCCCAGAATGTAAGTAGAGAGTAATGAAGAAGGGTAATGAATAAATATGAACTGAAAGTAATGAATAAGATGCCAGTAAGTTCAGACAGTGAAGACAGGTAAGGAGACAAGGGGACTGGGAGATGCCAAACATGCACTTATATCCCAGAAGAGCAGGTAAGGCGACAGGATGGCAATTTTAAAATGTCACTGGAGCAATGTCCCAAATTTTTCTTTGTGGTGAATCCATAAGTCATCAAAAGACTAAAATAGTATGTGTTTATGTTTCTGTCTGTCTGTCTGTCTGTCTGTCTGTCTGTATCTCTGCCTCACTGTCTTAGCTACTACACTCACTTCCAGGCAAGAATTGACTATTCAACTAAAGTTATCATTTATATCATTTTTATAATTTTAGTACAAAGTTATGCTTTGTTTTCTAATCCTCAATATTTTTATATCACACTCTACAACTTGGAAAAATTAGCTATAGTATGGCAACAACTATATTATTTCATATCTAACAATTTCTGGTTCACACCATAATAAGTGATTATTTAATATATGTGACTAGGTTATCTTACTCTAACTTACAAGTATATTATTTGTACTTTCAAGTTTAAGATATAAATATGTTAATTTAAGATTTGAATGTCCAACAAAACCATCTTGTTTCTTACCTGGTTATTTAACTACCAAACTGTATATAAAGAACGTGAACTATGATGCATACATTCCAATGTAACTCTGTTAACATACACATATTACTCAAGCCAACATTGCACTGGTAAATGTCTGTCAACTCATTCTAGACAGGAATTATTTCAATATGAATATATAAATAGCACACATATAAAACTATACTTACTGTAACTTCCCAAGACAAAGGCACCACCATGAATGAAAATCACAGCTGGTCTCTGCCTTTCAGACTTCCTCTTTGGCAAGTACAGACGAACAGGGATGTTACTAAATTTTGTGTCAATCACTGTAATGTTTTCATCAGAAACTGGTTTTGTAAAGTGAACTGTTGATAACATTACTAGTATGTCTTCATATTTCAGAAGACCTATATATTCACCTATTGTGCCCTATAAAAACAAGACAAAATTTTAAACATTATGCATCTATATTTTAATAACAACAATATAAATTATGGGATGATAATAAAATAAACAATGTGATAAAACTCTAAATTTTTATATCCTAACTTTATTTTCAAAGCATGAAAATCTCAGTGTGGATGTTTGTATGAAACCTTCACAAAATTTCATCTATCAACAATCAATCATGGATAAGGAATGGGTCAACAAATCTAACATTCCTTCCTGAGAAAATATCAGTAGTCATTTGTTAGTTAGGAAGCAGTAGTCATTTTTCCACATATTTGTTAATATGTTACCTTTGGTATAGTAAATAATCTGCTTCCAATGCCTAAGCAATAAACTAATTAAAATTATTGGACTGAAGACTAGAGTGAAGGCATGAAAACCTACTTGTTGAGAAAATAGATTCCAGAAGGCAAAGGAAGATATGGGAGAAGTGTACTTATCAGGTAAATGCATAAAACTGTCAAACAAAAAAATAAATACATACCTGGAAACTTAATTCCTATTTGCTAACTTTTATAGGGCTAGAAGTTGCTATGCATATTACCAGCAGAGGACAGTAATCACCAATTTTACCCATTGTGAACCCTGAGAACTACAATAGCCACTGGACTGGCAAGGCATACCCATTGTTGCAATAGTGCTTTCAATAATTGAGCATATTCTTATTGGATTTAAGTCCATTTCACAAGACAAAATCATATCTGGCACCTCTGTTGGATCATACATCTTTGAATAGCAGGCCTATGCCACAAAGAAAGAACCTACTACTCCCTCTCTAGTATATAGTATTAAATGTATTCTTATTGACTTATTGTAATAGCCATAGATTATTGCATTTCTCAATCCTCACTAGAGATACTTTTTTTTGTAGTAGATTGTGATTAACACAGAAATGCAAAATGGACCACTATGAGGAGAATGAGAGACTACTGAGTACTCAACTCTAAAAGGAATATCTATAATACCTTCTCTCCTGTTAAACCTCAGGAATCACTCCAGAAGAGGAGACTGAAAGACTGTCCAAGCCAGAGATACTGAATGAATACAAAGGAAGAGTGTCCTCCAGACATAACATGACATGTCAAGCTCAGGGACTGTGACAGCATGCATAAGAACTGCACAAGGCCAAACCAAGCCAATGCCTCTCACAGAGAAGGAAGATGGGCACAAAAATGCTACACCTTGCCAAGGTGACAATTTATAGCTAGAGGGAGAGGGAGAGTCAGTGTTCTTTAAAAATATGTCTTCTGGTATGTCTAGTGGATGGTTGCAACCTGAAGAGTGTGTGTGTCTCATCTCTACCTCCACAGTAGACAACTGGTTACTCCAACCATGAACACCTGCAAGATATACTGGATGGAAGAGAAGAACTGATCCTCCTATGATATACTGAGACCTCTACATATGCCTTGGCATGAACCTCCCCTCCAGCTCACACACATACATACACACACACACACACACACACACACACACACATACACACAAACACACAAACTAATTAATTAGTTAATTGATTAGTTTTAAAATGTAATAAACAGTTCTTGAGTATTTTCTAACTACTAAAATATAAACAAATAGATGACCTGTTAATATGAGTGCTTAAGCTTGATGTATTCAGATAATTTTTCATTCAATGAATTTGCTCTTGAAAATTAGAATTTTAGCAAATGGCTTTCTTTCTTTTATGACAATTTTTGGATGTAAATTGATATTCAAAAATTTTAACACTGTAACAAAAAAGACCAATATTAAGACAATATTAAGATCACATGTTCATCTAATATACCTAATCTTTAATGCATAGAACAATCCAAACAAATATTTAAAATTAGTTTCCTCACCTATAGGTTTAATTGATACAATGCAGAGTCAAGTTTCTCAAGATTATGTGTGGATACTTTACAAAACTCTTTCTAGCCAGGGCAGTGGTGGCACACGCCTTTAATCCCAGCACTTGGGAGGCAGAGGTAGGCAGAATTCTGTGTTTGAGGCTAGCCTGGTCTACAGAGTGTGTTCCAGGATAGCCAGAGTTATACAGAGAAACCCTGCCTCAAAAAACAAAAAAATCAAACAAACAAACAAAAAAACCAAAAAACCAAAATAAGCCCCCAAAAATAAAACCACCTCTTTCTAAACAGCATATGATTGCACAATAATGCACTAATTTTTTCAAGACTATATTATAAAGACCGTTAGTTTTCACTTACATATGTGAAAATCAAAAGATCTATTGTCTTTGCAATCTAAATTGTAAGATTCAGTGCTAAAATTATCAAAGATTTCCAAATTTTCCAGGATAAATCTTAATTACAAATTTATTTGTCTACTATTATTTTAAAAGTACAGTATAATAACTCATAATGTCAGATACATAAAGTGTATTTTGATGATATATGCATGATGGTTGAGAACATATGAAGCTAAGAAAGTAAGAGCATCATATTAGAGCGAGATGTTCTGGTAGATAATGTTGTGAATTTGATGAAAGTATAGATATTTCTCACCCTGGGGGTTAAATACATGTGAAATAATCAAAAGACAATGGACATGGGCCAGCTCTTGTATTCATTCTTCAATTAAGGAAGCAGAATATTTGAAAAGGAGAAGTGTGGAAGAAAGACTCAGAGACTCAGAGATCATCAGTTGGAGAATGCTGTGTCCTAGAATTCTATTACACCTTGGGCTGCTGTCACTTCTGGTCAGCTACTGATTCTGCTTCCTTACTTTTCACCCTCTATCTGTAAGAGTTGTTAAAGAGCATTTCTGCAAGGTGTCCATTTTGCACATTAAAGAGCAGAGTCCAATCACGCAGCATGGGACTCAAACTTAAGTTGTTACTCTCTCTGTATGTGCTCCTCTGAATATCTTTTTCCTCTCATACTAACAATACAGGTAGAAGACAGTAGAGAATTAGAGGAAATATATGCATATGCAAAGAAAGCATACATATTACATGATCAAAAGTGCCAGTTTCTGACTATACAGGAGCAATTATAGCAATTATATCCACACTGTATATTCTAAGATAACCCCAGAATTTCAACAGTTTAGAATTGGAGACCAACAACAGAAGCTATGGAGATAATTAAAAAAAATCAAACAAGTACTATTAGTAAGTTATGGAGATAATAAAAAAGTCCTGATTTAGTATCAAACAAGTACTATTAATAATAATTCATATCTTTACACTATAATTATGAGACCAGGTTTTTTTCTTAGAACACAAATGAAAGTTAGTTAACAATATTCTTTTTAAAGTAATGCTTCTTTCAAAATTATAATATCAATAGTATTTTCAAAATATTCAAATACCCATTTCTTTTTTTAAAATATTTTTATTAGGTATTTTCCTCATTTACATTTCCAATGCTATCCCAAAAGTCCCCCATAAAAGACCCATGTTCCTGATAGATACTCTGTTTCTTTTGCCCCTTTAAACTATATTGCTCATCTTTTCCTAGGGACTACTAGTAAATAACATTGGTTTACTTATCCTTCATTTAGTAAGTCACATAAAAACCCTATCTTTCCTACCTTAGGATGTCAGAGCTTCTGGTTTTGGTCTGTAAGCTTTAGAAACTTACAGCAGAACCCCTATCCCTTGGGTCTCAGGAGTTTAAACTTATATTGAATTACATCAGTGACATCTCTTGTTCTCCTTATAAATACTAGACTGTGGAACTATGCTCCTATAGGATCATAGCATCCTATAGCATCAACTATAATAGCATCAACTAGTTCAGATATTTTGTATAGATCACATATATATGGAAATGTATGTATTAGTTTTTATATATCTATATGGTCCTTCCCCATTCAAGTCAAAGTGAACATACTTCAGAGATGCAACAAACTGGGAACTTTCTTTCTGTTGGGTAAGAACTAACTGAATAGTACATATATAAAATTAATTTTTAGTGATAGTATTCACTCAACTCAGAACATCCATTAGTGCTAATTTTGTGGTTCATTATTAGAAGGTGATAGCTTCTCTTCTGTAGTATTTCTGCCCTCCACATCAGATAGCAATTTAGGCCTCCAAGAGAACTACTTTTTGATAAGCCTGCAATGTCTAAACCCTCTTCTCTAAAATCAATGGTGGGTAATCAATTTTTCCATTTATTTATTTATTTATTCCTTTATTCATTCACTCACTCACTTTACATCCTGATCACAGTCTCCCCTCCCCCATTTCTGGGCCCCTTCATACAGTCTTTTCCTCCATCCTCCTTGTCTTCTTTTGTGGGAATGGGGGAGACACCACTGCCCCTGAAGGGTGCAACCCACCCTAGCATATTAAGTCACTGCTCATCCTCTTGCACTGAGGCTAGACAAGGCATGCCAGTTAGGGAAACAGGATTTTCCAGTCAACAGAGCCCCATCTAATGTTTGGCTGTGAGTCTCTGCATTTGTTTTGGTCATTTACTGGGTGGAACCTCTCAGATGACAGTTATGCTAGGCTCCTGTCTGCAAGTATAACAGAGTATCATTAATAGTGTCAGGGTTTGGTTCTTGGTCGCAGGATCGAACACAATTTGGGCCAGTCATTGGTTGGCCATTCCCTCTATCACTGTACCATCTTTTTCTCTGCACATCTTGTAGGCAGGGCACATTTGGTGTTACAGGTTTTTATGGGTGAGTTGGTGCTCTTACCTCTCTTCTTAGAGTCCTGCCTACCTTGGAGGTAGCCAATTCAGGCTCCATATCCCCAACTGCTAGAAGACTAAGCTAAAATCACACCCATAGACTCCCTGGAGCCTTCCTTATCCCAGGTCTCTGGCAAGACTTAGAAATACACACAGCCCAGCCTGCAGGAGATTTCTGTTGTTCTCCAAACAGGAGATCTATCTTCCACCTGTGTTGCACTCCCCAAACACTCTCTCATCCACTCTTTTCCATCCATCTACCTCCTATATCTATTTTATGTCCCCTTTTGAGTGAAGTGCAAATATCCTCCCTCGGACTCTCCTTGGATAGTTGACTCTTTGGGTCTGTGGCTAGTAGAGTGGCTATCCTGTACTTTATGGTTAGTATTCACTTATAATTGAGAACACACCACACATGCCATTTTGAGTCTGGGTTACCTCATGCGGATATTTTCAATTTCATCCATTTGCCTGAAAACTCATGATGTTCTTGTTTTCAGTAGCTGAATAATATGCCATTGTATGAATGAACCACATTTTCTTTATCCATTCTTATGTTGAGGGACATCTGTGTTGTTTCCAGTTTCTGGCTATTAAAAATAAAGCCACTATGTACATAGTCAAGCCAGTGTCCTTGTGGTATGGTGGAACATCTTTTGTGTATATACCCAGGAATGTTATAACTGGGTCTTGAAGTAGAACTGTTGCCAATTTTCTGAGAAGCCATCAGCTTGATTTCAAGAGAGGCTGTACAAGTTTGCACTCCTACCAGCAATAGAAGAGTGTTCCCCTTGCTCTGCATCCTTGCCAGCATGTTATATCACTTTGTTTTTCATCTTACCTTTTCAGATGGATGTAAGCCAGAATCTCAGAAATAATTTCTGGTTCAGGAATTAAAGTTAATCCCCCTATATGTTTATCTTTTCAAATAAGAGGAACAACTTTCACACTTTGTACCACCAGAGGACATAGTAATCCTCGCATGTAGGAATACAAAAAAACCTTTTCTATGAATTAATAGAGAACCTCTTTAGTTGATCCCTACATGTGTGAATAGGGAATCACTCATAGCCACCAACCGAAATGGAGTTCAGATACTAAGATAAAAGGCAGCCATTGACAAAAGGCAAAGGAAAACAGACTGAAGTCAAGGTAATAAGGTTACTGCTTTCACAGAATAGTGCCAATTTACACATAAATGAGCAGCAAGAAAGGAACTATCCCAGAAAAGAGGGACAACATTTGCATAACCAAGAGGTGACTTAGGCAAACAGTTCAGGACACAGAGGGTTTATTTTCATTTTCTCTTTAGATTTATCAGTGTTGTGTTAGTTGGTCAACACCTTTGGCATATTACATTTCAAATCAAATCGGGACATTGAGCCTTCTCAGGACTAAAGGCGTCTCCTCCCATTAAAAGCCAACAAGGCCATCCTCTGCTGCATATGTAGCTGAAGCCATGGGTCCCTCCATGTGTACTCTTTGGTTAGTGATTTAGTTCCTGGGAGCCCTGAGGGTACTGGTTGGTTTTTATTGTTGTTCTTCCAATGGGGTTGCAAGCTCCTTCAGCTCCTTTGGTCCTTTCTCTAGTTCCTCCATTGGATACATTTACACAATGGAATACTATTCAGCTATTAGAGACAATGAATTCATGAAATTCTTAGGCAAATGGATGGAACTAGAAAATATCACCCTGAGTGAGGTAACCTAATCATAAAAGAACACACGTGGTATACATTCACTGGTAAGTAGATATTAGCCCAGGAGCTCAGAATACCCAAGAAATAATTCACAGACCAAATGAAGCACAAGAAGAAGGAAGACCAAAGTATGGATACTTTGGTCCTTCTTAGAAGAGGGAACAAGATACCCATGGGAGGAGATACAGAGACAAATTGTGGAGCAGAGACTGAAGGAAAGAATATCCAGAGAATGCTCCACCTGGGGATCTATCCCATATCCAGTCACCAAAACCAGACAGTATTATGGATTCCAACAAGTGCTTGCCTGATATAGCTGTCCCCAGTGCCTGAAAAATACAGAGGTGGGTGCTTTCATTTCATTTCTAACCCTGGTAGTTTCAAAGATGTTCTGGTAAATAATACTTCCTCAGTTATCTCTATGATAAAACCATGTTTCCCAGGAGAATAGTGTGTTTCTAACAATCAGCAATATGTCTCTCCTTTTTTTGTTGTTTGTTTGTATAATTTAGTTTAGCCTCAGCTGCTGAAATGACCCTTCTCTGTGTAATGTGTAACTCATTCCCTCTATTGTACCATCCAGTGAGCCTTCCAAAGACATTTATTGGTTACCTCTTGACTCTGCTGAAGTGCTAGTATATACCACTGTTCCAATAACAAGAAGCTGAATTTTCACCTTGTTTTCTGAAGTGGTACATACAGAAATACAATCTTCTGTGCTTTGTGTGTGTCTTTTTTCAAAGCCTTCTTGTATTTGAGGCTGGGTTGTTGAGTTGTTGAGAGGCAGTAAATACTTATCTTTATTTTTTTGATAGAATATAATTACATCATTTCCTCCTTCCAATTCCTCTCTTGAAAATCCAGACTCCTTTATTATCAATTGTTACTCCTTTATCCTCAAGGGTTAGGGTTAGGGTTAGGCTTAGGCTTAGGCTTAGACTTAGGGTTAGGGTTAGGGTTAGGGTTAGGGCTACTTGTATATATGTTTTCTGGGCTGATCGTTCGTATTTGATAACCAACTGCTGTGTTCTTCCCTGAAGAATACTTCTACTCTCAGCATTCCTTAGGTGCCTGTAGTCCCAAGGCCTCATAGAAATACTGTAGTAAAGCAGAAAGAAAATGTTAAGAGCCTAAGGATCAGACATTGTGTCTTAGAAGGTATTGGCATAAGGTATTGGTCCACTGGGAACATCACTTTTGTAAGATTTATGCAGTTTTCATGGGACTCATGTTAAGACTACATAACAGTGAATCGTTATCCAAGAGTAGAAGTGACCACTTCCTGATCTCTCACTCCATGTATTTCCATGAGTTCTTCCCCTGACACTCACTAATCGTGAAGGCACTTGCCATGGTTTGACAAAGCCCAAGTGATGATTAATAATATCTGAACTAATGAGGCAACCATCTCTAAAACTTTCAGCATTCAAAACTGTTATCTCAATAAACTAGCCTTTCTTTATGAAGTATTCAGCCTGAATACTTATGTAGAGGACAACATTTTATATGCTCATGCATGCAAATATTTCTACTAAACCTTTCTATACAAGGAGTGTTTATATCCTGAAAAATTCTCATGTTGAAATCCTCTATGTGATGTATGCATGAGAGGTAAGGCCTTTAAGAGGACTAATTAGATGGTACAATGGACTAATTATGAATGAGATTTACTCTGTATAAAAGGGACCCCAGGAGCTTATGAAGGAGTTCAATAAAAAAAAAATTGCTTGCTGTATATGGCAGTTTGAATAGGTTTGCCACTCATAGACTCATGTAGTAGAATGCTTGGCCCACGGAGAGTGGCACTATTAAGAAGTGTGGCTTTAAAAAAAAAAAGTGTGGATTTGTTGGAGTAGATAGAGCAAGTTTTGAGCACTCTAGGCTCAAGCTCCACCTAGAGTGAAATTTGAGTCTCCTCATTGCTACCTGCAGATCAAGATGTGGAATTCTCAGGCCCTCCAGCACATACCTGCCTATATGGGGCCATGCTTCCTGCCACGATGATAATGGACAAAACTCTGAAATTCTAAATCAGTCTTAACTAACAATGTTTTCATTTGTAAGAATTGACATGGTTATAGTGTCTCTTCACAGCAATATAACTCTAATGAAGACAAGGCAAACAGGAAGAAGGACTGAGTTTGACCTCCAGCACCAGTATAAAAAGCTAGGCATGAGGAGAGCACTTGTAATTCTGTACAGTAGGATGGGTAGGGATCTCACTGGCCAGCCAATCAGCAAATTGTAAGCAACGTTAGAGACCCTGTCTCTAAAATAAGGTAGGCAGTGTTGGCATTTTTGTCTTGGCTGAGCCCCACAGTTACCTAGCAACAGCCAGGTATCCACTATAAAAGGGGTTGCTCACCCACACCTTTCTTTCTTGCTCTCTTGCTCTGACTCTATCCTCTTGATCCTGGAGAGGAAGAGGGAGAGGGAGGGGTAGGGGTAGGGGCAGGGGGAGGAGGAGGAGGAGGAAGAGGAGGAGGAGCACAAGACAACAACAATGACAACAACAACATTGGTGAGGTGTTCCTTCCATTGGTAAGGTGTTCCTTCCATGACTAGAGGTGCTTTCCTAGAGGCCTAATGACCTGTGACCAATCCCCAGATCCCACAAGGTGGCAGTAGAGAAGTGACTCCCAAGAGCTGTTTTCTGACCTCTACACATACACATAACACACACACACACACACACACACACACACACACACACCTCAAAACCAAATATATAAAGTCATAAAATATTACAAAATTAAAATTTTACCAGATAAACTTTTGATTAAGTAATGAATCTGAGTCTGACCAATCCTCTGGGTTCTCCTTAGCATTTCATGAAAACATAAGGAGTAGAACATGGTAAACTGCCAAAAGAGTATGTAATAGGAGACTGGACACTTTTAGAAACCACTCAGGTCAAGTTTGTTCACTGACCAATGAGAAAGATTAGTGTATCCCTGGCTTAAGACATTTAAAATATAGTGTCTCTTTTCAAATGTGCAAGAATAAATTAAACATTTCAGGTATGCATAATAGATATTATATGGACATGTGTAAAGATATTGCTATCAAATTCAGTCAAACAGCTACATGTGGGAAATGGGCATCTGTGATTTGACTGTGTCCTCAAAAAGGCAAATGAATGGCTGCCTGTGCTTGATTTCCAAACCAGGATTATGGCTCCAAAGATGAGAACTTATTATTTATGTATTTGTGTGGTGCATTTTATTATTCTTTTTTATTTTATAATTCAAAAGTTCTTAAAATCTATCGAGTTGCTCTTGCCCAGGGTTAGGGTTAGTACTGGTATAATGACAGAAAAGTAGACCAATGGAATAGAATTGAAGACCCAGAGATGAACCCACATACCTATGGTCACTTGATCTTTGACAAGGGAGCTAAAACCATCCAGTGGAAAAAAGACAGCATTTTCAACAAATGTTGCTGGCACAACTGGCGGTTATCATGTAGAAGAATGCGAATTGATCCATTCCTATCTCCTCGTACTAAGGTCAAATCTAAGTGGATTAAGGAACTCCACATAAAACCAGAGACACTGAAACTTATAGAGGAGAAAGTAGGGAAAAGACTCAAAGATATGTGTACAGGGGAAAAGTTCCTGAAAAGAACAGCAATGTCTTGTGCAGTAAGATTGAGAATCAATAAATGGGACCTCATAAAGTTGCAAAGCTTCTGCAAAGCAAAAGACACCGTCAATAAGACAAAAAGACCACCAACAGATTGGGAAAGGAACTTTACCTATCCTAAATCAGATAGGGGACTAATATCCAATATATATAAAGAACTCAAGAAGGTGGGCTCCAGAAAATCAAATAACCCCATTTAAAAAATGGGGCTCAGAACTGAACAAATAATTCTCACCTGAGGAATACGGAATGGCAGAGAAGCACCTGAAAAAATGTTCAACATTCTTAATCATCAGGGAAATGCAAATCAAAACAACCCTGAGATTCTACCTCACACCAGTCAGAATGGCTAAGATCAAAAATTCAGGTGACAGCAGATGCTGGCGAGGATGTGGAGAAAGAGGAACACTCCTCCATTATTGTTGGGATTGCAAGCTTGTACAACCACTCTGGAAATCAGCCTGGCGGTTTCTCAGAAAATTGGACATAGTACTACTGGACAATCCTGCAATACCTCTCCTGGGCATATATCCAGAAGATGTCCTAACCGGTAAGAAGGACACATGCTCCATTATGTTCATAGCAGCCTTATTTATAATAGCCAGACGCTGGAAAGAACCCAGATGCCCCTCAACAGAGGAATGGATACAGAAAATGTGGTACATTTACACAATGGAGTACTACTCAGCTATTAAAAAGAATGAATTTATGAAATTCCTAGGCAAATGGATGGACCTGGAGGGCATCATCCTGAGTGAGGTAACACAATCACAAAGGAACTCACATGATATGTACTCACTGATAAGTGGATATTATCCCAGAAACTTAGGATATCCAAGATATAAGATACAATTTGCTAAACACATGAAACTCAAGAAGAACGAAGACCAAAGTGTGGACACTTTGCCCCTTCTTAGAATTGGGAAAAAAACACCCATGGAAGGAATTACAGAGACAAAGTTTGGAGCTGTGATGAAAGGATGGGCCATCTAGAGACTGCCATATCCAGGGATCCATCCCATAATCAGCTTCCAAACGCTGACACCATTGCACACACTAGCAAGAATTTGCTGATAGGACCCTGATATAGCTGTCTCTTGTGAGACTATGCTGGGGCCTAGCAAACACAAAAGTGGATGCTCACAGTCAGCTATTGGATGGATCACAGGGCCCCCAATGGAGGAGCTAGAGAAAGTACCCAAGGAGCTAAAGGGAACTGCAACCCTATAGGTGTAACAACATTATGAACTAACCAGTACCAGGAGCTCTTGACTCTAGCTGTATATGTATCAAAAGATGGCCTAGTCGACCATCACTGGAAAGAGAGACCCATTGGACTTGCAAACTTTATATGCCCCAGTACAGGGGAATGCCAGGGCCAAAAAGTGGGAGTGAGTGGGTAGGGGAGTGGGGGGGCAGTATGGGGGACTTTTGGGAAAGCATTGGAAATGTAAATGAGGAAAATACCTATTAAAAATATTTTTTAAAAAAGAAAGTACATGGCATGTACTCATTAATTAGTGGATATTAGTCAAAAACAAAGCAAATCAAAACAAAACAACAAGAACAACAACAACAACAAAATCCCAGAATACCCAAGATTCAAAGCAACAGAACTCAAAAAGGTCACCAAGCCGAAGTATCCAAGTGAGGATATCTCAGTCCCACTTGAGAGAGTGAAGAAAGCAATCACAAGTGGGGAGGGAGGAAGGGACCTGGGAGGGAAAGTGGATGGGGTGGGAAGTAGAGGAGAGAGGGGAACCTGATATGGTATTTGATAAGGAAAACTGAGGGCCAGCAGAAAAAAATGGAAATAGGCAACCACAGGAAATGGGAGGTTAGGGGACCCTTCATAATTCACCAGAGACCTGGGAGGTAAGAGACTCAGGAATCACAGGGAAGGACCTTAGATGAAATGCCCAATAGTAGGGAGAGGGAACTTATCGAGCCCACCTTTAGCAGGAAGATAGAGCATCAAGTGAGGGATGGGGTTGGCATCCCACAGTCCCATCTCTGAACCATAATTGTTCCTGTTTGAAAGAATTACAGGGATGGAGAGGAGCCTGAGGAAAAGAAGGTCAAGTGACAGGCCCAAAATGGGATCCAGCTTAAAGGGTGGCCCCAAGGCCTGACACTATTACTAAGGCTATGGAGTGTTCACAGAAAGGGACCAATCATGACTGCCCTCCCGAAAGACCCAACAAGCAGCTGAAAGATTCAGATGAAGATATTTGCACCCAAACAATGGACAGAAGCAGCTAACCTCTGTTGTTGAATTAGGAAAGGCTGAAAGAAGCAGAGGAGAAGGGTGATCCTGTTGGAGGACCAGCATTCTCAATTAATCTGGACCCCTGAGATCTCTCAAACACTGGACTACCAAACAGACAGTATACACCAGCTGATATGAAGCCCCCAACACACATACAGTAGAGGACTTCTGAATCTGTGTTCATTTAGAGATGATGCACCTAACCATCAAGAGACTGGAGGTCCCAGGGAGTTTAGAGGTCAGGTGGGGTGGGGGTTGGGAGCATCCACGTGGAGACAGGGCTGTGGGGGGGGGAGGTATGGGATGTGGAGCAGTAGGAGGATGGATGGGGGGCAGGGAATGGAAGTGGAGTGTAAAAAATAAATTAATTTTTTTAAAAAGAGGAAATGAATAGATCTCATAAAGACATACAGGAAAACACAACTAAACAGGTAAGGGAAATAAATAAAACTGTGCAAGACCTGAAAGTGAAAATAGATGCAATAAAGAAAACATAAACTGAGGAAATCCTCAAGATGGAAAACCCAGGGAAGATACAGGAACAACAGATGCAAGTGTTATGAACAGAATACAGGAAATGGAAGAGATAGTCTTGGGTTTAGAAGAGACAATAAAAGAAATTGATACATCAGTCAAAGAAAGTGTTAAAGCTAAACATTTCCTGACACAAAACATCCAGGAAATGTGGGAGACCATGGAAAGACCTAACCTGGAAATAATAGGAATAGAAGAAGGCATAGCGTCCTAGCTCCAAGGCCCAAAAAATATTCTCATTGAAATCATAAAAGAAAACTTTGCCAACCTAAAGAAAGAGAAGCTTATAGAACACCAACAAGACTGGACCAGAAAAGAAAATCCTCCTGGCACATAATAATCAAAACACAAAATCTACAGAACAAAGAAAGAATATTAAGAGTGACACAAGAATGTTGTCCTCTGAGAGGCTCTACTCAGACACAGACACCCACACCCAATAAGTGGATGGAGCTTGGGGACACATGGAAGAATAGGAGGAAGGATTGTAGGTTCCTATAGGGATAAAAACTCCAGAGGAAGACCAACAGAGTCAACTAACTGAGACTCTTGGGGCTTTCAGAGTCTGAACCACTAACCAATGAACATACAAGAGTTGGACCTAGGCCTTCTCAGTCACATGAAGCAGATGTCCAGTTCAGGCTTCATGTGGGTCCTCAACAACTAGAAAGGAGGCTATCCTAAAAGCTGTTACCTGTAAATGAGATATGTTCAACTAGCTGGGCTGACTTGTGGGACTCAGTAGGAAAGGAAGCACCTAGCCTTACAGAGACTTGAAGTGCCATGGTGGGGGTGGATACACAGTGGTCTCCATCCATGCATAAAAGAAAGGGAAGTGAAATGGGGGAAGGATTGTAGGAGGTGGTGACTGGGAGGTGGGCAGCAAGCAGGATGTAAAGTGAATACATTAAAAATAAATAAAATTTTAAATATTGTAAAGAAAGAACATGATATAATCAGTGGCTGTGGTTTCTGAAGAGTTTATGGCTTTTAACTTCAGGACAAGTGTCACACTCTCTGGCCTAAGAAAATAAATGAATCTCAAAATCAGATGTTGTATTATCTGCTATCTCATTGCAACACTAGGTTTCCACGTGACTTTGTTTAATGAAAGTTTTATTATGGTATTTACCAATGGCTTACATACTTCTGATCTACTATTTAATGTTTATTTCAAGATGATGAAAATGTAAAAATATACTCTCAGAAATGTTTGTCTCACAACACTTGATTTTTAATGAGACTCATTGTGAAATTCCCCTAATTTTTCAGAAATAGTATATCTATTGACCAGCATTTTCTGTGGGAACCCACAAGCCACTACTGCCAGAGAAGCAGGGAGATTAACTGCAGATCTTCACCTCTCTTTCTAGTCATCCAAGTCCAAGCTCTTAGTCTCACCTCTAGCTCTCCAACAGAATACATACTGTAACCTCCCTTCCCTTCTAGCATCCATTTCCTGTGGATCACACAGATCTTTCCCTTTAAACTTCCTTCCCTTCTGCCATTCATTGCTTAGTTCCAGATCCCAGCATCAACCGGCTCTCCCTGATAAACCACAGGCCACACTGAGAATGGAAGCAAGTACCCCAATGACCTATATTTATCCCTCTCCATTTGTCCAAGTCCAATCACAAATTCTCAAACCAAATCTTTAGCAGAACTTCTGCTATGCCTTCTCCTCACTATCCCTTCCCATTCCTAGGGAACTAAGGAAGAAGACTACAGTGAATCACTCTGCTTTCCTTATTTTTGTGAAACCCCCAGCACATTTCCATTCCTAAGTCTAAAGATGCAATACATAGAGACACATTTTGGTAGGTACTTTTGGTGCCCAAACTTATTGGGACCATAAATTTTCCTACTAGGCCACACAGACACCATACTATTCTAAGAACAAGAGAAGAATTACAAACCAAAGAGCAAAACACCAACAAATAAAGACAAGGACACTATCAGCACCTAGATTTATAATCTTCCCAGTCCCAGATGCCAAAATACAGACACAAAAACATAAGTAAAACTTTCAGGACATTATGTCTCCATTAAGCCCTACAACCTTACCACACAGTCCCTAAGTATTCTGACACAGCTGTAACACACACACACACACACACACACACACACACACACACACACACAAAGTAATCACAAGCAAGAGGATTAGAAAGTAAAAAATAATCAAATGCAGGACTAAGATCAATAAAACAGAAACAAAGGGAACAGTACAAAGAATCAATGAAACCAACAGGTAGGTCTCTGAGAAAATCAACAAGATAGACAAACCCTTATCTGAACTAACTAAAAGGCAGAGAGGGGATATCTAAATTAACAAAATCAGAAATGACAAGGCGGACATAACAACAGATATCAAGGAAATTCAGAGAATCATAAGAACATATTTTAGAAAATATATATGCCATCAAATTGGGAAATCTAAAAGAAATAGATAATTTTCTGATTGGTACCACTTACCAGTAGTCCCCAGTGAAATAGAAGTATGAATTCAAAATCTCTGAATCAAAAAAAGATGCTCAGGGCCAGATGGGTTTGGTACAGAATTCAATCATATTTTCAAAGTAGAGTTAACTCCAACTCTCCTCAAAGGATTCCACAAAATAGAGCAGAAGAAACATCGCCCAATTCATTTTATGAGACCTGTTACCCTGATACACAAACTACATAAATAGCCATAGAAAAAGACAATTATAAATTAATTTCCCTTATTACCATAGATGCAAAATTTTCAAATTTTAAAAAATTTGAAAAAAAATATTAGCAAAAATACTTGCAAGAAAAACAACAGAATATTTGCAAAACAATTCCAAGAACACATCAAAACGATTGCCCACCATGATTGAGTTTCATGCCAGAGATGTGGAGATAGTTCAATATATGAAAATTCGCAAATGTAATCCACTATATAAACAAACTGAAAGAAAAAAATCATCATCTCATTTAGATGTACAAAAGGCATTTGACAAAATACAACACCTCTTTATGATAAAAGTCCTTTAGAAATTAGATATATAACGGTCATACCTAAACTTAATAGAGTCCGTTTAAACTATAGCCAATATCAAATCAAATGTAGAGAAACTCAAAGTAGTTCCACTAAAATCAGAAACAAGATGTAGTGGATATCCCTGGTTCTCAACTTGACTATATCTGGAATGAACTATAATCCAGAGTTGGAGGCTCATCAGTGATCCTAATCTGGAGGCTGAGAAGTACAAGTTTCTGACCTGGATCTTGGCATGGAGATCTTGAGGCATAATGGCTATGAATTCCAGAAGATTAAGACAGGGAGATCTCTGAGTTCAAGGTCATCTGGGATTAAAGGCATGGTGGTACCTTTAATATATATACATTTAATCTGGGCTACACCTTCTGATGGAGATCTACATAAGGACATTGGAAGAAGGAAATTTTACTCTCTCTTCTTTGACTGCTTGCCTTGTGGGACTGAGCAATTGCAAGATCCTTGGACTTCTATTTACAGCTGCTGCTGACCATTGTTAGGAGTTAGACTACAGACTGTAAGTCATTAACAAATTCCCTTACTATATAGAGACTACCCTTAAGTTCTGTGATTCTAGAGAACCCTGACTAATACACAAGACAAAGTTGTTTTCTCTCTCTCTCTCTCTCTCTCTCTCTCTCTCTCTCTCTCTCTCTCTCTCTCTCTCTCTCTCTCTCTCCATATCAATACAATATAATACTTGAAGTCTTTGCTAGAGAAATAACACAACTGAAGGAGATCAAGAGGATACAAATTAGAAAAAAAAATCAAAGTATGGTTATTTTGAAAACTATGGTAGTATGCATAAATGATTCTAAGAGTTACCCTGGGGAACTACAACTACTAAACCCTTTCAGCAAACTGGCAGGACATAAAATTAACTTCCAAAAATCAGTAGTCCTTCCAAATACAAATGACGAATGGACCGAGAGAGAAATCAGGGAAATAAAACTTTTCACAGTAGCTTCGAAAAATGTAGAAATATAATGCAGTTGCTCTCTGTAAGCAAGGTGAAGGCTTCTGTGATAATATGCAGTGGAAATTCAAATGTCTGAGAAACACTTAAAGAAATGTGTATCTTTAGCTGTGACAGAAATCCAAATCAAAGCTACATTGAAATTTTATTTGTCAGAATAGCTAAGATCAATAAGTGACAACTTGTTCTGATAAGGATGCAGAGTAAAAGAAGCACATGTACACTGCTGGTGGAAGAACAAACTTATACAGACAGTACAGAAATCAGTGTAGTGGTTCCTCAGGAAGATGGGAATTGATCTACCTCAAGATTTAGCTGTACCACTTTGGGGCATATAGCAAAAGGATGTTTCATCCTACCGTAGAGACCCCTGCTCAACCACATTCACTGGGGTTCTCTTTATAATAGTTGGCAATTTAAAGCAACCTAGATACCCCTTAACAGAAGAATGGGTAGAGAAACTGTAGTACACTTACATAATAGAGTAATATTCAGAAAAAAAGTCATGAAATTTGCAGGCAAATGAATGGAACTAGGAAAATAACCTCTTAAATTTGGTAACCCACAAAGAGAAAGAAACACAAGGTATGTATTGTGCATATTTGCACATATTCACTTTTACGTAATGATAACCAAGCTATGAACTAATCTATAAAACCACAGAGGATAGGTTTAAAGTAAGGGAATAAAGGAAATAGATGTATCTCATTATGAATGAGAAATAATATAGAAAACTATGGATGGATGAGGGGTCTGAGATAGGAGAATCAAGTGACAGAGATAGCTAAAATTAAGTGTCATTTGAGGGATAGTGCAGAAATCTAATACAGTCGAGACTTATTAAAATATATACATATTTGAAGGTGACCTAAATGAAATTGCCAAATAATGGAAGAGACAGAGTACAGACTGATTGGCTTTTGCCATCAAACAAAATATAAGTATTTTGCGTCAAGTTAAGTTGTTGGCCAAAAGGGTGTCATGGGAATCCTCAAACAACTCAGGCTGTTTTCAAGACTATAGGTTGTTCTCCATAAACTCACAGAAAGATCCCATTGCTGAAGACTCATATCCAAACATTACACAGAGCATGAGAGCAGTTTGAATAGTTAGCCTAAATGGTATGTCTCCATAAAAGCCCTCCCCTCAGAGCTCAGGGACCAATTACATAGGAGGGGGCAGAAAAAGTGTGTGAACATCATGGGATCCAGAAGGCCAAGAAACCAAGGCTGTCTATACCAATGTGAGCAAAACTCATATAAACTCACAGAGATTGTGGCAGCAAGCACAGGACCTTCAGAGTTCTGTACCAGGTCCTGTGTGTACCTTCAGAGTTCTGTACCAGGTCCTGTGTGTGTGTGTGTGTGTGTGTGTGTGTGTGTGTGTGTGTGTGTGTGTGTGTGTGTGTGTGTGTTTTGGCTTCTACTTTTAGGTTTTTTATTTCATTTTCCATGAAATTCATGAGTGTAAAACTGAGTAGGTCTCTGATAGTTGTGCCTGCCCTTGGACGTTTTTCTTCTTGGTGGCTTGACTTGCTCAACTTTAATGTGATAGTTTTTGTTCTATCTTAGATGCTGAAAAAGCCTTTGACAAAATCCAGCATCCCTTCATGTTAAAAGTAGTAATAGAGATCAGGTATACAAGGCATATACCTAAGCATAATCAAAGCAATAAAAAGAAGTCAAAGCCAACATCAAACTAAATGGTGAGAAACTTGAAGGAATTCCACTAAAATCAGGGACATAAAGGGCTGCCCCCCCTCTATTCAATATAGTACTTGAAGTTCTAGCTAGAGCAAGAAGACAACTAAAGTGGTGGTGCTGATGCTAAGGTCCTGTTCCCCAATTGGTTCTTGATCTATCAGTAAAGAAGCCATGGGCCAATTGCTGGGTGGAAGGAATAGTTGGGACTTTCAGGTCCCTGCAGGCAAGGAGAGAGATGTAAGGAGAGGGGGGAGGGGGGAGAGAGGGAGATGAATGGAGGGAGAGGGAGAGGGAGATGGATGGAGGGAGAGAGGGAGAGGGGAGGGGAAGAGGGGGAGAGGGGGAGGGGGAAAAGGGAGAGGGGGAGAGGGAGAGAGGGGGGGAAAGGGAGAGGGGGAGAGGGGGAGAGGGGGAGGAGAGGGAGAGGGGAGAGTTTGCCATGCTTCTGAGGGAGAAAAGGTGACCAGCCATGTGAGATCTTGGATGAAGTGACCACAGGCCTTTCGTACAGGCTGGTGGTTGATAGTGTTAGCTGGGTCTAGATGTAACTGAGCAACTAAAGTTAAGAGCAGGTAGAGAGGCACTGAGCTAAGAGTATTGATAAAGACATGCTTCTCTGGGCTGGAGATAAATAGCACCCAGCAATTGTGTCAAAAAGACAAGTTGAAATTGAACAACTGTGTGTGAGTGTGTTTTTATCTGTGGATTTAAGGGAATCTGGGTGGGAGCTGGGAGCAAAGTCTGTTCCTAGAGTTTAGGCAAGGTAGCAAAAGCTACATACAGCAGAAATCAAGGGGATACACATTAGAACGGAAGAAGTCACACTATTGCTATTCAAAGATGATAAGATGGTATATATAAATGACCCCAAATATTCTAGCAGGGAATGCCTGCAGCTGATAAACACCCTAAATAAAGTGACTGGATACAAAATTTAAAAACAAAAACAACAACAAAAACCAATAGCCCTTCTTTATACAAATGATAAACAAGCTGAAAAAGAAAACAGGAAAATAACACCATTCACAATCACCACAAATAATATAAAATATCCTGGTGTAACTTCAACCAAGCAAATGAAAGATCTGTATGATAAAAACTGAAGTCTTATTCCTGAAGAAAGAAATTGAAGATATCAGAAAATGAAATTATCTCCCATTCTCATGGATCAGTAGGATTAACATAGTAAAAATTGCTATGTTGCAAAAACAATCTACATATTCAATACAATCCCCACTAAAATTCCAACATGATTCTTTACAGAACTTGAAAGAACAATTCTCAAATTTGTATGAGAAAGAAGAAAAACCAAGGATAACTAAAGCAACCTATCAAATAAAAGAACTTCTGAAGGTGTCAGCATTCCTGACTTCAAGCCGTACTCCAGAGCAATAGTAATAAAAACTGTGTGGTATTGGTACAAAAACTGACAGGTTGATCAAAGGAATCTAATCAAAGATTCAGAAATAAGCCCATACACCTATGGACACAAAGAAACGGAAACAACACAATGGGAAAAAAGGAAGCATCTTCAACAAGTTGTGCTGGTCTAACTGTATGTCTGCATGTAGAAAAATACAAATAGATCCACATTTATCATCCTGCACAAAACTCAAGTCCGAGTATATCAAAAACCTCAACATTAATATGTTGATAGATACACTACTTCTAACAGAAGAAAAAGTGAGGAATATCCTTAAACACATTGGTAAACAACTTGCTGAACAGAACACCATTAGTTCAGGCACTAAGCTGAACTATTAATAAATGGGACCCCATGAAATTGAAAAGCTTCTTTAAGGCAAAAGACAGAGTAAATATGTCAAAATGGTGGCCTACATCTTCACCAACCCTATATCTGACTGCAGCCTAATACCCAAAATATATAAAGAACTCAAAATGTTAAACATCAAAAACCTAAATAATCCAAATTAAAAATGGGATACAGATCTAAAGAGAGAATTCTCAACTGAGGAATCTCTAATGGCCAACGCCAACTTAAAGAAATGCTCAACATTCTTAATCATCAAGGAAATGCAAATCCAAAAGGCCCTGATATTTCACCTTATACCCATCAGAATGGCTAAGATAAAAACTTACAAACAATGACAACAACAACAACAACAACAAAAAATCCTCAAATGATAGCACATGCTGGCAAGGATGTGGAGCAGTGGTTACACTCCTCCCTTGCTGGTGGGAGTAGAAAATTGTACAACTCTAGAAATAAATCTGGTGGTATCTCAGAAAACTGGGACTAGTTCTACCTGAAGATCCATATATACCACTCCTGAGCATTTACCAAAAAGATGTTCCACCATACCACAAGAACACATGTTCTACTATGTTCATAGCAGCTTTATCTGTAATAACTGGAAACTGGGAGCAACCCTGATTTCCTTCAACTGAAGAATGGATAAAAAAAAAATGTGATTCTTTATACAATGGAATAGTACCCAGCTATTAAAATCTAAGGACATCATGAATTTTGAAGGCATATGGATGAAACTTGAAAATATCACCCTGACTGAGGTAAGATAGACCCAAGAGGACATGCATGATATATCCTTACTTATGAGTGCATATTATGCATAAAGTACAGGATATCTACACTATAATTCATAGAGCAGCAAAGTTAATAACAAGAAAGATCCATATGAGGTTTCTTGAATCTCACTCAGGGAAATAAAATAATAATCAGAGGCAGATGGAGGTAGGAAGCTGGGTAGGAGAGGGGATGAAAAGGGAAACAGGCATGGGGATCAGGTGTAGGGAGAAACAGGGAGAGAGGGTCATGAGAAAGAATGGATGGTGGCTGGTGGGAGGGGTGGGGCTAGACTGGATGGATATCTTGTGGAAGAGTTGGGGGAAGGCTAGAAGTACCCAGAGGGGGATGGGAATTCCATTGGAAGATGAACAGAATCAATTAACCTGGATCCTTGCATGTCCCAAGAGACTGGATGACCAACCATAGAGCATACATAGCCTGGTCCTAAGGGTACCACATGCATATGTAGCAGATGTGCAACTTGGTCTTCAAGGAAATATGTCAACAACTGGAGCAGGGTTTGTCTCTTAATCTGTAGCCTGCCTATGGATCTTGTTCTGCTAACTGGGCTGCCTTGTCTGGCTTATGTGAGAGAGGATGTGCCAGGTCTTGCGCAGGGGCCTGCACTTCTCAAAGGAGAAGGAAAGGGAGGGTGGGGACAGGGGTGTGCCACAGGGGTCTGGGAGGAGAAGGGTGGCTGAGGTCCAGATGTAAAGTGAATAAATAAATTAATGGTGAAAATTTAATAAATAAAAATTTAAAAAATAAAGTTTATGTGCTTTTGCCTATCTTATACTGTGTGTAATTTGAAAGAATTACTGCTGAATACGTTTTTATGTTATTTGGTCAAATATATTAATTACTTATACCTTTATGGAAACCATCTGGGTTATTTTAACTCAGTCATGGTAATGGCAAAAGGTATATCTATTGAAATCCAGTGGGAGTTTCCCAATCACTATGATGACCATTTTAAGAACTCATATTTTCCTATATACATGTAGTAAGTAAAGGCATATATATTTACATGTGCCATTCTACTTTAAACCTTGAGAAAATAAAAGTCAACAATTGTGTGTTTTCAGAATACATTCCTATTGATAAAGAAGTTTTAGCCATTGTATAAGTTAGATTCGTGAGAAATTTAAAAGGATATAGCAGTTTCTCCACTGAAAGGCACTGGCTTATCCACCTCTTCTTCGTTTGTCCAGTACACAAAGTGAAACATGATTTAGTAGAGAAGAAACACATCCCAGGATGACCTAGAGAACCCTGGACTCCGAGAACAAGATGTGTTAGATGTCTAGATAGGAATGCTGGTAGCTAGTCTGCAATAGGTGCCATTGTCCTCCTTTGCCACACTCCTTGCATCTCTGTGATTTATTGTTTTCTCCTATTTTCTGCTTAAGCTTCCTCTTATCTCTGTATCCATACAGCTTCCAGACAAAAGTGTAGGTTGGTTAAAAGTAGCTTGGTGTGTTCTCTGTTCAAATCTGATGTAGACTTGTGTTCAAATAGATCACTCCATTAAAAAAAGGAGTCTGAATTGCAGTGACTTAGAATCAAGGGAGGTAAGAGCATCAGTAAATCTTACAAAGTGGCTTTTAAGCCAGTGTCTTTGAGACTTGTCAGGGAGTGTATCAAACTATACACTTCAACTTAAAACTAAATCTGTTCTACTCGCGAGTACACAGTGCAACTTTCCAGCAGATTATGCAGAAGGGATATTGCAAGCGACTATTGCAAATCCAGGAGGGAGAGCCAATTGTCTTCCACAAATAAATGTAGTAAAGAGATCTGAGAAAATTAGATAAATAGACTATCACTTCTGCATGATATTAAAACATATTTTATCAAATTATAAATATATTCATTGTACTAACTTGTAATGAGATCACCATCACAGGGAAAACTGATCGCCCAGTTAATATAGACAAGTGAATTTAAATGAAAATTTAATTTGAGGTCTCAGTATAACTAAGAACATAAATCTGTGAAGTACTTTAAAAGAAAAAATAACTAGAATGATAAGTGATTAAAATTCACCAAAATTTTAAATTGATGAATATAATATGTGAGATTCCAGAGAATGTATGGGTCTAGGTACTGTCAAAACCACCACATTCAGACTTCTCAGTAATTCCAAAGTATTCCTTTTAGACAATATGATTTCTCTTATTCTGATGTTGATATGTCACAACATTTAGTCTTTTAGCAAACACTGTGTGTCCCTCCACTGTAGACAATCATACAGCATGTTAGTGATTAAATGAAAACCAAGATTGTCTGGTTTACATATCATAAAGGAAACTTAAATCTCTTTCAAACATATTTAAATAAAAGAAGTTTTAAATATACTTATAATATGGCATCCCAATTCCCCAGTAAAAATATATTACCATAAATGAAGACATTTTTAAAATAGCACTGATGGTTCTCACTTTCCAGGCTTCTTCAACATCTTCTGGAACTGGTAAATAAAAACAATAAGCAAGCAAAATACAAAAGAATCCAAAGCATAGAGTCTTGTACCCCATGATAAATCTCCTGCAGACTTGAGTGTGTTGATAATGAATGTCATACCATATATATGCTATGGAGCAGTAAGACAAAGGTAGGTAAACTGTTTGAGGTACTGTGATGGCATTAGTAATAGTGACTTGCAATTGAGTTCTAAGATCAAGCCATTGTTGAAACTGGTTATGCAACTGTGATGCTTTGTGGAACAGAATTTACTACAAAATGTCTGATAAAGTATGTAGCAGTGGCAAAAGAAAAAAAAAATCCCTTATGAGAGCAGTGAGTTCCTATTTCACCACAGAACACCAGAATATCAGAAACATTAGAAACCTAATTAGAGCACATGAGAAAAAGACCAAGAAATCCCTTTGTTCTATTGCCATTTGCAAAGAGTAGTGGCAACAGTGTTAAGACAAGATAAAGTGTGAGGTAACATTTGATCAACCTTAAGGCTAACACCCACAACACAGGTCATTTAGAAAATTTTCCAACTTACAAACCAATTCGTCTAATGCTTAAATTTGTTTGCAGCTCACCACATGCTAAACATAAAGCTTGTAGGTTCATATAGTTACTTGGACAATCATGGACAAACTACACTTTGATTAAACAAATACTTGTTGTATCCTGTTAGCCCATATATTCAGAGTATGTGAAAATTTTTAAAAATTGAGTATAACATGGCATCGTCTGTTCTGGAAAAAAAAAGTCTCTTTTCCCCTTAACCATGTTCTACCAGCACTTCCATAGAATACCTACCTCAGGTGAGGGCTTTCCCACCTTCCTCATTAACTTGTTGGGCAGAAACCTTTCCTGGCACTCTTACTTCTCTCATGTTGCAATCATAATGCAACTCTGCTTTGATGTCCATCTGAACACTGGAACATCAGGATCAAAAGTCATTCTCCAATTTGGGGAACTAAAAGGGTATGGATCATAAATGGAAGAAAATTAGGGATGCTGCAAACCAGTTGAACGGAACAATCCCACATGTGTATCCTGGAAGCATCAACTCAATATTTAAAACATTAGGTTACTTTTGAATGTTCTTCCTACCCTGTCTCCTCTAAAGTGTATAAAACTCACATGAAATCCAATGGATCTTATCCTTCCTCCCCTTCCCATCCGGTCAGCTTAGCTCTGTTTACCCTCAAAGTTTCAAGGTCAAAATTCTAATCAGTAAGAAAGAATTTTTTTATAAAAGGTTTTAAACTGTCTGGCATCTGAAATCACATTTTTCCTTTATAGGAAAGAATGTCAAGAAACTATAAAATTAATTCATTTGATGGTTTTAGTAAAAACATAGACGTGAAGACATGAAGGGCATGCTAGTAAAATTTATGTCAACAGAATCAGAGAAAATTATAAATGTAAAAGGTAACAAAACCTAAGATATGTTTTCATGGATTGATTTAATGTGTGTCTGTTTGACTCTCAAAATCACAAGACAGAACTAGTTGGGGGGGGGGCTACTTTGGTGGAAGAGATCGAGGGTGAGTTAGGTCCAAACCGAGAAGACAACACATAACCCAATATCTCAGTGAACTACAAGCCCTATAAACACAGAGGAATGAATCCCCAACAAACTCACTACTGCTGACCAAACAAAATTCCAAGGTGATAGTAAGCAAAAATATCAAGGTTCCCAGCTACTGGGAGATACACACTATCTGCCAGTCAATCAATCAATAAGCTTAGAACTCTGTGAAGACATTTTGTAGATGGAATGAAGTTTTCAACAAATAGCTTTCAGATAAAGTGGCTAGATTAGTTAGCCTAACCAATCATGTGATTCCTTAAACCAAGGAGTTTTTTACACTTAGACACAAAACACAAACCTTAGAGGGTAAAAGGCGAGGCCATCTGAGAATTTCTCAATTGCCTCTTGAAGTAGATGGGATCACATGGCAGCCTTTAGAGGAGAGAGTTGTTTTCAACAAAATATAAAGAAAAGATGGAAGGAGGGAAGACTACTCTAGGTATGGAAGAGCATAACTGAAGATCCAGCAAAAGTTCATTGGAAAGAATCATGAGTTCAAGGTGAACCTCGGCAGTATAGCAAGCTCTAAGTTGATCTTACTTTGGGATAAGACCCCAAAATATAAAAAAGGCAAGAAGAGAGGAAGGAATAGAGGGAGATAGTGGAGGAGAATGATGAGAGAGAAGGAGTACAAGAATAATGAGAAGAAAAGAGAATAGGAGATGAGGGAAGGAAGGGGGTAGAAGAAGTTGTAGGAGGAGAGGGAAATATTAAATGTCACCTTAGTTCTCCAGCTAAAGAAAACTACAGAGACCCAGTATATCATCCAAAGATCTGCAACTAGTAGCCCACTTTTGCCAACTAGGAGTGATACAATTAGCAATTGGCCTTTACTTCCTAACAGTTCCTGGCTTCAACTGCTTCTTGAGTGGTGTTCCTGTGGACATGAGCATTTTAAGGCCAAGGCAAAGCTTAAGGACTCTGAGTTTTTCAATGGGGGGTGGATTTCATTGAATCTATATAGCATTTGTATAGTGACCATTTTCTCAACATTAATTATTGATATCCATAGCCATGATAGAGCATTAGGCTCAGTTGTAGAATCATGTTATCTGCAAATAAGAAAGTTTGACTTCTTGTTGCTATTCACATCTCTTTCACTTGCTCAGTCTTATTTTCCTAGTGAATCTTTGAGCCCTATGCTAAGTAGATGACTTGCACAGACTTATCATTTTTACTCAAAGGATGTTAACTACAACTTTTGCACATATAAATGCAAAAGCTTCCCTCATTTCCTACTCTCTTTTCATTATCTTTCTTGTACTACCTCACTCTCCTCATTCTCCTCCACTATCTCCCTCTATACCTTCCTCCCTCCTTGCCATTTTTATGTGAGATATGTCCATTTTAATGGCGAGATATGTCCCTTCCCATCTGAATATTGCTGGAAGAGTGTTGCTTATTGAAACTTTTCCCACACTTATCAAACAATCATATAATTTCTCTTCTTTAATTTGTTTATGTTATTTACAACATATATATATATATATATATATATATATATATATATATATATATATTTGTTTATATATTCCTGTGCATCTCCAATGAAGCCTACTTATGGTGAATAAACTTTTTGATGCATTCTTAAATTTTGTTTACAAATATTTTTGTAAAGGCTTAATCAGGGATATCAGTTTGTCATCTTTTTTTATGAAATCTTCAAAACGGGATTTGGTATCATGACAGTACTAGTGTCTTACTTAGTTTTTGTTAACTTGACACAAACAAGATTCACCTGGAGGAGGAAACAAATTGAGGAAATATCTCCATCACATTGGCCTGTAGCCAAATCTATAAGACATTATCTTGATTAGTGATTGTGGGGCAGGGGGTGGAGGTAGACTACTGAAGACTATGCTATCCCTGAGCAGGCAATCTTGAATTGTAAGAGAAAGCAAAATGGAAAGCAAGCCAGTAAGCAGCATTACTCCATTGTCTCACACTCAATTCCTGCCTCCAAATTTCAGTCTTGAGCTCTAGTTCTGGCATCTCTTGGTGATAATTGTAACTTGTACATTAAAATAACCACCACCTGACATACACACACATTTCTTTTGGTCAGTTTTTTTTTTTTTTCAGAGCAACAGACAGCAAACTAGAATAGAAATTTCTACTTGTAAGTAGGATATTGCCATAATGTTATTTGGAAGGGGCAGTTTTAGAGCTCTGTGCTAAAAGCATGCCATTGATCTCTCAAGGACTAATCATTTATTATGGCAGCTTGGAAGATAGGAGTGTTGATAGAGGTCCAGACAAAACAGGCCTGACTCGTGAATTTCAGAGAGGAGCAAATCACCATCACCTGTGTAATGTTTTGATTAAAACATCTATGGAAGTGAAAGCTTTCATTTATTTAGATAACTGGCAATAGATGTCATGGGTATAAAGTAATCAGCGGGCATGAATAGGAGACAAAAATCACCATGGTAAAATCTGTGGGAGTAGCACTCAGGGTTTGTAGATGTTTACGGTTGATAGCTACTTTTCTTCTCAGTAGTGTATATGGAAACCATAAAACATAGCCAGCAGGGCTGGAGTTGACCATATCAGTATTAGCTTGATTTCTCCATGTTCTATGACTCAAATGTCTTTAGCAACAGAGTCTTACCACCAGGTTCTGGACAGTATCCAAGAAAAACTGCAATACTTTGTAAGGTTTAAGGGTCAACTACAGGATCCAATAACCAACAAATGGGAAACAGGTAGCCCTTATCTGGCACTGGACTTTTTCTTTGATAGACAGTGGTTCTCTTGATATATGACAACTAAATTTAAATGCTTTTCATATATGTATAAGTTTTAGGAAATAACTTAAGTAGTAGATTTCTATAAAACTTTTAAATGGGTTTTGTTAATTATCACTTTTCACCCTCCCCTGACCTTTCATTCATCACCCCATAAACCCTTCCTATTCTATTATTCTCCCCTTACTCTTTATATCATCTTTTTTTTAAAGATTCTTTTATAGTCTTACTAGTTTTCTGACTTTGATGTGCAAATCAACTAAAACACATTTACCTAAAGTTTCAGAGTTAACATGCACACGTGGCATGCAGCAGTTGTGTTTCTGGGCCTGAGTAACCTCACTCAGAACCATTGTTTCTGGATCTGTCCATTTACTTTTGAATTTCCCTATTCCATATTTTTTACTACTAATATTTCATTGTGTACATGAACTATATGCCATTTTGCATTTATCAGCTAATGCATATCTAGGCTGTTTCCATTTCCTGGTTATTATGAATAGGGCAGCAATGAAAATAGCCTTAGGTATCTATTTGGTAGATATTTTATATTCATTTCCTCTGAGATTGAAACAATACATCCTGCAGGGAAACTTCTTAAACAGGAAGTTACAACTCAAAATAGTTTCAGGGAGTCCCTGAAACTGTCCAGAGTGTCTAGGCCTCTGTTTCAATATGTAAACAAGCCAACTGGCTAAGAATTACCCTCAGAGAAACCTAGCATCCAAGAAGACAAACAAGCTGCAAGGAAGACTTTGAATTGTGAAAGGAGAAACCAGATCAGCTCCCTAGAAGATGTTTAAACCAACTGAGTCACTCGGAAAGGACACACTCCAACCTGCTGAGCTGCCTTCAGGCTGAACCCTGTGTTCCTGATTCCCAGCTTCTGAGAGCTGTTGCCAATGATGATGAGGGCATTGCTGATGCAACTGTGTTTGAGTAATTTCTGCTGCTGCTGTCAGTAACTCCTCACCCATATTCACATATGTAACCCCAATAAAACTCACAGTTCACCAAGTTGAAATTTGGTGGCATCTATACTTTGGTCTGTCATAGGCTCCCAATTTGAGGTAAGTAGACCTCTAATGTCTACTCCAAGGTCTTCCCAGGAAAAGTCTATATCCTACATAACAGTAGGATGTAGAGGCCTTTCAGGATGTCCTGGAGCAATTTATTGGATCATATGGCAAACTTATTTCTAAAATATGAGTTGGCTCCTGCACTAATAGTTAGTATGTGGTCCCCTTTCTCAATTTCCATGCATTCGTTTGTTTGTGTTTGTTTGTTGTTGTTGTTGTGTTGTTTTTTTCCCCTCATCTTAGCCATTATGAGTGAGGTAAGTTGAGTTCTCAAAGTAGTTTCCTTTTGAATTGCCTTCATGGATAAGAATGTTCAGCTAAAAAGAAGCATTTATTATTTTATTGAAAATCAATGTTTTTCATACGATATATTCTCAATATGATTTTCCCTCCCAGTTCCTCTCTACCTCCCCTGACTTCTGATTCCATTCTCTTTCTGTCTTTCCTTATAAAAAATAAGTCATCTAAAGAATATTAATAAAATTAAATGAAAACAAAAAGAGGGAGGAAAAGCCCAAGAAGGGGTCAGGAACAGATACTTACATAAAGGCACACTCATTATCACATTCAGAAATCATATAAAAACACAAAACCAGAAGCCATAATTTATACACAAAACACTTTCTGCCTTATCATCTACAGGGCTCCAGGAGAAGATGGGTTTTATGGAAACATCACATTTAGAGCTGAGTGGTCCAAGATCTCTTGTGCTCTGTCTATTGTCTGCAAATGGATCTCTGTCCTTGTTTCCATCTTCTAAAGGGGGGAACTTCTCTCATGCTGGCTGACCAAGCACGGTCTTTGAGTATAGCAGAATGTCACTATATGTCATTTAATTGCTATGCTCATTTTGTAGAACAGCAGTATTCAGTTGTCCCTGAGATATCTAGTTTCATGTTTATCATCACTCAAATAGCACTGTGTTTGGGTTCCATCTCAAGAAGTAGGCTCAAATCAGATATTGCTTGATTACTTACCATAAGTGTTACAGCTTCAAGGGGAAAGGTTTCTACAATACAAATGTTGCAGCTGTGAAGGGAAAGTTATCATAGCAGTCAGGAGCCAAGGAATATCATAAAGGCTCACTGCATAACAAACCTTACACAAGAAATTTATTGGGAAAGACAAGGGAGTGGCTGCCTCTGCTCAGGTAAAGAACAACAAATAACTTAGCAAGAGGCACTCATTTTATAAGATTAGTTTGTGAGAGCCTGGAACTTTCCTGCATAGCCTGGGATTGGTACTATTTTATGGCCCGATTTTGGAACAAGCTAAGAAACTAGTGGGACTCTGTGACCTGATCTTAAGACAAGCTCAGGAATTGGTGGGATTCTTTGGCCTAATCTTGAGGTTTTCTTGTCTTGTCTTGTCTTGTCTTGTCTTGTCTTGTCTTGTCTTGTCTTGTTTGTTTGTTTGTTTGTTTTTCCCTGTAGGGCAAACTTGGCCTCCTGAGTCTTGAGATGCTGGGCTTCACAGTCAGAACAGTCTAGCATTGGGGCCTGGCCACACCCACCTCAAGGAGTTTACATATACTTCTATAAGCTTAGTGTTACTATTAATTCCATGTACCTTACAGACAGGATACCTTGGTAAATGAAAAGGTGTTTAGCTAGATTGGTGTGTATTTTTCTCCTTTGATAGAATGCAGAGTACTTGCCTATTCCAAAGACACTGGAATGTAAAGGTGAAGCTCTTGTTAGGCACTAGCTTAACCTCTCCTCCATGTTCAGTGAGCTCAGGTGTAGGTGTTATCTTAAGCTATAGGGCCTTTCTAGCAGTTTGTAGAAAGTAACTGATAACCATTGCAACAGGTTGTCTTGTTTGGAGATTTCCAAGTGACCCCTTTGTTCAACCACTTGATTACATGTAACCCATTCTCTGTCCTGGGGCATCATTTGGGGATGAGAGATGTCTATTTAGGGCTCTATCTCCTCCATTATTTTGTCAATTTCATTTAGATTGCTTTCGTGTATGTATAAAATGTTTTGACTGTATTAGATTTCTGTATTCCCCCTCAAATGGACCTTGATTTTAGCTATCCTCCTTCATTCCCCTACTCCTTCTCCCTCTGTATTTTATCCTTCAATTTCAGTCTTTCCTTTGTCAATCCACAACAATCTATTCTCTTTTTCCTTCTTAGGAAGATCTGTCTCTTCTACCAAGTCTCTCACTCTACACTTAACTTTGTGATTCTGCAGACTGTAGCTCAATTTTCTTAACAGCCAACATCTACATATAAATGGATACACACGAAATTTGTCTTTTGCTGTGTGGTTACCTCACTCCACATTTTTTCTACTTCTGTCCTTTACCTATAAATGTTATGATTTCATTATTTTAAAAGCTAAGTAATATTCATTCCACCAGGTAAATAGACCATATTTTCACAACCCAACCATCTCTTAGAAGGCATCTAGGTTGTTTCAAATTTCTGGTTATTATGAATAAAGAACAGCAATGAACATGGTTGATTAAGTATCTCTGTAGTAGGATGAAATGTCCTTTGTGTAAATGCCCAAGAGCAGTGTATATGGATCAGGAGGTAGATCAATCACTATCTTCTTAAGGAACTGCTACACTCATTGTTATAGTGGCTATAGAAGTTTTCACTCCCACCAGCAGTGGCTAATTTCCCTTACTCTACATCCTCAATAGTATAGGCTGTCATCTGTTTTATCTATGTTTGCCATTTTGATTGGTGTAGAATAAAATCTCAAAATAATTTTAATTTTCATTTTACTGATGACTAGGAATGTTGAACATTTCTTTAAGAGATTCTCATCCATTTTAGTTTTCTCTTTTGAAAACTCACTATTTATATGTGAGCTCATTCATTGAGTTGTTTTCTTCATATTTTAATTTTGAGTAGTTTATAAATATTTTGATATTTATATTAAACTTTATAACAGAATTTTGATATTAGGCCATTGTCAGATGAGTAGGTAGAGAAAATTTTTACCCATTTTGTAGGCTGTAATTTTGTTCTAATGATACTGTCCCTTGCCTTGTAGAAATGTTTGTTTTATTAGATCTCATGTATTAACTATTGTTCTTAAGGTCTGTGTTAACCAGGTTTTGTTCAAAAAGTCTTAACCTGTGTCAAGGAGTTCAAGCTTATTGCCTCCATTCTCTTCTATAATCTTCAATATCTCTGGTTTTATGTTTAAGTCTTTGATCCATTTGGGGTTATCTACTGTGCTGTATAATAAATAAGTATAGTTCTGTTTGACTTTTTCTATATTGTAGCCTTAGAACTTGAACAGCAGTACTTGGTGAAGATGATATCTGTGTTCCAGTGTGCATTTCTTGCTTCTCTATCAAAAATCAGGTGTCCATATATGTGAGGATTTATTTCTAGGTCTTTGATTGGATTCCATTGATCAACTTGTCTGTTTTTGTGCCAGTACCATGTTTTTTTTTTATTATTATAGTTCTGTAGTGCAATTTGAGGTCAGAGATTCTGATACGGCTAGCAATTCTTTTATTATTCAGATGAATATAGATATCCTGCATTTTTGTTTCCATATGAAACTTAAAATCATCCTCATGATTCTTTGAAGAACTGTTGGAATTTTGATGGAAATTGTATTAAAGACAACCAAGAGGATATAAATTGAAGAGGAAGACGTCAAAGTATCATTATTTACAGGTGATATAATAATATACATAAGTAACTGAAATGAAAATTTCTGGTTTGGTTGGAGACCCAGTTGTGTCATGTGATATTTTTTGGGAAACTGTCCTATGAGAGGATGTTTGGCTGAAGCAGACATGTGAGAGGATGTTTTGCTGAGAATAGACACATGGTGATTTTAGAAGCCACATGGTGAAAGGGCATGTGATGTTTTCCTGGAGCAAACCCTTGAGATGATGCATGATATTTGCAAAGAGTTTAAGTAAAACCCAACAGAGAGTGGACAACACTCTGACATTGGTTCACCTTGCTATTTTCACTGATCTTTGCTTGCCCTGACTTTGTAGAGGGAAATGCACCAAAGAACTTCTAATGATGTTCTTGCTGCTTTTTCCCACTTCAGTGGATTCATGTTGGTTGGTGGAGCTTTGTGGTCTCTTCTGGAAGGAGGTAATGTTGCTGTTGCTGTTGCTGCTTCTGCTTCTACTTCTGCTGCTTATTTGTGTTTGGTGTTTTCATAGTGAACTGGACTGTAGACAACAAAGATTAAAATTGCCCCAAGGAACTACTTCTAAGCAGGCCCACATCCCCCTTATCCAATTTGCCATCATCCTCCCTTACCTTTTGTCAGTGGGCTACAAGGGTGGTTGAAGCATTAAAGGACCCTTATTAAAATAGATTTGAAAAAAATAAGCCTACAAGATACCATAAAAATTCAACTGGGAACTCCTAAACATAGTAAACACTTTCAGAAAAGTAGCTGGATGAAGAAAAAAATCAGGTAAATAAAACTTTTTAAAATAAAAAAAATAATATAAATATCATGAGACTATTCTAACCAAGCAAGTATAAAACTTGTACAAATAAAAAGATAAAGTCACTGAAGAAGATATCAGGAATCATAAAGATTTTTTATACTCATAGATAAGTAGGATTCAATGTAATTCCCATCAGAATTCTAATATGAATCTTTACAGAACTTTAAAGGATAATTCTGAGCCTAATATTGAAAACTAATCCCCCTACCAAATTCCAAAAGAATGATTAAAACTTTCCTGAACAGTAAAAGTATAACCATTCCTAATTACAATCAATTTGTACTACAGAGGAATAGTAATTTAAAAACCACAGAGTACTGGCATAAAAAGAGCAATATTGATCAATAGAATGTAATTGAAAACTCAGACATAAACCCACACACTAATGAATTTATGATACCTAAGGCAGAAATACACACTGGACAAAAGACAACATCTTCAACAAATAGTGCTGGTCAACCTAGATGTAATCATGTAGAAGAATGTAAATAGTTCCATACTAATCACATTGAACAAACCTCAAGTCCAACTATATCAAAGACCTCAACATAAAACCAGACACACTGAATATGATACAAGAGAAATTGGGGAATAGCCTTGAACTCGTTGGTACAGGAGACAACTTCCTGGACAGAACACAAGACAAACTAAGAACAATAATAAATACAACCTCATGAAACTGAAAAGTTTCGCAAGGCAAAGGACATCAACATTAGGACAAGTGACAGCCAGAAAAATGAAAAAATAATTTTTTATCAACTTTACATCTGATAGAAGATTAGTATTCAAAAATAAACAAAGAACTCAAAACCTAGATATCACAAAACTAAATGAACCAATTTAAAAATGAGGCACAGACATAAACAGGGAATTCCTCAATAGAGAAAACATAAATGGTGGAGAAACATTTGAAGAAATGTTCAACATCCTTAATCAAAATGAAAATGCAAATCAAAACTACTTTGAGATTTCATTTTAAATATGTCAGAATGGCTAAGGACAATAACAGATTTTCAGAGGGAAAACTAGGAAAGGTGACATTTGAAATGTAAATAAAGAAAATATCTAATTAAAAGAAAAAGAAAAGAAAATTGTAGGCAAATCAATGGAACTAGGAAAAAACAAACATCCTAAGGGAGCTAATCCAGACCCAGACAGCTATATATGTTATTTATTTACTTTTATGTAGATATTAACCATTAAATAAATAATAACCAAGATACAATCCATAGATCCAGAAAAAGTAGGCATAAAAGAAAGGACCAGAGGTTGTGATGGGGACACAAGTATCTCTCTGTAATGGAGAAATATAATAGATATTATGAGTCGACTGGGAAAAGTTGGGGACCTAAATTAGAGGGCCAACTAATGAGGAGAAGGGGACAAAGAATTAAGGGAGAGAATTCAGGGAGAAACAGCTAGAACTGAGGGGCATTTGAGGTATTTACAGAAAGCTATTGCATTGGGAATTTCCTAAAATATATGAAGGTAATTGTAATGAGTTCTTTTACTAATGATGAATACTGAGTCTCGACTGGCCATCTCTTGTTACCCAACACTGCACTCAATAGTGGGACTTAGTTGCATTCAATTGAGTTGTTAGCCAAGAGGGTCCCAAGGAAATCCCCAAACAACTTAGGCTATTGCTAAGACAATGGATTGCTCTCCACAAACTGACAGTGGGGCCCCATTGCTGAAAACAACACACATGCACACACACACACACACACACACACACACACACAACTCACTCATTGAACATGGACAAGTCAAGCAGGTACCAAAGTTGAGCTTTCATCCCTATATTCTAGTGTTTTTGGTGAAAGTATCCTGCAGACTACCGAAAGAGAAACACAAACACAAAACCAGTCACAAAACTTTTTACCTATAATCCATCCCGTCTGCAAATTATGCTGTGGCAATCGAATTACAGAACTCATAGGAGTAGTCAACCAACATTTGGTTTAACCAAAGGGCCCACTCTACAAGATGGAATCCATACCCTATACTGCTTCAGTGACCAGGAACCAGAGATCAGATAATCCAGAAACCAAGGACTACTGACCTTAAAAAAAACAAACAAGTATTAATGAAGTGACTTCTAATGATGTTCTGTTATAGATCAGTGATTTATTCCATCATCATTTGTGAAGGTTCTTCCAGTAGCGGATGGTAACAGAGCAGAAACCAAAAGCCAGACATTATGTAAAGTATCTAAATAAGATGCCTTCATCAAATTCTTTCTCCCAGAGCTCAGGGAAGTGGAGGCTGAGAATGTATGAGCCAGAGGGAATGGAGAACATCTGGAGAACAAGGCCCTCTTCAACAGCCAAGTAAAGCTCAAATGAACTCACAGAGACCAAGTACAGGGCCTACAAAGGTCTGCACCAGGCCTTCTGCATATGTATTATAGCTTTCAGCTTACTATTTTTATAGGCCTACTGAGTGGAGTGTTTGGACAGGTTGGTCCTGATTCTTGTGACTGTTCTTGGGTCCCATTTCCTTCTGTTGGGTTGCCTTCTGACCAGACTTTACACAATGTTTTCTGGTAATCTTTATTTTTCTTTATTTATCTTTCTTTTCATACAGCAACGTTTTGTTTTTATCATGTAGAACCCTGTTCTTTTTTTAGTAAGAAACTGAAAAGGAGTGAAACTAGAAGAAAGGGAATGTAGGGATGAACTGGCTGGAGAGGAAAGGAAGTTTTAATCAAGATATTTTGAGTGAGAAAAGAATCTGTTTTCAGCAGAAGGAAGAAATAAAACAGAAAGTAAAATATAGCAACAGAATAAAGACCTATACATATTACATCTACATATTTTGACAAAGTAATCTCCAATAGAGATGGTAACATGCAGTGGGAAGGAAATTTCTACAGCTACAGGTACAAAAGGATGGAATTTTCATATACAAAATCAACTTGAGACTCAAAAGATAAGAAACTATAAAAGTTCTAACAGTGTTTTAAAGTTATCTCTGAAACCCTATGGAAAACCAAGTATCTCATATGATAAAAAGGAATGAAAGTTTTTATTTCTTTTCTGGCTTTTTAATTTAAATGAAAGTATTTAATTTTGCTTATTAGTGTATGTGTGTGTGTGTGTGTGTGTGTGTGTGTGTGTGTGTGTGTGTGTGTGCACGTGCATATGGCATGGGCCCCCAAAACAACAATCCTGTGGGAAGAGGACAACTTTCTGGAGTCAGGATTTCCCTTCCACCTTTATATGAGTTTCTGGGGTTGAACTCAGGATTATCTTTATCACTGAGTCATCTGGTTCACCAAGCATTGGATTTGAGAACATCACAATTCCCCAGAAGTCAAAATAGCATGAAAGTAATAGTTTGTGACAGGCTCTGAGCATTTACTCAACCATCTGTGAAGAACATGGTTCTATTTTCTTCCCTGAGTTTTCTGTCTTCTGGGTTTCATAGAGATAAACTCCAGATTGGAAAAGAAAATCTGTAACCTTTTACCTTCTTGCCTTTTCCAAGTCATGGAAAACCCCAGTGTTCTGACAAACAGAAGTCACTTAGAAATGGGATTAAACTTACTTCAGAATTTTTCTTAAGACAAAATCCCTGTTCTAGTTAGTTACAATATTCTCCATGCTTTAAAGCCAAACAAACAAACAAAAACAAAAACAAAAAAACTACAAGCAATGTCAAGCCAACTAGATCTTAGCATAAAAATTAAGTGGAAAGAAAGCTGCTTAAAAATACCACAAGTCTCATTCTGTTTGCCTGGTTGCTGTTCCTTCTCTGACAATACCTAATATTCTGAACAATTAAGCTACAGTCCTAAAGTACATATTGCATAGTGCATTAAAGCAAACTCCAGTAAGCTGGTTTGAAGATGATGCCAGCCCGCAAAGTTTATTTGTCAACTGCAAAGTCAACAGTTGCAGTTTTACACTGTCCAAAATTTAGCAACCTTCTTACCCAGGGCAATTCAAAGAGAAGTTTAACTTTTAAAATTATTAATAGTAAACTTATTTGTTTGATTTATTCTTTCTATCTTTGGCCCTAATAAGGTTTGTATTCATTATTTACATACAATTGCAGTTAACCGTTGTTAGAAATGTCATTTTCCAGTACAACATTTTTGAGAGATTATCGCAATCCTTGTATACCCTGAGATTTTGATTCATCATCCCATCCTGTTTCTTTAATAAAATGATTTTATTTAAGCTAAAACAATATACACTTGATTGTTACTGTGTTATAGAAAAATTCAAAGTCTGTTTTATATATTCATTATTTAATTAACATATTAGCAAAAAAATGATGTTTATTGACCATGGCTAAAGTGGACTGGATTTGGAAATACCTAGAGACCCACTTTTCAGTTTATCTGTGAGAGCATTTCTGGCTTACCTGAGGAGAAGGAGCACATACTCTAAATCTAAGTGACACCACCCCATTTGCTTGGATCTACACTGGATAAAGATAGACAGAAGAAGAGAGAATGGGGACCACCACCATTCAGGCTTCTCTGTTTCACAACTGTACACACAATGAGACCAACAGCCACACACAGTCTTCCAGGGAACATTGAATCACAATTGACCCATTCTTCTGGGATTTACTTTGTCATTGTGCTAGAACAAAGATAAGTGTAACCAATAGAAATAGCCAATAGTATGTGTGCACAGTCAGGATTCCTAGCATCACAAAACAAATATAAAAGAGGATTTGTTACACTGGTTTATAAAATCAGAGTCTGTATAATGTGCATGCCAAAGAAACTAAGGAATTAGTAGACACCCAGTCCTGGAAAATGGAGGATCAAAACAAATCAGACCAATGACATAGCCTCACTCTGCCCCTGAAAGCCCAAAGTTCTCTGGAGAGCTGCTGGCCTTACTCTTGTCTTAATGGTAGAATGTTTCACAATATCATTTTAGGTGTAATAGCCTAGACAGAGAAATGGTCTTTTAGTATTTTATTTGTAACAACTACCATATTAACAGGTTTGTTCCCTCTTATAATTTTAATTTTTAATGTTTTTATTGGATATTTTTATTTATTTACATTTCAAATGTTATCCTCCTTCCTGGTTTCCCCTCTGGAAAGCCCCTATGCTCTCCCTCTGTGTCTATGAAGGTGCTCCACCACCCAGCTACCCAATCCTGCCTCCCTGCCCTAGCATTCCCTTACACTGGGGCATCGAGCCTTCACAGGATCAAGGGCCTTTCCTCTCATTGATACCCAACAAAGCCATCCTCTGCTACAGATGCGGCTGGAGCCATGGGTCAATCAATGTGTACTCTTTGGTTGGTGGTTTAGTCCCTGGGAAGTCTAGGGGTGCTCTGCTTGGTTGATTTTGTTGTTCTTCCTATGGGGTTGGAAACTCCTTCAGCTCCTTCAGTCCTTTCTCTAACTCCTTCATGAGGGACCCTGTACTAAATCCAATGGTTGGCTGCAATCACCCACCTCTGTATTTGTCAGGCTCTGGCAGAGCCTCTCAGGGGAAAACTATATCAGGCTCCTGTCAGCAAGCACTTCTTCCCATCTGCAATAGTGTCTGGGTTTGGTGACTGCATGTCGGATGGATCCCCAGGTAGGGCAGTTTCTGGATGGCCTTTCCTTCTGTCTCTGCTCCACACTTTGTCTCCATATTTGCTCCTGTATTTTGTTCCCCCTTATAAAAAGGACAGAATCATCTACACATTTGGTCTTCCTTCTTGAGCTTCATGTGGTCTGTGAATTGTATCTTGAGTTTTCCGAGACAATTTCAAACTTTTAAAGTTTGTAAATTATATCATTATCTAATAAAAACTATTTTCATATTGGATCATAATTTTTATTTTCATCCTCCTAATTCCCCTAATTACTAGAGGCAATGAGCACTTTTTTCTTTTTCTTTTCTTGAAAAAATATGAATACAATATAATTTGATCATGGCGTTCCCTCCCTAAACTCCTCCCAGATCCTCCCCACCTCCACACCTACTAAACTCTACTATTTCTTTAAACAAACAGGCTAAACAAACAAGCAAAATATACCAGATGTTTTTAAATAAACAAAACTGTCGAGAAGAAACACACCCACATACCCACAAACAATACCCATAAACCACAAAATTGTAAACTATAATATACAAGACCAATAAGACCAAAAACAAACCAAACCAAACCAAAACAAAACAAAGCAATATGAAACAAAATGTCTACAAGAATATCATTGTGTCTTCCAATGGTTGAACATAGTAGTGTTCTTATACATCTAGTTTTATCACATATTCAACATCTGTGTTAATAGTAACAGTGCCAAATATGTATTCATATATATATGTATATATATATATATATATATATGTGTGTGTGTATATATATATATATATGTGTGTGTGTGTGTGTGTGTGTTCCATTCTCTATATATTATACATAGTGTTATATAATATATATATTTATATATATTATATTGATTTATGTTGAATTTTTCACTACTTCACAATTTTAGAAATACCATTAGACATTTAAAATGAAATTGTTTTCATGCTTGCATTTTCCAATCTCTATTATTTGATTTTCTTTAAATATTGAGTAATTTTAATTTTTCCACTTATTTATATATTTATTCACTTCCACCCCTAAGTCCCAGTCACACACCGTACCTTCCCCCATCCTTCCCTCCCTTTCGTCTCTGAGAGGTAGAGGACCCCTGATTATCCCCGACACTAGCACATCAAGTCTCTTCAGGTCTAGGCATATCCTCTCCCACTTAGGCCAGACAAGGCAACCCAGCTAGAAGACTATATGCCACAGACAGACAAAAGCTTTTGGGATAGCCCCACCACACACACTCCAGTTGTTAGGCACTCACTTGAAGATCAAGATGCACATCTGCTACATATATGTGCAGGGGGCAGGGAGGGGGGTTGCCCAGCCTATGTATGCTCTTTAATTGGTGTTTCAGACTCAGAGAGCCCCAAGGGTTCAAATTGATTGGTTGGCTCTTTTGGTCTTCCTGTGTAGTTCTTATTCTTAGTCCTCCTTCCTTCCCCCAGCTCTTCTATAAGAGTTCCCAAGCTCCATCTACTGTTTGGCTGTATGTCTCCCTCACTTCCCTGGCAAGTAAGAGGCCAGCTCAATAGAATGCTGCCACCAGTAATGGGCAGGCCCATATCTCATGCTCACATGCCCTCAGGCTGGCTCACCTACACTCCCTCCACTACAGCCCGCTCTACTGTGCTGCACAGATAAGATATGGACCACACTCTCCTGAGTGTTACAGCTAGTGAAAGAATGTAGGTCTCCAAATCTTATGTCCTTGGAACCTGTTCTCCCATGTTAGCCAGGTGAAAAGTAGGGTCAGCTCTTGTACTCGTTGGTTTTGTGTTTCAACTTGACACAAGCTGGAGTTATCACAGAAAAGAGAGCTTCAATTGAGGAAATACCTCCATGAGATCCAACTGTGGGAAATTTTCTCAGTTGGTGATCAACGGGGAAGGGCCCATTGTGCATGGTACCATCCCTGGGCTTGTAGTCCTGGGTTCTATAAGAAAGCAAGATGAGCAAGCCAGGGAAAGCAAGCCAGTAAGTAACACCCCTCCATGGCCTCTGCATCAAGTCCTGCTTCCTGACCTGCTTGAGTTCCAGTCCCGACCTCCTTTGGTGATGAACAGCAACATGAAACAGTAAGCTGAATAGACCCTTTCCTCCACAACTTGCTTCTTGGTCATGATGTTTGTGCAGAATAGAAACCCTAAGACTGCTCTCCAGCTTGCTGAATGCATCTAGGGTAGAGTCAGATCCTACAGGCTCACGCCCTCAGGACCAACTCACTGACATACCTGCCACCAGGGTCAGCTCTACTGTGCTGTCCAGGTGCTGTTCAGGGTCCACTCTCTCAAGTGCAGTAATAGATAAGAAGAGACGGTGGAGGTTTCCTATACTCCCTGGGCAAAGGGCAGAGCCACCTCTCCTAGGCCATGAGCATAGTATGACTGGCAAAGAGCAGAGCCAGGTCTCACATGCTACCTCACCACCAGGTACAGCTCTACTGTGCTGTCCAGGCCTTGTGTGTGTGTGTAGATGTTGGGGTTGTCTACTCTCCAGTGTGCTGCATCCAGCAAAGGACAAGTTTCTCCTTTCTCTAGACCAGGTTTCACATACAGTCCAGACAGGAGGCAGGTAAAGCCCTGCTCAGCCTTTGGACATCTATATGGCCACCTGCATACCTACATGGACATTGGTGTTAATGTGGGCCATGTACATCAACACTAACCCTTGCTGCTGCAGAGCAAGGGACCCAGACCTGTCTGTCAGTAGTAGCTTGGGGCTAGAACCTCACCATGCCCTCAGTGTAGGCTAGTCACATCATACTGTTTCTCTCCACCCTCATGTTTCAGTTCCACCTCACTTTATAGTATGCCTCTCTCACAAAGTGGCTGTTTTTTTTTCAAGGATGAAGGCATAGGCCCACTGGCACTTGCATTTTTTATTGCCTCTAGTGAAGGACAGTGTAATTCACTATTTCCCAAGAAGCAAGAATAGCAACCACCTTTGCATCTCCATTTCTGGTGCTCTTCATAGTGCACAAAACATTCCGCTTCTCTCTTTTTTTTTTCTTTCTATCTCTCCACTCTAATTTCTCCATCACTACACTGTGCCACAGGTGTGGTCCATGGTGTAGAATTATTTTTTACTATCTTTTGATAGTTTGCTCTAGAAATTCTGCTTAATATTTATTTAAAAATGTGATCATCATTTAAGTTGTTATTCAACTACATTTTTTTCTCATAAACATTTACATAAACATTTTTATTTTGTTTTTCCTTTTTATTATATTCTTATTTAAAACAATTTTAAATTTAAGCATATTCTGATTCTTCTCCTCATCCTCCCTATCCATTCAACTTTAAGTTTTTCTCAAAACATACACCAAAACTTCCCAAATATAGAAAATAATACAACATACACAGAGAAAGGAAAAAAAAGCCTACATTGTAACCAAACAAAATAATTAAAACACTAATGTATTGTGGAGTCAATTATATGTTTTTCAACTACTCCTGAACATTAGGTCTATCATGTTGTTGATATACTCAGTGTCACTCTATTGGAGAAACTGATTTTCCATCTCCCAGCACATATAATTGGCGGTTCAATTGTTAACATTTAACCTAGAAACTAGATTTTCATTCAGTCAGTTATTTACTTTTTATAAATATAACAGAATATAATATAAAAAGATTAAAAACAAAATCCATTACATTAATGTTAGATAAGGTAAACCTATAGGAGGAAAAGAGCCCAAGAGAAGGGACAACAGTCAAAGGCCCACTTGTTCACACACTCAGGAATCTTATAAAACCACTAAACTGGAAGCCATAATATAAATGCAGGGGACCTAGTGCAGAGCCATGCAGTTCCCATGCATTCTTTCCTATGAGCCCACAAGCATTGAACATGTGGATATAAACAGCCTTGTTTACTTGACATCCTATATCTCCTCTGACTCTTTGACACTTTCTGTCCCCTCTTATGCAGGGTCCCTGAGCTCTAGGGAAAGAATTTGATGGAGACATCCCATTTAGGGCAGGGCGTGGTGGCGCACGCCTTTAATCCCAGCACTCGGGAGGCAGAGGCAGGCGGATTTCTGAGTTCGAGGCCAGCCTGGTCTACAAAGTGAGTTCCAGGACAGCCAGGGCTATACAGAGAAACCCTGTCTCGAAAAACCAAAAAAAAAAAAAAAAAGGGTAAGAGTTTCAAGGTCTCTCATACTTCATCCTATCATAGGGATACTAACTCCACAATGTTCATTGCTACTTTCTTCATAGTAGACAAACTTTGAAAACAACCTAGATACTCCTCAACAGAAGAATGGATATAGAAAATGTGATTCATTTCCACAATCTAGTATTTATTTGCAGCAGACCCCCTGGGTCCCTTTGTCTGCATTGAACAGGTCTCTAGTTGCATATGGGCAAGGAGTCAACGAATGACAGACAGACACAACACAAGAGGTTGTGTACAATCTGAATGTAATTTGTCAAGTCAAGCATCGAACTTTTTATACAGAAGAATAACAAGAAAGGAGCCAGGTGTAATGCTAGTCTATTGTTAAGCCCACCATCAGGGGTTCTTAGTAAATGCCTGATTTCTTTGGACCTAGTGAAGAAACCTGCCCTTCAGTTCTAGCTGTTTCCCCCTAACTCTTTCATGGTGAACCCACCTGTTCGCTAGGCCATTATGAATTCCCTTGTCTGGGTAAGACTGGCTATTGTCTCAAGTAAACACTCTGCAGACCAGCCCTGAGCTATTCCAGCCCTGAGCTATTCCGGCTCCATTCTTTGTAATGCCTAATTAGTTTCACTGTCTCTATTAGAAGTAAATTTGAATATTATTGAATGGGTAACCTTCTTACTGAATTCTTACTGAATTCCAAGTTCATCAGCTTCAAGGATTTTCTGGGAAGTTGGAACACTGGCAAAGGCTTAGCTATGTCAGAATTCAATGTTAAAAGGCACTAATAATAAAATAATACTAAAAGAGACCACGTGGATCCATACACCAGGCTAACAAGGGGACCGGGTATGAGTATACGGGTTATGAGAACACCAAAGTTCCAGGAGGTGAGTTTCTGTGAAACTCTTTGCCTCATGAGTGCTCCCAGGCACCTCTGCTTGCCAAGCAAACTTCACTGGAGTGTGCATAGCATTCTCCCCCTTTCTTTTTTATTTTTCAGCCGAAGTTCCAGAATGTCCCACCTCTTCGTAGCTTCAGATCTCAGGAGTGCTCTAAAGATGAGTGGAAACACGATTACTAATAAAATAATGCCAGTAATAATAGCAAGTAGGATTATATATTGAACCCAATCCAGGAGATTCAATGCACTTAGGTTATTTTTTTAAATCTCTGGCCAATTTATCAATGTTCCAAGTGTCCAAATGACTTTTGCTAATATCTGAAATTTCTGACTTTAAATGTTCCAAGTCATGAAAAATACAGTATCTCTCCATACTCCCTGCAAATGAGCTTTAGTATTTTCCCAATCAATGGTTATATTATAAGGTAATGGGGTGACACAAATGTATTGGAATGAAGCATGACGTTTAGTACCTAACCTAAACTTAATAATTGTAATATCTTGCCCTATTGCCAGCACTACTTCTTCTAGGGCGTTAACCTTTGCCTCCAATTTTTTATCTATAATATGCAGCTCTGACAAGGCTACAGAAATATTCTTATGCATATCACTAACAAAATGAGCAGTATGCAGCTGTTCAACTAAAGCTGTGGTAGATAGCTTTTCAAAGTTTGCATTCCCAGATTTTTAACCCAAGGATCATTTCCTAACTCTAATAGGCAGCAAAACATAAGCAGGTCTCTTTAACAAAATCATAACAGCATATTCCTTATCTAAATTAGGATCTACACAATTAATTAACTGACAAGAATTGCAAGGAATATGAAAAGATGTGCCAAGATTGGTGATCTTAACTCCTAAAATTGTCTAACAATATAGAATACAGGTAAAGCACACAAGCTTTTACAGCCTGAATGGCCAAAAACAGTGTCTAAGACAAAACCTTGTCCAATATTCTATAGCAGTCCTCTGCCTCACAAGTCATCATTTTTAGTTATCCCAACTTGACACCAGGTCAGCTCTCCTTGCTGTAGCCCATGGCAGAGATAGGAAGTTTCTTCATCTTGTTTGCAAGTGGCTGCTTTCCCTGATTCCTCTTTCTCTGTGTGCTCAAAACAGCTTTCACAAAAGTCCCCCATAACCTTTCCCCCACTCCCCTACCCATCCATTCCCACTTTTTGGCCCTGGCATTCACCTGTACTGGGACATATGAAGTTTGAAAGTCCAAAGGGCCTCTCTTTCGAGTGCTGGCCGACTAGGCCATCTTTTGATACATATGAAGCTAGAGTCAAGAGCTCCAGGGTACTTGTTAGTTCATAATGTTGTTCCATCTATAGGGTTGCAGATCCCTTTAGCTCCTTGGGTACTTTCTCTAGCTCCTCCATTGGGGGCCCTGTGATCCATCCAATAGCTGACTGTGAGCATCCACATCTGTGTTTGCAAGGCTCCTGCATAGTGTCACAAGAGAGAGCTGTATATGGGTCCTTTCAGCAAAATCTTGCTAGTGTGTGCAATGGTGTCAGCGTTTGGAAGCTGATGATGGGATGGATTCCCGGATCTGGCAGTCTCTAGATGATCCATCCTTTCCTCACAGCTCCAAACTTTGTCTCTGTAATTCCTTCCATGGGTGTTTTGTTCCCAATTCTAAGAAGGGGCAAAGTGTCCACACTTTGGTCTTCGTTCTTCTTGAGTTTCATGTGTTTAGCAAATTTTAACTTATATCTTGGGTATCCTAAGTTTCTGGGATAATATCCACTTATCAGTGAGTACATATTGTGTGAGTTCCTTTGTGATTGGGTTGCCTCACTCAGGATGATGCCATACAGGTCCATCCATTTGTCAAGGAATTTCCTAAATTCATTCTTTTTAATAGCTGAGTAGTACTCCATTGTGTAAAGGTACCACATTTTCTGTATCCATTCTTCTGTTGAGGGACATCTGGGTTCTTTCCAGCTTCTGACTATTAAAAAAAAAAAAAAAGGCTGCTATGAAAATAGTGGAGCATGTGTCCTTCTTACCGGTTGAGAAATCTTCTGGATATATGCCCAGGAGAGGTATTGTGGGATCCTCCTGTAGTACTATGTCCAATTTTCTGAGGAACCGCCAGACTGATTTCCAGAGTGGTTGTACAAGCTTGCAACCCCACCATCAATGGAGGAGTGTTCCTCTTTCCCCAGCATCAGCTGTCACCTGAATTTTTGACCTTAGCCATTCTGACTGGTGTGAGGTAGAATCTCAGGGTTGTTTTGATTTGCATTTCCCTGATGATTAAGGATGTTGAACATTTTTTCAGGTGTTTCTCTGCCATTCGGTATTCCTCAGGTGAGAATTCTTTGTTCAGCTCTGAGCCCTATATTTTAATGGGGTTATTTGATTTTCTGGAGTCCACCTTCTTGCGTTCTTTATATATATTGGATATTAGTCCCCTATTCGATTTAGGATAGGTAAAGATCCTTTCCCAATCTGTTGGTGGTCTTTTTCTTTTGGTGAAGTGTCTTTTGCCTTGCAGAAGCTTTGCAAATTTATGAGGTCTCATTTATCAATTCTTGATCTTACTGCACAAGCCATTGCTGTTCTATTCCGGAACTTTTCCCCTGTACCCATATCTCTGAGGCTTTTCCCTACTTTCGCCTCTATAAGTTTCAGTGTCTCTGGTTTTATGTGGAGTTCCTTAATCCACTTAGATTTGATCATAGTACAAGGAGATAGGAATGGACAATTGCCATTCTTCTACATGATAACTGCCAGTTGTGCCAGCACCATTTGTTGAAAATGCTGTCTATTTTCCACTGGATGGTTTTAGCTCCCTTGTCAAAGATCAAGTGACCATAAGTGTGTGGGTTCATCTCTGGGTCTTCAATTCTGTTCCATTGGTCTACTTGTCTGTCGCTATACCAGTACCATGCAGTTTTTATCACAATTGCTCTATAGTACAGCTTTAGGTCACGCATGGTGATTCCACCAGAGGTTCTTTTATTCTTGAGAAGAGTTTTGGCTATCCTAGGTTTTTTGTTATTCCAGATGAATCTGCTGATTCCCCTTTCTAAATCGTTGAAAAATTGAGTTGGAATTTTCTTGGGGATTGCATTGAATCTGTGCATTGCTTTTGGCAAGATAGCCATTTTTACTATATTGATCCTGCTAATACATGAGCATGGGAGATCTTTCCATCTTCTGAGATCTTCTATAATTTCTTTCTTCGGAGACTTGAAGTTCTTATCATACAGATCTTTCACTTCCTTAGTTAGAGTCACGCCAAGATATTTTATATTATTTGTGTATTTGTGACTATTGAGAAGGGTGTTGTTTCCCTAATTTCTTTCTCAGCCTGTTTATCCTTTGTGTACAGAAAGGCCATTAACTTGTTTGAGATAATTTTATATCCAGCTACTTCATTGAAGCTGTTTATCAGGCTTAGGGATTGTCTGGTGGAATTTTTAGGGTCACTTATATATACTATCATATCATCTGCAAAAAGTGATATTTTGACTTCTTCCTTTCCAATTGGTATCCCCTTGATCTCCTTTTGTTTTCTAATTGCTTTGACTAGGACTTCAAATACAATGTTGAATAGGTAGGGAGAAAGTGGACAGCCTTGTCAAGTCCCTGATTTTAGTGGGATTGCTTCAAGCTTCTCACCATTTACCTTGATGTTAGCTACGGGGTTTGCTGGAGATTGCTTTTATCATGTTTAGGTATGGGCCTTGAATTCCTGATCTTTCCAAGACTTTTATCATGAATGGGTGTTGGATTTTATCAAATGCTTACTCAGCATCTAACAACATGATCATGTGGTTTTTGTTTTTGAGTTTGATTATATACTGGATTATGTTGATGTATTTCTGTATATTGAACCATCCCTGCATCCCTGGAATGAAACCTACTTGGTCAGGATGGATGATTGTTTTGATGTGTTCTTGGATCCTTTGGGAGAAATTTATTGAGGATTTTTGTATCGATATTCATAAGGTAAATTGGTCTGAAGTTCTCTATCTTTGTTGGGTCTTTTTGTGGTTTAGGTATCAGAGAAATTGTGTCTTCATAGATAGAGTTGGGTAGGGTACGTTCTGTTTCTATTTTGTGGATTAATTTGTGAAGAAATGGGATTAGATCTTCTTTGAAGTTCTGAGAGAACTCTGCACTAAACCCATCTGGTCCTGGGATTTTTTTGGTTGGGAGACAATTAATGATTACTTCTATTTCTTTAGGGGATATAGGACTGTTTATATCATTAACCTGATCTTGATTTAACTTTGGTACCTGGTATCTGTCTAGAAACTTCTCCATTTCATCCATGTTCTCCAGTTTTGTTGAGTATAGCCTTTTGTAGAAGGATCTGATGGTGTTTTGGATTTTTTCAGGATCTGTTGTTATGTCTCCCTTTTCATTTCTGATTTTGTTAATTAGGATGCTTTTCCTGTGTCCTCTAATGAATCTGGCTAAGGGTTTATCTATCTTGTTGATTTTCTCAAAGACCCAGCTCCTCGATTGGTTGATTCTTTGAATAGTTCTTCTTGTTTCCACTTGGTTGATTTCGCTCCTGAGTTTGATTATTTCCTGCCATCTACTCCTCTTGGGTGAATTTGCTTCCTTTTGTTCTAGAGCTTTAAGTGTGTTGGCAATCTGCTAATATGTGCTCTCTCTAGTTTCTTTTTGGAGGCACTCAGATCTATGAGTTTTCCTCTTAGAAATGCTTTCATTGCGTCCCATAAGTTTGGGTATGTTGTGGCTTCATTTTCATTAAACTCTAAAAAGTCCCTAATTTCTTTCTTTATTCCTTCCTTGACCAAGTTTTCATTGAGAAGATTGTTGTTCAGTTTCCACATGAATGTTGGCTTTCTATTATTTATTTTGTTATTGAAGATCATTGGAAGTCCATGGTGATCTGATAGGATGCATGGGACAATTTCAATATTTTTGTATATATTGAGGCTTGTTTTGTGACCATTTATGTGGTCAATTTTGGGGAAGGTACCATGAAGTACTGCGAAGAAGGTATATCCTTTTGTTTTAGGATAGAATGTTCTGTAGATATCTGTCAGATCCATTTGATTCAAAACGTTGTTAGTTTCACTGTGTCCCTGTTTAGTTTCTGTTTCCATGATCTGTCCATTGGTGAAAGTGGTGTGTTGAAGTCTCCCACTATTATTGTGTGAGGTGCAATGTGTGCTTTGAGCTTTACTAAAGTTTCTTTAATGAATGTGGCTGCCCTTGTATTTGGAGCATAGATATTTAGAATTGATAGTTCCTCTTGGAGGATTTTACCTTTGATGAGTATGAAGTGCCCCTCCTTATCTTTTTTGATGACTTTGGATTGGAAGTCGATTTTATTAGATATTAGAATGGCTACTCCAGCTTGTTTCCTCAGACCATTTGCTTGGAAAATCGTTTTCCAGCCTTTCATTCTGAGGTAGTGTCTATCTTTTTCTCTGAGATGAGTTTCCTGTAAGCAGCAAAATGTAGGGTCCTGTTTGTGTAGCCATTGTGTTAGTCTATGTCTTTTTATTGGGTAGTTGAGTCCATTGATATTAAGAGGTATTAAGGAAAGGTAATTGTTGTTTCCTGTTATTTTTGTTGTTAAAGTCGGCATTCTGTCCTTGTGGCTTTCTTCTTTTAGGTTTGTTTAGTGATTACCTTCTTGCTTTTTCTAGGATGTGCTTTCCGTCCTTGTATTGGTTTTTTTCTGTTATTATCCTTTGAAGGGCTAGATTGGTGGAAAGATACTGTGTGAATTTGTTTTTGTCGTGGAATACTTTGGTTTCTCTATCTATGGTAATTGAGAGTTTGGCTGTGTATAGTAGCCTGGGCTGGAATTTGGGTTCTCTTATTGTCTGTATAACATCTGTCCAGGCTCTTCTGACTTTCATAGTCTCTGGTGAAAAATCTGGTGTAATTCTGATAGGCTAGCCTTTGTATATTACTGGACCTTTTTCCCTTACTGCTTTTAGTATTCTATCTTTATTTAGTGCATTTGTTGTTCTGATTATTATGTGTTGGGAGGAATTTCTTTTCTGGTCCAGTCTATTTGGAGTTCTGTAGGTTTCTTGTATGTTCATGGGCATCTCTTTCTTTAGGTTTAGGAAGTTTTCTTCTATAATTTTGTTGAAGATATTTGCCGGTCCTTTGAGTTGAAAATCTTCATTCTCCTCTACTCCTATTTTCCGTAGGTTTGGTCTTCTCATTGTGTCCTGAATTTCCTGGATGTTTTGAGTTAGGATCTTTTTGCATTTTCCATTTTCTTTGATTTTTATGCCAATGTTCTCTATGGAATCTTCTGCATCTGAGATTCTCTCTTCCATCTCTTCTATTCTGTTGCTGATGCTCGAATCTATGGTTCCAGATTTCATTCCTAGGGTTTCTATCTCCACGTTGCCTCACTTTGAGTTTTCCTTATTGTGTCTACTTCCCTTTCTACGTCTTGGATGGTTTTATTCAATTCCATCACCTCTTTGGTTGTGTTTTCCTGCAATTCTTTAAGTGATTTTTGTGCTTCCTCTTTAAGCTCTTCTACCTGTTTAGCAGTGCTTTCCTGTATTTCTTTAAGTGAGTTATTAAAGTTCTTCTTGATGTCCTATACCATCATCATGAGAAATGCTTTTAAATCCGGGTCCAGCTTTTCTGGTGCCCTGGACTGGGCTAAGTGGGAGTGCTGGGTTCTGATGATGGTGAGTGGTCTTGGTTTCTGTTAGTAAGTGTCTTACGTTTACCTTTTGCCATCTCTTTTGTAGTCTTTCGAGTTAGTTGTTATAGTTGTCTCTGTTTAGAGATTGTTCCTCTGGTGATTCTGTTACCCTCTATCAACAGACCTGGGAGACTAGCTCTCTCCTCTGAGTTTCAGTGTTCAGAGCACTCTCTGTAGGCAAGCTCTCCTTTACAGGGAAGGTGCACAGATATCTGGCGTTCAGACCTCCCTCCTGGTCGAGGATGAAGGCCCAAAACAGGACCTTTCCCAGAAGCTGTGTTGCTTTGGCCTGTCACAGAAGCTGTTAGCTTCTGTAGTCCACACTCTTACCTGTGCAGACTAGTTTCCGCAGAGTCCCGGAACCAAGATGGCTCCCGCTTATCCTGAGGCAAAAGCTTCCCAGGCCAGATGGACACCTGTCCTCTGGACAGGAATGTGGTCTGATGTCTGGAGTCCGAAAAGGGCACTGCCTCAGAAGCTCTGTGGCTCCTGCCTGTCCCAGAAGCTGTTAGCTTCTGTGTGCACACTCACCTGTGCAGACTACTTTTCAGAGGAGTCAAAACAGCTTTCTTGTCACCACTTTCAGGGCACTTAGGAACTCACAGGTCAGCCTGTCACATTGGAATTATTCTGTGGAAAAAATAGAAACACTCCCTCTCTTCCCCATATTAACTTTCTGTTCAGAATCATGCCATGTGCCAATAAGTCGATCCTTTTCATAACTAGAAACCTGAATAGGTATTAAATAGTCACATGTGCATATTTTATTTATTTATTAATCAGAAATAAGAGTAGCAATTGACTATTTTCTCTGTCAAAGTATTGCTGTGGGCTCATAACAATAACTAGAATAAGCAGTGAATATTTGATTAGTATTGATCATGATTGATAACAATTGATCACAGAAGTTTCTTCTGCTTTTTATAAAGCCTTTTTGTTTCTCACCAGTTAATTTGAGTCTCACTTGATAGCACCTAACAAAGGCTTAAGTCCCCCTGTGGTGAGTTTAAGATGAGGTTGTAGCTGATTAACATCTCTTGGAAGGTTTTGAAAATAAAAAAATTTGAAGCAAATCAATTTCTCTTTCTTAGATTTTCTATACCACAATTTTCTAGTATAACTAAAGCCCTACATATTAAAAAAGATATTGCCTCTGAATCGTATGGAGCAACAACTACTCCCCAGAACTTTAAAGCTTATTGTGTGAAAGCAAAGATTTGAAGTAAACTTCCCTTTAGAGGCATTAGCTAATAAAATTCTTTCCACTTAGGAAACATTATACACTGAAAGATTCAAACTCTTAGCTTCTTGTATTGAAGCAGAGACAATAAAATTTTTCTTACATAATGTAAAACTATATTAGCCATACCTAGAGGCAAAATTTTCCAGTGATCACCAGTTCACTAGAAGCAAACCCTTTACAATTATCAGGATGCAAAGGAAAAAACAAACTTTTAAATTTATAATAACTTTATGTGAAGTAGGCAAGCCAGATTGTAATAAGTTCTACAGCCTGATTGACTTTTTATAAAATTTGAATTTAAGCATTATTTAGAACAACATCTGGATAAATCTGCAACAATGTTCTTTTAGCTAAAAAGAAATTCCCTTGAACACAAGGAGGAGTAAGGGCCCAAGAACTTTCATAGTCACAGTTTGCAAAACAAAAGAAAGCCACAAGCCCCACTGAGGCTGCTCTGAGCTTTGTATGGCTGTATAGCCACAAAGAGCTATATTAACACTCTCATAAAATGATTACTCTTGTAATTATCCTAATTACAATGTATAGGTGAATTAAAGATCTTAAATTTGCAATCAAACTGCAAGCTGCAGTCAATGGAACATTGGCAATTTTAATCATAATTTTTAAGTTTACCTAAAGTATCAGAATCTCAATTTTTAGTACTGAACTACTAGATTAGAAATCTTAAAGAGTATCTTAACTCATGATAATAAAGATGACAATGAAACAAATATCCCAGTTTTGTCAGCATTGAAAATTAGCAAAGTAACTGTCCTAACACACCCAATTAAATTATGTTTATCCAAAGTTCAAGTCATAGATAAACTCTTTAATTTTAAAATATTTTAAAGTATAATGTTTTGGTTGCATTGCTAAATAAATGACCAACTAGCTACATGTACCATCATAGATTTTCTTTTAAACAAATTATATACTTATCTATTAATCTCAGACCTAAGTTTAAATAAAACGGTGCTGTGGCGAATGATATGGCTCCATGGACTCCATCCTCTACGTGGTCATGGATGATGGGAACTCCAACCTTTCTGAGTCGTGTGACATAAATAAGTCCATCATCTCTTAGGATGTCATGTTCACATGTGAGGATGTAAGTTAATGGCAATTTCTGTAACTGGGAATCATTGACTAATAAAGGTGATGCCCTACTATCCACAAGTCCTGGATGGGATGCATTTAGATTTCCAAGAACTGGCATAGTGTAAACATGGTTCTTTTTGTACTTTTCAGGAAGGAAGTCACTCCAGTTAACAAACTTGAACAAATGTCTTGACTCTTGAGGCACATGAGCATTTCTCAGTATTGTCTTGGGCAATTCTTTATCTTCTGATAAATATAGACATGTCAGCCTAATTGCTACCTCCCTCGTCAGAAAGGGACCATGCTTATATTCTCTATGAGATGGCATTAAGGTATCAAGTGCCTGTAGTGCAGGATATAGCAAGGTTTGTGCCTTAATTTTGTTTTTGTAGTCTGGATCATCCTGTAGCTGTAAAACAATATGAGTGTTAATGAGTCAATAGCTTTTAAGCAGAAGGCGTGGCACCTTTGTTTTAGTCACTTGAGGTAAATAAATTTACAAACCCAGTGTCTAATGACTACTCTCATATTTTCTCATTCTTTGAAGCATGAACATCATTCATCTTCTTCAGTGAGAAAGTGGTACATACTCTCCTGTTCACACACATTCATTCACACATGGCAAGCAAATAGGACCATGATCTGGAGTCCTACTGAACATGACAGAAAGATTATGTTCAAAAATACTTTTTTAGTTTTTGGTGACAAGTTATTTTTATCTATATAAAACGTCTCGCCTCCCAAGTGATCTGGACATAGACATATGTCATGATACCCAACTTGCTTATAACAATGTTTGACAAATAGTAATTAAAGGAACAGACAATAAATATAATAAAACAGCATGTCAGTGCTCATTCAAATGAACATAACCATTTGTTGTTACATGTTGAAAACAGTACTATCATATGCCTTACCTTTAGCTAATTAGTATTATAATATGACAGAAAATACAAAAATCAGAAGGGCAAAAGGAAGTAGTCAAACAATTTATGTGTAATCTGTCTTTACCAAAAATGAGAGTTTGTAGCTTTAAGGATATTCTTCCCTCTCATTTTATAGTCCTGCTCACTTCAGGAGAAATGTACAGTGGCCTCCAAAGGATCATCACTTAAGCAGCACATGTGTTTTATACAGTACTACAACAACCACAAATGTCTGTCTCTACAGCCTTACAACCCTCCACAGGGGAGATCTGTTTAGATCAAGGACAAGCCCCATCAAAGAAGTTAATTTACATAAAGGAAGAGGATTAGTTGAACTCTCAACAACCCATCCCCCAAAAAATTATCTGACAAACTCCAAAATGCACATACAATAGGCACAGTCCAGCAAGTTCATAAGGAAAATGAAGAAAGAATTTTTTTTCCTAAGGAAATGTTGTCAGACTCTTGATCCTTCCCAGTGTCTTTAGGCTGGTACTTTTCCAAATTAAATGCAGTGTCCCAGATCATTTGGAGAGTAAGTAGTAGAAGAGTAAAACTGAGGCTAAGACAAGCAGTAGCTCTCTCATGTATAATTGACATGGTCCCCAATTCAGTTAATGCCTCCTGATGGTACTTGAGAAACAGGAAGATTATACTTCAGTTTAAGTTTTTTGTTTGTTTGTTTGGTTGGTTGGTTTGGTTTGGTTTGTGTTTTGGAGACAGGGTTTCTCTGTATAGCCCTGGCTGTTCCACTCACTTTGTAGATCAGGCTGGCCTCGAATTCAGAAATCTGCCTGCCTCTACCTCCTGAGTGCTAGGATTAAAGGCGTGTGCCACCACTCCCGGCTTCAGTTTAAGTTTTTCATGGCTCATTGAGATATACAAGAAATTTATGAGTTAAGTGAAATCTTATTCTTGGGAGATGGCTCAATTGGTAATATCATTGCCAGAATAAGCCTCAAGAACATGACCTGAAATTAGACCTGGATATAGTGGGAGCATCACCCCAGTGCTAGGCTAGGGTAGAGAAAGAAAGGAACATTTGAGTTTATTGGCTATTTAATCTAATAGGTGATCCTGGTGAGCTCCGGGATCAGTAGAAAGTAATATATGTATACTTTATATTGTGTGTGTGTGTGTGTGTGTGTGTGTGTGATTTTCAAGGCAAAACTGGTTTGTATATTAAGTTACAGGCCAACAAATGCCTCACAGTAAGAGCCTATTTCAGAAAGAAAAGAATAAAGAATGGAAAGGAAAATGAGGAAAAAGCAAGCTGACTGCCACATGCTTAAACACACATATGTATGACATATGTACATGTCAGAGCAAACAAATATGCACACTCATGTGAATATAAATCCATGAAGACACACAAAAAAGAGAAAAATTAATTAAATTAAATCACTCACACATTAATTAAAAAGAGAATAATGACTTTCTCAGCAATATTTTAAACTCCACAAAATTTACATCAAAAGAAACCAAGAAATGCCAGCAAATCAACAGGTTAGCAGAATGGAAAGAGCTAAGGTAAGGAGTGTCCCCAAAACAGTGGTTCCTGGTACACTAAAATACTTTCAGAGTATAACATACCAAATCTCCCAGAAGCTCTGGTAAATAGGACCTTCACTTATAATGGTCCTTATAAAGGACCAGTAATTGAAGGTCAGTAATTGAAGACTTATCATTGCTTGGATTTATTAACACCATGGAAATCTGAACAGTAACCACAAATATTTTATCCATTAACCAGCTGGAGAAATCATGGGGTCTGATTTGATCAAAGGGGGTCCAGATGTTAACAAAACTGCTGCCTTTTTTAGTCTTTTATATCTCACAGAGTTTTAAGGTAGTTACTTTGACCCCAGAGTCAATGTGTGGTGTTCAGCTTACTATGAACCCGGAGACCCTCTCCTTTATTGCACTGTACTAGAACCTTGGATGGAAAACCACTGCAGTTGGATGGCTATCCCCTCCTTCCTAGCTAGAAAAGCCAGATCATGAAAAGAGGTATATAATAACCACCATGTGATAGGTTTCTTGAATTATTTCAAGACTTTACATGAAGCTACCTTTACAAACTTTAGTAGACACCCCAGAGAAATGAAGAAGCATGTGTAGCAATTGTTGAGTAGAAACCGTTCCTTTTTCTTCCCAGTGTGGTTGACAAAGCAGAATACATGGAATGGAAGCAGAAAGGACAAGATCTGCTGGTAGGCAGTATTGATGCAGGTCTTATTGTTCCCACTCCAGGACACAACATTTTCCACAAATGTTTCACTCCTGATAGCCATACTTCTTCCCTTATATTGTCTGCTAATCTAGACTCCAACATCCTTACCCATCTTATTTCAAGACTTAGGTCAAATTTAATCTTCTTCAGTTACATGGTATATAAATTGTCCAATGATAATGACCCTATACTATCCACAACTACAGGGTTATCAGTCTAGTAACAATTATTGCAGATACCCTGGTGCATTTTTTTTTCATTTTACCTATATGCGTGCACCTGTATGTTTGTACATACAAACACCTAAGCAAGATAGTCACTTCCTAAATTCACAGAACAATATGCTTTAAGTCCAATGCACCAATGTTCAATTCTCACCTTGCATTAAAGACCATGTGTCAAACTATGTCCTAAAAATATATGCAGTTTGGAGCTGGAGAAATAGCCCAGTCAATAGCACTGGCTATTCTTCTAGAGGTCCTGATTTCCATTGCTAGCACTCACATGGTGGCTCACAACTGTCTGTAACTCCAGCCAGGGGATTGAGTGCCCACTCCTGTCCCTTTCAGACTATGCATGCAAGGATGAATCAACTAATACTATTTTGAGCTTTTTATACTCTTAAAAAAATGATAGATTGCAGTCATACAGACAGCAATTGCAGCATACAGTCACTGCAGTCATACAGACAGTATTTAAAAGCAGATAGCAGCTACTTAACAAGTATGTCTTCTAATTAATATAGGCAATGTGAATAAGTGCTGCACAAACCCATGGAAGAAAGTTGAGCCTTCAGGGAAGGAAAATACACTCATATTGAGCCTCATGAAAACATCATCCAAGAATGAATCCTTGAAAATGATCATGCACCAGCATCTATTTCTTACCCTATATACAAACTGACTAAAAGAATATGAGTAAGGTGAGAATGTTATTCCTTTAAAAAAATGACTCAAACTAGTTTGCAAAGGTCAAAAGATAAATGAAATGTGATAACATGTAATTCTACCCTTGCTATGTGGACAAAGCTGAAATTGTTTGATATTTCCTTTTAAATTCAGGATACAAAAATGATGTCACATTCAACAACATGACTCCTCATTCTGAAACTTCATGAAAAATTACAATTAAGACATATGAGCCTAGTAAGCTAGAGAATTGACTTAAAAACTGTAATACTCTTCCTCAGTAAAGTGGCACATTTTAATTACTTTTTTTGTTTTTGAATTTATAATATAATTTTATGATTTCTATCTTCCTTTTCCTCTATCAAACCATCTCTTATATGCCTCCTTGATCTGCTCCAAATATATGACTCCTTTTGTGTATGTAATCTCTAACATTTTATATTGGTTTTCAATAGCATGGTTTAGAATAGTGTAACAACATTGTTTTTAGTGGTGGTACATTAGAGATCATGTGTGAAAGTGCAGCCAAGGACTTGTCAAAAGCCCTGTATCCAAAAGGACCTCATGTTTGTTTAAAAGCTCAGAATCTATAATTTAAAATTCTTAATAATTTCTTTTACATGCAGTTCTATGCAATTGAACTTAATAGGATAGTGAATCATGTAGATGAGCATAGGAGATGGCATGTGTGTTTCACTGATGCTGACATGTAAATCCCACAATAGCTATTTCATTACAATAGCATATTTAATTCTATCCATCTCAGACTTTGCTTTATTTCTTGGCCCTTTTTACATTCACCAGAATTCTGAGCCCATGTTCCAGATCTGAATGTGAGATGCTAAAAAACCTGAAGATCCTGAAGATGTAATAGCCTTGGCTTCTCCTGAAATTAGAACTTGCTACCAATGAAGAAGAAGCAACAAATGAACCCCTTCACATTCTTTCTTCCTTATGTAATTTCCCATTTTAACCATTTACAGGGCAACTAAAGAATGTGAGAAAAATGGGTGAGCCATAGTGCTGTTACTGCCTATCCTTTGTTAATTTGCAGTAAGCAGAAAGTATAGATGCTGATGGGATGTGCACATTCATCCTATAATGGAGATAGTATCATACTTGTACTAGTGACATAATCTGTGCTCACTTCCACTCCTCTGCTAGGTATAAAATACATATCTAAGCACAAGACACACAAAGGCAGTGATTCTGCATGAATGATAGAGTACTTTCATTGGTATTTAAATGGCTACTGTGGGAAACATGTGTTAGCTGTTAAAGTTCTTGCCTCACAATGCATTAGAACCAGAGTTTGGTTCTCCAGAACCCATTTATGTGACATGTAGGCCTGTAGTGTGCTATTGCAGCCTGGGAAAGCAGAACTGGCATCATTAAGGTAAGTTGGCTAGCAAGAACAGCCAGATTGGTGAGATCTGAATTTGATTGAGAGACGCTTCCTCGATAAAGAAGTTGAATATCAAAGGCTATATTGTAACACTAGAATATGTTAGGAATTTTAGAAATGGCACAGACAAGACTCTATAAAGATATGCATAGTTTAAGAATATAATATAGCTTAAGATATGACTTTATCATATTTCTAAAACAGGAACTCTTTAATTTTTCTCAATAAAAGAAACAAAAGAAAATTGAAGAGGAAAATCATCATTGAAGACAGGTGTTCTAAAGATTCAGCTCAGATTCAGCTCAGTATCTTTGGTCAACCAATTGAATTATGAATTAAAAAGAAAAATATTCTGCAGAATTAATTAGCAAATGCTATTAATAGATAGCTCTTGGAAGTTCTAAAATCATATACTCTTTTATTTTCCAGTAAAAAATTTTATAATTTGCTCTTAATGACAGAAATGTTGTCAAGCTGTAGAAATGTGCCAGCAGTTAAGAGCACTTGCTGCATTTGTAGAGGATCCAAGTTTGAATCCCAGTACCTACATGGTAGCTCAAAACTGTCAATAACGTCACTTTCTGCGGAATACATTGCCATCTTCTGGCCTCTGTGAGCATTGCATGCACATGGGACTTAAACATTCATGCAGGCAAAACCACTCATACATGTAAAACATGAAAAAGTTAAGTAAAACTTTAGGAGAAAAAAGTTAAAATACAAAGAGATGTAAGATCATTATAAATGTGGTTATGCCCTTCCTGTAAACATGAACTGAAGTACACACATGCTTAGCTTTCTAGTGTCTATGAAGATTATTAAATTTACTTAGCAAATAATATGTGTCAATCCTTAAACATCATTAAATTTGACTCACTCTCTCAAATGAGCTATTGATTTTTTATGTCTGTTTTCTTTAAGGATGTGGCTCCAGTTGACTTCGCCTTAAGCAAAGCTGAAACATCCAAGAATATATGGGCAGTGCAAACTGTACTTGATGTGTGTCCTGGTTAGTTTTTGTCAAATCAGCACAAGCTAGAGATATCTAAGAACATAAAGCTACTTGGAAAATGTCTCTATAGGATTGGCCTGTGGCAAAAGTGTGGCATATTTTCGTAACTAGTGATTGCTGTAGCTGTACCCATCCCATTGTGGACAACACAGCTTCTGCGTGGGCTGTACTAGATGAAACTGACAGAGCAAGCCATGAGAGTCAAGCCAGTAAGCAGCATTTGTACAGAAATTTGAAAATCTCTTAAAGACTCTATCATGGCCATTTATGTGATATTTTGAATTAAGAACCACTAGAGTGAAATTTTTTGGTTACTTGGAACAATCAATACTGATTCTTCCTTCTTGGAATACAAAAGTATTTAATTAATTTATTATTTTACAGGATCCCACAGTAATAGACTTTGGAATTGTAGATAGACTTTGAATAATTTATAGTGACTGAACTGTCAAAGTCTTGGAATTTGCAAAGACTGTGGGACTTTAAAGTTGGAATATGTTGAATATTGGTATCACAATATTAATATAAGATATTAGGAATAAATAAGAGAGGAAAGGCTAGAGTTGAATGATGATCTGTTTCTGTGTCAAAGTGAAAAAAACTCAATTGTTCTGGCTGGTTTTGTTTTGTTTTATTTTGTTTGAAAACATGACAAAAGCTAGATTTATGTAACATGAGGGAACATGAAAGAAAATTCCTCTGTGACATTAGCCTATCGGTGAGACTATGAAGTGAACCAGGAGGAACAAGCCACTGGACACCATTTATACATGTCCTCTGCTTCATGACTCTTTCTGTGTGTCTTGGAGAAATGTAAACAAACAGCTCCACCCTCCTGCTCCATCCAGAGATAATCCCGCTCCTGCTTCCATGGCTTTTCTACCATGATGTAGTGTATCTTGTCACACCAAAACTCATTTCTCTTTTAGCTGCTTCTTGTCATCTTTTCTAGTTACAGAGACAAGAAATTAATTAATACACATCAAGTACAGTGATACCAACATCACAAGAGATATTACAATTGACCATTAAAATATTAACAGTAAAGCTTATATTAAATGGTAGTTCATAGTCCTTGGGATATTTTTTAAACTTGGTAGGCTAACTTGAGAAGAGTTTAAAAGGAAGATATTACATAGTTTCATGGAAGACCTTTTGTCTAGCAAGCACACAGCATTGGACATTGGATTCAATGCTCAGTAAACATGCACACACACACACACACACACACACACACACACACACACACACACTTACAGAGATAGAGATAGACAGAAAGAGATAGATGGGAGAAAGAGAAGGATTATGAAATCCTTATTTACTATTACTTACTTAAAACCAAAACTAAAGCTAAAATCATGCAAAATAATAAATTTACTGGATTATTTTACATTGTATAAGTTATAGTTTAAAAATAATAGAATCACAGCATCCAGACGATTTCTTTCATTTCAGGACTAAACTGTGCTGGTTTCTATCAGGTATAATATATATAACATACCAGTTGAGTCACTGTTGCTGCCAAGGTGCCCCCAGAGCTGTCTCCTGAAATACAGATGCGAGTGGGATCCACTCCATATTTTGCAAGAACTTTATCCTGAAGAAAGAACTTGATCACAAAAATACAATCTTCAAGGGCAGCTGGGAATAGATGCTGAGGAGCGAGCCTGTAGCTTTAAAGGTACAAACACACATACAAACAAAACCAGTGGAGAAATTATGATTATGTTTATGTTTTCAATTATATCTCAATTTTCCCAGATTTTTTTTAATTAGCCCACTTTGAACGTTTAACTCCATCAACTAATCCTGGGCTTACTAACAGTTTCAATTTTAAAACAAGAAGTAGATTCTGGTTTAAAGGGTTTGTGGTATTGTTTCTACTGGGAGAAGAGTGAGAATGGATGCATCTTTGCCCTCAGAAAATCTATAAGCTTCACCAGGCCCTCAATAAAGACAGGGATTCAAAAGCAACTCATGATTATTGATTAGATAATTCAAGTAATTTAAAATTAGAAAATCTTAGAGAAAAACATTGGTATCTCTCTTTAATTAGAAATTTATTTAGTCCAGAGACTGCCACACAGAAGGATCTAACCCATGATCAGCCACCAAACGCGGATACTATTGCATATGCCAGGAAGATTTTGCTGAAAGGACCCTGATATGCCTGTCTCTTGTGAGGCTATGCCAGTGCATGGCAAACACAGAAGTTGATGCTCACAGTCAGCTATTGGATGGAACACAGGGCCCCCAATGGAGGAGCTTCAGAAAGTACCCAAGGAGCTGAAGGAGGCTACAGCCCTATGAACTAACTAACCAGTACCCCCCCCCCCCAGAGCTTGTGTCTCTAGCTGCATATGTAGCAGAAGATGGTCTAGTTGGCCATCATTGCGAAGAGAGGCCCCTTGGTCTTGCAAACTTTATATGCCCCAGTACAGAAGAACACCAGGGCCAAGAAGTGGGAATGGGTGGGTAGGGGAGCAGAGGGTGGGAGAGGGTTTAGGGGACTTTTGGTATAGCATTAGAAATGTAAATGAAGAAAATATCTAATAAAAAATTGGAAAAAGAGAAAAGAGAGATTTATTTAAATCAAAATTCCACAGAAAGGTAGAATTTCATTTAATAAGCATGAAGATTTGAATTAAAATTAAGAGTTTGATATAAGAACATATAAAGTATATTACTAAAATATTGTAAGTCTTAAGACAAAATAGTATCACAATTTGTGCATCCCCCCTTCTTGCCCACCTCTCACTGGGTTCTGTTATAAAGGCACACCTCAATTGAGCTGTCTCACTTTTTAACTCTCACTTTTAGACACTAAAATATTCATTGATTTCTTCAATTAATCACAGCTCTATGACAAACTATGATATTCAGATATTCCTTGTGAATTTATAAATTTTAAGAAGTGTCTAGGACACCTGCAAGAACCCACACAGGATCCCCCACAGGATCTTAAGACCTCTGGTGAGTAGAACACAGTGTCTGCTCCAATCCAATTGCTCGGAACCTGAGACTGCATTATCTAGGGAAGCAGATAGCCTGGCCTGATTAGGGGCACAAGTCCCTTTCGGTCCACTCCAGCACCGGTGTTCCTTGCCCTCGGAGTCTCTGGACACCTGCAAGGACCCACACACACTCTAGAAAAAACAAGAAAGTAATCCCTCAACAAACCAAAAAGAAGACAGCCACAAAAACAGAATGCCAACTCTAAAACAAAAACAATAGGAAGCAACAATTACTTTCCCTTAATATCTCTTAATATCAATGGAACCAATTCCCCAATAAAAAGACACAGACTAACAGACTGGCTACACAAACAGGACCCAACTTTCTGATGCTTACAGGAAACCCATCTCAGGGAAAAAGACAGACACTACCTCAGAGTGAAAGGCTAGAAAACAATTTTCCAAGCAAATGGCCTGAAGAAACAAGCTGGAGTAGCCATTCTAATATCAAATAAAATCGACTTCCAACCCAAAGTTATCAAAAAAGACAAGGAGTGACACTTCATACTCATCAAAGGTAATATCCTCCAAGAGGAACTCTCAATTCTGAATATCTATGCTCCAAATGCAAGGGCAGCCACATTCATTAAAGACACTTTAGTAAAGCTCAAAGCACACAATAATAGTGGGAGACTTCAACACACCACTTTCACCAATGGACAGATCATGGAAACAGAAACTAAATAGGGACACAGTGAAACTAACAGAAGTTATGAAACAAATGGACTTAACAGATATTACAGAACAATTTATCCTAAAACAAAAGGATATACCTTCTTCTCAGCACTTCAAGGGACCTTCTCCAAAACTGACCATATAATTGGTCACAAAACAGGCCTCAACAGATACAAAAATATTGAAATTGCCCCATGCATCCTATCAGACCACCATGGACTAAGGCTGATCTTCAACAATAACATGAGTAATGGAAAGCCAACATTCTTGTGGAAACTGAACAACACTCTTCTCAATGATATCTTGGTGAAGGAAGAAATAAAGAAAGAAATTAAAGACTTTTTGGAGTTTAATGAAAATGAAGTCACAACATACCCTAACCTATGGGACACAATGACAGCATTTCTAAGAGGGAAACTCATAGCTCTGAGTGCCTCCAAAAAGAAACTAGAGAGAGCACACATTAGCAGCTTGACATCACATCTAAAATCTCTAGAAAAAAAGGAAGAAAATTCACCCAAGAGGAGTAGACAGCAGGAAATAATTAAACTCAGGGGCGAAATCAACCAAGTAGAAACAAGAAGAACTATTCAAAGAATCAACCAAACAAGGAGTTGGTTCTTTGAGAAAATCAACAAGATAGATAAACCCTTGCTAGACTCATTAGAGGGCACAAGGACAGCATCCTAATTAACAAAATCAGAAATGAAAAGGGAGACATAACAACAGATCCTGAAGAAATCCAAAACACCATCAGATCCTTCTAAAAAGGCTATACTCAACAAAACTGGAAAACCTGGACGAAATGAGCAAATTTCTAGACAGATACCAGGTACCAAAGTTAAATCAGGATCATGTTAACAATCTAAACAGTCCCATATCCCCAACGAAATAGAAGCAGTCATTAATAGTCTCCCAGCCAAAAAAAATCCCAGGACCAGATGGGTTTAGTGCAGAGTTCTATCAGACCTTCCAAGAAGATCTAATTCCAGTTCTGCACAAACGATTCCACAAAATAGAAGTAGAAGGAACTCTACCCAACTCATTCTATGAAGCCACAATTACTCTGATACCTAAACCACAGAAAGATCCAACAAAGATAGAGAACTTCAGACCAATTTCCCTTATGAATATTGATGCAAAAATACTAAATAAAATTCTCGCTAACCGAATCCAAGAACACATTACAACAATCATCCATCCTGACCAAGAAGGTTTTATTTCAGGGATGCAGGGATGGTTTAATATACTGAAATCCATCAACATAATCCATTATATAAACAAACTCAAAGACAAAAACCACATGATCATCTCATTGGATACAGAAAAAGCATTCGACAAGATCCAACACCCATTCATGATAAAAGTCTTGGAAAGATCAGGAATTCAAGGCCCATACCTAACCATGATAAAAGTAATCTACAGCAAACCAGTAGCCAACATCAAAGTAAATGGTGAGAAGCTGGAAGCAATCCCACTAAAATCAGGGACTAGACAAGGCTATCCACTCTCTCCCTACCTATTCAACATTGTACTTGAAGTCCTAGCCAGAGCAGTTCGACAACAAAAGGAGATCAAGGGGATACAAATTGGAAAAGATGAAGTCAAAATATCACTTTTTGCAGATGATATGATAGTATATGTAAGTGATCCTAAAAATTCCACCAGAGAACTCCTAAACCTGATAAACAGCTTCAGTGAAGTAGCTGGATATAAAATTAACTCAAACAAGTCAATGGCCTTTCTCTACACAAAGAATAAACACGCTGAGAAAGAAATTAGGGAAACAACACCCTTCTCAATAGTCACAAATATTATAAAATATCTTGGCGTGACTCCAACTAAGGAAGTGAAAAATCTGTATGATAAGAACTTCGAGTCTCTGAAGAAAGAAATTAAAGAAGATCTAAGAAGATGAAAAGATCTCCCATGCTCATGGATTGGCAGGATCAACATTGTAAAAATGGCTATCTTGCCAAAAGCAATCTACAGATTCAATGCAATCCCCATCAAAATTCCAACTCAATTCTTCAACGAATTAGAAAGAGAGATCTGCAAATTCATCTGGAATAACAAAAAACCTAGGATAGCAAAAACTCTTCTCAAGGATAAAAGAACCTCTGGTGGAATCACCATGCCTGACCTAAAGCTTTACTACAGAGCAATTGTGATAAAAACTGCATGGTACTGGTATAGTGACAGACAAGTAGACCAATGGAATAGAATTGAAGATCCAGAAATGAACCCACACACCTATGGTCACTTGATCTTCGACAAGGGTGCTAAAACCATCCAGTGGAAGAAAGACAGCATTTTCAACAAATAGTGCAGGCACAACTGGTGGTTATCATGTAGAAGAATGTGAATCTATCCATTCCTATCTCCTTGTACTAAGGTCAAATCTAAGTGGATCAAGGAACTCCACATAAAACCAGAGACACTGAAACTTATACAGGAGAAAGTGAGGAAAAGCCTCGAAGAGATGGGCACAGGGGAAAAATTCCTGAATAGAACAGCAATGGCTTGTGCTGTAAGATCGAGAATTGACAAATGGGACCTCATGAAACTGCAATGGTTCTGCAAGGCAAAAGACACCGTCAATAAGACAAAAAGGCCACCAACTGATTGGGAAAGGATCTTTACCTATCCTAAATCAGATAGGGGAATAATATCCACTATATATAAAGAACTCAAGAAGGTGGACTCCAGAAAATCAAATAACCCCATTAAAAATGGGGCTCAGAGCTAAACAAAGAATTCTTACCTAAGGAATACGGAGTGGCTGAGAAGCACCTGAAAAAATGTTCAACATCCTTAATCATCAGGGAAATGCAAATCAAAACAACCCTGAGATTCCACCTCACACCAGTCAGAATGGCTATGTTCAAAAATTCAGGTGACAGCAGATGCTGGCGAGGATGTGGAGAAAGAGAAACACTCCTTCATTGTTGGTGGGATTGCAAGCTTGTACAACCACTCTGGAAACCAGTCTGGCGGTTCCTCAGAAAATTGGACATAGTACTACCGGAGGATCCAGCAATACCTCTCTTGGGCATATATCCAGAAGATGTCCCAACCGGTAAGAAGGACACATGCTCCACTATGTTCATAGCAGCCTTATTTATAATAGCCAGAAGCTGGAAAGAACCCAGATGCCCCTCAACAGAGGAATGGATACAAAAAATGTGGTACATTTACACAATGGAGTACTACTCAGCTATTAAAAGGAATGAATTTATGAAATTCCTAGGCAAATAGTTGGACCTGGAGGGCATCATCCTGAGTGAGGTAAGCCAATCACAAAAGAACTCAAATGATATGTACTCACTGATAAGTGGATATTAGCCCAGAAACTTAGTATACCCGAGATATAAGATACAATTTGCAAAACACATGAAACTGAAGAAGCACGAAGACCAAAGCGTGGATACTTTGCCTCTTCTTAGAAATGGAAACAATCACCCATGGAAGGAGTTACAGAGACAAAGTTTGGAGCTGAGACAAAAGGATGGACCATCTAGAAACTGCCATATCCCAGGGATCCATCCCATAATTAGCCTCCAAATGATGACACCATTGCATATACTAGCATGCGTTTCCTGAAAGGACCCTGATATAGCTGTCTCTTGTGAGACTAGGCTGGGGCCTAGCAAACACATAATGGATGCTCAAAGTCAGCTATTGAATGTATCACAGGGCCCCCAATGGAGGAGCTAGAGAAAGTATCCAAGGAGCTAAAGGGATCTGCATCCCTACAGTTGGAACAACATTATGAACTAACCAGTACCCCGGAGCTCTTGACTCTAGCTTCATATGTATCAAAAGATGGCCTAGTTGGCCATCACTGGAAAGAGAGGCCCATTGGACATGCAAACTTTATATGCCCCAGTACAGGGGAATGCCAGGGCAAAAAAGTGGGAATGGGTGGATAGGGGAGTGGGGGGGGTAGGGCATGGGAACTTTTGAGCTAGCATTGGAAATGTAATTGAGGAAAATACGTAATAAAAAAATGGAAAAAAATGAAGTGTCTAAGTTTTTTTAAGTAGCATAATATCAACCAAGAACATTAAAATATTTCACAGTAATTACAAAAATACCTAAAAACTATAGAATGCTTAAACTATATATACCTTATTTAATTGTTTAAAAAATTCTTTAAGTTGTGATGTGGAAATATTGGTTAATTATAACGAGGAAAGCAAACTATCATTACTGTTTAGAAATTTCTCAGACATGTAATTCCACTTGTTTTGAAGAGGTAGCTGTAAACAAGACAGTACTGAACTTTCTAGTCTTTGCTACTTAACTCTACAATATCATCAGTCAAAATTCTTTTTAGCATTTCTGCACAAGTCTAAAGTTTTGTAAACTAATTTCTGTATTATAATATCTGTAAGTAAAAGCTAATCTTCTCCAACTTCATGATAGGATTTAAGAAGTGCTGTATACACCAATTAGGTCATAAAGTAACAGGCATATATAAAACTTTCCAGTATATTTTTAGACATATGAGCAGTAAAAGTCATAAAATACTAAGAGCTGTCATATAAAAGATTCTTGCAATATTAGAATGGTCCCTGCATTGATTATAATATTAATGAACCCTGGAATAATTCTATTACACATTGTTTTTGTTATTATGTCAAATAAAGCCCAAAACCTCCCAGATATGATGGATATACATTGTAGGTATATTACCTGTGTAGGCTTTATGTTCTCAGAGCTATCACTGCTCTATGGACAAAGATGCTTACTTCTCTGTATCTCATGTGTGTCTACCATGGCAGAGATGAAAGCAAAATTGTGCCTGTTGAAGAATCACTGATATTATAGTACTAAGAAAAAGAATTATAAATAAAAATCCCCCAGCAGTAGCCCAGCCACCATTGAGGACTGTGAGACTTGGATTATAAACAAAAGACCACAAAACTAAAGATTGCCAGGTCTCTTACTCTGGAGCCATAACAACAGCATCAAGTTTGTTGGATGTCCATCGGTTTACAGAATCATAAGGCAGCATCTCTGGAATGGAAGAAATAAGTGTAGAGCAGAGCTGCATAAAAGCCAAGCAATTTTCATCTAGACACATCACCCATACACATCTATAAATCATAGATTATTTGAATTGTGGTTACTTGATGGAAACCTGTCCATTGACACTTCTGTCACCTCATGTAGGAAAACTGGAGTAACAAGACCATTATATCTCCTGCCTACTAAATTACTCCTGAGCTGGGCCAGAAGACAAATTCAGTTTGGTCACAATGAAATAAGCAAGCTGCGACGTTCTGATGACTTGCTGTGTTCTCTCAGAAAACTTCCACTGGGTTCTTTTTGTTGCTCACTCATATGACCCTCGCTGCAGAGCACAGTCTACAAACATGCTCTGTTCTTGTCTGGGGTCAGTTTTATCAGGAGAAGGCATATGCCTGAGCAGTGTGGAAAGAAGCTACACCAGACAATATTGCACCAACGGTGACCACGGACAATGGTGAAGATCATAATCCCAAAGCTTTAGAAGTAACAAATCATTCTTTGTTGATTTTTATTTCTGGAAGAAGAAAAAGTGTATGCCTCGACTCTCTTGAAATAACTCCTGTCATATCCATTAAACTGGCTTTACATCAGAACTCTAGAAATAAGTTGAAGACAATATAATCATCACTGTAATATAAACCAGATTGTAATATAATTAATCTTTAAAGATCTTTTGGAGTCCTTGTAATTCTTAATAATGGAACTTTAACTTACTATATATACTTCTTGGGGTAATTCTTTAAAAAAAAAAAAAAAAAAAAAGCTCTTTTCCCTTATGCAAAGCTTAAACTTTTAAGTAAAGTCATTCATATTTAATACATTTACAACTAAACTTTAAGTTACTTTTCTGAATATAAGGGAAAATATAGTTGTAGTTAAATCAGTCAACATATTCATGCTTGTATCTAGTGATTATACAAAGAGGTGGGAATAAGTTAGGGTAAATTTATGATCAAATCTTAACAGAAAACAATGTCAAAATTCATTGTGAAAACACAATCACTTAAAGAGAATAAAATTGTATTCATGCTGTAAAACACAAGCATAATGACTACTATCAACTGTTTAAGGGGAAAACTAAATCACTGCGGGAAAAAGTGTATCAAGGTCATGAGAATGCACAGTGTTCCATTTACTCTAATAAATGCAATCAAGTGAAACCTACATTTAAATCCATACTTACTGAAGCTTCCCAAGATATAGGCGCCACCATGAATGTAAATCACAGCTGGTCTCTGTTTTTCAGACTTTCTTTTGGGTAAATACAGACGAACAGGAATGTCACTGAAGTCTGTGTCGATCACTGTAATGTTTTCATCTGAAACTGGCTTTGTGTTTTGAGCTTCCATTAATATGGCAAAAAACTCTTCAAATTTCATAAGACCCATATTTTCCAACAATGTACCCTATTACAACAACATCCAAATGTAAACATTAATATTTAAATGTTAGTAATAGTAAATGCACATAGGAATTAAATGGGAAAAAAGTTAGTAGGTAGTGTTTGGGGCAATGGGCTACGCGCAGACAGCCTGGTTTCCAGTCAAGGCTAGATCTTGAACCCCAGGACCCGATAGTGATAATTCACTTACATGGGAAGGAAGGAGTTCTCTCATGTCTCGTGGGCCCTGGCTTCTGTCGGAGTTACCAGAGTTACCCGCCCCCACAACCCAGACAAGAGAGGCATGGCTATCAGCCACTTAGGAATAGCACCAAGCCCTCCCACATTCAAATAAGGCTTCCCCCAAACTCTCAGTCCAAGTCAATGAGAGGTGCCTGCTGTCAAACCCTAAATAACCCCCAGAACTGTATATAGAGCCATGCAGGGAATTAAAGGTATGTGAGAACTATTCCTTTGTCTGAGCCTTTTGTTCCAAGAGCTGTAACACTCCGGAAGATCTCTTCTCTCCACCTGAGGTCCTGTCGAATTCCTCACTGCAGATTCTCTTTATTAAGCTCATCCAAATATGTGTGCTTGATCTTCCTGGAATAATGGGATAATGGATTATATTCTACGTTGTAAATTAAAATAAGCATCCTCTCACTTAGGTTGCTTTTGCCAGGGTATATTATTACAGAAATCAGAATGATAATAGGGCAGTTGCTTAGCATGGGGAGATCACCATCCTTCTGCAGCAAAATAGCCATGTCTTCCTCATCTACCATCCATTGCTGCATCTTCTCTGACTATTGACTCTTTGTCTACTTCCCAAACATTCCTATTTTCATAATAGCCAAAGGCTTCCTAACAGAAGCATATTTTGGTTAAAGAGAATGAGACGTATTCATGAGTTCAGATTTAGGCACTGCCATTAATAAAGTCTCAATCCCAACAACATGGACCTAAAGACAAACAACAGAAGCAGAAGCTGCCAAAATGTGGCCTTTAGGTGATGTGGGTTTGTGAGGCATGTCAGGGTGTATGTGCCATATAGCACACTTTTTGCTCGAAACAGAAATGTGCCCTACTCATGAGTACACAGAGTAGCTTTCTAGTGGATTTTACAGATAAGCTATTATAACACACAAATACATAAGCATATAGAACAGACATCTCTATAATTATTACACAAATAATTGTTGAATTATATGAAAAATAGAAGTAAATGCCACTATCAAAATATTATTCTGATTATTACAATATAACTTATTTAATATCAACATAACACTTGCATAAAGTTGTAACGAAATTATTACTATTGAGTTGATAATTAACACAGTTAATATTGATCATATATTTGGCATAAGAATATTTTGAATATAGGAAGCTTATGAATTACCTTTAAAAGGGGAAAGATACTAAAACAATGAAAAGTTTAATATATACAAACTTTTATAATCTGAATGGTCTATACACATGAGTTTAAGAAAATATGTGAGCCGAAAAAACATCAAGTATACTTAAACATCTGAACAACTACCAAAATATTCTTTTAGGAATACTAGTTCTTTTGTGTCATCAATATGTTATTAACTTTACAAATAGCATCTTTAAAACACTGTGATTCCTTCAATAGTCAATAAAGCATATTAATGATTAGCTCAAATGTTAACCACATGAACTATAGTAATTTGTAGATGTAGCACTAAAGAAAAGCAAAGTATCTTTCAAAATACTGATGAAAGAAAATTTCATATCTATTCATAACAAAATTTCCCAATTTCTCAGGAAAAAAGTATTACCATAAGTGCTGATATTTTCATTCCAGCATGTATGACTCTCACTTTCCATGGCTCTTCAACGTTTTCTGGTATGGGTATATAAGTCTGATAAGCAAGGAAGATAAAAAAGAATCCAAAGCACAGAGTTTTGTACCTCATGGTAAATCTGCAAACTTCTTTATGTGAGTAGTCAAATGCGGTCTCACATATAAATTGCTAAGTCGTAAGACAAAGGTAGAAGACACTTCTATCTGGGTCAAATGACAACATAGAAACACCCAGGGAAGTTTAAGCACTATGATCAGTTCATAGTTACAACAGGTTATGCAACTGTGTTTTTGGTAGAACAAAGTGTACTGTGAAGCATATATTAATGGTTTGTATTAAGAGCAAAAATATTACAGAATAGCAAATTCTTGTTTAACATAAGTGAAGCACATTTTAGTGGGACTCTTAGAACAGCACAGGAAAGATTAAAAATCCATTTTGGTGACATTTTACCAAAAGCATAGATAAGAAGTTTAAAAAAATAGGGATAACATTGAATCAACCTAACGACTAAAGTCTATAGCACAATAAAATATACTGTGTGAGGTGAGCAATGGACTGTAGGACAGGAAACTAAATGCTTGTCAAATTTACACATTTAACTCACTTGGAGATTAGGCAGTATTAAAATATCACATATGAAGGTTAAATTTAGGAAATTCACATATATTTGCATTATGAGAATAATATGTATTCATTAAGCAATCATTCATTGCAACATTGTGTCTGTCATATTTTACATTAAGTAAAAGATGTAAGTACTAGATTAAACCTGATTTATGCCCATTCCTTTGATGAAACACCCTTGCTCTATTTGTTTGTCCTGAGGTCTTTCTACCAATATTGTAATAGAATAATTCCCTTATTTATGTCCACTTTCAAGGTTCTCCAAAAAGTTTGAGGCAGAAGCTATTGTTGGCATGACATTCCATGTTCTTGCTTACTATTGTGTTTACCAACCCTATGTTGATATCTACCAGAACGAAAAAAATATCAGAAGAAAGTAATTCTTCAAAAGCATTTGGGACAACAGAACTACATGCAACATGGATAGAAGATGTTGAGCAGGTTATACTTATACAGTTAAGACTATATATGCATACACATATACACATATGTAAGTAACAACAATTAATTAAAGAGTCCATGAATTTGAAAAGAACAGCAAAGAGCAGTATATTGGAGTGTTTGGAGGGAGACAAAGAAGGTAAGAAATGAGGTAGTTATATTGTAAACTCAAAAAATAAAAGAAATGATTTTAGAAAGAGAAGACAGAGGCTGAAAAGAAGCAAAGGAAACAATACCACATGACCACAATGGAAAGAGAACTCAATTATGATTCTTGCATGTTCTTCTTACTTTTGAGCTGCAGAGAACTTACACAGGGTTTTGTAACCCCTCCCCTACCTCATGTCCAGCATGGCAAACCCTGTTTTTCTCTACTTATCAAAACAGAATATATCAACTGGAAGAGGAAAAAAAAAGTAAAAACAACTTAACTTTCTTTTGTTGAAAGCTCAAAAATTTTAGTAACAGGAAAATGTTAAGAAGTCACAAAATTGGCTATTTTTTAATACAGGCTCTATAAAAACAAATGAGCATGAAGACATAAGAGGCAGGCCAGTAATGTTCAGCTCAATTGACACAGGAACAAGCAAAGCAAATATTAAATATAAATAAAATCATGAGACATATGTTTCCAAAGTTCACTGATCACGTGGCACAGAGACTAAGCATCCATTAAACATAGAATTGACCTTAGTCCAAAGACATAAAGAAAACAAAGTAAGCCAGGCATTGTTGGCATGATAGTAATCCCAGCATGAGGAAGTTCAAACGGAAGAATCACATGTTCAAAGAGAACATACAGTACATCCAAAGCTATAGCATGAGACCATGCCCAACTATGAAAAAAATCTAAAGAGAGATAGAGATAGAGAGACACACACAGAATGAATGTGGCAATGCCCTAACATTCCTTACCATGAGAGCCCACAACAGTATTTAGAGGTCTGCCCCTAGTTACCCACTTCTAGTAGTTGGTTTTTACTTCCCATGAATTTCTGACTTCAACTGCTCCTGAGCAAGAGCAGAATGATGTGTCAGTGGGGATTGAACCCTTTAAGAACAGGTTCGAACTGCAGAATTCTGATTGTCCATGGGATTGGAAGAGGGCACCAAAAGTTCTGTTCACTTGCACAGATTTTTATACTGTTTCTGGTGACATCCGTTCTCTAATCACAGAGAAGGAGACATCTGGCTGTCAGGAGAACTACAGCTCCTACCATTACAAAGTCAAAGAGAGTTGGGGAGCCAGGTCTTTTAAACCATGGAGGAAAAAACCCATGATCTCATGTACCTTGAATCATGAATGGCTCCAAACCAGCATCACATGCACAGCATTGACAAGTTAGCCTGCCCATTTGGAATCGATCTTGCTATTCTTGAACCACAGTTACAGCTGTGTACATTGAAGCTGATGAAATTTTTCTAGGCAATTATTCTCTTTGAGAGAAGAAAGCCCTTATTTTCTCTTTCTTGGTGGACTCTGACTCTTGGGCACCATTTTTTTCTCTCCTGCAAAGCAGGGAGGTTTTCTTTGATGATGCTAATCTCTTGAACAATCACACCACCTCTCCCTCTTCAGTACATTATTGACTTACTTTTAAGTGTCCTGGTGCCCTCTTCTGCTCCAAGCTGCACATATCATTTCGTCCTGTCCTGGCTGCTCCTTTTCATTGCATACGTACATAAGAGTGACCAGTAATAACCAATCCACAGGCTCAACATTATGCTATATTGAAACATCCTCTGGAAAATAAATCAGTATACTAGTTCTCAATTTAGTCTCATAAAAAAATTCTTAGAACATTAGAAGGATACAGCTAGATTCTTGGCCAAAATATCACATAAATGGCATCTAGCCTAGTGGTTTATACAGTCTCTGATTCCTGCTGAGTCTTTATGAACGAGATTTCTACTGTCCACATTGGTTTCAGCAAAATTGTCTTCCACACTCTTGATTAAAGCTCCATTACTCTACTTAAAACATTCATTTGTTTGTCTAGTTCCAAATGCTTCAACATACCTTCAAAACCTAAGATGGTCAGGTTCCTCACAGCAACATGCCACCTTTGGTTCCAATATCTACATCCGTTGCTTTTCTGTGACTGATAGAACATTGAGATCAAAAGCAACTTAGTGGAGAAAAGGGGATTGTTTTAACTTTGTGTTCCAAATGAGTAGAGTGCATGGTGTTATGGAGGCTTCCAAGACTTGAAACTTCCTGATCACATGTGCATTCACACAAGGAAACTGAGAGAGGTAACAGGAGTAGGGGGTGAGGGAATAAACCTATAAAATTCCACTCTTGCATTTATGTCTCATAATGATTTCCTTGTATTGTTATATTTCTCATTTCATTTTAAGACTGTTCATCTATTTCTCTATCTCTCCTATTATTATGAATTCTACTATATTTTCACCCTTTGTGCATATACTTGCTATGGTAGTTTAAATGAAAATTGTTCCTCATGTGTTCATATATTTGTGTTGTTATTTGTGTAAATTATGAAAAGTTTAGGAGGTGACTGTTTCCTGGAGGAAGTACACCTCTGACTTACTGGTATGCCCAGTCCACAATCCATCTTTTTGTCAAGCACCTAATACTTAGTGATCCATTGTAGATCTAGATCAGATAGACTTTTTGATAGACATTAGGCTAATTTAACTTTTTTATAAGTTGAATATGTATAAAATTACAATAAAATTTAATTACTAAAAAAATTTGCTCACCTCATAGATGGGGTGAAGAAATACAGGATTAAGAAAGACATTGACAGATTCTACATTTGGAGTTTTGTTTTAAACTTCATGTGGTATAGTTCCATGAAGAGAAGAAACATAGGGAATCTGTAGTAAGATCTGCCAGAGTCCAGCAATAGTTTCACTTACTTGGCAGCTTGGTAATCAAGAATCTTAGTTTCCTCATGTGTAAGAGTCAGATAATAAATAACAATCTCACTGGGGAGCTGTGTGGCCATAGTGGTTCTGAAACAAACTACCCAGCCAAAATTCAAAGTTAAGGCCAAAACTCTCCAATAGTCTCCTCTCCCTTCAAAGAAGATCCTGGGCTGCTTCTCTTGGGAGAAGCGAGGCAGAGATCTGAGATGTTGGCTGCTCCCTAAGGCTTGATAGTTTACTGGGGTGACTTGCCAACCTCAGGCACACATTGTGCTTGTGAATGCAGTCTTTTTTTTAAATATTTTTATTAGGTATTTTCCTCATTTACATTTCCAATGCTATCCCAAAAGTCCCCCATACCCTCCCACCTACTCTCATACCCACCCACTCCCACTTTTTGGCCCTGGCGTTCCCCTGTACTAGGGCATATAAAGTTTGCAAGTCCAATGGGCCTCTGTTTCCAGTGATGGCCAACTAGGCCATCTTTTGATACATATGCAGCTAGAGTCAAGAGCTCCGGGGTACTGGTTAGTTCATAATGTTGTTCCAACTATAGGGTTGCAGATCCCTTTTAGCTCCTTGGGTACTTTCTCTACCTCCTCCATTGGGGGCCCTGTGATCCATTCAATAGCTGACTGTGAGCATCCACTTATGTGTTTGCTAGGCCCCAGCATACTCTCACTAGAGACAGCTATGTCAGGGTCCTATCAGCAAAATCTTGCTAGTGTATGCAATGGTGTCAGCGTTTGGAGGCTGATTATGGGATGGATCCCTGGATATGGCAGTCTCTAGATGGTCCATCCTTTTGTCAAAGCTCCAAACTTTGTCTCTGTAACTCCTTCCATGGCTGTTTTGTTCCCAATTCTAATAAGGGACACAGTGTCCACACTTTGGTCTTCGTTCTTCTTGAGTTTCATGCGCTTAGAAAATTGTATCCTATATCTTGGTTATCCTAAGTTTTTGGGCTAATATCCACTTATCAGTGAGTACATATTGTGTGAGTTCCTTTGTGATTGTGTTACATCACTCAGGATGATGCCCTCCAGGTCCATCCATTTGCCTAGGAATTTCATAAATTCATTCTTTTTAATAGCTGAGTAGTACTCCATTGTGTAAATGTACCACATTTTCTGTATCCATTCCTCTATTGAGGGGTATCTGGGTTCTTTCCAGCTTCTGGCTATTATAAATAAGGCTGCTATGAACATAGTGGGGCATGTGTCCTTATTACTGGTTGGGAAACTTCTGGATATATGCCCAGGAGAGGTATTTCTGGATCCTCCAGTAGTACTATGTCCAATTTTCTGAGGAACCACCAGACTGATTTCCAGAGTGGTTGTACAAGATTGCAATCTCAACAATAATGGAGGAGTGTTTCTCTTTCTCCACATCCTCGCCAGCATCTGCTGTCACCTGAATTTTTGAACTTAGCCATTCTGACTGGTGTGAGGTGGAATCTCAGGGTTGTTTTGATTTGCATTTCCCTGATGATTAAGGATGTTGAACATATTTTCAGGTGCTTCTCTGCCATTCAGTATTCCTCAGGTGAGAATTCTTTGTTCAGGTCTGAGCCCCATTTTTAATGGGGTTATTTGATTTTCTGGAGTCCACCTTCTTGAGTTCTTTATATATATTAGATATTAGTCCCCAATCTGATTTAGGATAGGTAAAGATACTTTCCCAGTATCTTTTTGTCTTGTTGACGGTGTCGTGTCTTTTGCCTTGCAGAAGCTTTGCAACTTCATGAGGTCCCATTTATCGATTCTCAATCTTACTGTACAAGCCATTGCTGTTCTATTCAGGAATTTGCCCCCTATACCCATATCTTCGAGGCTTTTCCCTACTTTCTCCTCTATAAGTTTCAGTGTCTCTGGTTTTATGTGGAGTTCCTTAATCCACTTATATTTGACCTTAGTACAAGGAGATAGGAATGGATCAATTCACATTCTTCTACATGATAACTATCAGTTGTGCAAGCACAATTTTTTGAAAATGCTGTCTTTTTTCCACTGGATGGTTTTAGCTCCCTTGTCAAAGATCAAGTGACCATAGGTGTGTGTGTTCATCTCAGGGTCTTGAATTCTGTTCCATTGGTCTACTTGTCTGTCTCTATACCAGTACCATGCAGTTTTGTTTTTGTTTGTTTTTTTGTTTTTTTTTTTATCACAATTGCTCTGAAATACAGCTTTAGGTCAGGCATGGTGATTCGACCAGAGGTTCTTTTATCCTTGAGAAGAGTTTTTGCTATCATAGGTTTTTTGTTATTCCAGATGAATTTGCAGATTGCTCTTTCTAATTCGTTGAAGAATCGAGTTGGAAATTTGATGGGGATTGCATTGAATCTGTAGATTGCTTTTAGCAAGATAGCCATTTTTACAATGTTGATCCTGCCAATCCATGAGCATAGGAGATCTTCTTTAATTTCTTTCTTCAGAGTCTTGAAGTTCTTATCATACAGATCTTTCACTTCCTTAGTTAGAGTCACACCAAGGTATTTTATATTATTTGGAACTATTGAGAAGGGTGTTGTTTCCCAAATTTCTTTCTCAGCCTGTTTATCTTTTGTGTACAGAAAGGCCATTGACTTGTTTGAGTTAATTTTATATCCAGCTACTTCATTGAAGCTATTTATCAGGCTTAGGAGTTGTCTGATGGAATGTATAGGGTCACTTATATATACTATCATATCATCTGCAAAAAGTGATATTTTGACTTCATCTTTTCCAATTTGAATCCCTTTGATCTCCTGTTGTTGTCGAATTGCTCTGGCTAGGACTTCAAGTACAATGTTGAATAGGTATGGAGAAAGTGGACAGCCTTGTCTAGTCCCTGATTTTAGAGGGATTGCTTCAAGCTTATCACCATTTACTTTGATGTTGGCTACTGGTTTGCTGTAGATTGCTTTTATCATGTTTAGGTATGGGCCTTGAATTCCTGATCTTTCCTAGACTTTTATCATGAATGGGTTTTGGATTTTGTCAAATTTTTTCTCCGAATCTAACGAGATGATCATGTTGTTTTTTTATTTGAGTTTGTTGATATAGTGGATTACATTGATGGATTTCCATATATTGAACCATCATTGCATCACTGGGATGAAACCTGCTTGGTTAGGATGGATGATTGTTTTGATGTGTTCTTGGATTCGGTTAGTGAGAACTTTATTGAGGATTTTTGCATTGGTATTCATAAGGGAAATCGATATGAATTTCTCTATCTTTGTTGGGTCTTTTTGTGGTTTAGGTATCAGAGTAATTGTGGCTTCATAGAATGAGTTGGGTAGAGTACCTTCTGTTTCTATTTTGTGGAATAGTTTGTGAAGAACTGGGATTAGATCTTGTTTGAAGGTCTGATAGAACTCTGCACTAAACCCATCTATTCCTGTGCTTTTTTTGGCTGGGAGACTATTAATGACTGCTTCTATTTCTTTAGGGGATATAGGTCTGTTTAGATCATTAACCTGATCTTGATTTAACTTTGGTACCTGGTATCTGTCTAGAAACTTGTCCATTTCATCCAGGTCCTCCAGTTTTGTTGAGTATAGCCTTTTGTAGAAAGATCTGATGGTGTTTTGGATTTCTTCAGGATCTGTCGTTATGTCTCCCTTTTCATTTCTGATTTTGTTAATTAGGATGCTGTCCCTGTGCCTTCTAATGAGTCTAGCTAAGGGTTTATCTGTCTTGTTGATTTTCTCAAAGAACCAACTCCTCCTTTGGTTGATTCTTTGAATAGTTCTTCTTGTTTCCACTTGGTTGATTTCGCCCCTGAGTTTGATTATTTCTTGGGTGAATTTGCTTCTTTTTGTTCTAGAGCTTTTAGGTGTGTTGTCAAGCTGCTAATGTGTGTTCTCTCTAGTTTCTTTTTGGAGGCACTCAGAGCTGAGTTTTCCTCTTAGGAATGCTTTCATTGTGTCCCATAAGTGTGGGTATGTTGTGGCTTCATTTTCATTAAACTCCAAAAAGTCCTTAATTTCTTTCTTTATTCCTTCCTTGACCAAGGTATCATTGTGAACAGTGTTGTTCAGTTTCCACATGAATGTTTGCTTTCTGTTATTTCTTTTGTTATTGAAGATCAGCCTTAGTCCATAGTGATCTGATAGGCTGCATGGGACAATTTTAATATATTTGTGTCTGTTGAGGCTTGTTTTGTGACCAATTATGTGGTCAATTTTGGAGAAGGTACCATGAGGTGCTGAGAAGGTATATCCTTTTGTTTAGGATAAAATGTTATGTCAGATCCATTTGTTTCATAACTTCTGTTAGTTTCACTGTGTCCCTGTTTAGTTTTTGTTTCCATGATCAGTTCATTGGTGAAAGTGGTTTGTTGAAGTCTCCCACTATTATTGTATGAGGTGCAATGTGTGCTTTGAGCTTTACTAAAGTGTCTTTAATGAATGTGGCTGCCCTTGTATTTGGAGCATAGATATTCAGAATTGATAGTTCCTCTTGGAGGATTTTAACTTTGATGAGTATGAAGTGCCCCTCCTGGTCTTTTTTGATGGCTTTGGGTTGGAAGTTGATTTTATTAGATATTAGAATGGCTACTCCAGCTGGTTTCTTCCTACCATTTGCTTGGAAAATTGTTTTCCAGCCTTTCATTCTGAGGTAATGTCTATCTTTTTCTCTGAGATGAGTTTCCTTTACGCAGCAAAATGTTGGGTCCTGTTTGTGTAGCCATTCTGTTAGTCTATGTCTTTTTATTGGGTAGTTGAGTCCATTGATATTAAGAGATATTAAGGAAAAGTAATTGTTGCTTCCTATTATTATTGTTGTTAAAGTTGGCATTCTGTTCTTTTGGCTGTCTTCTTTTAGGTTTGTTGAGGGATTACCTTCTTGCTTTTTCTAGGATGTGCTTTCTGTCCTTGTATTGATTTTTTTCTGTTATTATCCTTTGAAAGGCTGGATTGGTGGAAAGACAATGTGTGAATTTGTTTTTGTCATGGAATACTTTGGTTTCTCCATCTATGGTGATTGAGAGTTTGGCTAGGTATAGTAGCCTGGGCTGGAATTTGTGTTCTCTTAGTGTCTGTATAATATCTGTCCAGGCTCTTCTGACTTTCATAGTCTCTGGTGAAAAATCTGGTATCATTCTGATAGGCTTGCCTTTATATGTTACTTGACCTTTTTCCTTTACTGCTTTTAATATTCTATCTTTATTTAGTGCATTTGTTGTTCTGATTATTATGTTTCTCGAGGAATTTCTTTTCTGGTCCAGTCTATTTGGAGTTCTGTAGGCTTCTTGTATGTTCATGGGCATCTCTTTCTTTAGGTTTGGGAAGTTTTCTTCTATAATTTTGTTGAAGATATTTGCCAGTCCTTTGAGTTGAAAATTGTCATTCTCATCTACTCCTATTATCTGAAGGTTTGGTCTTCTCATTGTGTCCTGCATTTCCTGGATGTTTTGAGTTAGGATCTTTTGGGATTTTGTATTTTCTTTGAGTGTTGTGTCAATGTTCTCTATGGAATCTTCTGCACCTGAGATTCTCTCTTCCATCTCTTGTATTCTGTTGCTGATGCTAGCATCTATGGTTCCAGATTACTTTCCTAGGTTTTCTATCTACATCGTTGCCTCACTTAGGGTTTTCTTTATTGTGTCTACTTCCCTTTTTAGGTCTTGGATGGTTTTATTCAATTCCATCACCTGTTTGGTTGTGTTTTCCTGCAATTCTTTAAGGGATTTTTGTGCTTCCTCTTTAATGTCTTCTACCTGTTTAGCAGTGTTCTCCTGTATTTCTTTAAGTGAGTTATTAAAGTCCTCTTGATGTCTTCTACCATCATCATTATGAGATATGCTTTTAAATCCGGGTCTAGCTTTTTGGGTGTGTTGGGGTACCCTGGACTGGGCGAAGTGGGAGTACTGGGTTCTGATAAGGGTGAGTGGTCTTGGTTTCTGTTAGTAAGATTCTTACATTTACCTTTCACTTTCTGGTAATCCTGGAGTTAGTTGTTATAGTTGTCTCTGTTTAGAGATTGTTCCTCTGGTGATTCTGTTACCCTCTATTAGCAGACCTGGGAGACTAGCTCTCTCCTCTGAGTTTCAGTGGTCAGAACACTCTCTGCAGGCAAGCTCTCCTCTTAATGGGAAGGTGCACAGATATCTGGTGTTTGGACCGCCTCCTGGCCGAAGATGAAGGTCCAAAACAGGACCTTTCCCAGAAGCTGTGTTGCTTTGGCCTGTCCCAGAAGCTGTCAGCTACTGTGGTGCACACTCTCACCTGTGCAGACTATGTTCAGCAGAGTCCTGGAACCAAGATGGCTCCCAAGATCCTGAGGCGGCTAATTTATCTTAATTAATCAGTATGCCCAAGTCCTTTGCTGTTGAATTGTGCCATGTTCAACATTTCTTTACATATTCAGTTCTCTCCCTTGTTCAAAATTACAGTGTTATAATTCAGTATCTCTTTATTATATGATATTTTATATACACATATAATTTGTTTATATTATAAACAGAGCCTCTTCCTCCCATTTTCATGTACCTTCTCTTTCTTATATATATACTGGGTCTATATAGTACTGTCTATATGTCTGAGGAGCGGGTGTGGCAGCAGTCCCAAGATGGTGCCCGGGACTGCAGCTAAGTGACTTGCACCTGATTTCCTCATACACCTGAAAATAAGCCACAACCATTGTGAGAGCTGCGCAGGTGCACCATGTTGCTGGTGCTGTAAACAAGTCCATATTTGGTAGAGACGTGCCCCTGCCGCCCTGATTGGCTGAAGCTGCGTGCCTGGTGAGGTGATGTGGCCTGCTGTGAGTGGATGGAGGCTGAGTGCATATATGCAGGGCTCCCTGGGCTCCCGGGCTCCCCGTAGAAGCATGGAGGCATTCCTGCAATAAAGGCTGTTGAGAAGAATCCGACTGTGTTGTGTCATTCTTGCTGGTTGAGAGCAGATGTGACATATATGCACAATAGCTTAGTACAATATGCAGGTTGCACATCACTTGAGAAAAGTTGCTCTGCCTCCACCAGCAGACATCAATTAACTCTTCTCAGACAGTGTTTATATTTCACAAGCCCCTACCCTAGCCATGCTAAGACTTTAGACAACTTGATCTTATTCAAGTCTAATGCATGGAGTCATAGCCACTGTGAGATCCTGCTATATCAAGCAAAAATATATTTCACTGCTGACCTAGACTCCTGCAACTTAAATCATCCCTCATCCATGGTGATCCATGAACCTTGGAGGAAGAGTATGTGATGTCTTACTAAAGCTGAGCACTCCAGAGTCTCTTATTTCGTGCACATTGATCAATTCTGAATCTCTTATTAATCACCATTTACTACAAAAGCATTTTATCTGTTGGTAGCTGAAAGATGAAATAAACTATGATTATAAAAACAGGAACTTAGAGGGTCTTTTATTAGTATGTTAACTTGACAGGATAGTGTATCAGATTCTCTTATCCAGCCATATTTTTTTGTTTTAGTTTTGGTGTTTTGTTTTGTGTGTGTTTGTTTTTCACAATTGATAATACCAGGCATGAATTCTATTTTGAGGAACAGACCTTAAATTCAATCAGAATTTCAATAAGTCTATCCACCAAATATCACTTGTAATCCTCCCATAACATTCAAGCTACTATTACACCAATCTTTCCTGGACAATCATTATTTTAGCATGCAAAGTCCACAATTTGATGACAAAATTGATGAGTTTTCTCCCTTGATAGCATTCATACAACCTTCCAACAATAGGACAGCTAGCTAGTCAGTAAGCATTAATCTTCCAGGTGGGTACGAGCTAGATTTCTCTATATCTTATGTCTTCAGTATGTGATGTCTTCAGAAATAAGGATCCTACCTTGTCTTTTTGTTTTCAGGTTTTTTCTTGTTGTTTTTGGTTTGTTTTGGTTTTTATTACATATTTTTATTATTTACATTTGAAATGTTATCCCCTTTCCTAGCTTCCGTTCCGAAAATCATCTATCCTCTCCTCCCTCCCCCTGCTCCCCAACCAATTTACTCCCACTTCCTGACCCAGGTATTCCCTTATACTGGGGCATAGTACCTTCACAGGACAAAGGGCCTCTCCTCCCATTGATGACACACTAGGCCATCCTCTACTACATATGCAATTAGAGTCAGAAGCCCCTCCCTGTGTTTTCTTTGGTTGGTAGTTTAGTCCCAGGGAGCTCTGGGTTAGTTCATATTGTTGTTCCTCCTAGGAGGCTGTAAATCCCTTCAGCTCCTTGGGTACTTTCACTAGTTCCTTCATTGGGAACCCTATGTTCCATCTAAAGGATGACTGTGATCATCCACTTCTGTATTAGTCAGGCACTGGCAGAGCCTCTCAGGAGACAGCTATTACCAGCTCTTGTTGGCATTTGCAATAGTGTCTGCGTTTGGTGGTTGTTTATGGGATGGATCCTAGGTGGGCCAGTCTCTTGATGGTCATTCCTTCAGTCTCCGCTCTCAACATTGTCTCTGTAACTACTTCCATGGGTATTTTGTTCCCCCTTCTAAGAAGGGTCGAAGTATCCACACTTTGGTCTTCCTTCTTCTTGAGTTCATATGTTTTGCAAATTGTATGTGGGGTATTCTGAGCTTCTGGGCAGATATCCACTTATCTATGAGTGCATATCATGTGTATTCTTTTGTGATTGGGTTACCTCACTTATGATTACATCCTCCATTTCCATCCATTTGTCTAAGAATTTCATGAATTCATTGTTTTTAATAGCTGAGTATTACTCCATTGTGTAAATGTACCAATTTTCTGTATTCATTCCTGTGTTGAGGGACATCTGGGTTCTTTCCAGCTTCTTGCTATTCTAAATAAGGCTGCTATGAACATAGTGGAATATGTGTCCTTATTACAAGTTGAAGCATCTTCTGGGGTATATGTCCAGGAGTAGTATTGTTGGATCTTCCAGAAGAATTATGTCCAATTTTCTGAGGAAAAGCCAAACTGATTTCCAAAGTGGTTGTACCAGCTTGCAATCCCACCAGCAATGGAGGAGTGTTCCTCTTTCTCCACATCCTCGACAGCATCTGCTGTCACCCAATTTTTTGGCCTTAGCCATTCTGACTGGTGTGAGGTGGAATCTAAGTGTTGTTATGATTTCCATCTCCCTGATAATTAAGGATGTTGAACATTTTTTTAGGGCTTTCTCAGCCATTCGGTATTTCTCAGTTGAGAATTCTTTGTTTAGTTCTATATCCCATTTTAATAGGGTTATTTGTTTTTCTGAAGTCCAAGTTCTCGAGTTTTTTTTTTTTTTATATTAGTCCCCTATCATATTTAGGATTGCAAAAGATCTTTTCTCACTCTGTTGGTTGCCATTTTGTCTTATTGACAGTGTCCTTTGCCTTACAGATGCTTTGCAATTTTTTGAGGTCCCATTTGTCGATTCTTGATCTTACAGCACAAGCCATTGCTTTTTTCTTTCAGGAATTTTCCCCCTGTGCCTATATCTTCGAGGCTTTTCCCCACTTTCTCCTCTATAAGTTTCAGTATCACTATTTGCAGATGATATGATAGTATATATACTTGATCACAAAAGTTCCACCAGAGAACTTCTAAACGTGATAAACAACTTCAGTGTATTAGATGTATATAAAATTAACTCAACCAAATCAGTGGCCTTTGCCTACACAAAGGATTAACAGGCTGAGATGACATGGAATAAAATTGAAGATACAGAAATGAACCCTCATGCCTATGGTCACTTGATCTTTGAGAAAGGAGCTAAAACCATCCAGTGGGAAGAAGACAGCATTTTCAACAAATGGTGCTTTGCTCAACTGGTGGTTAGCATGTAGAAGAATGTGAATTGATTCATTCTTATCTCCTTGTACAAAGTTAAAGTCTAAGTGGATCAAGGAACTCCACATAAAACCAGGATCTTACCTCTGAGTTAAAGAGCAATGGCAGGAGTCTGCAATGTGTGGACAGTGCATGATACCCCTTTGACCAACACTTCCAGAAGAGGTAACACATTTCCTATACTGGGTTTTTTATTGCATCATTATTTTGACATTTTCTTGCTGTTTAAACGTGTTCACCATTAAAAAGATTTGTGATCATTTATTTGGCACATGTTTTATTTTTTCTGCATTACAATTTTTATTAATTATTTACCTTAAATCCTGATGGCAACTTTTCCTCCCTCCTCTCCTCCCATCCGCCCCTCATCCCCTTTTCCTCAGAAAAGGGTGGCATCTCATGGATAACAACCAGCCTTGACATATCAAGTTACACTAAGACTAGGTACATCTACTTGTATTGAGGTTAGACAAGGCAGCCCACATAAGAAAAAGAGATCCAAAGGCAAGTAATGTAGTCAGAAACAGCCCCTGCTGTAAAAGTTCCATATGAAGACTCAGATGCATTATATATATTATATTATATATAATATAATATATTATATATATATTATATTATGCATCATATATATTATATATAATATATATATTATATATATTATATATAATATATATATTATATATATATTATATATATTATATATAATATATTATATCATATATAATATATATAATATATATATATAATATATATATTATATATAATATATATGATATATATATTATATATAATATATATAATATATATATTATATATTATATATATTATATATAATATATATAATATATATATTATATATTATATATAATTATATATATATTATATTATGTATTATATATTATATATAATATTATATATATATATAGAGAGAGAGAGAGAGAGAGAGGTGGGGTGAAAGGTTCTAGGTCTGTTCCATGCATACTCTTTCATTGGCAGTTCAGTTTCTATGAGCCCCTGTGAGTTCAGCTTAGTTGATTCTGTAGGTTTTCTTGTGACGTCCTTGACCCCCATGGCTCCTTCAATCCTTTCTTGCCCTCTTTTATTGGATTCTCCAAGCTCTACTTAATATTTAGCTGATGGTCTTAGCATCAGTTTCCTTCAATTGCTGGGTGAAGCCTCTATTATGACAGTTATGCTAGGTTCCAGTCTACAAGTATAAGCAGAACATCATGAATAGTGTCAGAGGTGGGTTCCCTCTCGTGACATGGGTCTCAAGTAGGACCAATCATTGCTGAGCCATTCTCCCCAAATTTGCTCCATCTTTTACCCATGCACATCTTGTAGGCAGGACATATTTGTGTGTCTAAGCTTCCATGGTTGAGTTGGTGCCCCAATACATACACTGGGAGTCTTGCCTGCTTACGGGAGAAGGCCAGATGAAAATGAGTGCACAACATACTCAAAATTATGAGGTACAGTGAAAGCAATGCTAAAAGAAAAAATCTGTACCACTGCCTTCATAAAGAAATTTTTAGTGAGACAGCATACTAGAGACTTAACAGCACAGCTGGACTCTTTAGAACAAAAAGAAGCAAATACACATAAGAGGAGTGGACAGCAGGAAATAGTCAAACTAATGGCTGAAATCAGTAAAATGGAAACAAAGAGAATAGTACAAGAAGTCAATGAAACAAAGGGTAGGTTCTTTAGGAAAATGAACAAGATAGGCAAACCCTTAACAAAATTAACTAAAAGGCAGGGAAAAAATGTCCAAATTAATAAAATCAGAAATGAAAAGGGGAATATAGCCACAAACAGTGAGGAAATGCAAAGAATCATTAGGTCTTACTTTTAAAACCTGTCTGCCACAAAATTGGAAAATCTAAATGAAATGGACACATTTTCTTTTTAATCATTGATATCTTTGGTACTAATGCAATCTATGTCAAAATATTTGAATTACTGAAACAGCAAAGGTTTCAGGATTCTCACTCTTTATTGCAATTTCTTATTTTGTTTTTACTTTCGTGTTATCCCCTTTTATTAAACATAGATTCTTCTCTCATGCAATACATTCTAGACACAGTTTCCCTTTTCTCTACTCCTCCTAGTTCCTTTTCATCTTTTCTCCAATCTGGATCTATTCCCTTTTTGTCTCTCAATAGGAAAAAAAAGCAAAACAAGCAAATATAAAATCGAAACAAAAACAAAAACAAAACAAAATAACCCAAAACAATAAAAAACAGGCTTCTAAAAGATAACAAGCATAACATAACATATATTAAGAAAAACAAAAATATTCACACTGAAGTTAGAAGAGCGAAAGCAATAGAAGTAAAATAGTCTCAAGACAAGAAACAGAAGTCAGGGAGTCACTCATTATTCATACACCCAGAAGTCCCGTAAAAATACTGCTCTGGGTCCTCTCTCTATGGACTACAGATATCAGGTATTGGTGAAATCTTAGAAATTCGTTAATAGATAATTCTTGAGGTAAATAAGAAGAAATTCTCAAGTTGAAACCAAAATAATACTAATAAAATTTCTTGGAATGAGGATTGGATTTTAAATTAAATGCACAGAATCCACTTCAGCATGTTTAAGAAGGGAAAGCTGATTCATAAAAGGATCAAGATCAACTAAGGTAAAAGCAACCATATACAAACAGCATACTCATTGGTATCTCAGAAAATTAAATATTTCTAATGCCTACCGAAGGAAATGAAAATTATTGTTATGCTGTTGTGAGCTGTCAGTGTGAGGGTCTCATCAAACAGGGAAGCAAATAGATTGGAGATTATCAGCTTACACAACTTCCTAGCTGTACAGTATTTATGTGTGCTAACGACTTATTTTGAAAATTAAGAAAAATAGCGTAAGTAATTCTGAATCATTGGTTATCACTGGATGATGTTCACATAATTACCTTAAAGTTTGGTTTTATTAAAATACAAATAAAGATCACATATTTACCTACAGGTAATATTTGCAGTTTAGATATTTAACTTCTCCACAATAAAGGAAAGATCACTCTTAAGAGAATGTAAATTGCCTTAGCTGAGGAGGAGGGCAATGTGTAGGAAGACCAGCACTCTCAATTAATCTGAACCCCTAAGATCTCTCAAACACTAGACCACCAACCAGGCAGCAGAGGACTATCTATTTGTCTCTCAATAGGAAAAAAAAGAGATGATACACTTAAGCCTGGAGAGACTGGCGACCCCAGGGAGTTTAGAGGTCAGGAGGGGTAGAGTATGGGGGGTGGGGACATCCTCATGGAGACAGGGGGTGGAACAGAGGTATGGGATGTGGAACACTGGGAAGGTAGACTTGAGGGCAAGTGTGGATAAAATCTGGAATGCAAAAAATGTAATTAATCAATTAATTGGGAAAAATAAATTTTAAAAAGTACATAAATTTCCAAAGATATAAAGTAAAAAAGGGTTTAATTTATATTAGCATATGGAATTAAGGTGTAGACAACATTTAATTGGAAACCTTGCAAAAGTAGTGTTCACTCCATACAACTTTATTTACAATTTTTCTCTCTTAAACATTCTCTTCTCTATCCCTCCATTCTTTTTTAAATTTACTTTTATTTGTAATCCATTTTTACACTACATATTCCATTCCCTTCCCCTCCCCTCCTCTCACACCCTCCAACTGCTCCACATCCCATACCTCCTCCCCACCACACCCTGTCTCCACTTGCATGTTCCCACACTCCCTAAACTCCCTGGGGTCTCTAGTCTCTTGAGGGTTAGGTGCATCATCTCTGAATGAACATAGACCTGGAAGTCCTCTACTGTATGTATGTTGAGGGTCTCATATCAGCTGGTGTAGGTTGTCTGTTTGGTGGTCCAGTATTTGAAAGATCTCAGGGGTCCAGATTAACTAAGACTGCTCGACTCCTAAAGGATCGCCCTTCTCCTCAAATTCTTTCAGCCTTCCCTAATTCAACAACAGGGGTAAGTTGCTTCTGTCAATTGGTTGTGTACAAATCTGCATATGACTCTTTCAGCTGCTTGTTGGGTTTCTCAGAGGGCAGTCATGTAGGTCCCTTTTTGTGAATGCTCCATAGCGTCAATGATAGTGTCAGGCCTTGGGACCTCCCCTTGACCTGGATCCCACTTTGGGCCTGTCACTGGACCTTCTTTTCCTCAGGCTTCTCTTCATTTCCATTCCTGTAATTCTTTCAGATAGAAACAATTATGGGTCAGAGGTGTGACTGTGGACTGTGGAATGGCAAGCCCACAGTCACACAGATGTCCTGCCTTCCTGCTGGAGGTGGGCATCCTGGGTGAGGTAACTCAAACTCAAAAGGACATGCATGGTATGTACTCACTAATAAGTGGATATTAGCCAAAACAAAAAGCAAAAAAACAACAAAAAAACCCACAATATACACAAAAAGAGAAAAGAGAAGAGAGAGAAGAGAAGAGAAGAGAAGAGAAGAGAAGAGAAGAGAAGAGAAGAGAAGAGAAGAGAAGAGAAGAGAAGAGAAGAGAAGAGAAGAGAAGAGAAGAGAAGAGAAGGGAAGAATTCACAAGGTACAGTCCACAGAATTCAAAAGGCTCAACAAGCTAAAGTGCCCAAGTGAGGACCCCTCAGTCCCACTTGAGAGAGAGAGAAGAAAGCAATCATAAGAAGGTAGGGAAGGAGGGACTTGGGAGGGAAAGTGGATGGGAAGGGGGAGACCTGATCTGGTATTGCGCAAGGGAAAAGGGCCAGCAGAAAGAATGTAAACAGGCAACCTCAGGAAATAGGAGGTTGGGGGATAACTGCCCCCAGAATGCACCAGAGACCTGGGAGGTGAGACACTCCCAGGACTCATAGGAAGGGACCTTTGATGAAATATCACTTGTTTCTTATCACAGCCTGAGAACTGCCTTGGTTATTTGCATATAAACAGATTTTAATGCTGAGCTAGTATTTTTTGAATTCCTAGAGATTACCCATGAAAATATAATACATAATAGTAATGGAAATAATAAGTGAATATCTCCATTTTATCAGTAACTAACACTGGGAAAATTAAATATATTTCTCAAATATATGCAATGATCTTTATGCTAAATTAAATGTGGATTAAATATAATTCCAATTATAATCATGCTTACTAAACTTTAGATTAAATTACCTACATGTATGCTTGACTTATAAGTTTTTTTCTAACCAACTGATATACTTATCTCTTATTGTTAATCCTAAATGTAAATTGTATGGCTCTGTAATGAGTGATATGGCTCCATGTATCCCTTCTTCTAGGTGGTCATGAGTAACTTGAACCCCAACATTTCTAAGCCGTGTTTTGTAAATAAGACCATCATCTCTTAGGATGTCATGTTCACAAGTGAGGATGTACGTTAATGGCAAACTCTGTAACTGGGAGTCATTGACTAGCAAAGGGGATAGCCTGCTATCCACAAGTGCTGGATAGAAAACATTTAGCTTCCCAAGAGTGGGTTCAGTGTAAACATAGTTCTTTTTATACTTCTCAGGAAGGAAGTCACTCCAGTTAACAAACTTGAACAGGTGTCTTGATCCTTTGGGCATGTGTTCATTTCTCTGTATAGCCTGGGCCAGTGCTGTGTCTTCAGTCACATATAGGCATGCCAACTTCATTGCTATCTCCCTTGAAAGAAAGGGACCATGTTCATAGTCTCGATGAGATGGCATCAAGCTGTCAATAAACTGTAGTCCAGGATATAGCAAGGCTTGTGCCTTAATTTTGTGTTCTGAATTATTCTGGAGCTGTAAATATAAAAATAATACTCAATGATTTTTACACAGAAGGGATGCATATTTGCATCGATAACCCAGGGTAAATAAATTCATAACTTTTAAACACTAGCGATTATTTTCACAATATTTACTCATTAATTTAGAGATGTGAGGTTGTATCATTCCACATTCATCAACGTGAAAATATTATATATGTTCTCCTACCCATGCAGTTATTCACAGTAAGGTAATAACCAAACATGATCAAGGGAGTCTCAGAGATGATGATAGCATAACTATATCTCAAACTACTTTCTAAAATTTGAGTTTTGAATGTTTTGTTTTGTTGTGGTGGTGGTCATAGTGGTGGTCATGATGTGTGTGTGTGTGTGTATGTGTGTGAATGAGTGTGTGTATGGGAGTGTGTATATATGCATATTTGCCTCTGTAAAGAATTTTTATTCTAAGAAACCAGCAGTTTTTTAAGCTAAATAGTAAGAGAGTAACAGAGTAAGAGACTAGTGCTCATTAAAGCACTAGTAATATTACAAGGCCAGGGATTATTAGTCTTTGAGCAGCATCTGATGCTATGCTTTTATCAATAGCATTCCTCTAAATGCCTGGCCAGGCTCCTAGCAAGGAAAACAATTCAAATATCCTACATTTATGAAAATGTAGGATAATATATAAAAGTCAAAAACAGTAGGAAAAGGTAAGGAATGCTTTGTGTATACAGCCTCTGTCTTTACCAGAAATGAAAATTGTCCTGAGTTTGCAGGTGTAAGAAGACTCCTTTTCCTTCCATTTTCTAGTTATGCACACTGCAGGAGAGAAGATGTAGTGGGTCACTAATGTTCATTACTCAGGCAGCACATGTGCTTATGCAGCAGCGCCATATCCACAAAACTCTGTCTCTGTAGCCCTCCACAGGGAATCTCAGGATCCATTTAGAGTTCTCAAGGCCACACCCTCATTAAAGAAGTTGAGTTGAATAAAATGGAAGAATTAGTTAAAATCTCCATAATACATAAGGAAAAGCAACTGACCAATCCCAAAATATGCACCCACACAATAGAAGCAAAGTTCTATATGATAAAGAATGTATTTCCTAAGAGAATCTATTTTGTGTTTTATAAAATAAAATCTAAAATTTAAATTTTAATGAGATTATATTAAAAAGAATCTTTTCCATATATTCATTTGTACATTCAAATGATAAGAAATTTGTGCAGACAGGCATATTTTTAGGCAAATTTTCTGCCTTATGTAATCTATATATGAGTATCTATGGAAAGGAACAGCAAATGTGCAGTCTCAGACCCATCTATGACTGCAGCTCAAACCCATATATACCTGGTTATTTTAAATAAATTAAAATGAAATGACATTAATATTTATATCTTCATTCATGTTAGCCAAATTTCAAGTAAGCCATGACATTGTATGACTAATGACTCTCTTCTTTGGTGGTGTTAGAGGTGTCTTGATCTAAAAGGGAATGCAGTATATCAGAAGATCAGAGAATAGACAGCATGTTACCTAATCCTGCAGTTTCACAGAACTCCAGGTTAGTTAGACAGCTTACTTAAAAAGAGATAAAAACTGAATGAGGAATGTATTGATTTCTACACGTTTGTGCATACATATGAGCATGAACCAGCATATATCCAGACACTCACAGGCACATGTGTACATATTTATAGGAAAACAAAAAGGGAAATCAAGTGAAAAGCAACACATGTTAGGGAAATGGGCAAGAATGGGCTTTCTGAGACATGTTTCTTGTACGCAGCAAAATGCTGGATCTTGTTTGCCTATCTAGTGTGTTAGTTTGTCTTTTTTTTTTTTAAGATTTATTTATTTATTATATGTAAGTACACTGTAGCTGTCTTCAGACATTCCAGAAGAGGGCGCCAGATCTTGTTGCGGATGGTTGTGAGCCACCATGTGGTTGCTGGGATTTGAACTCTGGACCTTCGGAAGAGCAGTCGGGTGCTCTTACCCACTGAGCCATCTCACCAGCCCTAGTTTGTCTTTTTTATTTCTTCAATTTTTATTAGATATTTTCTTCATTTACATTTCAAATGCTATCCCAAAAGTCCCCTATACCCTCACCCTGCCCTGCTCCCTTACCCACCCACTCCCACTTCTTGGCCCTCTCATTCTCCTGTACTGCAGCTTATAAACTTTGCAAGACCAAGAGACCTCTCTTCCCAGTGATGGCCAACTAGGCCATCTTCTTCTACATATGCATTGCAGCTAGAGACACGAGCTCTGGTGGTACTGGTTAGTTCATATTTTTGTTCCTCCTATAGGGTTGCAGACCCCTTCAGCTCCTTGGGTACTTTCTATAGCTCCTCCATTGGGGCCCCTGTGTTCCATCCAATAGATGATTGTGAGCAACCACTTCTGTATTTGCCAGGCACTGGCATAGCCTCACAAAAGACAGGTACATCAGGGTCCTTTCAACAAAATCTTGCATATGCAAATTGACCCATTCTTATCTCCTTGTACAAAGCTCAAGTCTAAGTGGATCAAAACTCCACTAAAAACCAGAGACACTGAAATTTATAGAGAAGAAAGTGGGGAAAAGCCTCGAAGATATGGGCACATGTTGCGGCCCGCCCGCGGTCCACAACACGAACGGCTCACTGAGAATGGCAGTTCCCTTCAAAGAGAGGAATCTAGACGGGGCGGAAGAAACAATGGAGTCAAGACAACATTCGGATCAAGACTCAATTTAATATTTCCAGACACTCAGTTTATAAAGGAAGGGGGAGGGAACCCAATTTCCCACCAAGTAACTCAGGGTCCAGTAGCAGGACGAACACGTGTGTGCCTCCAGGCAGCAAGGGCAGGTTCCAGCAGTGGGCGTGGCAGGACGAATGAGCCGGTAGCTCCACCCTTGAGCAGGCAGGTTCCAGGCTGGGGGGAAGGGAGGCCACAGGCACAGGGGTAAAATTCCTAAACAGAACAGCAAAGGCTTGTGCTGTATAATCAAGAATCAATGAATAGGACCTCATAAAATTGCAAAGCTTCTGTAAGGCAAAAGATACTGTTAATAAGAAAAAAAGGCCACCAACAGATTGGGAAAGGATTTTTACCAATCTTAAATCTCATAGGGGACTAATATCCAATATATACAAAGAGCTCAATAAGCCTCACTCCAGAAATTCAAATATCCCCATTAAGAAATGGGGTCCAGAGCTAAACAAAGAATTCTCAACTGAGGAATACCTAAGGGCTGAGAAGCACTTGAAAAAAAAATGTTCAACATCCTTAATCATCAGGGAAATGCAAATCAAAACAACCTGGAGATTCTACCTCACACCAGTCAGAATGGCTAAGATCAAAAATTCAGGTGACAGCAGATGCTGGCGAGGATGTGGAGAAAGAGGAACATTCCTCCATTGCTGGAGGGATTGCAAGCTTGTACAACTACTCTGGAAATCAGTCTGGTGGCTCCTCAAAAAATTGGACATAGTACTACCAGAAGATTCAGAAATACCTCTCCTGGGCATATACCCAGAAGATGTTCCAACTGGTAATAAAGACACATGCTCCACTATGTTCATTGCAGCCTTATTTATAATAGCCAGAGGCTGGAAAGAACCCAGATGTCCCTCAACAGAGGAATGGATTCAGAAAATGTAGTACATTTACACAATGGAGTACTACTCAGCTATTAAAAGCAATGAATTTATGAAATTCTTGAGCAAATGGATGGACCTGGAGGGCATCATCCTGAGTGAGGTAACCCAATCACAAAAGAAGTCACTTGATATGCACTCACTGATAAGTGGATATTAGCCCAGAAACTTAGAATACCCAAGATACAATTTGCAAGACACAAGAAAATCAAGAAGAAGGAAGACCAATGTGTGGATACTTAATTCCTCCTTAGAATAGGGAACAAAATACCCATGGAAGGAGTTACTGAGACAAAGTTTGGAGCTCAGACAAAAGGATGGACCATCCAGAGACTACTTGACCCAGGAATCCATCCCATAATCAGCCACCAAATGTAGTTTGTCTTTTTATAGGTGAGTTGAGTCCAGTACGAGATGTGGAACAATCAGAGGGAAGAGGGAGGGGAATAAAATATGGAGTTTAAAATAAAGAAAGGAAAAGAAAAAAAATCGACTTTTTTTTTTGAAGAGTTCAAATTTTCCAAAGCTTTAAATCAAAAGAACAAAAGAAATGCCAGTAAATTAAGAGCTTAAACTTTAAGCCTGAAAGGAAAAAACTAAGGAAAATTGGAATTCAACTTTTACTATTCCTGTGCAGTCCTGAAACACTTGGTACCTTTCTCAATACTGATCATATTAAAGCTACTAAACTTTTACAATACGAATAGCTGTCTGTACCTCATATTTTGGATTCAAATACACTGAAACATTTCCAGAATATCACATAAAAGAATCTCCCAGAGATCCTCTGGTAACCAGGACATCCAGCTCAGGGATGTTTTTGTAAAATAGTAATTATAGAAAACTTCACTTGGCCTGAATTAATCTATGACTGTGGAACAGTCCTGGGAACAGCTACAGAAGTATCAGTCTCAGTCACTCAGCTGGATAACAAAACTCCCCTATACAAAAGTGTCTGAAATTGAAGGGTACAGAAATGAATCTATATGAAACCTCTGCTTTTCACATTTTCCAACAGGCCTTTGTGGGTCACACCAGCCCTTTTTACTTATCACAATGGAATATATATGTAGTATTAAATTCTACAGATACAGAGACCATTTGTCTAACTTCATGTCCACCAGTTCAGTGGAGGGAAAACACTGCAGTTGAATAGCTAAGCCACGTCTCCTCAACCAGAAAAGCTTCATGCCAGCAAAGATGTGATCTGACTATCAAACATTGTCTTAAAATATTTGAATTAGTTCCAGATTTGTCTTGTAGGCTACCTCATAATATTTCATTAGCTATTTCAAAGAAATGTAGAGTCAGGTAGAAAAAAGGGTAGAGCAAAGTTTGCTTGTGGTACCTGGTACAGCAGGTAAAGTGAGATATACAGAATAAAAGCAAGCAAGGAGAAAGCCTGTTAGCACAGGAGCAGTGGTGGTCTCAGAGTGACAGCACTAGGACCGAATAGTCAAACATCTTCGTCAACACAACATACCAATTGAATTGCTGCTGTTGCCAGTGTACCTCCAGAACTGTCTCCAGAAATACAAATGCGAGTGGGATCTACTCCATACTTTTTAAGAATTGTGTCCTGGAGAAAGTACTTTATCACAAGAACACAATCTTCAAGGGCAGTTGGGAATGGATACTGAGGAGCAAGTCTGTAGCTTCAAAGAAAAATCAAACAAAGAAAGCACCATGATTAAACGTATACATACAATGATCTCTCAGCTTCACCAACAGATATATTAATAAAATTTTGTTCTTACTTTGAACGTTCAATTTCATCAATAAACCTGGACTTAGTAATAGCTCCTGTTTTAAAACAAGAAACAGACTCTGATTTAAAGGGTTTCAAATATTGTTCCTATGGTAGGATGACTGAGAGAGGATGAATCTTTACCCTCATAAACTCTGTAGAATTCACCATGCCCTCAGTGAAGTTTGTGACTTAAAAGCACTTCATGATTATTATAGAAGTCCGCGGAAAATGTAAAATTGGAGAATATGGTATCTGATTAAAAATAGGTACAATCATTTACCTTCATTCAAAAATTTAAGTCAGGCGGGGTATGGTGGCCCATGCCTTTAATTCCAGCACTTGGGAGGCAGAGGCAGACGAATTTCTGAGTTTGAGGCCAGCCTGGTCTACAGAGTGAGTTCCAGGACAGTCAAGGCTTCTTAGAGAAACCCTGTCTCAAAAAACCAAAAAAAAAAAAAAACCCAGAATTTGTCAGAATTCTATAAAAATGAAGAATTTTATATGACTACCCTAAGAATTTGAATCAATATGAGAATATCACTTAATTATTTAATAATTATTTAATTATAGAATAATATATAGTATTTCTATATTTAAGTATATCTTAATATTATGTAAGTATACTAATGGATCTTACCAAAATACTATAAGTTAATTATTGAGACAAAATACTATTGTATCTTGTATTCTCTCTCTGTGTGTGTATGTGTGTGTGTTCTGCTATAGCAGCACACCTCAATTAGACTGTCGTATTATTTTCCTCTATAATTTTAAACCTTTAGAATTATTCAGTTATTTATACACCAATATAAGCAATGTTATTTAGATGGTCATTGCTTTATATTTCAAATAGAGCCTAAATGTTTTAACATAGCATTAAAAATAAAGTAAATTTTAAAATATGAATATATATACCAAGGTAAGTAAGTACAAGTACTAAAGAAATATAGATTTATTAAAGAAAATTCAACATAATACATCATTTTAAAAGATTGTATAGAATGATAATGTGGTAGACTTGGTTGAAATGACAAGAGTAAAGATAGACCATCCTTAAGATTGTAAGTCATTTATTTCTTAAAAAACAATAATTATTCTGATTACTTCAAGGAATGGTTATGATGACATCACTGATTCCTTCAGTATGTTTACTTGATTCTATTACATTTGTAGCCAAGAAATTTCTTTTAGTATATTCAGATATGTCTATAATTGTGAAATTTCTGTACTATAGAGTTGGCAGGAAAGATTTACCCTCATGATGAAGGTTTCATATATATTGAGTAAGCCCAGTACAAATTAAAGTAATGGGCACCTTCCTGTCTTTGGTGTGTGGTAAAAAATTCTGGCTGGAGTCATGATATACGAAAGTTATTATTTGGGGAACACTTAAAATATTTATATGGTACCAACATTTGTCATCTAATATTACTAAATCAGTGGACAATTCTAACCTACATTGTTCTTATTAGTAACTCAAATAAAACACATCCCAAGACTGTTGTGGCTATATTTTCTAGATAAGAAAAAATAATTTAAACATTAACATCAGAACATGGATTCAGACATTTTTTTTTGAGGTTTAGTTGACTTGTTTTTTAAACTAAGCCTATTCTGGGAAGGCTATGACCATAACAGGGAAATTATGTTTTCTTACTCTATTCCCACAACAACAGCATCAAGCTTGTTTGCTGTCCATCGGTTCAGATAATCATAGGGAAGCATCTCTGAAATGAGAAAGATAAAAACACAGCTGTGCTTGGTGGATTATCCAGCAATGGAAACACAGGTACATCTAAGAATGGCTATAAAAATGTGAACTCTGATGGACTGAGACAACTCTAAGAATTAACCATGTAACACCCATATTTTTTGTAGTCACTATAGTTAGGCAAAATCTGCTTGGTCACAATGGGAGAACCTTGTTGTATTTTGCTAGCCTACTTTGGGATAAACAGAACAATTTCTCCACTTTCAAGGTATTGCTCCATTGAAGAAATACCGTTGGTGTAGATATGCCCCCATGCATTACACTCTGCTTCTCTCTGAGTCCGTTTCATGTGGAGAAGCCTTTGATTAAGCAAAACTAATAGAAACTATATCAGGCAATTTTGCACTCATGATGACACATTAGCAGGAACTATGGGCATAGTAAAAATGCTTGATTACCAATAGGTACATTGTTTTCCATGTTCTTTGGTTGAATACTTTATTTCTCAAGAAAGAAAAAAGTTATGCCTTGACTCTGTAACTCCTAGATAGTATATTTCCTACAACTGTGGTTAGAAGTTGAGCTTAAACAGAATTTTTATTTTCATAAATTCAGGTTTTTGCCATAATTAGTGTTTTAAGACTTTCTTATTTCTAATTTTGTACATTTTAACTTTTTAAAAATATTTGATATTATAATGCAATTACATAATTTCTCTTTTAATTTTCTCCTTCTGGAGTCTCCCAAATACCTGTCTTTTCTCTCTTTCAAATTCATGGTCATTTTAATTGTCATTACATGCATATTTTTGTATATATATACCTACATATAGTTCTAAATATAACCTGCTTAGTCTAGTCTGTATAATGCTACTAACAATTTGATATTGGATAACCAATTGGTGTGCTCTTCCCTGTTACATACTCACAAGGAAGAAGATAAAAAAGAAGGCTAAAATTTGTGGTTAACACCTGAGCAGAAAGCTATGTCAAAATTCCTTTTACATATAAATGGAAACCAATTCACTTGGAGTGTTAAATGGTCTTCATTATATAAACACAAACATAATGACTACTATTAAGTGCTCAAGGGAAGAAGGAACTCATTGCAGTAAAAACTGTGGTAAGGCCATGAGAAGCAAAAGCACAGTTCAGAATAGCTAGATGCAATGTAATTAATTCTTATGTCAAAAAAACAAAAAAACAAACTTACTGCAGCTTCCTAGGGTAAAGGCACCACCATGAATATAAATGACAGCTGGTCTCTGCCTTTCAGATTTCCTTTTGGGTAAATACAGACGAACAGGGATGTCACTGAAGTCTGTGTCAATCACTGTGATGTTTTCATCTGAAACTGGTTTTGTCAGTTGTATTCTCACAAATAAGGACAAAAATTCTTCATATTTCATAAGATCCGTGTTTTCAAATATTTTGCCCTATGGAAACAAAAATTTAAACATTGAATATTTTGATTTTTATCAAATGTATGTACAGATGCAGTGTAAAAACGAGTAAGTGATATGAAGATTCCATATTCGTGTACATCCCTCCTCTTGATTAAGGGATGTCCAAAAAGAGGAGGTAGACTATAAATGCCCTAAACTTGAGGATGAATTCTAAAATCAGTCTTCTGGACCTTATAGGATGCTGTACTTGTGACCTCACATCTGCTGTGACTGCCTGACAGAGATTATGCCAGTCAACTTTCCAGTAAGTAGGAGTGAGTGACTCAGTAGGACCTTTCCATGCTAAGGAGCAATTAGCTAGTAGAAAACAAAGAGTCATTTTCCTGAGGGTGTTTGACTCTTAATAGATTATTCTGCCACTTGTAGATGGTCTTTAACCACGCACATAGGAACAACTTGAATTAGACTCACCCTTCCCCCAACCCTTTTTAACATGAAATTGAAAGGGAGATATGGTGTGGTAGGAATCTGAAGAATTTGGATGGGGAGATTGGACGATAGATTTGATTGTAAAGTATTGTACATATATATGAGATTCTCAAATAATACATATTAAAATATCATTAGACAAGCTCAGAGACAAATTAATGAAGAAAATATTTAGAGTAAATAAGAGCTATTATGTTTAATTCAGAAACAACATGGATTGGATTATTAGGAATTATTTAGATGCAAAGAAAAAAAGAAAAAGGGAACTAGAGATATCTCAATATGAGTAAATAAGAGCTATTATGTTTAATTCAGAAACAACATGGATTAGATTATTAGGAATTATTTAGATGCAAAGAAAAAAAGAAAAAGGGAACTAGAGGTATCTCAATATGGTTACCCATATAAGAACTATATGAGATTGGTCCCATCAGCTTTTCCTCCAGGGCATGGCAGCGGGGACTCTGAAGTCCCATGATAACTATAGGAACTATGCTCATTCAATGTTTTCTGGGAGAGGTTCTGTCATTTTCTTCAGTGATATACACACTGATAATTTACCCTTCTTATATAAAGTAATCTCTTGCAATATTCCAATATGAAACTAATTAAACCCAGGTAACCTCACAAAAAGAAGGTATGACTGTAAAGGTATGACTTATTCAGAGGGTTCCAGCAGAAGGAATGTCATGAATTAGAGGAAAGTATCATATAAATGTATGAAACTGTCAAACAATTTATAAAATATTGATTTTCTTCTTGACTTCTCCACAGACCCAGTTATCATTAAGCAATGTGCTACTTAGTTTTCAAAAGCTTGTTTACCTTCTGTAGTTACTATTATTGTTGATACGCTCCTTTATTACTTTTTGATCCAATAGGATTCAGTGTTAATTTAACTATACGGTATTAAGTGAAATTTGCTTTTTATCCTTATATGTGGTAGATTTTGGAGGAACTGACATGGGGTGCTGAAAAGAAAATGTATTCTTTTAGGTTGGGGTGGGATACTCTGTAGATGTCTTTTGGATTCATTTGATTTATGAGGTCATTTAACATCAGAATTTCTCTGTTTAATTTTGTGTGAATTGCCTGTATATTAATTAGAGTAAGGTACTGAAGCCACCCATTATCACTGCACTAGGGTGAGTCAATCTATAAGTTTTAGATGAAATAGCAATTCTTTTAGGAAACTATGTGCTCCTGTTTGTGACATAAATCTTTAGAAATATAATAGTCTCATGATTAACTTTTCTTTAATGAGTATGGAAAACTAGTTTTGTCTTGAATTCCATTTCCCAGGGATTAGAATAGCCATGCACACTTGTTTCTTGGTTGCATTTGTTCAGAATACCTTTTTAAATCTTTTTACTCTAAGGAGTATCTATTGTTTCTGCTGTGGTATATTTCTTGGAGGAAGCCAAGGATTGGATCCTGTTTCCTAATCCCATTTGATTATGTGTTTTACAACCTGTCTGTTAATCTGTTGGAGAATTGACACTATATTAAGAGTTCTTAGTTTGCTTGTTTGGGCCTTAGCAGGAAAGGATGTGCTTAGTCCTTCTGAGTCTTGATGCCTGTCACAGGCTGGGGTGATACTGGAGGAAGAATCTTTCCCTCTCCCCAGAGAAGGGGAAGGATAATACAAGGAAAAAATTGTAATGGCAGGACTGGGAGGAGAGGGGGGAATAGGTGCTTCAATCAGGATGCAAAGTGAATAAATAAATTATTGTGTGGGAAAGAATTTTAGTTCTTGTCATTTTATTGTGGTGATGTTTTCTTAGACCTTTTTAAATTAGCTGTTAAGGAATCATTTATTTATTCATTGTGCTTTCTTGGATTTATTTAGCTTTCTCTTTAAAGCAAAATTTTCTTTCTGTTGCCATCTTTAGAGCAGGTTTAGTAGTCTCATATACCCCTTAAATCATGGAAAGCTTTTCTTTCTTTTTCAGTTATGACTGGTGTAATAGTTTGGGTTAGCATCTGTGATATTTTAGAATTGGTAGAATATAAGTTTAGGGCCTTTGGTTTATAAACTCCCTGTTGTAAAAGCCTGGTGCTATTCTGATAGATGTCTTTACATGTGGCTTGTATTTGTTTGTTTGTTTGTTGTTTGTTTGTTTGTTCATAGCATTCAATATACTTTCTTTGTTTTATAAATATATTGTTTTATTGTATGACATGGAGAACTCTTTTGCTGTCCTATCTATTTATTAATACATATAATTGTACAGATTCAATTATATTCCCATCAAAATTCCAACACAATTCTTCACAAATGTGAAAAAAATTTTTTTCAACTTCATATGGAAAAACACAAAACCCAGGATAGCCAAAACACTCTTGAACAACGAAAGAACTTCTGTTGGAATCATTATCCCTGACCTCCAGCTGTACTATGGAGCAGTAGTGATAAATAATAGAGGCATGCAGATCTGAGGTCAATGTCAAGCTACTGAGCAAGGTCCAGGTCAGCCAAACTTAGGTAGTAAAGGAGTTGAAACACAGAAGGCTGGTAATAATGTAACAGAACAAGGGAGTGTGTTCCAGCCCCAGCAAGCAGCAGAACCTGGTTACTTTTGCCATGTTGCTCTGGCTTTATAGTGAAGAGTCAAAGAGACTACTTGGACAATTGATGTTTGCTAACTAGAACTAAAAACTTAGTGGTGATTATGAAGAGACCAACATCACTAAAGCAAAATCTTCTGGGAAATGCTTTCTGAGCACACACAAAAAAAAACTGTTCCAGAGATATTCAAGATTTTAGCTCATGCTGCAGCTGGAATTGGTAATGTATAAGAATTACCTAAGTGTTTATGGTTTTGAAGGATAAAGGGTTCATGAAGAGCAGCAGAGGGTTGGTACTGTGAAAGACAAGGGAAGGCCACTGTTGAAGATACAGCCTCCTTTTTAGTTGATGACCCAGGACTTAAGGGGTCATGCAAAGAAGTAGAAGCTTGGTAACATAACAAAAGCCTTTGAGAGGCTGTTGGTAAAGCCTAGTTGCAATGGAAGGCTTCATTGTATAGGAGGTGTCAGTACTGTGGGATGATCACCAAGAACAGCATCAGCACTGGAGTAGAGTCAAACAGGCCTAGAGTGATACAGAAGGCAGAGCTGGAGACGTGACTCCAGCCTTTTTGAGAAGCCCAGAAGTTCATATTTGCATCCTAGGTATTAAAAAAAGAAGCTGCAAAGTTGAATTTACCTTAGAGACCTCAACAGGTTAGAGATGTCAGAGCTGTGGGATACCTGCTGAGGAGCTGAGCTGCCAACAGGGAATGGAACTAGCCCAGGAGAAAAAAGGCTGTTACAATCAACAAAGATGAAAGGAATTGGAGATCTGAAGAGTACTTTGACATCAGACAAAGAGATGCATAGTTTAGACATTCCCCTAGCTAGTTATTAGTTTTGATTGGTCCAGTATTTCTTCACTATGATATTTTGGAATGGTAATGTACATCCTGGGATATTTAGGTTCTGTCTTTTGATTGAATGAATCTCAGAAATAACTAAACTTTGGACTTTTAACATTGTCCTCCAGTAACATGTCTGCCTGCCTAGACACTGTCAACCTTCCTGGTATGATTAAAATGAACTGAACCTCTGAACCTGTAAAATACTCCAAATTTATTGTCTTTTATAAGATTGACCTTAGTCATGGTGTCTCTTAAAAGCAATAAAACCCTAATTAAGACACAACTTAACACTTTTCTTATTTTGATAATTAGTTGCATCATTTACTAGTACTAAGGAAAGGAAATAAAAGAACATGTAATAATTTCCTATTGTTTTAAAAGTCATGCTAGCAATCAAACACAGGTCCTCTGCAAGGGACCAAATGATCTTAAGTGCTGAGCCATCTCTCCCTGATAACTTAAGGGACATTTTGGACACAGAGTAAAGAAATACAAGTTTTAGAGTTTTTAAGTGTTTTACTTACTCTCTGCACTTCATTTTAGAAGTAGAAATAACAGTGATCTCTTCAAAGTGGAACACAAAAGTTTAAAAACTTAATTGAAGTAATGAGCCACTAGTAAATAACTTAGTGGCTTTTAACATAGTCATTGCATGCTAAAATATCAATTTTAGGGCCCATAGACTCCTGAACCAGAGCTGACATAGTAGACCTCTTCCTGAAGAATAGATTACATGGGATAAGAAGGTGTCATGCAAGCTTCCAAAAAGAGAGGGAACTCACATTCCTACCTAGCTTTGATTACTATGAACTGTGTCAAGAATGAGCATGTCATTATTATCCTAAATGTGAAACAGTGTCAAATATATCTTGGTGTTAACCAACAGCTCTCTAATTGGATTTAAGACCTTCTTAACAAGAAGGAAGCCATGCACAGTATTGAAAAATCTAACTACTCAGTGACAGTGAACAGTGAATTCATGGATATTGGAGAAGTATCTACAACCACTAATTTATTAAATAAGCATAACCCCAACAATTATATATATATATATATATATATATATATATATATATATAGAGAGAGAGAGAGAGAGAGAGAGAGAGAGAAGTGTAATATCCAATGCTTGTCAAGGAAATTTTACTTATTGCAACAGGCAGAAACCACTATAGAAAACCACAACCAATGTAAATGGAGAGTTTTAGAGTTTTAGAGCACAGTTCCAAAGGATACATGTACAAAATACTCCCAAATTAAGCTCAGGGAACATTTCAGAAGGGCTGATGTAAAGATTGTAAAAGCCAGAGGATCAGGGAACTTTGCTGTGAGATTGTGTCTCCTACTGATATCAGAAGCTACACCCATGCAGTCTGATCAACATGATAGACCAAACTGGAGCTGAACAAGGATGATAGCATTGCATATACTAAAAATGAACAGGGAAAATGCCATGATGCTTCAGATCTACTCCAAAACTGTAGATAATAAAAGAGCTGGAATCTGGAGAGATGGCCTTTCCCAGGGAAGAACAAACCAATTGGCCTTCCAGTGACAAACCGCCCTAAAAAACATATGATGGGGAGCATTATAATGGATGAAAAGTTTCAATGTAGGAATATGTTTATACATAAATATATATACATACAAAACAATAAATAAATAAATAAATAAATAAATAAATAAATAAATAAATATCCATGAATTTGAAGGAGTATGTTAAGGGATATATTGGAGGATTTAGAGGGAGGAAAAGAAAAGGAATAATATTGTCATTAATTAAAATTTGAAAAAACGTTTCATTGGTAAACATATCCACAAAGATTTTTTAATCAATAAAATGTGTCACTTTGAGGGAGGGCTCTGACCCCAGGACTCAGGTGTGTTTGCCATCTTGTATCCCGGGTCTCTCAGAGACCAATCTGCACAGGAGAGTGCATGTACCACAGAACCAACAGAGCTTCTTAGACAAGGTCCCTCCGGGCCTTCATCCTCAGCCAGGAGGCAGAGCTGAGACCCAGATATCAGTGTACCTTCCCTACCAGAGGAGAGTCGGCCTCCAGGGAGTGTTCTGACCCCAGGACTTGGGACTCATTTGTGATAGCCATTTTCTTTCCTGGGTCTCTCTGAGGCTGGTCTGCCCAGGAGAGCTTCTTGGAGAGGGTCCCTTGGGGCCTTCATCCTCAGCCAGGAGACAGAGCTGACCTCTGTGTACCTTCCCTGCCAGAGGAGAGATTGCCTGCAGAGAGTGATCTGACTCCTGGGAATGCTGACAGAGACAAACAGAATCACAGGAGGAATAAGCTCCAACCAAAGACAGCGAGAATATCTAACACCAGAGGTTACCAGATAGTGAAAGGTAAATGTAAGAATCTTACTAACAGAAAACAAGACCAGTCGGTATCATCAGAATCCAGTACTCCCACTACAGTGAGTTCTGGATACCCCAATACCCAAAAAGCAAGATTCAGATTTAAAATCATATCTCATGATGCTGATAGAGGATTTTAAGAAAGGAATTAATAACTCACTTAAAGAAATACAGGAGAACACTGATAAATATGTAGAAGTCCTTAAAGAGGAAACACAAAAATCCCTTAAAGAACTATAGGAAAACACAACTAAACAGGGGATGGAAGTGAACAAAACCATCCAAGATCTAAAAATGGAAGTAGAAACAATAAAGAAATCACAAACGGAGACAACTCTGGAGATAGAAATCTTAGAAAAGAAATCAGGAACCACAGATACAAGAATCAGCAATAGAATAAAAGAATGGAAGAGAGATTCTCAAGTGCAGAAGATTGAATAGAAAACATGGACACAACAATCAAAGAAAATGCAAAATGCAAAATGCAAAAATATCCTAACTCAAAACATCCATGAAATACAGTACACAATGTGAAGACCAAACCTAAGGCTAATAGGTATAGATGAGAATGAAGAATTTCAATGTAAAGGGGCAGTAAATATCTTCAACAAAATTATAGAAGAAAACTTCCATAACCTAAAGAACGAGGTGCCCATGAACATACAAGAAGCCTACAGAACTCCAAATAGACTGGACCAGAAAAGATATTCTTCCCAAAACATAAAAGTCAGAACAACAAATGCACTAAATAAAGATAGAGTATTAAAAGCAGTAAAGGGAAAAGGTCAAGTAACATATAAAGGCAGACTTATTAGAATTACACCAGACTTCTCAACAGAGACTATAAAAGCCAGAAGATCCTGGACAGATGTTACATAGACCCTAAGAGAACACAAATGCCAGCTCAGGCTACTATACCCAGCAAAACTCTCAATTACCATAGATGGAGAAAACATAGTATTCTATGACAAAACCAAATTCACAAAATATCTTTCCACGAATCCAGCTCTTCAAAGGATAATAAATGGAAAATTTCATCACAAGGAAGGAAATTATGCCCTAGAAAAAGGAAGAAAGTAATCCTTCAACAAACCTAAAAGAAGATAGCCACAAGAACAGAATCCCAACTCTAACAACAAAAGTAATGGGAAGCACCAATTACTTTTTCTTAATAGCTCTTAACATCAATGGACTCAATTTCCCAATAAAAAAATATGAACTAACAGACTGGCTAGATAAACAGGACCCAACATTTTGTTGCACACAGGAAACCCACCTCAGGGAAAAACACAGTAAGAGGCCTGAAAACAATTTTCCAAGTAAATGGTCCCAAGAAACAAGCTGAAGTAGCCATTCTAATATCAAATAAAATCGACTTCCAACCCAAAATTATCAAAAAAAAAAAAAAAAAAAAAAAAGACAAGGAGGGGTGCTTCATACTCACCAAAGGTAAAACCTTCCAAGATGAACTCTCAATTCTGAATATCTATGATCCAAATGCAAGGGCATACAGTCATTAAAGAAACTATAGTAAAGCACAAAGCACACATTGCACCACACACAATAAAAGGGGGAGATTTTAACACCCCACTCTCATCAAAGGACAGATCCTGGAAATAGAAATTAAACAGAGACACATTGAAACTAACAGAAATTATGAAACAAAAGGATTTAACAGGTACCTAGAGAACATTTTATCCTAAAACAAAAGGACACACCTTCTTCTCAGCATCTCATGGTACCTTCTCCAAAATTGATCATATAATTGACCATATAAACAGGCCTCAACAGAAAAAAAAATATATTGAAATTATTCCATGCATTCTATCAGATCACCACAGACTAAGCCTGATCTTCAATAACAACATAAATAATAGAAAGCCAACATTCACATGGAAGCTGAACAACACTCTCCTCAATGATACCTTGGTCAAGGAAGAAATAAAGAAATTAAGAACTTTTTAGAGTTTAATTAATATGATATACCCAATATACCCACAATATACCCAAAATTATGGGACACAATGAGAGCATTTCTAAGAGGAAAACTTATAGCTTTGAGTGCCACCAAAAAAAACCCAAAAACCAAAAACAAAAACAACAAAAACAAACAAAAACAAAAAACAAAAACAACTAGAAAGAGCATACATGATCTTGGCTCCGGGACTCCACCGAAATTAGGAACTTAGTCTGCACAGGTGAGAGTGTGCACCACAGAGGCAGACAGCTTCTGGGGCAGGAGGGAGCCACAGAGCCGCTGAGGCAGCACCCTTTTGGGGCCGCAAACATCCTGCACCCTCCCAGCCTGAGGACAGTGGTGCGCCCTGCACGGGAGCGCTTTGCCTCAGGGGCAGGGAGCACCATCTTGGTTCCCGGACTCCACCAAATTTAGGAACTTAGTCTGCACAGGTGAGAGTGTGCACCACAGAAGCTGACAGCATCTGTGACCTGCCAAAGCAACACAGCATCTGGGAAAGGTCCTGTTTTGGGCCTTCTTCTTCGGCCAGGAGGAGGTCCAAACACCAGATATCTATACACCTTCCCTGTGAGAGGAGAGCTTGCCAGCAGAGAGTGCTCTAACCACTGGAACTCAGAGGAGAGAGCCTGTCTCCCAGGTCTGCTGATAGACGGTAATCAGAATCACCAGAAGAACAATCTCTAAACAGAGATAACAACTAACTCCAGAGATTACCAGATGGCGAAAGGTAAATGTAAGAATCTTACTAACAGAAACCAAGACCACTCACCATCATCAGAACCCAGCACTCCCACTTCGCCCAGTCCAGGGCACCCTGACACACCTGAAAAGCTAGACCTGGATTTAAAAGCATATCTCATGATGATGGTAGAGGACATCAAGAAGGACTTTAATAACTCACTTAAAGAATTACAGGAGAACATTGCTAAAGAGTTACAAGCCCTTAAAGAAAATCAAGAAAAGACAACCAAACAGGTAGAAGTCCTTAAAGAAAAAGAGGAAAACACATCCAAACAGATGATGGAAATGAACAAAACCATACTAGACCTAAAAAGGGAAGTAGACACAATAAAGAAAACCCAAAGTGAGGCAATGCTGGAGATAGAAACCCTAGGAAAGAAATCTGGAACCATAGATGCGAGCATCAGCAACAGAATACAAGAGATGGAAGAGAGAATCTCAGGTGCAGAAGATTCCATAGAGAACATCAGCACAACAATCAAGGAAAAGGGAAATTGCAAAAAGATCCTAACTCAAAACATCCAGGAAATCCAGGACACAATGAGAAGACCAAACCTACGGATAATAGGAGTGGGTGAGAATGAAGATTTTCAACTCAAAGGACCAGCAAACATCTTCAACAAAATTATAGAAGAAAACTTCCCAAATCTAAATAAAGAGATGCCCATGAACATACAAGAAGCCTACAGAACTCCAAATAGACTGGACCAGAAAAGAAATCCCTCCCGACACATAATAATCAGAACAACAAATGAACTAAATAAAGATAGAATACTAAAAGCAGTAAGAGAAAAAGGCCAAGTAACATATAAAGGCAAGCCTATCAGAATTACACCAGATTTTTCACCAGAGACTATGAAAGCCAGAAGATCCTGGACAGATGTTATACAGACACTAAAAGAACACAAATTCCAGCCCAGGCTACTATACCCAACCAAACTCTCAATTAACATAGACGGAGAAACCAAAGTATTCCACGACAAATCCAAATTCACACATTATCTTTCCACAAATCCAGCCCTTCAAAGGATAATAACAGGGAAAAACCAATACAAGGACGGAAACCATGCCCTAGAAAAAACAAGAAGGTAATCCCTCAACAAACCTAAAAGAAGTCAGCCACAAGAACAGAATGCCAACATTAACAACAAAAATAACAGGAATCAACAATTACTTTTCCTTAATATCTCTTAATATCAATGGACTCAACTCCACAATGAAAAGACATAGACTAAAAAACTGGGTACACAAACAAGAACCAACATTTTGCTGCTTACAGGAAACTCATCTCAGAGAAAAAGATAGACACTACCTCAGAATGAAAGGCTGGAAAACAATTTTCCAAGCAAATGGTATGAAGAAACAAGCTGGAGTAGCCATTCTAATATCTGATAAGATTGACTTCCAACCCAAAGTCATCAAAAAAGACAGGGAGGGGCACTTCATACTCATCAAAGGTAAAATCCTCCAAGAGGAACTATCAATTCTGAATATCTATGCTCCAAATACAAAGGCAGCCACATTCATTAAAGAAACTTTAGTAAAGCTCAAAGCACACATTGCACCTCACACAATAATAGTGGGAGACTTCAACACATCACTTTCACCAATGGACAGATCATGGAAACAGAAACTAAAAAGGGACACAGTGAAACTAACAGAAGTTATGAATCAAATGTATCTGGCAGATATCTACAGAACATTCTATCCTAAAACAAAAGGATATACCTTCTTCTCAGCACCTCATGCTACCTTCTCCAAAATAGACCACATAATTGGTCTCAAAACAGGCCTCAACAGATACAAAAATATTGAAATTGTCCCATGCATCCTATCAGATCACCATGGACTAAAGCTGATCTTCAATAACAAAATAAATAATAGAAAGCCAACATTCACGTGGAAACTAAACAACACTCTTCTCAATGATACCTTGGTCAAGGAAGGAATAAAAAAAGAAATTAAGGACTTTTTAGAGTTCAATGAAAATGAAGCCACAACATACCCAAACTTATGGGACACAATGAAAGCATTTCTAAGAGGAAAACTCATAGCTCTGAGTGCCTCCAAAAAGAAACTAGAGAGAGCACACATTAGCAGCTTGACAACACACCTAAAAGTGCTAGAACAAAAGGAAGCAAATTCACCCAAGAGGAGTAGACTGCAGGAAATAATCAAACTCAGGGGCGAAATCAACCAAGTGGAAACAAGAAGAACTATTCAAAGAATCAACCAATCAAGGAGCTGGTTCTTTGAGAAAATCAACAAGATAGATAAACCCTTAGCCAGACTCACTAGAGGGCACAGGGAAAGCATTCTAATTAACAAAATCAGAAATGAAAAAGGAGACATAACAACAGATCCTGAAGACATCCAAAACACCATCAGATCCTTCTACAAAAGGCTATACTCAACAAATCTGGAGAACCTGGATGAAATGGAGAAGTTTCTAGACAGATACCAGGTACCAAGTTGAATCAAGATCAGGTTAATGATCTAAATAGTCCTATATCCTGCAGAGAAATAGAAGCAGGCATTAATATTTTCCCAACCAAAAAAAGCCCAGGACCAGATGGGTTTAGTGCAGAGTTCTATCAGACCTTCAAAGAAGATCTAATCCCAGTTCTTCACAAACTATTCCACAAAATAGAAACAGAAGGTACTCTACCCAACTCATTCTGTGAAGCCACAATTACTCTGATACCTAAACCACAAAAAGACCCAACAAAGATAGAAAACTTCAGACCAATATCCCTTATGAATATTGATGCAAAAATCCTCAATAAAGTTCTTGCTAACTGACTCCAAGAACACATCAAAACAATCATCCATCCTGACCAAGTACGTTTCATCCCAGGGATGCAGGGATGGTTCAATGTACGGAAATCCATCAATGTAATCCAGTATATAAACAAACTCAAAGACAAAAACCACATGATCATCTCGTTAGATGCGGAAAAAGCATTTGACAAGATCCAACACCCATTCATGATAAAAGTCTTGGAAAGATCAGGAATTCAAGGCCCATACCTAAACATGATAAAAGCAATCTACAGCAAAACAGTAGCCAACATCAAAGTAAATGGTGAGAAGCTTGAAGCAATCCCTCTAAAATCAGGGACTAGACAAGGCTGTCCACTTTCTCCATACCTATTCAACATTGTACTTGAAGTCCTAGCCAGAGCAATTCGACAACAAAAAGAGATCAAAGGGATACAAATTGGAAAAGATGAAGTCAAAATATCACTTTTGCAGATGATATGATAGTATATATAAGTGACCCTAAAAATTCCACCAGAGAACTCCTAAACCTGATAAAGAGCTTCGGTGAAGTAGCTGGATATAAAATTAACTCAAACAAATCAATGGCCTTTCTCTACACAAAGAATAAAAAGGCTGAGAAAGAAATCAGGGAAACAACACCCTTCTCAATAGTCACAAATAGTATAAAATATCTTGGCATGACTCTAACTAAGGAAGTGAAAGATCTGTATAATAAAAACTTCAAGTCTCTGAAGAAAGAAATTATAGAAGATCTCAGAAGATGGAAAGATCTCCCATGATCATGGATTGGCAGGATCAATATTGTAAAAATGGCTATGTTGCCAAAAGCAATCTACAGATTCAATGCAATCCCCATCAAAATTCCAACTCAATTCTTCAATGAATTAGGAAGTGCAATCTGCAAATTCATCTGGAATAACAAAAAACCTAGGATAGCAAAAACTCTTCTCAAGGATAAAAGAACCTCTGGTGGAATCACCATGCCTGACCTAAAGCTTTACTACAGAGCAATTGTGATAAAAACTGCATGGTACTGGTATAGTGACAGACAAGTAGACCAATGGAATAGAATTGAAGACCCAGAAATGAACCCACACACCTATGGTCACTTGATCTTCGACAAGGGAGTTAAAACCATCAACTGGAAGAAAGACAGCATTTTCAATAAATGGTGCTGGCACACCTGGTTGTTATCATGTAGAAGAATGTGAATGGATCCATTCCTATCTCCTTGTACTAAGGTCAAGCCTAAGTGGATCAAGCAAGAAACTTCACATAAAACCAGAGACACTGAAACTTATAGAGGAGAAAGTGGGGAAAAGCCTTGAAGATATGGGCACAGGGGAAAAATTCTTGAATAGAACAGCAATGGCTTGTGCTGTAAGATCGAGAATTGACAAGTGGGAACTCATGAAACTGCAAAGCTTCTGCAAGGCAAAAGACACCATCAATAAGACAAAAAAACCACCAACAGATTGGGAAAGGATCTTTACCTATCCTAAATCAGATAAGAGACTAATATCCAATATATATAAAGAACTCAAGAAGGTAGACTCCAGAAAATCAAATAACCCCATTAAAAAATGGGGCTCAGAACTGAACAAAGAATTCTCACCTGAGGAATACCAAATGGCAGAGAAGCACCTGAAAAAATGTTCAACATCCTTAATCATCACGGAAATGCAAATCAAATCAACCCTGAGATTCCACCTCATACCAGTCAGAATGACTAAGATCAAAAATTCAGGTGACAGCAGATGCTGGCGAGGATGTGGAGAAAGAGGAACACTCCTCCATTGTTGGTGGGATTGCAAGCTTGTACAACCACTCTGGAAATCAGTCTGGTGGTTCCTCAGAAAATTGGACATAGTACTACTGGAGGATCCAGCAATACCTCTCCTGGGCATATATCCAGAAGATGTCCCAACCGGTAAGAAGGACACATGCTCCACTATGTTCATAGCAGCCTTATTTATAATAGCCAGAAGCTGGAAAGAACCCAGATGCCCCTCAACAGAGGAATGGATACAGAAATTATGGTACATTTACACAATGGAGTACTACTCAGCTATTAAAAAGAATGAATTTATACAATTCCTAGCCAAATGGACGGACCTGGAGGGCATCATCTTGAGTGAGGTAATACAATCACAAAGGAACTCACACAATATGTATTCACTGATAAGTGGATATTAGCCCAAAACTTAGGATACCCAAGATATAAGATACAATTTACTAAACGCATGAAACTCAAGAAGAATAAAGACCAAAGTGTGGACACTATGCCCCTTTTTATAATTGGGAACAAAACGCCCATGGAAGGAGTTACAGAGACAAAGTTTGGAGCTGTGATGAAAGGATGGACCATCTAGAGACTGCCATATCCAGGGATCCATCCCATAATCAGCTTCCAAATGCTGACACCATTGCATACACTAGCAAGATTTTGCTGAAAAGACCCAGATATAGAGGTCTCTTGTGAGACTATGCCGGGGCCTAGCAAACACTGAAGTGGATGCTCACAGTCAGCTATTGGATGGATCACAGGGCTCCCAATGGAGAAGCTAGAGAAAGTACCCAAGGAGTTAAAGGGATCTGCAACCCTATAGGGGGAACAACATGATGAACTAACCAGTACCCCAGACCTCTTGTCTCTAGCTGCATATGTATCAAAAGATGGCCTAGTCGGCCATCACTGGAAAAAGAGGCCCATTGGACTTGCAAACTTTATATGCCCCAATACAGGGGAATGCCAGGGCCAAAAGAATGGGAATGGGTGGGTAGGGAAGTGGGTGGATGTATGGGGGACTTTGGGGATAGCATTGCAAATGTAATTGAGGAAAATACGTAATAAAAAAAAATAATAATAAAAAAAAGAGCATACATTAGCAGCTTGATAGCATACCTCAAACTCTGGAACAAAAAGAAGCAAATTCACCCAAGGAGTAGACTTCAGGAAATAATCAAGCTCAGAGCTGAAATCAACCAAGTAGAAACAAAAAGAACTATACAAAGAATCAACCCAACCAGATCCTGTTTTTTTGAGAAAATCAACACGATAGATAAACCCTCTGCCAGCCTAACTAGAGGGTACATGTACAGTACCCTAATTAACAAAATCATAAATGAAAAGGGAGACATAACAACAGAACATGAGAAAATCCAAAATATCATCAGATTTTACTACAAAAGCCTATACTCAAAAAAACTGGAAAACCTGGATGAAATCGACAATTTTTTAGGCAGATACCAGGTACAAAGGTTAAATCATGATCAAATTAAAAATCTAAACAGTCCCATATCCCCTAAAGAAATAGAAACAGTCAAAAGTCTCCCAACCAAAAAAAAAAAAGTCAAGGACCAAATGGGTTTAGGTCAGAGTTCTATCAGACCTTCAAAGAATACTAATTCTAATTCTCCTCAAACTATTTCACAAAATGGGAACAGAGGGTACTCTGTTCATTCTATTGTTCATTCAATTCATTCTATGGAGCCACAATTACTCTGATACCTAAACCACACAAAGACCCAACAGAGAAAGACAACTTCAGATCAATTTCCCTCATGAATATCAATATAAAAATACTCAATAAAATTCTCGCTAACCCAATCCAAGAACACATCAAAAAGAACATCCATCATGATGATCAAGTAGGCTTCATCCCATGGATGCAGGGATGGCTTAATATAAAGAAATTCATCAATACTATCCACTATACAAACAAACTCAAAGACAAAAACCACATGATCATCTCATTAGATGCTGAGAACGCATTTGACATATCCCAACACCCATTCATGATAAAAGTCTTGTAAAAATCAGGAATTTAAGGCCAATACATAAATATAATAAAAGCAATATAAAGCAAACCAGTAGCCAACATCAAACTAAATGGAGAGAAACCTGAAGCAATCACACTAAAATCAGGGACTAGGCAGGAATGCCCATATTCTCCCTACCTATGCAATATAGCTCTTGAAGTCCTAGCCTGAGCAGTTAGTCAATAAAAGGAGATCAAGGGGATACAATTTTGAAAGGAAGAAGTCAAAATATCACTATTTGCAGATGATATGATAGTATATATAAGTGACCCTAAAAATTCTACCAAAGAACTCCTAAACCTGATAAACAGCTTCAGTACAGCTTCAGTAGCTGGATATAAAATTAACTCAAACAAATCAGTGGCCTTTCTCTACACAAAGGATAAACAGGCTGAGAAAGAAATCAGGGAAACAACACCCTTCACAATAGTCACAAGTAATATAAAATACTTTGGTGTGACTCTAACTAAGGAAGTGAAAGATCTGTATGACAAGAACTTCAAGTCTCTGAAGAAAGAAATTAAAGAAGATCTCAGAAGATGGAAAGATCTCCCATGCTCATGGATTGGCAGGATCATTATAGTAAAAATGGCTATCTTGCCAAAAGAAATCTACAGATTCAATGCAATCCCCATCAAAATCCCAACTCAATTCTTCAATGAATTAGAAAGAGCAACTTGCAAATTCATCTGGAATAACAAAAAACGTAGGATAGCAAAACCTCTTCTCAATGATAAAAGAACCTCTGGTAGAATCACCATGCCTGAAGTCAAGCTGTACTACAAAGCAATTGTGATAAAAACAAAAAACAAAACAAAACAACAACAACAACAAAAACTGCATGGTACTGGTATAATGACAGACAGGTAGATCAATGGAATAGAATTCAAGATCCAGAAATGTACCCCTACACATATGGTCACTTGATCTTTGACTAAGGAACTAAAACCATCCAGTGGAAAAAAGACAGCATTTTCAACAAATGGTGCTGACTCAACTGGCTGGCGGTTATCATGTAGATGCAAGCGAATTGATCCATTCTTATCTCCTGTACAAAGCTCAAGTCTAAGTGGATCAAAGACCTCCACATAAAACCAGAGACACTGAAACTTATAGAGGAGTAAGTGGGGGAAAGCCTCAAAGATATGGGCACAGGGGAAAATTCCTGAACAGAACAGCAATATTCTTGTGCTATAACCGAGAATCTACAAATGGGACCTCATAAAATTGCAAAGTTTCTGTAAGGCAAAAGACAATGTCAATAAGACATAAAGGCCACCAACTGATTGGGAAAGGATCTTTACCAACCCTAATTCTGATAGGGGACTAATATCCAACATATACAAAGAACTCAAGAAGGTGGACTCCAGAGAAATCAAATAACCCTATTAAAAAATGGGGTACAGAGCTAAACAAAGAATTCTCAACTGAAGAATACCAAATGGCTGAGAAGCACCTGAAAAAATGTTCAACATTCTTAGTCAACAGGGAAATGCTAATCAAAACAACCCTGAGTTATCAACTCACACCAGAAAATGAAGTATGGTGTATTGTCTGCAATAAGCCTGAGTCTAAGCACTGCCACAGTAAAATCTGAACCCTAGCAGCATGGACCTAGAGATAGACAGCAGCAACCGCGGGGGTTAGGATGCAGCCTTTGAATTTTGTGGCTCTCTGATGTGTCGGGAATCTGTGTCATCTAACACACGTTCTGTTTCAAAACAAATTCTCCTCTGCCTACAGAAACCTAATAAAGATTTCTGGGGTGATATCACAGGTGGAATATTGCAAAGAATAATGAGTGTGAAAGCAGACAGGAAAGCCAGCTCTTTTCCTGAAACAAATGTGTTGCAGTGATCTAAGAAAAAGGAAAAGGAGCTTCCACCATGACATTTTTCTGCTACTAAAAGTATATTTGTATGTTAATTCGAATATGTCACTATGTCAAATTGCAATGATCTTTATCATCACCATCAGTGAGTTAGTTAGAACACTGTTAAGAAGATTTGAAAACCTCTTTGGAGTTTACAAAAACACAAGGAATGTACATAATTCCTGAGAATAGAAAATTGAACTATCCAAAGGAGAAAAGTAGTAAATGACTAAATATACATAGAAATGCTATAATATAATAGCCATTATATAATATTGCATTAGTTTAGGAGTGTATAAGTTCTTAGAGTTTTCAGAAAAGCATTTAATACATTTAAATATCTTAAAAATCACTCGTGTTGCTTTAGATAACACTAGTTCTTATATTCTGATGCCAATATATGATAGCCATTTAGTTTAGAAATAGCATCTTAGAAAACATGTGTCCCTCTCTGTGTAAACATTCAATTAAACATGTTAAACATTAACGAAAGCTTTAAGATGTTTTGATTATTCAGAATACCTTAAGAGAAAGTCAATTTTATTTGAAATTACAACTGAAGTATTGTGAATTATGAAATATTTTCATAAGTACTTGTAACAAGGCCTCCCTGATCCCCAGAAAATGGTTTTAAAACATTGTGTTAAATTCACAAAGAATTAATAAAATATTATATTAAAATACATTACCATAAATGACAACATTTTCATACCAGCATCCAGAAACTGAACTTTCCAGCGTTCTTCAATGTTTTCAGGCATTGGTATATAAATATGATAAGCAAAGAGAATACAGAACAACCCAAAACACAGAGTTTTGTGTCCCATGGTATGTCTTCCTTTAACTTCAGGGCAATGGTGAGTATAATTCTATACATAGGATAATATTAATTCAAAGCTCTACAGTGAAATGTTTGACCTATAACAATCATTTAGCAACACTCACCTTAGATGTCATATTATAGTGATTTTGTAATTACATGTCTACTGAAATTATAGTTATAACCACGTATCTAATTGGATCAATATCATATATTATGGCAGCAGTTGACTGTTCTTTCTTAACCATACAATGTCAACAAAGCATAATTAAGTAGGACTCTTGTCAGAGCACACAAATGAGAAGGAAATCCAACTCTTAATCAAGAAGCTATCTGCAGTTGGCACCATGTTGCAAACTAAAACATAATTTTTTCCAATAGAGTCTCATTGGTTATATTAATCACACTTAACTGTAAGCCTCATTCTTAGCAATAGATGGTAAACACAAAATGAGACTGCTAGCATTTTTTGTAAACTTTGTCTAAATATTATTGAATATGAGCATACCAGTCCATTGCTGGGTTATTATTTGTTTTGTGGATTTGTGGTATTGTGTTTTCTCTCTCTCTTTCTGTCTCTCTGTCACTCTCTCTCTCTCTCTCTCTCTCTCTCTCTCTCTCTCTCTCTCTCTCTCTCTCTCTCTCTTTCCCTGTGTGTGTGTGTGTTTCTTTTTTTGTTTTGTTGTCATTGTTTTATTCTGGCTTGATTGTCTGCCTGTTTGATATCTAAAAAGAGAAATGAGGAAAGAAGGAAAAAATAAAAGAAGGAAGGAAGGAAGGAAGGAAAGAAGGAAGGAAGGAAGGAAGGAAGGAAGGAGGGAGGGAGGGAGGGAGGGAGGGAGGGAGGGAGGGAGGGAGGGAAGGAGGGAGGGAAGGAAGGAAATACATGGAGTTGGGTGAGTCTTTGGAGATGGAGGGTGGGGGGGGTTAAAATTTGGAAAGAGTTGAAGAAGGGGAACTGAATTGTATGAATTTTTTTCAATAAAAAGGGAAATAAGATGCAAAGTTGGGTATCATTTAATTAATCTGAAGGGTGGAACACAGATGAATTAGAAAACAGAAACCTACTGAATCCAATGAGATTAGGTAGGAAAGGAAAATGTGAAACCATTGCCAAAACTTGAGAATTAATTCATTAGATTCCTTTAGAACTCATTGTCCTAAGACTTTCTATAATTGCTATCACAAAGCAAGGTCCTCATTTAAACTAACTGCCAGGATGGGGGTGGGGGGAAGCGGTCTGCATACTCTTAATTGTTCCATGTAATTTTATTCTGTAACCTTTACCAACCGTGTCTGTCTGAACATCAGAATATCTGAAGGAAAGGTCATTCTCAAGTACATATTGGGAAATGGAAGTACACAGATTATGGATGGAAGATAAGAGACAAAAAAATCCAATGGGAAAAATCCCACATGGACACACTGGAAAGTCAACCAGTTTTAAATATTTTAGATTACATATACAAAGTTCTTCCTTACTTTTCTCCTTTCATCTACATCAGCCTTGCATCAGCAGCTCTCAACCTGTGGGTCACGACCCCTTTGGGGTTCAAATGACATTTTCATAGTGGATCAAATAGCAGATATCCTATATATCAAATATTTACATTATGATTTATAAGAGTATCAAAATTACAGTTATGAAGTAGCAATGAATATAATTGATTGCTCATCACAACATAACTGTACTATGGAGTCACAGTATTTGGAAGGTTGAAAAACACTGAGATACATGTAACTGATGAGTCTTGTCCTCTCCATTCAGTCAGGTAAGCCATTTTCTCTCAAATTTTCAAGAGTAGAATATATAGTCAGTAAATATAAAAAGATTTAAAAATTAACTGCCTAGCCTAGTCAATCTGAAGAGCAAAGGGCACATTAAAGACTATGTTAGGTAAAGTTATGAAGACAGTTAAATTCCACTCGTATTTCATGTTGCTGTGGAAAATACCTTGACAAGAGCAATTTAAAAGACACAGGGTTTATTTGGCTCATAATTTGTGCTCATATTCTAGCTGTGCCAGAATTCAAGGTGATAGGAACTTGAATTGGTTGTTCATATCAACAGTTAAAAGCAGAGCACAGTGAATGAATAATGTATGGGTGCTAGTGCTCAGCAAGCTTCCTCTTCCTTCATGCAATGCAGGATCTTCTTCCTAGGTTGGCAACTCTTCCCAACTCATTAATGGACCTTAACTACCTTCAGAGGACTCACTACACTATACTATTTGTGGGTCCATTATATTAATAAATCTTCTAATAATCTTCCTACTCCTCTTGAACCCCACATCATATATCTATCATTATCTACCTTTAAAGGTCTCCAAAGTTTTTAAAAATTACAACAATTATAGATGAACTTAAAGTTGAGGAGTTCTGGAAGACAGTAGTTAGAAATAGGTGTGGTTGCTGTATGTTGTATGAATAAGTTTATAAAAGAAGAAAGTTGTATAAAATAATAAAAATACATATTTATAGATTGGTGCAGACATTTTAAGATCAGTAGAACTGGGTGAAGGTGACTCTTCAGGCTAATGTTGATTTCCTATCAGTGTGAATAGACATTTGCTCAGTTCTCCCAGGAAAAGTCACAGATGTTTATATCTCAAGTAGTTGTGATTCTGCACAGATCACATCTGGTTCTGGGCTTTTTTTTTGTTGGGAGACTATTAGTGACTACTTCTACTTCTTTAGGGGTTACAAGACTGTTTAAATGATTTATTGATCCTGATTTAACTTTGGTGCCTGATAGCTTTCTAGAAAATTGTCCATTTCATCCAGATGTTCCAGTCTTGTTGATTATAGACTTTTGTAGGAGAATTTCATGATTTTTCAAATTTCCTAAGTTTCTGTTGTTATGTCTCCCTTTCCATTTCTGATTTTATTAATTTGGATACTGTCTCTGTGCCCTCTGCTTGGCTAAGGGTTTATGTATCTTGTTCACATTCTCAAAGCTTTGATTGATTTGGTTGATTCTTTGTATAGTTCTTTCTGTTTCTACTTGGTTGATTTTAGTTATGAATTTGATTATTGTCTGTCATATACTCCTCGGGTGTATTTGCTTCTTTTTGTTCTAGAGCTTTCAGATGTGCTATCAAACTGCTAGTGTATGATCTCCCCAATTTCTTTTTGGAGGCACTCAAAGCTATGAGTGTTCCTCTTTGCACTGCTTTCATTATGTCCCATACCTGTAGGTATGTTGTGACTTCCTTTTCATTAAATTCTAAAACTTCCCTAAAACCTTTATTTCTTCTTTAACCATGTTATCATTGAGTAGAGTATTGTTCAGCTTCCATGTGTTTGTAGGCTTTCCATTGTTTATGTTGTTATTGAAGATCAGCCTTAGTCTATGGTGATCTGATAGAATGCATGGGATAATTTGAATATTTTTTTATCTGTTGAGGCCTGTTTTGTGACTGATTATATGGTCAGTTTTGGAGAAAGTCCCATGAGGTGCTGGGAAGGTATATTTTTTTGTTTTAGGATGAAATGTTCTGTAGATATCTGTTAAATCCATTTGGTATAAAAGTCATATATATATATATAAATATCTCAAGTAGTTGTGATTTCCTAAGATGGGACAAGCTTTAAAATAATAGGCTGTGATGTGATGATGTCTCTTTAAGGAATGAAAAAATGAAACTTCCTATTGGAGAAGTTTAAAGAAGGAGAGAGGTGAAGATTGAATTCTTCACTTTTCTCACTGAGTTTTATGTCTGCTTGTAGTTTATGATCTGTGGCCTGTTACTTGTCTGTCTATTCTCTGTGTCTGATATTTGTCCCTGTTGCCTGTCTTAACAAAGGGATTTGCTCTCTCTATATTTATTCACCAGCACAGAGAATATAGTATGAGAAAGGAATGAAGATATTTGTTTATTTATTTTTATTTATTCATTAGTTTTGTTTGTTTGTTTTTCAAGTCAAGGATACTGTGTATACCTGTACTGGAACTTACTGTGTAGTTGGAGCTAGTATTGAGTCACAGGGACCCTACTGTCTCTGCTTAGCCAAGTACTGGGATTAAATGTATGAGCCACCAGACCTGGCTTGCAGAACATCTGTCATATAGAACTCTTCAATAGTTTTACAAAGAAAGGAGTTACTTTATTGACCCAGTAAAACCCAGAAAAAGTAGCCGGGCTTGGGGGCACATGCCTTTAATCCCAGCACTTGGGAAGCAGAGGCAGGTGAATTTATAAGTTCAAGGCCAGCCTGGTCTACAGAGTGAGTTCTAGGACAGCCAGGGGTACACAGAGAAACCCTGTCTAGAAAAACAAACAAACAAACAAAGAACAACAACAAACAGAAAAGTCCTCAAAATCACAAACAGATATTAACCTATATTCACAGGTTGATCTCAGTGTTTATGATGAATATTAATTTAGTTTAAGCTCTCTTTTAATATATTGATTTGCTTTCAGTAAACGATTCCCACAACACACATGCATTTGTGTGTGTGTGGGCACACACACACACACACACACACACAAACAGACAAACACCCAAAAAGGGAGGGGGGAATATTCTTGGTCAAGGTCATAGAAATGTATGTGGTTTAAAATTAAAGCCATGCATTTAGTTTAAGTTAAAAACTAATTACATGGGAGCTGATCCTGTGCCATAGTGCTCCATACCCAAATACAGTAGGGAGAGAGCTGGTCACCCAGGAGTGCAGGCATACCTATGAGTACAAGTAAGACCACCACTTCTGCTCTGAGGGACCCGCCTGGAGACCTCAGGACACAGGAACCAATGAGAAGCCTGGTACCGGATCCTTCTGGTTTCTGTCTGTACCCAGAGCTGATCCTGTGCCATAGTGCCCACATCTAAATATGGCTGGGAGAGAGCTGGTCCCCCAGGAGTGCTGGAACACCCCCAAATTCATCCAAGAAAGAACTGGTCTCCCAGGAATACTGACACATAGGCTTGCAGGAGGCACAAGCTACAGTCAGTGACACCAAGACTAACAAACACCAGATGGCAAGAGGCAAGGGGAAGAACGTAGGCAACAGAAACCAAGGCTACTTGGCATCAACAGAACTTAGTTCTTCCACCACAGCAAGCCCTGGATACTGCAACACACCAAAAAAGCAAGACTATGATGATGATAGAGAACTTTAAGACGGACATATATAACTCCCTTAAAGATACAGGAGAATGCTGGTCACCATATGCACCAAGTAGATAAGGTTGTTCTATAGTCCTCTGTACACAGGTCCTTCCAGAAGAGAGCTGGTCTCCCAGGAAAGCTCTCACCCCTGGGCTCAGAGGTTAGATAGCCACCTTCTCTCCCATAACTGTCCAAAGCAGGACCAGCCAGGAGCACATAGGGCACAGGAACAATGGAGCAGCTGGGACAGCATTCTTCTAGTCACCATCTGCACCCAGTATCTAAGACTGTTCTACAGCCCTCTGTATACAGGCCCCACCAGGAGAGAGCTGGTCCCATAGGAGGGCTGACACGATCTTACAGATGCAAAGAAGGGACAAGCTCCAGCCAGAGACAACAATACCTGCTAATACCAGAGATATCTAAATGACAAAGGCAAGTACAAGAAACTTAGCAAGAGAAAACAAGGCTGCATGGCATCATCAAAACCCAGTTCTCTACCACAGCAAGTCTGGGATACCCCCAACACACCAGAAAAGCAAAATTTGGATTTAAAATCACATCTCATGATGCTGATAGAGGTCTTTAAGAAGGACATAATTAAGTCCCTTAATGAAATACAGGAGGACACAGGTAAACAGATAGAAGCCTTTAAAGAGGAAACACAAAAATCCCTTAAAGAATTATAGGAAAACACAACCAAACAGGTGAAGGAATTGAACAAAACCACCAGAATCAAAAAATGGAAGTAGAAACAATAAAGAAATCACAAAAGGAGACAACCCTGGAGATAGAAAACCTAGGAAAGAGATCAGGAGTCATAGATGGAAGGATCACCAACAGAATACAATAGATAGAAGAGATAATCTCAGGTGCAGAATATACCATAGAAAACATTGACATAACAGTCAAAGAAAATGCAAAATAAAAAAGGTCCTAACCCAAAACATCCAACAAATCCAGGATACAATGAAAAGACCAAACTGAAGGATAAGAGGTATAGAGGAGAGCAAAGATTCCCAACTTAAAGGGTCAGTAAATATCTTCAACAAAATTATAGAAGAAAACTTCGCTAACCTAAAGAAAGAGATGCCTGTGAACATACAAGAAGCCTACAGAACTCCAAATAGATTGGACCAGAAAAGAAACTCCTCCCATCACATAACAATCAAAACACCAAATGCACAAAACAAAGAAAGAATATTAAAAGCAGTAACGGAAAAAGGTCAAGTAACATATAAAGGCAGAACTATCAGAATTACACCACAGTTCACTCCAGTGACTATAAAAACCAGAAGATCCTGGGCAGATGTCATACAGACTCTAAGAGAACACAATTGCCAGCCCAGGCTACTATACCCAGAAAAACTCTCAATTACCATAGATGAAGAAACCAAGACATTACATAAAAAAAAACAAATTTACACAATATCTTTCCACAAATCCAGCCCTTCTAAGGATAAAATGGAAAACTCCACACAAGAAGAGAAACTACACCCTAGGAAATGCAAGAAAATAATCTTTTAACAAAGAAAAAAAAAGATAGCCACATAAACATAATTCTACCTCTAACAACAAAAATAACAAGAAGCAACAATTGAATTCCTTAATACCTCTTAATAACAATGGACTCAATTCCCCAATAAAAAGATAGAGAGACTGGATACATAAAAAGGACCCAACATTTTGCTGCATACAGGAAACACACCTCAGTGACAAACACAAACACTACATCAGAGTAAAAGGCTGGAAAACAATTCTCCAAGCAAATGGTCCAAAGAAACAAGCTGGAGTAGACATCCTAATATTGAATAAAATAGACTTTTAACCAAAAGTTATCAGAAAAGATAAGGAAAGATAAATTTCATATTCATCAAAGATAAATCTACTAAGAAGAACTCTCAATCCTGAACACCTATGCTCCAAATGCAAGGGCACCCACAGTCATAAAAGAAACTTTACTAAAGCTTAAAGCACACATTGCACCACACACAATAATAGTGGAAGATTTCAACACCCGACTCTTATCAATGGACAGATGATGGAAACACAAACTAAACCGGAGACACAGTTAAACTAACAGAAGTTATGAACCAACTGAATTTAACAGATATATAGAGAGAACATTTTATCCTAAAACAAAAGGATATACCTTCTTCTCAGCACCTCATGGTACCTTCTCCAAAAATGACCATATAATCAGTAACAAAACAGGCCTCAACAAATACAAGAAAATTGAAATAATCCCATGCATCCTATCATATCACCATGGACTAAGGCTGGTCTTCAGTAACAGCAAAAGGAACAGAAAACCCACATAAACTTGGAAGCTGAACAACACCCTACTCAATGATAACTCGGTCAAGGGAGACATAAAGAAAGAAATTAAAGATTTTTTAGAATTTAATGAAAACGAAGGCACAGCATACCCAAACTTATAGGACATAATGAAAGCAGTGCCAAGAGGAAAACTCATAGCTCTGAGTACCTCCAAAAAGAAACTGGAGCTTGACATACACTAGCAGCTTGACAGCACATCTGAAAGTTCTAGAACAAAAAGAAGCAAATACACACATGAGGAGAAGATTAAAGGAAATAATGAAACTCAGGTCTGAAATCAACCAAGTAGAAAAAAAAAAAAAAAAAGAACTTTACAATGAATCAACAAAACCAGGAGCTGTCTTTTAGAGAAAAAGCTTTCTTTCTTTCTGTCTCTTTCTTTTCCTTCCTTCCTTCCTTCCTTCCTTCCTTCCTTCCTTCCTTCCTTCCTTCCTTTCTTTCTTTCTTTCTTTCTTTCTTTCTTTCTTTCTTTCTTTCTTTCTTTCTTTCTTTCTTTCTTCCTTTCTCTTTCTTTCTTTCTCTCTCTTTCTTTCTCTCTCTCTCTCTCTTTCTTTCTTTCTTTCTTTCACTCCTTCATTAATTATTTTGTTCTGTATTATTTTATCAAATATAGTCTAACAGGAGTCAAACAAAAAAAGGAAACTTCAGTTGAGAAAATGTCTCCATCAGATTGTCTAGTAGGCAAAAGATCATTGAGTATTTTCTTGACTTATGATATTCTATTGCAAGTGTCATCCCCCGAACAGCTGAAATAAGAAATCAGTCTGCAAAAGATGGTAATTCTATTCTTTCATGTCTTCTTCAGTGCTTGCTTCCAAGTCCATATTTGATTTCCTGTATTGACTACCATTGATAAAGTACTGTAAGATTTAAGATGAAATAAACTCTTTCCTTTCAAAAATAACTAATTATGTAGAAATATAAGACAAAAATATTAGTTATGTAATTTTAAAATGTTTTACCTTATTTATTAGAATTTCATAAAACATATTTTTTCATGTCTTCCCTGTCTTCCACATCCAGATCATCCTTTCTCTATATACTCAAATTTATATTCTTTTTCTCCTAAACAAAGACAAAACAAAACAAAAAAGCCACTAAAATCATAGAATCTAATTTGTCTTTTACAAATTAGCATAGAGATGGACTTGGAGTGTGCTTGATACATTTCATGTCACTTCTTATAAGAAAACTTATGTTCCTTCTTCCAGCAGATATTATTTTCAAATAGCTTCTCACAGGCATGGGACTTTTTTTTTCTTAAAGTCAAGTTAAACAGTCTTTGTGCACAGTTGTGTAGCTCAATGAATACATAGTTTTAAAAGACCTCATTACATATCACTTACTACATCCAATGTCTAGCAAAAGTTCCATTTCTGAAGACAAAACGTATTTTCAGAAAAATCTGTTCTATGATGGGTGAGTGATTCATGTATGTTCTACAAACTAGTTTATAAGAACATGACATGCACATGAATTTAGTGTCTAAAGCATTTATGAAATGCAATTTTAGGGAAAGTGTCTCATTGTCTCTGATAGCAGAAAGAATTAAGGTTTCATTTAATGTGATATGATCAAGTAACTCATGAAAACATTAAATTTTGTTTATTCATTTACAGTGCTATTATTCATTTCTATCTTTCTTATTATATTGCTTACTCATAATTGTATATACTTTTGGCTAATGTTTTTTGACATATGCACATATTATGAGATGATTAATTTAAGCTGATTAATATTTAAATTTTACTCTTGACTATAGCTAGTCTTTGCTACATTGTGTGTTCTTCTACCACCGCTCTCTACCCTTTTTGTTTTTCCAATCTTTAAACCCCCTAACACTAGATAGGAGAGAAAAATGATAGAGAGGGAAGGAAAGAGATCCCTGAATAAAATCAGAAGTCAGATAGTGAGTAATGCTATTGTTAATCTCTTTTCTGCCTTGAGTTCCTTGAGGTAAAATTGATCTTCCACATCAGACTATCTAATTTCTTCTTGTTGTTTCTTCTTTTGCTTGACCAAAAACTACAACCAACCACCAACAGCCACACAACAACCCACCTGAACAACCCCACCGATTAGGGCTCAGCATTTGCACACCCTCCACAAAGCCTTCATACAAGTGTCATACAATCATAGAAACTGTCTGCAGCTGGCAAAATCATGCCTCTGCTACAGCAAATCATAGTCAGCTGCTATGGTCAATGTGGAGCAGCTCCATAACCCCCACCCTGATTAAAAGAAATACATATCCTTACATATCTGACTTTTTTAAAGAAACCAAACTTCCAAATTTTTCATTACACCTGACAATATTCATTTTTCTACAACATTTTCAACAATTCATATCTACAGCATATTATTGTTAACCAAAATCACTATTCACTTGTCTAAATTTTTTCTACAACAATTCATGTCTATAGCATATGATTATTAAGTAGAATCATTATTGTTGTCAAAAGAGCTTTTGAAATTATTCCCCTACTGTTACTGTAAGTCCATTGACCAACATTGCCATAATATTCCTGTCACTGTTGTCCCAGGAAATAAATTGTCTACTTTCTACTAGGAGATGAATTTTCCTCTTTGTTTACTTTTTGCAGTTTGTTTTATAGACAACCAGGTACTTAGTCTTTAATTCAGACATAGATACCTAATTTGATTCCACACCGTAACTATTTTGACTAATGTGATGATAAGAATGAAGATACTTTGATAAAGTTATCAAATGTTTTGTCTATTCTTTGGTCATTTCACTCATGTGAATACTATATTTTGATTATATTAACCCTTATTATTTTCTCTGTGCCCACTCATTCCCTTTGAACCTCTTCTTCTTCCCAGACACTACCCTGGTGCTTCTACATTTTAAAATATTTTATCCTTTTTTATTTGTTTCTTAGCACAGAAAAGAGAGGAGATACAGAGTCAGACAGAGAAACTGAGACAGACTGAGAGACAGAAAGATATAGAACATTCATGTCCAGGTGTGTCTAGACACCATAGGGCAACGCTTAGGTATCCATCCAACATGTGGTTCCAGGGACAGAACTCAGATCTTCCTACTTGGTAGCAAGTGTATTTATTCACTGAGCCACATCACTGGATTTCTCTTGTCTTTTTCATCCCAATTTACTGAATTAAGATAGGTTTGTAGACTTGATATTATTTACCAGAACATGGGCAAACAAAAATATGCTACATAACTGAAGAAAAATGACCATCTCTCCACTAGTAGCCATTAATAATTATAGTTCTGCTAAGGATTTTGCTTTATAATCCTTTCCTCAATCTAGTAGGGAACATTGATGGACTCAATTTTGTAGAGATCTTGTGAGAGTAACTACATCTAGTGGGATTTTAATAGCATGTTCTTATATATTTTTCTCCATGCTCCTCTGAAATAGAGGAGAAGTTATGAGGGTCTTGTGATAGAGCGTTCCATAATCACATATTCTATCTCTGTTGACCAGTTATGTAGCACTGCATTAATCAATATCTAAAGTAAAAAGCATCTTTCCTTCCCTAGTCTAAAGCAACACTACATAAATATTTATAAGACAATTTTTCATTTACCAAAATAACTGTAACTAGAGTCACCTATGCAGTCTTTCAGTGACTGAGCCAAAAGTTTTGAACAGCCTTATAGTACGTGGAATGTATTCTGTCTTGTAGAATAGGCCTGAAACAAGACATGGTTTATTGACACCTATTACTACATGTAACTACTGTACAGTGTACACAACTTGCTGATCAAGTCAGTAGGTGATAGTTACATTCTAATACATTAATGACTTATTTCTCTAGTAGCCTATATAGCAACTTTCAGTACTGTGAATGCTATCCAATATGGAGAATGATTCTAGCAGTTCAGTTACAACTTTATTTTTCTGTGTGCTGAAAGCAATACATGTGATATTTTTAACTATCTCTATTCAGTGAGCAATCTAGTGTAGCAGAATAAGGCTTTATTTTGAGGGAATCCTTCAAGACCATGATGAGGTATAGGGAAATATATGTTGCTTGAAACTGTTGTAAGGCAAGCTGATTTAAGGATTTTTCAGAAACTTTGTTGAAAATAATAGGGAATCTATTTCAGTGTTTTTGCCAAGGTACAGATTTGGCAAAGTCCAGTCTGGGGCTGGGGCCAAGGCCTCAAGGAGTTATGGTTTTAGTTCCTGGGAACTTGGCTATTTAACCAGGAGATATTGATAAGTACCAATGTGTTCTGTTTTCAATCTGTGATGTACTTGAGATATCCTGTATATCCTTTGTGTGACAATGCTTGATTCACTTCTTATCACATCACCCCATTGCCATGATAGCTGTCTCTTGACTCTGTCCCATATGTCACCCCTATGAACTACAAACAAGATGCTGTGCTTCTTAAAAAACTTGATTGGCATAAGTCATCAGGTTTTGCAAGGTCTATTCCAAACTTGCCTGTCTTGTTTATTGTCTCATACCTACTCCTATCCCATAAAACCCTGTCCCTGACAAATAAGCTATTGGTCACTGTAAAAAACTTATACTTTTTGTTTAATAATCTATGACATCTGGGAGCAATATTGTTCACTTATGAAACGATTCTCTACTCAAACTCAATTTTAATCTACATTTTTAATTAGTTTGAGAATGGAGGGTATCCATTTGTCTTTTCACACATTCTTAGTTTTAGTTAGCCTTTATCTGTGTATCCTTCTCTCCTTATCCCTTTGTCCCCATATCTGATTAAAACTTTTCCCTCTAAGATTACTCTCCCCATATTTCCATACCATGTGTCCTGCTATTCCCCACATCGTTGTTTCCACCCACATCATGGCTCTTCCTAGCTTCATGCTCTTCAGACCATCGAAACTAAACATACAATTTTAAAATCTGAAGCATGATTTCATATTAGAGAAAGCAGGTAATGTTGTCTATCAGGTCCTTGTGACATTCATTCAAATATGATTATTCCCATGTCTCATCCATCCTCCTATGCTTTAATTAATTTTTAGAGATTAATAAAATTTCATAGTGCAATGCCATACTTTCACAATGAATTCATCAAGTCATAACAATCCAAGTTGGCTCCATCTCTTGCTATTGTGAGTAAAATGACCTTGAACAGAGGTAAGCAAATAATTACATTGTAGTTCTGGGGGTATGACCTGAGGGCTTCTATATCTAAATCCAAAATTAGTCCTATTTTTCACATTGTGAGAAAGCTATCACATTGATTTTCATACTGGATGCATTAATCTATACTCCAAATATGAATGCTAACAGTTTTTTCCCCTATTGTGGCAGTTTGAGTAACCTGTGTTTCCCCATAACCTTGATCTCTTGAAGGCTTGGTCCTAAGTTGGTAGCGCTGTTTGGGGAAACTAAGTTGATACCAAGGTGGGAGGTATGATAATGAGATCTGTATGGTCAATGCTACCCCATGTGATTTGGCTCATTTCTCAGAATTTCTATATTCAGTATTGTAAAAGCATATATATCGATGGAGGTCACCACTTAGTGAACTTTTTTTTTTCATTTTATAAAGATTCCTGGTATGCAAATAATAATGACAATAGTCATGCCTGTGAGTTTTTATTCCAGAAGAAAGGGTTAAAAGCCAAGAATTCACAAATAGCAGTCATATGATAGATTCTGGTTCTCTAGTCATTTGTGTATGGATCCGAGTGAGCCTTGGAATTCTGGTTAATAATATGCTTTTTCTCTTCCTGTTTGTTGTTTTTTAATAGTATCTTACTATGTATCCCACAATACTGTCAGACTTGTAAAGGTTGTCCGCGCGCACGCGCGCGCACACACACACACACACACACACACACACACACACAAATCTGATGTCCAGAGTGAGTTCAGTAAAGAATGAACTACTTACATTTGATAATCAAGTGTGTTTAGCTTATAAACATCAAATCAGTCAATGGGTAGTCAATTCACATCAATGTCACACATAGAACATTCTAGACATAAGACATTATAAGTCCTTCAGCCAAAGTGTACAGTTCCAGATCATTGTGAGGTGCCTGTCATGGGTGCTGGGAACCAAAATCAGGTCTTCTACAAAAGCACTCTTTACTCTAATTAATGAGCCATCTCTTTAGCTTTGAATATTGAATTTTAATCAATGGTCTTTCCTGCCACTGTTGCGATGATTGTGTGATATCTGTCCATTAATGTAATGAATTGCTTGTATTGATTTATGTATATTGATCAACCCTTATATCACTGTTTAAAGCCAATCTGGTCAAGATGGGAGATCTTTTGATTTACTATTGAACATGGACTCTATGTGTTTTATGGAGGATTTTTGAATCTGTGTACATCAAGATTATTCTGTAATTTTCTTTTCTGAGGTCCTTATCTGATTTTGATAACATGGAAATACTGGCTTTAAAAAAGAGCTTGTAAACTTTCCTTTCTGTTTTATTTTATGGAATAAAAACATTATATCCTCTTAGAAGTTTTGGTAGAAATCTGAACTAAATCCACCCTTGCCCTGAGATTTATTTAGCCAGACATTATTTTATTACTGCTTTATTACCATTGTTCTATGTGGATTTTTAAGTTATTTATTTCATCTTTGTTTAACATTAGTAGATTGTATGCATGTCAGAATTCATTCATTTCTGTTAGTGTTTCCAAATTGATGAATATATGTTTGCACAATATATATCCTTAGAAGTTTCTGAATTTCATTACTAGATATTGTAATGTCTTACTTTTCATTTCTAATTTTCTTAAAATGGTTCCTCTATCTGCATTTTATGTACTAATTTGTCATTAACATTGTTGGCCTTTTCAAAGAATGAGCTTTTAATTTTACTAAATCTTTGCATATCTTCCAACTTATATATCATTAACTTCTGCCAAAGTTTGATTATGTCTTTTCATCTACTAGGCTTTTCACTCTCACATAGTAAATTCCACTGATATGAGATTTGCATTTGGTTTATTGAGGTTTTAATTTCCAGTATGGCTGTGAACCAGCCACAGTATCAAGCACCAGTTCTCTGAGGAAGGTAATGATAGGCAGCATCAGCGATTGCAGGGCAAAACTGGGTTTTGCAAGAGTAAAAATTGCTTACTTTTGATAATATTTACCTTTTTAAATTCTACTCTATTCTGTGGCAGTGGATTAGATGAAAGAATTATCTCAGACTCTGGGGAATTCATTAATACTTTGTGAGAAAAAACAAAACAAAACAGGAAAAGAGGCTTGGATAAAAAAAAAACACTCTGGATGTAAAAACGAAGAGACTCCATTTTATATACATGGATGCATACATGCATACATACATACACAAACATTTGGTGGGTGAAGGAAAAGCTCCATAGAGCAAGCTCCAACAACTTCATACATAAACATATATACACATATTAAATAGCTAGAACAAAGCACCACAGAGCAAGCACCAACAAAACTTTATTTATGCATGCAGGAAAAATACGCATTCTTGATGAATCTGAAGAAAAATATATCATGGTTTATTTTTGGTTCTTAGTTCTTATACTCTCTCAGAATAATTGATCACATGATTTTCCAAACATCTTTACATTCCAAAAGTTCATAGCAAGTTCAAGACAATAGTTCATGTCATAAAATGACAGAGTTACAGAAGAAATGTTTGCAGGTCTTTCTTTTAAGACTAGTATATGACTAAACATTCATTATCTATGTTTTAGACCTATAAGATCATTGTAAGTTTAAAGCAGTCATTTTTATGTCAAAGGTCCACATGGTTTTGTCAATAAAAAATCATTTGCCTAGTGTCTTATTATTTTTGAAGCTTTATGTGGGTAAACTAGTCAATATTTTATTTACTGGAATTGCACCCGCAATAAATTGTCCATTCCCAGTTTATGACCTTTAGTTACCAGATAGTGTTCTCACAGCTAACCTAGAGAGAATGTTTTCCCCGATCATAAATTTGTTCCAAGTCTGTTTTCTTTTTCCTAGTGCAATCAGTCTAGGATACATGAAGGTTTACAGAGCCCTTAATTTCAGCTTTTAGAGGACTCAAAATTACTTGTATAAATTTAGGAATTTTATAGAATCAGTTTTAGCACTACCACATAAAGGTACATCCTCATGCTAACATTCAGAAAACAGGTCCAATATCCTCAAGAATCATTAGCCTATATAATAGGGCCAGAAATAATTTTCATCAGCAGCAAGAGGCACTCCTGTAATGAAGTCTCTTTGGACCTTGCCTCAGAGCTCACCCATCACAGACCATAGAAAATGGTGGGCCATCTCCGGAAAAGTCACTTGTATGACTTTAGACTTTCCTAGATGGCTTCTAATACAGTATCTTTTCAGTTTGCTTTTTCCGCAGCAATTGAGGCATTAATTAATTTTAATTTTTGTTTCAGTTATATTAAAGTGCATTTGTATATTAAGATGTGCAAGAATAATTATAATTGCTCTTTTAAATGATTTCAAGTTCTTCAAATCATTATCATTAGAATCCAATAATATGGGATTATTAAACTATGAATAAGACATGTTATCTTGGTTTTTTTTCTTGCTACTTTTGTTTTTGCAATGAAAAATGACTATCTGGAGTAAGTTTATATGCATATGCATTATATATGTATATTTATATATGCATACATTTATAAATATGAATTATATATGTATATGTTATATATGTGTATACATATGTATACAAACTTACATATGTATACATACATATTGTATTATATTATATGTATTTAGGCTTTTATAAATACATAATTTTATTGAGTATTTTGCATTGATTTTCATAAGCAAGATTGGTCTGAAATTCTCTTTTTTTGATTGGTTTCTTGTGTTGTTTAGTGTTGTGTTCACCTTGTCCAGCAAGAAAAAAACACAACACGGTCGGATTCTTCTCAACAGCCTTTTTTATTTTAGGAACACCTCCATGCTATGGGGAACCCTGGAAACCCCGAGAGGACTGCTTATATACACCCCAGCACTGGGGAGAGCTATGTGTCCTCCTGGGAATGGTCAGTCTGTCGGCACTTTGATTCTTATGCACCCACTCGGGAGGGGTTGGCGCCAGATTCGGGCTAACGCCTGCGCAATGGCGTTGTTTACTGCGCTGGTGTACTGGAGGCCGGCGCCATCTTTTAGGCGCACGGCTGCCTATATCTCCCCCTTTTTTGTTTAATAATATGATGCTGGATTAGGTCTGGGCAAGTCTGTCCATAGGCCACGGCTCCTGTCTTGGTCGATCCTTTCATGTCACAGCCTTATCCGTCCTAGGGTTACCCTATCGCCACTGGGCCCCGTGTCTTAGGTTGGTCTGTGCATAGGAAAGTTGCCCGTCTCTGGATACCCCAGTGTTGCATGACAGTAACTGCTAAATGACCTAGGGCGAACTCTATAAAAGAGGCCAGCCAAGTTTTAAAGAAATGAATTAGTGGGGAAATCATGATCACCCTATCACGTACAATGAGGAAACCTCAGCGATGTGCAAGGGCTGATCAATGATCATTGAGTCTCTCTCGTCCCAGTGCAATGGATCCATAAATCCGTGGGGTGCAAGAGCAGAGAACTCAGATGCTGACTAATTCTTGAGCATAACAAAACTTTAGGGGAGACGCCCTCTTTAATCACCATCAATGCTTGGTACACCACTGCCTTATACTGAGTGTACTCTCGTTTGAATCGACACAATAGCCAGACACAAAAGACACAACCCAGGAGGATCACTACTCCCCAGGCCAACATTCCCGCCCACTCCTTAAAAAATGAGAAGGCATTGGTGATCCAGGAGGTGAAGTCCCCCAAGGTGACGGGGTCCAGTCAAGTGCTGTTGAGTTTTGCAATCTGGAGGAGCAGCTTTCTGGACAACTGCTCTGCTTTAGCCGACCAATTTCCTACTCAGATAAGAGGCAAATCTGTTCAAGAGACTGAGAGAAATTAGCTTGTACAACTTTATACAAGGGGCACCTAATGGGCATAGGTGGCAAACATTTCAAAATCTACTATAGGCACAAAGGTGGGAAGTTTCACAACCACAGCAGTATACCCTGCCAACATTCTGCTAAAAAACATGTCCTTCCGGAACTATTACAATCTATATCTCTGTCGGTGGGAGTAATTTTTGTGTCAGCCTCTCTGGTACCCAAATTGGGTGTTCTTGACCCTGTGGAAAAACACAAACAGCCCCCCTGGATCTCGAAATAACGGGATCGGGGCCATACCATTTTCCAGTTAGGACATCTTTCCATTTGACATCCTGTTTAAGGATAGGTGAGGTCATGGCATGCCTATCTGCAGCCAAACGACCATGTTCGTCCAGAATTAAAAAAATTAAAGTAAAGAGGGCTAAAGATAATTGTTCTTTGGGTGGCTGGCCATCAGCGATTCCCCCTTTTTGTTTTTGTAAGAGTTCTTTTAAGGTTCGATGTGCTCTTTCCACAATGCCTTGGCCCTGTGGATTGTAGGGAAGGCCAGTAGAGTGACTAACCTGCATTATTTTGCAAAAGGTTTGGAATGATTTTGATGTATATGCGGGGCCATTATCAGTTTTTAGCACTAGGGGCTTGCCCCATGTAGCCCAAGCCTCTAAGCAGTGAGATATGACATGAACTGCTTTTTCCCCTGTCAATGGAGAGGCATGTAGGACACCAGAACTGGTATCGATGGACACATGTACATATTGTAATTTCCCAAAAGCTGGGATATGCATGACCATCTTGCCATAACATAGCAGTTGGCAAATTTATGGTTCTTAATATGCATAGGTACAAAGGTTCTTGCTCATTTATATGATTTAACTGTGTTTTTTGGATAGCTCTTTCCACCTTCCTAAGAACATCAGAAGCCTTAGGTGTTAATTGTCTCAATGAGGTAATATGTGATTCTTCTTCTAAAATTTGAAATAAAGGTTTTAATTCTGAAGTAGGGATCCTTAAATAAGGTCTAATCCAATTTTTATCTCTTAATAATTTTTGAAAATCATTTAATGTTTTTAGATGTTCTTTTCTTATACTAATCTTTTGTGGGGTGACACACCGTAGAGTAATAGTGGCTCCTAAAAAATGACTAACATTAGACTGCTGTACTTTTTCTGGTGCAATAATCAAGCCATTATTTTTTAACGTTTCATTAAGCAAGCCATAAGCTTGCTGTATACTTTTTTTTTTCAGGTCCACAAATCACAATATCATCCATATAGTGACAAATTTTTAAGGAGGGGAAACCATCTCTAACTGGTTGTAAAGCTTTTCCTACGTATAACTGACATATGGTAGGGCTATTTGCCATTTCTTGGGGGCAATACCCGCCATTGATACTTTTTATCAGGCTCCATATGATTAATAGAAGGCAGGGTAAATGCAAATCTAGGTTGATCTTTCTTATTCAATGGAATGGAAAAGAAACAATCTTTAATATCTACTACTATAATTCTCCAATCCTTAGGTAGAGCCGAGAGTAGGGGTAGTCCTCTTTGTACAGGACTCATAACTTGCATATGTGCATTAATGGCTCTTAGGTTATGTAACAATATCCATTTACCTGACTTTTTCTTTACAAAAAAATAGGGGTATTCCAGAATGATTGTGTGGGTTCTACATGTCCCAGGTCTAATTGTTCTTGTACTAATTCTTTAGCTGTTTTTAACTTCTCAGAGGGTAAAGGCCACTGAGGAACCCACACCGTGTCCTCTGTACACCACAGAATGGGCAAAGGCTCCTCAGTAGCCCCTAGAAAAAAACCAGCCCTTTCTTGTCTGCTTTTTCTGTGGCTTTAGCTGGTGAAATTCTACCTTGTAAATTTTTTCCAATACCTAGTCTAGGTATATATCCCATTTATTTTATCATTTCCTTGCTTTTCTGAGAATAATTTACTGGATAGAATGCTTTTATCCGCTCCTGTATCCATTATACCTTGAAAGGTTTTTCTCTCTATTTGTAAAGATATGTACTTTCTTTCCAAACCTACTCTTTCTACCCTTTGTACACTGCTTTTGCATATGACCTGTTTTCTTAGGTTCATTCATGTTGTTTAGAATGACTCCAACCTTGAGTTTCTAATTTTAAGCTAACTTTCTGTTACAAGCAAAAGGCTGCCTGTGCCTTTTAGAGATCCATTTGTAATCGGCCCTCAGTGGGGCTTTTACATCTGTACTTGAGTCCCAGCCACCGTGCAGCTAACTCATCAGTTTTTGCTGTGCAGACTGAGACTGCTTTTTATATTTTTTAACATGAAACACAGAACAACAATCATTCAATCATCCAAACAAAAACAAACATGAGTTGACAGACATATAGACAATTTGGTGCACCAAAAATAGACAATAGACGGGAATAGAACTTGATGTCTCAAATGGACACAGATATCCTATCCAGAGCTAAAAATATCTCCATAGGAGCCAGAGAGGAAACAGGACATCTGCCATTTTCCTTCTGTCCCTGGGAGGGCTCTGAAATAGCTTATTTTCATTTTTTCTCCTTCTTCTGGGAATTCTGCCCAGTGGCTGCTTCTAATAGTTACTCCTCTTTCCCTGAGAGCTATCTTTAAGCCTTTGATGAAGGCTGCCTCTTTAGTCAAAGTCTTCGAGAGGAGGGTAAATTGACTTAATTTTTTGTTCTTCATTTTTTTTATATTATCCTTTGTATCTTTATATTATCCTCTGTATCTTTATATTTTATATTCCTTTCTTTTTCTTATTTCTTTTTAAGCCTTTCTCCTCTTTCGACCTACTCTCTTGTTGCTCTATAAAGATTTTCTGACCTGTCCTGACTGCCTGACAATTCAAACCATAACAGAGTCCATATATCAGAACAAACAAGACCAAAACTATCAGACCTACCCACAAAGGGTCAATGGGAGGAAAAAGCATAACTCATGAATCTTAACTTGTCCCAAAGCTGGGAACCTTATCATCTCAATCCTTTCTTTCCTTTCCTTCTTTCTTTCTTTTCCCCTTTCCTTTCTTCTTTTCTTTCTTTTCCTTTCTTTTTTTCTTTCTTTTCCTCTCCTTTCTTTTCCTTTCCTTTTTTTTCTTTCCCTTTCCCTTGCCTTTTCCTTTCCCCTTTCCTTTTCTTCACTATTTCCTTTTCTTTATCACTGATTCCTTTTATTTTTCCTCCCTTTTCTTTTCCTTTTTATCCCCCTTTAACCCAGGGATCAATTTTGGGAGATGCCGTTCCTCAGCTGAAGAGTTCTGAATCCATGAAATCCTCCATTCCCCATACAGGCCACCACTTTGTTGCGCTCACCTCGTCCAGCAGGAAAAAATGCAAAATGGTCGAATTCTTCTCAACAGCCTTTTTTATTTTAGGAACACCTCCATGTTACAGGGGAACCCCGGAAACCTAGGGAGAACTGCTTATATAAACCCCAGCACTGGGGAGAGCTATGTGTCCTCCTGGGATTGGTCAGTCTGTCAGCACTTTGATTCATATGCACCTGCTCGGGAGGGGTTGGCGCCAGATTCGGGCTAGTGCCTGCACAATGGTGCCTGTATACCAGAGGCCAGCGCCATCTTTTAGGTGTGCGACTTTAGGTATCAGATTAACAGTTGCTTCATAGAATGTTTTATTTTTATGGAATAATTTGAGGAATATTGGTATTTTTGAAGGTCTGATAGAATTCTGCACTAAATCCATTTGATCCTGGGATTTTTTGGTTGGGTTTTTTTTTTTTAATGACTTCTATTTCCCATGGGATAGGATATGGGCCTGTTTGGATAGTTTACCTGCTCTTGATTTAACCTTGGTATGTGATATCTCTCTAGAAAACCAAATCCAAGAACATATCAAAACCATCATCCACCATGATCAAGTAGGCTTCACCCCAGGAATACAAGGTTGATTCAATATAGGAAAATTTATTCATGTATTCCTGCATATAAACAAACTCAAAAAAAATCACAAGATCATCTCCTTAAACATGACAAAATACAACACCCCCTCATGTTAAAAGTATTGAAGAGATCAAGAATTCAAAGCTCATACCTTAAGATAATAACCTTAAGATAATAAAAGCAATTTACTGCAAACTAATAACCAATATCAAATTAAATGGAGAGATACTTGAAGCAACCCCACTAAAATCTGGAACAAGAATGCCCACTCTCCCCATAACTATTCAATATAGTACTCGAAGTGCTAGCTAGAACATTAAGTCACCCAAAAGTGATCAAAATGATACAACGTGGCAAAAAAGAAATAAAGGTATCACTATTTGCAGATGACATGATAGTACACATAAGTGACTCCTAACATTTTACCAGAGAACTTCTCCCTCTGAAAAACACCTTCAGCAAAGTCATATAAAAATATAAAATTAACTCAAATAAATCAGTAGCCTTCCTTTATAAATGATAAACAGGTTGAGAAAGAAGTTAGGTGAACAACACCCTTCTCAATAGCCACAAATAATCTAAAATATCTTGGGGTAAAGTTAACCAATCAAGTGAAAGATCTGTATGACAATAATGTCAATTCTCTCAAGAAAGAATTCAAAGAAGATCTCAGAAAATGGAGAGATCTCTCATGCTTGTAGATTGGCAGAATTAACATAGTAAAAATGATCATACTATCAAAAGCAATCTACAGATTCAGTGCAACCTCCATAAAAATCCCAACACAAGTCTTTAAAGACATGGAAAGAGCAATTCTCAAATTCATCTAAAAAGGCAAAAAAAAACAAAACAAAACAAAACAAAACAACAGAATAGCAAAAAACAAATCTTAACAATAAAAGAACTGCTAGAGGAATCACCATTCCTGATCTCAAGCTTTACTACAGAGCAATAGTGATAAAAACTGCATGTTGTTGGTACAGAGAAAACCATGTTGTTGATCAATGGAATAGGATTGAAGACCCAGAAATAAAACCACACACTTAAGCACACTTGATCTTTGACAAAGAAGCCAAATATATACAATGGACAAAAGAAAACATCTTCAATATATGGCTCTGACCTAACTGGTTGTCTGTATGTAGAAAAATGAAAATAGACCCATATTTGCCACCTAGCACAAAGCTCAAGTCCAAGTGGATCAAGGACCTCAACATAAAACCAGATAGATAGAGTCTAATAGATGAGAAAGTGGGAAAGAGCCTTGAACTAATTGGCACAGTGGGAAATTCCCTAAACAGATCTCCAAAGGCTCATGTTCTAAGGTCAAGAATTATTAAATGGGACCTCATGAAACTGGAAAGATTCTGTAAGACAAAGGACATAGTCAATAGAACAAATTTGCAACCTACAGATTGGGAAAAATTCTTCACTAACTCCACATCTGATAGAAGGCTAATATCCAAAATATAGAGAGAACTTAAGAAGCTAACCACACACACACAAAAAATCCAATCAATAAATGGGGTATAGAACTAAACACAGAGAATTCACAACAAAGGAATCTTGAATGGCTGAGAAGCACCTAATGTCCTTAGTTATCAGAGAAATACGAATCAAAATTAACACTGAGATTACACCTTATACCAATCAGAACAGCTAAGATAAAAAAAAAAAACAAAAAAACAAAACCTCAGGTGACAACACACATTGGAGAGGATGTAGAGAAAGAGTAACACTCCTTCATTGCTGGTGGGATTGCAAACAGGTACAACCATTCTGGAAATCAATCTGAAGGTTCCTCAGAATTGGAAATAGATATACCTGAAAACCCAGCAATACCACTCTTAGGAATATTCCCAAAAGATGCCCCACCAGGCTACAGGAGCATGTGTTCCACTATGTTCATAACAGCCTTGTTTGTGATAGCCAGAAGTTGAAAACAACCGAAATGTCCCACAACAGAAAAATAGCTACTGAAAATGTGGTTCATTTACAAAATGGAATACTATTCAGCTATTAAGAACAACGATATCCTGAGTTTTGCAGGCAAATGGATGGAACTAGAAAATATCATCCTGAGAGAGGTAACGCAAATCCAAAAGGACATGCATGGTATTCACTCACTAATTAGTGGACATTAGCCCCCCAAAATGTACAGAATACCCAAGATACAGTCCACAGAACTCCAAAAGGTCAACAAAATGAAGGTCCTAAGTGAGGATGCCTCAGTCCCACTTGGGAGGGAGAAGAAAGTAATCACAAGGGGTGTGGGGACAAGGAGAGGGAGGGAGGGACCAGGGGTGGAAAAAGGACAGGGAAGGGTAAGAGTGGAGGACATGATTTGGTATTGGGTGGGGGAAAAGGACTGAAGCCCTGAGGATCAACAGAAAGAATGAAAACAGGAAACCTCAGGAAGTAGGACATTGGGGGGGGGCTCCAGAATGTACCAGAGAGCTGAGAGGCCAGAGACTCTCAGGACTCAAAGTGGGGGACCTTAGATGAAATGCCTGACAATAGGGAGAGGGAACATATAGAGCCCACCTCCAGCAGGAAGACGGGGTATCAAGTGAGGGATTGGGTTAACATCCCACAGTGAAAACTCTGACCCATAATTGTTACTGTCTGAGAGGATGATAGGGATGGAAATGGAGAGGAGCCTGAGGAAAAGAAGGTCCAGAGACAGGCCCAAAGTGTGATCCAGTTCAAGGGGTGTCCCCAAGGCCTGACACTATTACTGAGGCTATGGAGTGCTCACAAAAAGCGACCTATCATGACTGCCCTGAAAAAAAAAAAAAAAAAAACCAACCAGCAAGTGAGTCAGATGCAGATATTTGAACCCAACCACTGGACAGAAGTTTCTGAGACCTGTGGTTGAATTAGGGAAAGCTGGAAAAAGCTGAGAGGGAGGTCTACCCTGTAGGAGTACCAGCAGTCTCAATTAACCTGGGCCCCTGAGATCTGGAACACTAAACAGGCAGCATACACCACCTGATATGAGGCCCCCAACACATATTCAGCAGAGGACTGCCCGGTGTAGGTTCAGTCAGAGAAGATCCTCAAGAGACTGGAAGCCCCACAGAGTTTAGAGTTCTGGTGGAGTGGAGGGTGAGAGTTGGGTGGGGACATCCAGATGGAAACAGGGCAGTCAGGAGGAGGTATGGGAAGGGGAATAGTCAGAGGGTGGACTGGAAGGGGGATACAATCTGGAATGAAAACAAGATTAAAAATTAAAAAAAAACAAAACAATAGCTGACTTTGAGTATCCACTTCTGTGTTTGCCAGGCCCAGCATAGCCTCACAAGAGACAGCTATATCAGGGGTCTGCAACCCTATAGGTGGAACAACAATATGAACTAACCAGTAACCCCCAGAACTCGTGTCTCTAGCTGCATATGTATCAGAAGATGGCCTGGTCAGCCATCATTGGGAGGAGAGGCCCCTTGGTCTTGCAAACTTTATATGCCTCAGTACAGGGGAACGCCAGGGCCAAGAAGTGGGAGTGGGTGGGGAGGGGAGTGGGGGTGGGGAGGGTCTGGGGGACTTTTGGGATAGCATTGGAAATGTAAATGAAGAAAATACCTAATTTTACAAAAAACAAAAACAATAAAACATTCACTTGTAAGCCTGACGATAGAGGAGATAATGTGGGAGTCTGGGTCTCTTGATGAGGTTTCCCAGGGACAACAGTGGAGGACTCTGAATCTGGCGTGAAGGTCATGAGAAGATAAACAATGAATCTTGTCCTACTTTGCAGCAGGAAAGTGCCATGGAATTTATACTTGTTCTGGCAAGGATGCATGACCCTTTGCTTAATATTAAGGTTCATTAGGGAGAGATCATCAACTGTGTGAAACAAAGAAGGAGCAGGTCAGACCCCTCTGTCCCCTGGAATTTTTCCCATGGGCTGCTAGCTGTGTTGCTTTCAAATTTAAAACTTATTTCTTTCCACTCAACAGAAAGAAGAGAGAAAAAATTACAGAAACTGGTAAATTACACGTTGCTATTTTTTCTTTTGGTTTATGGCTGTTTTGATGAATTTCCTGTTTCATATTTAGGGGGCATTTGTCGAGGTCCTCCTTCATTCTCAGATTAAATCAGCTCTACCACTTTTAAAATCTTTAAAAGTTTTTGAATATTTTTAGAGCTAAACAAAAATATATACACAGTACAGAGAGATGCCATATACCCTGCCCCAGTAACCCACCTTATTAAGAATTACAGTGATACATTTGTTTAAAGTTAATTATTTAGCTAATTGTCATTTAATGGTTAAAGATCTTATGACTGTCTTCATGTTTTACCAGTTTCTGCCTTCCCAACTAGACATTAAACTCACTAATTAAAGTACTGTGGATGTTTTCCCTTTAATGTATAAATTTGTGACATTCTGTGTATAGTATTAAAAATTAGTGCTGACCTGAGCTTCACACCTCAGATTTTCTCACTTTTTATTTAATCTGATACAAAAAAAAATCACATTGTCTCATTACATCTACTAAATTGATCTTCTTAAGTTTCTCTAGGCAATGATATCCTCTTTAAATTGTTATTTAAAGTCAATATTTTTAGTTTTCATATTTAAAAGTTCACACGTCCAATTATGAAATGAATACATCATATGCAAATTAATTAGATTATAGAATATATCTATATCAATAAAATATAAAATATGGTTACATATAAATATTTGCAATCTACCTACCTGTATCCTTTTGCATAAAAACATAGATAAAAGTAGATCATATTGAATAAACATTGTTGCTACAATGTTAATTCTGTTAAAAGAATGTCACCTTCAGAAATTAGGTATAAAATATTTACTTTTCAATATAATTGTGCAACTCATACGTTTTATGTGAATCATTGTATACCTGCACATATATTACATTAGGTGAATTCATGTAAGTAAATAAATGAACTGATATTTTATTTTCTAAATTGAGATAATAAGTATTGATGAAGGGATAAGAAGGCAAAAGTCCATGAACTACAAGAGATAGATGATAGGTGGAAGGGCACAAAGAGGCTCATGGGATGGAGGAAGAAGAATCAGAAGTCAACACAACAAATTTTCCTGAAACATAGCTAAATGTAATATAGTACTGTATAGGCAAATTCAATTTTTAAAAAATAATGTGTATTTTTAATTATATAATTATATATAATATAACAAATAAATATATAGCTATATAATTATTATATAATATAGTTTAATAACTATAAAAATTAAAATAAGAGATTCAAGTTGGATTTTTGTCAAAAATGACTAAGATTATTAAACCGTGTAGTAAATGTTGATTGTTATTCATAAAAATAAATGCTCTGGCAGTGTCTATAAATTTTGTATTGGTCACTGTAGTAAATTCTGATGATCTCATAAGTTTTGAAAATATTCCTCCAGGATTTTCAAGAATGCCTCTGCCTCTCAGCTAGGATTAATTTGTGTGTGTTCTGGAGAAAGCAACTAAGGGTACCATCATTTGGAGAACTGGAGAAAGAGATGCCCAGTGCTGCAATTCTCTAGACCCAGACTTAGTATCTGTAAAGATATTTAATTCAGACAATAACATAGGTACTCCAAAATGCCTGGGTTAAAAATGAGGTTGAATGGATAATTGCATGTTCTAGAAGGTACAAAATCAATTGCATCTGCTGCTTAAAAAAAAAAAAAAAAAAGGGTTTGTGGGCATTTTCCAGCCTCCTAAGGGAGTCACTAGTAAACCTTTAACTTGTTTTCCTTGTGAAAATAAGAAAAGAAAGAAATTTCTGCAGCAAGAAATTACTTTTGTATTTTGATTTTCATACTTTTGTAATTTCATGAAGCACCTGAAAATTGTTTGGGGCAGAGGTAAGTGTTGCAGCTTTCCCTGGAATTTTCTTCACACAGAATCCATGACAAGCAAAAGTCTGTGTAGCTTTTGGCATTTTTCTAAGCCAGGCCATAGATTTCTGAGCTATTTCTACCACAAAAATGTTTATTGTAGTGAGGAATATTTTTGTCAAAATAGGTAAAACTCTAAATTAAGGTTTAACTCAAGTTCTCACTGAGTCCCTCTTTAACAAGATAATTCAGACAAAACTTCTGACCTTTCCTCAAACAGGACCTCCCAAGAGCTTTGAAGTTCTTACCACATCTCTGTTAAAACAAGTTCCCTCATATTCTTGCTCCCCTCAACCCTTCTGGAACTTTACAATCATGCCTCATTCTCTCTTTGACATGTTCAAGTAATTCCAGGCTCCTAAGATTTCTGTTCAAATTCTTTTTTCATTTGAAAATAAATCATGTCTCATTTTTTTTGTTTTTACTGTAATTTTAAATTTTCTCCCTTTTAAACAACATCCAGTCAGTTGCCAATATATTTTCTTATATATTTTAAATGCCACATACATGTGTTTAAACTCGCATCTTATAACATCCTATGTGGACCCCTGTGGGTTTATTACTTGCATTTCCTTCAGGATATTTTTAAAATCTTAGTTCTTCACGTGTATACAGATTGATGCCATTTTCTCCAAGGCTATTGGGGAAAAAAAAAACAGAAATGATTTAAGACTCAAGGTGATATTCTCTTCATCTTTGCTTTTGAAAGACTCCAAACTCCCAAAGGGAGGCACTTACTCAAGCCTCGGGTCAGCCACGCACCCAAGAAGACACTGAGACCGGTACTTAAGATGTATTGGGAGTAAGATTTAATATAGCAACGACAAGAAAGCAAACAGAAAGCACATATACCAGATATCTGGGGTCGGATCTCATGCAGCAGGTGCAGAGGAGATTCGGCAATTAGCCCAAAATTTCACAGGCTTTTATAAGAGGAGGGCAAGGGGGGAGCAGGGCAGGGAAAATACAGTTTTTACGTCACTAAGTGATTCAACCAAGGGTTTTTCCAAAGTGCTTTTGCAACCGCGTCCCACACTTTGGCCATGTACTTGATTCATTAGAACTGAGGTTTTTACTCACACCCTTATCTCAAAAATGTCCCTGGCACAGTCCTTAGTTGGGAGGGGTAGGACTGGGTTCGTTCCAGGAAACCCTTATCTCAGAAATGTCCCCGGAACAGTTTTCATTTGAGAGGGGGTCTGACTCTGGTGTGAGAGTTCAGAATGTACTCTGGGGTGAGAGTTCTGGTGGTCAGTAATTTTCCTCTTTCATTCCCCCCTTCTTTTAGTAAATAATTCTAATCTTAGAATTTCAGATACTGCATAATGCACCAAATGAAAGACTCTATTTTAACATGGGAACAAAAACAGAACAAGAAGCATTAGTAAACAGAACTAGGCAGGGGCCCTTTTAGCGAGGCTTGAGGGTCTGGGCACGATGTAGGTGCACGTAGATCAGATCTCTGGCTGGAACTGGTGAGATGTCCTTGGGGTACCCAGCTCGTTCACTGTCTCAGCTGTTGGGATCCCTGGAGCAATGTCGTCCGCGTACTCAGTCCAATTTTTCCCAGTTGTGACCAGACCACCTGCAAGCCTTTTAACTTAGCATACAGATCATTATTATAACAACATAGGTTTAAACACATCATTTGAGACTATGATGGGCATAGGAGTCTCATAAAGGATAAAACTGAATCAAGAGGAAGTGTTTCTAGTACGTTTAAGTAGGGCATAGGGAAGGAACACCAAGTCTGTGCCAGTCTCTACGATTAATTTAGTCAAGGTCTGTCATAGAGTTTTAAACTAATTTTTATCTATCCTGAGCTCTGAGGTCTATACACACAATGTAATTTTTGACCTCTGAATGCTTGGCCACACCCTGACTTACCTGGGCAACAAAGCAGGGCTATTATCTGACACTATTGCTTTTGGCACTCTGAACCTTGGAAAAATTTTCTTCAATAATCTTCTTGATGACTATGTGAGCAGTCTCATTTATCCATTTTGAGAACGTTTTTTTCTTCAATCGTGAGGCTACTGCCGTCCGTGTACCAGCTCAAACTCTCAGGCCAAGGCTGATCTGATCTTTACTTGCCGAGGTAAGTAGCCCCCTCTGTTGGTAGATGGTCCCATGGATATGAGCTGCTTTTCATCTACTACTGCTGCTCCTGTGACAAAGCTGCTGCCATCTGTGTACCAGGCAGGCACACCTGGCCAAGGCTGATCAGTCAGATCTCTCCTTGTTCCAGTTTCCTCAGCCAGGACATCAGCACATTGATGTACAGGAGTGGAGTCATCCGCCAAGGAGCAGTAAACTCTGGTAGTGGGTATAGTCACATGCTGACCCAGAGTAAGCTTGTCAGCGTCTTTAACAAGCAGGGCTGCCTTTATGCTGTCAAAGGCTTTTTGGTGTTCCTCAGTCCAGGTGAATGGGACTTTTTCTTTCTGCAAAAGCCCGCCGTCCCCAGAAACTCACGTACTTGGCGCGGGGTGGTGGGGGTTGGGATCAGCATCACAGTCTTTTTTCTGGCCTCGGTGAGCCACGCTTTTCGTTGTCTCGGCACCTCGGTCTCTGCCTTTAGCCAACCGCAGGGCTTGGGTTAGTGCCAGGAGTTCATGTTTTCCAGAGCATTAGTCAGCCATCGGTCAGGGGGCTGAACCACACTTTTAGGGCATGTGCCAAGTTTTGTCTCAGAGTCAGTTTATCTGCGTCCTTGACTAGAAACCACTATGTGCAGACAAGCAGGTCATCTTACAGTCACCAGGTCTAATTTTCACAAGTATGCCACCGGTCTTTTTCAGGGTCCCAATTTCTGAGTAAGAACCTCTTTGGCAATACTTTTGTTCTCGGTCACATCTAGGAGTCCCAAAGTTAGGGACAATATTAGGGCAGTCTCAATAGCATCTAAGGCCATCCAAGGTTGTTTTTTTTATTTTTTATACGAAGGGCTGTTTATCTTTTTAATTCAGCAAAACCTGGAATCCACAGTTTGCAAAGGCCTGCAGTGTTCAGGGACCTTTTAAACTTGCTTTGCATTGGTCAGTGGAGGAATATGAAAACACAGTCTCTTTTTAGCTGCTTTTAACAGGTAGACTACCAGTCTCTTTTAAGGACTCAGCTTCTGTGTTAGCACCCCTTCTGCTTTTTCTTTACTTTCAGCCACAAACAGGTGAAGGGTTTGGTCATGAGGGGGGGCTCCTCTTTTTTTTTGTTAGGACAGTAAACACTTTGATCTTCAGCCAAAAGCTTTCTTTTTTCTGTTGCCAGGTACTAAGTTTTCTAGTCTCCCTGACTTTTGTGACCAGCATTTTATTTTTTCTTATCTTTTTTAGAAAATTTTCTGGCTCCTTATTTCTTACAGATCATCTCTAAGTGCTAGTATTATTAGCAAGTGTCACTTTGCTAGGTTCTAGTCTTTGTCAGTTATCTCTCTTTACTCCTGTTTCTTAACTGCAATGGAGATCTCATATAATGTCTCTCTTTCTATCTATATATATCTTTTTGTGTCTCTTCCCTGCCCTTGCTTACTTTGAATGTTATCTAATTATTACATCTATATTCTGTCACTTAACTTTTTCATAGTTTACCTCTTTTTACTGTTAACCTATTTCTTTTGAGTCTGCTGAAGCTTTGCTCTCAGCTCTTTTTTTGCAGACCTCTATCTTTCTCTTAACTTTTGTAACTTTTTATTACCTATTACCTAGGTCAGATTGATGGGACATTTACTAGCCCCACAGACATGAGACCCTCAACAGAGCCTGGCAGTTAGACCCATAGGTGCTCCTTACCTTGGACAGAAGAAGCCCCAAGTGAGTGGTCTCCCTCACCGGAGCCCAGAACAGACTTACTGCCAGCAACTCAGGGCAGTGCCTGAGAAGAGAAAACACATGGGGCAGAGAAGGGAGTGCAGTTCTCACATCAGACCACTGATATTTCAAAATGAACACAATTTTTTCTCTGTTAACAAGAGACAGGATACAGGGGGCAGGAGAATGAGCCTTTCTCCCACCCAAGAGGCAGGCAAAGGCTGAAAACAAATCCTTTGATGTGAAGAGCTCAGCGCCCGAGTCTCCCCGCTGCGCACCGGAATGCGGAGTAAACTTCTGGGAGTGGCAAACAAACGCTGGCAGGGAGGGGGAAGGCGGCAGAGTCAGCTATTTAACCATTTAACTACTAAGACCCCTGGTGCTTTCTGCACTGTCTTCCCGCATGGCTTGAGCCCTTGGTGGCAGCGGCGGCGGGGGAGTGAGCACAAAGGAGTGTGGGCATGCACCCGGGGGGAAGCCAAAGGAGGGACAGCGGCCGGCCGCAGTCGGCCCCTCCCCAGCTGTGGCAGGCTTCACGGCCACTCCGGGACTGGCAGGCGGGGGCCGGCAGGCTGCTGCACTCACTATCAGCATTTCACAACTCGGGGCACAGACAGCCTCTGCTTCTGCCGTGCCTGCAGAAGCCAGAACCTCAGCACCACTGCTGCTATCAAAGCCCTACCCGCGCTGCCAAAGCCGGAAATTCTTAGCCCAGCTCTGCAATCTCAGAGCTCTTTTGAGCAGCCTGGGACTCACCAGCACTGAGTTTTTTTCCCTTTTTTTTCCTTTTTTAAAACTATTGCTGACAAATTTTGTCCTGACGTCAGTCCAAGTCTACAGTCGACAAAGGGTTAACACACACACACACACACACACAGTCTTGTCACGTGACACAAACACAACCAGCCAAACGCCACTTTTTGACGGGGTCGGATTCCACATTGACTCCCTCTTTCTGACGGGGTCGGATTCCACATCCACCCCCGCCCTGGCAGAAAGAACACTCTCTCTCTCCTTCACTCTGCCAGGCAACAGCCAGGTCTTTTTAACTGTTCTGTACCCTGGGCACTCCTTCCAGGGTCTCCCTTGGAACATCTTTTTTTGGGGTGCAGATTGTGAGGCCATAGACAGCCGTCCTCTCACAGCCACTGCCAGAATAAACCCACAATCTCAGAATACACAAATGCAGCAGTTCCACAACTACACACCCAGCAGATTGTCCCATTTCTAGAATAATAGCAGACACGACAAAAGCAGACACGAGAGCAGACACGAGACTCAGACAAAAGAAACCAAAAACAGCGGCGACTTCCCGTCGCCCACAGGCAACTCACAGATTCAGATGGCCTTTCCAAGGCCGGCCAGCTTAGACCTTCCACCTAAGTGATGGTCTCTCGGCCTTCAGAGGGGTCCGCCAAGCGTCCTTGGCCCTCCCCTTGTCTTCCTGGGGCGTCCCCCAGGGCGATCGGACGGTGGGCACCAGATACGTCTATCCTACCCACCCCGTGCTCTCTATTGAGACCTGCTTGGTCTCCAGTCAGATGGCCTCTCCCAGGCCCACAGTCCCGGAGCACGGTCTCTGGTGCTCGTACTGAGCACAGAGCGTCACGCAAACCCAAAACAGCGATCGCACCAGATACAGATTCAGATGGCCTCTCCCAGGCCCACAGTAAACAGAACACAGACACTAGACCAAAGCAGAACAGTAAATCTTACTTCTGAGTGGGTCCAGGACTTCTGGGTAGTCGCGCTGATTCCCGGCCAACGCACCAAATGAAAGACTCCAAAACTCCCAAAGGGAGGCACTTACTCAAGCCTCGGGTCAGCCGCGCACCCAAGAAGACACTGAGACCGGTACTTAAGATGTATAGAGCAAGATTTAATACAGCAACGACAAGGAAGCAAACAAAACAGACAAAAAGCACATATACCAGATATCTGGGGCCGGACCTCATGCAGCAGGTGCAGAGGAGATCCGGCAATTAGCCCAAATTTTCACAGGCTTTTATAAGAGGAGGGCAAGGGGGGAGCAGGGCAGGGAAAATACAGTTTTTACGTCACTAAGTGATTCAACCAAGGGTTTTTCCAAAGTGCTTTTGCAACCGCGTCCCACACTTTGGCCATGTACTTGATTCATTAGAACTGAGGTTTTTACTCACACCCTTATCTCAAAAATGTCCCTGGCACAGTCCTTAGTTGGGAGGGGTAGGACTGGGTTCGTTCCAGGAAACCCTTATCTCAGAAATGTCCCCGGAACAGTTTTCATTTGAGAGGGGGTCTGACTCTGGTGTGAGAGTTCAGAATGTACTCTGGGGTGAGAGTTCTGGTGGTCAGTAATTTTCCTCTTTCACTTTCAGTTTGATATATTCCTCAATTATTTTAATCAAATTATACAGATTCAGTCTTCCAGTAAAACAGATGATACTTCCAGAGAAGTGACTTCGTTCAAAAGGGACTTTCCATCTTCAACGGCATACTGAAGCTAAAAGAGTTTGTATAACCACGCCTGGGTGCCCATAAATGGAATAGACTAGTGTCTAAGCAGGAGCTTAAGGGTATATTCTCATCATAAGTCAAACCTTGACTAACAGATAATACAGAACACCAGCAATTCTGTGTTGCTAACAGTGACTTGTCAATCTCCTTTATTCCAAATATACAAATCAAAAGTCTGAAAGCATAAGAGCTTCCTTAGTCTCTCTCCAGCTGTGGATACTACTGATAATAACCTAGCATCTGTCATCCCATGCCTTATTCTATAACAGGTGGCAAAGGCTCTCTGATCTAACCAGTGGTGAACAAAGCAAACCTTTCTAATACCTGAGCCCTACCCTACCCACCATTTACCATGTGGGACCGAGGTGGAGGGGTGTAGTTTTAACTTAAACTGATGCTTCAATCTAAAACTGAAGTGCTTGTGGATTAGTAGACCATATTTGATGGACCAAGTTCTTTTGACCTCATGAACAAGGAGAAAAAAGGTTTCAGAAAATCTAAAGAGTAGACCAATTTAATAAATATGTCCAGTAACAAAACACATGAGTAATTTTCTGTGGGGCATAGTTTGGATAACTATGCCATCAAGAACAACTGCTTGATAAAACCCAAGTCTCTCATAAGTAAAAATAGGAGCCTTCAACAATAAAATGGGAAGGAGCACTGAGTGGATCTAATAACCAAGTCCTTCTCTGTGGAAGATCTACAGTGGGAAAGATAACATGCATTCACAGAGGTCTAATGACTCTGAATTTATCCCACCTATGAAGCTCTCTGTTTCCCCAAACCTAATTCCCTCAGTCTATTTCATAGTGCTGCAATAGAAAACTAGCTGCAGCCTTCTCTCCCCTATGCCCACATCTTCTGGATATCCCATAGACTATCTCCTCTTAAACTCCCAAACCCTACCTATCACTGTACACCAGAATCCAACTCCAGCAAGTACGACCTGTTATCCCAAGAACCACAACTCCCAGGATGTGATGGTTTGTATATGCTTGACCCAGGGAATGGCACTATTAGGAGGTGTGGCCTTGTTGGAATAGGTTTGTCCCTGTGGGTGTGGACTTAAGACCCTCATTCTAGCTGCCTGGAAGTGAGTCTTCCACTAGCAGTCTTCAGATGAAGATGTAGAACTCTCAGCTTCTCCTCCACCATGCCTGACTCCTGCTATGTTCCTACCTTGAAGATAATTGACTGAACCTCTGAACCTGTAAGCTAGCCCCAATTAAATGTTGTCATTTGTAAGACTTGCCTTGGTCATGGTGTATGTTCACAGCAGTAAAACCATAACTAAGACAGAAGTTGGTTCTGGAAGTGGGGTATTGCTGTCATAGGCCTGACTGTGCTTTTGTTTGGAAGAATGTGGATTTGGGGACTTTGGATTTGGAAAACAGTGAAATGCTTTCAGTAGGGCTTAATGGGATATCCTAGTCTCTTGAAGAGCATTTTGAATGACTCTAGGAAGCTTAGAAAGGAAAAATATAAAATATATAGTTCAAGTATTAAAGGAGTACCAGGAAGCGAAATGGAACTGAATCCTATATTCTAGGAGAGAACAGATTAAGGAATTTGGGGGCAAGATCCTACCCAGTTAGACTTAGATCAAGAAGACAAAACCAAAGAGATCTCTGAGTTAAAGGACAGACTGAGACAAAGTAGGCTCCAGGTGAAGAAAACCTTAAATCCAGACATGGTGGTACATGCCTTTAATCCCAGCATTATAGGGAACAGAGCCATGGAGATCTCTGAGTTCAAGGTCTAGCTACAGATTAAGTTCCAGCAAAGCCAAATTTAGGTATAGAGGGATGTCAGGATGAAAGGGGAGCTCTGGAAAAGAGGGGGAAGGGGAGACCCATGCCCCACCAGAGTTTTACCTATCCTCTGGTATGTCAGGTGTGGGAGAACTGCCATACACTTTCCACTCAACCCTGGGTGGGCATTCAAGCCTCTGACCCACTCTTCAGAGGGTAGCCAAGGGGCAGCCCTACCTGGGCATTCAAGCCTCTGACCCACTCTTCAGAGGGTAGCCAAGGGGCAGCCCTACCTGGGAACTGGAGTTACTTTGCTAAAGCCACCGGAGTTATGGGAGAGAGGAATGAGGAAGAGGTTCCCAACACCTGTGAGATTGAGTGCAGCGGATCTTTACTGGAAGGTCTTTTAATGGGAGATTAGAAACTGCTCATTAGGAGAAAGCCTGTCCCATCCTCCAAGTGCAATGGGCCTTGATGAGCAGAGACATTCTATGGTTTTAGAGCTTTATTATAGAAAGACGGGGAGAAAGAGAGAAGGTAGAAGAAAGAGGGAGAGAGGAGGGGGGGAGAAAGGCTAGAAGAGATAGTAAGAGGCAGAGGGGAGGGGAGGAGAGGGGAGGGGAGGGGAGGGGAGGGGAGGGGAGGGGAGGGGAGGGGAGGGGAGGGGAGGGGAGAGGAGAGGAGAGGAGAGGAGAGGAGAGGAGAGGAGAGGAGAGGAGAGGAGAGGAGAGGAGAGGAGAGGAGAGGAGAGGAGAGGAGAGGAGAGGAGAGGAGAGGAGAGGAGAGGAGAGGAGAGGAGAGGAGAAAATAAAGAGAAAGGAAGGAGGAGAGAGGAGTAAGAGAAGTGAGAGGTAAGAGAACAAAGGAGTGAAATGGACAAGTAAGAGAGCAAGCAGGGACTAAACAGCCCTTTTTATGGTCTTTGCTGTTGCTAGGTAAGTGGGGAGGAGTTTATTCTGAAGGTCAGAAGCTTGGGCCATTGCCTACGTGACTACTGACCATGCTTCTCTTGTAGGGACTGGGCGGGGGGGGGGGGGCGCGGAAACTTAGGCAGGAGCCAGAGTTCCAGGAGCATAAGGGAATGCCTACCATGTCATGAAGGTGAATTATGACTTCGGGCTTCAGACCTCAGCTCAACTGGAGACCAGCCTGTCTGTGCATAGCCCAATGCCCCACAGAGAGAGTAAGAAAACAAAAAAGGAGTTGGGAATCTGAAGACCATTTTGACATCAGACATGGAGATGAAAAGACAGATCCACACCTCTCCTACTCCAGTGTCAACCCCACCTATGTATGCGGAAACCTGCTATAGTCTCTCTTTCCTCATCACCCACATACACTGACAAAGACTTCTCCAACTTTGCTTTTCAAGCTCATCTCAATTACCCAGACTCCAACACCAGCAGGCATTTTCTGTGAACACACAAGCTGAACGGACCAGGAAAGCAAGCAAGAAATAACCATCACATTCCCTAAATATCCAAACAGGACAAAGTATCAAGGAACAAAGCATCCACCCAACAAAGACAAATCCAGAAGTCAACACCTAGACCTAAAATCACCCAAAACACAGATGTCAAAATGCCAGTGTAAAAACACAATCACCAACATCCAAGGTACTATTCCTCTACTAGATTTAGCTATGTTATCACAGCAGGACCTGAATATTCCAACATGGCTGAAGCGCAAGAATAGTACATTAAAAGGACTGTTTTAAAGAAAATAAAGGTTCCTATAAAGGAAATGAATAAATCTCTAAAGAAAACACAACAAATGGTGAAATAAATAAATAAATACTATGCAAGACCTGAAATTGGAAATAGTGTCAATTAAAAAAAAATCTCATGGTATTTTGGAAAATAAAAATGTAGTAATTTGAACAGAAATTAATAAAGTAAGCCTTACCAAAAGAATAAGAGATGGAAGAGAGAAGCTCAGGTGTAGAAAATACAATAGGGGGAAAATGGATACAACTATTAGTCAGAAAATGTTGAATCTAAAAACTCCTAATATAAAAATTCCAGTAAATATGTGACACTATGAAAGAGCAAATCTAAGAATAATAGGTATAGAGGGAAAAGAAGAAATCAAGCTCAATTGCCCCAAAATGGTTTTCAACAAAATCATAGAAGAAATTTTACCTAACATGAGGAAGATGATGCCTATAAAGTTACAACAGGCACACAGAACATCAAATATGTTGAACTAGAAAAGAAGATTCCCATACCATGTAATAATCAAAACACTAAACATACAGTAAAAATAAATAAATAAATAAATAAATAAATAAATAAATAAATAAAATCAAAGCTGCAAGAAAAAAATTACACAGAAAGGCAGACTAGTAGACACTTAACTTTTCAATAGGGGTTCTAAAAGCCAGAAGTGCCTAGGCATATGTGCTGTAGATTCTAAGAAAACACAGATACCAAACCAGACTACTATACCAAAACAAAACAAAAGCAAAAAGGAAAAAAAAAAAAAGAACAACAAAACAAACAAACAAAAAATAAACCCTTTCAATCAACATAGATAAAGAAAAGATATTCGTAGACAAAACAAAATTTAAACAATCTCTATTTATAAATCCATCCCTATACAAGGTACTAGAAGTAAAACTCTAACTTAAGGAAGCTAATAATACTTTCATATTCTCCATACATGAAAAGGAGTAAATAAAAAATCTTACATCAACAAAAATAAAAGAAGAGAAGCATACACAAAACACACACATGCCATCACTACCACCACGATAATCACTACCACCACCACCATCAACAACAACAACAACAAAATAACAGGAATCAACAATCATTGGTCATTGATATCTCTCAGTATCAATGGACTCAATTCCCTAATATAAAGACAAAAACTAACAGAATAAATATAAAAAGAGTATCGCTCCTTCCTCAGTGTCCAAGAAAGAAACCACAACATCAAGGATAAATATCACCTCAGGGTGAGAAAGGTGGCAGAAAATATTACAAGCAAATGGACCTACAAAGCAAGCTGCTATAGCCATTTTAATATCAAACAAAATAGACTTCAAACCAAAACTAATCACAAGAGATAGGGAAGGACACTACAAACTCTTCTAAGGAAAAAAAAAAAAAAACCCTAGATGATATTTTATTTCCTAACAACTATACTTCAAACACAAGAGCATTTATGTTTCTAAAAGAAACAGTGCTACAGCTTAACTCATATATTGACCCTCACACACTGATAGTGGGTATCTTCAATATCCTACTCTGACCAATGGACAAGATAATCAAGACATAAACTAAAAGGACAAATATTGGACCTAAAATGACTAGAAACAAAATTAACACAAAGAAATTAGTAACCCTCTCATACACAAATAACAAAGAGACTGAGAATTCAGGGAAACAACAGCTTTCACTGTGGGGCACTGGGCTACATACTCCAGTTAAGCATAGGTCTGGAACCCCAGAGAAACGATGGGTGATGATTTCATGGGACAGAAGGTGTTCAATCCTGTCTCCTGAACCCCTGGCTCCTGTCGAAGTTACTGCCCCACAACACCCACAGGAGAGGTGTGTGGCTATCAGTCAAGTAGCACAGCACCAAGCCTTCCCACATGCAAATAAGGTTTTCCCCAAACTATCAGTCCAGCCAATGAGAGCTACCTGATGTCAAACCCTGAATCATTCCCAAAAATGTATATAAATGCTATCCAGGGAATTAAAGGTGTGCTAGAACTACTCCATCATCTGAGTCTTTTGTTCCAAGAGCTGTAGTACTTGGGAAGAGATCTTATCTCCCAAAGAGCCACCTGAGGTTCTGGCATAAGCGACCTGGAAGGCAAGGCAGAGACTTCATCTCCCTGCCTGCACTCTCTTCCCTTCACTGGAACATTCACACCAGGCCTGGTCAGAGATCTCCATGAAAAATCTCTGGTACCCAGACCCACATCTGGCTGAGCCTCGAATAGATATGACTACATCAAATGGATACTGTGAGACTGTGAACCCCCATACTTCTGGAAACAATCTGCCTTTTCCTTCTGTGCTTTTGGTCAGTGCCATTCCATGGATTTAGACAAACTAAAGGGGCAACTGAAGCCTCCTGACCAAAACTACTCTCTGGTGTTTGATGAAGGTCCCTCTGGCCTCTGTCTAAATCCCAACAGCCGGCAACAGGCATTGGCAAAGACTCTAACTTCTCCTTAAAACAAAAAGAAAACTTCTCCTTAAAAGCCACAGGGTGGCTGCCAGTTCTTAAATCTGTGGGAAGGCTTAGCGTTTTGGACCTCTGTGGAATCTCCTGAAGCCAAATAGGCCAAGGAAATGTTCCCATTAGACAAGCACTTCTCTTTTCTATCATGGGCAACTCACCATCACATAAGAAAAAAAAAGATCAACCCAGGCCAGGAAAATATGTGCCCTACTAAAACACCAAGGAATAAAGATAGCTAAAAAACAAGCTTCCTTGTTTTGGGAGGAAATCCTTCAGATAGTGCCATGCATGGCCAAAGATAATATTTATAGCCTGGACTCATGGATCAAAGTAGCTTCTCTCATCAAAAACAAAGATACTCGAAGGAAAACACCGTCCCATGATTTTTTTTTTTTTTTTTGCCAGTCTTAGCCACAATTAGGCAGTGTATAGGACCATCTAAAATAGGACAAACTGAAAGCAACACAGCTGCTGAGTGCCCTCAGTCAGATGAAGCCAAAGGTCAAGGTCCTAAAAAACACTCCATTTCAGATCTCACAGTGAAAGGAAATAAAACTTGAGACCTGTGATTCATGTGATGTATGTCAAATAGCCCAAAGAGATGTTTGTGAGCTTTGAAACCTGGGGCTGAGAACATAGCAGAACAGGCCAGAACATGCCTGGGCAGGCCCGTTGTTAAGACATTCCTGAGGCTGCTTGGCCATAAAGATAAAGAAAGATAAAGAGAATGGCATGCCTGACTGGCCCGGTGCCTCCCTATCTCCCGCCCTTCTGACCTAAGTAAAATGTTAACAGTCTGCTGATGTTTAAATGAACCAATCATGTGAAACTGCGCCAATTCCTCCCCCAGCCCCACCCCTTTTCTATAAAAACCCCTAGCTTCCAAGCTGCAGGTCGAAACCACCTTCTCCTGTCTGACCCGGAGCTCCGCCATTAAACTACCTCGTGTTTTTACATCAAGATGGTCATTGATTCTTGGGTGCACACCAAATCGGGAGTTGAGTGGGGGTTTCCCCACTAGGTTCTTTCAACAGCCCTTCCAAATTAATAAAAGAAATAAAATCCATCTACCCACCCCTAACTCCTTATGCCTCAGAGGAAATACTAAATAAACCATCTGCTTTTCCTGCTCCTCCCTCTCCCATTCAAAGGCAAGGCTCCATTAAAAACACAAAGGAGATAACAACTTCACCTCCCCCGATCCAACCAGAGAGAGGTATCTCTCCTCCTTCTCCAAGCCATAAAAGTGAAATACCATCAAAACTCATAGAAGAAGCCCCACCTAACTCCATAGACCCTTATCCCCAACCATCTTCCACCCAACAACTCTGTAATATTCGAGATTCTCTTGCAAAAACTAACCCTGCCTCCCATGCTACTCAGGCATCTGATACAAAACTAAAAACTCAAACTGCTCAGGCATTCCCAGTTAATATCAATCCCAGCCCCCCCCCCAAAAAAAAAACCTTAATTGGTAACCTCTCTAAGCCTCAGCCTTAAAATAACTCAGGCAGGCAGTAAAGGAAGATGGCATCCATGTACCCTGGACAAATGCTCTCCTACAGAGTAATATTGCCAACTTAAATACCTCCCACCCAAGATTGGAGAGATATTTACCATTCTGCCCTTCCCAGACCAATGTTTTTGGAATGGGAAGCCTTATTTCGAGATGAATGCTGTCAACAAGTCAGGCAAAACCAGAGCAGAGGAGACACTCCATTGGGGCTTTAGTAAACTCTTTGGCCAGGAAAAATTTTCTACTGGAGCACAGCAGGCAACTCAGTCAGCAGGGTACTAAGAGCAGGTCCTTCTCTGTGCAACCCAAACTTGGGATAGGCTCACTCCACCATCAGGGTCACAAGACCCTGCCTCCTCCCTGCTCTCTCTCCAACAAAAGCCCAGAAAACCCCTATCTGATTTTATTCTCAGAACTAAAATGAGCCTAGAAAGAAAAATTCCCAACCCCATAGCCAGAGATCTCCTTCTTAAAACCATTTAGTATGACCTCTGAATTCAGACTTGCTTGCCAGGGTCTCCAGGAGGAACATCACAATATGTGGATCGTGGCAACCAGGAATCTAGGAGCCGTATCACATCAGGTTACATCCCTGGCTCAGGTATTTGTAGCAGCAGTAAAAACATAAGGAATCTGCTTCAAATATGGAGAGACAGGACATTGGAGGGATGAATGCCCACAACACTCTCTCCCCATAGCAGATTCTAATCGCAATAAGAAAATCTGCCCCACCCTCCTGCAGAAAAGGTGCTGTACCACTGTATATGATAAGGATGGTAAGCCACTGGAGCCCTTAAACTTCAGACAGGACAGCCCTCAGTCCTGACAGTAAGAGGGACAACTACTCCCTAGAAGCCTTATGGTTATCCAGCATCTCAGAAGTCTTCCATAAAAAATTAACCATCACGATAGACAATAATCCATTCAAGCGCCTTATTGATACTGGAGCAGACAGGACAATTTTAAGGCAGCAAGAGATCCCATGTAATTGGTAACTGATCCCTAGGCCCCAGCTCATAGGCATAGGGGGTACCTCTCACACATTCATCACTAAACAGGCTTACAAATGGGAAGACCCAGATGGGGCTACTGGCCTTATATGACCCCTGGTGGCTCAAGTAGCCACCAATCTTCTAGGGAGAGATATTTTACAAGCCTTAGAAGTGGTTCTTACTACCCAACCAGAAAGAGACCACATTACAATAGAAGACATTACCTATAAAGATAATACCTAAGGAGACCCTAAAACCCTCCTCCAAATTACCCCCAATTCTAGGGCCACTGTCAGATTTAGTACTCCCAGACTTGATTGGCTTTCCAAGGAAGCCATCTGGGTCCTACAATGGCCTCTATCAAGGGAGAAGCTCAGAGCCCTCACACAGCTGGTAAAAGAACAGCTGTTGCTACAATACCTCCGCCCCTCTCACAGTCCATGGAATACCCCTGTGTTTGCTATTAAAAAAAAAAAAAAGAGCTCAGGGGGATGGAGATTATTGCAAGATCTGAGGGCAATTAACAAAACCATGCGAGTTTGTGGCTCCCCCACATCTCAGCCATCCCTGCCAATGTTCCCCTGTTAGGAATAGTCATAAAAGACTGCTTTTCATTCTCAGTCCCTCCCATTAACAACTCTGGCCCAGCCTCACGATATGAATGGACTGTTCTCCTGCAGGGAATGGCTAACAGTTCAACCATTTGTCAGGAGGCTGTAGTCATGGTATTGAAACCCTATTTAGACAAAGGACTCAATATCTATCATTATATGGATGATATTTTAGTTTGGGGAAACTCTTCTACCTCCCCCTCCCAACTTAAGGACCAGCTAATACCCTCCCTATCTGTCCTAGGATTCAAAATAGCCCCTCACAAAATTCAACTTATTCTTCCCATTGCATTTTTAGGAACAAAGATTTTCCTTACCTCAATACATCCCCTCAAACCCACCCTTTCCCTCCCTCAAAAATTAACTTTCACCTTCCTCCAGAGCTTTCTGGGCAACCTCAATTGGCTTTGGCCCTGGCTCCCCCTTCCTACAAGCACCCTTTGACCCCTCTTTAACCTCCTGAAAGGAGACAAAAGTTCATCCTCCCTGAGAACACTGTCCTCAGACCAAGCTCTAAATTCTATTAATGCAGCCCTAAAAGATATGGCTCTTGCTAGGTATGACCCAACAAAACCTATATAGCTCCTCATCTTTAACTCCTCCCCTACACTTGTGGGAGCCCTTTACCAACATCAGGACCTGCTGGAATGGCTCCACATCCCAATGGGTAGTGCACCCAAAATTTTAAATGAGGTAGATGTGCTTGCTAGCATGATTAAAAATGGCAGGGATAGAGCCCTACAAACCCTAGGGAAAGAACCTGACATTCTTGTCATCCTCTTCTCCCTCTCTGACATTCAGTGGCTAATCAAAAATCACTCTCGCTTTGCTATTGGATTAATAGGATTCCCAGGACAAATTGACAACCATTATCCTGATGAGAAATGGGCCTCTGCCCTCCCTCTGTTGTGATGGCTACCCCCCAAATTATTCTCAAAAGGGCCCATAGCAGGAGTCTCCTCAATATTTACTGATGGGGAAAGAGGGGAGCTGAAGCAGTAATATACTAATTCCCTAAGGATGAACCCCTTATCCTCCAATTCAAAGAGTTACCCAGTCACTCCCCCCAATATAAAGAATTATATGTCAGCTATCTAGCTCTAAAAGAAGTCAAGGGCCCCCTTAGCCTCTTTTCAGTCAGTGTATATGCTGTCAATTTGCTCCTCTGGTTGTCAATATCCTTCATCAAACTAGATGCCAACCCACTTTCACCTCTACTTATACAGGTTTCCACCCTCCTACAGGAAAGAGACTCCCCCATCTACATCCAGCATATCTGATCTCACAGTCCCCTGCCAGGTCCTATATCTGAGGGAAATGAACTTGCCAACCAAACTGCCTCAACAGGACATTCATTGCCCCCACTAAAAAAGCAGATCAATTTCATTCATGCACACACACAAATATAAAGGGACTTCATGCCTGCTTCCCCCACATCTCTCTTGCTCAACTCCAAAGGATAATAAAGATATGCTCCTCTTGTGCATCCCTCATTACCACTCCAGCTTTACAGATGATGGGCACCAACCCCTGAGGCCTTAAGTCCAATGCCTTATGGCAAATTGATGTCACCCATATTCCCCAATTTGTTAGGCAGAAATATGTTTTTGTCACTGTAGATACATACTCGCATTTTATATGGGCTACAGCCCAAACAGATGAAAACTCAAAAAGGTTGAGTCATCATATGCTCTCCACCTTTGCCATCCTGGGCATTCCTCAACAGATAGAAACTGATAATGGCCTGGCCTTCACTAGCTCTCAATTCAAAACCTCCTGCACGTACTGAGAAATTGCCCATCATAAGGGAATTCCCCACAACCCCCAGGGCAAAGAAATAATAGAAAGAACACATCAAACCCTAAAATCCCAACTCCTAAAACGAAAGGCAACCACCAATCTCCCTAATGTACAATTAATGATGGCTCTGACCACCCTAAACATATTTAACATCTACAAAACCCCAAACATCCTCCTATCTCCCTCCATTGCCACACACCAAAATTAGCCACCCCGATTCTAGTACAATGGTGAGATCATTTGGACAAAATTTGGAAGGAACCATACTGGAAGGGGTTTAGCTTGTGTCTTTCCACAGGACCAGCCTAAGCCTACCTGGGTTCCTGCCAAAAATGTCCAACATCACCCCACTGACCAAGAAGATGACCGACCTTTCACTGGCAGATTAAGGACAGAAGAATAGGAGGAGGAGGCAGAGGAAACACCACCCCCAGAAATACAACAAGATCTCCTGGAAGGACATCCATGACCTGGTGACTGATGCCCTGGCCATGTGCCCTCCACAAGCCCCCCTCTCCTCTATTCTCTTGGCTTTTTTTGTCACTCTTCATGCTAACTCTGCTGCTGCCCATCCCCTCCTTAGCCTTCCCAACACCTACCATTGGAGATTCTATGCTAGGGAAACCTACAATGGACACAACAAAGCTAAAGGGGCCCAGGATTGTTCACTTGAAGGATGTCAAAACCAGGATTGAGATCCCTCTACATCCAGATTCTGTCTCCACTATGCCCAGCCCTTTTCTCTGCTTTCCTTACCAAAACACAGGTGAATGTCTCCAGGAGCTGCAGAATGGAATCCACCAGTCATGGTAGCACCAAGCTCACCAACCTTAAAATTCATTTTCATCTTTCCATCAGCAATCCATGGGATGAACGTTGGCAGACCGGAGTCATGGGTAAACTTTAACCCAATGGCTATGCCAAATACCCAGTTGCTGACCTGCACATCTCCCATGAGCTTGGTCCTGTCTCCAAATCAGCCTTTACCCATGCTAATATTATCCAACAGGAAAATCAGTCTCAGATGGTCCTGTGAGCTACCCTCTCCTGGCTAGTACATCCAATTTGCAGCTGACCTCCCTCCCTTAACAACCCACCCCAATTCCTCCCAATGCCTTTTCTGTGCTTCTCTCTCCCAACCATTATTAGCAGCTGTTCCTATTAACATTTCCCTTCTCGACCTCCATGGAACACTATTCACGATGAAAGCACAGGGCATTCCTCCCTTTGAAGTACCCCCTGCCCTTTGCCTTGTAGGACCCTCCTCAAAACCCTCTTTTACATATGTCTATGACATCACCATCACCAAATCAGTATGTGTTAACCCTCCTGCCCTCCTCTGGTTCAAAGGCACTACAGGTTCCTAGATTAACACTCCTTTTCAAAGCTCCTGCACCTCTGCGATAATTGTTCCCCAGGTTTATCTCTATGAACCTGAAGAACTCACCTTGCAGATGGGAGAAAGCCGAAAGAAGAGAGACATCTTCATCGCTCTGCTCATTGGACTAGGCCTTGCTGTCTCACTGGGCACAACAGGAACTACTGGAGAAGCCTTTGTCCAAACACAACATCTGGCCAGTGACTTCCAATACAAGCTTGACCACGAAATGGCTTCCACTACAGACAGCCTTAAGTCTCTCAAACGCCGGATAACCTCCTTAGCAGGAGTTACTCTCCAAAACGGGAGAGCCCTGGACTTACTGACTGCTGAACAGGGAGGGACTTGCGTTTTGCTGGGGGACAAATGTTGCTTTTATGCCAATGAATCTGGGCTGGTAGAACAAGATATAAAAATGTTCAAAGAACTCTGGGGGAACTTCCAGGCATGCTATACTCCCAAAACCCCTACCCATTGGTACTCTAACCACTTGGTATCCTGGGTTCTTCCCCTCCTTGGCTCCATATTAGCCATTGGAGCCTTGCTTCTCTTGGCACCCTGTATAATTCATTTTCTAAAGCAGCAGATGAGTAGCATTGCAAACATCACTACCAATCAGGCCTTGGTTCAGTATAAAATTGTTCCTGACATAGGACACAGTTATTCTGGTGACACCTCTCCCTTATAAAAAGAAAAGGGGGATTTGTGGGGCAGTGGGTTACACACAGGTAGCCTGGTCTCCAGTTGAACATAGGTCTGGAATCCCGGGGACCTGATGGGTGATGATTTCCACCTACATGAGACAGAAGGTATTTGATCATGTCGCCTGGACCCCTGGCTCCTGTTAAAGTTACTGCCCCTATAGCCCCCAGAGGAGAGGCGTGTGTCTATCAGTCAAGTAGGAGCAGCACCAAGCCTTCCAGCATGCAAATAAGGTTTCCCCCAAACTCTCAGTCCAAGCCAATGAGAGGTACCTGCTATCAAACCCTGAATCACCCCAAAAACTGTATATAAATGCTATCCGGTGAATTAGAGATGTGCTAGAACTACTCTATTGTTTGAGTCTTTTGTTCCAAGAGCTGCAACACTTGGGAAGAGATCTCTCTAGAAGAGCCACCTGAGGTTCTACTGTACTCCTCACTGGATAGTCAGCTTCTCATCAACCCAGCACAACCCGACTCAGTGCAGAGTGGCTCAGAGTTACTGAGCAACTTGGAAGGCATGGCAGAGACTTCTTCTCACTGCCTGCACTCGCTTCCCTTCCCTGGAACCCTCAGACCAGGCCTGGTCAGAGATCTCCATGGAAAACCTCTGGTACCCAGGCCCAAATTCACAATAGCCCCAAATAATATATAACATCTTAGGATACCATTCTAATCAAGCAAGTAAAAGACTTGTAAGATAAAACCTTCAAATCTTCGAAGAAAAAATTGAAGATATCAGAAAATGGAAAGATCTTTCATGCTCATGTATCATCAGTAGGATTTACCTAGGGATAATGGTCACCTACCCAAAAGAAATCTACAAATTCAATGCAGTCCCATCAAAATCTCAAAACAATTCTTTACAGATCTCAAAAGGACAGTTTGCAGATTCATATGGGAAAACAAAAACAAAAAGCTCTGGATAACTAAAGCAAGCCTGAACAATAAATGGACCGATGAAGTGCTAGAGGTATCTAGTTGCACTACAGAGATAGTGTAATAAAAACAACATGGTATTGTCAGAAAAACAGACTAATTGATCAATTGAATTAAATTGAAGACTTGGACATCAATCCAAACACATATGAAAACTTGATTTTTTTTTACATTTTTTTTAATTTTTAATATTTTTATTTCATATTTTCCTCAATTACATTTCCAATGCTATCCCAAAAGTCCCCCATAGCGCCCCCCCTTCCCTACCCACCCATTCCCATTCTTTTGGCCCTGGCATTCCCCTATATTGGGGCATATAAAGTTTGCAAGTCCAATGGGCCTCTCTTTCCAGTGATGGCCGACTAGGCCATCTTTCGATACATATGCAGCTAGAGACAAGAGCTCCGGGGTACTGGTTAGTTCATCATGTTGTTCTTGATTTTTTAATAAAGAAACCAGAAATACACACTGGAAAAAAAGAGACAGCATCTTCAACAAGTGGTGCTTGTCAAAATAGATGGCTGCACGTAGAAGAATGCAAATTGATCCATAATTATCACTCTTCACAAAACTCAAGTCCATGTGGACCAAAGACCTCATCACAAATCCAGATACACTAAACCTGATAGAAATAAAAATGGGAAGAGACTCTCAGGACTCAAAGGGTGGGGCCTTAGATGAAATTCCTGACAGTAGGGAGAGGGAGCTTATACAGGCCACCTCCAGCTCGAAGAACAAGGCATCAAATGAGGGAGGGGGGCTATACCACATTCACAACGCTGATTCATAATTGTTCCAGTCTGAAAGAATTACAGGATGGTAATGGAGAGGAGTCTGAGGAAAAGAAGGTCCAGTGACAGACCCAAAGTGTGATCCAGCTCAAGGGGTGGTCCCAAGGTCTGACACTATCACTGAGGCTATGGAGTATTCACAAAAAGGGACCTATCATGACCACACTCCAGAAGACCCAACAAGCAGCTGAAAGAGTCAGATGCAGATATTTGCACCCAATCAATGGACAGAAGCAGCTGACCCCTGTTGTTGAATTAGGGAAGGGTGAAAGAAGCTGAGAAGAAGGACAACCCTGTAGAAGAACCAATAGCCTAAATGAATCTGGACCCCCCAAGATCTCTCAAACATTGGATCACCAAATGGACAGCATACGCCAGCTGATATGAGACCCCCAACACACATACAGCAGAGGACTGCCAGGTCTGTGTTCATTCAGAGATGTTACACCTAACCCTCAAGAGTCTGGAGGCCCCGGGGTGTTTAGATACCAGTTGGGATTGGAGGTGATGATATCCACATGGAGACAGGGAGGTGGGAAGGAGGTGTCTTAGTTAGGGTTTTACTGCTGTGAACAGACACCATGACCAAGGCAAGTCTTATAAAAAACAACATTTAATTTGAGCTGGCTTACAGATTCAGAGGTTCAGTCCATTACCATCAAGGTGGGAACATGGCAGCATCCAGGCAGGCATGGTGCAGGAGGAGCTGAGAGTTCCATGTCTTCACCCAATGGCTGCTAGTGGAAGACTGACTTCCAGGCAACTGGGGTGTGAGTCTTAAGCCCACACCCACAGTGACACACTTACTCCAATCAGGTCACACCTATTCCAACAAGGCCACACTTTCAAATGGTGCCATTTCCCTGGTCCAAGAATATACAAACCATCATATTCCACTCCCTGGCCCTCATAGACTTGTTCAAAACCATGAGTCTATGGGGGCCTATACTTAAACATAGGGGGGTCTTAAATCTTAAACTTAAACTATGGGGGTCTATACTTAAACATAGCATAATGCAAATGCATTTAGTCCAACTTTCAAAGTCCTCATAATCTATAGCAGTCTCAACAAGGTTAAAAGTCCAAAGTTCAAGGGCTCTTTTGATATTCATCCAACTAATTAACGGTACTCTACAAAGCAAGGCAGGAAACCAGCTGAGCAAACTCCAAATTCTGCATCTCCATGGCTGATGTCAAAGCAGTCTTCAGATCTCCATTCCTTTTTCATCTTTGTTGACTGCAACAAACTGCTTTCTCCTGGGCTGGTTCCACTCCCTGTTAGCAGCTTTCCTCAGCATGTATCCCATGGCTCTGGCATCTTTAACATCTTTGAGTATCCAAGGCAATTTCAGTGTTACTGCTTCTTGTTTCAGTGTCTAAGATTCCACTTGATCTATTGGACTCCTCCTAAGGGCTGACATCACTTCTCCAGCTCTGCCCTCTGTAGCACTCTAAGCTCAGGTTGATCCACTCCACTATGGCTGCTGTCTTGGTTGACATCCTCTGGTACTGACATCTCCAATACACTAGGGTGTTCCACTTCAACTAGGCTTCACCAATAGCCTCTCATCTCTTCATGGTGCCAAGCATCAAATCCTTTGCCTGACCCTTTCAGTCCTGGGCCATCAACTACAGCTGAGGCTACACCTTCTCCAATGGCCTTCCATGACCTCTCACAGTGCCAAACCTCAGCTGTTCTTCATGACACCTTCATGCCTTCAAAACCAGTACCACCTGGGTGACTCTTACACAATACAAGTCCAGCTGCAGCATGAGGTACAACCTTGGGTATCTCTAGAACACAGCTTCTTTATGCTCCCAGAAAACAACTCCCAGATTTCAACTCAGTGATGCTGGTCTCTTTTTAATCATTGCTAATGTCTTAGCTCCAGCTAACCAGCATCAATTGTCCCAGTAGTTCCTTCCATTCTTAAGTCTAGAGCCAGAGACACATGGCTGAAGCTGCCAAGTTCTGCTGCTTACAGGGACTAGAACATGATTCCCTTGTACTATTACATTATCACGGGCTTTATGTTTTCTAAATCCTTCACTGCCTAAGCTTGGCTATCCTGGTTCTTGCTCTATAAATTGACCTTGAATGCAGAGATCAGCATGCCTGTCTCATGGGATTAAAGGTGTGTACCACCATGCCTGGATCTAAATTCAGCTGGGTAGGATCTTGCCCCAAGGTCCCACTCCCTTAATCTGTTATTTCCTAGAACACGGGATTTTCCTCCATTTCACTTCCTGGTATGCCTTTAATACTCGAACCATACATTTTATATCTTGTCTTTCTAAGCTTGCTATGCTTGTTCAAACTTCTCTTTGTGAGACTTAACCAGAGAACAAAGTCTCTGCTGGGCTTTTTTGAAATTGCCTTTGTCAATGCAATTAATGCAATTAATCCAAGTCTCTTCACCTTAGCCTCAGGCAGACTTTTCACACAAGGGTAAAAAGTAGCCACCATCTTCACCAAAATACCACAAAAACAGAAATTCTTCTCCTTTGAAATCTCTTGGGCCAGGTCAACACATTTCAAATTACTCCCAGCAACAAAGTCTTCCATATTCCTACTAGGATGACCCATTAAGCCGCATTTAAAGCATTCCACTGAGTTCCAAATCCAAAGTCCAAAAGTCCACATTCTTTCAAATAAAAGCATGGTCAGGCCTATCACAGCAATACCCCACTCCCAGTACCAACTTCTGTCTTAGGGTTTTACTGCTGTGAACAGACACCATGACCAAGGCAAGTCTTATAAAAAACATCATTTAATTTGGCTGGCTTACAGATTCAGAGGTTCAGTCCATTACCATCAAGGTAGGAGCATGGCAGCATCCAGGCAGGCATGGTGCAGGAGGAGCTGAGAGTTCCATGTCTTCACCCAATGGCTGCTAGTGGAAGACTGACTTCCAGGCAACTGGGGTGAGAGTCTTAAGCCCACACCCACAGTGACACACCTACTCCAATCAGGTCACACCTATTCCAACAAGGCCAGACCTTCAAATGATGCCATTTCCCTGGTCCAAGAATATACAAACCAGCATAATTGGGAAACACTGTGTGTGTATGGGGAGGTGGAAACCTAGTGCAGTGAAAACATTCTGGAGTCTATGATGGTGATCCTAATGAGAACTAGTTATGGAGGATATAGACTATCAACTAGCCATCACTTGTAGTCAGGCAAGGCTTCCCATGGCAAGACTAGGTCACATTCAATTGTTGGCCAAAAGGGTCCTATAGAAATCTCCAAATAACCCAAGCTGTAGACTAAAAAAAAATTTAACTCTGCAAGCTGACAGCATGGCTGTATTGCTGAGGAGGGCACCTATACAAGTAATTGAACAAAGACAAGTCAATCTGGTACTTACATGTAACCATCAGCCCATTTCTGCAATGATCTCTAAGTCTTTGCACTTTGGACACACTGTCCAGAAAACCTGAGGTGGATTTGATCTGAAAGCTTCCTTCCTGGGGACTAGCTGTCCTGGTATCCAAAGTCATCATGCAAACTACCAAGAGAGAGGGTTTATACACAACTGTCACTCCTGTGAACCAAAAAGCAAACCAAACAAAAACAGCATGATTCAAAAAACATGGGGCTATAATAGTGTCACACATACCTGGACAGTAACTAATACCTTATTATTTGAACATTAGGCCTGTTTAACAAGGGAAACCGTACCTGAAACCTAGTCAAAACTACCTGTTGCTAATGATGTCACAGATCCTGGAGGTGATCCTACCATTGCCACTTCACTAAATGAGCACAATTCCTAACTACATTTTAAACATTTATCCTACATTCCCATATACGTATATCTCCTCTAGTCAAAGAAATTTATTTTTCAACAAAGACCATTAAAAAGAAACTAAACTGATCAAAATACAGACAAAAAGAAATCTTTTGGTACTCAGCTTCAATTGAAACATCTAGAATATAATTTCTGTATTTAAATTTATCATGGTTTTATGTATCTAAAAGTAACAAGAATCTTTTATAGCCAGTGGTACATGACCACTGATATTACTTGCTGTACTACAGAATTTGAGAGTGGTAAAGAAATGTAATTACTCACTGAAAGAAATTAAAATACCATCATAACAGTACTTAGTCTAATTATAGGATATTTCTTTATTTAAGTCCTTGTGGGCTTTATAACTAGTTTTAATAGTCCTAGATAATCTTCTCTCTCCTTTTTATGTAGAATAAAGTATGGATTGACAGATTGGTGAAAACTGTAGTGAAAATGGGCATGAAAAAAACAGAAAAAAAATAAAAATATTAGTAAAATTTTTAAAATCTCTAGAATCATTAAAGAAAGTTTTCTACGAAAATAAACTTGGGCCTAACATTTTTTGTACATATTTTATCCAAGTAATTAAATTCTTGGAAATAGACTAATAATTATTATTTTCTCATAGGTCTTTGGTGTTTCCCAGCCCCATCTGTTCTTTCTTGTTTGGTTCTTCTTGAGAGGCAGTGGAGGGGGAAGAGCAGTTGGGAGAGATTGGGGTAAGACTTGGTCTTTTGAGATATTTAGGGTAGCTGTATAATAATAAAAAATATTTATCTGTCTTAAGACTAAGTTACAATATTTCAGTAGCTGACCTGCCTTCTGTGAGTTTCTTTGAGGCAATAAACTGTTTACCATCTCATCATAAAACAGCAGGGTGTTAAGTAAAAAGATTTATTGCTAGTGCTCCTTTCTTTAATGAGTTAGTCAGAAGCCTCTCTGGCTATACTGATTAACTTTTTGTGAAACAGAGAAGAAGGAAAAGAAAAGAAGTAAGATGGTTTGTACAGGCAACTATGCACTGACACATATACATTCAAACATTCATACATCCACACTCTAGCCAGGCCTTATCACCTGTCACAATCAACTCCACAAGTATTCTTACCTGCTTACATACATACATACATACACACACACACAGCATATAGACAAACAGCCATATATATTTGGATAGATGGACAGGTAGATGGGGCAAATCTCCCCAAGCCAAAGCATTCAACCAAAAACTTTATTTTCTCTGGGCTTTTTGCACCTTCTTGGACAAAAAAGTTCTTTAGAAAATTACCTCAGAGATAAAATGTTAAACAAAATGGGAGTTACAGAATGATGTTGATATTAAGTGCAAAACAGGGTTTTATTATAATATGCTCATTAAAAGTTCAAAGCAACTACACATGGCCTTGCCATATCACAATGCATACCTGTGACTTTATTCTTGGACCTAAATGTTTTTCCTTGAACACAAAATTGTTTCAAGTCTATTTCTCCTTTTAGTGTGATTGTGAATGCTCATTGTATTTATTATTCAGCCTCTACTTACTATTATGAGTGGGCACATTCTATTCTTGATTCTAACTTTATTACTTCTGTCTAGCAATTAAAACCATCTCTTAAAACTTTATTCCTAAAATTGCTTGAATCAAATCAGGATTTCTATAAATTATTAAATATTTATCTACATAGCATCACTATAAGATAGTACATTTTCCTATGTCTGCAGAGATCTGCTCAAAATGCTGGGCTGATACATAGTGATTATAATATATGTTTAGTAATAACAGACAAGGCATATTAATAACAGGAATCTTTCCTAAAATGAATTTCTCATGGGCATTGCCTATGGGAGCAAATCTGTGGTAGATTATAATTCAAGGTAGACTCATCTCAGGAAGAGAACCTGCATAGTTTCTCCTATGATGGCTCTGCAGGTTTTATTCAGTGGTTATACAAAGGGAACTAAAATCTAGAGGACTTAGTAGGCAGCTAAGCTTCAAATTGTACAGATTAAACTAGAGAAAGAATTAACGGAAGTTCAAAAAGAATTAATGGAAGTTCTCATTATAGACTTTGGACTGAATAGAATAAAGAATTCTCTGAATTACCTATAGGGTCACAAGCTATCCCAGATGAGATCACTGGCCTTGAGGAAAACATTCTAGAAGGCAAGATAGAGAAACATCTGCTTTGAGAGAAGGAATTATACTTGGAAAAACTAGAATTTTAAATGTTGGCAACATAAATTCTATGAATCACCTGCATTTTTGTTAGAAAATAAAGGAACAAAAAATCCCAAACAATCTTTTCTTCTCTCATTCATGAACTCCACTTTAAACTTTTCAGCTTTTGGCTCCACTGTTCATCTCCCTAACTATAAATGGCAGTGTACTCATGACCTAGTACACAGGTTCATAGGCATACATTTTTTTTGATTCACCTTACATCTTGATCTCTGTCTGATTACTGACAACCCCACATCTCTCCTCCCTTTCTTCTCTGAGAGGGTAGAGGCACACCCCACACCACCCCCTGAGTATTCCCCCAACCTTAGCACATCAAGTCTCTTTAGGGATAGGCACATACTCTCCTAGTGAGGCCAGAGAAGGCAGCCCAGTTAGGGAAATAGGATACATGGGTACGAGACAGATTCATGGATACTACTCACTCTATATGTTGGGGAACCTCCATGAAAACCAAGCTGCACATCAGCTAGATATGGAGGGGACACCTAGAACAGCTCACGTATGTTCTTTTGTTGGTGGTTCAATTTCAGACAGTTCCCAAGGGTCCAGGTTAGTAGACACTGCTGGTCTTCCTGTGGGTTTCCTATCCCCTTCAGAGCCTTCCATCCTTTCCCCAACTCTTCAATAAGGATCCTTAACCTCCATCGTGTGTTTGGCTGTGGGTCTCTGCATCTGTTTCAGTCAGCTGCTGTGTGGAGCCTCTCAAGGGACAGTAGTGATAGGCTTCTGTCTGCAAACATAATTGAGTATAATTAATATTGTCAGGGATTAGTGCTTGTCCATGAGATGGGTCTCAAGTTGGGCCATTTATTGGTTGGAATTTCATTATTCCTTGTCTGCTTCCACATTTCTTGTAGACAGGATACATTTGGGGTTGAAAGTTTTCTGGATGGGTTGATGTCTCTATTGCTCCAATGGGATTCATCTAAGGTCACCCCCATTGATTCCTGGGAGCCTTCCCCAACCCAGGTCATTGCCATGTCCTCAAGATTCCCTCAACACCCCCCCTCCATTCTTTTGGCCCTCCAGCCCTCTCTCATATCTCTCCCCATACCTGATCCAGAACACACCTCCACATTCTCCTCTCCATCCAATGTTCCTACCAGTTCCCTCGTTCCATCTGACTCCTATGACTATTTTATTCCCTCTTCTAAGTGAGATTCAAGCATCCTTGTTTGGACCTTCCCTCTTGTTTAGCTTCTTTAGGTCTGTGGTATAGATCATGGGTATTCTTTATTTTATGGCTAATATCCACCTACAAGTGACTACATACCATGGCTGTCCTTTTGGGTCTGAGTTACTTCACTCAATGAAATTCTCAAATCCCATCCACTTGCCTGCAAAATTCACAATGTCTTTGTTTTAAATAACTGAATAGTATTCCCACTGTGTATATTACCACATTTCTTCATTCATCCTTCATTTGAGGGACATCTAGGTTGTTCCCAAAGTCTGGCTATTATGAATGACGCTGCTATGAATATCTGAGTTGAGTGAGTATCTGTGTGGTACAGTGGGGTATCTTTTGAATATATGCTCAGGAGTGGTATAGCTAGGTTTTGAGGTAAAATTATTTCCAGTTTCCTAACAAACCACCAAATTGATTGACAAAGTGGTGGTATAAGTTTACACTCTCAGTAGTAATGGAGGAATATTCCTCTTTTTCCACATTCTTGTCAGCATGTGCTATCACTTGAGTTTTTAATCTTAGCCATTCTGGCAGGTATAATGTGGAATCTCAGGCTTCTTTTGACTTACATTTCCCTGATGACTAAGGACCTTGAACATTTCTTTAAGTGCTTCTCAGCCATTTGAGATTCCTCTGCTAAGAATTCTGTTTAGCTCTGTACCCCATCTCTTAATGGAGTTATTTGGATTGTTGGTGTTTAACTTATTAAGTTCTTTATGTATTTTGGATATTAGCCCTCTGTCATATGTAGGGGTATTGAAGTTGCTTTCCCAGTATGAAGGCTATCATTTTGTCCTATTGACAGTGTCCTTTGCCTTACAGAAGCTTTTAAAAAAAGAGGTCTCATTTATCCTTTTATTATCTTACAGTCTGAGCCATTAGTGTTCATAAAGTTATATACTGTACAATGAATTCAAAGCTATTTAGGTCTTTCTGTTTTATTAGATTTAGTGTATCCTGCTTTACATTGAGGCCTTTGATTCACTTTGACTTGAGTTTTGAGCAATGTGATAGATATGGATCTATTTGCATTCTTCTACATGCACATGATCCAGTTACAGCAGCACCATTTGTTGAAGATGCTTTTTTCCCCCCATTTTATGGATTTTTTTTTCCTTTGTCAAAAATCAAATGTCCATAGGTGTGGGTTTATTTCAGGGTCTTTGATATGACTCTCACCCCACCCCATCCATGGTCCTTTTCCTTGATGTGGTATTGATATAGAAAGAGATAAGATTGATGGGGATTGCATTGAATCTGTAGATTGCTTCTGGAAAGATAGCCATTTTTACAATGTTGATCCTGCCAATCCATGAGCATGGGATATCTTTCCATCTTCTGAGATCTTCTTTAATTTCTTTCTTCAAAGACTTGAAGTTCGTATCATACAGATCTTTCACTTCCTTAGTTAGAGTCATGCCAAGGTATTTTATATTATTTGTGACTATTGTGAAGGGTGTTGTTTCCCTAATTTCTTGCTCAACCTGTTTATCCTTTGTGTAGAGAAAGGCCATTGACTTGTTTGAGTTAATTTTATATCCAGCTACTTCACTGAAGCTGTTTATCAGGTTTAGGAGTTCTATGATGGATTTTTTTAGGGTCACTTATATATATTATCATATCATCTGCAAACTCAATTCTTCAATGAATTAGAAAAGGCAATCTGCAAATTCATCTGGAATAAGAAAAAAACAAAACAAAACCTAGGATAGCAAAAACTCTTCACCATGCCTGACATAAAGCTGTACTACAGAGCAATTATGATAAAAACTGCATGGTACTGGTATAGCAACAGACATGTAGACCAATGAAATAGAATTGAAGACACAGAAGTGAACCCACCCACCTATGGTCAGTTGATCTTTGACAAGGTAGCTAAAACCATCCAGTGGAAAAAAGACAGCTTTTTCAACAAATGGTGCTGGCACAACTGGCAGTTATCATGTAGAAGAATGAGAATTGATCCATTCCTATCTCCTTGTACTAAGGTCAAATCTAAGTGGATCAAGGAACTCCACATAAAACCAGAGACAGTGAAATTTATAGAGGAAAAGCCTCGAAGATATGGGCACAGGGGGAAAATTCCTGAATAGAACAGCAATGGCTTGTGCTGTAAGATCAAGAATAGACAAATGGGACCTCATAAAATTGCAAAGCTTCTGTAAGGCAAAAGACACCGTCAATAAGACAAAAAGGCCACCAACAGATTAGGAAAGGATCTTTACCTATCCTATATCAGACAGAGGACTAATATCCAATATATATAAAGAACTCAAGAAAGTGGACTCCAGAAAATCAAATAACCCCATTAAAAATGGGGCTCAGAGCTAAACAAAGAATTCTTACCTGAGGAATATCGAATGGCTGAGAAGCACTTGAAAAAATGTTCAGCATCCTTATTCATCAGGGAAATGCAAATGAAAGCAACCCTGAGATTCCACCTCACACCAGTCAGAATGGCTAAGATCAAAAATTCAGGTGATAGCAGATGCTGGTGAGGATGTGGAGAAAGAGGAACACTCCTCCATTGTTGGTGGGATTGCAAGCTTGTACAATCACTCTGAAAATCAGTCTGGCAGTTCCTCAGAAAATTGGACATAGTACTACCAGAGGATCCTGCAATACCTCTCCTGGGCATATATCCAGAAGATGTTCCAACCAGTAAGAAGGAAAAATGCTCCATTATGTTCATAGCAGCCTTATTTATAATAGCCAGATACTGGAAAGAACCCAGATGCCCCTCAACAGAGGAATGGATACAGAAAATGTGGTACATTTACACAATGGAGTACTACTCAGCTATTAAAAAGAATGAATTTATGAAATTCCTAGGCAAATGGATGGACCTGGAGGGCATCATCCTGAGTGAGGTAACCCAATCACAAAAGAACTCACATGATATGTACTCACTGATTAGTAGATATTAGCCCAGAAACTTAGAATACCCAAGATACAAGATACAATTTGCAAAACACATGAAACTCAAGAAGAATGAAGATGAAAGTGTGGACACTTTGCCCCTTCTTAGAATTGGGAACAAAACACCCATGGAAAGAGTTACAGAGACAAAGTTTGGAGCTGACACGAAAGAATGGACCATCTAGAGACTGCCATACCCGGGGATCCATCCCATAATCAGCCTCCAAATACAAACACCATTGCATACACTAGCAAGATTTTGCTGAAAGGACCCAGATATGGCTGTCTCTTGTGAGGCTATGCCAGGGCCTAGCAAACACAGAAGAGGATGCTCACAGTCAGCTATTGGATGGAACACAGTTTCCCCAATGGAGGAGATAGAGAAAGTACCCAAGGAGCTAAGGGGTCTGCAATCTTACAGGTGGAACAACAATATGAACTAACCAATACCCCCCAGAGCTTGTGTCTCTAGCTGTATATGTATCTGAAGATGGCCTAGTAGGGTATCATTGGAAAAAGAGGCCCATTGGCCTTGCAAACTTTATATGCCTCAGTACAGGGGAACGCCAGGGCCAAGAAGTGGGAGTGGATGGATAGGGGAGTGGTGGGGAGGATATGGGGGACTTTTGGGATAGCATTGGAAATGTAAATGAAGAAAATACCTAATTTAAAAAAAAAAAACGAAAGAGATAAGTTGCTCAATGGAATCAAGTTGAAGAGATTATAAATTAGTTACAATATTCCTTTTTTTTTTCCAAATTTCCCCATAATCTTCTTGTCATCATGGCAATCCCAAGCCCCTAAATCCTTGACCTATTGTTTCTTGCCATACTGTACCATGCTCCCGTGAAAGCCCTGCCTAATGAGGTAAGTCAGAAGGCGTGAGGGAGCATCATCACCTGTAAGGGCTTCCATGAAGTTGGAGGAAGTAGTCACCACACTGGATTCAATTTTAAATTAAATGCACAGAATCCACTTCAGCATATTTTTAAAAGGAAAACTGATTAATCAATAGGATCAAGATCAACTCAGGTAAAAGCAACCATATGTAAACAGCATCATCATTGGTATCTCAGAAAACTATATATATATTTTAATGACTCCCAAAGGAAATGAAAATTGGCTTTTACGCAGTTGTGAGCTGATGAATATGTGGGTTTCATCAAACATGGAAGCAAATTGATTGGAGCTTATCAGCTTCCTAAGTGTATAGTCTCTATTTACGCTAATGAATCACTTTGAAAATTAAGAAAAAATAACATGAATAATTCTTACTGCTATGTATACTTGTTTCTATATCATCATGGATTAAGAATCATTGGTTAGCAATGGATGATGTTCACATACCTTCAAGTTTGATTTTACTAAATTATAAATAAAGATCACATATTTAAACAATAGGAATTGTTTGCAGTTTAGATGTTAAGCTTCTCCACAATAAAGGATGGCTTATTATTAAGAGTACGAGGAGTGAGACTCTGTAGGAGGACTAGCACTCTCAATTAATCTGGACCCCGGAGATCTATCAAACACTGGACCACCAATCAGGCAGCATACAACAGCTGATACGAGGCCCCCAATATATATACAGCAGAGGACTGCTAGGTCTGTGCTCAATCAGAAAGGATACACCTACCCTTCAAGAGACTGGAGGCCTCAGGGAGTTTAGAGGTCAGGTGGGGTGGGGTGGGGGGGATATTCTCATGGAAACAGGGAGATGGGGAGGAGGTATGGAATGTGAAAGAGTCGGGGTGGACAAGGTGGGAGGAATAAAATCTGGAGTGTTAAAAAAAAAACAATAAAATAAAAAATAACAATAAAAATATATCCTTTCTCCTCACTTGGGCACCTCAGCTTGTTGGCCTTTTTTAGTTCTGTGGACTCTCTTGGATATTCTGTACTTTTTTTTTTCAGCTAATATCCACTTATTAGTGAGTACATACTATGCATGTGCTTTTGGGTCTGAGTTACCTCACTCAGGGTGATATTATCTAGTTTCTTCCATTTACTACAATCGGGGATTGGAGGGAGAGGTAGTGGAGGAAGAAGGGAACCTGATCAGTTATTGGATGAGGGAAAAGGACTGAAGCCCTGAAGGCCAGCAGAAGGAATGGAAACAGGCAACCTCAGGAAATAGGAGGTTGGAGGCAGGGGGACCCTCCAGAATGCACGAGAGACCTTTGAGGGGAGAGACTCTCAGGACTCAAAGGGAGGGACCTGAGATGAAATGCCTGACACTAGGGAGAGGGAACTCATAGGGCTCACCTCCAGCAGGAAGACAAGGCATCAAATGAGGGTGAGAGTTGCCATAATCAAATCTCTGACCCATAATTCTTCCTGCCTGAGAGAATTACGGGTATAGAAATGGAGAGGAACCCGAGGAAAAGAAGGTCCAGCAACAGACCAAAGTGGGATCCAGCTCAAGGGGAGGTCCCAAGGCCTGACACTGATGCTATGGAACACTCTCAAAAAGGGACCAAGCCTTAGCACACAGGATCCAACAAGCAGCTGAAAGAGTTAGATGCAAATTTGCACCCAACAAATGTTGTTGAATTAGGGAAGCCTGAAAAAAAGCTGAGGAGAAAGGTGACCCTGTAGGAGGACCAACACTCTCAAATAATCTGGCCCCCTGAGATCTCTCAAACACTAGACACTAATCAGGCAGCATACACCAGCTGATATGAGACTCCCAACACACACACAGTAGAGGACTGCTGAGTCTGTTCATTCAGAGATGATGCACCTAACCCTCAAGAGACTGGAGGCCATAGGGAGTTTAGAGGTCAGATGGGGTGGTTGTAGAGACATCCTTGTGGAGACAGGGGGAAGAGGAAGAGGTATGGGATGTGGAACCGTCTCAGGGTATACTGGGGCAGGAATAAAAGATGGAGTATAAGCCGGGCGTGGTGGCGCACGCCTTTAATCCCAGCACTCGGGAGGCAGAGGCAGGTGGATTTCTGAGTTCGAGGCCAGCCTGGTCTACAAAGTGAGTGCCAGGACAGCCAGGGCTACACAGAGAAACCCTGTCTCGAAAAAACCAAAAAAAAAAAAAAAAAAAAAAAAGATGGAGTATAAAAAATTAAATTAATTAATTTTTAAAAAACTTTTCTGAAAAAATGAGTATGTAAATTTCCAAAGATATAAAGTTTAAAAATTAGTTTAATATATATTGAGCATATGGAAATAATGTATAGACAATATATAATTGGAAACCTTGCCAGGAATACAAAGTAGTGCTCACTCCATACAACTATATTTATAATTTTTCTCATTTAAACATTCTCATTTCTACCACTCAGTTTTTTATCATGGCCTGGGAACTACCATGGTTGTTTGCATATAGCCATATTTTAATGCTGAACATTTTTGAATTCTTAGAGACTATCCATCACAATACATGATAGTAATAGGAATAATAAGCGAATACTTCACTTTATCAGTAACTAACCTTAAGAAAATTAAATATATTTCTCAAATATATGCAGTGATCTTTATGTTAAATTAAATGTAGATTTAAATACAATTCCAATTATAATCATGCTTACTAAACTTTAGATTAAATTACCTACATGTATGCTTGATTTATAAGTTCTTTTCTAACCAACTGATGTATTTATCTTTTATTCTTACTGCTAAATGTAAATTGCATGGCACTGTAATGAGTAATATGGCTCCATGTACCCCGTCTTCTATGTGGTCATGAGTAACTTGAACCCCAACATTTCTAAGCCGTGTGCTGTAAATAAGACCATCATCTCTTAGGATGTCATGTTCACAAGTGAGGATGTACGTTAATGGCAAACTCTGTAACTGGGAATCATTGACTAGCAAAGGGGATAGCCTGCTATCCAAAAATGCTGGATAGAAAACATTTAGCTTTCCAAGAGTGGGTTCAGTGTAAACATAGTTCTTTTTATACTTCTCAGGAAGGAAGTCACTCCAGTTAACAAACTTGAACAGGTGTCTTGATCCTTTGGGCATGTGTTCATTTCTCTGTATAGCCTGGGCCAGTGCTGTATCTTCAGTCACATATAAGTATGCCAACTTAATTGCTATCTCCCTTGAAAGAAAGGGACCATGTTCATTGATTCGATAAGATGGCATCAAGGTGTCGATAAACTGTAGTGCAGGATATAGCAAGGCTTGTGCCTTAATTTTATCTTTGTGTTCTGGATTATTCTGGAGCTGTAAATATAAAAATAATACTCAATGATTTTTTACACAAAAGGGATGCATATTTGCATCAATAATGCAGGGTAAATAAATTTACAACATTTAAATACTAGTGATTATTTTAACACTATTTACTCATTGATTTAGAGATGTAAGTATGTGTCATTCCACACTCATCAATGTGGAAATAGTATATGCTCTCCTACCCATGCAGTTATTCACAGTATGATAATAACCAAAACATGATCAAGGAAGTCCCAGAGATGATGATAGCATAATTATATCTCAGACTACTGCTTAAAAACTGAGTTTTTGAATGCTTTATTTTCATGTGGTGGTGGTGATGGTGTATGTGTGTGATGGTGGTGGTGAGGGTGTGTGTTTGTGTGTGTGTGTGTGTGTGTGTGTGTGAGAGAGAGAGAGAGAGAGAGAGAGAGAGAGAGAGAGAGAGAGAGAGAGAGAGGGAGATTATATTTATCTATACCAGGTTGTTTTGGAACATACAGTTCTCCTGTCATAGACATCCAAGTACTCAGATCATAGGCATGTATCACTATGCTCAAATCTCTTAAAAGACACACACACACATTCATATTTAAACATACACACCATATATATATATATATACATACATATATGAGTGTGTATATAGATACATGTATATATGTATATATGTATGTATGCATGTGTGTGTGTGTGTGTGTGTAATGTGTGAAAGAGCAGAAACTCCAAATCTGATATATAAACCTTATACAAATGGAATCTTATGTGTTAAGGAAATGTCAGGAGCCATCTAGGAGAGGCTAAGTCTAGCAGGTAATTTTGCTGGAGGCAGCCCATCATTTTTTGCATGGCTTCTGCTGGGTGAGCTCTAAGAGCCAAGGTCCCAAGAGACTTCTTCTTAGAATTGCTTCTTGCAGCTGGTATGCCTTTCCTGTAATGATTAAATAGCCTAAGGATTCCTGGGCATTAGTTGACACCATTGAGAAAATTTCCTGTAAAGATCAATATAAGATGAACTTTCATGAATTAATGATTTTATAGAATTCTTTATTTGATGCAGCTAATTTTAGAAAGAAAGTTTTAAGAGATGGCTTTAGTTGTTTTGCCAGAAAGATATAATAAAGTTAGAACCATGAATAGAATATGGCAGCTTCTCATAAAATAGTAAATAAAGGGTGCTTAATATGGAATACAATGAGCTTTCATTATTACACTAAAGAGAGAATTGGCTTGGGACAAATCTGTGGTCAAGGAAAAACATTCATTCTATGTCAGGTCCAAGGATGAAGCCACAGGTATATACTATTATAAATCAAGGTCATGTGAAACTGTTGCTTTGAAGTTATAATGAGCTTGCAGAATGAAACACTGTTTTGAGCTTAATATCAACATCCTTCTGTAATTCTCTTTTTAGTAATATTATATCTATGAGGTAATTTTTAAAGAACTTTTGTCTATAAAAAGGTCATATAAAGAAGTAAAGTGGTGACTTGGGGGTTCTCTACCATCCATTCATCCAAATATATGCACGTGGCATTTGGGGTTCAGCCTAATACACCAGATGTGATATATATATATATATATATATATATATATATATATATATATATATATAATTTAATATAATATGTCTGCTTGTCCTATGTATGTAGGTAGGTACATGTTCATGAATGTAAGCATGCATAAACATGTGTGGCATGGATTGAGACAGGTGGTCCTGTCTGACTAGAGTGTGGGAGTGTATGTGTGGGAGTGTGTGTGTGCATATTTGCCTCTGTAAAGAATTTTAATTCTAAGAAACTAGCAGTTTTTTAGCTAAATAGTAAGAAAGTAAGAGACTAGTGCATATTAAAGCACAAATAATATTACAAGGCCAAGGATTATAAGTCTTCGACCAGCATCTGACACTGTGTTTTGCTCAGTAACATTCCTCTAAAGGCCTGGGCAGTCTCCTGGCAAGGAAAACAATGCAGATATGAATCCTATCTTTAGGAAAACATAGGATGATTTATAAAGATCAAAGACATTGGGAAAGATGAGGAATGCTTTGTGTATATAGACCCTGTCTGTACCAGAAATGAGTCCTGAGTTTGCAGCTGTAAGAAGAAGATTCTTCCTTCCATTTTCTAGTTATACCCACTGCAGGAGAGAACGTGTAGTGCATCCCTAAGGCTCACTACTCAGGCAGCACATGCGCTTATGCAGCAGTGCCATATCCACAAAAGTCTGTCTCTGTAGCCCCCCACATCCCTGTGTAGCTCAGGATCCAGTTACAGTTCTCAAGGCCAGGCCCTCATCAAAGAAGCTGAGTTGAATAAAATGAAAGGATTAGTGGAAATCTCCACAGCACATAAAGAACAGTAACTGACCAATTCCAAAATACACACACACACACACACACACACACACACTGGATGCAATGTTCTACACGATAAAAATTTCCTAAGACAATCTTTCTTGTTTATAAAATAAAAAACTAAATTTTAAAATTTAAAATTTAATGAGATAATATATAGAATCTTTCCATGTATTAATTTGTACATCCAAATGACAAGAATTTCTTGTAGCCAGGCATATTTTTAGGCAAATTTTCTGCCAACCATAATCTACATATGAGTGTCCATGGAAAGAAACAGCCAATCTGCAGTCTCATACCCATCTATGCCTGTTTATTTTAAATAACTTAAAATGAAATTACATTAAATATTTATATCCTCAGTCACATGAGCTGAATTTCAAGTACTCAATGACTCTGTATGACTAATGACTCCCTTCTTTGGTGGTGTGTGTGTGGGTCGCGATCTTAAAAGTGAATGCAGTGTATCAGAAGTATCAGAGAATGAACAGCATAGTATGTGGTACCAAAGCTTTGGCAGATTCAAGTGATAGCTTCTGCACAAGGAAGCAGGTGTGATCTCAAGTGAGTTAGTAGGTAGAGCTAGGTACATCCCTGAAGTCCACTGGACACTTATTCCCACAGTTTCACAGGCTTTCTCCTTGCTTGCTTTTATTCTGTATATCTCACTTTACCAGCTGTACCAGGCAAATGTTCACAGCATTTCAAGGTCAGGGAATCAGCTTACTTGAAACAGATAAAAACTGAATGAGGAATGTATTGATTTCTACACGTTTGTGCATACATATGAGCATGAACCAGCATACATCCAGACAGTCACAGGCACATGTGTACATATTTATAGGAAAACAAAAAGAGAAATCAAGTGAAAAGCAACACACGTTTGGGAAATGGGCAAGAATGGGCTTGCTTTGCAGGAGTTCAAATCTCCCCAAGCTTTAAATCAAAAGAAGACAAAAGAAATGCCAGTATATTAATAGCTTAAACTTTAAGCCTTAAAGGAAAGAACTAAGAAAAAATGGCAGAACTTGGAATTCAACTTTTATTATTCCTGTGCAGTCCTAAAACACTTGGTACCTTTTTCAATACTGATCATATTAAAGCTACTAAAGTTTTACAATACGAATATCTGTCTGTACTCATACTTTGGACTCAAATACACTGAAACACTTCCAGAATATCACATAAAAGAATCTCCCAGAGATCCTCTGGTAACCAGGACATCCAGCTCAGGGATTTTTTTTTTTTTTTTTTTTTTTGTAAAATAGTAATTATGGTAAACTTCACGTTGCCTGAATTAGTCTAGGACCATGGAACAGTCCTGGGTACAGCTACAAAAGTATCAGTCTCAGTCACTCAGCTGGATAACAAGACTCCCCTATCCAAAAGTATCTGAAATTGAAGAGTACAGAAATGAATCTATATGAAACCTCTGCTTTTCACATTTTCCAACAGGCATTTGTGGGTCTCACCAGCCCTTTTTACTTATCACAATGGAATAAGTTCTACAGATACAGAGACCATTTGTCTAACTTCATGTCCACCAGTTCAGTGGAAAGAAAAACACTGCAGTTGAATAGCTAAGCCATGTCTCCTCAACCAGAAAAGCTTCATTCCAGCAAAGATGTGATCTGACTGTCAAACATTGTCTTAAAATGTTTTAATTAGTTCTAGATTTGTCTTGTAGGCTACCTCATAGAATTTCACTAGCTATTTCAAAGAAATGTAGAGTCAGGTAGAAAAAAGGGTAGAGCAAAGTTTGCTTGTGGTACCTGGTACAGCGGGTAAAGTGAGATATACAGAATAAAAGCAAGCAAGGAGAAAGCCTGTTAGCACAGGAGCAGTGGTGGTCTCAGAGTGACAGCACTAGGACTGAATAGTCAAACATCTTCGTCAACACAACATACCAATTGAATTGCTGCTGTTGCCAGTGTACCTCCAGAACTGTCTCCAGAAATACAAATGCGAGTGGGATCTACTCCATACTTTTTAAGAATTGTGTCCTGGAGAAAGTACTTTATCACAAGAACACAATCTTCAAGGGCAGTTGGGAATGGATACTGAGGAGCAAGTCTGTAGCTTCAAAGAAAAATCAAACAAAGAAAGAACCATGATTAAATTTATACATGCAATGATCTCTCAACTTCACCAAAATTTGTCCTTAATTATAAATTCTAACCTACATTGTTCTTATTAGTAGCTCAAATAAAACATATTCCAAGACTGTCATGGCTATATTTTCTTGATATGAAAAAAAGAATTTAAAGTTAAAATCAGAACAAGGTTCCAGCCCTTTTATTTATTTATTTATTTATTTATTTATTTATTTATTTATTTATTTAAGTTTAGTTGACTTGCTTTCTAAACCAAGCCCAGTCTGCAAGGGCTATGACCATAGCATGGAAATTATGTTTTCTTACTCTATTCCCACAACAACAGCATCAAGCTTGTTTGCTGTCCATCGGTTCAGATCATCATAGGGAAGCATCTCTGAAATGAGAAAGATAAAAACACAGCTGTGCTTGGTGGATTATCCAGCAGTGGAAACACAGGTACATCTAAGAATGGCTATAAAACTGTGAACTCTGATGGACTGATGACAACTCTAAGAATTATCCATGTAACACCCATATTTTTTGGTAGTCACTATAGTTAGGCAAAATCTGGTTGGTCACAATGGGAGAACCTTGTTGTATTTTGCTAGCCTACTTTGGGATAAACAGAACAATTTCTTCACTTTCAAGGTAGTGTTCCATTCAAGAGATGCCATTGGTGTAGATAGGTCCACATATATCACACTCTGCTTCTCTCTGGGTCCGTTTCGTGTGGAGAAGCCTTTTGATTAAGCAAAACTGATAGAAACTATATCAGGCAATACTGAACTCATGATGATCCATTAGCAGGAACTATGGACATAGTAAAAATGCTTGATTAGCAATAGACATCTTGTTTTCTATGTTCTTTTGTTGAATTCTGTATTTCTCAAGAGAGGAAAAAGTATATGTCTTCGTTCTCTAACTGCTCAATAGCATATTTTCTACAACTGAGGTTAGAAGTTGAACTTAACCAGAATTTTTATTTTCATAAATTCAGATTTTTATTATTATTGGTGTTTTAAGGCTTTGTTAGTCCTAATTTTGTACATTTTAACCTTTTGAAATCTTTGATATTATAATACAATTACAAAATTTCTCTTGTACTTTTCTCTTTATGAAGCTTCCCAAATATTTCTCTTTTCAAATTCGTGGTTCTTTTTTTCATTAATTCTTCTTACATGCATTATTGTATGTATATACCAATATAGAGTTCTAAATATAACCTGCTTAGTCTGCTTAATGTTGCTTGTATTCAGGACTGACCATCCAATATTGGATAACCAATTGGTATGCTTTTTGCTTGGGCAGATCATTTCGGCATTCCTTAATTGTCTGTGATTCTCTGTGTAGCATTGAGGCCTGATGGACTATATCCAGTCCACTTACGTGCATATATTGCCCTTTGCAACTTGATCTAAAGCTAGATGTACTTCTTGCTAAACATTTTTTAAAAAGATTTATTTATTATTGTAAATAAGTACATTGTGGCTTTCTAAAGACCCACCAGAAGAGGGCGTCAAATCTCATCTGATCTCTTTACAGGTAGTTGTGAGCCACCATATGGTTGCTGGGATTTGAATTTAGGACTATGGAAGAGCAGTCAGTGCTCTTACCTTCTGCTCTATCTCGCCAGCCCGCTATAATTTTTTTAAATAAGTGTTTTATATTGCCATGAATATAAACACTTATATAAATACATTCATATTTAAAAATTCATAGCAAACTTTGTTTACATTCTAAACAAATAATTTCAATCTTCATTAAAATAAGGAATATCATATTCTTGTACTGGGAATCCCTTATAAAAATGTAATTTTAATTAAATCTGTTACATACTCATAAGGAGGTAGATAAAAAGAGGATCAAAATTTGAGATTAACACCTAAGCAGAAAGCAATGTCAAAATTCCTTTTACTTATAAATGGAAAACAATTCACTTTAAAGCATGAAAACATTTAAACTCTTCATTATATAAACACAAACATAATGACTATTCAAGGAAAAAATGAAATGATTGCAGTAAAAACTGTGGTAAGGTCATGAGAAGCAAAAACTCAGTTCGGAATAGCTAGATGCAATTTAATTAATTCTTATGTCAAAAAACACAAACTTACTGCAGCTTCCTAAGGTAAAGGCACCACCATGAATGAAAATCACAGCTGGTCTCTGTTTTTCAGACTTCCTTTTGGGTAAATACAGACGAACAGGGATGTCACTGAAGTCTGTGTCGATCACTGTAATGTTTTCATCTGAAACAGGTTTTGTCAGTTGTACTTTCATTATTATGGACAGAACGTCTTCATATTTCATAAGACCCAGGATTTCAAACATTTTGCCCTATGGAAACGAAAATTTAAACATTTTTTAGTAACAACAAATATATATACAGATGCAATGTAAAAACAAATAAATGATATGAAGATTCTTTGTGTGTGTATATCCCTGCCCTGAATTATGGGAATGTCCACAAAGAAGAGGAAGATTATAAAGTCCTGAGGTTGTGGAAGACTGCTAAAATGCAGTCTTCTAGACCTTATAGGATGCTGTACTTGTAATCTCACAACAGCTGTGACTGCCTGACAGAGATCATTATGCCAAGCAACTTTCCTGAGTAGGAGTGAATGACAAAGTAGGACCTTTCCATGCTAAGGAGCAATTAGCTAGTGGAGAAACATTCGAAAGTCAATTTTCTATGAGGGTGTGACATAGTAATAGATTATTCTGGCACTTGTAGATGACCATATAACCATGCACATAGTGGCAACTTGAACTGGACTCACCCCATTTTTTGTAGAACATGACATTGAAAGAGGAATGTTGTGTGGTAAGATCTGAAGATTTTGGTTCAGGAGATTCAGGATAGATGTGATTGTACATATATACAAAATTCTCAAAGAATAAGTAGATACATATTAAAATATCATTAGACCAGCTCAAAAACAAATTAATGCAGAAAATATTTATAGTTAAGAAGTCAGAGTTTCAATCTTTATTTCAGAACCAACACTGATTGGATAATTATAAATTGTTTACATTCAAAGCCAAAGAAAAAGAGCAGTAGACGATTCTTAATATGGCATCCTGTATAAGTGCTATAGAAGACTGGTGCCAACAACTTTTCCTTGGGGGCATGGCAAGGGTCTCTGAAACCCCATAATACCTTTAGCAACTATGGTCAGTAAATGTTTTCTGGGAGAGGTGGTGCCATTTTCTTCAGTGATAATTTACCCTTCTTCTATGTAGTATCTTCTCCAACACTCCAACATGAAACTACTTAAACCCAAGGTAATCTCTCAAAAAGAAGGTATGACTGTAAAGGAGACTAGTTAAGAAGATTCCAGCAGAAGGGGGATCATTAGAGAGAGAAAATCATGATATAAATTTATGAAACTGTCAAATAATTTTTAAACTATTGACTTTCTTCTTGATTTTCCATGGACCAAACTATCATTTAGCAATATGCTGTTTAGTTTTCGAAAGCTTGTTTATTTTCTGTAGTTCTTATTATTGTTGATATCCTGCTTTATTAGTTTTTGATCAGATAGGATTCAGTGTTATTTCAATTGTCTTATATTGAGTGAAATTTGCTTTGTATCCTGATGGATGTTCCATTCTTGGGTCCTTCTAAATTTACCATTTTCTTGGACCTTAATAAAAATATAGACTAATAACTTTAGAAAATATTATATATTTTATGTAAATATTTTAGAAAAGTAAGAGGGAGCTAACCCAAAATGCAGGAGATAAGAAATATTACATTTTAGTTTATAAATTAGTTAAATATAAATTTAGAAATCACTAGAAAGTATAAATAACTTTGTTTTTTGAAAAGGTAAATAATAATAGTTGCATGTAGGTAATAAAATAATAGATTATGAGGGAGTATTTATACAGGCTAAAAAGAAATTGATAGAACAGTTGTTAATTCTTGGAACTTTTATTTTAAAAATCTGGAAAACCTACAAAACTAGAAAAAATCCTAAACTGGCATTACTAACAAAAATATAATGAATTAAACAGATTAAATACAAAAAAAAAATATGTTGATGTGATAATCAGTAGTCTCACCAGGAACAAATAGGTTCACTGTTGAATTCTATCTACTAAACTATTAACACAAATAAGCAGTACTTCTTCAAAAACTTGAATAGAAGTAACAAGAAAACCCTCTTTATTCTAAGGGACAGCATAATATGCTTCAACACATTCTCCACAAGAGAAATGGAAGCAGCATTTTTATACTATCTCCATTAACACAGCACACATACATACATACATACATGCATGCATGCATACATACATACATATACACACACATGCACACAAATACAAATATTAACTACAAAGTGCAAAACTTCCAGCAAATAAATGCCCAAACCAGATGAGATGATCATTCTAAAAAGAATAGACAATAATGATTAATAAATATCTTAGAATGGTATAACATTCATGACTACCAAGGAAATGAAAATTAGACCTATTTGAGATTTTTATCTCCTATAAAGAGAGTATCTAACATCAAGAAAACAAATGACATCAAATGCTGATGAGGATTTGGTGGGAAAGGAACACTGGCACTGCTAACATAATTATAATATGAGCAGCCACTGTGGAAAGTGTGGGACCGTGAAAGGCACCCTGTTTTCTGGTTGAGCTAGGTTCAAACCCTAGACCCAACAGATTAATCTACAAGGGACAGAAAGTCCATTTGCCATGCTCCCAGACATAGGCTCCTGACATGAGGACCCAGCTCCATAATTCTGTGGCCATCAGTCATGTAGGCTGTCTGGGCTCCACCCCCACAGTTGCCTGGCAATAGCCAGGTATGCTCCTCCCCAAAGTTACCTGGCAACAACAAGGTACCCCAACCCACTATAAAAGGGGCTGCTTGGACCCTCCTCTCTCTTTCTTTCCTCTTCTTTTTCTCTTAAGCTCTTGTTCTTACTCTCACCTTTCGCCCTCCTTCTGCCTCCCTATTCTCCCCTCTCTCCATGTGGCCATGGCTGCCCTCTACTTCTCTATTCTTCTCCCTCTCTCTGCCTTTCTACAATAAACACCTTGAAATCATGGACCATCTCTTCTCATCAGGATCTGCAGGGTTGGAGCAATGGAGCAGGTTTCCCTCTAACAAGCTGCATCTAACATCCCACCAGGAGGCCTTCCTGTGCTCTAGCCAATGCTGCCAGCCAACCCAGACTGAGCTAGCAGCCTGAGATAGCCAGACTCTCACCAGCCCAGAAAGCACCCAGTGCCTTCCCTACTGCCCCTTTTCCCTTCTTCCACAAGGCTGAGCTGCCCCTGGGGCCCCCACTTTGTTCTCAGCTCTTCTAAGACAACCAGCAACATCTGGGATGTCTGAGACTGAGAACTCATCCTCTCTGGCCTCCGTAAGGTCCAGAGACCCCAGAGCCAACTCTCCTGTGGTGCCCAGAGGTCTGTGGTGTCCGAGAGTTGGAGCCAAGACTGCATCTTCCCCACTCCCCACCCCTGATCGGAGTCCAGCGGCCTAACATAGCCATGTGCCCTTCCCACTGTGGTTCCCGTGGGGTCCCACAGCAGTCTCCTGTGTCTGCTCACCCAGAGCCCTGGAACACTGGTGGGACTCATGTCATCTTTCCTACCCTTTTTATTTCCCCATGACCAGCACACAGCAGAAAGTCCAGTGGAGGTCCCAACAAACACAACACGAACTTCCACATCACCTTGATATATTATTCCTGTGTACACTCAATGGACTATAAAGTTTTATCACAAAAAACTTGAACATCTGTGTATACTGATGCACTGCTCATAGTGATTAGGTGATAGTACATAAATAGATACTATGAAGCGATACATAAGTAAAGAAAATGTATGTATGTACAATACAATTTAATTTAGATGCAATAGAATATGAAAATAGGAAATTTGTCCCAGGGGAACCTCCATTTTCCTGTTACCTCTCCTCCACCTTCATCAGACTCCTGAACCCTACAGGTAAACTTCCCTTCTCCCACCCATTTTCCCTGAGCTCTGAGCAGCACCATCCCAGAAGGACCTCCATTCCCCTGATGCCTCTCCTCCCCCTTCATCAAACTCCTGAACAATACAGTTAAGCTTCCCTTCACGCATGCATCTATTCCATTCTCCCTGAGCCCCGTTGTCATTCCAGTGTGTACTTCTACCTCAACCCAACTTCCCCACAGCCTACCCATCTCACAGGAGGTCTGTCATAACTAGGATCATGGAAAAGATCCACATGCCAATATCCATGCCAGATGGGACACCCAGAGAGCCCAGCAAATGTGGGATCTATTCCTCTATGCCTAAGCCCAATCATCCTTCCAGCCTGTACCTCTACCTGAACCCTTGGCAGATCAATGTGCCTACTCCAAAATGACCAAGCCAGCCTGTTTCCCAGGAGGTCTGCCCTAACGAGAGGCAGAACTGCCTACCAAGAGACCTGATTTAACCCAGGTTACATAGCTCTACTTACCCCCAAAGAGGTCTTCTCAGTCAGTCACCCAGGCCAGTTAACACCAGAGATAGCCAGATGGCAAAGGGGAAGCACAAGAACATAAGCAAAAGAAGCAATTGTAGTTTGGCATCATCAGAACCCAGTTGTCTTTCCACAGCAATCCTTGTTTACTCAACACATCTGACAAGCCAGATTCTGACCTAAAATCCCATCTCATGATGATAATAAAGGCCTCTTGGGAGAATATAAATAATGTCCTTAAAGAAATAAATGGAGAATAAAAGAAATAAAGGAAGACTCAGGCAAACAGGTAGAAGCCCTTAAAGAAATACAGGAAAACACAATCAAACAGGTGAAGGAATTGAACAAACTGGTCTAACAGCCAAATTCAAATTAAATAGATATTGAAGTAATGCCACTAAAATCAGAGGCAAGACAAGGTTGCTTAGTCTTTCCCTATCTATTCAATATAGTACTCAAAGTTCTCACTAGAGCAATTAAACAACAAAAAGAGATCACAGGGATCAAGATATTTATTAGAAAGGAAGAAGTCAAGGTATAACTATTTGTGAATGATAAGACAGTATACATAAGTGACCCCAAAAATTTTACTGGAGAACTCCTGCAATTAATAAACAACTTCAGCACAGTGGCTGGATATAAAATTAACTCAAACAAATCAATAGCTTTCCTTTATACAAATGGTAAATACACCGAGGAAATAATTCGAGAAACAACACCTTTCACAATAGCCACAAATAATATAAAATATCATGGTATAACTCTAACCAAGCAGCAGCCAACAAGTAGAAACTAAAAACTAGCTGGTGATCTTCCTGAGATGGATCCACTTTGGATTAAGATCGATGATGGATTTGTTCCATTAGGAAAGGTCCAGAAGACATTTCTTTTAGGAAAGATTCCTGCTATTTGTATGATTTTCCTTTTATTATACATAATAATCACTAGGTATTAGCCCACTCTTTTGAGAAAATCTCTGAAGAACAACAAAGATTCTTGTTTTGATGCATTCTAGACAAACAGATGATTTCTTAATTCTTAGTGAATATCCTATAAGAATCCCTAAGTTACAGTAATTATTTACTCGTTTATAATAACACTGCTATTAAATCTTTTCTGATAGGAAAAACTGCAATGAGAACTCACCAGTCTTTAGTGTCGTGATGTAGTTGTTTCTAAGATAGAGAGCGGGCATCTAATACTCAGAGCACATTCTAAGATGTTGTAAAAGCATTAAGCAAAGCTCATAAAAAAGAAACTAATGATTTACTCTAGTTGCTAGGACAGAAGATGAAATATTGACTGAGGTTATCTATACAAACCTTCACTAATACCTTGGTCACCAAATGTAGAGTTTTTAACTCTACCATGAACCTGCCGAGCTGATGACAGGTGATATGTTTAACCAGATAATTACTTCTAATGGGACAGTACAGTTGTTTCTTAATGGCAAAGCAGACTTAGTCTTACTAAAGAGTACAAAGCTTTCTCCTTACTGATTTGGATTTAATTCACTTAGCAATGAAAAGATAGAAGTGTCTTCTTTCTCTATGCAATAAAGATTGGAGCTCATTTTTCATCCAGAACGAGTGAGTTCTTCTTGCACTGGTGCTTAGGATTTTGTTCCATATACATATGTAAGTATGGATGTGAGTTTGCAAGTGTGTAATTATGACATAGTATAAAAGCTGGACCCAACTGGTTTGAATGGATATTTAAGAATGTTTATGTATGAATATGACATGAATTTATGTGACTTTAATTCATATTTGCTTTTGTAGAAGTTTTTTCTTCTGTGAGTATGATTCTTTTTTCCTGGCTCAATAGAAGTTTATTGCTCCAACTGTAGCCCTAGCCTGACAAGGAAGAGGCATCTGGACAAAAGGGAAAAGGTTCTAGCACAGAATCCTTTACTTAATACCCTGCTACTTTATGATGAGGTACTAATTGCCAGAGACTGCAGTTTCTGGCCTCAGAGGGACACAGGCAGATCAGCTACAGTAGCAAACTGACTTAGACTTAGATTGGTAAACATTTTCTTATTATACAGCAACCCTGAATATCTCCTGAGTCCAAGTCTTACTCCTGCCAACATTCTTCCCCCTCTGCTTCCTCAAGAAGAACTAAGAACTAGAAAGAAGAACAGGAGAGTGTTGAGGGGTATATTAGAGAACTTAGAGGGAGGAAAAGGATAGGAAAAATATTGTCTTTGATCCACTTAGACTTGAGCTTTGCACAAGGAGATAAGAATGGATCAATTTGCATTCTTCTACATGATAACTGCAGTTGTGCCAGCACTGTTTGTTGAAAATGCTATCCTTTCTGGGAGAGCTTGATGGTTCAGTTCAGTCCCCAGACTCAGTTTAGAAGGCAGATGTGGTGATTTGCATGAGAAATCCCACCGACCCTCAACTGGAAGGCCAAGAGCCAGCTGGGCTGACCCTGAGTACACAGCCGACTAGCAGAAAAAACAAGAGAGACTCCCTGGATGATGGATGGTCCCTCATACCCTACACGTCTTCACCAGGTAGTAGTCTAGGAGAGTCTTGGAAGAGAAACCTTGCCCTGGCAAACTGAGAGGAAGACTCAGCAAAAGAGCTCCATTATCGACTGGATGGTTTTAGCTCCCTTGTCAAAGAACAAGTGACCATAGGTGTGTGGGTTCATTTCTGGGTCTTCAATTCTTTTGCATTGATCTACCTGTCTGTCACTGTACCAGTACCATGCAGTTTTTATCACAATTGCTCTGTAGTACAGCTTGAGGTCAGGCACGGTGATTCTACCAGCTGTTCTTTTATTGTTGAGAATAGTTTTTGCTATCCTAGGTTTTGTTTTTGTTTTTGTTTGTTATTCTAGATGAATTTGCAAATTGTCTTTCTAACTCAGTGAAGAATTGAGTTGGAATTTTGAGGGGGATTTCATTGAATCTGTAGACTGCTTTCGATAAGATAGCCATTTTTACTCTATTAATCCTGCCAATCCATGAGCATGGGAGATCTTTCCATCTTCTGAGATCTTCAATTTCTTTCTTCAGACACTTGAAGTTCTTGTCATACAGATCTTTCCCTTCCTTAGTTAGAGTCACACCAAGGTATTTTATATTTTTGTGATTATTGTGAAGGGTGTTGTTTCCCTAATTTTTTCTCAATTTGTTTATCCTTTGTGTAGAGAAAGGCCACTTATTTGTTTGAGTTCATTTTATATCCAGCTACTGCACTGGAGCTCTTTATCAGGTTTAGGAGTTTTCTGGTGGAATTTTTAGGGTCACTTATATATACTATCATATCATCTGCAAAAAGTGATATTTTGACTTCTTCTTTTCTAATTTGTAACTCCTTGATCTTCATTTGTTGTTGAATTGCTCTGGATAGGATATATAATTCAAGTAATATATTGAACAGGTAGGGAAAAGGTGGGCAGCCTTGTCTAGTCCCTGATTTTAGTAGGATTGCTTCAAGTTTCTCTCCATTTAGATTGATGTTGGCTACTGGTTTGCTGTATATTGCTTTTATTATGTTTAGGAATGGCCTTGAATTCCTGATCTTTTGAAGACTTTTATCACAAATGGGTGTTGGAATATGTCAAATGCTTTCTCAGCATCTAAGGAAATGATCATGTGGTTTTTGTCTTTGAGTTTGTTTATATAGTGGATTACATTGATAGATTTCTGCATACTAAACCATTTCTGCAAAAGAAGATCTCAGAAGATGTAAAGATCTCCCATGCTCATGGATTGGCAGAATTAATAGAGTCAAAATGGCCATCTTGCCAAAAGCAATCTAAAGATTCAATGCAATCCCCATCAAAATTCCAACTCACTTCTTCACCGAGTAAGAAAGGGCTATTTATAAAATCATCTGGAATAGCAAAAAACCTAGGATAGCAAAAACTATTCTCAACAATAAAAGAACCTCTGCTGGAATCACCACACCTGACCTAAAGCTGTACTACAGAGCAATTGTGATAAAAAAAAAAATGCATGGTAGTGGTACAGTGACAGACAGATAGATCAATGGAATTAATTGAAAACCCAGAAATGAACCCAGACACGTGGCACATGCCTTTAATTGCAGCATTTGGGAGGCAGAGGCAGGAAGATTTCTGAGTTTGAGGCCAGCCTGTTCTACAGAGTGAGTTCCAGGACAGCCAGGGCTATACAGAGAAACACTGTCTCAAAAAAAAAAAAATATGGTCACTTGATTTTTGAAAAAGGAGCTAAAACCATCCAGTGGAAAAAAGACAGCACTTTCAACAAATGGTGCTGGTTCAACTGGTCGTTATCATGTAGAAAAATGTGAATTGATCCATTCTTATCTCCTTGTACAAAGCTTAACTCTAAGTGGACGAAGGAACTCCACATAAAACCAGAGACAGTGAAACTTATAGAGGAGAAAGTGGGGAAAAGCCTTGAAGTTGTAGCTACAGGGTAAAAATTCCTGAACAAAACAGCAAAGACTTATGCTTTAAGATCGAGAATTGACAAATGAGACCTCATAAAATTGCAAAGCTTCTGTAAGGCAAAAGACACTGTCAATAAGACAAAAAGGCCACCAACAGATTAGGAAAGGATCTTTACCAATCCTAAATCCAATAGGGGACTAATATCCAATATATACAAAGAGCTCAAGAAGCTAGACTCCAGAAATTCAAATAACCCCATTAAAAAATGGGCTACAGAGCTAAACAAAAATTCTCAACTGAGGAATACTGAAGGGCTGAGAAGCACTTGAAAAAAAATGTTCAACATACTTAATGCAAATCCAAACCACCCTGAGATTCCACCTCACACCAGTCAGAATGGCTAAGATAAAAAATTCAGATGCTGGCAAGGATGTGGAGAAAGAGGAACATTTCGTCATTGCTGGAGAAATTGCAAACTTGTACAAACACTCTGAAAATCAGTCTGGTGGTTCCTTAGAAAATTGGACATAGTACTACCAGAAGATCCAGAAATACCTCTCCTGGGCATATATCCAGAAGATGTTCCAACTGGTAATAATGACACATGCTCCACTATGTTCATAGCAGCCTTATTTATAATAGCCAGGAGCTGGAAAGAACCCAGATGTCCTTAACAGAAGAATGGATACAGAAAATGTGGTACATTTACACAATGGAGTACCACTCGGCTATTAAAAACAATGAATTTATGAAATTCTTAAGCAAATGGATTGATCTGGAGGATATCATCCTGAGTGAGATAACCCAATCACAAAAGAAGTCACTTGATATGCCCTCACTGATAAGGGGATATTAACCCAGAAACTTAGAATACCCAAGATACAATTTGCAAAACACAAGAAAATCAAGAAGAAGGAAGACCAATGTGTGGATACATCATTCCTCCTTAGAATAGGGAACAAACTACCCATGAAAGGAGTTACAGAGACAAAGTTTGGAGCTAAGACAAAAGGATGGGCTATCCAGAGACTACCCTACCTAGGGATCCATCCCATAATCAGCCACCAAGCCCAGACACTATTGCACATGCCAGCAAGTTTTTGCTGAAAGGACCCTGATATAGCTGTCTCATGTGAGGCTATGCCAGTGCCTGGCAAATACAGAAGTAGATGCTCACAGTCATCTATAGGATGGAACACAGGACCCTCAATGTAGGAGCTAGAGAAAGTACCCAAGAACTGAAGGGCTCTTCAACCCTATATGTAGAACAACAATATGAACTAATCAGTACCCCCAGAGCTCGTGTCTCTAGCTTCATATGTAGCAGAAGATGGCCTAGTTGGCCATCATTGGGAAGAGAGGCCCCTTGGTCTAGCAAACTTTATATGACACAGTACAGGGGAATGCTAGGGCCAAGAAGTGGGAGTGAGTGGGTAGGGGAGCAGGGCAGGGGGAGGGTATAGGGGACTTTCGGGATAGCATTTGAAATGTAAATGAAGAAAATATCTAAATAAATAAGTAAATAAGTAAATAAATAAATAAAAGAATACTGTTCTTCCAGGGTACATAGCTTCAATTCCCAGCACCCACATAGTGGTTCATAGCTATCCTTAACAGCAGTTCCATGGGATCGGTCACTCACTCTTTTGACCTCTTGGGTAACTGGTACACATTATTTCACACAATTCATACATGTGAAAAATCATGTATATATAGTTAAATACATAAATCTAAAAATATCCTTCTGTAAGTAATTATGATTTATTATATTGCAGTAACAATAATCAAAGACATATCACTTTAATTCCAGGTAGAAGCTTGTCAGTCACTAGGATCATTTAATTTATTATTCTTTTGTTCCTACATAAACCAAAAGCATAAATATACTACTTGTGACATAATTTTATTTTGCATTTAAAATAGCAAAAATTCAAACTCCATGGTTATGCTTTGCAGCATACATTCATAGTCAAGAAAATGAGTCTTAGCCATTTTGAATCCTTACAGTACCTGAGCAAGTCAGTGAAAGTAATGTATTAATTCTTTATAAAATGGCATTTATTTGCTCTTTCCCTTTTTCCTATATTGTAGAGTAAACAAAGGTAGACATTAGAAATTGCAGGAAAAATAAACAAGGCCGAGTGACTCAGTAGACTTTGAAATTGTGAAATTGTGTTAGCTGTTGTGATGCTTAATTTTAAGTGATAGTTAGACACAAACTAGAACATAGAAGAGATTATCAATAAGGTATGTCTCAATCAGCTTTCCTGTGGACGTGTGTGTGTGTGTGTGTGTGTGTGTGTGTGTGCGTGTGTTAGCATCTTTAGTACATTAATATATGTAGGAAGAGGTAGCAACAAAGTGGGCAGCATCATTTCCTAGTTTCCAGCCCTGGACTCTGTAAGACTAGAGAAAGCTGAGTACCAAACATGCATACATTTCTCTCTGTTCTTGAGTGTAGATGTGATGTGACTAGCAGTTTCCACAGTCCTGAAAATTTTTTTTCTCACAATGAGTTGCTTTTGTCAGGATATATATTATAGAAACAGAAATGTAAATCGGACAGTTGTTCATCACAGGAACTTGTCTATCTCTTCTGAAACATAAGAAGCATCACCCTCACCTACCAAACCTTTCTATGTCTTCTCTCATCATGCATTACCTGCTTTTGTCTTCTCCATAAACTTCCCTATTGTCACAATATCCATAAGGCTTCCAGAGATATGGTTTGATAAAATGAAGCATGGTGTATTATCTGCAATAAGCCTGAGTCTAAGCACTGCCACAGTAAAATCTGAACCCTAGCAGCATGGACCTAGAGATAGACAGCAGCAACCACGGGGGTTAGGATGCAGCCTTTGAATTATGTGGCTCTCTGATGTGTCGAAAATCTGTGTCATCTAACACACGTTCTGTTTCAAAACAAATTCTCCTCTGTCTACAGAAACCTAATAAAGATTTCTGGGGTGATATCACAGGTAGAATATTGCAAAGAATAATGAGTGTGAAAGCAGACAGGAAAGCCAGCTCTTTTCCTGAAACAAATGTGTTCCAGTGATCTAAGAAAAAGGAAAAGGAGCTTCCACCATGACAATTTTCTGCTACTAAAAGTATTTTTTGTTAATACAAATACACCACTGTGTTAAATTGCAATGATCATTGTCATCATCATCACCATCTTCAGTGAGTTGGTTGCTAGCACAGTTAAGAATAAGAGTTGAAACCTCTTTGCAGTTCAAGAAACTAAGGAAAGTGCATGATTCCTGAGAATAGGAATTTGAGTTACCCAAAGGAGAAAAATAGCAAATGAATAAATATACATAGAAATGCTATAATATAATAGACATTATATAATATGACATTAGTTTAGGAGTATATAAGATCTTAGATTTTCAGAAAAGCGTTTAATACATTTAAACTTCTTAAAAATCATTCATGTTGCTTTAGACAACACTAGTTCTTTTATTCTGATTCCAATATATGTTACCAATCTACTTCAAAAATATCATCTTAGGAATCATGAGTCCCTCTCTTTGTGTACATTCAATTAAACATGTTTAACATTATCTAAACCATTAAGATTTTTTGATTATTCAGAATTCCATAAAAAAATCAAAGTCTATTTGAAATTACTACTGAAGTATTATGAACTATGAAATATTTTCATAAATAGTTGTAACAAGGCCTCCCTGATCCTCAGGAAAAAAAATGGTTTTAAAACCTTGTGTTAAATTCACAAAGAATTAATAAAATATGATATTGAAATATATTACCATAAGTGACAACGTTTTCACACCAGCATCCAGAAACTGAACTTTCCAGCGTTCTTCAATGTTTTCAGGCATTGGAATATAAATATAATAAGCAAAGAGAATACAGAACAACCCAAAACACAGAATTTTGTATCCCATGGTACGTCTTCCCTTAACCTCTGTGCAATGATGAGTGTCATTCTACACACAGACCATTAAATATTAAGTCAAAGGGCTTAAGTAAAGTCTTTGACGTATAAAAAGCCATTTAGCAACACTGACCTTTAGAGTACATATTATAATGATTTTGTAATTGCATGTCTAGTAGAACTAATATCTAAGTATGAGTCAACACTAGACAACATGATAGCAGCCGACTGCTCTTTCTTAACCATACAATGTCAGCAATGCACAATTAAGTAGGACTCTTTTCAAAGCACAAAATGAGAATGAAATATTATTTTGCAAATATTGTAAAAATATGTTGTACATATACAGGTTCTCCACAGGTTCAAGGCTGTGGGAGGGAGGGGTTCCCAGCAATAAGGAGAAGTAAACCTAAATCCTACCTGGAATCGAAAAACTATCTTCAATTGGCTCCAATATTGCAAATTAAAGCATAGTTTCTTCCAATAGAGTCTCATTGGTTATATTAATCACACTTAAAAGTAGACCTCATGCTTGGCAGTAGACAGTAAACACAAAATGACACTGACAGTATTTTTGTAAACTTTTTGTCTGAATACTGTTTTATTTGAGGATACCAGTCTATGGCTGGGTTATTATGATTTGTGAATTTGTGGTATTATGTTCTCTCTCTTGCTCTCTCTCCCTCCCAGTGGTGTGTGTGTGTGTGTGTGTGTGTGCGCGTGCGCGCGGGTGTGTATGTGTGTGTGTACATGTGCATGTGGATGTGTTTCTTTTTTCTATTTTGCTGTTGTCATTGTGTTATCCTGGTTTGATTGCCTATTTGATGTAATAAAGATGCAATATTGGAGGTTATTTAATTAATCTGAAGGGTAAAACATAGAAGGCTTAGAAAACTGAAACCTACTGAATCCAATGAATTAGGAAGGAAAGGGGAAAGTGAAGCTATTGTCAAAATTTCAGAATTAATTCATAGATTCTGAAACATTAATGCAGTGCTCACCAGACCTTCAACTAAAAAACTACTAGTTTTTTAACTACTTGTATAATATTTGGAAAACTCTGAGTATTAATTAAGAAAATATTTGCTGTACAATTGATTATGGGAAAAAATTGAGCAAACCTTGGTACTTGTTCTTTCTTTGGGAAAACTTCCTCTGTCCTTTAGTTCTCATTGTTATAAGACTTTCTATAATTGCTACCACAAAGCAAGGTCCTCATTTAAACTAACTGCCAGGATGTGGGGGGAAAGCTATCTGCATACTCTTAATTGTTCCATGTAATTTTATGCTGTAACCTTTACCAACCGTGTCTGTCTGAACATCAGAATATCTGAAGGAAAGGTCATTCTCAAGTACATATTGGGAAATGGAAGTACACAGATTATGGATGGAAGATAAGAGACAAAAAATTCCAATGGGAAAAATCCCACATGGACACACTGGAATGTCAACCAGTTTTAAATATTTTAGATTACATATACAAAGTTCTTCCTTACTTTTCTCCTTTCATCTACATCACCCTTGCATCAGCAGCTCTCAACCTGTGGGTCATGACCCCTTTGGGGTTCAAATGACATTTTCATAGTGGGTCAAATAGCAGATATCCTATATATCAAATATTTACATTATGATTTATAAGAGTATCAAAATTATAGTTATGAAGTAGCAATGAATATAATTGATTGCTCATCACAACGTAACTGTACTATGGAGTCACAGTATTTGGAAGGTTGAAAAACACTGAGCTACATGTACCTGATGAGTCTTGTCCTCTCCATTCAGTCAGGTAAGCCATTTTCTCTCAAAATTTTAAGTGTAGAATATATAGTCAGTAAATATAAAAAGATTTAAAAATTAACTGCCTAGCCTAGTCAATCTGAAGAGCAAAGGGCACATTAAAGACTATGTTAGGTAAAGTTATGAAGACAGTTAAATTCCACTCGTATTTCATGTTGCTGTGGAAAATACCTTGACAAGAGCAATTTAAAAGACACAGGGTTTATTTGGCACATAATTTGTGCTCATATTCTAGCTGTGCCAGAATTCAAGGTGACAGGAACTTGAATTGGTTGTTCAAATCAACAGTTAAAAGCAGAGCACAGTGAATGAATAATGTATGGGTGCTAGTGCTCAGCAAGCTTCCTCTTCCTTCATGCAATGCAGGATCTTCTTCCTAGGTTGGCAACTCTTCCCAACTCATTAATGGACCTTAACTACCTTCAGAGGACCCACTACACTTTACTATTTGTGTGTCCATTATATTAATAAATCTTCTAATAATCTTCCTACTCCTCTTGAACCCCACATCATATATCTATCATTATCTACCTTTAAAGGTCTCCAAAGTCTTTAAAAATTACAATAATTAAAGATGAACTTAAAGTTGAGGAGTTCTGAAGACAGTAGTTAGAAATAGGTGTGGTGGCTGTATGTTGCATAAATAAATTCATAAAAGAAGAAAGTTGTAAAAAAGAATATATATGTGTGCGTGTGTGTGCATGTGTGTGTGTGTGTGTGTGTGTGTGTGTGTGTGTATAAATGGTTTGGTGCAGACGATCTCAGATCAGTAGAATTGTGTAAAGGTGAATCTTCAGCCTATTGTGATGCCTACAAGTTCTTTAATGGGGTCCAAAGAGTCATCACCTATGCCAGGATGGAGGGGTTTTTTTTGTTGTCGTTGTTGTTTTTTTGTTGTTGTTGTTTTTGTTTTTGTTTTTTGTGTTTTTTTGGTTTTTGGTTTTGGTTTTGGTTTTTCAGGACAGGGTTTCTCTGTGCAATTTTGGCTGTCCTGGAACTCACTCTGTAGACCAGGTTGGCATCAAACTCAGAAATCCACCTGCGTCTGCCTCCCAAGTGCTGGGATTAAAGGCGCGTGCCACCACTGCCTGGCTCAGGATGGACATTTTGATGATATTAATGCCTTTGAGTTATCCATGATCCTGTGAGGTACCCCTTATCGATACTCCTATAATTAAACCAATAAATATTGGTTCACCAAGTAAGACATTTGTGGAATCATTATTTGTTCTAGTGTTTGTTTCTTTTTTCATTTCCTTTTTTATTAGATATTTTATGTATTTACATTTCAAATGTTATTCGCTTTCCAGGTTTCCTCTCCTGGACCCCTTAATTTGAGAATTGTTCCTTCTAACTATATGAAGAATTGATTTGGAATTTTGATGGGGATTTCATTGAATATGTAGATTGCTTTTAGCAAGATGGCCATTTTTACTATGTTAATGCTGCCAATAAATGAACATGGAGATCTTTCCATCTTCTGAGGTCTTCTTTGATTTCTTTCTTTGGAAACTTGTAGTTCTTGTCATACAGATATTTCACTTTTTTGTTAGAGTCAGACCAAGATATTTTATATTGTTTGTGACTATTGTGAAAGGTGTTGTTTCCCTAATTTCTTTCTCAGTCCATTTATCCTTTGAGTAGAGGAAGGCTACTGATTTGCTTGAATTAATTTTATATCTACATACTTTGCTGAAGTTATTTATCAGCTTTAGGAGGTCTCTGGTGGAATTTTTAGGGTCTCATCAGTATACTATCATGTAATCTGCAAATAGTGACATTTGACATCTTCCTTTCCAATTTCTATCCCTTTGACCTCCTTGTTTTGTCTAATTGCTCTGGCTAGAATTTTCAGTACTGTATTGAATAGGTAGAGAGAGAATGGGTAGTCTCTTCTAGTCCCTGATTTTAGTGGAATTGCTTCAAGTTTCTCTCCGTTTAGTTTGCTATTAGCTACCGGTGTGCTGTATATTGTTTCTTCTATGTTTAGGTATGGGCCTTAAATTTCTGATATTTCCAAGACTTTTAGCAAGAAGGGATGTTGAATTTTGTCAAATCCCTTTTTAGCATCTAGTGTAATGTTCATGTGGGTTTTTTTTTCTGAGTTTGTTTATGTAGGGGATTACGATGATGGATTCTCCTATATTGAGCCATCCCTGCATCCCTGGGATGAAGCCTACTTAATCATGGTGACTGATCACTTTGATCTGTTCTTGGATTCAATTGGGGAGAATTTTATTGAGTATTGTTCCAACGATAGGACTGAACTCACAGAGACCCTACTGTCTCTGATTCCCAAATGCTTGGATTAAAGTTATGAGCCACTATGCCTGGCTTGAAGAACATCTTTTATATAGAACTCCTCAATAGTTTTACAAAGAAAGGAGTTACTTTATGGACACAATCAGACCCAGAAATGTCCTCAAAATCATGAACAGATATTAACCTACATTCACACATTTATATCAGTATTTACAATGAATATTTGTCTTGTTTAAGCTCTCTTTTAATATGTTGTCTACTATCAGTAAATGATTCCCACAACACAAACAGAAGCACACACACACACAGAGAAAGACAGAGAAAGAGACAGAGGGGGTGAGGAGGAATTGGATGGGGAGAGAGAGAGAGAGAATCCTTGGTGAAGGTCACTGAAAATTATATGGTTTAAGACTAAAGCTATGCATTTAGTTTAAACTAAAAACTAATCTAATTACATAGAAATATAAGACACAAATATTAGTCATATGATTTTAAATTGCTTTACCTAGGGAAACTATTTCTTAGAATATCATACAACATATATTTTATGTCTTCCCTGTCTTCCAACTCCAGATCTTCCTTTCTCTATCCACTCAACTTCATATTCTTTCCCTCTTTAACAAAGACAAAACAAAACAAAACAAAACAAAACAAAACAAAACAAAACGCCACTAAAAACATGTAACCTAATTTGTGTTGTACACATGCTCATGAGCATGGAAACTGACTTGGCGTGTGCTTGATACATCTGGTGTCACTTCTTTGACGAAATCTTGTGTTCCCTCTTCCAGCAGATATTATTTTCAAATAGCTTCTCATAAGGGACGTCATTTTTTTTTCTTTAAGGCAAGTTAAATAGTCTTTGTCCACAGTTGTGTAGCAAAAAATTGACTTTTAAAGACCTCATTGGATATAACTTACTGGGTTCAAGGTCTAGCAAAAGTTCAGTTTCTGAAGGGAAAAGGTATTTTCAGAAAAAGCTGTTCCATGATGGAAGAGTGATTCACTTAAGTTCTCAGAACTAGGTTATACAAACATGATGTGCACATGAATTTGGTGTCTTAAGCATTTATGAAATGCAATTTTAGTGAAAATGTCTCATTGTCTCTGATAGCAGAAAGAATTAGAGTTTCACTTAATGTGATATGATCAAGTATCTCATTAAAACACTAAATTTTGCTTGGTCATTGCAGTGGTATTATTCATTTCTACTCTACCTTTATTATTATATTACTTATTAGTAATTGTATATATTTTTGGTTAACATGTGTTTTGACATATGCACATATTATGAGATGATTAATTCAAGCTGATTAATACTTAAATTTTACTCTTGACTGTAACCAGTATTTGCTACATTGTCATATCTTCCTCCACTCTACACCCCTCCCTTTTTTTCTACCCTTTAAACTCCCTATCACTAGATAGAAGAGAAAAATGATAGAGAGGAAAGGAAAGAGACCTCTGAATAAAGTCAGAAGTCAGACAGTGGGCTATTGTTAGACTACCTGCCTTGAGTTCCTTGAAGCAAGATTGATCTTCCCCATCAGACTAATTTCTTCTTTTGCATGACCACAAACTACAATGAACCACCAACAGCCAACTAACTACCCACCTGATAGACCACCAAACACCAACCCTACCAATTACACACCCTCTGAAAAGCCCTCAGAACTCTAAGTGTCTGTAACTGTCTGCAGCTGGCAAAATCATACCCCTGCTAGAGCACAAGGCAAATCATAGTCAGCTACTATGGGCAATGTGGAGCCTCTCCATATCCCACACCTGGAATTGAAACAAAATATATCTTTATAATATCTCTGATTCTTTATGACACCAAAATTCCAAAATTGTCACTACACTTGACAATATTCATTTGTCTACAATATTTTTCTAGAACAATTCATGTTTACAACATATGATAATTAAGTAGAATCACCATTGTTTTCCAAAGAGCTTTTGAAATTATTCCCTTACTGTTACTGTTAAGTCCACTGGTCAACATTGCCTCTTATTCCTGACACTGTTGTCCCAGGAAATAGTCTTTCTACTAATAGACCAATTTTTTCCCCTTTGCTTACCTTTTATAGTTTGTTTTATATACAAGCAGGTACTTAGTCCTTAATTCAGGTATAGATACCTGATTTGATTCTACACTAAATATTTTGATTAATGCCATGATAAGAATGAAGATATTTTGATAAAGGAACTGAATATTTTATCTATTCTTTGGTATTTCAATCATGTGAATACTATATTTTGATCATATTAACCCTTATTACTTTCTCTGTGCCCACCCATTCTATTTGAACCCCTTCTTCTTCCCAGACACTACCATTGTAGTTCTACCTTTTTAAAATTTTTATTATATTTATTTGTCTTAGCAGTGAAAGGAGAGAAGAGACACAGTCAGACAGAGAGACTGGGACAGACAGAGAGACAGAAAGACAGAGAACATTAAAGTGTATTAAAGTGTATCTATCTAGATGTCAGAGAACAACTCTTAGGTATCCTTCCAACATGTGGTTTCAGGGACAGAACTCAGATCTTCCAAATACCAAGTGTATTCATTCACTGAGCCATATCACTGGCTTTCTCTTGTCTCTTTTCCCCAATATCCTGTGTTCAGTTAGGGTTGTGGGTTTGAGATTATTTACCAGAATATAGGCAAACTAAAATATGCTACATAACTGAAGAAAAATGACTAGTAGTCATTAATATTTATAATACAGAAGTATTATAAATATATAAGGATTTTGCTTTATAATCCTCTCCCCAAACCATTAGGGAACATCGATGGGCTCATTTTGTTGAGATCTTGTGAGAGTAACCACATCTGCTGGGATTTTAAGAGTATAATGGTTTGCTCCTATATTTTTTCTACCTCCTCCTCTGCAATAGAGGAGATGATATAAGTGTCTTGAGATAGAACATTCCATGATTACCTATTCTCTTCCTGTTGCCCAGTTATGAATCACTGCATTATTCAATATCCAAAGTTAAAAGCATCTTCCCTTCCCTAATATGAAGCAGCACTAATCTAAGTGTATATACATAAATATTTTAAGGCAATTTTTTCATTTACCAAAATAACTTCAGGGTCACCTCTGAAGTCTTTCAGAGACTGAGCCAAAAGTTTTGACCAGCCTTATAGTATAAGGAATGTATTCTGTCTTGTAGAACAGTCCTGAAATCCAAACAAAAGGTGGTTTATTGACAGCTATTGCTACATGTAAGTACTGTACAGTGGACACATCTTGTTTATCAAGTCAGTAGGTGATAAGTACATTCTAATACATTAAAGACTTGTTTCCCTAGTAGCCTATATATAGCACCTCCCAGTAGTGTGAATGCTATCCAACATGGAGAATGATTCTAGCAGTTCAGTTTCAACTTTATTTTTCTGTGTGCTGAGAGCAATATATGTGATATTTTCAACCATCTCTATTCAGTGAGAAATCGAGTATAGCAGGATTCCCCATAGTTATGGGGAATCCTCCAGGCCCTGGATGAGGTAGAGGGAGATACATCTTGCCTGAAACTGTTGAAAGAGTCAAGCTGATTTAAGGCTTTCTCAGAGGCTCTGTTGTAAGGACAAGGGAATCTAGTTCAGAGTCTTTGCCCGGGTACAGATTTGGCTAGATCCAGTCTGGGCCTGGGGCCAAAGCCTCAATGAGTTATGACAAAGAGTTACAGCAGAAATGTTTGCATGTCTTTATTATAAGACTAATACATGATTAAACATACATTATATATATTTTAGACCAATAAGATCATTGTAAGTTTAAAGCAATTATTTTTATGTCATATGTCCACATGGTTTTATCAATAAAAAAATCAGTCTAGAGTCTTATTATTTTTGAAGGTTTTTGTGGATAACTAGCCAATATTTCATTTACTGTACTTACACCTGCAAAAATTTTTCCATTCCCAGTTTATGACCTTTAGTTACCAAATAGTGGTCTCACAGCTAACATAGAAGGACTGTTTTCCCTGATCATAAATTTGTTCCAAGCCTGTTTTCTTTTCCTTGTGCAATTAGCCTATGACACATGAAGGTTTACAAAGCTCTAATTTCAGCTTTTAGAGGGCTCAAAATTACTTGTGTAAATTTAGGAATTTTATAGAATCAGTTTTAGGAATTATGAAATCATACATTTATCCACACAGCATTACCATGTAAGAGTACATCTTCATGTAAATCTTCAGAAAATATGTCCAATATGGTGAGCTAAATGCCCAGGAATCATTAGCCTATATAATAGTGTCAGAAACAAGACATCTCAGTGGCAAGTGGCTATCCTGTGATGAAGTCTCTTTGGACCTTGTCTCAGAGCTCACCTATCACAGACCATGCAAAATGGTGGGCCATCTCTTGAAAAGTCACTTATATGCCTTTAGACTTTCTTAGATGGCTTCTGACCCAGTATCTTTTCAGTTTCCTTTTTCCCTCAGCAATTGAGGCATTTATTAATTTTAATTTTTGTTTCAGTTATATTAACATGCATTTGCATATTATTAAACTGTGCAAAGATAATTATAATTGTTCTTTGATATTATTTGAAAGTTCTTCAAATCATTCTCATTTGGATCCAACAGTATTGGATTAGTAAACTATGAGTAAAACATGTTATCTTGATTTTTTTCCTGCTACTTTTGTTTTTGCTATATGTAAAATATATGTATATATTATGTATATATGTATACATACTTATGTATGTACACATACATATCATATGTATACTATATATATTTAGACATTTATAAATTTATAATATATCCAAGTATATAGAAAAAGTGGATTTAACAAATACCTATGCATCATATTTGATTTAATTACTTTTCTTTTACATGTTAATTTTAAAATTATTCTATATATGTCCTAATTGAGTCACTCTGTTATTTCAGGAATAGGTCCTCATAGGCCATAGAGTATTATGCTTTAATATTTTTGTTGATTTTTCTGTGATAAAATAGAGAATGATTCATCTTTATTTACTGTTGAATATTTTTGTCACTGTCCTATGGGGTTGGTAACCTCTTCAGCTCCTTCAGTCCTTCTCCAACCTAACTCCTCTATTGAGGTCCCTGCACTCAGTCTGATGGTTGGCTGTGGGCACCCATATCTGTGTTGGTCAGGCTCCGAGAGAGCCTCTCAGGGGACAGCCATACCAGACTCCTGTCGGCAAGAGCTTCTTGGCATCAGTTATAGTGTCTGAGTTTGATGTCTGAACATGAGATGGATCCCTAGGTGGAGCAGTCTCTGGATGGTTTGTCCTTAAGTCTCTGCTTCATTCTTTGTCCCTGCATTTCCTTTAGACAGGAGCAATTTTGGGTTAATATTTTTGAGATAGGTGGGTGGCCCTATCCCTCAACCAGGGGCCATGCCTAACCTGTGGATGTGGTCTCTACAGGTTCTCTCTCCCCTCTGTTGTGTACTTCAGCTAATCTCATTTATCTTTATCACTGTATGAAAACTGGCATGCCCTTTGTGCATATAAATATTCTCACCTTATTACAATATTACTACTGGTATCTATCAATCTTTTAGAACTTATCAGTCACAATAAATAACATTAAATGGGAAGGGTAAAGAAAATGGATTCTCTTAAGTAATGTCTAATACTAGAAAAAATAAATAACTTTCTCAAACATACACAGTAATCTTTGTTATATCCCCAATTCAAATAATTGTTGTGTTCTATAAACTTATGATTCTTTGAAATGTTTGGATTACATCATTAGCTAAATTCTTACTTTGTAAATGTGCTATAGATTAATAGGTTTATTTTTAACTGACTGTTGTACTTCCAGCTTATTTTCAAGCCTAAGCAGGAAAGCAGTGGTGATGTTAGGAGTGACATAGCTCCACTAATTGCATCCTCTATGTTGTCATGTGTATGCAATTTCTAAGCTGTGAGGCATAAATGAGTTCATTATCTCTTTCCCGGCCATGTTTACAAGGATGTAAGTTAAAGACAAAATCTATAGGTGAAAATCACTGGACTAGTAAAGGCAATGCTGTACTATCCACATGTCCTGGATAAGAAGCATTTAGTTTTCTGAGAATTAGTTCAGGGTAAACAGGATCCTTTTAATATACTTTTAGGAAGTAAATGAAGTTACCAAACTTGAACAGATGTTTTGATAGATATATAAATATGACTTCTACTCTCCTGATGTCATTGTCATCTCAGAAGCTCACTGCTGAATAGCTCACCTTTTCTAGTTCTTTCTGAACTCTGGCTGGCAGGTTTGACTCAGCTGTTCTGACTTAAAACTCCTCTCCAACGTGACTATCAGCTTCTCTCTGATTCTGACTTAATTGCTCTGCCAGGAGTCATTCTAACTTTGACAATCTGTTCTAATTTTCTGGTTCCCTCCCATTTTCTGGCTTGTTCTGTCTTTACCTGCAACCTGTTCTTGTCAAACTTCCCCCAAGTATATCGGCCTCCCCCTCTGCTCTACTTCTGCAGCTCTCATATAAGTCATCTTTGTCTAGTTTGTTCTCCTTAGAGTTGGGTGTATCCTATCTCTGACTCATTCTGTTAAATCTCTCCCTGATCTGTCAATTTTTTCTGCCCCTCAATGAGATGACACTTTCAAACATGGCGGCTTCCTTCTACAAACTAAATTTATATATAATGTTGTGTGTACTAAGGGCATGTCTGTATTCCAGCCAGAGGGATTAAAGGTATGTGGTATGTCTTCATTTCCAGCTAGATCAAACATACCTAGAAGGTATTTATAGGTATTTATAGTGATCCCTTGCCAGAGCAGTCATATTCCAGGATTAAAATTCCTCTACAGGGACATGTACACATTTCACTGCATATCCTTGGGAAGTATTTGATCTTTAGTCAGATAGGCATATCAACCTAATTGTCATCTTCCTTAAGAAAACTGAACTGTGTTCATACTCTTGATGATATGCCATAAAAGTATCAATCTCCTGTAAATAGGGGTAAATAAAGGCTTGTGCCTTAATTTTATCTTTGTATTCTGAATCATTCTGCAGCTAAAATTATATAATAAATACCAATGAGGTGATATATTTTAAACAAGATAATTGGAAAAAAAATTTTAATAACCTGGGATAAATTATAACACTGAAACCATAGTGATTATTCTCATAATAATTATATCTTTTTTTAGAGATCTATGAATGTTTCATTCCACTTTCAGCACTGGAAAAATGATGTACTCTTTTATGCTCAGTCATTCACATATATATATATATATATATATATATATATATATATATATATATCAACCTAACAACTAATATAATCAAGAGAGTAATAGTGAATGGCAAGACTATCTTGTTTAGAATGGTATTTAGCTTAATTTCTTTGTGAATATCTGTGACAGAACATTATTAGCTAATACATTTTTTTCTGAAACATGCTATACTCTTATATCGAAAGTGCTTGGATTGTAGTCTTGAGCCAATGGTAAATGTACCCACCCTGTAACAATCCATTTTTAAAATATGTTAATCAAAATATAAAGAAGCAATGAAAATAATAAAATGCCAATGACAAATTTTACATATTATATGGATAGTTACTACTGTAGAAGCTTTCTAAGATGTATACATTTACATATGTAAAAAAGAGTTTAAAGGTCATTACCATATAACAGGGTGATAATGCCCTTATTAAAATATCTACAGACTCCTTTGGAGTTATTGACTAGGTATGCCCCTTAGATGTCCAGACATTATAGCCTTTTACCAAGGCGCTTGGTAACTATCCAGAACTTAATGGTGAGATCATATTGGTATAGACACCATATGCCTGAGTCATAGAATGTGGAGAGAACCAGCTGGTACTGACCTGGAGCCTTTATAGCCCTACTAGCTAGAGCCCATATTGTAGGAAGGTGATATGTACTCTATTAGAAGAGAAAAGTAATCAGCATTACCCAGCTATGAACTATGAAGTCCACCATAATAACTCCCCCAAAAGGACCTGAATAGTAGTATCACTCAAGTGTTACAAGAATGAGCAACCATTTTCTGATTGGATTTGAGACTTGTTCCACAAGGTAGAACCCATACCTGGCTGCATTTTCATGGACAAAATCCTGTGTCTGTACTGGTCACATCCCCTATGTGGGTCTGCATACCAGGTGCTATCCTTAGGGATCTGAGGGGCTCTGGCCCAGCCTGAGTGTCCAAAGGGCTGCAACTATCTGAGGGGCATGTGTGCAGCAGGTGTCTAGAAGCCAAGGTCAGGGCCACTGAGGAGAAAGTGACTGTAGTTGGCCTGAGAAGCTTCTAGCAATAAAAGCTTCAGGAGAGAATTCTCTTTTCCAAGGTGTAACGGCTCCATAAGACACTCTCAGATGGTCTTTGATGAAATAACTCATGTACTTTATTCATTGTAGGTAGATAGGTTCTTATATATACTTTAGGCTGGGTTGGAGTCTAAAAGCAGATGCTTTCTATTGGTTTGATCTGAGAAGTTAAGGACACCTGATCTGCACGTGGAAAGGTGCTGCTCCATGACTGATTGTCACAGTCTTTTCCATGGGGTGTCAGAGTCACATGTTTCAGGAGAGGAACCTGACCAGGAGTGGACTAAATGCTTATGGTTCTCAGATATGAGAATTACCAGGCTTTCTGAATCCATTCAACCGTACCAAGAATTCTGTATGGTGGCACTGTCCACTGCCCCACTGACCAAGAGGAGGCCTTACTATTATTATTCTACTAAGTGAATATAGTATTAAACTGACTTGTAATGCCTTATTGCTATACCGATAGAGTAGTGTATCTGTAAACACGCATCAGAGAATCATATCCTTTCAGTAAATAGTAATTTACACATACACCCTCAACTAGTCAGCAAGCAGAGAATAAGAGACTAAAGAACATTCAGCTATAAATCGGACATCTGCATACATCTCCTTGGTTCAAATATCTTCATGATAGGGGAGTCAGGAAGAAAGAGCAGAAGTTTTGAATGACTACCAGGAACTAGAGTCTTCAATACAGAGCAGAACAGCTGCACATATGAGCTTGCAGTCATTATAACAGCATGCACAAAATTTATACCAGCTCAAAAGACAAAAAATCTCAGGATGGAGAGGGGAAGTGGACACAAAATCCCACCTCTGAGAAACAGTTGGCAACTGATTTGTGCTGGGAGATGAACAGTCATTTTCCATTAATAGTTTGGCCTCTGGTAGATCCTCCACATAAGGATGTAAATTCACACATCTTGGATACATAAACAAAAGAAATTGGACTTGGAATTTTAATAAAAGAAAATCATGAGGAAACAACATTGAATGGTAGAAAGGGGAAGATGGATATAGAATGTTCGGGAAGAGGATGCATGAGTATGACATGAACAAAATATATTATATGAGATTCTAAAGAAACGAATACAAATTTAAATACTAAGTAAACTGACAAGAAAGATTACATTTAAAAATATTACTTTTACACATGCTATGAATCTTTGTGGTGTGGTGTGATGAAAATATTCAGAGTAATTTATGAAGTTCACAAGAACCTAAAAAGACTTGGAATGTTCACTGTGCAGCTATTGTTTCTTACCAAAAATAAGAAGAGTTCTGAGTTTATAGGTATGAGACTTCTCTTTCCTTTTCTCTTTCTGGTCCTATACACTACAGGAGAGAAATTGGAGGGGCTCTCTTAAGCATAATTATTTAGCAACACAAGCTTCTATCGAAGTGCCATCTACACCCATGGCTGCATTTGATACTGCTCTTCAGGAAATTCCAAATATGCAAAGTGTTCTCAAGGTTAAGCTCTCATTAAAGGATTTACACAAAATGAGAGAATTCCTTGAAATATTATTGTCACATCCCAAGAAGAAAAAATGTTCTCCCCAAGAGAACATTTCCAGACCCCTTGATCACACCCCCCCCCCCAGTGGCTTTGGAATTGAAAATTTCTAAATAAAATATATTGTCTCAGAAGGATAGGGGAGGGAACCACAGTGACACTGGTACCAAATCTGAGACAGAGTCATAATGCACTTTTTTTAGTGAGAGCAAGAGTGATTCCTAAGTGAGTTAGCACATGCTATTAGTGCTTAAAGCACAATGATATTTTGTTTCAATTTAACCATCTTCTTTTACATGGAAATATAGAAGGAATTCAAAATCTATGTGAAATCCAATATTGAGAACATGCTCAGTAGCTTACTTCCCAGAAAAAAAAAATGAAGATTTGAATATAGATGTTTAGCACCAAAGTACTACTAGACTTAGGGACTGATATCTCTAACCCAAGACTAATGAGAAAAGTTAACCAGCCATTTTTTGGAGCAGAGTTAACAAGCAGCAAGCTGAGTGCAGAAAAAAAATGGGATGTGTCTGAAATTTTTTTCTGCAACAAAATATAAGGAATTCAGTAAGTCTTATTATGCAAATTACAAAGTAGATTATATATAACTTTAGAGCTCCAGTCTATGCATTTTTTTCTTTATAATAATACTTAACTGCTTTGGAGGTTCCTAATAAAAATAATGGAAGGTACAAAATTCAAAGACCCACTTTTTTGCACACACAAGATTCCCCTAAAAACAATAAACTGGGATCCATAATATATACAGAGAAGACCTGGTGCATGCTGCTTCAGTGTCTGTAAGTTCATATGAGCTTTGCTCATGTTGATTTAGAAGGCATTGTTTTCTTGATGTTCTCCATCCCCTTTGGATCTTCTACCTGTTAGAACAACTAAGATCATCAAAACAAGGGACAATTCATGCTGGCAGGAATGTGAGTCAGAAGAACATTCATGCTGGTTGGTATGAAAAAATCATACAGCCACTATGGAAATCAAAATTAGTGTGGTGGTTCCTCAGGAAAATGGAAATTAATCTACCCCAAGATCTAGCTATACAACTTTTGGGTACCCAAAAGGTGTTTCATCCTATCACAGACACTTGCTCAACCAGGTCCTTTGCTGCTCTATTCATAATGGCCAGGAAGTGGATAAAATGTGGTAGATTTACACAATGGAGTATTACTCCACCATAAATAAATTTACATCATGCAGAAGGCCTAGGTTAGACCAACGTAGGCTCCCTGATTGTTGGTTCAATGTCAGTGAGTGATTCTAAATCCAGGTTTATTCATTTTGTGGGTTTTCTTATGGTGCCCTTGACCATTCAAGCTCCTACAGTCCTTCCTATCTCTTTTCCACAGGATTCACGGAGTTTCACCTAATGTTTGGCTGTAGGTCTCTTTCTGTTTCCATCAGGTGCTGGATGGCGCCATCTCTGATGGTGATTATGCCCTGCCCCTGTCAATGTTTATAATGGAATAACATTAAAAATTATCTCTCTACATTTTTTAGGTCTTGTTTGGTTGTATCTTAGGTCACTGGGCCACCTTCCTGGCCTGATTTTTTGGTCCTTTAAGTAATGGCAGGGTTGGCCTCCCTCAAGTGGAATGGATCTCAAGTTGAACCAGTCACTGGTTGGCTACACCCTCAATTTATTATTGTTGTGTAGCTTGCTGTTTTTGTGGGTCTCCTAACAGAGTGATCAGGGGTAGTTTCTGATGCTTTTGCCTGCTTTAGGTACTTTTGTCCTCTTACTAGGTTGTCTTATTCAGCCTCAGTATGAGGAGAGAAAGATACCTAGTCTTACTGCCACTTGATATACAGTGTTTGGTTGATATTCCTAAGAGGACTGCCATTTTCTGAAGAGAAATGAAGGAGGAGTAGATGGGGAGTTGAAAGTGGGAGGATGAAGGAATGAGAGGAAAGGAGGTGTGGGAACTATGGTCAGGATATATGACAGAACGTATTATTAAAACATCAAAAGAAGAAACCTAAGAATGTGACTGGACAGCATCTGAAACCCACAGCAAAGCTTGTTTGGGCCATGGTATTCATATTTGCCTCCAAAACATACTATTTTATGTTATTTTAAACCTTTTCCATTAATGCCATCTCAAAATCAAGAAAGGGTATCCTGGTCTCATTGAGCTTGGATATACTTTCTCTGAATAGGACCTAACAGTTTGAGAATTTGTTAGATCACGTTCCAATAATGTAATGGGTCAGTTGTTCACAGGCCTGGGAAATATGTTGTACTTGATAGGGTGTAAGGCAAATGACATGAAAACAGGAATCACAGGCAAGTAGAGACACATCTCTAACAAATGTCACCTCCTCAGACAGAAGGTCTGATGGAGAGGAGGCTTCATCCCTGTCCTCATTTTCCATGGCTGCTCAGAAGTCCTGTACCAGCATTCATCATGGTGTGGAGTCCTGTGGGAAAACACATAAGTATTCTCATTCTCATGTCAGCAAGGGAGCGGGTGACTGCCATTTCGATATTAGGGATCTCACCACTGTATGAATGGAAGAGGGTTATTCCTGAGTAGGAAAGGCCAGTATTTATAGGCAGGGCTTAATCACTGATCATCCAAGGTGAGGAAGTTTAGGTGAAAGAGGGTATCTGCCAGGGTCAGGTGAGGATCACATTTGAACTCAGGAGAAGCAACCCAAGTTAGCAACTCCTTTAGAGTCCAAGTTAATGTTTCTACTCTTGCCTGAACTTGAGGGATATAGGAAACTCAAAAGTATGGCTAATCCTCCATGAGGAGGCAAACTCATTGAATTTTTGAGAGGCATAGGCAAGGCCATTATCAATGTTCAAAACCCAAGAAACACCCATAACCTACACAGCAGATTTCATAGCCTTGATGAGATGGGAGGCTTTTTCTGTCAAGGCCACAGCATAAACAAAGGAGGAGCAAGTATCTACAACAACATATGCATATGGATACTGAGTCACATCCACCTGCAAAATAGCATTGGAGAGTAACCCTCTTGGGTTGACACCTCCCCTAATTGAGTGGTGCCAATGGTGCAAATGGGGTGCAGGTGGTGCTAGTTTTTGCAAGATGTTTTGCACTATGCCATGGATAATTCCAGCAAGACCTTATGTAAGTTTTGTAGGGAAAGGTGAAATTGTTGATGCAATGCTCTCAACTGTCCCAAGAATCCCTGCTCAACAATCGTTATCATTAAGTCAGTCATCTCATTGCCCTTAGCTATGATTCCTGGCAGCCCGGAGTGTAATCCAATGTGAGAAATAGACCATGGCTGTGCCCTATTCTCAAGGGCTCCTTGAAGAAACTTCATAAGGATATATATGGGTTTATTCTGTTCTTTTATGTAGGAGAATGATAATATTTAAACAGTCTGTACTGCATATGGGCTGCCTGAAAATATATTGACTGTCTCAGCATGATAGAATTCAAAGATGCTCAGGAGCCCCAACAACTCCCCCAATTGGACTAATCCAGGGTTCAGAAGGATATAAGTAACATTCTTCAAACCTGGCCTCTGTAGTAAAAATCCCATATCTTTGTGGTACTGAAGGTGATTTCATCTGTGGAGCCTGACTCAGGAGGTTTCAGAGGAAGAGTGTTAGTATGTGGCCTAGAGACTGTTCTTATGGTATTTTGTCCTTGTTCCAAAGGTCTGCATGGGAGTTTTGGGTTGGGCAGTGATGGCACATGCCTTTAATCTCATCACTTGGGAGGCAGAAGCAGGTAGATTTCTGAGTTGGAGCTCAGCCTAGTCTACAGAGTGAGTTCCAGGACAGCCAGGGCTACACAGAGAAACCCTGTCTAAGAAAAACAAACAAACAAACAAACAAACAAACAAAAGAGTTTGAATTAATTACATTAGCAGAGGAAATTTCAAAACAGTCGTGTACTAATTCTGTTGTATGGCTGTTCGTGTTCACTCTTCTTATGGAGATTGATAATGAAAAGGAAAAAATATGTACAATGTGAAGAGAAAGCAGGCACCAGATATTCTAAAATAATTAAAGAAAAGCCTAGTGCTAAGTATAATAAAGGGTGTGATGACCTCAATGTAAGACCTCGAGCAGCTAAGCTCCCAGTCTGTGAGAAGAAATTAAAGAAAAATAAGAAGGAATTAAAGGAAGTGTTAGGGTTAGGTGTAGTGGCATACACCTTTAATCCCAGAACCCAGGAAGAAAAGAGAAGCAGATCTCTAAATTCAAGGCCAGCCTAGATGACAGATCAAGTTTCAGGACAGTAAAATTTCAATAATGAAGGAAACAATCAAAAATAGAAAGCTGGTGAAGATGTAATTGAACAAGGGAACCATGTTCCAGCCCCAGCAAGCAAAAGAATTTGGCAGCTTTGGCCATGCAGTTCTGGCTTTAGAGTGAATGACAGAAGAAATGGATTATGAAATCTCCCTCAATGACTAAGGAAAGCCATCAAGGCCAGACATGTATCAGGAATGTCCCTACATGGAGGACTAGAGAGGCCAATGTGTGGATCTGTAAAAGTGAAATGCCAAAGTTGTGTGATATTTTGAAAAGGAGAACTGCTACCAAGATCTGGAAGCATCCCAAAAGAAAGAAGTGTCCTTTTTTTGTTTGTTTGTTTTTTGTTTTTTTTTTGTTTTGTTTTTTTGTTTTTTTGAGACAGGGTTTCTCTGTATAGCCCTGGCTGTCCTAGAACTCACTTTGTAGACCAGGCTGGCCTCGAACTCAGAAATCGGCCTGCCTCTGCCTCTGGGATTAAAGGTGTGTGCCACCACGGACTGCAAGAAGTGTCTTGAAATCAAAAATCTGAGAGTAGTTGGAGATCTAAAGATCATTTTGATATCAGACATGAAGATAAAGAGTTTGGAGTTTACCCAGTAAACCTTTAAACCTATAAGCCAACATCAATTTGATGTTCTCTTTTATATGAGTTGGCATAGTCATGGTGTCTCTTCACAGCAATAAAATGCTAAGACATCAACTTCAGGAACTGCCCCTTGACAAAATTCTGAAACTCAGCACAGGAACTGGAGAAAGATTGACTATGTTAAACTATGAGATACATAGCCATCACTAGTGGCTTAGAACCCTATGACACTCTGTGACTTTGAGTAGGTATTGAAGGAGGAAAATTACTGACCACCTGAACTCTTCACCCCAGAGTCCTACCCCTCCCATCTGGAGATTGTTCCCGGAACACTCCTGAACTCTTCACCCCAGAGTAAATTCCTGAACTCTTCAACTCAGAGTCCGACCCCCTCCCAACTGAGGACTGTTCCAAGAACATTTTTGAGGTAGGGGCTTCCTGGAACAACCCCCAGAACATTTTTGAGATAAGGGCCTCCTGGAACCACCTCAGAATGTTCCAATAGATCGAGTACATTGCCAAAATATAGGACACGACCCCTTGGTTACGTAAAACCCTTGGCAAAACCCCTCAGTTAAGTAAACTTGTACTTTTCCTACCCTGCTCCCCCCCTGGCTTTTTCCTATATAAGCCTGTAAAAAATTTGGGTCGTCATCGATTCTCCTCTACACCATGCCTGGTGTATGAGTTTCGACCCCAGAGCTCTGGTTTATGTGCTTTTTATGTGCTTTCTTGTTGTTGCTTTATTAAATCTTACTCTCTACATCTTAAGTTCGGTCTCAGTGTCTTCTTGGGTACGCGGCTGTCCCGAGGCTTGAGTGAGGGTCTGCCCTCCGGGGGTCTTTCATTTGGTGCATTGGCCGGGAAACAGCGCGATCACCCAGAGGTCCTGGACCCACTCAGAGGTAAGATTTTCTGTTCTGTCTTGGTCTGGTGTCTGTGTTCTGTTTCTGGAGGCCAGGAAGGTCTCAATCTGTAGGCCTTGGAGAGGCCATCTGATTCTGTATCTGGTGCGATCGCAGTTTCGGTTTTGCGGACGCTCTGTGAGGCCTGGAGAGGCCTGATTCTGTTACAGAGAGACCGCGCTCCGAGAGGGAACGCGGTGTGGATAAGGATAGACGTGTCCAGGTGTCCACCGTCCGCTCGCCCTGGGAGACGTCCCAGGAGGAACAGGGGAGGACCAGGGACGCCTGGTGGACCCCTCTGAGGGCCAAGAGACCATCACTTTGGTGGAAGGTCTCAATCGGCCGGCCTTGGAAAGGCCATCTGGCTGTAAGTTGCCTGTGGTCGACGTAAGTTGCCTGTGGTCGACGCGAAGTCGCCGCTGTTTTTGTTTTTGTTTTTTTGTTTTTTTTTTTTGTCTCAGTCTCATGTCCGCTCTTGTTGTGTCTACTATTATTCTAGAAATAGGACAATCTGCCAGAGCGGGAGTGGATGTGGAATCCCACCCCCGTCAGGAAAAGGAGTCGATGTGAAATCCGACCCCGTCAGAAAATAGCGTTTGGCTGGTTGTATAAGTCCAGGCGTGGACGAGTGTGCTTGTTTGTGGTTTTTGTCACGTGACAGACTGTGTGTGTGTGTGTGTCAACCCTTTGTCGACTGTGGACTTGGACTGACGTCAGGACAGAATTTGTCAGCAATGGTTTTAAAAAAGGAAAAAAAGAAAAAAAAAACTCAGTGCTGGTGAGCCCCGGGCTGCTCAAAAGAGCTCTGGGATGCAGAGCTGGGCTAAAAACTTCCGGCTTTGGCGGCGCAGTTAGGGCTTTGATAGCAGCAGTGGCGCTGAGGTTCTGGGTTCTGCAGGCACAGCAGCAACAGAGGCTGTCTGTGCCCCGCGAGCGAGTTGTGAGATGCTAATGGAGAGTGCGGCGGCCTGCCGGTCCCACCTGGCGCCCTAGAGTGGCCATAAAGCCTGCCACAGCTGGGGAGGGGCCGACTACAGCCGCCGTCCCTCCTTTGGCTTCCCCCCAGAGTCTACCCGCACTCCCTTGTGCCTGCCTGGCTGCGTGCTCCCTCACCAAGGACAGTGCAGGGAGCACGGGGGTGTCTCAAGTGGTTGAGTTGCCCCTCATTTGGCTCCTCCCAGAGTCTGCGCACAGGTGCCTGCCCACACTCCCTTGTGTCCGCCTGGTCCACCGCCGCCTCCAAGGGCTCAAGCCATGCGGGAAGACATTGCAGAGAGCACCGGGTGTCTATCAAGTGGTTAAATTGCTGCCTTTGCCACCTTCCCCCCCTCCCTGCCAGTGTTTGTTTGCCACTCCCAGGAGTTTGCGCCACGGGTTCCCTGGTTGCTTCTCATTCCCCTGTCCCCTGTATCCTGTCTCTTGTTAACAGAAAAAATTGCGTTCATTTTGAGATATCAGTGGTCTGGTGTAGCCAGATGTGAGAGCTGCACTCCCTTCTCTGCCCCACGTGTTTTCTCTTCTCAGGCACCGCCCTGAGCTGCTGGCAGTGAGTCTGTTCTAAGCTCCAGTGAGGGAGACATCCACCCACTTGGGGCTTCTTCTGTCCAAGGTAAGGAGCACCTGCAAGTCTAACTGCCAGGCTCTGATGAGGGTCTCGTCTCTGTGGGACTAGAAAGTGCCCCAACAATCTGACCGAGGTAATAAAAAGTTACAGAAGTTAAGAGAAGGATAGAGGTCTGCAAAGAAGAGCTGAGAGCAAACCTTCAGCAGACTCAAAAGAGATAGGTTAACTCTAAATGAGAAATATTTAAAAGAAGAACCAGTAAAATGAGGCTGACAAAGACAGAGACCAGAGTCAGAATCAGAGATGTGCTGTGAGACAGAAAGATAAACCAGGGTAGAGGCAAACTATGAGAAAAAATATATAGATGTGATAATTAAATAACATCCAAAGGAAGCAAAGACAAGAAAGAGGAACAAAAAGATATATATATATATAGAGAGAGAGAGATTATATGAGATCTCTATTACAGTTAGAAAACAGGAGCAAAGAGAGGTAAATGACAAAGACTAGAACCTAGCAAAGTGACACTTGCTAATAATGCTAGCACTTAGAAATGATCTGTAAGAAATAGGGAGCCAGAAAATTTTTTTTAAAAAGATAAGAGAAATGAAATGCTGGCCACAAAAGTCAGGGAAACTAGAAAATTTAGTACCTGGCAACAAAAGAAAGCTTTTGGCTAAAGATCAAAGTGTTTACTGTTAAAAAAAGAGCACTGGGTGAGAGACTGCCCTAACAAAAAGAAGAGGAGCCCCCCTCATGACCAAACCCTTCACCTGTTTGTGGCTAAAAGTAAAGAGATAGCAGAAGGGGTGCTAACACAGAAGCTGAGTCCTTAAAAGAGACCGGTGGCCTACCTGTTGAAGCAGCTAAAAAGAGACTGTGTTTCATATTCCTCCACTGACCAGTGCAAAGCAAGTTTAAAAGGTTCCTGGACACTGCGGGCCTTTGCAGACTGTGGATTCCAGGTTTTGCTGAATTAAAAAGATAAACAGCCCTCCGTATAAGAAATAAAGAACAACCTTGGATGGCCTTAGATGCTATTGAGACTGCCCTAATGTTGTCCCCAACTTTGGGACTCCTAGATGTGACTGAGAACAAAGGTATTGCCAAAGAGGTTCTTACTCAGAGATTGGGACCCTGGAAAAGACCGGTGGCATACTTGTAAAAATTAGACCTGGTGACTGTAAGATGGCCTGCTTGTCTGCACATAGTGGCTTCTGGTCAAGGACACAGATAAATTGACTCTGATACAAAACTTGGCACATGCCCTAAAAGTGTGGTTCAGCCCCCCTGGCCGATGGCTGACTAATGCTCTGGAAAACATTATCCAATCATTCCCCTGACTGATGGACACATTATCAGAGCTTTTTGTTGACTGAACAAGTGACCTTCGCTTCCCCTGCTAACCTGCTGAGTCTTCACCTACTCATCACTGCTCTGACATTCTGGCAGAAGGAACTGATACTGGAAATGATCTGAAGGATCAGATCAGCCTTGGTCTGAACGTTTGAACTGGTACACAGATGGCAGTAGCCTCATGGTTGAAGGTAAGCGGAAGGCGGGGACAGCAGTGCAGCGGTGGACAAAAAGCAAGTGATCTAGGCCAGCAGCCTCCCTAAAGGGACTTCAGCCCAAAAAGCTGAACTTGTGGTTTTGATACAAGCTCTATAAATGACAAAAGAAAAGTCTACACTGACAGCAGGTATGCTTTTGCCACTGTATGGAACAATATACAGACAAAGAAAGCTGTTGACATCTGCAGAAAAAGACCTAAGATGCTGTGAACAGAAGAAATCAGATGGCAGATCTAACCGCCAAACAGGCATCCCAAAGAGCAATAATCCTGGCAGTCTGAAGACTAAACTGAAAGAAGAAAACTAGTCCTCCCTTGGAAAGACAGACCTGACATCAACTGGGAAATAGACTTTACTGAGAAAAATATGTGTATGAATACCTTCTGGTTTTTGTGAACGTTCTCAAAATGGATAAAAGCTTTTCCCTGTAAAAATGAGACTGCTCACATAGTCATCAAGAAAATTTTTCCAAGGTTCAGAGTGCCAAAAGCAATAGTGTCAGATAATGGCCCTGCCTTTGTTGCCCAGGTAAGTCAGGGTGTGGCCAAGTATTTAGAGGTCAAATAAAAATTACATTGTGTGTACAGACCTCAGAGCTCAGGACAGATAAAAAAAAAAATTAGTTTAAAACTCTAAAACAGACCTTGACAAAATTAATCGTAGAGACTGGCACAGACTTGGTGTTCCTTCCCTATGCCCTATTTAAACGTACTAGAAATACTCCCTCTTGATTCAGTTTTACTCTTTTTAAGATCCTTTATGAGACTCCTATGCCCATCATAGTCTTAAATGATGTGTTTAAACCTATGTTGTTATAATAATAATCTGTATGCTAAGTTAAAAGGCTTGCAGGTGGTACAGAAAGAAGTCTGGTCACAACTGGCTACAGTGAACGAGCTGGGTACCCCAAGGACGTCTCACCAGTTCCAGCCAGAGATCTGATCTACGTGCACCTACATCATGCCCAGACCCTCAAGCCTCGCTAAAAGGGCCCCTGCCTAGTTCTGTTTACTAATCCTTTTAATTCTGTTTTTGTTCCCATGTTAAAAATAGAGTAAATGCAGTGCAAGTTATGGTACTAAAGCAACAATCGGGTCCTCCAGGAGGCCGAAAACTCGCTCTAAGATTAGAGCTACTTACTAAAAGGAGTGGGGAATGAAGGAGGAAAATTACTGACCACCTGAACTCTTCACCCCAGAGTCCTACCCCTCCCATCTGGAGATTGTTCCCGGAACACTCCTGAACTCTTCACCCCAGAGTAAATTCCTGAACTCTTCAACTCAGAGTCCGACCCCCTCCCAACTGAGGACTGTTCCAAGAACATTTTTGAGGTAGGGGCTTCCTGGAACAACCCCCAGAACATTTTTGAGATAAGGGCCTCCTGGAACCACCTCAGAATGTTCCAATAGATCGAGTACATTGCCAAAATATAGGACACGACCCCTTGGTTACGTAAAACCCTTGGCAAAACCCCTCAGTTAAGCAAACTTGTACTTTTCCTACCCTGCTCCCCCCCTGGTTTTTCCTATATAAGCCTGTAAAAAATTTGGGTCGTCATCGATTCTCCTCTACACCATGCCTGGTGTATGAGTTTCGACCCCAGAGCTCTGGTTTATGTGCTTTTTATGTGCTTTCTTGTTGTTGCTTTATTAAATCTTACTCTCTACATCTTAAGTTCGGTCTCAGTGTCTTCTTGGGTACGCGGCTGTCCCGAGGCTTGAGTGAGGTTCTGCCCTCCAGGGGTATTTCAGTATAAACACACTAAATCTAATTTGCTTCTTGGATGAACCGTCAGTCTTTCCAGAGGGATATCTAGAAATGAGTAACACAGAACCAGATGGAAAACCAGCTGTTTTCCATAAAGACATGTATTCAGTAGATCTGAGGAGATGGAATGAATGCTACAATCATGATTTTTCTGTTACTGAAATATATTTCATTTTAATATAAATATTTCATATATATTAACTTCTTATATAAATACCTTCATCAACAATTTTACCATTGAGTTAATTATTAATACATTTAATATTGATAAATATTAGTCATGTCTAAAACTCTCTGGAGTTACCAGGAATTCAGAAAATGGACAGAGTTTCTGGAAATAGAACTTATGAGAACTCTCCAACATTGGAAAAATAGTAAAAGATGAAATGAATGTAACATTTGATTAAAACGTTATATATGAAAACCTTAAGAGAATAAATGATCCTGAGTTTCCTTAAAGTCTCAGATATGTTCAAGTTTTTTACTAATTCATCACAGAAAATATTATTTTATTCCAATGACATTATATGAATACTTATTTTAGAAATAAATGCTTATCAAGAATTATGTATCTCATAGTTTAACATAGTCAATTAAACATGCTAATGTTTAATAATATAAATAATATTATTATTTGGCTTATATATCCCTAAAGAATAAACAAAGTGTGTTTCAAAATAGTAGCTGAAATACACTTTATATATGCTTACAGGCATTCAAATCTCCTAGAAACAATATTACCATAAGTTTCATAACAGCATACATAGTGGCATACATAGTAATATTTCTTTTCCTATTTTTGCAATTGTACTTTCCATGTGCACCTTCTGTTGCATGGATGGCTGCTACAGACAAACCTCTACTGGGTCTCCAATCTGCAGAAAATGGGGTTCTGGTTGCAGGTGAGCAAGGCTCTGGGAGAAATGACAAACAGACACAGACACAAGGGAGTGCTGTATCTGGATGTAATTTTTTTTTTCCAAGCAAACACCAGGCTTTTAATACAGAAGAAAAACAAGAAGGCTAGGCGAATACATCTGACAAGTTATACTGGTTCTTAGCACAAAAATAGAACATGTATACATAAAAAGGAGGTGGGAGCCAGGCCTTGTTTACAACTGAGAATAGGAACAACCCTAATTAAGATCAGCTAAACACAGGAGCCAGGCGAATGCTGTGATACAATGCTAGTCCATTGTTAAATCCACCACCAGGGGTCCTTTATAGTAAATACCTGATTATGCTATTCCTCTAGGCCTAGTGAAAAAACCTGCACCAGGGGAATTCCATTCTACTAACCGTTTCATGAATAATACTACAACCCACCTATTTCCTAGGCCATTGTGTATTCCTGTGTTTGGGTGTGACTTGGCTATTGTCCTAAGTAATTACTATGTAGACTATCCCTGAGCTTTCTAGCTCTATTCAAGTAAATTGTAATGCCTGATTATTTTCACTGTCTCTACTAGAAGTAAATTTGAGTGTTACTGAATAGGTAACATTCTTAATGAATTCCAAGCTCAAGATCGGCTTCAAGAACTTTCTAGGACATGGAACACTGGCAAAGACTTAGATATATGTCAAAATCAATCCTTAAAGGCACTTATAATAAAACAATACTGAAAGAGAGCACACAGATCCATACACCAGACTAACACAGAGACAGGTTTTGAGTATACGTGCTATTGGAATGCCAAGGTTCCAGGAGGCTAAGTTCCCATGAAACTCTTTGCCTCAAGACTGTGTCCAGGTTTCTAAACCTGTAATGCTAGTCACTACTGGAGTGCATGTAGCAGATGGCATCTCTGATGTCCACAAGGAAAGAAATGACAGAAAAGTTGATAGAATGTAGTTGAACATGAATTTCAGAGAAATAGAAACTTTCTTCTGAGTATAGAAGGCTATAATAATAGGGAAATTTACTACCTGTGAGTAGGGAGGGCCATAAAATCACAACTTGGGGATTAATATTCCCTCTTCTTCCAGATTGGAATCCCAGATTAATACCCCTTTGAGTATTCCCTCCAACTACTGAGAGAGAGCTGTAGTGATCTCTCTCTGATATAATTTGTGAAGTTATATCAAAATAAGAGCCCTAAGATGGACATTTGGTCAGACTACCCATGGCACACAAAATGTACTGATAGAACCTAGTGGGGAAACCCCAACTCAATTCCTGATTTGGCGGGCACCCAAAAAAATCACAAAAAGGCCTTGATGTAATTACACGAGGTAGTTTAATGACAGAGCTCCGGACCCACATGCATCCCACACATGAGATAACGGATGTCGGCCACGAGGCTCAGAAGCTAGGGGTTTTTATGGAGTAAGGGGCTTAGGGGTGTGAAATTCAGCATAGTGACATATTGGCTTATTCATACAGCAGCAGAAAAATTACATGTATGTGCAGGGTGTCAGAGTTCTGTGAGTTGTTGACTCAATTCAGATAGCCCTGTTATGTCCTCACATTCCTCTTTATCTTTAAGGTTAAGCTGTTCCCAGGAATGTTTTAACTACGGGGCATACTCGGGTTTGTTTTTCTTTTTTCTCAGCCCCTGGCAGCCTCTAGGCTCACAAACAACCAGCAATTTCTGAGTACTTTATATGACTTACAGGTCTTGAAATTTCATCTTTCTTTCAGTACATGGAATTTTCATTTGCAGAACCATTTCTATATTGACATGTTTTGCCTGTTGAATACAAATTTTGTAAGAATGTTAAGTCAGACAGGATAGGTAGTATAGGTCACAGTAGAGAAGAAATCATGTGATAGAATGCACCACAATGTAGGATCAGAGAAATGGGATTAGAGAGACTAAATGCAGTGGCTTAGATGCATTGTCATAGGCTTAGTTAAACATCAAGGCACTTACATTTTTTTAAAAAATAGCTTTTATTGGACAATAGACTATGGATCAGCTTGTAGTAATATACAAGTTTCATTACTTGAATTTGGTAGTTTCTCATAGGAATAAGGACTCCCCACCACTTGGCAAGCATGAATGATGTAGGGTTCCAATCCTGCCACTTAGATTTGAAAAGTGGGACCAAGTTTTTTCTACCCTCCTCAAAAATGACTCCTGAATTTTAAAAGAAAAATTATAATACTTATGTCCTGATTATTCCTGATTTTTCCCAACAATTTTTTTATCTACATCTTGGCCAGCTGTATATCTCTGGAATAATCACTGTCTGCTGTAGGCACAAACTTCTCTGTTGAGAACTAGCAAATACCCCATTATTCTGAGATCTTATGATAAGACATTAGGAATTTGTTTAAAACTCTATTCAGATAGCAGATTCTCCCATAGGACTATGATCTGTTCAGCCATAGATTCTTGGCATAACCTTAATACCACATTTGAGTCTCATCTTGTAGATCAAAACTTAAATCAAAGATCAGTTATTCCATTGTTGTTCATGCCATTGTTGCACCAGTGTGCAAGCCTTGCCAGTACAGATGTTATTGTAGTTCAGTGTTCTTAGCTAAGTAAGACTGATAATTCTGTTTCTTTTTCACTAGATTGTATAGCATATTATAGTACGTTAAAATATAGGCAATAGGGCATGAGCTTCAATGTCAGAGAAAGCTTGATACCTTCATGCTCTTTGGCTCAAGTCTATTGTCATCTTTTATGATAGTATCTTTCCATTAAGTTCTTAGTGGGGAATGAAGAGCACTGGCAATAACATATTTTGGGGTCTGTGGTGGTTTGAATGAAAATTGCCAGATAGGCACAAAGGGAATGGCACTATTAGGAGGTGTGACCTTGTTAAAGAGCATTCCTCACTGGAGCTAGGCTTTGAGGTTTCAAATACACAAGCCAGGCCCAATGTCACTCTCTCTTACAGTTGCCTGCTAATCCAGCTATGTACAGCTCTCAGCTATGTCTGTAGCACCTTGCCTTTGTGTATGCCACCATGCTTCACTTTGGGACTCTGATTTAGAAAAGTAACTGATCACTTTAAGTGGGACCTAATGGGTTATCATAGGAGGAACTTAGAAGACATGGTACTAGTGGAGATTTGATTGGTGGAAGCTCAGCTCAAGAGATTTCAGAGAAGAGTTACTTGCAAACAACTCCAAAGGAGGTAACACATTCCTCCCACTAGGGTTTATATTTGTTAGCATGTTGTGTGTAGTAGGGACACTGTCATTTAATTATTGGATGGCTCCATTTAAACTGCTTATATAAACTGAGAAGAATAACACGTCATTAATTCTAGCACTTGAGAGAACGAGGCTTGCTGGTCTTTGAGTTTGAGAATAAGCTGGTCTACACAATGAGTTCCAGAACAGCCAGGTCTACACAGATAAACAAAAACTAACTAACTATATTTATACATGTACTGGCTAGTTTTGTGTAAACTTGACACAGCTGGAGTTATCACAGAGAAAGAAGCTTTAGTTGAGGAAATGCCTATTACACTTGGTAATGTGTAAGAGTCACCTAGGTAGTACTGGTTTTGAAGGCATGAAGGTGTCATGCAGAGCAGCTGAGGCTCAGCACTGTGAGAGGCCATAGAAGGCCATTGGTGAACATGCAGCCTCAGTTGTAATTGATGGCCCAGGACTGAAGGGGGTCATGCAGTGGTTTGGAGATGCCAGTACCATGAATGACCACCAAGAACAGCAGCAGCAGTGGAGTACAGGCAGCTGGAGCCTAGAAGATAACGTGTGTGCTACAAAGGGCAAGGCTGGAGAAGTGACCTAAGCCCTTGGAGGAATTCAGAAGATGTTGAGTGGATCCCAGACATTGGACAGTTGGAGTTTGGTTTAGCTTTTGATTATGACTGTGCCCTGATGTTTTTCCCTCTTGAAGGAAGCATTTTATTGAAGCCTACAGTTAAGAGATTTTTAATTGTAAAAAGATTTGAATTTTAAAAGATATTGGATATTTTAAAAGGATTGAACTTTTAATATGTAAAGACTGTGGGACTTTTAAAGTTATTTTGATCTTGAGGATGAATAAGAATGTAAGGGTTGAGGCTTACTGGTTATGTGTTTGTGTGTCAAGATGACAAGGGGTCAATTGTATTGGCTAAATTTGTGTCAACTTGGCACAGCTGGAGTTATCACAGAGAAAGGAGCTTTAGTTGAGGAAATGCCTACATGATATCCAGCTGTACGGCATTTTCTCAATTAGTGATCAAGGGAGAAAGTCCCCTTGTGGGTGGGACAATCCCTGGGCTGGTAGTCTTGGATTCTATAAGAGAGCAAGCTGAGCAAACCAGGGGAAGCAAGCCAGTAAGAATATCCCTCCATGGCTTCTGCATCAGTTCCTGCTTTCTGACCTGCTTGAGTTCCAGTCTTGACTTCTTTTGGTGATGAACAACAGTATGGAACTGTAAGCTGAATAAACCCTTTCCTCCCCAACTTGCTTCTTGGTCATGATGTTTGTGCAGGAATAGAAACCCTGACTAAGACAATATATATTATATATATAATGTCATATCTATAATAGTGTATAGACTCCATGTGAAGTTTTTAGTGTTATTTATCTTTTCCTATATTTCTTACTCTAACCTGCAATCCCATCCTCTGCTCCCATTTAACTATTCCTGTTTCATTCACCTTTCACCAGTCAACTCTATATCCCTTCCCTTTGAATCACATCCCACAGTCCTTGATTTCTTGACTTCTATGGCTATTTCTAAGGAAGCACACACATCTGAAGACTTAAATCTAGCATTCCAAAGCCTCTCCCGACTTCAGAAGTTATGGTCTTGTCAAGGAGCAACCTCTCATTATTGCCTGATCATGCAAGAAAGTCAGTTGTTAAAAATTTGGGTTTATTGGTCATGATTACCAATGGAATTGTCTAAGTGCTTTTTTATGTCACTGAGTTAGTACAGAAAAAGTGGAATATGTATTTTTTTGGGAGGACCCCAGAGTTAGTCTAGGGAACACATCATTTTAAGGAAGCAGCAAGTCCAATGTTCAGAAAACAGTTGTGATATTAAGGAGCTAGAGGAGAGTAGGCAGCCATTAAATTGCCCAACGCAAAAAAATTAACTTTTGAATTCATTTTTTAAAGTGTCAGATTTCCTTGAGAGTTTAGCTCTGACTCATTTTTAAAAAGGTAAGAGTTAGGAAAAACAAATAATCTGCTCAATGTGGTGAGGTATCTATTAGGAAATACTGCTCAGATATATATTTAAGCCACTAGAAAGTCTTTATTAACAAATTGGAGAATATACTGTGTTGGGCATCAGGCATGGGGAAATAAAGGGGTGGGAGAGATCCCTGTCCCACCAGAGCTCAGGGAGACTGCTGTGGGATCACACAGAACTTCCCTGAGATTGGTGTCCGGCCTCACAGACTGCAGAACCCTGGCTCAGTCTCCACTATGACTCTCTAGCACAACAGAAGATCTGGGTACCTCAGAAGAGTGGGTTTTGGGGTGGCCGGGGATGACAGGTTCTTGCTCTTAGACATCACATACCACTGTATGTTGTGGAAGAGCTGAGAACAGATCAGAAGGGAAGGCAAGGGGAGAGCTCTAGCAGGTTACCTTGGGGATGAGAGAGACTGGCTCCCTCAGGCTGCTGGCTCTGTGGGCTGTTTGGGTTGGCTGGTGGCTATGGCTGGAGCGCAGGAGGGACTCCTGGAGGGAGGTTAGATGCATAGCTCATTAGAGGAAAGCATGCTCCATTGTACCAGCACAGCAGATCTCAATGAGCAGAGATGGTCCATGGAGATGGGGGGGGGGGGGGGGAGAAGGGAGGCGAGGCGAGGCGAGGCGAGGCGAGGCGAGGCACAGGGCAGCCATGCCACATGGAGAGAGGTGAGAAGAGAGGGTGAGAGAGGGAGCAAGAGGACTAGAGAGAAAGCAAGAGAAGCAAGAGAGAGGACGGGCCAAGCAGCTCTTTTTATGGTGGGCTGGGCTACCTTGCTGTTGCAGGGTAACTGTGGGGAGGAGTCTGGACAGCCTATGTGACTGATGGCCACAGAATGATGGAGTTGAGGGCTTGTGGTGTCAGGTGTTTGTCTGGGGGTGTAGCTCACTGTTCCATCACTTGTAGAATTTTCTATTGGGTCTCTGGAGCAAGCCTCACTTGACCAGAACACAGACTGCCTTTTATGATCCCACAATACTGAGTGCTTAGGACTCCAATGTAGCCCTGAGCCTTTGTCAGGGTGAGTTTTAAAGCACAAAAATTGTATCGTGGGTTAAAAGTGTAGGCTTATATTTTTCAAAACCTACTTCAATAAGTGTTCTTAAAAGTTTCAAATCCTGTATAGCCCACCAACCAAAGATAGGAGAGGAAAATGGCTAAATGAACAAAGGGGATAACACCTGTTTAGAAGTAGTTCCTTCGGGTGATTCCAGTCTTTGTTGTCTACAGTCCAGTCCACTTAGCAAAACACCAAACATGAATCAGCAGCAGTGGATTGGTCCAGAAGAAAGAACAAGGCTCCACCTGTTGACTCAAATCCTGAGAAAACAGGAGAAGCTGCACTAAGTCACTAAAGTACAGGTGTTCATTCGGAGTATCACAGAAAAGCCAAGACAAGTTTGACAAGATTCTCCTTATCTGAAAATATTGCTTCCCATACAATATCTTAAAGTTATGTATGAGAATTTCAAAAGAAGAAATGTATAGATGTCTGGGATTGTCTTAGGCCACTGATATGATTCTGGACGTAGTTCCAGCCTGAAAATTAATTTATAAAACATTTGGGAAACTGGGTTGGCCTATCTGCTTTCTTACATCACTGTGCTTTCCAAACTAGGAGGTGAAGAAATGTTTTATCAAATTCAAATGAGGCTTTCATTTATGCATTCTCAATGAAATATTATTTACATAGAGCTATAATGCATGTCACTGGGCTTCTGATAACTCCTATTACATGAATTTGATCAAAGCTGCCTAAGGCAATGTGACCTAACCTAGGATTTCAGATATTCATGTAAGTAGGTGCCAAAGATAAGATACTTTAGATAATCCCACTGAGTAGTCAATGGACCTGTTTATAGATCACCTCTTACTTGAGTTTTGATATTATCTTCAGCATTATGTAGTTATGTAAGGAGGTTTAAACAACAGTACACCCCTCCTAGTTCTCTGACAGTCTAGAAAAAAAATGTTTCTAAATCAACCTGAGAAAATAGAAGAATACTTCTTACCTAACAAAGCAGTGGAAGTGATGAAGATAAAATATGTCCCAGACAGTGGTTTTCAATATTTTTCATGAGCACTCATTTTGGTAACAAAGATCTCAGAAAAGTTATAAACTCAGTTAAAAGTGAAAGTACTCTATAGTGCTTTGGTGGTACTTTGTAATTGCCATCATGATGGGCTCTGGGATCACTTGGGAGACAAGCCTCCAGACCTACCTGTGATGGATTATTTATTCTCTAGACATGCCAATAAAGGATAATTTGGATTCAGTAAGTTAAGATATCAAGACTTGCCAACTCACAGGACCATTCCACAAGTAGAAGTCCCAAACTGTAGAAAAACGATAAAATGTGCTGAGTCCAAGTATCTTTTTTTTTTTAATTAGGTATTTTCTTCATTTACATTTCCAATGCTATCCCAAAAGTCCCCCATACCCTCCCCCCCCCGACACTCCCCTACACACCCACTCCCACTTTTTGGCCTTGGCGTTCCCCTGTACTGAGGCATATAATATTGCAAGACAAATGGGCCTCTCTTTATAATGATGGCCTACAAGGCCATCTTCTGATACATATGAAGCTAGAAACACAAGCTTCAGGGGGTACTGGTTAGTTGATATTGTTGTTCCACCTATAGGGTTGCAGAACCCTTTAGCTCCTTGGGTACTTTCTCTAGCTCCTCCATTGGGGGCCCTGTGACCCATCCAATAGCTGACTGTGAGCATCCACTTCAGTGTTTGCTAGGACCCGGCATAGCCTCACAAGAGACAGCTATATCAGGGTCCTTTCAGCAAAATCTTACTAGCGTATGCAATGGTGTCAGCATTTGGAGACTGATTATGGGATGGATCCCTGGGTATGGCAGTCTCTAAATGGTCCATCCTTTCATCTCAGCTCCAAAATTTGTCTCTGTAACTCCTTCCATGGGTGTTCCATTACCAATTGTAAGAAGGAGCAAAGTGTCCACACTTTGGTCTTCGTTCTTCTTGAGTTTCATGTGTTTTGCAGATTGTATCTTGTATCTTGGGTATTCTAAGTTTCTGGACTAATATCCACTTATTAGTGAGTATATATCAGGTGAGTTCTTTTGTGATTGGGTTACCTCACTCAGGATGATGCCCTCCAGGTCCACCCATTTGCCTAGGAATTTCATAAATTCATTCTTTTTAATACCTGAGTAATACTCCATTGTGTAAATGTACCACATTTTCTGTATCTACTCCTCTGTTGAGGGACATCTGGGTTCTTACCAGCTTCTGGCTATTATAAATAAGGCTGCTATGAACATAGTGGAACATGTGTCCTTCTTACCAGATCGAACATCATCTGGATATATGACCAGGAGAGGTATTTCTGAATCTTCTGGTAGTACTATGTCCAATTTTCTGAGGAACTGCTAGACTGATTTCCAGAGTGGTTGTACAAGCTTGCAATCCCACCAACAATGGAGGAGTGTTCCTCTTTCTCCACTCCTTGCCGGCATCTGCTGTCACTTGAAATTTTGATCTTAGCCATTCTGACTGGTGTGAGGTGGAATCTCAGTGTTCTGAACATGTTTTTCAGGTGTTTCTCAGCCATTCGATATTCCTCAGGTGAGAATTCTTTGTTTAGCTCTGGGCCTCATTTTTTAAAGGGGTTATTTGATTTTCTGGAGTCCACCTTCTTGAGTTCTTTATATATATATTGGATATAAGTCCCCTATCTAATTTAGGATAGGTAAAGATCCTTTCCCAATCTGTTGGTGGCCTATTTGTATTATTGATGGTGTCTTTTGCCTTACAGAAGCTTTGCAATTTTATGAGGTCCCATTTGTCTATTCTCTATCTTACAGCACAAGCCATTGCTGTTCTATTCAGGAATTTTTCCCCTGTGCCCATATCTTCGAGGCTTTCCCCCACTTTCTCCTCTATAAGTTTCAGTGTCTCTGGTTTAGGTGGAGTTCCTTGATCCACTTAGATTTGACCTTGGTTCAAGGAGATAGGAATGGATCAATTCGCATTCTTCTACATGATAACTGCCAGTTGTGCCAGCACACTTTGTTGAAAATGTTGTCTTTTTTCCACTGGATGATTTTAGCTCCCTTGTCAAAGATCAAGTGATCATAGGTGTGTGGGTTCAAATCTGGGTCTTGAATTCTATTCCATTGGTCTACTTGTCTGTCACTATACTAGTACCATGCAGGTTTTATCACAATTGCTCTGTAGTACAGCTTTAGGTCAGGCATGATGATTCCACTAGGGGTTCTATTATCATTGAGAAGAGTTTTTGCTATTCCAGTTTTTTGTTATTCCAGATGAATTTGAAGATTTCCCTTTCTAATTCATTGAAGAATTGAGTTGGAATTTTGATGGGGATTGCATTGAATCTGTAGATTGCTTTTGGCAAGACAGCCAAATTTATTATATTGATCCTGTCAATACATGAGCATGGGAGATCTTTCCATCTTCTGAGATCTTCTTTAATTTCTTTCTTGAGAGACTTGAAGTTCTTATCATACAGATCTTTCACTTCCTTAGTTAAAGTCACACCAAGGTATTTTATATTATTTGTGACTATTGAGAAGGGTGTTATTTCCCTAATTTCTTTCTCAGCCTGTTTATATTTTGTGTAGAGAAAGTCCATTGAGTTGTTTGAGTTAATTTTATATACAGCTACATCACTGAAGCTGTTTATCAGGTTTAGGACTTCTCCGGTGGAATTTTTAGGGTCACTTATATATACTATCATGCCATCTACAAAAAGTGATATTTTGATTTCTTACTTTCCAATTTGTATCCCCTTGATCTCCTTTTACTGTCGAATTGCTCAGGTTAGGACTTCAAGTACTATGTTGAATAGGTATGGAGAAAGTGGGCAGCCTTGTCTAGTCCCTGATTTTCGTGGGATTCCTTCCACCTTCTCACCATTTACTTTGATGCTGGCTACTTGCTTGCTGTATATTGCTTTTATCATGTTTAGATATGGGCCTTGAATTCCTTATCTTTCCAAGGCTTTTCTCATGAATGGGTGTTGGATTTTATCAAATACTTTCTCAAAATCTAACAAGATGACTATGTGGTTTTTGTCCTTCAGTTTGTTTATATAGTGGATTAAGTTGATGGATTTCCATATATTAAACCATCCCTGCATCCCTTGAATGAAACCTACTTTCTCAGAATGGATAATGGTTTGGTTGTGTTCTTGGATTCAGTTAGTGAGAATTTATTGAGTATTTTTGCATCGATATTCATAAGGGAAATTATTCTGAAGTTCTCTTTGTTAGGTCTTTCTGTAGTTTAGGTATCAGAGTAATTGTGGCTTCATAGAATGAATTGGGTAGAGTATCTTCTGTTTCTATTTTGTGGAATAGTTTGTGAAGAACTGGAATTAGATTTTCTTTGAAGGTCTGATAGAACTCTGCACTAAACCCATCTGGTCCTGGGATTTTTTTTTTGGTTGGGAGACTATTATTGACTGTTTCTATTTCTTTAGGGAATATGGGACTGTTTAGATCATTAACCTGATCCTGATTTAACTTTAGTACCTTGAATCTGTCTAGAAATATGTCCATTTCATCCAGGTTTTCCAGTTTTGTTGAGTATAGCCTTTTGTAGAAGGACCTAATGGTGTTTTGGATTTCTTCAGGATCTGTTGTTATGTCTCCCTATTCATTTCTGATTTTGTTAATTAGAATGCTGTCCCTGTGCCCTCTAGTGAGTCTGGCTAAGGGTGTATCTATGTTGTTGATTTTCTCAAAGAATCAGCTCCTCTTTTGGTTGATTCTTTGACTAGTTCTTCTTGTTTCCACTGGGTTGATTTCACCCCTGAGTTTGATTATTTCCTGCCATCTACTCCTCTTGGGTGAATTTGCTCCCTTTTGTTCTAGAGCTTTTAGGTTTGTTGTCAAGCTGCTTGTGTGTGCTCTCTCTAGTTTCTTTTTGGAGGCACTTAGAGCTATGAGTTTTCCTCTTAGAAGTGCTATCATTGTGTCCCTTTAGTTTTGGTATGTTGTGGCTTCATTTTCATTAAACTCTAAAAAGTCTTTAATTTCTTTCTTTATTCCTTCCTTGACCAAAGTATCACTGAGAAGAGTGTTGTTCAGTTTCCACGTGAATGTTGGCTTTCTATTATTTATTTTGTTATTGAAGATCAGCCATAATCCATGATGATCTAATAGGATGCATGGGACAATTTCAATATTTTGTATCTGTTGAGGCCTGTTTTGTGACTAATTATATGATCAATTTTGGAGAAGGTACCATGCGGTTCTGAGAAGAAGGAATATCCTTTTGTTTTAGGATAAAATGTTCTGTAGATATCTGTTAAATCCATTTGTTTCATAACTTCTGATATTTTCACTGTGTCCCTGTTTAGTTTCTGTTTCCATTATCTGTCCATTGGTGAAAGTGGTGTGTTGAAGTCTCCCACTATAATTGTGTAAGGTGCAATGTGTGCTTTGAGCTTTACTAAAGTTTCTTTAATGAATGTAGCTGCCCTTGCATTTGGAGCATAGATATTAAGAATTGAGAGTTCCTCTTGGAAGATTTTACCTTTGATGAGTATGAAGTGCCCCTCTTTGTCTTTTTTGATAACTTTGGGTTGGAAGTTGATTTTATTAGATATTAGAATGGCTACTTCAGGTTGTTTCTTCAGACCATTTGCTTGGAAAATTGTTTCCATCCTTTCATTCTGAGATAGTGTCTGTATTTTTCCGTGAGATGGGTTTCTTATAAGCAGCAACATTTTGGGTCCTGTTTGTGTAGCCACTCTGTTAGTCTATGTCTTTTTATTGGGGAATTGAGTCCATTGATATTAAGAGATAGTGAGGAAAAGTAATGTTTCCTTCCTATTATTTTTGATATTAGAGTTGGCATTCTGTTCTTGTGGCTGTCTTCTTTTAGGTTTGTTAAAGGATTACTTTCTTTCTTTTTCTAGGGCATGGTTTCCGTACTTGTATTGTATTTTTGTTTGTTTGTTTGTTGTTTTTGTTTTTTGTTTTGTTTTGTTTTCTGTTATTATCCTTTGAAGGGCTGGATTAGTGAAAAGATAATATGTGAATTTGGTCTTGTCATGGAATACTTTGGTTTCTCCATCTATGGTAATTAAAAGTTTGGCTTGGTATAGTGGCCTGGGCTGGCATTTGTGTTCTCTGAGTGTCTGTATGACATCTGTCCAGGATCTTCTGGCTTTCATAGTCTCTGGTGAAAAGTCTGGTGTAATTCTGATAGGTCTGCCTTTACATGTTACTTGACCTTTTTCCCTTACTGCTTTTAATATTCTATCTTTATTTAGTGCATTTGTTGTTCTGATTATTATGTGTTGGGAGGAATTTCTTTTCTGGCCCAGTCTATTTGGAGTTCTTTAGGCTTCTTGTATGTTCATGGGCATCTCTTTCTTTAGGTTTGGGAAGTTTTCTTCTATAATTTTGTTGAAGATATTTGTTGACCCTTTAAGTTGAAAACCTTCATTCTCATCTACTTCTATTATCTGTAGGTTTTGTATTCTCCTTGTGTTCTGTATTTCCTGGATGTTTTGAGTTTGGATCTTTTTGCATTTTGCATTTTCTTTGATTGTTGTGCCGATGTTCTCTATGGAATCTTCTTCACCTGAGATTCCCTCTTCCATCTCTTGTATTCTGTTGCTGATGCTCGTATCTATGGTTCCAAATTTCTTTCCTAGGGTTTCTATCTCCCGCATTGCCTCTCTTTGGGTTTTCTTTATTGTGTCTACCTCCGTTTTTAGGTTTAGTATTGTTTTGTTCATTTCCATCACCTGTTTGGATGTGTTTTCCTGTTTTTCTTTAAGACTTCTACCTGTTTGGTTGTGTTTTCCTGTTTTTTGTTGTTTGTTTGTTTGTTTGTTTTTTAAGGACTTGTAACTCTTTAGCAGTGTTCTCCTATATTTCTTTAAGTGAGTTATTAAAGTCCTTCTTGATGTCCTCTACCATCATCATTAGATATGCTTTTAAATCCGAGTCTAGCTTTCCTGGTGTTTTGGGGTGCCCAGGACTGGCTGGGTTGGGAGTGTTGGGTTCTGATGATGGTGCGTGGTCTTGGTTTCTGTTAGTAAGATTCTTAAGTTTGCCTGTTGCCATCTGGTAATCTCTGGAGTTAGCTCTTATAGTTGTCTCTGGTTAGAGCTTGTTTCTCTCGTGATTCTGTTAGCCTCTATCAGCAGACATGGGAGACTAGCTCTCTCTTGAGTTTCAGTGGTCAGAGCACTCTGTAGGCAAGCTCTCCTCTTGAAGGGAGGGTGCACATATATCTGATGTTCAGACCTGCCTCCTGGCAGAAGATGAAGGCCCAAAACAAGGTCTGTCCCAGAAGCTGTTAGCTTCTGTAGTCCACATCCTCACCTGTGCAGACTAGTCTTGGAGAGATCTGGTAACCAAGATGGCTTCCCAGGTGCTCCGACAAAGCCCTCCTGGGTGGGGCAGACACCTCTCCTCTGGCAGGGAAGAAGCCCAGAAGTCTGGAGCCCGAAACAGGGTCTGCCTCAGAAACTGTGTCGCTTCTGCCTGTCCCAGAAGCTGTTAGATTCTGTAGTCCACAGACTGCGCAGACTAGTCTTGGAGGGATCAGGGGACCCAAATCCAAGTATCCTATGTCTCTGTTTCAATGGATATGATGTGAATAGCTTCCTCAACCTCCTGCTGCCTTTATCTGATGTAATAGACTATAAGCTTGAAATGTAAAGTCAAACAACCCTTACTCCTACTGGTTGTAGTTTGCAAGGACTTTTACTATAGCAACAAAAAAGAAAGTAGTCTACAGATAGATGTTTAGCAATCCTAAAGTATAGCTACAGTCTACTGATCCAATAGTTGAACTCATCCCTTAAGGTTATTTCCAGGTATTCCATGAGAACACAAAGGAGGGAGAATTCTAGCATCCACCAGTTTCACAATCATAAATGCCTTTCTTATACCTGAGTTGTTCCTAAACATTCCACAGGGAATGTATGTAGCTCCTTTCCAGTGTATTCTTCAATGGCAAGCTCAGAATCTTAGCAGTATTAGCATTTGACAGCCATATTTCCATTAAGATCAACTTATTTCTCATATGATATTTTTCCTTTATTCCCACTCCATATGTGATGGGTTCCATCCTCTTTGATATTCCAAAGCTCAGGCTCTGTTATGCATCTGTGCTGTTAGAACTGCTGGTGAAATTTACACTAGCAGGGTGAGAGAATTGAGGACTGGTAAAAGAAAAATATATCAAATAGCATTTGTAACATGTTGTAAGTTCATTTGTGGTATCACCACAAGAGAGGAGGCAAAGAGGTATGCCACACCCCCAGTTACTAATGTCATATTCTTGTAGATAAGGCAGTTTACCAGGTTAACCCTATTCCAGTTGTGGCTATTCTTTATCTACCAGTAGAAGTTAGGCTGGGACATTTTGTAATCTAACCAGTCTTCCTGTTCATGATACAAGGCTACTCTTACTAGTCAGTGCACGATGCTTTGGTTGGTTGGAGCATATCATTGGGTTTCTACACTGCCCAGGAATATGGCTTTATAATCTTCTTATGCCCTCCAATAGTTCAGTGTTCCCCTCCAAAAACTAATCTAAGTCCTTTGTGCTAGTAGAGCACACTCTTTTTTATTCATCATGTGAGTGTAGGAGTGAGTTAAATTGCCTCTTGCAAATTTGATAATCTTCCATCATTTGCTAAGCATATAATATGTTTTAGTATAAAAATTTCTCCTCTTGTTATGATGCAACAGTTTCCCTCCTGACATCAGCTGTGATTATCACATTACACTCTCACAACATAGAACCCACTAACATTCCTTCATGGAGTGGTACAGGGTTCATAATGGACAGGAACTGTCATATTCAGAAGCATATCAAGGTCACAGGAGGAACATGAGGCTTCTCCCTTTTCTGTAAAGGTATCGGGAAAGGTATAAATGCATTAGAGAGTGTAACTTCTCATCTGTTGCCCATGCTCCTCCAAGTAACCCCAATTAAACTCAAACTAGATAAAGTGGAATTGTGTCTTTGGTCCATTCTGTGTTTCTTATTTGGTTGGCCATATGTTCTTTCACATCTCCACAGGAAATCCAGGTTAGCAGCCATCATTCAAGTTAATTAACACAGCCACCATTTAAACGAATATTCCAAGGTCTCATTGTTATGAAAACATCTTTTAGTGACACAGAAACACAAAAGGGATCGTGAGTATGCTTCTGCCATCTTATTGCTTACAGGCAACAGAACTTGAATGGTGGCTGTGTTAATTACCTTCAGTTATTTAACCAATTATCCTGGTGTGTAAAGAGGTTTAACACCTCTTTATGAATGAAGCCCTTTCTTCCCAACAGCAAGTTATATACTATTTAGCCTTTGGATTAAAATTGATAATTTTTATTAGTCCACTTAGTGATGTTCCATTTCCCTGAACAGATGGTTCAAACACTGGCAATGGTGGAATACTTGTTGAAAATATAGTAAGATATAGGGGAAAGAGGATAAATTTATGGCTAGCTCCAGTCCTTGTAGTTTATTCCATTGCTAAGAATTTCTATGTCCAGTCTTGCCAAAATGTAAGTAGGTGTTTCTCTGAGTCATGTACACAGGCAACAAGACCTAGAATCTTGTACATATTCTAGGCTTAAAAGGTACCCACTGGTAATTTAGCCATTTCTTCAAGGTTTCTAATGTTGTGGCCAAATATTTTCATTTTGTCCATTTCTTTTTTATTTTTGGTTAGTTTGTTTATTTGTTTGTTTGTTTGGGCAGAAAGGTTGACTGTGAACTCACATTTGTCCTGCTGCTGCCTCCTGAGTGGAGGTATTACATATACACACTACAATGACCAAACTAAGCCCTACCTAAAATACACAGTTTCCATGTGATAATTGAACCTTGCTAAGCCTATTCATTTTATAAAAATCAAAGTAGAAAATGGACAACTAAGGTCACATGTAGGGTCTACAACTATATGACACTCAGTATTCAGTATTCAGCAATGAGTTGTTCTCTAAAAGAGGCTTATCTAGTACTTGCCTCAGGTGATCTCTAAGTTCAAAAACAAAGATGCTAGAATACCTACATTCAGTTTGCTGTCATCATAGATACCACTCAATACATATAGGAGCTGTATCTGGAAATTATATTAGATCTACAAATTCTAGTTATTTTGGAATATGTCTTACACATAAATAGATTTACAAACCTGCTTATATAAAGGGTATCATTCACAGATGGAAACTTTGGGTTACCTTCTTTAAGGGAGTGAAAGACATGCTTCAATCAGGTATCTGCTGCCTCCAGGGCCTGTAAAGACCTACCAGACTTGCTTTCCATTTTGTTTATATATGTCATCAAGTATAAAATATGAAATATTTCTTTTTTATATCTGGATTATTTCTCTCACTTTGTGGTCAATGAATTAAGCATTCCAGCCTTTAGTAGATCATTACTGGTTTTATGCCACAGATATAAATAAAGCTATACGGTATTTTAACCATACTGTGGTTGTATGATGAAGTAGGTACCAGAAAATATTTCATTAGCAAAATATTATACTCTCTTTTTTCCCAGACTCAGTCCCCTAATCTTGTCCTATTGCTACAACAGAGCATCAGCTCAGCCTTCCCTCCCTACTATCCACATCTCCTTTGAATCCCACAGACCATCCCCTTCTAACTTCCTTCTCCCCTACTTGTTGCATTGTCCTAGCCCCCAACTCCTGCAGACACTCCCTGCTAACCTATAAGTTTAGCATGTGAGAAACACAGGTATGTTGCCAACAAGAACTTTTCCCTGCTCTCTGTTCTCCTAGACCCAATTTCACACAAAAACAAAGAATATAACTCCTTGTCTGCACCTCATAGAACTTTCTCTAAAACTTAATACATACTTGAACACAAAGCAAGTCCCAACAAATATAAGAAAATTGAAATAACTCCCTATAATTTGTCAAACCACTATGGATTAAAGCTTGATATCAACAACAGCAGAAAAACAGAAAGGTTAAAATCTCACAGAGAATAAACAAATTTCTACGAAATGAAAAATGAATTAAGACAGAAACAAATTAACAACCTTCTTTATTTAAATAAAATTGAATACACAACATACCCAATCATATTGGACACAGTGAAAGCTGTTCTAAGAGGCAAATTCATAGCAATAAGTGTCTATATTTTTTAAATAAATGGAGTGATCTCATATTATCAACTTAACAGCATAGCTGAAAGTTCTAGAACAAAAAGAAGAAATTACACACAACTGGAGTAGACAATAAAAAAGAAATTCTACCTCAGAGCTGTAATCAATAAAATAAAATCCAGGAAAACAACACAAGTAATCAATGAAAAAAGAATCAAAAATCAAAAGTGGAACATAACAACAGACACAGACAAAATACAGAGAATCATAATGACATACTTCAAAATCCTGTACTCTACCAAATTGGAATAATATTTTTAAATGGATAATTTTCTCTATAGGTATCACTTGATAAGTGAAATCAAGAGCTATAGGCCCCAGTGAAATATAATATTCATTAAACATCCCCCAAGAAAAATGCCTGGAGCCAGGAGGATTTAGCCCTGAATTCTTCCACTCTTTCAACAAATAGTGTCAATGCTTCTCAAATTATTCCACAAGATAGAAACAGAAAGAATGCTGTGTAATTTGTTACATGAGGCCACAAAGAGGACCATTCCAAGATTTATATGAAAAAACAACAAACTTAGGATATCTAAAGCTACCCTTAACAATTAAAAAAATTCTTAAGGACACACCAATTCTAATTTCAAGATGCACTATAAAGATATAGTAATTGAAATAGTATGGTATTGGCAAAAAACATACATGTTGATCAATGGATTGGAATTTAAAAATCTGACATAACCAGCACTTGGGAGGCAGAGGCAGGCGGATTTCTGAGTTCGAGGCCAGCCTGGTCTACAAAGTGAGTTCCAGGACAGCCAGGGCTACACAGAGAAACCCTGTCTCGAAAAACCAAAAAAAAAAAAAAAAAAAAAAAAAAAATCTGACATAAACCCGCACACCTATGGACACCTGATTTTTGATAAATTTTGATAAGTAAGCATATTTTGATAAGTAAGAAATATACATTAGAAAAAAAGACAACATCTTCAAGAAATTATTCTCGTTAAACTGGATGAATGCTTGCAGTAGAATGCTAACAGATCCATACTTACACACCTGAACAAAATTCGACTTCAAATGAATCAATGATTTCCATGTAAAACCAGATCCACTGAGCATGATATAAGAAAAAGTGGGGAATAGACCTGAACTCATGGGAAATCGACAGCGACAATAGGATGTTTTAAGGAAACAGAAATAGACAATGTTTGATCAGAGAAAGAAAAGACAAGTAGTAGATGAGGAAGACATAGTTCTCTGTATTACACAAAACATGGCAGGGAACTCCCTGAAAAATCCTATTGTCACTGTCATCAATAAAACTTCCAGACAGAGAATATTTCAATAAAAATGGAAGAAGAAATATTTTCTGTTGTACACCTAAGTTCAAAATCTAGTACTGACTCTATCTGCACCCTTGTGCTTTCCCTGTGGCACAGTTCTTTAAACACCAGACAATATTAGGCAGATGTCATGGAGAACATAAAAGAATAAAAATGCCAGTCTAGCCTGCTATACCCAACAAAATTCACAATTATCATAGTCAGAAAAACCAAGATATTCCATCACAAAACAAATTTATACAATTTTTTCCCACAAATCCAGCCCTACAAAGGATAATATATGGAAAACTCCAATACAATGAGGAAAACTACATCCAAGAAAAGACAAGAAAATAATTTTCTTTCATCAAACCCAAAAGAAGATAACCACACAAACATAATTCCACTTCTAACAACAAAAATAACAGGAAGAAACAATCACTATTCTTTAATTTCTCTTAACATCAATGAATTTGATTCCCCAATCAAAAGACACAGACTAACAGACTGGATATATAAACAGGACCCAGCAATTTGCTGCATACAGAAAACACACTTCAGTAACAAAGACAGACAATACTCCAAAAGCCTGGGGGAAAAAATTTCAAAGCAAATGGCCGCAATTAAAGAAGTTGGAATAGCTATTCTGATATCAAATAAAATCAACTTTCAATCAAAAGTTATCAAAAACATGAGTAAGGACACTTCATACTCATCAAGGGAAAAATCTACCAATATCAACTACAACTATGCCCCAAAAGCTAGGGAACCCATATTCATAAAGGAAACTTTACAAAAGGTTAAAAGACACATTGAACCTCGCACAAAAATAATGAGAGACTTCAACACCTGACTCTCACCAATGGACAAATCATGGAAACACAAACTCAACGGAGACACAGTGAAAAAATCAGAAGGTTTGAAATGTTCTATAGAACATTTCATCCTAAAACAAAAGAATATATGTTCTTCTCATCACCTCATGGTATCTTCTCCAAGATTAACCATAAAATCACTCGCAAAACAAGTCTCAACAGATACAAGAAGTTCGAAATAATCTCATGCATCCTATCAGATCACCAGGAACTAAGACTGGACTTCAATGACAAAACAAAAACAAAGCAAAATACACACACACACACACACAAAACAAAGTTGACATAGACATGGAAGCAGAACAACTCTCTATTCAAAGAAAATATGGTCAGAGAAGAAATAAAGAAATTAAAGATTTTTTCTTTTTACAATTTAATTAAAGTGAAGGCACAACATACACAAGCCTATGGGACACATTGAAAGCAGTGCTAAGAGGAAAACTCATAGGTCTGAGTGCCTTGATAAAGAAATTGGAGAGATCATACACTAGTAGCTTAACAGCACATCTGAAAGCTCTAGAATGAAAAGAATAAAATACCCAAGAGGAGTAGATGGCAGGAAATAATGAAACTCAGGACTGAAAATCAACCAAGTAGAAACAAAGAGGACTATACAAAAAAATCAACAAAACCAGAAGTGGGTTCTTTGAGAAAAGCAACAAGATAAAGAAACCATTAGTCAGACTAACTAGAGGGCACAGAGACAATATCCAAATTAATAAAATCAGAAATGAAAAGGTAGACATAAGATCAGAAACTGAGAAAATTCAAAGAATCATGAGATCATACTGCAAAAGCCTATATTCAACAAAACTGGAAACTCTGGATGAAATGGACGATTTTCTAGAGAGATGCCAGGTAGCAAAGTTAAATCAGGATCAGATAAATCATCTAAATAGTCCCATAACCCCTAGGGAAATAGAAGCAGTCATGAAAAGTCTTCCAACCAAAAAAATGCCCAGGACAAGTTGGTTTTAGTGCAAAATATTATCAGACCTTCAAAGAAGACCTAATACCAATGTTCTTCAAACTATCCCACAAAATAGAAATAAAAAGGAACAATACCTAATTCAATCTAAGAAGCCAAAGTTATACAGATACCAAAAACACACAAACACCCAACAAAGAAAGAGAACTTTAGACCAATTTCTCCTATAAATATTGATGCAAAAATAATCAATAAAATTCTCACTATCAGAATCCAAGAACATATCAAAATGATCATTCACCATGATCAAGTATGCTTTAACCTAGGGATGGTTCAATATAGGGAAATCCATCAACCTAATCCACTATACAAACAAACTCAAAGGGAAGAAAAAAAATACAAGATAATCTCATTAGATGCTGAGAAACTATTTAACAGAATCCAACACCCCATTATGTTAAAAGTCTTGGGAAGATCAGGAATTCAAGGCCCATACCTAAACATAGTAAAAGCAATATACAGCAAACCAATAGCCAAGATCAAACTAAATGGAGAGAAACTTGAAGCAATCCCATTAAAATCAGGGATTAGACAAAGCTGCTCACTCTCTCCCTATCCAATATAATTCTCGAAGTTCTAGCCAGAGCAATTAGACAACAGAAGGAGGTCAAAGGGATACAAACTGGAAAGGAAGAATTCAAAATATTGCTATTTGTAGATTATATGATGGTATAATTAAGTGATCCCAAAATTTTCACCAGAGAACTCCCTCAGCTGAAAAACAACTTCAGAAAAGTAGCTAAATATAAAAGTAACTTAAACAAATCAGTAGCTTTCCTCTACTCAAAGGACAAATGGGCTGAGAAAGAAATTTTGAAAGTGACACCCTTCACAATAGTTGCAAATAATATAAAATATCTTGGTATGACACTAACCAAGCAAGTAAAATATCTGTACAACAATAACTTCAAGTCTCTGAAGAAAGAAATTGAAGAAGACCTCAGAGGATGGAAAGTACTCCCATGTTCATAAATCAGCAGGATTAATATAGAAAAAAGGGCCATCTTGCAGAAAGCAATCTACAGATTCAATGCAATCCTCATCAAAATTCCAACTCAATTCTTCAGATAGAAAGAGCAATTCTCAAAAACCCCAGGATAGCAAAAATGATTTTCAACAATAAGAGATCTTCTGGGGAATCACCATTCCTGACCTCAAGCTCTACTACAGAGCAATAGTGATTTAAAAAAAAAAATGGTATTTATTGGTATCAGACAGGTAGATCAATGGAATAGAATTGAAGACCCAGAAATTAACCTACACACCTATGGTCACTAGATCTTTGACAAAAAAGCTAAAACCATCCAATGGAAAAAAAGACAGCATATTCAACAAACAGTGCTGGCTTAAGTGGCAGTTAGCATGTATAAGAATGCAAATGGATGCATTCTTATCTCCTTGTACAAAGCTCAAGTCAAAGTGGATCAAGGACCTCCACATAAAACCAGATACATTTAGACTAATGGAAGAGAAAGTGGGGAAGAGCCCAGTCCACCCTCGAACATATGGGCACAGGGAATCATTTCCTGAACAGAACACCAATAGCTTATGCTCTAAGATCAACAATAGACAAATGGGATCTCATAAAAGTGAAAAGCTTCTGTAAGGCAAAGGACATTGTCATCAGGACAAAATGGCAACCTACAGATTGAGAAAAGATCTTTCCCAAACCTATATCCAATAGAGGGCTAATATTCAATATATACAAAGAAATTCAAGAAGTTAGACTCTGGAGAATCAAATAAGCGTATCAACTGAAGAATCTCTAGCATCCGAGAAGCACCTAAAGAAATGTTCAACATCCTTACTCATCTGGGAAATTCAAATCAAAATGACACTGAGATTCCCCCCTCACACCAGTCAGAAAGGCTAAGTTAAAAAAAAAAAAACAAAAACAAAAATAAAACTCAGGTGACAGCAGATGCTTGTGAGGATGTGGAGAAAGAGGAACACTCCTCCATTGTTAGTGGGATTGCAAGCTGGTGCAACCACTCTGAAAATCAGTCTGGCAGTTCCTCAGAAAATTGGACATAGTACTACCTGAGAAGCCAGCTAGACCACTCCTTGGCATATACCCAGAAGATGCTCCAAAATATAACAAGGACACATGCTCCGCTATGTTCACAGCAGCCTTATTTATAATAGCCAGAAGCTGGAAACAACCCAGATGTCCCTCAACAGAGAAATGGATACAGAAAGTGTGGTATATTACACAACGGAGTAGTATTTAGCTATTAAAAACAATGACTTCATGAAATTCATAGGCAAATGGATAGAACTAGAAAATATCATTCTGAGTGAGGTACCGCAGTCACAAAAGAACATACATGGTATATACTCACTGATTAGTGGATTGTTTTTTTTTACAAAGCTCAGAATACCCCCGATACAATTTACAGAGCCTATGAAGCTCAATATCATAGGCAATATTCAATGCTTTTAAAGTTCTTTGTTATGTTGATAGATGGATAGATAGATAGATAGATGATAGATAGAGAGATAGATAGATAGATAGATAGATAGATAGATAGATAGATAGATAGATAGATAGATAGATAGATAGATGATAGGTAGATAGATTGATAGATGATAGGTAGATAGATAGATATACATACATATATATATACATATACACACACACATATATATGTGTATACACACACACACACATATATATTTTTTTTTTCCTGTGTAGCCCTGGCTGTCCTGGATTTTACTGTGAAGATGAGGCTGGACAGCAACTCAGAGTTGGGCCTGCCTGTGCCTCTGCATTAAAGGCTTGTGATACTCTAGCCAGGCATTTGTTATGCTCTTATGATTGCAATTCTACTCTGATTTGTAACATAAAACAGAGTTAAGAATTCTCTCTCAAAAAGAGGGACTATGTAAAGAGGCAAATATAATTAAACACAATTTTAGGGGTAATAGGGAACCCCAATATAGCTTCCTAAAATATATACATATATGAAGGTAATATAAAGGAAATTCCAAGTAATAGGGAATACAGACCCCCAACTGGCCATCTCTTGTCACCAAATGAATCTTCCAGTTCCTGGACTGGGTTACATCTAATTGAGTAATTGACCACCGAGGTTCCCTGGGAACCACCAAAAAATACAGATTGTTGCCAAGACTGTTAGCTGCTCTTTTTATGAAGACAACACCTAAACAATGAACTTGAAGATTCTGAGCTGGTAGCCGCATAGATGTATGTATGTTCACATGTATGTTCCAGTATTTTTGGTAAGAGAAAGTACTCTATAGACTGCCAAAGTAGAAATATGAAACCCACCTAGCCACAGATCCTTTGATCTACAATGATTCCCTATCTTCTTCAAATCCTCAAAGAAGGTGTAAAGAGTGTAAGAGCAACAAAGAATGGATAACACTAAGAAAACAGAGCCTTCTAAATCAGCAGGATCAATTGATGCACATGTGAACTCTCAAAAGCTGGGGCAGTATTCACAAGCCTACACAAGTCTTCAATAGATGCGGTCCTAGAGCTGACAGGAGAAGAGGAGAAGCAGACACATGTCCCATCCCTAATTCATGAGCAATCTCCAATTGATAGCCTCTTGCGAGTGAAATGTCGGTTTTCTCCAGGAGAGTCTCACTGGGGAAACAAACTACTCTTAGCTGCATGCCCAGAAGTAGATGGCCAACAGAAAATGAACTCAGTGGCATGTTTGGAAGTTTCTTGTCTTACAACTGTTATCAGGATGTTTTAATGTTTCTTAATTTATTTATTTAGTTTTCACAATCCATATTTTATTCCACGACCCAGCCCCATCGTCCACCCTCCAACTGTTCCACATCCCATAGCTCCTCCCCACACCCTTGTCTCCAAAAAGATGTCCCCACCCCACCCCCGACCCCTACATACCACCTGACTTCTAAACTCCGTGGGGCCTCCAGTGTCTTGAGGGTTCGGTGCATCATCTCTGAATGAACACAGACCTGGAAGTCCTCTCCTATATGTGTGTTGGGGGCCTCATATCAGTTAGTGTATGCTGTCTGTTTGGTGGTCCAATGTTTGAGAGATCTCAGGGGTCCAGATTAATTGAGACTGCTGGTCTTCTTACAGGATTGCCCTTCTCCTCAGCTTCTTTTAGCCTTCCCTAATTGAACAACAGGGGTCATCTGCTTCTGTCCATTGGTTGGGTGCAAATATCTGCATCTGACTCTTTCAGCTGCTTGTTGGGTCTTTCGGGGGGCAATCATGATAGACCCCCTTTTGTGAGCGCTCCATAGCCTCAGTAATAGTGGCAGTCCTTGGGACCTCCCCTTGAGTTGGATCCCACTTTGTGCCTATCACTGGACCTTATTTTCCACAGGCTCCTCTCCATTTCCATCCCTGTAATTCTTTCAAATAGGAACAATTATGGGTCAGAGTTGTGACTGTGGAATGGCTCTCCTCTTCCTCATTTGATGCCCTGTCTTCCTCCTATCTCCTTAGGTTGTCTGTTTCCATTCTTTCTGCTGGCCCTCAGGATTTCAGTCCTTTTCCCTCACCCAATACCAGATCAGGTTCACACACACACACACACACACACACACACACACACACACACTCCCCTTACCCATCCACTTTCCTTCCCAGGGCCTTCCCTCCCTCCCTCCCCACTTGTGCTTGCTTTCTTCTTCCTCCCAAGTGGTTCTAAGGTGTCCTCACTTGGGTACTTCAGCTTGTTGATCTTTTTGACTTCTGTGGACTGTATCTTGGGTATTTTTTTTCTTTTGCAAATATCCACTTATTAGTGAGTACATACTATGCATGTCCATTTGGGTCTGAGATACTTCACTCAGGATGATATTTTCTAGATCCATCCATTTCTCTGCAAAATTCAGGATGTCCTAGTTCTTAATAGCTGAATAGTGTTCCATTATTTTATTTGTATTTATGTTTTGTCTGTTTTTTAAATATATTATGACTTCTAGTTTAGTGTTACAATGAGATTCCTGAATGTGGGAATGAGTGGGTCTCTATATCTCTTAGATGCCTGTTTGTTTCCTAAGAATAGACAGAAAGGAGCAGGACCTGGGTGGGAGGGGAAGTGTGGAGGAACTTAGAGGAATAGACAGAAGAAAAACCTTATGAGAGTTCATTATGTGACAAAAAAATCATTTTCACTGGGGAGGGAATCTCCTTCTTGAGTACCATATAAATATTGGAACACTGTTAACCAGAAAACTATAGGTTTACAAGAATAGACTAATGAGTGCCTTTGCTACTATTAAGACCTGATCGACTACAGCTTACACATAAGCACTGTGTATGGAATAGAAAAAAAATTGTCTAATCCAAAGCATTTCAACCTGAGTGCATAAAGAATAATTAAGACCAAATCAGCTTGTATTATACCAACATCAGCCTGTGCAATTAGAGATCTAGAAGACTTCTTTCTTCAGAGGCTTGAAGTTGTAATCATACAGATTTTTCACTTCCTTAGTTAGAGTCACACCAAGGTATATTATATTATTTGTGACTATTGTGAAGGGTGTTTTTTCCTAATTTCTTTCTCAGCCAGTTTATCCTTTGTGTAGAGAAAGGACATGAATTGTTTGAGTTAATTTTATATCCATCTACTCCACTGAATCTGTTTATCAGGTTTAGGAGTTCTCTGGTAGAAATTTTAGGATTACGTATATATACTATCATATCATCTGCAAATAGTGATATATTGAATTCTTCCTTTCCAAGTTGTATCACCTTGATCTCCTTTTATTGTCTAATTGCTCTAGCTAGGACTTAAAGTAATATATTGAATAGGTAGGGAGAAAGCAGGCAGCCTTGTCTAGTCCCAGATTTTAGTGAGATTGTGTCAAGTTTCTCTCCATTTAGTTTGATGTTGGCTACTGGTTTGCTGTATATTGCTTTTATTGTGTTTAGCTATGGGCCTTGAATTCCTGATCTTTCCAAGACTTTTATCATGAATGGGTCTTGGATTTTGTCAAATGCTTTCTCAGCATCTAACAAGATTATCATGTGGTTATGGTCTTTGAGTTGGTTTATATAGTGGATTACATTGGTAGATTTCCATATATTAAACCATCTCTGCAAAAGAAGATCTCAGAAGATATAAAGTTCTCCCATGCTCATGGATTGACAGGATTAATATAGTAAAAATGGCTATCTTACTAAAAGCAATCTAAACATTCAATTCAATCCCCATCAAAATTCCAACTCAATTCTTCCCAGAGTTAGAAAGGGCAATTTGCAAATTCATCTGAAATAAGAAAAAACCTAGTGCCACGCACTCCAGTCCAGTCAGCTTGACAGGCTGTGCAGCCTAAAAGCCACTCACAAGGCAAAGAGTTTCAAGGAAGCTCACCTCCTGGAGTTTTTGTGTTCTCATTCAACCACATACTCATACTCTATTTCCGCGTTAGTCTGGTGTATGGATCTACGAGCTCTCTTTTAATATTTTATTATAAATGCCTTTTAAGATTAAATTCTGTTATAGTGTTCCAAGGTTCCAGTAGCCTGCAAGCTTGAAATCCGAGCTTAAACTCCAGCAGGAATGCAGAAAGGAAGTTACCTATTAAGTTACTAATTAGGCATTACAACAGACAGAGCCAGTGGCTCAGCTGGTCTGCAGAAAGAGCCAGAGAATCTCACTGAGATAAAAATCTTCAGTACAGGCTACATTGCATATTAAAAGCAAGTTGGTATATTCTTCTATAGACCTAAGAAATAAGGTGTTGGGGTATTGCAATATTCATGATAAGGTCTGCTAGTGCAGAACCCCTGGGGGAGTGGGTTTTACAATAGACTAGTTTACACCTGGCTCACTTCTTTTGCAGCAGCAGCCTGGTCCCCACCTTCTTTTGATGTATACATTTCTTTTGTATTGTGTCACTGTAACTCAGTGGATTGTATGTTGCCTGGTTTCTTGTTATTTCTTTGGTATAAAAAGTTTGATGCTCGAGCTGACAAAAACATTCAGATTCTACACGATCTCTCGTGTTGATCTGTCTGTCATTCCCTCCAATGCTTTGCCCACCTGCCCCAGAGACCCGTTCAGGCAGACAAAGGGATCCATAGGGTCTGTGACAACCTAGGATAGCAAAAACTATTCTCAACAATAAAAGAACTTCTTGTGGAATCACAGTCACTGACCTCAAGCTGTAGTATAGAGCAATTGTGATAAAAAACTGCATGGTACTGGTACAGCGACAGACAGGTAGATCAATGGAATACAATTGAAAACCCAGAAATGAACCAACACACATATGGTCACTTGATCTTTGACAAAGGAGCTAAAAGCATCCAGTGGAAAAAGGACAGCATTTTCAACAAATGTTGCTCACTCAACTGGCAGTTAACATGTACAAGAATGTGAATTGATCCATTCTTATCTCCTTGCACAAAGCTCAAGTCTAATTGGATCAAGGAACTCCACATAAAACCAGAGACACTGAAACTTATAGAGGAGAAAGTGGGGGAAAGCCTCAAAGATATGGGCACAGGGGGAAAATTCCTAAACAGAACATCAAAGGCTTGTGCTGTAAGATCAAGAATTGCCAAATGAGACCTCATAAAATTGCAAAGCTTCTGTAAGGCAAAAGACACTGGCAATAAGACAAAAAGGCCACCAACAGATTGGGAAAGAATCTTTACCAATTCTAAAACTGATAGGGGACTAATATCCAATATATACAAAGAACTGAAGAAACTGTACTCCAGAAAATCAAATAAGCCCATTAAAAATGGGGCACAGAGCTAAACAAAGAACTCTAAACTGAGGAATTCTGAAGGACTGAGAAGCACTTGAAAAGATGTTCAACATCCTTAATCATCAGGGAAATGCAAATCCAAACAACTCTGAGATTCCACCTCACACCAGTCAGAATGGCTAAGATCAAAAATTCAGGTGACAGCAGATGCTGGTGAGAATGTGGTGAAAGAGGAACACTCCTCCATTGTTTGTGGGATTGCAAGCTGGTACAAACACTCTGGTAATCAGTCTGGCAGTTCCTCTGAAATTTTGACATAGTACTACAGGAGGATCCAGCAATACCTCTCCTGGACATATACTCAAAAGTTGCTCTAACTTGTAATAAGGACACATGCTCCACTATGTTCATAGTAGCCTTATTTATAATAGCCAGAAGCTGGAAAGAACCCAGATGTCCCTCAACAAAAGAATGGAGACAGAAAATGTGGTACATTTACACAATGGAGTAGTACTCAGCTATTAAAATAATGAATTTATGAAATCCCTATGCAAATGGATGGACCTGGACGGCATCATCCTGAGTGAGGTAACCCAATCACAAGAGAACTCACATGATTTGTACTCACTGATAAGTGGATATTAGCCCAGAAACTTAGAATACCCAAAATACAATTTGCAAAACACATGAAACTCAAGACAAAGGAAGACCAAAGTGTGGATACTTCATTCCTCCTTAGAATAGGGAACAAAATACCCATGGAAGAATTACAGAGACAAAGTTTGGAGCTGAGATGGAAGTAAGGACCCTCCAGAGACTGCCCCACCTGGGGATCCATCCCATAAACAGCCACCAAACGCAGACATTATTGCATATGCCAGCAAGATTTTGCTGAAAGGACTCTGATATAGCTGTCTCATGTGAGGCTATGCCAGTGCCTGGCAAATACAGAAGTGGATGCTCACAGTCATCTATTGGATGGAACACAGGCACCCCAATGGAGGAGCTAGAGAAAGTACCCAAGGAGCTGAAATTATCTGCAACCCTATAGGAGGAACAAAAAAATGAACTAACCAGTACCCCCAGAGCTTGTGTCTCTAGCTGCATATGTAGCAGAAGATGGGCTAGTTGGCCATCATTGGGAGAATAGGCCCTTGGCCTTGCAAAGATTATATGCCCTAGTACAGAGGAATGCCAGGGCCAGGGATCGGGGGTGGGTGGGCTGGGATGCAGGGCAGGAGGATGGTATAGGGGACTTTTGGGATAGCATTTGAAATGTAAATGAAGAAAATATCTAATAAAATAAGAAACAGAAAAAGAAAAAAGAAATCTAGAAGACCCATTTTTCTAATTGTGCATACACCTGAAGATAGTTTATGCTAGTTGGGCTCACAGTCATCTATTGGATGGAACACAGGCACCCCAATGGAGGAGCTAGAGAAAGTACCCAAGGAGCTGAAATTATCTGCAACCCTATAGGAGGAACAAAAAAATGAACTAACCAGTACCCCCAGAGCTTGTGTCTCTAGCTGCATATGTAGCAGAAGATGGGCTAGTTGGCCATCATTGGGAGAATAGGCCCTTGGCCTTGCAAAGATTATATGCCCTAGTACAGAGGAATGCCAGGGCCAGGGATCGGGGGTGGGTGGGCTGGGATGCAGGGCAGGAGGATGGTATAGGGGACTTTTGGGATAGCATTTGAAATGTAAATGAAGAAAATATCTAATAAAATAAGAAACAGAAACAGAAAAAAGAAATCTAGAAGACCCATTTTTCTAATTGTGCATACACCTGAAGATAGTTTATGCTAGTTGGGCCCATCACCCTTGATTTCAAAATGTGTATCAGGATATATTTGAATAGAAGTTGGAAACCAAGGGTCTGTGAAAAGAAATAATATATTTACAGTGTTTAAAGCAGGTACGTGCGGTGTGATATAGGTGAGTGTTTTAGGTGTCTATGTGCATTGATAGGGAAAGGGTATATGTGTATAGAACATGCAGATAAGAGTTCTAAGTTTTCAAGAGCACTGGTAGAGGAGTAATGTGTAAGTAGTCCAAGTCCAATGGAGTTCTAGATTGCTATTTTATATTCTTTTCTGCCTCAATGGCTTTAAAAACATGAAAAAGGCAATCCATGATGATATATACTTAAAATCCCAGCATGTGGGAAGCTGAGGCAAGAAGGTCATTATGATTTCATTCCAAGCCAAGAACACATAGTGAGTCAGAGGCCAGCTTGAGCTACATAGTGAGACCTTTCCTTAAAATAAAAATAAATAACTAAAATGGAAACATATATATGAAAGACTAGTACACTAAACTTTAATAGGATTTATAATGAATTTATAATAGGATTCATTAATGAAAACATATTTTATATGTCACATGACAACCAAAGCTTTTTACTAACATAATTCATGGTGAATGGAGCTTAACTTGTTTAAGGCAATATAATTGACTATTTTAAGCATGACCTGAAAAAATTTGGTATTACTAATCTACAGTTCTGGCTCACAGTTAAACATTCAATATAAAATTGAAAAATTATTCTAGGAATATCCCAGCTGTTTTATTATAATCATAAGTGTTCCCAAAAATGACAGAGACAGAATGATCACAGACTTCTATCTGTGGAAACATGATGTCTCAGTTCTTACAGTATTTCCTACACATACCTGGCAACTTGTGTTCAATCCCAGGAACACACATAAAGGTGGAAGGAGAGAAGGAAATTCACACGTTTATCCTCTTTCTCCATGCATATGCCATGGCCCACTCATGTTTACATACATAATCAGGCATACACAGTGAAAATGAATAAGTAAATACATTTTTAAAACAATTAAAAAATGAAGTCATAATCAGCCATTTTAATCTTTGATGATGTAAAGAGACCATAGCAATTCAGAGAGCCTCAAAATTCTAAAACTAGGAGAAGCATAAACTAATAACCAATTCTCTTGAAAACAAGAGAGCTTTGTAAGTACCTTGCTTTTGCCCAGAAAGACCTAGTTCAGATCTGTAATCTAAATATCTATAAGATAAGTATATGTTGTTTCGTGTCACTGTTTGTTCCAGCAGTAACTGGGGACCACTATGTCTAACACAAGATCTAAGCATCCAACATTATCACTTCAGTATGCTCTCATTCCCAACTCGGGAAGTCAGAGGAAAGTCAAATACTTGGGTTTTATAACAATGGCAAAATATATGTGACATGATGACTGAACTAAATGCATCAAAACATTTGGCACATAAACAGTACTTGTGAACTTTTGTGTGTTTCATCATTATTGCATGTATTAATATTCTCTTGTAAACTTGGCAATAGAGAAGATAATGTGGGAGGCTGGATCTCTTGATGAGGTTTCCTGAGGACAACAGTGGAGGACTCTGCATCTGGCATGAAGCCCAAGAGAAGATAAACAAAAAACCTTGCCCTACTTTGCAACAGGAAACCACTGAGAGTATCATGGGATTTACTTTTATTCTAGCTAGCAAGGATGCATGACACTGCTCAATATTAAGGTTTATTAGGGAGAGATCATCAACTGTGTGAAACAAAGAAGCAGCAGATCAGACCCCTCTGTCCCATGGAACTGGAACGTTTCCCATGGGCTGCTAGCTGTGTTGCTCTCAAATTTAAACCATATTACTTTCCATTCAACAGAACTTTACTCGTTGCTGCTTTTTTTCTTTTGGTTTTGTGGCTGTTTTGATGATTTTGTTTTTTCATATTTGGGGGCTGGGAGCAATTACCATGGCCTCCATCCATCATTCCCACATTAAATCTACTCCATCACTTTTTAAATTTGCATATCAAATGTTATCTCCTTTCCCGTTTTCCCCTCTGCAAACCCCCTATTCCATTCCCCCTTAACCTGCTTCTATGAGGGTCTCCCCCACTCACCTACTTCCTCCCACCCTACTGCCCTAGAATTCCTCTACACTGTGACACCAAGCCTTCATAGGACCAAGAGCCTCCCCTCCCATTGATGCCAGATTAGGCATTCAGCTCCTTCAGTCCTAATTCCTCCATTGGGGTTCCTGTGCTCAGTCTGATGGTTGGCTATGAATCTCCACATCTGTATTGGTCAGGATCTGGCATAGCCTCTCAGGAGACAGCTGTATCACTCCTGGGCATATACCCAGAAGATGCTCCAACATGTAATAAGGACACATGCTCCACTATGTTCATAGCAGCCTTATTTATAATAGCCAGAAGCTGGAAACAACCCAGATGTCCCTCAATAGAGCAATGGATAAAAAAAAAATGTGGTACATTTATACAATGGAATACTACACAGTTATTAAAACAGTGAGTTCATAAAATTTGCAGACAAATGGATGGATTTGGAAAATATCATCCTGAGTGAGGTAAGTCAGTCACAAAAGACCACACAAAAGTGTGTGGAATACTCCATCACTTTTTAAACCTTTAAAAGTTTTTAAATATTTGTACTTAAATAATAATATATATATACAGTACAGAAAGATACCATGTACCCTGGCCCAGTAACCCACTTTATTAAAAATTACTGTGATATATTTGTTTAAAGTTAATTATTTGGCTAATTGCCATTAATGGTTTAAGATCTTATGACAGTCATCTTGTCTTACCAGTTTATGCCTTCCCAATTAGACATTAAACTCTCTGATTAAATTATGAGTGTTTTCCCTCTAACTTATACATTTGTGACATTCTGTGTATAGTATTAAAAATTAATGCTGACCTGAGCTCTACACATCAGATTTCCTCACTTTTTATCTAATAGGATACAAAAAATAGTATACAAAAAAAATCACATAATTTCATTACATCTACTAGATAGATGATTTTAGGTCTCTCTAAACAGAGATATTCTCTTTAAATTGCTTCTTAAAGTCAATATTTTTAGTTTTCATATTTAAAAGTTCACATTTTCAGTTATGAGATGAATGCAACATATGCAAATTAGATTATAGAATGTATCTATATATCAATAAAATATAAATATGTTTGCATATAAATATTTGCAATCTACCTACCTGCATTCTCTCACATAAAAACATAAATAAAGGCAAATCATATTGAATAAACATTGTTGCTAAAATACTCTGTTAAAAGAATATAACCTTCAGAAATCAGGTATGAAATAATTATTTTTCAATATAATTTTGCAATTCATAGTTATTATATAATCATTGTATTCCTGCACATATATTCCATTTGATTAATTTATATAAGTAAATAATTGAACTGAGAATTTATTTTCTAAATTGAGACAATGAGTATTGGTGAAGGAAAGGTAGAGATATAGGACATGAGCAACAAAAAAAACCAATATGGGTGATGGGTAGAAGAGCACAAAAAGGCTCAGAAGATTGAGGAAAAAGAATCAGGAAGTCAACACAACATATTTTCTTGAAAAATAGCACAATGCAATATACTACTGTATAGGCAAATTCAACTTTTAAAATACATAATTGGTTTATTTTTTCATAATTACATATACTATGATAAAAACATAACTATGTATAGGCATATATAATTATGTAGCAATATAGTTCAAAAACTATAAAAATTAAAATAAGGAATTCAAGTTGGATTTTTGTCAAAAAAGACTAAAAATATTAAACTGTGTAGTAAATGTTGATTGTTATTCATAAAAATAAATGCTCTGGCAGTGTCTATAAATTTTGTATTGGTCACTGTAGTAAATTCTGATGATCTCATGAGTTTTGAAAAGTATTTCTCCAGGATTTTCAAGAATGCCTCTGCCTCTCAGCTGGGATTAATTTGTGCCTGTTCTGGGGAAAGCAACTAAGAGTGCCATCATTTGGGGAACTGGAGAAAGATGCCCAGTGCTGCAATTCTCTAAACCCAGACTTAGTATTTGTAAAGATAATTAGTTCTGGCAATGTACTCCAAATGCCTGGGTTAAAAATGAGGTTGAGTGGATCACTTGCATGTTCTAGAAGGTACAAAGCCAATTCCATCTGCTGGTCAAAAAAACACAGGTGGACATTTTCCAGCCTCCTAAGAGAGTCACTAGCATCATTGATGTTTATCTGGTTAAACCTTTAACTTGTTTTCCTTGAGGAAAGGAGAAGACAAAGGGGTTTTTCTGCAAGGAGAAGTTTCTTTTGTATTTTAATTTTCGTACTTTTTTATTGTAAATTCATGAAGCGGCCTGAAAATTGCTTGGAGCATGGGTAAGTGTTACAGCTTTACCTGAAATTTTCATCACACAAAACCCGTGCCAAGCAAAAGTCTGTGTAGCTTTTGGCATTGTTCCAGGCCAAGCCATAGGTGTCTGAGCAAAATCTAACACAGAAATGTTTATTATAGTGAGGAATATTTTGGATGTAATAGGTAAAACTCCAAATTAAGGTTTTACCCAAGCCCTAACTGAGTCTACTTTATGTGATAGTTCAGACAAAACTTCTGACCTTTCCTTGAACAGGACTTCCCAAGAGCTTTGAAGTTCTTACATTATCTCTGTTAAAACAAGTTCCCTCATATTCTTGCTTTCCTCACCCATTCTGGAACTTCACATTCATGCCTCATTCTCTCTTTGACATGTTCAAGAAATTCCAGGCTCTTCAGATTTCTGTCCGAATTCTTTTTTCATTTGAAATAAGTCATGTCTCAGTTTCTTTGTTTTTGTTGTAATTTTAAATTTTCTCTCTTTTAAACAATATCCAGTCAGTTGCCAATACATTTTCTTATACATTTTTAAATGCCACATACATTATAACCCACAACTTATGACATCCTATGTAGGATCCCTATGGTTTTTTTTTTTTTTCATGCATTTCATTCAGGTTTTTATTTTTTTAACTTAGTTCTTCACATGTACACAGATAGATACCATTTTCTCCAAGTGTCTGACAAGGCTATGGAAAAAAAAAAAAAAACAGAAATAATGTAAGACTTAACGTGACATTCTCTTCATCTTTGCTTTCAGTTTGACATATTCTACAATTACTTTAATCCAATTATACAGATTCAGTCTTCCAGTAAAAAGATGAAGCAAGTTTATTCAAAAGGGTTTTTCCATCCTCAAATGCATACTGAAGCTGAAAGAGATTATTTAGCCAAGTATGGGTGCCCACAAATGGAATAGACTGAAGACTAGGCAGGAAGTTAAGGGTATGTTCTCAACAGAAGTCAATCTTGACTGACAGATAGTACAGAAAACTATCAACCCTGTGGTGGGAACAGTGTCAATCTTCTTTTATTCCAAAGATACAATTCAAAAGATGGAAAATATAACAGCTTCCTTAGTCTCTCTCCAATTGTGGCTATGACTGATAATAACCTAACATCTGCCATCCCATGCTTTGTTCTATAACAGGCCTGAAAGACTCTCTGACCTAGCCAGTGGTGAACAAAACAAGCCTTCCTAACACCTGTGCCCTGGCTTATCCACCATTTACCATGTGGGATTGAGTTCAAGTGTATAGTTTTAACTTAAACTGGTGCTTAATCTAAAAATAAAGTGACTATGCCTAAGTCAACCATATTTGAAGGACCAAGTTCTTTTGAATTTATGAACAAGGAGAACCAAGGCTACAGGGGGAAAAAAGAGTAGACCAATATAATAAATATGTCTTATAAAAAAAAAACACATGAGCAATTTTTTGTGGTGAAGAGTTTTTATAAATATGCCATCAAGAACAACTGATTGTGTAAATGTACCACATTTTCTGTATCCATTCCTCTGTTGAGGGGCATCTGGATTCTTTCCACCTTCTTTCTGGCTATTATAAATAAGGCTGCTATAAACATAGTGGAGCATTTGTCCTTCTTACCGGTTGGAACATCTTCTGGATATATGCCCAGGAGAGGTATTGCGGGATCCTCCAGTAGTACTATGTCCAATTTTATGAGGAACCACCAGATTGATTTCCAGAGTGGTTGTACAAGCTTGCAATCCCACCAGCAATGGAGGAGTGTTCCTCTTTCTCCACATCCTCGCCAGTATCTGCTGTCACCTGAATTTTTGATCTTAGCCATTCTGACTGGTGTGAGGTGGAATCTCAGGGTTGTTTTGATTTGCATTTCCCTGATGATTAAGGATGTTGAACATTTTTTCAGGTGCTTCTCAACCATTCAGTATTGCTCAGGTGAGAATTATTTGTTTAGCTCTGAGCCCGATTTTTTAATGGGGTTATTTGATTTTCTTGATTCCACCTTCTTGAGTTCTTTATATATATTGGATATTAGTCCCCTATCTGATTTAGGATAGGTAAAGATACTCAGCTATTAAAAGAAATGAATTTATGAAATTTCTAGGCAAATGGATGGACCTGGAGGGTATCATCCTGAGTGAGGTAACCCAATCACAAAAGAATTTACACAATATGTACTCACTGATAAGTGGATATTAGCCCAGAAACTTAGGATACCCAAGATAGAAAATACAATTTGCTAAACGCATGAAACTCAAGAAGAACGAAGACCAAAGTGTGGACACTTTGCCCCTTCTTAGAATTGGGAACAAAACATCCATGTAAGGAGTTATACAGAGACAAAATTTGGAGTTGAGATGAAAGGATGGACCATCTAGAGACTGCCATATCCGGGAATCCATCCCATAATCAGCTTTCAAATGCAGGCACCATTGCATACACTAGCAAGATTTTGCTGAAAGGACCCAGATATAGCTGTCTCTTGTGAGGCTATGCCGGGGCCTAGCAAACACAGAAGTGGATGCTCACAGTCAGCTATTGGATGGATCACAGGGCCCCGAATGGAGGAGCTAGAGAGAGTACCCAAGGAACTAAAGGGATCTGCAATCCTATAGGTGGAACAACAATATGAACTAACCAATACTGCCTCTGGAGCTCGTGTCTCTAGCTGCATATGAATCAGAAGATGGCCTAGTCGGCCATCAGTGGAAAGAGAGGCCCATTGGTCATGCAAACTTTATATGCCTCAGTACACGGGAACGCCCGGGCCAAGAAGTGGGAGTGGGTGGGTGGGGGAGTCGGTGGGGGAGTGTGTGGAGGACTTTTGGGATAGCATTGGAAATGTAAATGAAATTAATACCCAATTAAATAAACAAACAAAAAAGAACAACTGATTGATCAAAACCAAAACTCTTATAAGTAAGAATAGAAGCTTTCAATAATAAAATGGGAAGAGGCACTGACTAGATCTAATGACAAAGTACTTCTCTGTGGAAGATCTACATGGGAAAGATAACATGCATTCACAGAGTCTGATGACTCTGAATTTATCTGATTTAGAAAAAAATTTCTATTCCCCTAGACTTAATTCCCTCAGTCTATTCCATAGTGCTGCAACAGAAAACTAACTACAGCCTTCTCTCCACAATACCCACATCTTCTGGATATCCCATAGACTTTCCACTCTTAAACTCACTCACTCCACTTACCACTGAATGGCAGAATCCAACTCCAGCAAGTATGCCCTGTTAACCCAAGGACCACAATTCCCAGGGCAATAAGCAGACAGAAAGCAGACCAACACCTCTCCTATTGCCTGTGAGATTCTCTCTCCAGTCTCAACCCAAGCTATATATGTAGAAACCTGCTATGATCTCTCTTTCCTCATCACACACAAACACCCCAAAAGACTTCTCCAACCTTCCTTCCCCAGTTCATCTCAATTACCCAGACTCTAGCACTAGCAGGCATTTTCTGTGAACAAACAAGCTGAACAGACCAGTAAAGCAGGCAAGAAACAGCCATCACATTCCCGAATATCAAAAAGGACACAGTATCAAGGAGCAAAGCATCCATCCAACAAAGACAAATCCAGAAGTCAGCACCTAGACCTAAAATCACCCCAAACCCAGATGCCAGTGTAAAAACACAATAACCAACATATTCAAGATACTATGCCTCCACTAGAGCCCAGCTATGTTACCACAGCAGGCTCTAAATATTCTAACATGGGCTGAAGCACAAGAAAAATACTATAAAAGGCTATTTTTAAAAAAATAAGATTCTTAAAAAAGGAAATGAATAAATCTCTAAAGAAATCCAGAAAAAAATAGTGTAAATAAATAAATAAATAAATTTCAAGACTTGTAATTAGATTTAATTAAAAGCTGAGGGAATTTTGGAAATGAAAAATGTCGTAATTTGAACAGGAATTAAGAAGGCAAGCTTTGCCTTCTGGTTTGATCCAGTGCCCTGAGCAGACCTTGGGCGCAAACTCTTCAGTCAGGCCCACCCAGAAGAAGCTCCACCCCCATGTGCTCTAACAAGACCAGGATCCCAGGATCCCAGGTTCCCAGGAGCTTGGTCACACCAGGATGACAGAGCCCCAGAGGCAGCTTAATTCCTGGGAGCCCTGAAACACTCAGAATCTCAGGATCATAGTATCCCAGAATCATGGGATCACAGAGACAGCTGAGCTCTGAGGAGTTCTGACAAAACCAGGATCACAGGAAGGACAGGCTCCAGTAAGATATACAGAGGGCAGGTAGAATTAGAGATAATCAGATGGTGGGAGGCAAGCTTAAGAACATAAGCAACAGAAACCAAGGTTACTTGGCATCATCAGAACCCAGTTCTCCCACCACAGCAAGTCCTAGATACACCATCACATTGGAAAAGCAAGATTCAGTTCTAAAATTACTTCTCATGATGATGATAGAGGACTTTAAGAATAACATAAATAGCTCCTTTACAGAAATACAGGATAACACAGGTAAACAGCTAGGAACCAGTAAAGAAGCAAAACAAAAATCTCTTAAAGAACTACAGAAAAATACAGCCAAACAGGTGAAGGAATTAGACAAAACCATCCAGGATATAAAAATGGAGATAGAAACAATGAAGATATCACAAAGGGAGACAACTCTAGAGACAGAAAACCTAGTAAAGAGATCAGGAGTCATAGATGCAAGCATTACCAACAGAATACAAGAAATAGAAGAGGGAATCTCAGGTGCAGAAGATACTATTAAAAACATTGACTGTTGTAGTCAATGATAATGCAAAAAAGCAAACAGCTCCTAATCCAAAACATCCAGGATATCCAGGACACAATGAAAGACCAAACCTAAAAATAATAGGTATAGAAGAGAGTGAAGGTTCCCAACTTAAAGGGCCAGTAAATATCTTCAACAAAATTATAGAAGAAAACTTCTCTAACCTAAAGAAAGAGATGTCCATAAACATACAAGAAGCCTACAAAACTCAAAATAGATTGGACTAGAAAAGAAATTCCTCCCATCACATAATACTAAAAACACTAAATGTACAAAACAAAGAAAGAATATTAAAAGTAAGAGAAAAAGTCAAGTAACATATGAAGGCAGACCTATCAGAACTACACCAGACTTCTTACCAGAGACTTAGAAAGCTAGAAGATCCAGGGCAGATGTAATACAAACCCTAAGAAAGCACAAATGCCAGCCCAGGCTACTATACCCAGCAAAACTCTAAATTACCATAGATGGAGAAACCAACATACTCCATGACAAAAACAAATTTACACAATATCTTGCTACAAACCCAGTACTACAAAGGAAAATACGTGGAAAATGCCAACACAAGAAGAAAAACTACACCCTAGAAAAAGCAAAAAAGTAATCTTCTTACAACAAACCCAAAAAGAAGAAATCTACACAAACATAAAAATAACATCCAGAAATATCAGGAATCAACAATCACTTTTCCTTAATATCTCTTAACATCAATGAACTCAATATGTCAATAAAAAGGCATAGACTAGCAGACTGAATATGTAAATAGGACCCAGAATTTTGCTGCATACAGGAAACACACCTCAGTGACAGAGACAGACACTACCTAAAAGTAAAATATTGGAAAAAAATTTTCCAAGTAAGTGGTTCCAAGAAACAAGCTGGAGTAGCCATTCAAATATCAGCTAAAGTCAACTTTCAACCAAAGGTTATCAAAAAAGATAAGGAAGGACACTTCATACTGGTCAAAAGAAAAATCTACGAAGATGAAGTCTCAATTCCGAATGTCTATGCTTCCAATGCAAGGGCACCCACATTCATAAAAGAAACTTTACTAAAGTTCAAAGCATACATCACACTCTATACAATAATAGTGGGAGACTTCAATACCCTATGGAATGGACAGATCATGGAAACAGAAACTAAGCAAAGACACAGTGAAACTAACAAAAGTTATGAACCAAATGGATCTAACAGGTATTTATAGAACATTTCATCCTAAAGCAAAAGAACATAACTTCTTCTCAGCACTTCATGGTACCTTCTCCAAAATTGACCATATAGCTGGTCATAAAACAGGCCTCAACAGATACAAGAAGATTGAAATAATTCCATGCACCCTATCAAATCACCACAAATTAAGGCTGGTCTTAAAAACCAACAAAAACAATGGAAAGTACACATACACATAGAAGCTCTAGTCAATGATAACTGGGACACAGAAGTAAAGAAAGAAATTACAGGCTTTTTTGAATTTAATGAAAATTAAGACACATCACACCAGAACTTATGGGACACAATGAAAGCAGTGGTATGAGGAAAACTCATAGCACTAAGTGACTCCATAAAGAAACTGCCAAGAGTTTACACTAACAACTTGACAGCACACTTGAAAGCTCTAAAACAAAAAGAAGTAAGTACACCCAAGAGGAGTAGATGGCAGGAAATAAACAAACTCAGGGCTGAAATCAACAAAATAGAAACAAAAAGAACTGTACAAAGAATCAACAAAACCAGGAGCTGTTTTTTGAGAAAATCAACAAGATAGATAAACCCTTAGCCAAATTAACCAGAGGGCACAGAAACAGTTTCCAAATTAATAAAATCAGAAATAATAAGGGAGAGATCACCAAAATGTATGTTAAAATAATTATTCTGTTTGCTGAATATTAACAGTTGAAGATATTAAACTCATGTTCTACCAAAATTTTTTTTTTAAAGCAAGCTTTACCAAAAGAATACAAGGGATGAAAAAGAGAAGCTTTGGTGTAAAAGATACAATTTTTTTAAAAAAATGAATACATCTATCAGTCAAAGACGATGTTAAATCTAAAAACTCCTGATATAAACAATCCAGTAAATATGGGACACTATTGAAGGACCAAACACAAGAATAATAGACATAGAGGAAAGAGAAAAACCTAGTTCAAAGAACACAAAATGGTTTTCAACAAAATCATAGAAGAAACATTTTTTAACATGAAGAAGTTGAATAAAGGTACAACAGGCACACAGAACATGAAACAGGTTGAACCAGAAAAGAAGGTTCCCATGGCACATAATAATCAAAACACTAAACATACAGTAGGAAAAAAATACTAAAATTTGCAAGAGAAAATAACATATAAAGGCAGACTAGTAGAATTACACTTGACTTTTCAATAAGGATTCTAAAAGGCTGAAGGTCCTGGACATATGTGCAATAGATTCTAAGAAAACACAGATGCCAAACCAGACTACTATACCAAAAAAAAAAAAAAATCTCAGTCAACTTATATATAGAAAATATATTCCAAGACAAAACAAAATTTAATCAATCTCTACTTGCAAATCCATCCCTACAGAAGGTGCATGAAGTAAAACTCCAATGTAAGGTGGATAGTAATACTTGCATATTCTTCACACATGAAAAACAGTAAATAAATAAAAAAAAATCTCACACTGACAGTGCCCAAGAGTCTGAAGAGGTTTGCAGCCCCATAGGAGGAACAACAATATGAACTAACCAGTATCTCCAGAGATCCCTGGGACTAAAGCACCAACCAAAAAGAAACACATAGTGGAACTCACGGCTGTAGTTGCATATGTAGCAGAGGATGGCCTAGTCAGGCTTCAATGGGAACAGAGGCCCTTGGTGCTGTGAAAGTTGTATGCCCCAGTATAGGGGACTGCCAGGGCCAGGAAGCAGGAGCGGGTGGGATGGTGAGTAGTCGGGTGGGAAGGAATAGGGGGTTTTCAGAGGGAAAACTAAAAAAAAGGGGATAATATTTGAAATGTAAATAAAGAAAATATTTAATAAAAATAGATTTAAAAAAAACCTCACATCAACAAAATCAATGCAAGACAAATATACACACACACACACACAGATACACACACAAACACACATACACATACATACACACACCACCACCACCACTGCCACCACTGAAGCCTCTGCCACCACCTCCTTAATACCACCAACAACAAACACAAAATAACAGGAATGGACAATCATTGGCTATTGATATCTCTCAGTATCAATGAACTCAATTCCCCAACAAAAAGATAAAAAACCTAATAGAATAAATACAAAAACAGTATCCATCTTTCCTTGCTGTCCAAAAATCAAACTACAGCATCAAGGATAAATATCACCTCAGGATGAGAAAGGTAGGGGAAAATATTACAAACAAATGGACCTAAAAAGCAAGCTGGTATTGCTTTTTAAATGTCTAACAAAACTCCAAACCAAAGCTAATCCAAAGAGATAAGGAAGGACACAAAAGCCATATTTACACACTGGGAAAAAAAGAGAAACAGCATCTTCAACAAGCAGTGCTTGTCTAAACAAATTGCTGTATGTAGAAGAATGCAATTTGGTCCATAATTATCGCACTTCACAAAAGTCAAGTCCAAGTGGATCAAAGACCTCAACATAAAACCTGATATACTAAACATGATAGAAATAAAAATGTGGGATAGCCTTGAATGCATTGGCACAAGAGTCAACTTCCTAAACAGGATCAACCAAACAAGGAGCTGGTTCTTTCAGAAAATCAACAAGATAGATAAACCCTTAGCCAGACTAATTAGAGGGCACAGGGACAACATCCTAATTAACAAAATCAGAAATGAAAAGGGAGACATAACAACAGAACAAGAGGAAATCCAAAATATCATCAGATCCTACTACAAAAGGCAATACTCAACAAAACTGGAAAACTTGGATGACATGGACAACTTCCTAGACAGATATCAGGTACCAAAGTTAAATCAGGATCAGATTAACAATCTAAACAGTCCCATTTCCACTAAAGAAATATAAGCAGTAATTAATAGTCTCCCAACCAAATAAAGCCTAGGACAAGATGGGTTTAGTTCAGAGTTCTATCAGACCTTCAAAGAAGATCTAATTCCAACTCTCCCCAAACTATTCCACAAAATAGAAACAGAAGGTACTCTACCCAATTCATTCTATGAAGCCACAATTACTCTAATACCTAAACCACAGAAAGATCCAACAAAAAAAGAGAACTTCAGACCAATTTCCCTTATGAATGTCAATGCAAAAATACTCAATAAAATCCTTGCAAACCGAATCCAAGAACACGTCAATAGGGTCATCCATCATGATCAAGTTCATCCCAGGGATGCAGGAATGGTTTAATATACAGAAATCCATTAACATAATCCACTATATAAACAAACTCAAAGACAAAAATCACATGTTCATCTTAGATGCTGTGAAAACATTTGACAAAATTCAACACCCCTTCATGATAAAAGGCATGAAAAGATCAGGAATTCAAGACCCATACCTAAACATGATAAAAGCAATCTACAGCAAACCAGTAGCCAACATCAAACTAAATGGAGAGAAGCTAGAAGCAATTCCACTAAAATAAGGGACTAGGCAAGACTGCCCCCTTTCTCCCTACCTATTCAGTATAGTACTTGAAGTCCTAGCCAGAGCAATTTGACAAAAAGAGATCAAGGGGATACAAATTGGAAAGGAAGAATTCAAAATATCACTATTTGCAGATGATATGATAGTACATATTAAGTGACCCTAAAAATTCTAGCAGAGAACTCCTAAACCTGATAAACAGCTTCAGTGCAATAGCTGGATATAAAATTAACTCAAACAAATCAGTTGCCTTTCTCTACACAAAGACTAAACATGATGAGAAAGAAGTTAGGGAGACAACGCCCTTCACAATAGTCACCTGTAATAAAAATATCTTGGTCTGACCCTAACTAAGAAAATGAAAGATCTGTATGATTAGAACTTCAAGTCTCTGAAGAAAGAAATTAAAGAAGAACTCAGAAGATGGAAAGCTATCCCATGCTCATGGATTGTCAGGGTTAATATTGTCAAAATGGCTATCTTGCTGAAAGCAATCTACATATTCAATGCTATCCCCATCAAAATTCCAACCCAATTCTTCACTGAGTTAGAAAGAGCAATTTGTCAACAAGAGTCTTCTGTTTTATGCCTTTCTCAGAGGTAATCAGGTCATGGTGGACTTCAAACTTAATTAACAGAGTTGTCTCAAAAAAATAATGAAAGTAACAGACATTATGAATCAAATGGACCTAAAAGACATCTATAGTGTGTTTCAACCAAACATAAAAGGATATACCTACTTCTCAGCACCTTATGGATCCTTCTCCAAAACTAACCATATAGTTTGCCTCAAAGCAAGCCTCAACAAATACAAGAAAACTGAAACAACACCTTGCATCTTATCAAACCACCATGGATTAAATATGGAATTCAGCAACAACAGAATCACCAGAAAGCCTACACACTCATGGAAATTGAAAGAGTCTATACTCAATGAACTCTGGGTCTGGAAAGAAATTTAAAAAGAAAATAAAGATTTTTTAGAATTCAAAGCGAATGGAGGCACAACAACACAAAATTATGGTATGTGATGGAAGCAGTGCTAAGAAGAAAGTTCATAAAACTACCTGCCTCAATAAAGAAATGAGAAAATTCTCATACCAGCAGTTTAAATTACACCTGCAAAATCTAGGGGAAAAAAAGAAGCAAGCATCCCAAAGAGTAGGATAAGGCAGGGAATAATCAAAATCAGGACTGCAATCAATCAAGGAGAAACAAAGAGAACACCAAAACTGAGATCTAGTTCTTTGAGAAAATCAAGATAAACAAACAAATCCTTAAACTAACCAAAAGACAGAGAGACAGTATCCAAATAAACAAAATCAGAAGGGAAAATGAAGACATGACAACAGATACCAAGAAAGTTAGGTCTTACTTCAAAAGCCTATGCTCCACAAAATTGGAAAATCTTAAAGAAGTAAATGATTTTCTAGACAGATACCACTTTCTAAAGTTAAATCAGTATCAGGTAAACTATTTAGGTAGCCCTATAACCCCTAAGGAAACAGTAACAGTCATTAAAAGTCTTCTAACATCCCCTCTAAATAAAAGTCCAGAGCCAGATACTTTTAGCACAAAATTCTACCAAACTTTCAGAGAAGAGATATTAACAATATTCCCTCAAACTATTCCACAAAATGGAAACAGAAAGAACATAGCCAACTCATTCTATGAGGCCACAGTCACCATGATAACTAAACCACAAAAAAACTCAACAAAAAGATAGTTTCAGACCAATTTTATTTATAAACATGGATGCAAAAATACTCAATAAAATGCTCACAAACTGAATCCAGGAACAGATTAAAAAACATTCACCATGATCGCATAGGCTTCGTCCCAGGGGTGCAACAGTTCAATATACAAAAATCCATCAACATAATCCACCATATAAAAAAACTGAAAGAAAAAAAAATCACATGATTATCTCAAAAAGCCTTTAACAAAATCCAATATCTCCTCATGTTAAAAGTTTTATAGAGATCAGGGATACAAAGAGCATACCTAAACATAATAAACAGCAAACCAACACCCAACATTAAATTAGAGAGAAACTTAAAGCAATTCCACTAAAACCAGGGACAAGTCAAGGCTGCCCATGATCTCTCTATATATTCAAAGTATTTCTGAAGTTCTAGCTAGGTCAATTAGACAACTAAAAGATTTCAAGGGGATACAAAATTGGAAAGGAAGAAGTCAAAGCTATTTGCAGATGATATAACAGTATTCATAAGCGACCTCAAAAATTCTACCAGAGAACTCCTATACCTGATATATACATTCAGAAAAGTGGCTAGATACAAAACTAACTCCAAAAAATGAGTAGCCCTCCTTTATACAAACAATAATTGGGCTGAGAAAGAAATTAGGGAAACAACACTCATTACAATATTTACAAATAATAGAAAATACTTTGGTGTAACTCTAACCAAGCAAGTAAAAGACTTATATAGTGAGAATGTCAAATCACTGGAGAAAAAAATATCAGAAGGTGGAAAGATCTCCCATGCTCATGGATCAGTAGAATCAACATAGTGAAAATAGTCATCTTACCAAATGCAATCTACAGATTCAATGGAATTCCCATAAAAATTCCAACACATTTCTTTATAAACATTGAATGAAGAATCCTCAACTTCCTATGGAAAAACAAAAACCAGGATAGCTGAAACAATCCTGAAAAGAAAAGAACTTCTGAAGGCATCAACATCTCTTGCCACAGACTGGACTCAGTTGGTCCTTCCACCAGTGGGGAACCAGGATACTGGTACAGGTGAGGAAGGAGTCAGTGGATGACAAAACAGACATGGACACCAGAGAGAGTGCTGAATCTGAATGTAATTTGTCAAAGTGAGCATCAGACTTATATACTTCAGAAAAAAACAAAGAAGTTAGGTGACACATCAGCCAAGGTACATTGAAGTTATCTGACAAAAAAACAGTGAAATGCATACAAAAGACTTTCAGAAACCAGGCAATGTTTACAATTGAGATAAGATCAGCCCTATCTAGAGTCAGCTATTGACAGGAGCCAGGTGAGGATTTCACACCTCACACCGTAGTCACAATTTATGCTATTCTTCTGAGCCTTGTGAAAGCTTGCACCAGGGGGTTCTGCTCTTGCTGACCTTTTCATGAATAATGCAATACTGTAGTTCTTCCTTATACCCTCCTTCTTCCTAGGCCATGGTAAATTCTTGCATATGGGAGTAACTTGGTGCTCTTTTTAAGTGTCTGTAGGGAATCTCCATTTGTCAGAAGAACTCACCAACTTTCTTCTAATATGCAATGTAGTCTGCCATACCTGACTGTAATGAGAATTCTGAGTTTACTATTTTGAACTAGCCCTGAGAATACTAGCTCCTATCTGGCAAACTGGGATGCCTGATTACTAACTGTCAACACTGGGGCATTTCATCTGGATGAATAACATTCTTACAAAATTCCAACCCCAGAGTCAGCTCAAGGACTGCCTCGGACATTGGTGAAGGCCAGGCAGTAGACTTCAACCTGATTTAGGTATCTGTAAAATCATTTCTTGGAGGAACCTATAATAAAACAATACTGAAAGAAAGCACAAAGATCCATATACCAACTAACACAGGGACAGGTTTGGAGCATTCGTGCCAAGGTTCCAGAAGACTGAGTTTCCGTGAAACTCTTTGCCTTGGGACTGCGTCCCAAGCCTTTAGGCCTGTCACACAGACTTCACTGGAGTGGGTTTGGCAATCCCTGTTCATAAGCAATACTACAGAGCAAAAGTAATAAAAACTGCATGGTGTTGGTATAAGAACAGACAGGTTGATCAATGGAATTGAATATAAGACCCTGAAATAAACCCAGACACTAACAGATATTTGATTGAGAAAGAAGGCAAACATGTACAATGGAAAAAAAAGAAAGCATCTTTTCTCCATCACTTTTTTTTGTTGGATATTTTCTTAATTTACATTTCAAATGTTATCCCCTTTTGTGGTTTCCCCCCCCCAAAAAAAAAACCTATCCCATCTCACCTCCCCTGCTTCTATGAGGGTGTTTCCCTACTCATCCACCCACTTCTGCCTCATTGCCCTCACATTCCCCTACACTGGGTCATCGAGCATTTGCAGGACCAAGGGCCTCACCTCCCATTGATACCCAACAACACCATCCTCTGCTACATATGTGACTGGAGCCATAGGTCTCTCCATGTGTACTCTTTGGATGTTTTTGTTGGGTTGTTGGTTTTTGTTGGGTTGTTGGTTTAGTCCCTGGGAGCTCTGTGGGGTGGTGAGGAGAGGTTAGGTTGGTTGATATTGTTGTTCTTTCTATGGGGTTGCAAACCCCTTCAGATCCTTCAGTCCTTTCCTGCCTCTGTATTTGTCAGCTCTGGCAGAGCCTCTCAGGGGACAGCTATATCAGACTCCTATCAGTCATGCACGTCTTGGCATCTTTTTCTCCCTCTTAATCCATCCTTCTCTCCCTCTCTCCCACTCTGCTTCCCTCCACTGAGCATATTTTAAATTATGTCTACAGTTGCAATTCTTAATTTTTTTGAAGCTTAAGTATGGTATACTTTACCCTGATTAACAGGGAAGCCTGCATACAAGTTACAAAAATTTGTCTTATCACATGAAGATTTTCTTACATAGGATATATCCCAAAATCATTTTTTAATTCTTTCAAGTTTCAGTTTTCCAATAATGTTTTATATTGTACTTTCAGCTGCTAATCCACTTCAAAATATACTAGTGTTTGATTTCATTTTTTAGTATTTAAGTATGGCTTCTGAAAGCTATTTCATAAGTAGGAATACATTTACCTTCCCTATGAGTTAAGCTGAATGAGTTTTTAATACCAAACACATTCATAGCATCACAAAAAAAGATATATACATAAAATTTTTCTAGTGAATTTCGAATCATTATACTGCTTGTACCTGAGAAATGCAGACAGGGGAAATCCAATTTATATATCACAATGCCAAATATATATGCAATACAATGTTGTCAAATCTTTTTTCCTTTTTAATTAAAATAACATTTTTCATACAATATATTCTGATTACTGTTTCTCTCCCTCAACTGCTTCCAGATCATCCCTACCTCACCATCCACCAAACAATTCCATGCATTTTTTTCTTTCTTTTTATGCAATAAACAGACAAACAAGTTTGTAGGGGGTGGTTCTGATATTTTGATCAGGAATCTGCCAGGAGCCATGGCCTCAGCCATGGCCTTGTGGATATTTTCTAGCTTGCCTAGTCAATCCTGAGAGGACGTTTGTGGTCATAACAGTAAGAATGTTTGTGGGAAAAGAGGACACAGTAACCGTTGGTTCCAGGAGCTGAAGATTGCCATCTGACTTTCAGAGAGCCCCCAGGCTTTTCCCCATTCCCTTGGAGCCTCCTCTTGCTTATGCTGATATAGCTACTCCTGAATAAAGTTTTCAGAGCTTGATCAGTATGATTGACTTGCTCTCATTCTTTTTTTTTTTTTTTTTTTTTTTTTTTTTTTTTTTTTTTTTTCTTGAGACAGGGTTTCTCTGTATAGCCCTGGCTGTCCTGGAACTCACTTTGTAGACCAGGCTTGCTCTCATTCTTCAGGTATCTTCTCTCTCCCTCTCCCTCTCCCTCTCCCTCTCCCTCTCCCTCTCCCTCTCCCTCTCCCTCTCCCTCTCCCTCTCCCTCTCCCTCTCCCTCTCCCTCTCCCTCTCCCTCTCCCTCTCCCTCTCCCTCTCCCTCTCCCTCTCCCTCTCCCTCTCCCTCTCCCTCTCCCTCTCCCTCTCCCTCTCTCTCCTGCCCTGGGTTCCTGCTGACTATCCCTACAGTTCAGGAAAGGAATCTGCATGAGAACCCTGAAGGTCCTTTTCCCCAGTTGATTCTTGATTGATCAATAAAGATGATAGCAGCCATTGAGCTGGGCAGAATAGGCAGGACTCACAGTTTTCCTGGTGGCAGGCTAGCAGATGCAGGGGAGAGGAAAAGAGGTTTTTGCCATGCTTCAAAGAAGGAGCCATCAGCCATGTGAGATTTCAGGCAGAGTGGCCTTCAGCTGCTTCCCCAAAAGGACCTGGGGTAGCAGGCATGATATTAGAAGCATAATTAAGCTGAAGGCAGATTTAGGGGGCTGAACAAGAAGGTAATTGAGCAACTATTAAAGTTGAGAATAGATTTAAGGTCCTGGCTTGGTAGTGAAAAGAAGGGAGCGATAGCTGGGGAATAATTAGAAGAATCCAGCTAAAGCATATCAAAAATAACTGTGTGTGTGTGTGTGTGTGTGTCTGTGTGTGTATCTGTGTGTGTGTGTGTCTGTGTGTGTATCTGTGTGTGTGTCTGTGTGTGTGTCTGTGTATCTCTGTGTTTCATCCACTGATCTGAGGGGAAAAAAAACAGCTCAAACAAAGCAATATAAAACAAAAAAGTTATCAAATGTTAAAATTATACACAATGTTGATGCTTTGCTAGGCAGACTAAATCAGGGTTTGTTTGTTTTTATTTTCTCACAAAGAATCTAATTCTAAACAATCAGCACTAAACAAATGCAAACAAGGGCAAAACTGACTGTAATACATAATATTATATATAGGTATATATACATGTATACATATATACATATGCATGTATTGCAATGTATGTACATATATATACATTTATACATATATACATGTATACTACTGAGTATATCACAATAATTACAGAATAAGAGGTCAGAATTCCAGTAGATTTGGATGAACACAGATGGGAGCTGCTGGAGAGAGGAAAAAGAAAAGTAGAGTCAAGAAGGAACAGAAACGGGAGCCATGGAAGAAAGGTGCTTACTTGTTTGCTATCCATCAGCTGTTCAGCTTGATTGTTTTTATACAACTCAGGACTGCATGTTTAGGCCTGGCTCTGATAACCATAGTCTGAGTCAACCAGTATCAATCATTAATCAATAAAATGCCCCCACAGATTTGCCCACAGAATAATCTGAGAGAAACAATATCTTAACTGAAGTTCACCTTCCAGATTAGTTTAGATTGTCTCAAGCTGACAGAAACTAACACATATACAATAATGTTTATTTAAGGTGATGGTAAAATGGTTTATTTTAATTATTTCTTTAACAATGATTACATGGATTTTTTTATTTTATAACTTTAAAGAATTCAACTTAATAAAGGGGGTTTCTGATAAAAGTTTGATAAGCTTTTATTTCTCTAAGTGACCTTGCAATATCTACTCATCTACTCTTTCCAATACTTTTCGAAGATAAGTTTAATTAGAGGGATAAGAGTTGTCAATGTGAGTGAAGGAGACCAGTAGCAAGAAATGGCACTTCTCCACATACACACAAATCTGACAGGAACAAATGCCTCTGATGAAAGTCTCTGAGAAGAGGTGAAAAGGACAGTGTAAGCTCATAATAATCAGCAAACACACGAGACTAGATAAAATAAGAAAATACTAACCATTAAATTTATCAGGGAAACAACAAACTCAAACTCAGAGTGCCAAAAGCAGAAGAGGAGAGAATTCTCCTCCATCTTCTCTAGATGTGGGTCTAGCCACAGCTAGACCTCAGGACCTCAGACACTGAAATCTGTACCTAAAATCCTGTCTAGGCAGAACATGTAGAAAAAGCAAGCAGACTAGTGCTGGAAGGAAGAGGATATCCTGGAAAAGAAATCTGCACAGATGGCTAAAAAATTCATGAGGGAAGGCTGACCTCTGCTGATGCCCTGGCAGAAAACCACTCAACAATAGCCTGTTGAGATAAGACACTGCCTACTTAAGAACCTGCTTTAACAGGTTTAAACCAATTTTATAAGAGCAGACAAAAACCTCACTCCAACATATAATAGTGAGAACAATAAGTATACAAAATAAACAATATACTAAATAAGACAAAAGTACCAATTTATATATAAAATAAAACCCAACAGACCTATCCTAGGTTTGCATGTTCCAGCAAGATTTTGCTGACAGGACCCTGATATAGCCGTCTCTTGTGAGGCTATGCCAGTGCCTGGCAAACACAGAAGTGGATGCTCACAGTCATCTATTGTATCGAACACAGGTTCCCCCATGAAGGAGCTAGAGAAAGTAACCAAGGAGCTAAAGGGGTCTGCAACTCTATAGGAGGAACAACAATATGAACTAACCAGTACCCCCCCCCCCCCAGAGCTTGTGTCTCTAGTTGAATATGTAGCAGAGTTTGTCCTAGTCAGCCATCAATGGGAGGAGAGGCCCTTGGTCTTGTGAAGATTATATGCCCCAGTATAGGAGAATGCTAGGGCCAGGAAGCAGGAGTGGATGGGTTGGGGAGCAAGGCAGGGGAGTGGGGGGAGTATAGGGGACTTTTGGGATAACATTTGAAATGTAAATGAAGAAAATATCTTTACAAAAAAAGAAAAAAAACAAAAAAAGCAAAAACCAAAAACAGACCAGCAGATTTCTCAGCAGCAAGAGGGCTTTTTTTTTTTTTTTTTTTTTTTTTTGGAATGAGATACTCCAGTTGAAAAATGTTAATGGCCAACTCTGATTACTGTATCGAACAAAGCTATCCTTCACAACTGCAAGAGAGAGAGAGAAACTTTCCATGGTAAACATGACTAAAGAAACTCATGCCAGTAAGCCAGCTCTATTGTTGTAGATCTGTGATTGAAAAAGAGACTCAAACTGTATTTATATCTGAGATCCCAAGCACTTCCCCTAAAAGAAGTGATGTGGGCTTGTTTACTAGTGGATACTTTACAGAAAACTCCACTCCATGGATGTCCCACCAGGTTTGCTCTGTCCTCTGAGAATTTAGGTAATACGGAAGTAAAACGGGACTCCCCAGAGAAGATAGCTTATCTGGGGTCTGTAGCCCATTACTTTCAGTTGAAAGGCAGGATTGAACGCAAAGCTGTATTCATTTTTTAAAATTATATTGCTTTTCAATTCTTTATTTTTCTGGATACTAATATTCACACAATGTGTAGTTGATACGGATATTTCCAGTTCTGTAGCCTGTCCCTTTGTCCAAATGATGGTGGACTTTGTCACAGAGAAGTTTTTCAGATTCATGAGGTCCTATTTTTAATTGTTGGTCTTATTGCCTGTGCAATTGGTATACTTTTTAGAAAGTCTGTTCCTGTGCTAATAAGATTAATAATATTCTCTACTTACTCTTATATCAGATTCAGAGTATTGAGAGACCGTTGCATTAAAGCATGATGAGAAGAGGTGTATAGGGAGATTTGGAAGACGGAAAAATGTTGTTATTAATTTATAACCTCAAAAACTTAAAGTAGAAAGAAATTACATTTTCTAGAATAAAATAAAATTTAAATCAAACATTTTTTAAATCTTATGGTATATAAAAAATAATAGTTATAATTACCTTTAAGTATATGCATCAGGAAATTATAAAAACCACAAACAAATAATTTTACAATGTACATTAGAAACCTAGATTAAGAGCAGCAAGTAGTAGACCAAACCACTAAGAAGGCCAGATGAGTGAGCCCTTGCCAGTTTAACTGCCCCACTCCCTAAACTCAGTTCACCGAAACTCACTTGACTGTGACTATCCATGCCTACCACATTGCCTGCCCCATGGCTGGGCCCCTGCCTCCAATTTCTGAAGACTCCAGCTGTTCAGCAGCAGGCAAAACCAGTCAGAAGGACAAGAGAGTAAGCTACTGCTTGTTGAATTGGCCCACTCCCTGTCCCATGGTCCAGCTGCTGCCCCCCCCCCCCGCCAGTTCCAGTACTCTTCAGTTGATCATATGTAAGCCACACTGATCAGAAGAACAGAGACCCCCTGCTATACAAAAGACTAAGGAAGTTGCCAGAAGTCTAGCCTTCAAGCTGGTCAGAGATGCTTTAGTGGTTCAGAGGTCAAGTAGGCCACAAGAAATCCAGGCCACAAAAGACCAAGAGGCCAAAGAGGAAACATAAATAAGGAAGAAAACACCCATTCAACAAAGACAGAATCAGAAATCAGCACCTAGACCTAGAATCATCTCAAACGCTGATGAATAAATGCCAGTGCAAAAACACAGTCAACAACAGCCTGGGCAATATGGCACTACCAGAGCCACAGCAAGACCTAGATATTTCAATGCAGATGAAACACAAGAAAACAATCTTAAAACCAACACTATGAAGATAATGGAGAACTTTGAAAAAGAAATGAAAAAGAACTTAAATAGAGGAAAAGACAAATAAAAAAAATTGAAGAATTATATAAATCCCTTAAAGAATGCCAAAAAAGTCAAAAATAAAAAACAACTACAACAACAGAAAAAAAAATAGGTGAAGTAAACTAACTATTCAAGACTTGAAAATTGAAATTGAAGTAGATGCAATAAAGAAACACAAACTAAGAGAATTCTGGAGATGGGAAATATAAGCAAACAAACAGAAATTATAGATGCAAGCACCACCAACAGAATAGAAAATATGGAAGAATCTTAGGGATTCATTCATTGGTTAAAGAAAATGTTAAATGTAAAAAATTATTGTCACAAAAATTCAAGAAAATCTGGGACACTATATAAAGACCAAACCCAAGAAAAACAGGAATAAAAAGACTCCCAGACCAGTCCCAAAAAATATTTTCCACAAAATCCAGAAGAAAACTTACCTAATCTAAAGAAGGACAAGATAATAAAGGTACAAGAAGCTTACAGAACACCAAGTAGATTGGAACATAAAAGAAAAGTCCTCCCCCACATCACCCCATAATAATCAAAATACTAAATGTATAGAACAAAGAAAAAATATTAAAAGCTGCAACAGAAAAGGCCAAGTAATATATAAAAGCAGTCCTACTAGAATTATACTTAACTTCATAACAGAGACTCTAAAAGTCAGAAGGGCCTGGATAGATGTCTTGCAGCCTCTAAGAAACCCCAGATGCCAGCCCAGACTAGTATAGCCAGAAAATCTTTCAATCACTAAAGACTGAGAAAACAGGATATTCCATGACAAAACTAAATTTAAACAATATCTATCCACAAATCCAACCCTATAGAGGATATTAGAAGGAAACTCTAATCAGAGGAGCTTAATTCCACTCATGAAAACATGAGAAATAAATAATTTCACACCAACAAAACCAAAAGAAGGAAGCAAACACACACACACACACACACACACACACTACCACCAAAAACATCAAAATAACAGGAATTGGCAATCATTGGTCATTATTATCTCTCAGCATTAATGAGCTAAATTCCTCGATAAAATAACACAGGCTAACAGGAAAACAAATATGGTATGCACTCACTTATAAGTTGATATTGCCCATAAAATAAAGGGTAACCATGCTACAATCCACAGACTCAAAAAAAGCTAACAAGGAGGGCTCAAGTGGGAAGGACTGAATCTCACTGAGAAGGGGAAACAGAATAGACATCAACTATGGATGGGGAGAGGGGCTTGATGGGGATGGGGATTGGCATAGGAGGGATCAGGTGTGAGGAGGTTTGAACCAGGCAAAACTTCCAGTGGATAGATTGGGACACCAACCCAGCCACAAAACATTCAACCTAAAATTTGTCCTACCAACAAGATATGTGATGGGATAAAGTTGGCTCAGATATTATGGGCATGACCAACAAATTACTTGTCCATCATGAGACTGATGTCATGAGAGGAAGCCCACCTCTGACACTGCCCAGAGGGTGGACAACCCAGTGACCCACTATAGAACCAAACAGAAGTGGCAAATAAAAATGTCAATGAAATGATTCCTGGTGATACTCTGCTATACTCATAGATTGGCATCTAGTCCAATATCATCAGAGAGGCTCACCCAGAAACTGATGTAAAGACATTCAGAGACCCAAAGTGAAATATAAGGCAGAGCTTGGGGAATCCCACAAAAGAGGAGGAGGAAGGATTATAGGAATTAAAAGAGTTAAGGACTGCCTACAGAAACCCCAGAATCAACTAACTTGGGCCCACAGGTGCTTAGAGAAACTGAACTGCCAACCAGGGAGTCTGTATGGGCCTGACCTAGCTCCTCTGTATATATGTTCTTGTAGCATGTCTTCGTCTCCACTCCATGTGGAACTCCCTAACAGTGAGAGGAGGAGCTGTGTCTGATTCTATTCCCTTGTCTACCCTTAATAGAAGAGGAGACACCTACTCTCACTACAACTTGATGTGCCATGGCTGGTTGATACCCCTCAAAGCCATCTATTTTCTTAAGAGAAAGGGAAGAGAAGTTGATGGGGAACAGGGTAGAGAAGAGGTAGGGAGGATCAACTTGGAGGAGCAGAGAGAGGGGAAGTGGGAGAACTGTGCTCAGGATGTAAAATAAATAAAATTAAAATTAAAAAGTTAAACAATAATTTAAAGGCACTATAATCATTTATTAATTTTGCTTATCTCTGAGTTCATGAAGGTTCTATTGTTATGGCATACTGGGTAGGTACTTTTTGATATTTCACACAACACCTGCTCTTTCATATTCATTACACTCGTCTCAATATTCAAGAAGCAGAAACTACCTAGATATATATTAACTGACGAATGGATGATGAAATATACATAGAAACACAGAGAATATTGCTCCATTTAAAGAAAACAAATTATGAGATTCATAAGTAATGAAGAAATCATTACTTCTGAGTGAGGTGACTCTGGTCCAGAAACACAACTGCGGCCAGTTCTCCCTTATGTGTGCTTGTTATCTTTGAATTTTTAGATAAATGTGTTTAAATTGGTGTGCACAGAGAAATCACAAAACTAGTAGGGCCATGAGAGGATTTCAAGAAAGCAGGGGGTATGAAGGAAGAAAGGAGTATAATAAAATAGAGAAAGGGTTTATGGCGGGAAGGACAGAAGGGCAGAATAGGGAGGGAGTATGAAGAAGGCTAACTACCATAAAACTTTCAAAAATCTTTATAGAAATCAACTACTCTAGACATATATGAAAATTTTAAATGGAATTGTCATTTTTCAGGAGGACAATTCCTCTTCCAGACACCATAGTCTATCAATGAAAAAAAAAATCAGTGCCAGGTAAGGGACAACATATTTTCCAAGTTGGTAGTTAGAAGGTCCTACAGTACACGGTTAAATCTTCAAGCTTATTTTAATTGTTCTCAGATACAATCCAGAAGTTGATGGTAAGGCTTTATTGCTGAACACTTGAGACACTGGACATGGAGAAATCAAAGTAGTTCTGATCTATAAGCTCCAGCCCTGCTAGAGAGATTGCACAGTGCTTCAGGTTCCATATACACTACTGGAAAGAAACTTACAAGTTACAATGATCATTGGTTTGGCAAGAAATGCCCACTGGTACATTCATGGAATGATAGCTTTGTGAATAAGCAAACTCTTTTTGAACTGGCATTTACAGGAACCTGTGGTCTCCATTGCAACTGAGGCTTCATCCGCAAGGCCTGGCCTGGCCTGGAGGAAGGCTCTGAACCTTTCACACAGTTTTGATTCTCAGCAGATCTCCATGGTCCCCCATACTTTCCAAAGCAAAACTAGGTGAGAGATTTCCACACTATATATTACTTGACAAGTACTGTTAACAACCTGAAGTACACCATTTGTACCTCATTGTACCATAGATTCTATATGCTGAGGAAGAACTCCCAGAAGATTTCACCAGGACAACACTGATTATTTTTTTTCTCCAGATATCCAGCACCAATTATCCAAATACAGTAAAGCTTTGTTTGCTTGCTTATTTACTTCCTCAGATTCTAATAGAAATATCACAAAAATGAACTGATATAGTATTTGTTTCACTCTGAAACTTCATCTGGACCTTGCTCAATACTCATGTCCCACAAGCTGACATAACAGATGATTAATCCCTGAGTAATCAATAGTATTTCTCAGCCCAGGGTTCCAAAACTTTATAATCCTCCCTGAAAAATAACACTATAGTAATATCTCACTCACAGGTAGCAATTTCTATTCTAGTTTGTTTCTTATTTGCTATGAAAAAAATTGTTCAAAAGCAAACTGTCTGTGTGTGTGCGTGCATGTATATGTGTATATGTTTGTGTGGGGTGTGTGTGTGGGTTTGAGAGAGAGACAGAGAGAGAGAGACAGACAGAGAGAGAGAGAGAGAGAGAGAGTATGCATATGTGCGTGCACATGCACACCAGTGTACACTGCTACACATGAACCTAGAGTCTGGAACTGAATGAAAGACCATAGAATGCTGCTTACTAGCTTGTTATTCATGATTTGTTCATCTTTCTTATATAACCAAAGCCTACCTGTCCATGACCCACAGGAGTGGTCCCCACTACTACTACCATTTACTAATTAAGGTAATGTCTCACTGACCAGGCCACAAGCTAATGTGATCTATACAATTTAGGTTTCTTCCTCCAAAATGACTCTAGATTGTGTGAATTTGAAAAAAGCTAAGTATCTTAGTGTGTTGTTCTGACAATGAAACCACTTAAAGATTTCATGAGAAAAAAATGACAAACAGATTAATTAATTAAATATTTATAAAATACATGTGAGCCAAATTCAAGAACACATGAAAAAGTTCACTCACCAAAGTAGATTTGATTGCAGATGTGCAGGGATGGTTCAATATGCATAAGCCAATACATGTTGTAAATGATATAAATGAACTCAAATAAAGGAATTATAGGATTTTCTTAATAGGTGCAAAAACCATATTTTGACAAAAAACAGCAACGTTCATTATAAAATTCTCCAAATGAGATGAAATATATCTCAACATAATAAAGGATATATAAAGAAACATTTGGGTAAAATGTACAATTTCCTTATACTTATTTAACTTAATGCTAAAATATTCACTAGAGAAATAAGAGAAGATAAACAAATAAAAGTTGTAAAGAGTAAGGAGAAGTCTCAGCCTCCTTATTTGCATGTGACATGTTTCGACATGTAAGTGCAACTAATAATAGTCTATCAGAAAACACGAGGACATGAAAAGTATATACAGTAAAATGGAAGGAGACAAAATTAAAATATAATAATCCATAGTCTCCCTCTATACAGCTGGCAATCCCTTTGAGAATAAATTACTAAAATAATCTCATCATCAATAATTTGACAAAATAATACCTTATTATTCATTTAACAGTGAGACAACGGAAGGGTTAAAACCTTAAAACAACTGAGTAGGACACTAGAAAATGGAAAAACCAAACATAACTACAGATATCACTAATTACTAATGAGTAAATATCTATTATACAAAGCCTACTGTAGATTCAAAGCCATCATTTAAAACTGCAGTGTCATTCCGAACCAATCTTAAATGCATCAGGAGTTAGGAAAGATCCTGCACAGCAATAGAATTCTAGGGAAAAGAATGCTGCTTGACAAATCCTCAAAAATCCTCATACTAGAATTCTTATAGTGCTGAGACATAGGAAGGAAATAAGCATGACACAGACTTAAAAATAGATGTGTAGATCAAAGGACTCAATGGATCAGACTAGAAGTCATGAAACCAACCCATGTGACCTCATCATCCTGAATTTGACAAACATTCCAGAAATAGGCATTAGAAGAAACACCATATGTTAGTGGTAGAGATGGAAGATCTGACCCCACCCTTCCCATTTTGCTTGGTACTTATAAGACAATGTCAGCCTTCTCATATTCTAATGCCCAGTTCAATTTCTTTTTTCATCAAATGGACAGCAAAGGAAACAACATCTCACAGTGATCAACATTTATATCAGTAATTAGAATACCCTCTCACAACCCCCACTGAAAATTCAGACCCCTATAACTTTGGCCTGGGTGCTCAGTCCCCACATAAAATCATTCTGATTTTGCCTGTTGCATGTGAAGCCAGCAACTGGTGGAAAATAAAAACCAACTAGCAAAGTGTGCTACAAGGTACAGATCTTTAGATATTATATACTGAACCTCTGTAATTTTCTATGGCTGTGAAACTAAGGAATCATTCTGTCTAAGAACATTCCCTCTTCCCCCCCCCACCTTTCCTCTCCCTCTCTACCTCTTCCCCTCCTTCTAACTATACCTGTACCCCTATCCCTCCATGTCCTCCTTTCTCCTCTCCCCTTCCCCTCCCTATCCCCTTGTCCCTCTCTTTCTCTCTCTCCCTCTCCTACCTTGTCTACTTCTTAATCTTCCCCTTCTCTCTTTCTTTCCCTCTTTTATTCCTCCCACTTTCCCTCCTGCTCTTCCTCCCCCATCTCTCTTTGTCTCTTCCTCCCTACCAGTCTCTTTTATATTTTGAGAAAAAGTATTGCTTCATAGTAAAGCTGACCTGAAGCACACTATGCTGCCAAGATTCACTTTGAACTCAAAATTCTCCTTCCAAGTGAAATCCCTATTGCTGGGGATTCAGCTGTGCATAACCATAACTGCCTTAAATTTGTTTTTAGGCTTTTTTTCCCCAGTTACTTGATTGGGAAGCAGTATCTTTTTTAAAGGTGGCCATGTGACCCCTTTTACTTTAAGAGGCAATTGAGATATCTCATTTGGTCTCCATTTTTCCCCTCTCAGACTTGTCTTTTGTGCAGAAAATGTAAACCCTTGATTTAAGGGACCACGTGATTGGTTAGGGCATCTAATCTAGCCACCTGGTCTGAAGGCCCCTTGTTTGAAAATTTCATTTCACTTACAAAATTTCTCCTCAGAGTACTAAGCTTATTGTTTAATTGACTATGTCAGATAATGTGTATCTCCCAGTGACTGGGAACCTTGAGGGTCACCTTAGAATTCTATTTACTCCACGGTTTTTACTTTGTTTTGTCAGCAGTTGTGAGTTTGTTGGGGATTCCTCTGTGTTTATACTGCTTGCAGTACACGGAGATACTGCAGTGTGGTTTGGTGTCCTCTCTCAGTTTGCACTAGCTCACATTCAGTCTCTTCCAACACAGAATGCCCCCCCTCCAGAGCAACCCCTCTCCCCCAACCAGTTCTCTCTTGTGCTCATGAGAGTCACCTGGATACACAGGAAATCAGGGCAGGAAAACATCTCTCAGGCTTTGTTGCCTTTGACATTTATGTTTTCCTCTGATACTGTTGACATAAGTATTATTGGCATGTCCTCATGCTTTCATGTTTATGCTTCTACATAAACTTATTAAGAAATAAAATGTGATGTCAGAAGCCAGACAGATAAAAGCTTTTTAATGATTTCTTTCCTACTGATTATAATTCATCTTTTGAATATTTGAGAGTAAACAGAGCTAACCTGACTGGATGGGAGTGAGAATAAGGTCAATTGAACTCCATGTGAATTCTTTGCCCTTCAGAGGAGAGAAGGTAAAAAGAATATGCAAAAGTAACCTAATATTTTAAGTAGTGGGTTGATGCTTCCAGGATGCACATGCAGGGTTGATCCGTTCAACTTGTTTGCAGCCTCCTTAACTTCCTCTATCCATGATCCATACCCTTTTAGTTCCCCAAATTGGAGAATGACTTTTGACCCAGGAATTCCAGTGTTCAGATGGACATCAAAGCAGGGTTGTGTGATGATTGCAACATGAGAGGAATGCTAAGAAAGGCTTCTGCCCCACAGGTTAATGGGGAAGGTGGAAAAGCCCTCACCTGAGGTAGGTGGTCTATGGAAGAGCTGGTAGAATTTGGTTAGGAGAAACAGAGAAAAATTTTCACAGGGGAACAGATGATGCCAAGTCTTACTCAATTTTTAAAAATTTTCATCTAATCTGAATATATGAAGTAACAGGATGCAGCAAGTGTTTAATCAAAGTGTAGTTTTTTCCATGATTGTACAAGTAACTATATGAATCTACAAGGTTTATGTTTAATATGTGGTGAGCTATGTACAAATCTAAGTATTAGATGAATTGGTTGGTAAGTTGGAAAAGAATAGCAATTTCATTTCATTGAAATTTTCTAAATGACCTGTGCTGTGGTTGTTAGCCTTAAGGATGATCAAATGTTGCCTAACATTTTATGTTGTTTTCATAGTGTTGCTTCTACTCTTTGCAAATGGCAATAGAACAAAGGGATTTCTTGGTCTTTTTTATGTGCTCTAATTAGGTTTCCTAATGCTTCTGCTCTCCTGGTATGCTGTGGTGAACTAGGAACTCACTGCTCTCATAAGGTTTTGCCACTGCTGCATACTTTATCAGACATTTTGTAGTAAGTTCTGTTCCAGAAAGCATTGCAGTTGCATAACCAGTTTCAACAGTGACTTGATCTTAGAACTCCATTGCTAATACCATCATCGGATCTTACACAGTTTACCTACCTTTGTCTTCCATATATGGGATGCTGTTCACGATCACAGCACACAGGTTCGCAGGAGATTTATCATGGGATACAAGACTCTGTGCTTTGGATTCTCTTGTATTTTATTGGCTTATTGTCTTTATTCACCCATTCCAGAGAATATTGAAGAACCTTGGAAAGTGAGATTCACGGATACTCTTATAAAAGTGGCTTCACATATGGTAATGTATTTTAAACGGGGAATCAGGGCACCATGGTATAAGTATAATTGAAACTTCTTTTAATTTAAAGTTTTTGAAAGTGATTTCAGGTTTTAATTTTCTTTGTTTTGTTGTTGCTTGCTTTTTGGTTTGTTTTTGGGGGTTTTTTGTGGTTATGTTTTTTGTATTTGTTTGTTGTTGTTGTTGCTGGTAGTGGTGGTTCGTTGTGGTGTTTTTTATTGTGCTTTTTTCTTTTTGTTTTGTTTTGATTTTTTTATTTTTATGGGGTGGTGGTGGTTTCTTTGTTTCCTTGATTTGGTTTTGGTTTTTCAAGACAGGGTTTCTCTGTATAGCCCTGATCCTTCCTGAAACTTGATCTATATAGAATAGGATGGCCTCTAACTCAGAATTCAGTCTCCTGAGTTTTGGGATCAAAGTCATGTGTCACCATTTCCTGGCATTTTTGTGATATGTAAACCAGATAATCCTGATTTAAAAAAAATAGCTGATTTGTTTTTAATTTTCTTTAAAATTTTAAAAATAATCCTAACTGATTTTCTATAAACAGGTGAACATACAGTGTTTATTATAATACTAAATGTAGTTGCCATATATCAACATCAGAATAAAAAATTAGTATGTCTAATATTTGGGAATTAAGAAGATTAGATGTGTTTGATGCTCTCAGCAATGTAATAAGCTAATACAGTCTGTGAAAATTAAGTTTAAATTTTTGGTGTATTTAATTATTTGCTGTTCCAGTGATTTTGTTTTTTAAACTTCTTCTCAAGATTTCTGCTCATAGAAGCTTTGTATATGCTTTGTATTACTTTATTGAGGCTTTAAAATAAATTTTGATTTAAGTACATATTGTCAATACTAACTATGTGAACAGATTTTCTGATGATGATGAAAACATCTCTCTAAGTAATTGTAATATATTTACAATTAGATAAAATATGTATAAATAACATGCAGATGAGTTAGTGGAATTTATTTTGTTTCCTCAAATCACTTTCCTGCATTTATTTGTGGACGATAGTTGGCTCTTCCATCTGGATTTCTAATAGTCTGTTGTGATATCCATCTGCAAAATCTCCTGGAGAGCTGCACTGTGTTCTCATAAACAGAATAGATGTATTTGTAATCTGAAAGTTCACTGACATGTCCCCAAGACCACAGTGATCAAAAGTCACTTCTTGACATCTACTGCTATTATTATCTTCTTGAGTTCTCAGTTGTTGGCTGGAATTCAGACCTTTTATTAAAAATGGCAAAGATATAATTTAAACACATAGAATACAGCAGGCTACCATTAACCAAAATATGCTTTTCTCTGGACGCCTTACCAGTACAGAATGATAGGAAGCCTAGGCAAAAGAAAACAATGAATGACAAAGTCATGCAAAAGTGTGGGAGATGAGAAATTGCTGTCAATACACTGGAGAAGGGCTGCCAACTTTCCCATCTAGACATCTTACACATCTTATTCCCAGAGTCCAACATGTGCTGAATCATCCAGGAACCACTTTCTTTTTTGCTGATTCACATCTCACTTTACTGGACAGTAGAAGAGGTGGATGGACATTGTGTTTCAGTAGAGAAACTGATACATCTTCTCTGAGTCTGTCAGGAATAAGAGACTGACACTTATCTCCTCATCAACAGGAATGTATTCAGAAAATGCCCAATTTTTGATTAATTCTTATTTCTCATATTTCAAAGTTAATGACATATGTAGATGCATAAATGATTTTACTTATATATGCATATATATGGACAAACTTAGTTATTTAAATATTCTTCATAGTGGTGGACAAACTTCCACTTGCAGTACAATTTATAAGTAGTTAGTTGTCCCGTCCAGTGGGTCGAGGAGGACCTAGGCCTGCAAAGAAAAGTGGTGGAGAAAGGGGAGTGAGACCAAGCAAAGAGTTGTCAAGATCTGTTTAATGAAAGCTAGGAGCCTGATTATAAGCACACAGTGAGAGAAAATAGGGAGGGGTCCAGGTGGCATAATAAAATACAGAGAAAGGGATGGGCATCTGGGGAGAATGCTGATTACAGGCTTCTCTTAGCTTATCTTGGAATGTCGGCCCCCTAACAGTCCCGGGTGGCCTTCAAGCATTCTGCAGTTTATCTTGGATGCCATAAACAGTCCCAGGCACCAAACGGAGACATGGAGGAGGAGGTGAAGCTGCCTGAATCTAAGCAGTTCTAGGCGCCAAGTGAAGGAGGGAGTGAAGTTGGCAGTCTCAGGTGCCAGGTGGAGGCAATGAAGGAGGGGGTGACATAGTTCCCTTCAAAGGGTCAGAGGATCTTCAGGGTGAGAGCTACTGAGGGCCTAGTTCCCCACAGTTTGGTCTCTCACAGTTAGTTATTATCACTGCATGAAGAAGCTTCTACAATAGTAGTATTCCATGTGACTCTCAAATGGCCCTTAGTATTGGATGTTTCTCCTACTATTGTGTTGCTTAGCTCATTTTTCTTCCTCCTTGCCATTTAATCCTCCTGTTCCACTCTCCCCACTTTTGCTCCATAAAAGTGCAATCTCTTTTTTCTCCCTTAAGATATCCACTACTTTTCCATAGTCCCTTACTCTATGCCTAACCTCTATGGTTATAAAAGTTTTGTATGTCTATGGAAATCTTAAAAGTTAAAATCCAAATATAAGAAAATACATACACTATTTGGATTACCTCAACCAGGATGATTTTTTTTCTAGCTTCATCAATTTACCTTCAAATTTTATGATTTCAACTTTATAACTGAATCGTTTTATATTTACAAAAATAACACCGTTTTCATTATCTATTCATCTGTTGGTGGACATCTAGAGTGTTTTCCAATTTCTGGCTGTTATAAAGAGAGAAGTCATGAAGAGGCTTGACCAAATGTCTCTAAAGTAGGATATCAAGTCCTTCAGGTATATGCCCAAGAGTGATAAAGCTGGATCTGGACACAGATAGATCTTGTGCTTCCCTAGGAACCACTATGCTGATATCCATAGTGACTATTCATGTTCGCACTGTCATGATAAATGCCCTTCTAGCCCAATCTCCCTACCAGCATGAGCTGTGGTTTGTTTATTGATCTTATCCATTCTAGCTCGTGGAAGGTGAACTCTCAAAGGAGTTTTGATATTCATTTCCTTGATGACTATGCATAGGAATATTTCTCTAGGTGATTCTTCTCAGCCATCTGTGTTTCATTTTTTGAGAACTCTAATTTTAATTCTATACCCCCATTTTTAAGTTGGTTATTTTATTAATGTCCAGATGTTTTAGTTCCTCATATAGTTTTGATATTAGTCTTCTGCTGGTTGTATATTTGGTAAGTATCTTTATTCATTCTGTAGCCTACTATTTTGTCCAAATGATATTGTCCTTCGCTATATAGAACCCTTTCAGTTTCATGTGGTCCCATTCATTAATTGCTGTTCTTAGTGCCTGTGCTAATGGTGTCTCACTCAGAATGATTCTTCTTGCCCCTATGAGATCAAAACTATTCTATGCTTTTTCTTTTATCAGATTCAGGATATCTAGCATTATGTAGTGATCCTTGATCCATTTGAAGTTGAGTGTTATGCAGAGTGAAATATATGAATTTATTTGCATTCTTCTACATGCAGCAAACTATTTTGACTGCCACTGTATGTTGAAGATGTTATCTTTCTTCCTGTATGTATTTCTGTCTTCCTTATCAAAAGTCAGATGTCTATAGGTATGTAGATTTATGACTGGGCCTTCACTTGATTTCATTGATCTGTGCATCTGTTTTTATGCCAATACCATGCTGATTTTATTATTATACTTCTATAGTACAATTTGAGACTAGGGGTGGTGATACCTCTACTAGTTATTTTATTATTTAGGATTGTTTTAGCTGTCATTGCTATTTTGTGTTTTCATATGAAGCTCAAAATTATCATTGCAATTTCTCCAAAGAACTGTGATAGAATTTTGATGAGGATTTGAGTGAATCTTATATGGCTTTTGGTGAGGTTGGTATATTAACTGTATTAATCCTACTGATTCATGACCAATGTAGATTTTTACATTTTCTAATACCTTATTCTATATTTCTCTTCAATGTATTAAAGGTTTTATCATACAAATCTTTCATTTGCTTGAGTAGAGTTACTCCATAATATTTTAATTTTTAAGGCTATTGTGAAAAGTATTATTTCCCTATTTTCTTTTCTCAAACTGTCATTTTAACATAGGAAGGCTATTTGATTTTTGTGAGTTTTTTGTATCCTCTTATTTTGCTGAAACTGTTAATCCACTGTAGATGTTGCCTGGTGGTATGGTTTTCATATATATATAATCATATCATCTGCAAATAGATACTCATAGATTCTAAGAAGTTTCTACTGCACTGATTTTTGCATCACAAACCAAATGTCTGCCACTTTCAATTGTTTCTCTCAAATCTCTCTCTGCCTCACCTAATCCCCCTCTTCCCATTGCCACCTGCCCTTCATCCACCTGCAAACTCTATTCTAATCCCCCTTCCCAGGGGAGCAATGTGTTCTCCCTTGATCTCTTCTTGTTACTTAGCTCCTCTAGTTTTATGCATTATAACATGTTTATTCTTTATTTAAGAGATAATGATCATTTTTAAGTTGGTACATATCATGCTTGATTTTTCTCCAGTTTTTTGATTGCTCTAGTTAGAACTTCAAGTACTATATTGAGTAGATATGGAGAGAGTAGACAGCCTTGTTTTGTTCCATCTTTCAGTGGAATTACTTTGAGTTCACTCCATTTAATTTTTGGCTATGGGCTTCGTTGCAAATTGCCTTATATCCTTAATCTTTCCATGAATATTATCTTGAAGGAGGTTGAATTTTCTCAAAGGCTTTTTTTTTTTGGCACCTGATGAGATGGTCATGTGTTTTGTTTTGTTTTTCATTCAAATCTTTTATTCTGAATTACATACTGATTGTCTGATGTTGAACTAACCCTTCATCTCTGGCATAAAGCCTATTTGATCATGGTAGATGGTATAATTGATATGACATTGGATTCAGTATTTGAGCATTTTCTATCTATGTTCATAGGGAAATTGGTATGTAATTCTTTCCTTTGTTGAATTTTTGTGTGGTTTGGGTATGACTGTGGCCTCATAGAACAAATTTGGCAATGTTCGTTCTGTTTGTATTTTGTGAAATAATTTGAGGAGTGTTGGTATTAGCTCCTCATCTAGTAGAATATTGTGCTAAAACTCTCTGGCCCTGGGCTTTTCTTAATGGATGTTTTTCTGCATGAGCATATTTTTATATGTACATATTTGGTTTTGAATTGAGCTTTATACTATTGAAAAACTCTTGAATGTGACAAAACAGAACCTCTAATACCATCAACATCACTTTTCACTCCTCATACACAATTCTTTATACACTTACCATTTTTCTTTGTATTTATTACAATCCTCTAGAATTTAGCATTTTATTAACTTTTGGTTTTTTAGATCTATAATATATCAGCTGCTTATACAAAAAAGCACTAACCTATATAAATGGGATTACCATTGTTCTTTCAGTTACTATCTGTGTAACATTGGTCAACCATAGGAGTTTCTTGAGTTAGTATACCATCAATGTAGATGGATATACCTTTATGACTTTAGAATCATAAGACTGGCACAATATCGTATCTGGAATACTCTAGTCACATAAAAATATACAATGATTTAACTGAAATTATGCTGGGAGCCTCCCCAACACAAAGAGTATAGTGGTGGGGCACAGAGTAGGACTCTGGGGGTGGCTTTAAAATCTCAGGACTTTCTAGTTCTCTAATCTCTACTGAAATGTTGATGATAACTTCCAAAAAGTCCTAAAACTTTCTTGTTCATGAACTCAATCTTGTGCTGGTCTGATGCAGATAAACACACTGAGATATCCATGCTACAAAATACAGTCTGAAAATTAAATCAGTCCTCTAGAGAATTATCCCATTATTTCTATCATTACATATGTGTATTGTTGTTATTAAAATAAAAATGAATAATGGTTAAAATTTTTGTCATGCTTTTATAGGCCATATTATTTGAAAAAATAGGTCTCATGAAATATGAAAAAATATTTTCAACTGTGGCAACATTTTACATTGTACAAGCAGTTTCAGATGAAAATGTTACAGTGATTGACACAGACTTCAATAACATCCCTGTACGTCTGTACTTGCCAAAGAGGAAGCCTCAAAGAGAGAGACCAGCAGTGATTTCCATTCATGGAGGTATCTTTGTCTTCGGAAGTTGCAGTAAGTGTATTTCTGATATGTGTGTTGTTCATATATTTATATTCAAAAAGGTGCTGCGTATTGACAGAGTTTTGTCAATATAATGTTGACTTGGGCAATATGTACTTCTTAGCAGACATACATGAGAAAGTATGGGTTGTGGCCGCCACGTGTTTCTTCATTTAAAGCTTGGTAATTAAAACAATCTTGTAGAAATAAGATTGTTTCATTAGGAAAATGTTACTTTTAAATAAACATGTGGATAGCCTAGACTTGGAAGTATAAATGATAAACTTGGAATTCAGACTAAAATAACATAAATTTCACATATATTGTATGAAACATTTACATGAACCAGTTGCTTTAGTTGTCAGATCAGAAATATAATTGTAATACTGAACACCACATTTGTTCAAGTAGCAGATTGTGATATAACAATAACATTTGAGGGTTAGAAATCAAAGCATAACTTAGTATTGAAATGATAAAAGTGAAATAAACCTGAGTTATCAGTTCCTGGCTTAAACTTCTGTATTCTTGTCCAGAGGTAAGTGTGGTTGCTACAACACACACACACACAAACACACACACACACACACAGAGAGAGAAAGAGAGAGAGAGAGAGACAGAGACAGAGACAGAGAGACAGGGACAGAGACAGACAGAGAAAACAGACAGAGGGAGAGAGACAGAGATAGACATAAGAACTCAGGGGGAAAGGGAGAATTTTAAACTTGATGACTTATGGATTTACTACATAGAAAAGCATTAGGATGTTGTACTGTGTACTTAACAGATTTAATGAACAAGTAATGGAACTCCTGTCCTCAGTGAATCGGTAGCTTAATCATAATATCTAGTATTTTCTCTTCATAATCTGTGAATATTTCAAGTTAAGCTAAAACACCACTGTGGAAAGCTGGGCAGCAAACTGAGTGAGCATGTTTCAGAAAGGTATTTCAGAGACTTCTGCTGAGTTAGTTCAGATAGGTGTTATCATCATGCTTTAGTGCTGAAAAACAAATAGAGTCAGAAATGTTTTCAAAGTCCAACAGAAAGACAAGGAAGCAAGAGGCCTGTAAGCAGAAATCAGGGATGAGCAGCCCATGCAAGCTCTCCGTGTGGCTGGAAAATTCTACCTCTCAGAAGCACTTAAGCCCTCTGTTGTGCTCCAATGTCTAAATTGTCATCCTATTTCCATCCTTACCTGTTCTTCTGGAATAAAGGTGCATATCTGGTGTCTTCCAGTCCACCTCTCTCCTTACCTGTCTACACTGTCTGAAACCTACTGTCATCTTATCAATCCCTTCTTCATTACTCTCTTCTTACATCCTGGGATAAGTCAGGTTTATCTTATGTCATCAAAATGAGTCTCCATTTCCTTGGAATTATATTTCCTTCCAATTCATTACCTAATTTGTGTTTCTTCTACCTAGAATTGTGCCCCCTTTGTTGATTCCTAAGTATGCACTGTCTTTTCTGCCATGACCTCTGTAGGCCCCTGGCTGTTCTTTCTAATTATCTTATCGTTCTTTATTTTCTAAGACTTGTTTCCATGTTTGTCTCTTTCTTGGCTTTTGACTCTTTCTTACAGAAGCATAGTCTGAGAGAAATCCTTTCTCTTTGCTCCACTGTTAGCTTGTGTAAAAGAAATTTCTGTGTCCTTTATTTTTCCTCCTTTATCCCTTCCTTTGCAACTGCAACATTAAAACAAGAGAAAAGCTAAACCATGATGAAATAAGTTAATTGTTTGTACTTTACCAATATTAATATTCCCCACATTCTAGTATTTTATTCTTCAGTTTTTAGTTCCATGTTTTCCTGTACTTTATTCTTCATTTGTTTCCACTCTAACCCCCATACCCATACTGTTGATATTGGCTATTTCCCTTCTCTAACATTGTTGCTGGATTTAAGTTCAATCAATTCAGCTGTAGACTATTGTGCATTCCTGGTTATTAGTGTATCATGTGAATTCCTTAACAGGTATCATCATATTTCTTTCTCAAAGTGTAAACAGAGAAATAAATACATCTTCCAAGAACAGAAGAAAGGCAGATATCCCTCCGCAGTAACCATTGTACACTGCGTTACAGTCTCTTATCTCCTACACTTTATGATGTGTTCTGGGCACAGAATTCTGAGCAGCTTCCTGTTCCTGCCCATACTTGGTAGCTTAACATTTAGAGTACATCCTGATCTTCATTTCTGGCACCTTCTTTCTCACCTTCCATGCCTTGAAAATATAGCTACAGAAATTATTGATCAACATTTGAGACATATTGACCACCTAAGTATAAACCTTTGGTTGAACATTGATGTATAGATTTTTCATTCCTAATTTTATAATTTTGTCCACTTTCTGCCTCTACTTGGTTACATATATTTCTCTGAGCCTTGGAAGCTCTCATAAACATTAATTTTCACTGAAATATTTGAATTTTTCTCCAATATGTTTCTTCATGGTTATTGTATTTTTATGATTTTATGTCTAACATGATAGATGGCAATTTATACATTTATGTTAATCAATATATTTTGCTATCTTAAAGGAACACTGACATTGCTGCCTGTGAAGCATTTTCCTTTGCTCTCCTATCTAATCCTTTTAAGTTGATTATGACTTTATTCCATCCACAGTTTACTTTTTTAAGGAACTCCAAATGTAAGTAAGACCAGGCTATTACTTGATTTTATCCACTTTAAATTACTTTTCTATACAGAAAGTTAATATGAAGTTTACTTCTATGTCTATTAAATATGCATGACCTTATGTAAAAATGTAAGACTTTGGCAAAGGAAAAAAAATCATTCGTTTTAATTACAGTAAAATTGCATTGTGCTTTAAGTAAGCTGATGTCCCTTCATTATAAAATTCCTTTAAAAAATAACTATAGTAATTATCTTCTTTTGTGACAATTATAACACTAGCTACAATGTTATTTCTCAACTTAATTCCATACTTCCCAATCCTTCTACCAAGGGTTTTAAGGAATATGGTGGTAATGAGTTGGAGACAATTTACTTTTTATTTCCTAATTTCTAACAGTATTTCTCTACATGAGAACAAAAGTGGGGACTACAGTGTTCCATCAATTTACCACAACTCATTTCTACCACATTCATAGGTATTGGTGGTTTGTCATTGTTTTTCTATTTACAGTGCACCAATTTATATTTATTTCATTCATTTCAGAGGTAGAAGCTCATGACAACCTGAACAGACTCACGTCTAACAAGCTTGGTGCTGTTGTTGTAGGAATTGAGTAAGAGAATAATAATACTTTTTACCACATCATGATTCCTCACAATATAAACTTGACTGTTTCACAGCTTGTCACCTAGCTATCATATAGCTATATCCTGGGGGATTTTGATATATAACTTTTAATAGAAGTTTTATATCAATATATCTACAAAGGGATTAGTATCTGCTGTGATATTTGTCATTGTAGACACAGTTATATAACCAGAGGAATAAACATCGTTATTGTCACAGCTTTGACATCTCTAAAAGTATGAATTCCAGGTTTCACAAGTAGCTAACTTCATTTGCAAGTAACTTGCCTAAAAATTGTACTCATTATGTGCTTGGGATTTTGGGTTTTATTTGTCCTGGCTATAAAACAGTATAAGGTTGCTGTTGTTCTTGGTTACAGTGTTTTTAGGTAAAAATGTTAGGAAATTTTTGAATATTTTAAGACTTTACCAAGACAATATCTTATTATCTCATAGCTTTTATCAACATTTCCACTAAAATATAAAATATGAGCAACTTCTTTTTTACTTTATGAACAACAGTTTCCTCTGTACTACTGAAACTCTCATCAGAAGGATGAAGACTTTGCTATACACTTTGCCAGATCCACAGTGCCTGTCGTAGAAATAGACTTTACAGACTTACAGAACTCGGGGGAAATTACTGAAAGGAATTATATAGTTGAGAGTATATTAAGGGCCGTAAAACCTACCAGAGATTTCAGTCTATTCTGCTCATGATTGCTTGTTAATGGAACCAAAAAAAAAAAAAATCTTAGGTTTTAAGAAATATTATAAACAGGAAAAGTGATGTACCTTTCATACATTAATTTTAGCTAAATTTAGCACATTATCATCTTAAATATGCTTTTTAATGGTATGATATTTTGTATATTGTTTAAGATTTCTACATGATTTCAGCTACTTGTTGTTCTTTACCTTGAAGAATATTAGTATTTTAAGTCATTTTGCTAGTTTTTAAATATTTAAGACGGAGTAAATTATAAACATGTACAAGGATCATATGATGGGCACTGTTTTATGTAAGCATGTGAAATATTCACTAATTCTAGCAGATATTAAGATGGAAAAAATAAAAATTTGAACTCCATTTAGGTGCACTCTAAAGACAGAAAACACACAACTCTAAAGATATAGCAGTATTTATTCTAATGAAAGAATTCAAAAATAAGATCTTTGGTATACTTAAAATATGCATGTTTCATAATGATTATGTTGATTTAAATGCTGATCTTCAGTTTAAGATACGAAATTCTACATTTTTGCTGAGTATATACATACATATATTTATAATTAAAGTCATCTGTAAATAATTTACTCTCATATTTTCTGCATTCACAGTTTCTGGTTATTCCTGTCAATGATTCTGAAATGTGTGCACTGGGGACCACTGACACATGCAGACATCACAGGGTGAACACCCCTTCTCAGTCATTTCCCTACACCCAATATCTCAAACTCTTAAGCACAATCTAGTCCTCACTTTAAGACAGAAGTGACCAATGAGCTCTATGTAATTTGTGAAACTGAGAATTCAACGTAGGACCAACATATCAGTGTATCTGTTGGTGAGAGTGAGATATTTCCTTGCATAACTTTAACAAGGGATTTGTTGTGGTTTTCTTGATTTGCCTCTAAAGCTACAGGCTTGCTCCTCAGTATCCATTTCCAGCCGCCCTTGAAGACTGTGTTTATGTGACCAAGTTCTTTCTCCAGGATAAAGTTCTTGCAAAATACAGAGTGGATCCCTCTCGCATATGCATTATGGGAGACAGTTCTGGGGGTACCTTGGCAGCAACAGTGACTCAGCTGGTATGTTATGTGCATTATATATGTTTTAATCCTAATGCAAAAGAAGCTGTGTTTCAGGTGTGTTTGTGTTACTTTTATACTGTTAAATGTGAAATTTAAACTAAACAAGTGTGATTATCCATTTTGCATGATATTACTTCAGATGTAGTTTTATTGTCTAATCCTAGGAAAGGCTTTTACAGTCTTACATTTTTAGAGGTCCAGAGCAGGATCTAGGCTTTGAATCCAGGGCAGGATGCTTGCCAGGTATATATGCCACCAGAGGACTATGTAAACCTCTCTTTTAAATGCAAACTGTTTCAAAAAGGGCTTTTGATAAGATTTCCTATATTGCTCTGTAGGTTGTGCTGGCCTTGAACTTATGGACCTCCTGGTACAACAACTCAAGAACCAGGTATTAGGAAACTGTAATGACTCTGGCTCAACCTGCCAATGATAGGGAAAAAAATGCAACATTATGAACCACTATATTCTTTACAATAATGGATTTTATATTCATGATTTGAGTTTCTATCAATAAAATATAAAAATTATCACTTTTTAAAAATATCATTGATGAGTGCATTAGTCACTCTTTTCCTCTGAGACTAAATATCTGGCAAGAAGCATTTAACAGAAAGAGGGGATTTTAACAGCTCCTAGTTTAAAATATACAGTTCATAATGGCAGGAAAGGCATGGCAGTGGAAATTGCTTATAATTATGGCAGTAGAAACATTGTACAGAGTGTAAAGCCATCTTCTGATTCTGTTGTAAGGGTGATACCATTCCCACAAAGTCCAGGTTGGCATCACAAAAGACTGTCACATGTAAAATGATTGTGAGAAGTACAGATGTGGCCACAAAGTCTACTTCCTGTGCATCAAGGGTCAGATGTTTTGGGCTAGATTTGACCCTCTGACCCATCTGACTTGCTAAGGTTAAGACATCCATTGCTGTTCCTCATCAGGTATTCAGTGTCCTAGATAAATGTCAACATTGCCAACTATTCAGCAATTGTCCTCTTTGGTGAAAAAGGACCTTTACCTGGTCACCAATGTCTCTACAGAGGATTTAGCATATGGTATTCTAAAATTGTTTTAGTGTACTATGATCCAAATTCAGGAGTTTATAATAAATGATGCTGATATTAATGGGTATTTGTGATGACCTTTGAAAAGTTTTTTTTTTATAATGAAATTTAAAGTAAAGATTAAAACTGAAAACTTCGAGGTAAAGAAAATATTTCCATTATGAAATTTTGCTAGCTTTAGTACAGTGGGTATTAAAAGAATAAGGAATATAGTGGTTCAAACAGCACAGGACTAATAAAATTTGAAGCCTAGACCCTCTCCCTAATGGATAATATATTGTGGCATTTATTCCAGACTATTTTGATTTAGAGCATGTTGAATTTTCAACTACTATCTAGAGAACTATTGTTCTCCTACTTTTTCTGTGTTAAGTGCAATAGTTTTTATTTAGTGTGTGTGTGTGTGTGTGTGTGTGTGTGTACATGGGTTTATGTTACTATACACATTTTAAATATGTGTACTTACATATGCATGTTCATGTGTATGGTTATGCATGTAGATGCCAGAGGTTGACATTGGGTGTCTTCTTCCATATTTCTCTACCTTAATTTTGTAAATGGGTCTTTACCAGGGGCTAAGACCTCTGAGTCAGCTAGATTCACTGTACATTTAAATTTAGGATTCTCCCTGAGTCAACCTATCCACACAGTGCTGACATAGCAGGTGTATGTTGCTATACCCAAGCTTATATGTCCTGGCCATCTATACTCAGCTCATCAAGCTTGTTTCAACTAATAATTTAATGACTGAGCCATCTCCATGTACTCCACATCTGATTGGAATAATTTCTCATCTATTTTCTTTTGTATTTCAATATGGCATTAAAAGGTCATCTACCTTATAACTTTGGTGTTCCTCAGGTACAAGCATGTGTGCTAAGTCACTTGTAAGCCCTGATACACATGAAGACGCTGAAACAAACTGTGCTCATTGAAGAATCTTTCTCTACTCCTCTGAAAGGCTTCATTTCATTTAGAAAATTCCTATTCTAAAACCACTGGGAAGTAACAAGAATCTAGAAAGATTTTCTTGAGAAATTTTTTATTTCTTCATTTCTTCCTGACCTGTACAACCTGCTTCTATTGTTCTGTAATTTGAAATAGTGCAGATGGTTAGCCTTGTGATGAGCTAAGGAATTTCACAGAATTCTTTCATTTTGTGTAAGTTCTTTTTTTTTTTAATGAGGGCTTTATAGCCTTGAGTAAATCCTCATGTTTTCCCACCCATGCACAAGTTTCAGAAATAATGACTCTGAGACTTAACCATATATGAATGGGTAGATCACACATTTTAAATTATGCCCACTAGTTTAATTATCCCACTTCCTCTATTCTAACATCTCCATGTGGTTATTACCTCTCCTCAGGTTCACTTGACCATCTTCTTCAGAGTTTCAGGCAAATCTTGCAGCATCTGACTCAATCCCAGAAATCCTCTCTCTATACCAGAACTTCCACCTCCACATTTCCTGTCTAAGCTCATAGACCAACAGCATTTTAATGACAAGTGATATTTTTGTACATTGCACAAGAGATTCTCTCTACACTTGAGAGCATTTTGAATAGTTTGGGATTTCCCAAAGAATGGCAGCAGATACAGTCACTGATGCAGAAGTGCTGTAGAAGCTGGTGCTCTTGAGGTTCTCAAGCTCACAGGTGAAGTCTAGGTTCACTGCTACAGAGTGTACGTGAAGAAAAGATTTTAGCTGCAGACTCAAGACTCCTCTTATTTCTGATAAGAAACAAGGGCTTCACATGCAACATTCGGCATCCTTTTCTGATCTTCTGATTTTCATAAATTATTCTGTTTCATCTATCACTGTTATCACACCACACTACTTAGATAAATGTTAAGTGTTTTCCTTACCATGCCATGCTCCATTGGACTTTACTTTATACATAAGTATTGGCAATTGTATTTCATTATATTTGTAGTTTTTCTCATTATATTACTCAGGTCACATATTCTTCTAGAGAAACTAGACACAGTAACACATGATTATTTTTATTATAGAAATTGGGAAACTGAGGCAGGAGGAAACTATGTTCTAGAACAGCCTGAGATTCACAACAAAGCTTTATTATTACAACAAAAGTTAAATCTCTTAAAAGAAACGAACAACAAATACATTGTAGTTATTCTGTCATCTTTACTAGGATGCTTCTGATCATCCTGACCATACTCCTGTTTGCTTGTTATATGTGAATAAATGTGTAAGAAACAGAATATGCATTGTTCCTGAACAGATGAAATCAGAATGATGTACGTGCATGTCTAAGTTAATGAGTAAATTTTATGAGAAAAATCACTGGTAATGTTTCATATTAATAAATCAATTTTACCTCAGGCTATTAAAGTAAAACTGCCAATCCTGTTGTTTGAAAGCTATTGACTCATTAATATTCATTATATTTCTAGCTACGAAATGATCCAGAATTCAAACATAGAATCAAGGCACAAGCCTTGATATACCCTGGCCTACAGATGATTGACACCTTTCTGCCATCTCACCGAGAGTATGGACATGGTCCAATCCTGCACAGGGAGATGATGCTACGGGTGGCATCTCTATATGTGACTAAAGACTCATCACTGACTCAGGCCTTATTGAGAAATGAGCACATGCCCGAAGGATCAAGGCACCTATTCAAGTTTGTTAACTGGAGTGACTTTCTTCCTGAGAAGTATAAAAAGAACCATGTTTACACTGAACCAGTCCTTGGAAAATGGAATGCTTCCTACCCAGCACTTCTAGACAGCAGGCTGTTTCCTTTGCTAGTCAATGACTCCCAGTTGCAGAATTTGCCTCTCACTTACATCCTCTCTTGTGAACATGATCTATTGAGAGATGATAGTTTCATTTATATCACTCGGCTTAGAAATGTTGGAGTTCAGGTTATTCATGAGCACATAGAGGAAGGTGTTCATGGGGCTCTCTCATTCACTATGGGTACATTGGCTTTACATCTAGGATTTAAAATAAGAGATATGTATATTCATTGGTTAGAGGAAAACCTATAAACTAGAGGTACATGTAGCCATGAAGTGATCTAGTTAGAAAAGTAATCTGATAGCTGTATTTGAGCTACTGTATGATGAATGGGCACAAAATAATCTGAGTTTGGGGTAAACTATATTTCAGTTTGAATAAAGAGGACTGGATATGTTTGAGAAAGTTACTTCATCTTCTAAGTCTTAGAAATATTACTAAAATGAGGATATTCACTTCATGATTGCAATTAATTTATATTTATCAGGAAAGATATATTCTGAGTCTTCAAAAATGATAGGATAGTGCAAAAATGTGGTGACATACAGGCTTGCAATATGGATGGAATCTTGATGACTGGCTGGGTTGGCACATTCCTATCCAGTACCCCAGAGGCAACAAGGTACAGAAATCTGAGAGTCAAGGTTCAGATGATCTATATAGCTAATTCTAGTACAACCATGGCTATATAGTGGCATGCTGTCTCAAGAAAAGAAAAATTTTAATAAATATCAAAGAAAAGAAACCACAAATGAGAAGAAAATGTGATAAAGTACAATTGTAGTGACATTTGTATCGACTGAGCATTGTAATGTACTTGTGCTATGGTTTTTCCAGTCATGTGCTATCCATACATTATTTCAGTCAGTTCTAGATAAATTAAGGTAGCTGTTCTTGTTATTCATTTCTCATGGAATTTATATACTGCTTTTCAAGAGAACAATCTATGTATTGGAGGAAACGGTTAACATTTTACTGCACATATTCCTAAAGCCCTTTAATGGAGGGATGGTACCTAGTCAACTACAGTCAACTACAATTACTTATAGCATTCTTTTGAATTCCTGTGGTGATCCACTGTGTGCGCAGAGACTGCATATCCAGGGAGTTATCTGAGTTGATGATCTCCAGACACGTTTGCTTTCCTGTGATGATGGAACCCAAGTTCCTATCAGCACAAATGAATTCAAAATAGCTGCATTTCCACTGGGAAACCGCGAAATTAAAGCTAATTCTCCGAGGTCCTGGTCATTCTGCTGCTTGTGTATGATTGTTTGACATGTTTGGTGCTTATTCTGTTTTTTCTTTTTTAAAAATATATTTTGTTTATTTACATTCCTATTCTATGGCTCTTAAAATTGAAATCAATAGTCAATTTTTTTTTTAATTTTCTCTACAGGGACATTTTTATTTTAATCATTTCTCTTGGATACCTCTTTTGTTTCGTTTTGGATGGTTTCTTTCTTTACATTTCAAATGTTTTCCCCTTTCCATGTCTCCCCTTCAGAAATCCCCTATCCTATCATCCTGACTCTATGAGGGTGCTCCCCTACCCAGCCACCCACTACTGTCTTCCATCCCTAGGATTTTCCTAAGCTGGAACACTAAACACTCTCAGGCCCAAGGGCAGATCCTCCTTCCACTGATGTCCAACAAGTCTATCCTATGTCACAACTGTGGTCAGGTGTCCCTCCATGTGTACTCTTTGGTTGAAGGTCCAGTACCAGGGAGCTCCAGCGTGTCTGGCCAAATGGGGATCCATCCCACATACAGTCACCAAACCCAAATGGCCTTTTCTTCAGTATCTGCTACACACTGTCTCCATATTTCCTCCTGTGAGTATTTTGCTCCCCCACTGAAGCATCCATACATTCCGGTCTTCCTCGTTCTTGGGCTTCATATGGTCTGTGAATTGTGTCTTAGTTATTCCGAACTTTTGGGCTAATATCCACTTATCAGTGAGTGCATGCCGTGTATGTTCTTTGGTAACTGGGTTACTTCACTCAGGATGGTATCTTCTAGTTCTGTCCATTTGCCTAAGAATTTCATGAAGTCAGTGTTTTTAATAACTGAGTAGTACTCCATTGTATAAATGTACCACATTTTCCTTATCCATTCCTCTTTTGAAGGACATGTGGGTTCCTTCTAGCTTCTGGCTATTATAAATATGACTACTATGAACAAAATGGAGTATGTGTCCTTATAACACGTTGGAGCATCTTCTGGGTATATGCCCAGGAGTGGTGTATCTGGGTCCTCAGGTAGTACAATGTCTAATTTTCTGAAGTACCACCAGACAGATTTCCAGAGTAGTTGTACCAGCTTGCAAATCCACCGGCAATGGAGGAGTGTTCCTCATTCTCTGCATCCTCCTCAGAATCTACTGTCACCTGAGTTTTTTATCTTAGCCATTCTGACTGCTGTGAGGTGGTATCTTGGTGTTGCTTTGATTTGCATTTCCCTGAAGACTAAGGATGCTGAACATTTCTTTAGGTGCTTCTCAGCCATTTGAGTTTCCTCAGTTGAGAATTCTGTTTAGGTAGCTCTGTTCCTAAACTTTGTGAAACGGAAGTTAAGCATGTTTTGTGAATTTAGTTGGCAATCTGATCCTCATCTCCAAACATATTTTCATTAATGTTTTTCTGCAGCTTGAGATTTTTGTTCATCTCAACTATGATTAGCCAATTGGTCTCCTAGATTTCACAACATGAGCTTCTTACCAGCCATTCAGACACTAATCTCTTGCAAGAACATCAGGAAAGGTTAACTACAAGGTTTCTTTGCTATTGTGTGTGAAGCTATAACATCTTAATTAATATCAATCTTCTTGTTGCATTTGTAAAAGAGAAACAATGCTGGTAATCATGTCAAGCCAGACTTGGTGAAAATTGCTCCTCTCCATTAAATATTAATCACAGATTGAGAGAGAATGAGAAGAACATAGGTCGCCATGGAAAGTGAATGTGGTTTCCCTCAGATGATAGTTTGTCTTTTTTAAAAGACATAACCAAAATGGGAAATGGGAGCACCTAGGGACCTGATAAAGTGCCCCATCTAGAGTCTGTTTTGCTGGATCCAGCTCAGGATCCCACGATCCTGATAAAAGCTCCTGAAAATAAAGCTGTTACTTTGCCTTCTCTGTGATTTTGTCTTCTGTCTTACCTGGGATGCACACCCATTCCTTCACTGGCACTAGAGCCTACTTGTTCATGGAATGAGCTCAGCAGTCTCCTAGGCAACCACCTGACCCCTCCCCCTTAACTTTTTTTCCTTTTACATTACTTTAGGTTCCATAGAATTTGAGAACTCTGTTTAGTAATAACAAATTTCCTATTTTATTAATCAATCTGCTTTTAATACTTCAGTAATTTTTGCAAAACAATAACATATAGGTAGAAAACTAGAAGCTTGGTGTAATAGCTATTCTTGGTGGTCAACTTGACTATCTTTGAATGAACTAAAATCCAGAAATGGAGGGCACACCTGTGAGAGATTTCTGGTGGGTTTGAAATGTATGAATCCACTTCTACTCTGGACATTTGACATAGGAAGACATACACCTTTGATTCAAATTTTGAGGCAAGGCACTCACCTTAATCTGGGCCCCACCTCTGGTTGAAGTCTGTTTAAGAACCTGGAAGAAGGAAGTTCTTGTTCTCTGCCTGCTTGCCCTCACCTTGCTAGCACACTCATCCCTTCACTGGTATTAGAGCCTATTTATTCAGGATTCCAGAATACACTGAAGACCAGTGGAACTATCCAGTCTTGTGAGACTGAGAAACTTCTAGACTCTTGGATTCTTGGATACTTTCCATTCACAGCTAGTCATCGTTGGATTGTTAGATTGTAAATCATTGCAATAATCCATATGTGCATGCATATATATATATATGCATGCATACATAAATAAATTATATATTATGTATGAGAGAGAGAGAGAGCAAGAGAGAGAGAAGGGGGGGATTCCATAAGTAGTTCTGGGACCCTAGAGAACCCTGACTACTATACTTAGTAAATGCTTTAGAAGGTGTAATATTATACCTAGGATCTAGTGTACTAACCATGTTACATTAGTTAACTTTACAATGTGTGCCTGGCTTCTTATATATTTGTGCTACTCCTTTAAATTATAATACATTTCAATGAAAATGAGATAGAATCAAAATCATTAGAATGTAACATCATTCAGACCCAGACCCCTGGACACCTTCCCTGCAAGAGGAGAGTTGGCCTCCAAGGAGGGCTATGACCCCAAGGATCAGGAGGTGGATCTCAGCTCCAGACTTCTGTGCACCTTCCATGCACCAGGAGAGCTTGCCTGCAGAGATTGCACTGACCACTGGGACTCAGGAGAAAGTTAATCTCCCAGGATTGCTGACAGAGGCTAAAGAATCACAGGAGAAACAAGCTCCAGCAAGAGAAAACTAGAACATCTAACACCAGAGATTACCAGATGGTGAAAGGCAAATAAAAGAATATTACTTGCAGAAACCAAGACCACTGGGCATCATTTGAATGCAGTATGCCCACCACAGTGAGTATCCTGGATACCCCAACACATTCAAAAATCAAGATTCAGAATTAAAATCATATCTCATGATGCTGGTAGAGGATTTTAAGAAGGAAATTAATAACTCACTTAAAGAAATACAGGACAACACTGCTAAACAGGTAGAAGCCTTTAAATGAAAAGCACAAAAATCCCTCAAGGAATTACAGAAAAACACTGCTAAGTAGGTAGAAGTCCTTAAAGAGGAAACACAAAATCCCTTAAAGAATTACAGAAAAATACAACCAAACAGGTGATGGAATTGAACAAAATCATCCAAGATCTAAAAATGAAGGTAGACACACTGAAGAAAATTCAAAGGGAAACAACTCTGGAAATAGAAACCCTAGGAAAGAAATCAGGAACCATGGCAGTGAGCATCAGCAATCGAATACAAGAGATAGAAGAGAAAATCTCAGGTGCAGAAGATTCCATACAAAACATGGGCACAACAATCAAAGAAAATGCAAAATGCAAAAAGATCCTAACCCAAAACATCAAGGAAATCCAGGACACAATGAGAAGACCAAACCTATGTATAATTGGTTAGATGAGAATGAAGAGTTTCAACTTAAAGGGCCAGTAAATATCTTCAACAAAATTATAGAAGAAAACTTCCCTAACCTAAAGAAAGAGATGCCCATGAACATACAAGAAGCCTAAAGAACTCCAAATAGACTGGACCATAAAAAAAAATTCCTCCCGACACATAATAATCAGAACAACAAATGCACTAAATAAAGATAGAATATTAAAAGCAGTAAGGGAAAGAGGTCAAGTAACATATAAAGGCAGACCTATTGGAATTACACCATACTTCTCACCAGAGACAATGAAAGCCAGAAGATCCTGGTCAGATATTATACAGACCCTAAGAGAACACAAGTGCCAGCCCAGGCTACTATACCTAGCAAAACTCTCAATTACCATAAATGGAGAAACCAAAGTGTTCCATGACAAAACCAAATTCACACAATATCTTTCCACGAATCCAGCCCTTCAAAGGATAATAAAGGGATAACACCAACAAAAGGATGGAAATTAAGTCATAGAAATAGCAAGAAAGTAATCCTTCAACAAACCTATAAAAAGACAGCCACAAGAACAGAATCCCAACTCTAACAACAACAAAAAAAGAAAAACAGGAAGTAACAATTAATTTTCCTTAATATCTGTTAATATCACTAGACTCAAATCCCAAATAAAAAGGCATGGACTGACAGACTGGCTACACAAATAGGACCCAACTTTATACTGCTGACAGGAAACCCATGACAGGGACAAAGACAGACACTACCTCAGAGTAAAAGGCTGGAAAACAATTTTACAAGCAAATGGTCCAAGAAACAAGCTGGAGTCGCCATTCTAATATCGAATAAAATCAACTTCCAACCCAAAGTTATCAAAAAAAGACATGAGGGGCACCTCATTCTCATCAAAGGTAAAATCTTCCAAGATGAATTCTCAATTCTGAATATATATGTTCCAAATGCAAGGGCATCCACATTCATTAAAGAAACTATAATAAAGCTTGAAGCACACATTGCACCTCACACAATAATAATGGGAAACTTCAACAACCCACTCTCATCATTGAACAGATCCTGGAAACAGAACCTAAATAGAGACATATTAAAAATAGCAGAAGTTATGAAAAAATTGATATAACAGATAACTACATAATATTTTATCCTGAAACAAAAGGTTATATATTCTTCTCAGCAACTCATGGCACCTTCTTCAAAATGGACCATATAATTAGAAGAAGAAAAAAAGACTCAAAAGATACAAAAATATGGAAATTACCCCATGAATTCTATCAGATCACCATGGACTAAGGCTGATCTACAATAACAACATAAACAATAGAAAACCAACATTCATCTGGAACCTGAAGAACACTCTACTCATTGATACCTTGGTCAAGGCAGAAATTAAGAAAGAAATTAAAGGCCTTTTAGAATTTAATGAAAATGAAGAAACAAAATACCCAAACTTATGAGAAACAATGAAAGCATCCCTAAGAGGAAAACTCATAGCTCTGGGTGCCACCAAAAGGAAATTAGAGAGAGCATACCTTAGCAGCTTGACAGCACACCTAAATTCTCTCGAACAAAAGGAAGCAAATTCACCCAAGAGGAGTAGATGTCACGAAATAATCAAACTCAGGGCTGAAATCAACCAAATGGAGACAAAAAGAACTATTCAAAGAATCTACCAAACCAGGAATTGGTTCTTTATGAAAATCAACAAGAGAAATAAACCCTTAGGCAGATTCACTAGAGGGCACAGGGAGAGTATCCTAATTAACAAAATCAAAAATGAAAAGGAAGATGTAACAACAGAACCTGAGGAAATCCAAACCACCATTAGATCCTTCTACAAAAGGCTATACTCAACAAAACTGGAAGACCTAGATGAAATGGACAAATTTCCAGACAGATACCAGGTACCAAAGTTAAATCAGGATCAGATTAATTATCTAAACAGTCCCATATAAAAGAAATAGAAGTAGTCATTAATAGTCTCTCAAACAAACAAACAAAAAAGCCCAGGACCAGATAGGTTTAGTTCAGAGTTCTATCAGACCTTCAAAGAAGACCTAATTCCAGTCCTACTCAAACTATTCCACAAAATAGAAACAGAAGGTACTCTACCCAATTCATTCTATGAAGCCACAATTACTCTGATACCTAAACCACAGAAAGACCAAACAAAGATAGAGAACTTCAGGACAATTTACCTAATGAATATCAATGCAAAAATACTCAATAAAATTCTCAAAAACTGGATTCAAGAGCAACACATCACAATCAAATAGGCTTCATCTGAGTGCTGCACTTATGGTTTAATATATGGAAATCTATCAATGTAATCCACTATATAAACAAACTCAAAGGCAAAAACCACATGATCATCTCATTAGATACTGAGAAATCATTTGACAAAGTCCAATACCCATTCATGATAAAGGTCTTGGAAACATCAGGAATTCAAGACCCATACCTAAACATAATAAAAGCAATATACAGCAAACCAGTAGCTAACATCAAACTAAATGAAGAAAAGCTAAAAGCAATCCCAGTAAAATTAGGGACTAGACAAGGCTGCCCACTTTCTCCCTAACTATTTAATATAGTACTGAAGTCCTAGCCAGAGCAATTAGAAAACAAAAGGAGATCAACAGAATACCAATAGGATCACAGTACCACAGAAATGACAAACACAAGCAAGACCAATACAGGGCATCTTACACGCAATTTCCAGAGAAGCTCACTGTCACCACAACCAACCCAAATGGACCTCTCTCCATGGGAAGGCCCCAGAACTTGAGACCGGCCTAAAACCAAACAAAGATAATCAGTCAACTCCTTGGGACCAAAACCAGACTTGAAACCAGACAAACCAAAAGCAAAACAGAATCAGAAGGTGGTCCAATGGAGGACACACAACTGAACAAGACAGACAGACACACAGACATAAAGACAGAAAGGCAGGGAGGGATTCCACTTTACCTCCTATGTACAGTGTCTGTGTCCCATAACAAAAACCACAAAAAAAAAAAAAACAAGATAGCAACAGAGAAAAAAACACCAGTATATCTAAGCACACTCGTCCGTGCCAAACGCTACTTCCTGACGGGTTGGATTCTACATCGACTCCCTTCTTGATGGGGTGGGATTCCACATCCACTCCCGCTCTGGCAGAGAGATCTCCCTCACTCTGCCAGAGGACAGCCAGTCCTTTCTGACTGTCACTCACCATGGGCACTTCCTCCAGGGTCACCCTTGGAACATCTTCCAAGGTTGCAGCCCATGGGGTCATAGAACGTCTTCTTCCCACAGCCAAGGTCCACAGTGGCAGCTGCCAGAATACAGAGTACCAGAACTGGAAACACAGGTGGGACTCAAACCCACAATTTCAGAACTGAAAAACCAAGACACAAATTCAGCAGTGCCACACTTAGACACTTAGACAACAGACATCATACAAGACTCACACACACAAACGTACTTCCAAGGGGTATTCTTGGGTTTTTGGGGCGCTCGAAATTCCCGGATGAGCCCCCAAAAAGTAAGACTTCCCCCCCTTTCGGGGATCCCCACTCTAGTCTCGGGAGTGAGAGAGCACCCAAAGAAACACGAGGACCCATTTTGCTGTAATTACATGAAGTCGTTTAATGATGGAGCTACAGACCTACATGCATTCCAAACAGGAGATAACGGATGTCGGCCACGAGGTTCAAAAGCTAGGGGGTTTATGGGGTAAGGGGCATAGGGGTGTGGAATTCAGCACAGCGACACACTATTGACTTATTTAAACATTAACAGAAAGATTACATGTCAGCAAAAGGGCATCAGGACTTTGTTCCTGTGGGCTGGGGGCTTATCTTGTTCACATAGCAACCAGTTGATGTATGACTTTACCCAGAGTCAAGGGACAGTAGACAGAGGGGAGGTTCCGGTCAGGTGGTGTTGACCCAGACAAGATAGCCCTGTTTATCCTTGTGTTTTTTTCATTTTTACAGTCAAGCTGTTCTTAGGAATGTCTTAACAACAGCCCTGTCTGTTCTGCTTTGTTTTCGGCCCCAGGCTGCAGGCTCATAGAAAACTCTTTTACATGAATCACAAGTTACAAAATCTCATTTTCCTTCAAAGGAAGAAGTCAAAATATCACTATTTTCAGATGATATGATAGTATATATAAGTGATCCTAAAAATTCCACCAGAGAACTCCTAAACCTGATAAACCACTTCAGTGAAGTAGCTGGTTATAAAATTAACAACTCAGTGGCCTTTCTCTACACAAAGGATAAACAGGCTGAGAAAGAAATTAGGGAAATACCACCCTTCATAATAGTCACAAATAATATTAAATGCATTGGTATAACTCTAACTAAGGAAGTGAAAGATCTGTATGATAAGGACTTCAAGTCTCTGAAGAAAGAAATCAAAGATCCGAGAAGATGGAAGGATCTCCCATGCTCATAGATTGGCAGGATCAATATAGTAAAAATGGCTATCTTGCCAAAAGCAATCTACAGATTCAATGCAAACTCCATCAAATTTCCAACGCAATGCTTCAACTATTAGAAAGGGCAATCTGCAAATTCATCTGGAATAACAAAAACCTAAAAGAGCAAAAACTATTCTCAATGATAAAAGAACCTCTAGTGGAATTACCATGCCTGACCTAAAGCTTTACTACAGATCAATTGTGATACAGTAACAGTATCAGTAACAGACAGATAGACCAATGGAATAGAATTGAGACCCAGAATGAATCCACACACCTATGGTCACTTGATCTTTGACAAAGAAGCTAAAACCATCCAGTGGAAAAAAAGACAGCATTTTCAACAAATGGTGTTGACACAAATTGTGGTGATCTTGTAGAAGAATGTAAATTGATCCATTCTTATCTCCTTGTACTAAGTTCAAATCTAAGTGGATCAAGGAACTCCACATAAAACTAGAGACTCTGAAACTTATAGAAGAGAAAGTTGAGAAAAGCCTCTAAGATATGGGCACAGGGGAAAAATTCCTGAACAGAACAGCAATCGCTTGTGCTGTAAGATCGAGAATTGACAAATGGGACCTCATAAAATTGCAAAGTTTCTGTAAGGTAAAAGAAATTATCAATAAGACAAAAAGGCCAACAACAGATTTGGAAAGGATCTTTGCCAATCCTAAATCAGATAGGGGACTAATATCCAATATATATAAAGAACTCAAGAAGATGGACTCCAGAAAATCAAATAACCCTATTTTAAAAATGTAGTACAGAGCTAAAGAAATAATTCTCAACTTAGGAATACTGAAGTGCTGACAAGCACCTGAAAAATGTTCAACATCCTTAATCATCAGGGAAATGCAAATCAAAACAACCCTGAGATTCCACCTCACAGAAGTCAGAATGGCTAAGATCAAAAATTCAGGTGACAGCAGATGCTTGTGAGGATGTAGAGAAAGAGGGACACTCTTCCATTGCTGGTGGGTTTGCATGCTGATACAACCACTCTGGAAATCAGTTTGGTGGTACTTCAGAAAATTGGACATAGTACTCCTGGAAGAACCAGCAATTTCTCTCCTGGGCATATACCCAGAAGCATTCCAACTTGTAATAAGGACACATGCTCCACTATGTTCATAGCAGCCTTATTTATAATAGCAGAAGCTGGAAAGAACCCAGATGTCCCTCAACAGAGGAATGGATACAGAAAATGTGGTACATTTACACAATGGAGTACTACTCAACAATTAAAAACAATGAATTTATTAAATTCTTAGGCAAATGGATGGATCTGGAGGATATCATCCTAAGTGAGGTAACCCAATCACAAAAGAACACACATGGTATATACTCACTGATAAGTGGATACTAGCCCAGAATCTTAGAATATCCAAGATATAATTTGTAAAACACATGAAACTCAAGAAGAAGGAAGACCAAAGTGTGGATCCTTTCTTCTTTCTTAGAATGGGGAACAAAATATCCATGGAAGGAGTAATAGAGACAAAGTTCAGAGCTAAGATGGAAGGAAAGACCATGGAGAGAATGCCCAACCTGGGGATCCATCTCATTCACAACCACCAAACCCATTGCATATGCAAGCAAGACTCTGCTAACAGGACTCTGACATAGCTCTCTCTCTTTTGAGTCTATCCCAATGCCTGGCAAATACAGAAGTGTATGCTCACAGTCATCTATTGGATGGAACACAGGGCCCCTAATGAAGGAGCTGGAGATAGTACCCAAGGAGCTAAAGGAATCTGAAAACCTATAGGAGGAACAATGATATGAACTAATCAGTATGCCCCTGAGCTGTGTCTCTAGCTGCATATGTACCAGAGGATGGCCTAGTCGCTCATCAATGGGAGGAAAAGCCCTTGGTATTGTGAATATCATATGCCCCACTTCAGGGGAATACCAGGGCCAGGAAGAGGGAGTGGGTGGGTTGGTGAGCAGGGCAGGGGGAGCATATAGGGGGCTTTGGGGATAGTATTTGAAATGTAAATGAAGTAAATATCTAATAAAAATTAAGAAAAAAATCGATTGGCAGAAAATGTGATACTTTAAAAAAAAAATTATAACTCTCATCTTTTTCTCCAGCACCATGCCTACCTGCATACTGCCATGTTTCCCTCCATGATAATAACAGACTGAATTTCAGAAACTGTGAAACAGCCCCAGTTAAATGTTTTACTTCCTAAGAGTTGCTATGGTCATGGTATTTCTTCACATAACATTCTAGGTTCTGATTAAAACCTTAAAGGTAGGTCCCATGTCCAGCACAAAATTAATTTTTGTAAACTTTTCCCTATAAAACACTTTCAGGAATTCCTTTATATAGTGTGGAGGCTAGTGAATCTATAATCTTCAGAGCAAGTGGATAGGGTGGCCCCAAGAAAAGTTTATGGTCCTCTTTGAAAAGTATGGCAAAGCAATCTATAACTGATTAAGTAATGATTGGAAATCTTCAGCAAGAGAATAGAAGATGAGCCTTTTAAAATATGTTAATACATATATGAGCAATGACTGAGTAGGTGTTGCATGCCATCCAGTGGCTCCCGAGAAAGGGGGTACGGCTGAGATGGCAGACTCCAGCTGAAGGAAATGGAACTAGATGGACGAGAGAAAAAACGGAGCTGAGACAAACCAGGTTCTGATCAAAGCTCAATTTTACTATTCGGTGCACCGAGTTATGAAGGAGGGGGAAGGGGCCCATTCCCACCAAATCATCCTGGAGTCCAGTTTCAGGTGATCATGTGTTTGGCTCCAGAACAGCAAGGTGGCAGGCAGCAGCAGTGGGAGTGGCAGAACAATTGGGAGGCAGGCTCCACCCCATGCTCTCTTCTTGCTAATAGTGAAACCTGAGCAAACAGGTTTCAAGCTGGGGAGGGGGAGTTTACATCTCCTCCCTGTTGTTAAATTAAAAAAGGAAAGGCTGGGCTGAGGCATAAAATTTATTTATGCTCTATAGTTCTGCCTGAATTCTTAGGGCCTAATGAAGAAACCTCTCTCAGTGGGATTTCCTAACTTTTCTCATGGTAAACCGTATCTGGAATAGACTATCCTTTCTGTCCTAGTAAACATCTTGCAGACTAGCCCTGAGCTGTTGGCTCCGTCTTTTATAATGCTAATTAGTTACTGAATAGGTAACTTCCTAGCTGAATGCCAAGTAGTCAGCTACACAGTCTTTCTAGGGCATTGGAACACTGGGTGAAGACTGACTGTGTGATTTTGAAAAGCACTTTATTATGATAACACTGAAGGAGAGTATGTGGATTCTCCTCTGTAGCCTTCGATGACAGGCCGGGAACAGAGAGGTAGGGGGTGATGACTGGTTCCGTAGAACAAGGCCATTTGGCTTGTTAGGGTGGGAGGCTGTGAAGGGCTTGCCCTTCTCACAGTAGGGTCTCCAACCTCTCTTCCCCCTATGAATTAAACTTAATAAGGCTTAACTGAGGTGATCAAATGATTTTCTCATCCTTGGCTGAATGGGCTTTAACCATAGCTGGGGAGATATTGACCCAATTCCTCCTGTGGGTGCTATCATGACCCACAATCATGGCTCTTGGTATCTTTTGGGGAGGGTAGGCAGAGCCTTAGAAAGATATTCTTGGTTGTAACTGGAACTAGATGAAAACCTCCATCCAAACCAGGTGTATCTCTCAGGGAACCCAGAAATGGTCAAGTTGGGCCTTCCCCTGCAGTATAATTTCTGCACCCAAGCTGGTGCCCATACTGTATTCCTATTATCACGAATCAGCATGCACAGTCCTGAGTACTATGCAGCTCCCAAGGGAGAATTGTCAACCTCAGATTCAGGAAGGCCTCTACAAAAATTACATCACTAGTAACACCACAATTTGTGGCTCTAGGCTATATTAGGAGCTGGAAGTCACCCTCCTAATCTCTGTTATTTCCACAGCCTAAGGAACTGAGGTGACATTGCAATAACAGCAAGGGAGGAAAACCAGGGACCAGCTAAGGGACTAAGCCTGTCTATCAGAATAAAAACCAATTTCTTCTAATATTTGAAATGTCTGACTTTCTAGCCCTAGTAGCAAACCTTAATCACAAATCAGACCAAAAGCTACAACACGTGCTAGAATGTCTTTAGAATGAAAATTGTAGCTGCTTCCTGCACACTCTAGGGGTCGGGGATGCATGCCCACTCCGGCTGAAGGGTGTTGGTTGACCTACTTGAAAGACAAGATCCAGACAATGAGAAGGTAACAATGCAAAGCTTCTTTTGGGGAAGTCCAGGTACTTTATTCAGTTGCAAATTAGCAAGGCTAAGCTCAGATTCCCACCTCCTTGTGGGGGAGCTGGCTCTGAGACTTGCAAGAAAACAGCTTTTCTGGGAGCCTGTGTTCCCAACTGATTTCTAGGCAAAAGAGGAATTTTAGCCCTAAGAGGAATACTTACCAGAAGATTCAGGATCTGTGTTCAGGTGACTAATTAATCTCTCAGGCAGTCATTGCACTCCATTTTCTTCTCGTGAAAAAACACAGACCGAGCCCCTTCCCCAGATTAGAACCGGATCTGGACCCTTCCATTAGTTAGTTAGTGGGTCCTTCCATTTTACCAATGCATAAGAATTAGAAGTAACTGGAGGCCAGTGGTGATCTGCTGCAGATTGACCTTTAATATCAGTGTGCAAAAAATTTAGAACAAATAAAGCAAAGGCAAGATGTGTCTTTGGTGACCTTGGGGGATATAACTGCCCCTGTTTTGTCTTAAAAAGCCAATTCTTTAAGGTGCGATGAGCATGTTCAACTATTCCTTGTCCCATGGGCTTATAAGGAATTCCAGTTTTATGTTTGATACCGAAATCTTTACAGAATGAAAAAAAATTTACTAGAATAGGATGGCCTGTTATCTGTCTTAATAAGTTTAGGCAATCCCATGGCATTAAAGGCTTGTAGGCAATGATCAATTATGTTTTTAGAAGCCTCTCCTGTATGCAGAGAAGCAAAAATAATACTGAACAAGGATCGATACAAACATGTATATATTTTAATTTTCCAAATTCTGCATAATGGGTTATATCCATTTCCCTCTAGGATTGACTCCTAAATGTGGCCCTGGAGATAATGTAATACATTTAGGACATTGTTTTACAATCATTATTGCTTGCTCCTTAGTGATCTTATGTCGGAGCCTTAAGGTATGGCTAGAGAGATGAAACTTTTCATTATCACGTTTGGCCAAAACAACAGAATCCGAAATTAAGGCTTCTCCTATTAGAGCTCTATCAATGCAATCATTGCCTTCAGCCAAAGGTCAAGGAAGACCAGAGTGAGATTGTATGTGGCCAATATAAAACAGATTTTTCCGGGGAAGACTGATGTTTTGCAATTCTGAAAATAAGGATCTTGATAGCGTATTAAAGTTAAACGTGCCACAGGTCTCCAATAAGGGTACTGATTGCACAACATATAAACTGTCAGTAAAGATATTAAAAGCCTCATGTACAGACTGAAAGACCTTCAGTAGTGCTGTTAATTCTGCTAACTGAGCCGAAAGGCCAGGAGTCTCTATGATAACTTGTTGATTATTAATAAGATATCCAGCTTGCCCTTTAGAGGAGCCATCAGTAAAAATCAATAGAGCATTATATAAACGCTGTAGGGAAGTCATTTTAGGAAATATCACATCATGTACATTTAAAAATTTTATCAACCTATCTTGGGGGTAGTGGCTGTCTATAGTTCCATTAAACCCTATTTGTGCAAGCAACCAATCTGTACTATGCTGTTTCAGCCAAGTGTCCTGAATTATGCTGTAAGGCTGAACAATAATATCTGGCTCTTTGCCAAAATAAGTTAATGCCTGCTTTCTTCTAGTTATAATCATCTGGGCCACTGGTTCGTGATATGGCAAAATATTATGTTTAGGAGAAATCCTCGAATGTATCCACATTATAGGGAGTTTCTGCCATAGCAGTCCCATAGGCACATGAGTCATATTAAAAATTAACAGATGCAATGGCAAGGAGTAATCTATATAAGTGACAAATTGCTCTTCAATAGCTTTTTCCACTACCTGTAAGGCCAGCAATCCTTCTGAGGTTAGGGATCTAGGGGAAGTAGGATCAGGACTCCCTTTAAGAATATCAAATAAAGGTTTCAACTCCCCTGTAGTAAGCTTTAAATAGGGGTGAAGCCAATTAATATAACCTAACAATTTTTAAAATCATTCAAGGTCCTTAAGTTATCTCTAGGAATAACAATCGTCTGGGGAAAAACAGCTTGATCAGTGAGTCTAAAACCTAAATAATTATAAGGATCCTGAATTTGTATCTTTTCAGAAGCTATTTGCAATCCCTTATCAGCTAAGGCTTTTTGTAAGTCTCTATAACACAAAAGCAAATCCTGGGTGTCTTTTCCTGCCATCAAAATATCATCTGTGAAATGAGTGATGTAAATCTTTGGCCATTGTTGTCTCACAGGCTGAATGGCCTGTGCCACAAACTTTTGACATAAAGTAGGACTATTAGCCATCCCCTGCGGGAGAACTGTCCATTGATATCTTTTCATAGGTTCCTTAAAGAGATCTGCAACCCTGTAGGTGCAACAACATTATGAACTAACCAGTACTCCAGAGCTCTTGACTCTAGCTGCATATGTATGAAAAGATGGCCTAGTCGGCCATCACTGGAAAGAGAGGCCCACTGGACAGGCAAACTTTATGCCCCAGTACAGGGGAACGCCAGGGCCAAAAAGTGGGAATGGGTGGGTAGGGGAGTGGGGGGAAGGGTATGGGGGACTTTTGGGATAGCATTGGAAATGTAATTGAGGAAAATACGTAATAAAAAATATTTAAAAAATTACAGAAGGAACACTGACAGCAAATCTTTCACAATCCTTTGGATGCAAAGGGATGGTAAAGAAACAATCTTTCAATTTTATAACAATTTTATAATATCCCTTAGGAATGGCTACTGGGGAAGGAAGCCCGGTTGTAATGTTCCCATAGGTACCATAGTTTCATTAACTTTTCTTAAATCTTGTAACAGTCTCCATTTACCCGATTTCTTCTTGATAATGCAAATTGGTGTATTCCAAGGAGAATGAGAATCCACCAAATGTCCAGCTTCTAACTGCTCCTGCACTAGCAAAGAAGCAGCCTCTATTTTCTCTTTAGGTAAAGACCACTGATCTACTCACACCGGAATATCATTACGCCATTGAATTTTTTCCGAGTGGGATGCAGGCAAGATAGTGGCCGCTACTGAAAATACTTTAAACCTCTTGTGTTAGAGTGAGGTTTAGGATCCTCAAAGGTCTTAATTTCCTGTCCCTTCTTTTTTAGTCCATGACCAGGCAGAGGTCCCTGGCTGAATGTCTGCTTAGTCACCATCTCATTAGAACTGTACATTACAACGCCCATCTGTGACAACAGATCTCTTCCCCACAGAGTTACAGACAAATTTGACATAACATACAGCTGGATTTTTTCCTGATTTTCCCTCCCCATCTCTCCAGGTTAGCAATTTGGAACTACGTTTTGAGTTACTAGCATACCCAATTTCTTGAAGGTGAGTTAAGGAATCATTCAAGGGCCAGTTTGAAGGCCAGTCCTGCCCTTTTATAATCGTTACATCAGCCCCAGTATCTATTAATCTTTCAAAGCTTTTTACATCAAATGTCAATTTAAGGTTAGGTCTCTGATTAGTAATATATTAAACCCAATTTATGTCAGAGGAATCAAAGCTACTTTGTCCTCTCTCATTTTTAAAGACTCTATATGGTGAGCAAAGTAAGTTGTGCAATTCTCTGATTAGCGGGTACAGTTATAACACCATGAGGGGAAGCAGCTATGATTTTAATTTCTTCCTCATAATCATTATTTATAACACCTGGATAAATCTTCAGGCCTTTTACAATAGAACTGCTTTGTCCTAAAAGAAAGCCGCAGATTTCTACAGGTAGCGGTCCAAAGTCTCCAGTAGGCAGAGTTTGGATTCCTATTTCTGGGGTTAATACTGCGTGGATGGTGGAATAGAGGTCCAGTCTTGTATTTCCTGGGTTTGACCTGACAAGCTCAAAAACTGATCTTGTTGGCTGGGCAGCAGATTTATAGTCCCATAAGCTATTTTCTTCGAGTAAGTCAGGGTCTGGGGCTGACCCCTTCCCTCATTTCCCAGCACCAGGTGGCTCAGAACACCTGGTTTAGACTTGCACTCCCTGGCCCAATGGTGGCCCTTCCTGCACCAGGAACAAATTCCTGGGGCATGGCCTGCTTGCCCATTCTCAGCACCTTTGTTCTTAGGACAATTATTTTTAAAATGATCCAAACTTCCACTTTTAAAATATGCATTATTCCCTCGTTTCCGCAAGAACATCGCTTGTATGTGGGTCCCCTGTGAAATTGCACAAGATGGCCCTATTTCTGCACAAAGACAGACATATCCCGCCAAATCTGTCTGTCCCTTATGCAGTTGAATCGTGGCTCAGCACATTGCATTAGCATTCTCATAAGCCAATTGCATAACGAAAGGACTTCCCATGTCCGACTTTCCAAGGCTTCTACTAGCTGAAATCAAAAGCCTGTCCACAAAGTTTTGGTAAGGCTCAGCAGAACTCTGATGAATGCTAGCTAAACTTCCACCACTATCTCCTTTAACTGGCAACAGTCCCCAAGCACAGCGCGCAGCACCACGATCTGCGTGTACACAGTAACGGGAAAATCCATCTGATTTGTCTGTCCCTCATATGGACCCTCTCCTAAAAGCATGTTGCTATCCCAGTTTAAATTACCAGCCTGAGCATTTAAAGTGGCAGTTTTCTTACTGGCGTCTCGCCATTCAGAATCCCAAAGCAAAAAAATCTCCTGACAGGGTAGCCTTACAAAGAGTCTTCCGATCTAGGGGGGTTAAGTGTGACTCCACCTGTATCCAGTAACGCTTGAGTAAATGGGGCTGAAGGATCATATTGCACAACAGCCATTTTTAACTCTTTTATCAACTTGAAATCCCAAGTCTGGTAATGTCTGACTCTAGTATCTTGCTGATCAACTACCTCGACCACAGGAAAGGCTAGCATATCAGATGTCCTCTCCCGAGCCTGACTCACAGCTCTTTCTAGAGGCACCTGGTGAACTTCAGAAGAGTTACTCTTCCCCACTTCTGACATCCTTTTTACCTCCAGAAGCTCATTAGTCAACTTCTGAAGCCTAATTTCAAACTCTAATTTGCTTAGTCGCATGTCCCTATGAGTAGGGTGGGGACCCTAGGTGGAGCGGGAGACTCGCAAGAAAGCCAATTCTCATCAAAATAATGGGCAGCTCCTCTATCTGAGTGATTTTTGTTAGAAATTAGTTCAGCATCAGAGTTTCTACATTTATCAATTTTAGAGTTAAGAGGACCCTTTTCTGAGAAGTCCCTCTCCGATAGGCACTCTTCCTGAGATTCTAAAAGCTCTGCCTGGGTACAATTTAACCCCAGAGAGGTAGCATTTTTGATAGCGTCATTTACAAGCTCCCAAAGGCCTAAGGTGAAATTATCTGCCTGAGTGATTTTCAAAGCCTCACCAACTTCCTCCCAGGTTCTGCAATCTACTGTTTCTTCTTCCTTGAACCATGGGCAACAGCTATCTATCCTATCTAAAAAAATTTCTTACCAATTGTACTTCAAGCCCTACTCCTCTGGCCTGAAACAGCTCCTGAAAACTACGGACGACCACCAGATCCATAACTTCAAACTCTACCTTCTCTCACCTAAAACAGCTCTTAAAAGCTGGGGACAACCGCCTGATTCCAGTTTCTAGTTCCAATTAATACGCTGCTGACCAAAGTAGAACCAGCATTGGGTTAGTGCCGATTCAAGCTTAGTTCGTATCCTACTGGCACCCTTGGCAACACTTTAAAGTTAAAATGAAATTTTAAGCTAGAGCTAGCATGTGTACCTGTTTGTTGCTCCAGTGCCCGATATGAAGACCATTTGCTTTTCCCGTGGAGCTCCACATGGACAGCGTTCTCTCAGTGTCCTTCTGCCATTCTTCAGGTCCCTGTTCAGGCGCCAAACTGTTGTGTGCTGTCCAGCGGCTCTCAAGGAAGTGGGTACGGCTGAGATGGCAGACTCAAGCTGAAAGAAAGGGAACTAGACAGATGAGAGAAAGAACAGAGCTAAGACAAACCAGGTTCTGATCAAAGCTCAATTTTACTATTCAGTGCACCAAGTTATGAAGGAGGGGGAAGGGGCCCATTTCCACCAAATCATCCTGGAGTCCAGTTTCAGATGACCACATGTTTGGCTCTGAAACAGCAAGGCAGCAGGCAGCAGCAGTGGGAGTGGCAGAACGATAGGGTGGCACCCCATGCTCTCTTCTTGCTAATAGTGAAACCTGAGCAAACAGGTTTCAGGCTGGGGGGGGGGGGAGGTTACAAGTAGGTTCAATTTTTGTAGAATGAACAAAGTAGAAATTAAGCAACTGAAAAAAACAGGGAGCTCTAAAGAATGAGGAAAATAGATAATGCTTGTCACTCTATAGAAAACAGAAAATACAACAGAGCATTTAAGTACACTGATGTTGGGAGCTATTAAGACAACTCTTGATCTCTAAATTGGGCCTCTCCCCCCGAGAAGAAAAAGGGGTAAAAAGCAGGCCACCAACACACTGAATCCGAGAATGACCACAGAATGTTCCAGCCCTAAGTCATCGCCCATATCCTGACCACACCCTGATACCACCAAGTTCCTGCTTCCCCGTGTAGCTGCCAAAAGAAAGAATTTCTATTGCCCCCCTCCCATAAGTACTTCTCCTTTTGCATGTATTGCCCCACCCCTCCCGCTGATAAGTATTCATACTTCCCCTTTTGCTTGTGCATTTAAGCCTTGGGCCTTTCTCAATACATTTGGGGCCTTGATGCAATCCAGAACGGTTTCCATGTCGTTATTCGCACAAGGCCCTCGTCTCTCTCTACCCCCCATTTGGTTACTAGGAGAAGGTCCCCTCAAGACCCTTGAATAACTGGACCTGCTGGATGGGTCACACTGAATAGAAATTGCCTAAACCAATAAGAAACAGAAAAAAAAATAGTGATTAAAAGCATGAATACAAAGATAACAGAAAATTAAACCTTCTAGGTAAAATAATAAATATGTTAAATATGTATCTTATAAACTAACACGTAACACAAAATAATCATAGAATTTCATAACTAAAACATACTAAGTATTTCAATCAGTATGAAAAGTACTACTGTCTTATAAAAAGAAAACAATTTCAACTTATCTCATAAGAAGATCAGACTCTGTAAGGTAGAGTAGACAATGAACAAACCAGACCAAACTGTTTCAAACTGAATGCAAACAAAAGAGTGAAATTCTGCATCCAGGAAGAAGAGCAACTATGAATTACTCTCTATTACCTCTAAATATAAAAGAAACTAGTAAATAATGTACATAAAAAAGCATGATCAGTGTGAAAGCTGAAGAGAAGATCGATACTGCACTAAACCTATAGCACAGCATAGCAGTCTGCTCTTCCAAGTCTGTTTATGTTTCATCTTTCCAAGAGTTTGTGCCTAAAACACCAGTAACCTCCAAAATCATGGACACAGCCAAAACAAAGACAAAAGTCTTCTTCCCTTTAGCTAAACCAAGAAAAGGGTAGATTAGTGAAATAGTACTACCTCTAGAAACAGAGAAACATGGCCCACTCCACCTCAAAAAAGTCTGGTGGAAGAGTCAGAATATCTGCTCTCATGAGCCTTCACTTTAGGAAGAAACTGAAACACCATTTCAAGAACATAGAACCAAAGAAGGTGGTAGACCACAAAATAAGTAGTCTGAAATCAACTTTACCGGACAATTTATTGAATTTGAAAGTTGAATTTCTCTCAGGGACTAAACCACCAATCAACGAATATACTGGGAGTGGGAAGTGGGGGGGGGAACAACTCATGGCTCCAGCTGGATATGTAGCAGAGGATTGCCTTATCTGGCATCACTGGGCAGGGAGCCCATTGGTTCTGTGGTTTCTTGATAACCCAAGATAGGGGAATGCTAGGGCACTGAGGCAGCAGTGTTTGGGCAGCTAGTGAAACACCCTCTAAGAGGCTGGAGAAGAGGGAGGGAATAGGAGGCTTGTGGAGGAGAAGCCAGAAAGGGGGATAACATTTGAAATATGAATAAATAAAATAACCAATTAAAAAGGTTGTATTTCAGCTTTCCAATGGTTGATAAGATGTCAAAATTCAAACTTAAAAAGTATTTATTAAAAACAAAATAAAGCAAATTACCAAATTGCTGTAATGTCAAAAAATTTTTTTTCAAGAGACAGAAGGTTTGGACAAAAAGGAATATAGATGTTTTCAAAATCTATAAAAGGTATATAACAGCCACCTCCTGGGTCCCTGGAAATTAGAAAGCTTGACCTAGGTAGGCATTATGCATAAAATAATCAAAGTGGTTACTAAGGGGGTATTGGTAGGTGTAAACTAGGGGATCCAGGATGAGTTTGTGAAGTTGTCTGTTAGAATTTTGAAACCTAATCAGCTGAAAGTTTTGCTGTGTTTCTGACCAAACTGGATAGATTTGCATAAAAGTAGCATTCTCCCTCCAAGAAGATATTGGGTCCTTTGTTTCTGTTTTTGTTTGTTTGTTTGTTTGTTTGTTTGTTGTTTCTTTTCTCATTTATGGTGATCTAGGTCTCTCCTATTTTGAAGTGCAAGAACTGCCAAGGAATCCACCTGATCTTGGATATTTGACAGCTGTGAGAGATTTCATCAAGGCTTTCTTGTATGTCACCGATATAGCTAAAGTCCATGTTCCTGGGATAGCACCTGCTACCCTATGTAATTCCACAAAGGAGGGCAACTGTTTGTATGTGTGGTCACTTAAGAAGACTGGAAAGCCCTAGCTTTTAGGGACCATTGTGGGGCATTGGGCTATACACAGACAGTCTGGTCTCCAGTCAAGCTGAGGTAGAACCCTGGTGGTGGTAATTCCCACCTACATGGGACAGAAGGCATTCCCCTCATGTCTCTTGGACCCCTGGCTCCTGTTGAAGGTACTACCCCCACAGCCCCCACAGGAGAAGCATGTGGCTAAGTAGTCATGTAGACAATTTCCCAAGCTTCTGACCTCCAGGCTAGACTCCTCCCAGTTACCTAGCAACAGCAAAATAACACGGCCCACTATAAGAAGGGCTGCTTGGCCCCACCTCACTCTCTCCCTCTTACTCTCTTAAGCTTTTACTTTCCTTACTCTCTCTCTTAATCTCTCCATCTTACTCTCTAGTCTTTCTTCTCTCTCTCTCTCTCTCTCTCTCTCTCTCTCTCTCTCTCTCTCTCTCTCTCTCTCTCTCTCTGTCTCTCCTTTTCCCCTTTCTCTCTTCTTGGCCATGGCCAATATCTCTCTTTCTAGCTTTTCTCTTTCCACCTGCCTTTCTACAATACAACTCTAAAACCATACTGTCTCTGTTCATCAAGGCTCTCCGTGCTTGGATGATGTGATAGGCTTTCTCCTAACGAGCTGTGCCTAATCTCCCATCAGAAGGCCTTCCTACAGTCCAGCCACAGACCAGACTAAGGACTCTCACCTGTGTGGGAACCTCTCTCCCTCTGCCCACTTCCCATACCTCTGGAGCTGCAGTGTCGCCCCAGGGTCCCTGGTATCAGTGTCTGCCCCATGCCAACCCCCTGCCGTGTGGGGTCAGTGGCTTCACACAGCCAGATGCTCACCCAGGGCCAAGTGGAAATAGACCAGCATCCTCCCGCGTCTGCCTGCCCAGAGCACAGGAACTCTGGCTGGACGCCGGCTCTCTCCCTTTCCCCTCTTCCCTCATACCCTTCAGTCCCACAGAACAATTGGTGAATAAGAATGCTAAGGTACACACCCCAGGCCCATTGGTAAAAGGACAGATGTAGGCTGAAGTTACTAAAGAAGAAGATGCCCAGGTGTTCTAGTATGTGGGCAATGCAATAGATGAAGAAATGATGTGACCATGGGAAAAGGGAGGAGAGTGCATTTGTGGGTTACAGCTGGTACTTTGAGATAACAATCTGGAGTTTAGAAAAAACATTGTCTCATCCCAGAACTAGGACAGGAGGAAATACTCAAGAAGGAATAAGTAGCACTATGTCTAAATCACAGGAGAGAAGCTGTTTTCTGGGGGTGATGCCAAGGATCCTAAGGGCATTACTTGAGAAAGTTCCAATGCTTGGACAACCTGGACTAACCCTTCTCTGTCCTTGGTGGAAATTTTCTATTTCCAAGATATACATATTCTGCGTGTACTTATATTTCTCACTGTTAAAGGCTACTTACTTCCAAAAGCTAGTTCTGGGATAACAGAAGCTGGTGTTAAAAAGAATGAAATTATTAAAAATTCCCTGGGAAAAACAGTTATGCAGAAAATTGACTTATTTGTAGAACTTACTATTTAGAGGAATAGTTTATTAATGAGTGTTATTAGTAAGCACAAGAAAAATGATTTGAGAAAAATTATTAAAGAAGAGAAATTTAGGGAAATTCTGGAAGCTGAAAAACTGTGATTGAATCACTAGGCTTTTATGTTCAGCTTCAGAAATAATGAATCATAATGTAAAGGAAAAGAATTTGATCATACAATTAATGAAAAACCTTGGTCTTTGCTAAAGGCAAAGTAATCAGTTTGAGGAGTCCTCCTGTTCTTTGTAACAAATATGAAAATTGTATTGAAACAAGGCTACATGACAAAGGCACAGAGGAAAACAGTTGTCTCAGTGAACTGATTGCCTTCCAGAACAGACTTGTCAGAAGAGAACTTCTCAAATATTATAGAAAACAAAGAACAAACTACCTTTGCTTAAACACTGGGCAGCACAGTATTTTAAGAATTAAAGAAAAGGAATTAAAATAGTGTCATCCTGTCTAGTGTTTCTGTAACAGCAAAGCTTTACAACATCAATCTTAAGGAAGAAAATATTGATTTAAAAGAAAGTTGATCTTATTATGATATTAATTTTTAGCTCTTATAAAATTACTGTTTGCTTTGTTTCTTTTTCAATATACTTATGAAGTCAAAGAAGACTTTAGAAGAAAAATGTATTCTAATGGCTGTATAATCAATGAATAAAATTTCTGAGGAAATGGTTTTGTGTATAAATAAAGCCTGTGAGAGTTACAGGTGGCCAGAATAGGCCAAGTCATACTGAGATGTGATTCCTCTCAATACAATCTCTCATTAAATAAAACTAAGTGATGTCCTGAATCTGATTCTTCCCTCAATGTTCCTGCAACCATTTGCTTCAAGCCCTGCCCTCACCCTGGGCTGGTCTCCAGCATGCTAGGGTTTGAAAAGCCTCTTCTGTTCTCTTCCTTCCTCTGATACTGTTGGCCACCAGCCTGAGGGGAAATAGGGAGCAGAGGCCAATAGCAGGGTTTGGAAGAGCTTGAGTATGGATGGAATGATGTCCAGAGACCTCTGCAGTAAGACAAGTCTACTTTATTGTTTCAGGGATAACAGATAAGGGTTTTTGTTGTTGTTGTTTTTGCCATTTGGTTGTTGGGTTTATTTGGTGAGGGTTGTTTGGTTGTTTGGTTGGTTGGGTTTTTTAGGGATATGAGTGAAAAGGAGTAATTGGTCATGGCAATCAGGAAGGGCTGGTTGATTATACTACAGCACCAGATCATCGTGTGGGCAGGAAGCAAGAGCAGGATATGTGTACTAAGTTATTGGGCCTTCCAAAGAGCTCTGTACAAAGTTACTTTTCACACGTGCCTAGCCACTTGTGTTCATGGGCACTTTCCAGACAGCAGCAGAGACAGGGAAACCCCATCAAGAATGGAAATGCCCCCCACCCCCCATTTCGTGCTAAGCTCAGAAAGCCATCCAATCATAGTAACCTTAATAGTCAGGTTCCCTCATAGCCGCCCATTCCATGATAGAGTTAGAAGATGGATTTGATGGTCATGAGAGTTCAATTAAGGCCATAGCATAACCTCCACATCTAAAAGGATGAAAATGGCTTACTATCAACCCTCATCATGTGGGTTATGAAATTGGACATGCCGAACAGACTGGTGAGTCTGATAGACAGTTCCAATTAGGGTCAGAAGAGGGCACTGATATATCCTGGTAGATATTGGTATGATCCCTGAGCATGAGAAAAGAAAACTACAAAACTACAACTAAAGCCCAAATATGGTTTTAATTTTGGTTTTATTTGGTTTGTTTTTGTGTAGCTCTTGTTCTTATTGTTTGTTGTTCTTGTTGTTGATGTTTACTTGGAGGTTTTATTGTTTTGGTTGCTTATTTGTTTGTATGTTTGTTCTTCACTCTGGTGTACGAGGAGACAATGATCTATATATCCAAGAAAGTCACATTGTAAGAATGTGATTAGGCTCTGTACACAAGGATCCCAGACTATTCCAATTTGGAAAGGTCAGAAGGGAGAAAGGGAAATGTTAATGAAGTCTGTTCTTGGCTCAAGCAGCCTTCTGTAAGTGTAGCTGGGAATCGGGGACTTTTGTAGAAACCTGAAAGTACTAGATGTTTGAGTAAATAAATGGAAAATGAAAGGCAGGAAGCAGAGAGAGGTGACAGAAGAGAGGGTTAGAAGCAAGAGGAGAGATCTTTGTGGCAGCTTTAAGTGGAGGAAGGCTACAGCAACAACAAGGGAAAAATGTTTAAAAGAAAAGATGAGCTGAGAGTTCTATGTCTTCATCCAAAGGCTGCTAGTGGAAGACTAGCTTCCAGGCAACTAAGGTGAGGAACTTATGCTGACACCCACAATGACTCACCTACTCCAACCAGGTCACACCTATTCCAAGGTAACACCTCCAAATGGTACCATTCCCTGTTCCATTAATATACAAATCATCACATTGCTGAAACTTCTATCAGAGGGGGGATATATAGACTGTCATGGTTTGAATATGCTTGGCCTGGGGAGTGGCACTATTTGGAGATGTGGCCTCATTGGAAATGTTACTATGGGCATGGGCTTTAAGACCTTCATCCTAGCTTCTTATAAGCCAGTACTTTGCTAGCAGCCTTCAGATCAAGACATAGAACACTCAGTTCAGACTGTACCATACCTGCTTGGATGCTGTCATGCTCCCACCTTGATGATATTGGACTGAATCTCTAAACCTGTAGGCAGTCACAACTAAACGTTGTTATTATAAGAGTTACATTGGTCATGATGTCTATTCACAGCAGTAAAACCCGAACTAAGACAGAGACTAAAGTGGCCACCTTCTGTTGCTAGACAGGACTTCCAGAGGAGGGAGAAGGACATCAATCCACATACAAAACTTTTAACCCAAAATTTGTCTTGTCTATAAGATGTGCAGGGATGAAGATGGAGCAGAGACTGCAAGAACATTCAACCAATGACTACCCAACCCATCCCATGTGAAAAAGCCAATCCCTGACACTATCAGTGATACTCTCCTATGCTTGCAAACAGGGACCTAGCATAACTGTCTCCTGGGAGGCTTCATTGATCAGTGGATTGAGGCATATGCAGACACCCACAGCCAAACATGAGGAGGAGTGCGGGAAGTTTTGTGGAAGAGTAGGGGATAGAATTAATCAAAACAGAAGAGTTGGTGGCACCACAAGGAATCCTACAAAGTCGACTAATCCTGGGCCCATGAGGGTTCAGAGAAACTGGGCTACCAATCAGGGATCATGCAGGAACTAAACCTAGGCCACCGTACAACAAATGTGCAGCTCAGTCTTCATGTGGATCCCCTAATAAGTGGAGTGAGGTTGTCTTGTTTTTGTTTTTGTTTGTGTTTTGTTTTTGTTTTTGTTTTTCCCTGCCATTGTAACACCTTTCCCCTACCTGGACTGCTGTTTTGGATCTCAATGTTAGAAGATGTGCCTAGTCGTCTTGAGATTACATATCCTAAAATGGGGTAGTACCAAAGAGGGGTCCCCATTCTCTGAGGGGAAGAGGAGAGGGCAATAGGAAAAGAAGTGGGAAGGGTGAGAGGAAGGAGAGGAGTGATGGGGTGCTGAGATCAGGATGTAAAGTCAATAAAAATTAATTATTGAAAAACTTTGAAGGGATATCATTTATACTAAACTACATGTTGAAGGAGAGAATAAGCACAAAATAAATCAAAGCTAATATTTAACATGTGTTAAATTACACTAAATGTTTTAGTTATTTGCTACTCTAAGAGAAATTCTAGTACAAATAATTCACAAATGATAGTGGATACTAAGATTAATAGCATGTCAAAATAACCATTTCTACTTTACATTCTTGGCTTCTCTAGACAGACACTAGTCCCACACTGAAACTCTACTGATCCCTGCTACTTATCTGAGGACCATGTATCCCAGGTTTTCCTTCTGGCCCCACTTCCTACGCCTCCTTTCCGGTATGGATACTGGACTCAAATTGGCAACTTCACAAGCAGCAGTTGCATGAGGGAAAGATCTGAAAAACTCCTGAAAATTGGCTCTGGGAACCTTCTACCAAAGGTGTACTTCTGGACTTAAAAACCTCACTCAGCTCAAGATGAGCCTGCACTACTTCTCATAAGTCACTTAAAAACCAACACAGAATTGCCTAAAGATTAAATTCTAAGCTCTGTACCTGACCAGTCACCTGATAAAGTTGAATAACAGGAAACAGAAGTTCAAACATAAACTCAGTAAATTTTCATACCAAGAAACTCTACCAACATGAGTCTAGAATTAAGTCTTCATAAAAAAGGTTATTAGATATCTTAACATTCTGTTTCTGTTATTATTATTCTTGACTGTCAACTTGATGAAATTTGGAATCACAAGGAAAACAGGTATCTTTACATATCTACTAGCAATTATCTAGATTATATTGGGCAAGGTAGGAAGCTCTACCATTCCATGGACTGGGGTTTTGGACTGAATGAAAAGAAGAAAGAAAGAATCCTAAGCAATGAAATTTTTATCTCCCTCTGCTTCTTGATTGTGGAATCAGTGTGACTAGCCTAGCTTTTGTATTCAAGATGGACTACATCCCCTGGACCTAGAAGCCAAAATAACCCTTTCTCCCTTATAGTGTTTTGTGTGATTATTTTCTCTTAGCAAAACAAGCAAAGAGTATAGAGCTCTATTGTCATGCACTTATAGCGTTCATTACTAGAGTTTACGCATAATCTTTTCCTAAGTCTTCCATCTAATTTACTCTTCTTCCTGCTCCCCCTTCTCTGAATGTATATCATTCATTTGCCTCTTTTAATCTGAATGAATATCATTCATTTGCATCTTTTAATCATTAACTGTGGATATTGGCTTTTACTTCAAGCATTTCTACTTCAGTGTATTCCACTAACAATCTGATTCAATTGTATCTTAGATTCTTTCATACTTCAAGTCTGGCCACGTGACCTGTCCAGCAGGTCCAGTTATTCGAGGGTCTTGAGGGGACCTTCTCCTAAGAACCAAATGGGGGGATAGAGAGAGACGAGAACCTTGTGCAAGAATGACACAGAAACATTCTGAGTGGCATCAAGGTCCCACTGTATTAGCCAGGCCCAAGGTGTAAATGCACAAGCAAAAGGGGAAGTGCCTTTCAGCAGGAAGGATGGGGCAGTAGAATTGTACAAGCAAAAGAGGAAGTACAGTTACTTATCAGCGGGAGGGGTGGGACAATAGAAATTTTTCTTTTGGCGATTACACGGGGATGCAGGAACTTGGTGGTATCAGGACATCCGGCGCTGACTTAGGGCTGGAACAATCTGTGGTTGCTTTCGGAGTGGTGTGTCAGTGGCCCACTTTTGACCCCCTTTTCTTCTCGGGGGGAGAGGCCCAATTCAGAGATCAGGACAATTGTGTTGTCTTAATGGCTCCCAGCAGCCACATATAAGTAAACTGTAAGTACTTAAACATTAGGAGCACTATGGTTTGAGATGTGACAGTTTTTTGTAGACTGGTGCTACCAACTATGAGTCATTAAATAATGATATTTGTTAAGAGAAATGTCTCAATTTAATTAACTTGAAAACCATCTATTAAATTATGAAATATGTTCCTCTACTATGTCTTTTCATCCTTTTCTATCAAAGCAAGTTAAACCAATTTCTTCTTTCTAGTGCCAGTAAATACAGTCTGTAGTGAAAATGTTATTATAATATGTGATGGTAAATTATATTTTTATCTATATATCATATTCCTTAGCCTTTGGTGTAGAAATAATATTTAGTTTACTTCATATACCCAAAATATTGGTATAGAAATTGGCAATGGTAATGGATGGAAATAATTTTTCAATGAAATAAGGGGGAAAAGCATAAACTGCAATACAAAATTAAATCAGAAATGGGTTTGACAAAAATATTATTATATAGCTACTGTTTATTTTAAGTACCATAATATCCACTTCAAAGTCATTCAAAACTTGGTATGGTTTTGATCTGGAATGTCCCGCAAAAACTTATATGTTGTGAAATTAATCCTAAAGGAGTATTGTTCAGAGTTGGTGTCATAGACTGGTTAGTGATCCATGGCAGTCTAGCTTCACTGGAGGCTTAATTCATAGCTAAAGTTGGTGTTAGAAGGTTATCCTTACTTGGAGAAGGTAAATTTCTAGGGGCATACTCTAAGTTCTAAGTGCTACATGGTGTTTCTCTCTCTCTCTCTCTCTCTCTCTCTCTCTCTCTCTCTCTCTCTCTCTCTCTCTCTCTCTCTCTCTCTCTCTCTCTCCCTCTCTCCTCCTCTGTCTCTCTGTCTCATTCTCACTCTGTGTCTCTCCCCATCCCTCCCTCATGCTCTCCCTTTCTCTCTACTTTCTGACTTCTGTTCTCTCATCCTGGATAAGAAATTTAAGTATGCCATTTTGGACATATACACAGAAATACTTTAATTTTATACCAGACATGCTAAGATAAACTTTGAAACAGAAACCAATGCTTAGCAAATCTGTTGAGCACCACAGATAAATGGGTAATGATTTTTAGATATGATTGTACAGCTTTGTTCTGAGGAGTCAGTCTGATTTTTATGCAAAAAAAAGATGTTCCTTCAATTTTATTAACCCAAAAGTCTATATAATAAAAGACAAATATACTTGGGGAATAAAGAGCTAATGCATAAAATAGTGTCTCACGCATTTCACAGAGCAGACAAATTATGTCAAATAAGTCTGCTTATTATATGTGGCTTAATAAAATAGCACAAATCTACATTTATTTCCTATTTAAATTTCTCCAGGAAACAGAGAACTTAGAAAATAATTCTTCTCTGGGTGTTCATCTGTTTAGGAAAATCTCTCATAACTCTATTTATTTATTTATTCAGATAAATCCTATTAAATCGTTCCTTGTAAGGACAAATTATTGACTGTGCAAATAATAATGTACTGTTACTAGAATCAGAGGGTTGGTGTATATACATCAGATGGTGAGATGGCTCTGCAAGAAAAGGTGCTGGCTTTAAACCTAACCATCTGAGGTAAATCCTCAAAACTCAAAGGAATATGGTCTCTGACTCCTGCAAGTCTTCCTGACATTCACCTCCTTCTGTGGTATGTCCATGCCATATCCAACCAGAAAGAGAGAGAGAGAGAGAGAGAGAGAGAGAGAGAGAGAGAGAGAGAGAGAGAGAATCATGCATGCATACATAAACAAAAAAATGATTTAAATTTTAAAATAATGTCTATGTACACACACACACACACATACACATATTGCATATAGCCCTGAAGCAGGCTGATCCAGACTTTGACCTTGCTGCCACTGAGAAGGAGGTTACCTAGGGTGGAACCTCCTGACCTAGATGGCTCTTTTGTTCTGTCACCTTCTACTGCTCTCTCTAAGACACTGCTACCCACTGAGAAGCCCCTGAGATATCCCAGAGGAACATCCTATTCTGCAAGTTGCCTCCAGGCTGGCTCCAGACACCAAGAATGGACTGGTAGGGGATGGGCCTTCCCCTTTTATAAGCAGATTCTCTTAATAAACTGGCAGGCCTTGAACAGAATCATGTCTTGATCTCCATTAATCTCTTGCCATCTAAGTCTCTTTCAGCCCCAGCCTGCCTCCGAGTTGTAGCCGGTTCAAGTACCTTCTATCTAGCTTAATCTAGGAGACCAGTCAGATTGAAAGAGACAGAAAGAGCATGCTTGTTTGTATGTATCTGTTTATCCAGTCTCCCTCACTCTTAGAGGAAAAAAAAAAAAAAACAGGATTAAGGTACCATTAGGAACAGGATTCATTCTACCTTAAACCCTCTCAAAGGACCCATATAAGTACATCTAAGTTATATAGTTCCCAGTTTTAATGTTTCTGATGATTGAATGAACTTTAGCATAAATGTGAGGAAAACACCATACAAACAATAACCTTCCAAAATCTGTTCATAGAAATTATCCCTACTAGAAGATCAGTTTAAAAAATGTAAAGGCAGAAAAAAACAATTTGACTTGAGTGAAGTTGGTGTGCTCTAAAGACTGTGAATACCAGCAAGAAGGAAAGGAGTGAGTGAGAATGTGAACTTCATTTTTGAGACAATTTAATCCATCCCAAGTTACTTCCAAATATATCTCATCACCCCACTTTCTTCAAAATAGCCTTTTCCCCCAAGTCTACTCATATTTTTTTCTGGATGAAGACTTTATTACCCATATCTGGGTGCAGCCTTTAAATACAGGAAGAGGAAAAATGAGACTTAGGAAAACTGAAGGATTGAGATAGAAAATATTTGGAATTTGTTCAGTTTGCACTAATTGCTAACAAAATTTTTACCTCAGATTCTACAGAACCAATCTTATTTAATAAGAAGAAAGATTTATTAAAAGAGAAAAAGATATTTCTGTCTCCTCAAAATTTATATACTGAAGCCCAACTCTGCAATAAATCTGTACTTACAGATAGATAATTAAGGAGACAATTCTTGTTTCCTCGAAACATAGTGTGCATTTTGCAGGTATTTAGTATCAAAAATGAAAAGAATTAGAAACAGACAGAGAAAGAATCTTGAAAAGAATCCTATGAAATTGAACAGGAAAACAACAGTGTGTCAGGTAAGCTGGACCCTCTGACTACCAATACAAAAGCAATGACGAGGAGGAACAAAGTCATGCTTCTATGTTAGAGGTCAAGAAAGTAGGCAGGTTTAGCAGCAGAAATCTGAGAACACAGGAAGAATGAGCTTCATAGAGAAAATTGGAAAGCCCAGTGTGTCAGGAAAAATAAGTTTAGAAATGTTTCCAGACTCCAAAATATGGGTGGGGAGAAAGACCATGGGCAGTCTCAGCAGTATGTCTGTTAGCAATTGCATGGTTTGGAAGCTGTGAAAAATAATTCCTAACACATTGGCATTTATCATTGTGTAATTTTGAATATATTAGTAATACCATCAGAGTAAGCAAAACTGTGTCACATTAAGAAAAAAATTAAAATATTTTCCTTTGGAATGATTCTAGTAAAAGAAAGACCAGAATTTATTTCTCTACTTGTGTCTCCTTGAGGTTCTGTTGTCCTCTGACTATAAACTGACATTTGTATGAGTCTAGACCTGTGCTTTCCTCAAGGCTGTCAAGTTTGTCTGTCTGCCCCTCTGTCTTTACGTGTACATATGTGCATATTTTCCTGAAAAAGCTTGCTCTACACTTATTGGATAGTGCACAAAACATCACATGAATAAGGCATAGGGAATAATTTACAGAAATTACTGTTTTAAAAGAGGATTTTACAAGGGATTAAACTTTGTTGAGTCCAAGTGATAAAGTAGCAAACAGGATTCCAAACACCACAACAGACTAAAACCTGTGGGTTAAGTTGTTTTCTATGCTGCTTTCAGGTTTTTGTGGATATCCATTTGGCACAGCTGCTTTTTCCTATTTTCTCCTGGCATTTCCTTTTCTAAGAGTAACAGAAAACAGTGATTTGCCATAAACACAAAAACAATTGACCTTAATTCTAGCTTAAAAGTATTCTTAGAAGATTGTGATAAAATCAAGAATAAGTTTGTTTTGAGAGAAATTCTGTCACTGTTTAAGTAATTAGCAAAACATAAAAATGCCATATTAGTGAATTTCACATGCCTTGATGTATAAGTGCCACCAATTTCCATTTATTACGATAATAAAGAGATTTAGGAACCATTAGAATTTTGTCACTTGAACACAACACAGACATGAGACTGATGGTTAATCAAGGCTTTTGGATTAGAGGCTGAAACAAAAATAAAAATTATACATTTGCTATCCTCTAGAAGGGTTTGCCAGGGGTTGTTTGGTTTGGAGCATCTTTGTAATACAGGATATCCTTTAAAAACGGGAGTAGTAACTCCAGCTCTTCTCTGTCTACCCATCTTATTCTCTTCACTTTTCAAGAAATAATCTTTAATACAAGGAAATAAAAATTCTCATGAAAGCCACATGAACTTTTTTTATTACACACTTTTGAGATTATAATTTAATTACATTTTCCCCTTTCCTTTCTTCCTTCCAAATTCTTCCAGATGTCCTTCCCTACTCTCCAAATTCAAAGTCTTCTTTTCATCAGTTGTTAGTGGGGGGGGGGTGTCAGTGTGTCTGTGTGTCTGCATATACATATGACCTGCTAAGTCTATATAATGCTGTTTGTATATATGTTTTCAGAGCTAACCACTAGGCACTGGACAGCCAACTGGTCTGTTCTTCCCTGGAGAAGACCACCTCTTCCACTCGTGGCTTGGCTCAGTTGCCTCTAGTTCTCTGTGAAAAATGAAGAGTCATGAACTATCCCTAGTAGAATTTACTGGTGTCCCCATTGTTCAGGATATGTTCAGAACATTGTAGAAGCAAGGTAGGAGTGCTTGTAAGAACCAAAAGATTAAGGATTTGGCTCTGAGATGCTTTCTCCTAGTAAAATCAAAAGCTGTACTTTTAAAGTCTTACTTTTTTTTTCACAAAACAAACCAAGGAAAAGACAACTGAGAGTGCATATTGAATAGACTTCATACATATATTAACTCCAAATTGCAGTATTGATATGTTCCTTTTGAGAAAGAAAAATGAATGTTGGGAAAAAGAAAACAGTAAGAGACAAAAGAAGGCTTATACTAATCCAAGTATTTATAAACATTTTCTTTTCAGAAAAATCCTAACTTCCTTATTTCATAGATAACCCTAACACCAACCAGTCATGACTCAGTACATTTAGCCCATGTTTTCTTATTTTACAATGATGTCTGCCAGGCGGTGGTGGCACATGCCTTTAATCCCAGCACTTGGAAGGCAGAGGCAGGCATATTTCTGAGTTCGAGGCCAGCCTGGTCTACAAAGTGAGTTCCAGGAAAACCAAAAAGAAAGAAAGAAAGAAAGAAAGAAAGAAAGAAAGGGAAGGGAAGGGAAGGGAAGGGAAGGGAAGGGAAGGGAAGGGAAGGGAAGGGAAGGGAAGGGAAGGGAAGGGAAGGGAAGGGAAGGGAAGGGAAGGGAAGGGAAGGGAAGGGAAGGGAAGGGAAGGGAAGGGAAGGGAAGGGAAGGGAAGGGAAGGGAAGGGAAGGGAAGGGAAGGGAAGGGAAGGGAAGGGAAGGGAAGGGAAGGGAAGGGAAGGGAAGGGAAGGGAAGGGAAGGGAAGGGAAGGGAAGGGAAGGGAAGGGAAGGGAAGGGAAGGGAAGGGAAGGGAAGGGAAGGGAAGGGAAGGGAAGGGAAGGGAAGGGAAGGGAAGGGAAGGGAAGGGAAGGGAAGGGAAGGGAAGGGAAGGGAAGGGAAGGGAAGGGAAGGGAAGGGAAGGGAAGGGAAGGGAAGGGAAGGGAAGGGAAGGGAAGGGAAGGGAAGGGAAGGGAAGGGAAGGGAAGGGAAGGGAAGGGAAGGGAAGGGAAGGGAAGGGAAGGGAAGGGAAGGGAAGGGAAGGGAAGGGAAGGGAAGGGAAGGGAAGGGAAGGGAAGGGAAGGGAAGGGAAGGGAAGGGAAGGGAAGGGAAGGGAAGGGAAGGGAAGGGAAGGGAAGGGAAGGGAAGGGAAGGGAAGGGAAGGGAAGGGAAGGGAAGGGAAGGGAAGGGAAGGGAAGGGAAGGGAAGGGAAGGGAAGGGAAGGGAAGGGAAGGGAAGGGAAGGGAAGGGAAGGGAAGGGAAGGGAAGGGAAGGGAAGGGAAGGGAAGGGAAGGGAAGGGAAGGGAAGGGAAGGGAAGGGAAGGGAAGGGAAGGGAAGGGAAGGGAAGGGAAGGGAAGGGAAGGGAAGGGAAGGGAAGGAAGGGAAGGGAAGGGAAGGGAAGGGAAGGGAAGGGAAGGGAAGGGAAGGGAAGGGAAGGGAAGAAAAGAAAAGAAAAGAAAAGAAAAGAAAAGAAAAGAAAAGAAAAGAAAAGAAAAGAAAAGAAAAAAATAAATGATGTCCTTGTGCATATAGGCCTAGAGTTACATATTAAAAGTTGTATAAAATAAAATATTCAAAATATACCTAAACCTACTGAAGTTTTAAGGAAAGGTATTAAACATTTGCATTATCTCATCCTGAGTGAGGTAACCCAGACCCAGAAGGACAAACATGCTGTGTACTCACTGATAAGTATATATTAGCTGTTAAATAAATGATAATTATGCTATAACAAACAGTTCCAAAAGGCCAAGTAACAAGGGGTGCTCTAAGGCAGATGCATGAATCTCCCTAGGAAGGGAAAATTAAATAAATTTTGTGTATGGACCAGGGTGGGTAGAAATGAGAACCGGAAGAATCATGTCATCAGAAGGGATGGAGAGAGAGAGTATGGGGCAAGGCAACTGGAATTGAAGAGCATTGGAGGGGTGATTTAGAAACCTAATAAGGTGGAAACTCCCAGGATTTTAGGTGAATGAACCTAGCAAGGGCTTCTAGTAATGGAAGATTCAGAGCCTAAACTGATCATCTTCTGTAAATGGACAACTTTGAGAGGTAGGACAGGGACACCAACACAGCCACAAAACTTATTCTACCTATGATCTATTCTGTTTGCCTGATGTACAGGGGCAATGATGGTTGTTCAGAGCTTGTGGGAGTGGCCAACCAATGATTGGTCTAATTTGGGGCACACACCAGGAAAGGGAGCCCATGACCCACATTGCCAGGATGACCAGTAACCAGAGACTAGAGAGCCCAGAGACATAGGAAAGAAAAAAGTCAATAAACTGATCCCTAATGATATTCTGTTATACATGTAGATGAGTTCTTATCCCAGTCATCATCAGGGAGACTTCCTCTGGCATCTAGCTATTGTGAGCATATTTACAGACCCAAGGCTAAGCGTTATCCCAGGAGAGAGCTCAAATTGGAGATCTCCATTGGGTTCCTAACCTTTGGAGCTTGGGGAACCCCAAGAAAGAGGGAAAGTTAAGAATTGTAAGAGCTAGAGGTGTCAAGGACACATCTCACATTTCAAAGTAAGCAGGGCTCATTGGGGCTCACAGAGACTGGAGTAGCAATGACTGGCCTTCATGGGTCCATATTAGATCCCCTGCAAATATGATATGGAACTGTTAGTAGTGGGAATAGGGATGTCTCTGAATCTTTGGTCTACTTGGGACCCTTTTACTCCTACTGCATCGCTTCCTGCTATGCTAATATGAAGGGGTGTACTAATATGAACATGTCTTATTGTAACATGTTATGCTATGTTCAGTTGATATCCTTAGGAGACATGCTCTTTTCTGAATGGAAATGGAGGAGGAGTGTATCTGGGGAAGAGGAAAGAGAAGGGATCTGGGAGGACAGGAGGGAGGAGAAAATGTGGTTTTGATTATTGTATGAGAGAGAATACAAAAATTTGTATAATCACATATCGAAAGTGATTTACATAAATTACATTTTAAAAAATCAAATGAGCCTATTAAATATTAAGATAATCAGAGGTAAAAAATAGCAAAAGAACATGACAAAGTAAAAGAATCAATACTGCATATAAAACACAGTTAGAAGATTAAAATATGTGCTAGAAAGATGTGGAAATTAAACTTAAAGTGAACAGGGATATAACTTGGTTATAATTAAAGGTAATTAAATCTTTAAGGCCAATACTTAATATCATGACATTAAAATATATCTGCTTCTCTACTTATAACAAGATATTTTAAGAGACTTTCATTTTATAATTGTGTATACTTACTTGTGTGTCTCTGTGTATTATTGTGTGCATGTGAATGCAGGTACACATAGAGATCAACAGCGGTGTCTGGGCTTCCAGAACTTAAGCTCTAGGTGGTTGTGAGCTGCCTGATGCAGGTGCTAAAAATATAATTCAGATCCTCTGCAAGAGCACTAAGCTACTATACCCAGCAAAACTCCCAATTACTATAGTTGGAGAAACTAAAGAATTCCATGACAAAACCAAATTTACACAATATCTTTCTACAAATCCAGCCCTTCAAAGGATAATAAAGGGAAAACTTCAACACAATAAGGGAAACTACACCCTAGAAAAGCAGGAAAGTAATCTTTCAACAAACCTAAAGAAGATAGCCACATGAACAGAATCACAACTCCAACAACAAAAATAACATGAAGAAACTACTTTCCTTAATATCTCTTAATATGAGCCATCTTGGTTCCCGGATCCCTGTGAGACTAGTCTGTGCAGGTAAGAGTGTGGACTACAGAAGCTAACAGCCTCTGGGACAGGCAAAAACCACAGAGCTTCTGAGGCAGACCCCTTTTCGGGCTCCAGACATCCAGGCACCATCCCTGCCAGAGGAGAGGTGTCTGCCCTGCCTGGGAGGGATTTCCTGGAGCATCTAGGGGAGCCATCTTGGTTCCCGGACCCCTCTGAGACCAGTCTGCACAGGTCAGAGTGTGGACTACGGAAGCTAACAGCTTCTGGGACAAGCCTTGTTTCGGGCCTTCATCTTCTGTCAGGAGGCAGATCCAAACACCAGATATCTGTGCACCTTCCCTGCAAGAAGAGAGCTTGCCTGCAGAGAGTGTTCTGACCACTGAAACTCAGGAGAGAGCTAGTCTCCCATGTCTGCTGATAGAGGTTAAGAGAATCATGAGAGGAACAAGCTTTAACCAGAGACAACTATAACAACTAACTCAAGAGATTACCAGATGGCTAAAGGCAAATGTAAGAATCTTACTAACAGAAACCAAGACCACTCACCATCATCAGAACCTAGCACTCCCACGTCAGCCAGTCCTGGGCACCCCAACACACCCAAAAACCTAGACCTGGATTTAAAAGCATATCTCAGGATGATGGTAGAGGACATCAACAAGGACTTTAATAACTCACTTAAAGAAATACAGTAGAACACTGCTAAAGAGTTAAAAGTCCTTAAAGAAAAACAGGAAAACACAACCAAACAGGTAGAATTCCTTAAAGAAAAACAGGAAAACACATCCAAACAGGTGATAGAAATGAACAAAATAATACTAAACCTAAAAAGGGAAGTAGACACAATAAAGAAAACCCAAAGTGAGGCAACACTGGAGATAGAAACCCTAGGAAAGAAATCTGGAACCATAGATTCGAACATCAGAAACAGAATACAAGAGATGGAAGAGAGAATCTCAGATGCAGAAGAGTCCATAGAGAACATAGGCACAACAATCAAAGAAAATGCAAAATGCAAAAAGACCCTAAGTCAAAACATCCAGGAAATCCAGGACACAATGAGAAGACCAAACCTACAAATAATAGGAGTAGATGAGAAAGAAGATTTCCAACTTAAAGGGCCAGCAAAGAAAGAGATGCTCATGAACATACAAGAAGCCTACAGAACTCCAAATAGACTGGACCAGAAAAGAAATTCCTCCCGACATAATAATCAGAACAACAAATGCACTAAATAAAGATAGAATATTAAAAGCAGTAAGGGGCTCTTCCGGCCGGACCAGCATCCGGGTAGCTAGAGCGCAGGGTCGGCTGACACCTGCCAGCTACCCAGGACCCCTGCCACAGGATTTTGAGACTACTGGTGAGTGGAACACAGCTTCTGCTCCAGTCCAATCACGCGGGACCTGAGACTGCTTTGGTTGGGGAGGCAGAAATCCGGCCTCAGTAGGGCCACAAGCCTCTCCAGTCAGAAAAGCGCCGGTGTAGCTAGGGCGCAGGGTAGGCTGACACTCGCCAGCTACCCACAACACCCGCCACAGGATCTTAAGACTTCTGGTGAGTGGAACACAGCTTCTGCTCCAATCCAATTGCGCGCGGGACCTGAGACTGCATTAGTTAGGGAAGCAGAAAACCGGCCTGAGTAGGACCACAGGCCTCTTCCGGCCGGACCAGCACTGGGGTAGCTAGAGCGCAGGGTCGGCGGACACCCACCAGCTACCCAGGACCCCTGCCACAGGATTTTTTTTTTTGATTTTTAATATTTTTATTACATATTTTCCTCAATTACATTTCCAATGCTATCCCAAAAGTCCCCCATTACCCCCCCCCCACTTCCCTACCCACCCATTCCCATTCTTTTGGCCCTGGCATTCCCCTATATTGGGGCATATAAAGTTTGCAAGTCCAATGGGCCTCTCTTTCCATTGATGGCCGACTAGGCCATTTTTCGATACATATGCAGCTAGAGACAAGAGCTCCGGGGTTCTGGTTAGTACATCATGTTGTTCCAACAATAGGGTTGCAGATCCCTTTAGCTCCTTGGGTACTTTCTCTAGCTTCTCCATTGGGAGCCCTCTTCTGCTCCAATCTTTAAACAGTGACAACGACAACAACTAACCCCAGAGATTACCAGATGGTGAAAGGTAAAGGTAATAATCTTACTAACAGAAACCAAGACCACTCACCATCATCAGAACCCAGCACTCCCACTTCGCCCAGTCCAGGGCACCCCAACACACCGGAAAAGCTAGACACGGATCTAAAAGCATATCTCATGATGATGGTAGAGGACTTCAAGAAGGACTTTAATAACACACTTGAAGAAATACAAAGGAACACTGGTAAACAGGTAGAAGACAGTAAAGAGGAAGCACAAAAATCCCTTAAAGAATTGCAGGAGAGGGGCGCAGGGTCGACTGACACTCGCCAGCTACCCACAACACCCGCCACAGGATCTTAAGACTTCTGGTGAGTGGAGCACAGCTTCTGCTCCAATCCAATTGCGCGGGACCTGAGACTGCATTAGTTAGGGAAGCAGAAACCGGCCTGAGTAGGGCCACAGGCCTCATCCAGACAGATCAGCGCCGGGGTAGCGGGAGCGCAGGGTTGCCTGACACCCGCCAGCTACCCACGACCTCCGCCGCAGGATTTTGGGACTGCTGGTGAGTGGAACACAGTTCCTGCTACAGTCCAATCACGCGGGACCTGAGACTGCTCTGGCTGGGGAGAGAGAAATCCGGCCTACATAGGGCCACAACCCTCTTCCAATCAGAAAAGCCCCGGGGCAGCTGGGGCGCAGGGTCGACTGACACTCGCCAGCTACCCACAACACCCTCCACAGGATCTTAAGACTTCTGGTGAGTGGAGCACAGCTTCTGCTCCAATCCAATTGCGCGGGACCTGAGACTGCATTAGTTAGGGGAGCAGAAACCAGCCTGAGTAGGGCCACAGGCCTCATCCAGCCGATCAGCGCCGGGGTAGCTGGAGAGCAGGGTTGCCTGACACCCGCCAGCTACCCACGACCCCCACCGCAGGATTTTGGGACTGCTGGTGAGTGGAACACAGCTTCTGCTCCAATCTTTAAACAGTGACAATGATAACAACTAACCCCAGAGATTACCAGATGGCGAAAGGTAAACGTAATAATCTTACTAACAGAAACCAAGACCACTCACCATCATCAGAACCCAGCACCCCCACTTCGCCCAGTCCAGGGCACCCCAACACACCGGAAAAGCTAGACACGGATTTAAAAGCATATCTCCTGATGATGATAGAGGACTTCAAGAAGGACTTTAATAACACACTTAAAGAAATGCAGGAGAACACTGCTAAACAGGCAGAAGACAATAAAGAGGAAGCACAAAAATCCCTTAAAGAATTGCAGGAGAACACTGCTAAAGAGTTACAAATCCTTAAAGAAAAACAGGATAACATAATCAAACGGGTAGAAGTCCTTACAGAAAAACAGGAAAACACATCCAAACAGATGATGGAAATGAACAAAACCATACTAGACCTAAAAAGGGAAGTAGACACAATAAAGAAAACCCAAAATGAGGCAACACTGGAGATAGAAACCCTAGGAAAGAAATCTGGAAACATAGATACGAGCATCAGCAACAGAATACAAGAGATGGAAGAGAGAATCTCAGGTGCAGAAGATTGCATAGAGAACATCGGCACAACAATCAAGGAAAATGTAAAATGCAAAAAGATCCTAACTCAAAACATCCAAGAAATACAGGACGCAATGAGAAGACCAAACCTACGGATAATAGGAGTGGATGAGAATGAAGATTTTCAACTCAAAGGACCAGCAAACATCTTCAACAAAATTATAGAAGAAAACTTCCCAAATCTAAAGAAAGAGATGCCCATGAACATACAAGAAGCCTACAGAACTCCAAATAGACTGGACCAGAAAAGAAATACCTCCCGACACATTATAATCAGAACAACAAATGCTCTAAATAAAGATAGAATACTAAAAGCAGTAAGAGAAAAAGGCCAAGTAACATATAAAGGCAAGCCTATCAGAATTACACCAGATTTTTCACCAGAGACTATGAAGGCCAGAAGATCCTGGACGGATGTTATACAGACACTAAAAGAACACAAATTCCAGCCCAGGCTACTATACCCAGCCAAACTCTCAATTAACATAGATGGAGAAACCAAAGTATTCCACGACAAAACCAAATTCACACATTATCTCTCCACGAATCCAGCCCTTCAAAGGATAATAACAGAAAAAAACCAATACAAGGACAGGAACCACGCCCTAGAAACAACAAGAAGGTAATCCCTCAACAAACCTAAAAGAAGACAGCCACAAGAACAAAATGCCAACTTTAACAACAATAATAACAGGAAACAACAATTACTTTTCCTTAATATCTCTTAATATCAATGGACTCAACTCCCCGATAAAAAGACATAGACTAACGAACTGGCTACACAAACAAGACCCAACATTTTGCTGCTTACAGGAAACTCATCTCAGAGAAAAGGATAGACACTACCTCAGAATGAAAGGCTGGAAAACAATGTTCCAAGCAAATGGCAAGAAGAAACAAGCTGGAGTAGCCATTCTAATATCTGATAAGATTGACTTCCAACCCAAAGTCATTAAAAAAGACAGGGAGGGACACTTCATACTCATCAAAGGTAAAATCCTCCAAGAGGAACTATCAATCCTGAATATCTATGCTCCAAACACAAAGGCAGCCACATTCATTAAAGAAACTTTAGTAAATCTCAAAGCACACATTGCACCTCATACAATAATAGTGGGAGACTTCAACACACCACTTTCACCAATGGACAGATCATGGAAACAGAAACTAAACAGGGACACAGTGAAACTAACAGAAATTATGAATCAAATGGATCTGGCAGATATCTACAGAACATTCTATCCTAAAACAAAAGGATATACCTTCTTTTCAGCACCTCATGGTACCTTCTCCAAAATTGATCACATAATTGGTCACAAAGCAGGCCTCAACAGATACAAAAATATTGAAATTGTCCCATGCATCCTATCAGATCACCATGGACTAAGGCTGATCTTCAATAACAAAATAAATAATAGAAAGCCAACCTTCACATGGAAACTGAACAACACTCTTCTCAATGATACCTTGGTCAAGGAAGGAATAAAGAAAGAAATTAAGGACTTTTTAGAGTTCAATGAAAATGAAGCCACAACATACCCAAACTTATGGGACGCAATGAAAGCATTTCTAAGAGGAAAACTCATAGCTCTGAGTGCCTCCAAAACGAAACTAGAGAGAGCACTCATTAGCAGCTTGACAACACACCTAAAAGCACTAGAACAAAAGGAAGCAAATTCACCCAAGAGGAGTAGATGGCAGGAAATAATCAAACTCAGGGGTGAAATCAACCAAGTGGAAACAAGAAAAACTATTCAAAGAATCAACCAATCAAGGAGCTGGTTCTTTGAGAAAATCAACAAGATAGATAAACCCTTAGCCAGACTCACTAGAGGGCACAGGGAAAGCATCCTAATTAACAAAATCATAAATGAAAAAGGAGACATAACAACAGATCCTGAAGACATCCAAAACACCATCAGATCCTTCTACCAAAGGCTATACTCAACAAAACTGGAGAACCTGGATGAAATGGAGAAGTTCCTAGACAGATACCAGGTACCAAAGTTGAATCAAGATCAGGTTAATGATCTAAACAACCCTATATCCCCCAAAGAAATAGAAGCAGTCATTAATAGTCTCCCAACTAAAAAAAGCTCAGGACCAGATGGGTTTAGTGCAGAGTTCTATCAGACCTTCAAAGAAGATCTAATCCCAGTTCTTCACAACCTATTCCACAAAATAGAAACAGAAGGTACTCTACCCAACTCATTCTATGAAGCCACAATTACTCTGATACCTAAACCACAAAAAGACCCAACAAAGATAGAAAACTTCAGACCAATATCCCTTATGAATATTGATGCAAAAATCCTCAATAAAGTTCTTGCTAACCGAATCCAAGAACACATCAAAACAATCATCCATCCTGACCAAGTAGGTTTCATCCCAGGGATGCAGGGATGGTTCAATATACGGAAATCCATCAACGTAATCCAGTATATAAACAAACTCAAAGATAAAAACCACAAGGTCATCTCCTTAGATGCGGAAAAAGCATTTGACAAGATCCAACACCCATTCATGATAAAAGACTTGGAAAGATCAGGAATTCAAGGCCCATACCTAAACATGATAAAAGCAATCTACAGCAAACCAGTAGCCAACATCAAAGTAAATGGTGAGAAGCTTGAAGCAATCCCTCTAAAATCAGGGACTAGACAAGGCTGTCCACTTTCTCCATACCTATTCAACATTGTACTTGAAGTCCTAGCCAGAGCAATTCGACAACAAAAGGAGATCAAAGGGATACAAATTGGAAAAGATGAAGTCAAAATATCACTTTTTGCAGATGATATGATAGTATATATAAGTGACCCTAAAAATTCCACCAGAGAACTCCTAAGCCTGATAAACAGCTTCGGTGAAGTAGCTGGATATAAAATTAACTCAAACAAATCAATGGCCTTTCTCTACACAAAGAATAAACAGGCTGAGAAAGAAATTAGGGAAACAACACCCTTCTCAATAGTCACAAATAATATAAAATATCTTGGCGTGACTCTAACTAAGGAAGTGAAAGATCTGTATAATAAAAACTTCAAGTCTCTGAAGAAAGAAATTCTAGAAGATCTCAGAAGATGGAAAGATCTCCCATGCTCATGGATTGGCAGGATCAACATTGTAAAAATGGCTATCTTGCCAAAAGCAATCTACAGATTCAATGCAATCCCCATCAAAATTCCAAATCAATTCTTCAACGAATTAGAAAGTGCAATCTGCAAATTCATCTGGAATAACAAAAAACCTAGGATAGCAAAAACTCTTCTCAAGGATAAAAGAACCTCTGGTGGAATCACCATGCCGGACCTAAAGCTCTACTACAGAGCAATTGTGATAAAAACTGCATGGTACTGGTATAGTGACAGACGAATAGACCAATGGAATAGAATTGAAGACCCAGAAATGAACCCACACACCTACGGTCACTTGATCTTCGACAAGGGAGCTAAAACCATCCAGTGGAAGAAAGACAGCATTTTCAACAAATGGTGCTGGCACAACTGGTTGTTAACATGTAGAAGAATGCGAATCGATCCATTCCTATCTCCTTGTACTAAGGTCAAGTCTAAGTGGATCAAGGAACTTCACATAAAACCAGAGACACTGAAACTTATAGAGGAGAAAGTGGGGAAAAGCCTTGAAGATATGGGCACAGGGGAAAAATTCCTGAATAGAACAGTAATGGCTTGTGCTGTAAGATCGAGAATTGACAAGTGGGACCTCATGAAACTACAAAGCTTCTGCAAGGCTAAAGACACCATCAAAAAGACAAAAAAACCACCAACCGATTGGGAAAGGATCTTCACCTATCCTAAATCAGATAAGGGACTAATATCCAATATATATAAAGAACTCAAGAAGGTGGACTCCAGAAAGTCAAATAACCCCATTATAAAATGGGGCTCAGAACTGAGCAAAGAATTCTCACCTGAGGAATACCGAATGGCAGAGAAACACCTGAGAAAATGTTCAACATCCTTAATCATCAGGGAAATGCAAATCAAAACAACCCTGAGATTCCACCTCACACCAGTCAGAATGGCTAAGATCAAAAATTCAGGTGACAGCAGATGCTGGCGAGGATGTGGAGAAAGAGGAACACTCCTCCATTGTTGGTGGGATTGCAAGCTTGTACAACCACTCTGGAAATCAGTCTGGCGGTTCCTCAGAAAATTGGACATAGTACTACCAGAGGATCCAGCAATACCTCTCCTGGGCATATATCCAGAAGATGTCCCGACCGGTAAAAAGGACACATGCTCCACTATGTTCATAGCAGCCCTATTTATAATAGCCAGAAGCTGGAAAGAACCCAGATGTCCCTCAACAGAGGAATGGATACAGAAATTATGGTACATTTACACAATGGAGTACTACTCAGCTATTAAAAAGAATAAATTTATGAAATTCCTAGCCAAATGAATGGACCTGGAGGGCATCATCTTGAGTGAAGTAACACAATCACAAAAGAACTCACACAATATGTATTCACTGATAAGTGGATATTAGCCCAAAACTTAGGATACCCAAGATAGAAGATACAATTTGATAAAGGCATGAAACTCAAGAAGAATGAAGACCAAAGTGTGGACACTGTGCACCTTCTTAGAATTGGGAACAAAACACCCAGGGAAGGAGTTACAGAGACAAAGTTCGTAGCTGTGATGAAAGGATGGACCAATTAGAGACTGCCGTATCCAGGGATCCATCCCATAATCAGCTTCTAAACGCTGACACCATTGCATACACTAGCAAGATTTTGCTGAAAGGACCCAAATATAGCTGTCTCTTGTGAGATGATGCCGGGGCCTAGCAAACACAGGAGTGGATGTTCACAGTCAGCTATTGGATGTATCACAGGGCTCCCAATGGAGAAGCTAGAGAAAGTACCCAAGGAGCTAAAGGGATCTGCAACCCTATTGTTGGAACAACATGATGTACTAACCAGAACCCTGGAGCTCTTGTCTCTAGCTGCATATGTATCGAAAGATGGCCTAGTCGGCCATCAATGGAAAGAGAGGCCCATTGGACTTGCAAACTTTATATGCCCCAATATAGGGGAATGCCAGGGCCAAAAGAATGGGAATGGGTGGGTAGGGAAGTGGGGGGCGCTATGGGGGACTTTTGGGATAGCATTGGAAATGTAACTGAGGAAAATATGTAATAAAAATATTAAAAATTAAAAAAAAAGCAGTAAGGGAAAAAGGTCAAGTAACACATAAAGGCAGGCCTATCAGCATTACACCAGACTTTTCACCAGAGACTATGAAAGCTACAAAGCTTCTGTAAGGCAAAAGACACTGTCTATAAGACAAAAAGGCCACCACCAGATTGGGAAAGGATATTTACCAATCCTAAATCAGATAGGGGACAAATATCCAACATATATAAAGAATTCAAGAAGGTGGACCCCCAAAAACAAATAACCCCATTAAAAATGGGGCTCAAGGCTAAACAAAGAATTCTCAACTGAAGAATACCAAATGGCTGAGAAGCACCTGAAAAAAATGTTCAGCATCCTTAATCACCAGGTAAATGCAAATCAAAACATCTCTGAGATTCCACCTCATACCAGTCAAAATGGCTAAGATTAAAAATTCAGGTGACAACAGATGCTTGCCAGGATGTGGCAAAAGAAGAACACTCCTCCATTGTTGGTGGGATTGCAAGTTGTACAACCACTCTGGAAATCGGTCTGGTGGTTCCTCAGAAAATTGGACATAGTACTACTGGAGGAACCCACAATACCTCTCCTGGGCATATATCCAGAAGATGTCCCAACTGGTAAGAAGGACACATGCTCCACTATGTTCATAGCAGCCTTATTTATAATAGCCAGAAACTGGAAAGAACCCAGATGCCCCACAACAGAGGAATGGATACAGAAAATGTGGTGTATTTACACAATGGAGTACTACTCAGCTATTAAAAAGAATGAATTTATGAAATTCCTAGGCAAATGGATGGACCTGGAGGGTATCATCCTGAGTCAGGTAACCCAATCACAAAGAACTCACATGATATGTACTCACTGATAAGTGGATATTAGCCCAGAAACTTAGAATACCCAAGATACCAGATATAATTTGCAAAACACATGAAACTCAAGAAGAATGAAGACCAAAGTGTGGACACTTTGCCCCTTAGAATTGGGAATAAAAAGCCCATGGAAGGAGTTACAGAGACAAAATTTGGAGCTGAGAAGAAAGGATGGACCAACCATCTAGAGACTGCCATATCCAGGGATGCATCCCATAATCAGCCTCCAATCGCTGACACCATTGCATACACTAGCAAGATTTTGCTGAAAGGACCCTGATATAGCTGTCTCTTGTGAGACTATGTAGGTGCCTATCAAATACTGAAGTGGATGCTTACAATCAGCTATTGTATGGATCACAGGGCCCCCAATGCAGGAGCTTGAGAAAGTACCCAAGGAGCTAAAGTGATTTGTAACCCTATAGGTGAAGCAACAATATGAACTAACCAGTCCCGCTCCCCACCCCCGAGAGCCAATGTCTCTAGCTGCGTATGTAGCAGAAGATGGCCTAGTCGGCCATCAGTGGAAAGAGAAGCCCATTGGTTGTGCAAACTTTATATGCCTCAGTGCAGGGGAATGCCGGGGCCAAGAAGTGGGAGTGGGTCAGTAGGGGAGTGTGGTGGTGGGGAGAGTATGGGGCACTTTTGGGATAGCACTGTAAATGTAAATGAAGAAAATACCTAATAAAAAATTTAAATGAAAAAGAAAAAAGAAAATCATTCACTTCCTTAAGATTTTCCAATTTTGTGGAGTATAGGCTTTTGAAGTAAGTCAAGTTTTGTGCTGTTGTCCCTCCATTTCCATTGAATTATAAAATGTCTTTATTATTTTTTTTATTTCTTTCTTGACTCAGAGATCATTGAGTATAAAGTTTTTCAATTTCCATGAGTATGTAGGCTTTCTGTGATTCTGTTGTTGTTTAATTCCATCTTTAATACACAGTGGTCTGTCAAGATACAAGGTGTTGTTTCAGTTTTCTTGCATTTGTTGAGGGTTGCTGTTTGTCCAACTATATGGTTAGTATTGGAGAAGGATCCATGAGGTGCTGAGAAGAAAGTATATTCTTTTATGTTTCATTGAAACATTCTATAGATGTCTTTTAGGCCCATTTGATTCATAATGTCTGTTACTCTCATTAATTTTTTGGGACAACTCTGCTAATTAGTGTTGAAGTTCACCATGACCTGATGACCTCTGAGAAAGGTATAAAACGGAACACACTTTTAAACAGATTTTCTCCTTCTCTGACCTTGTCAGTGGATTCTAAGCCCCCACACTTGCCTCTACTTGAGGACAGTCAGATAGCATAAAAACCTGGAATTTTGCATACTACGGAGATATCTAGATGGGCCCTGAGTGTTTAGCCAATGAGCTTCTGTTTAACTTTTGACTGGATGACCAGTAAATTGGGAAGAGTAGGGAGTTGAAATCTCCCACTATTAATGCATTTTTTGGTGGGATTTAAGCTTTATTAATGTTTCTTTTACAAATGTGGGTGCCCTTAAGTTTGGAGCACAGATGTTCAGAATTGAGATTCTTTCTTGGTAGTTTTTTTTTTTTTCCTTTAAGAATGAAGCATCCTTTCCTGTCTCTTTTGATTAATTTTGGTTGAAAGTCTATTTTATTAGATATTAGAATGGCTACTCAAGCTCACTTCTTGGGTCTGTTTGCTTGAAAACCTTTTTTCCAGTCCTTTACTCTAAGATAATGTATATCATTATTGCTGAGGTGTGTTTCTTATATACAGTTGTATAATGGATCCTGTTTATGCATCCATTCTGTTATCCTGTGTCTTTACATGGGAATTGAAACCATTGATGTAGAGAGATATTAATGACTAGTTATTGTTAATTCATGTTATTTTGATGTTGGTAGTGTGTGTGTGTGTGTGTGTGTGTGTGTGTGTGTGTGTGTATTTCTCTTGATTTTGCTGGTATGTGTGTTTTCTTAGATGTAGTTATTCTCTTTGGGTTGGAATTTTCCTTATATTATTTTCTAAGGGCTGGATTTGTGGATAGGTATTGTATAAACATTGATTGGTCTTGAAATAACTTGTTTTCTCCATCTATGGTGATTGAAAGTATTGCTAGATAAAGTAGTCTAGGTTGGCATGTATGTTTCTTTACCAGGTTGGAACTTATCTCTCCAATCCCTTCTAGCTTTTAGAGTCTCTCTTGAGAAGTGAGTGTATTTCTAACAGGTTTGCCTTTTTCTGTTATCTGCCCTTTTTTTCCATAACACTTTTAATATTCTTTCTTTGGTCTGTAGATTTGTGTTTTGATTATTATGTGTCAGGAGAATATTTTTGGTTGGGGTCTAGGAGAAGTATTACTGGTTCTTCCAGTAGTACTATGTCCAATTTTCTGAGGAACCACCAAAATGATTTCCAAAGTGTTTGAGCTTGCAATCCCACCAGCAAGGGAGGATTGTTTCTCTTTCTCCACATCCTTGCCAACATCTGCTGTCACCTGAATTTTTTATCTTAGCCATTCTGACTGGTGTGAGGTGGAATCTCAGGGATGTTTTGATTTGCATTTTCCTGATGATTAAGGACGTTGAACATTTTTTTTTTTAGGTGCTTCTCAGCCATTCAGTATTTCTCAGTTGAGAATTCTTTATTTATCTCTGTACCCCATTTTTAATGGGGTTATTTGATTTTCTGGAGTCTATCTTCTTCAGTTCTTTACATATATATTGGATATTAGTCCCCTATCAGATTTAGGATTGTTACATATCCTTTCCCAATCCTCTGGTAGCTTTAAGTCTTATTGACAGTGTCCTTTTTCTTACACAAGCTTTGCAATTTTATGAGGTCCCATTTGTTGATTCTTGATCTTACAGCACAAGCCATTGCTGTTCTGTTCAGGAATTTTTCCCCTGTGCCCATATCTTTGAGGCTTCCCCCACTTTCTCCTCTATAAGTTTCAGTGTCTCTGGTTTATGTGGAGTTCCTTGATCCACTTAGACTTGTCCTTAGTACAAGGAGATAGGAATGGATCAATTGTCATTCTTCTACATGATGACCACCAGTTGTGCCAGCACCATTTGTTGAAAATGCTGTCTTTTTTCCATTGGATGGTTTTACCTCCCTTGTCAAAGATAAAGTGACCATAGGTGTGTGGGTTCATTTCTGGGTCTTCAATTCTATTCCATTGGTCTACTAGTCTGTAGCTGTACCAGTACCATACAGTTTTAATCATAATTGCTCGGTAGTATAGCTTAAGTTTAGGAATGGTGATTCCACCAGAGATTCTTTTATTGTTGAGAAGAGTTTTTGCTCTCCTAGGTTTTTGTTATTCCAGGTGAATCTGCAAATTTCCCTTTCTAATTCATTGAAGAATTGAGTTGAAATTTCGACGGGCATTGCATTGAATCTGTAGATTGCTTTCAGCAAGATAGTTATTTTTACTACATTGTTCCTGCCAGTCCAATAGCATGGGAGATGTTTTCATCTTTTGAGGTCTTCTTTGATTTCTTTCTTCAGAGATTTGAAGTTCTTATCATACAGATTTTTCACTTCCTTAGTTAGAGTCACGCCAATGTATTTTATATTATTTGTGACTATTGAGAAGGGTGTTGTTTCCCTGATGTCTTTCTCAGCCTGTTTATCCTTTGTGTAGAGAAAGGCCATTGAGTTTTTGAGTTAATTTTAGATCCAGCTACTTCACTGAAGCTGTTTATCAGGTTTAGGAATTCTCTGTTGGAATTGTTAAGGTCACTTATATATACTATCATATCATCTGCAAATAGTGATATTTTGACTTCTTCCTTTCCAATTTGTTTCCCGTTGATCTCCTTTTCTTGTCAAATTGCTCTGGCTAAGACTTCAAGTACAATGTTGAATAGGGAGAGAGAAAGTGGGCAGCATTGTCTATTCCCTGATTTTAGTGTGATTACTTCCAGTTTCTCACCATTTACTTTGATGATGGTTACTGGTTTGCTGTAGATTGCTTTTATCATGGTTAGGTATGGGCCTTGACTTTCTGATCTTTCCAAAACTTTTATCATGAATGGGTGTTGGATTTTGTCAAATGCTTTCTCCACTTCTAAGGAGGTGATCCTGTGGTTTTTTGTCTTTGAGTTTGTTTATATAGTGGATTACGTTTATTGATTTCCATATATTAAACCATCCCCGCATCCCTGGAATGAAATCTACTTGGTCAGGATGGATGATTGTTTTGATGTGTTCTTGGATTCGGTTAGCGAGAATTTCATTGAGGACTTTTGCATCGATATTCATAAGGGAAATTGGTCTAAAGATCTCTGTCATTGTTGGGTCTTTCTGTTGTTTAGGTATCAGAGTAATTGTGGCTTCATAGAATGAATTGAGTAGAGTACCCTCTGCTTCTATCTTGTGGAATAGTTTGTGCAGAACTGGAATTAGATCTTCTTTGAAGGTCTGATAAAACTCTGCACTGAACCCATCTGGTCCTGAGCTTTTTTTGGTTGGAGACTATTAATGACTGCTTCTATTTCTTTAGGGGATATAGGTCTGTTTAGATCATTAATCTGATCATGATTTAACGTTTGTACCTGTTATGTGTCTACAAATTTGTCCATTTCATCCAGGTTTTCCAGTTTTGTTGAGTATAGCCTTTTGTAGAAGGATCTGATGGTGTTTTGGATTTCTTCAGGATCTTTTGTTATGTTTCCCTTTTCATTCTGATTTTGTTAATTAGGATGCTCTCCCTGTGCCCTCTAGGGAGTCTGGCTAAGGGTTTATCTATCATGTTGATTTTCTCAAAGAACCAGCTCCTTTGTTGATTTCTTGAATAGTTCTTCTTGTTTCCACTTGGTTGATTTTGCCCCTGAGTTTGATTATTTCCTGCTGTCTACTCCTATTGGGTGAATTTGCTTCCTTTTATTCTAGAGCTTTTAGGTGTGTTGTTAAGCTGCTAGTGTGTGCTCTCTTTAGTTTCTTTTTGGTGGCCCTCAGAGCTATGAGTTTTCCTCTTAGAAATGCTTTCATTGTGTCCCATAAATTTGGGTATGTTTTGGGTTCATTTCATTAAACTCTATAAAGTCCTTAATTTCTTTCTTTATTCCTTCCTTGACCAAAGTATCATTGAGAAGAATGTTGTTCAGCTTCCACGTGAATGTTGACTTTCTATTATTTATGTTGTTATTGAAGATCACCCTTTGTCCATGGTGGTCTGATAGGATGCATGGGACAGTTTCAATATTTTTGTATCTGTTGAGGCCTGTTTTGTGACCAATTATATTGACAAACAAATATCTGGGATTAAGTATTTAAAAGATACATGTGAGCCAAAATCAAGAACACATGAAGAAGTTCACTCACCATAAGTAGATTTGTTTGCAGATGTGCAGGGATGGTTCAATATGCATACGCCAATATATGTTGTAAATGATATGAGTGAACTCAAATAAAGAAATTATATGGTTTTCTTAATAGGTGCAAAAACCGTATTTTGACAAAACAGCAATCTTCATGATAAAATTTTCTAAATGGGAAGAAATATATCTCAACATAATAAAGGATATATAAAGAAACATTTGGGTAAAATGTACAATTTTCTTATTCTTATTTAATTTTATGCTAAAATATTCACTAGAGAAATAAGACAAGATAAACACAAAAGTGATGTGTAGACTAAGGAGAAGTCTCAGCCTCCTTTTTTGTACATGTTTCGACATATAAGTGCCCCTAATAATAGTCGACCAGAAAACACTAAGACATGAAAAGTACATACAGTAAAGTGGAAGAAGACAAAATTAAAATATAATAATCTGTAGTCTCCCTCTATACAGCTGGCAATCCCTTTGGGAATGAATCAGTAAAATAATCTCATCATCAATAATTTGAGAAAATAATACCTTATTATTCATTTAACAGTCTGACAACAGGTTAAAACCTTAAAACAACTGAGCAGGACACTAGAAAATGAAAAACCAAACATAACTACAGATATCACTAATTACTATTGAGTAAATATCCATTATACAAAGCCTACTGTAGATTCAAGGCCATCATTTAAAACTGCAGTGTCGCTGCAAACCAATCTTAAATGCATCAGGAATTAAAAAAGATCCTGCACAGCAAAAGAGTTCTAGGGAAAAGAATGCTGCTTGACAAATTCCCACAAAGCCTCATACTAGATTTCTTATAGTGCTGAGCCATAGGAAGGAAATAAGCATGACACAGACTTAAAAATAGATGTGTAGATCAAAGGACTCATTGGATCAGACTAGAAGTCATGAAAATAACCCATGTGACCTCATCATCCTGAATTTGACAAACATTCCAGAAATAGGTATTAAAAGAAGCACCATATGTTAGTGGTAGAGATGGAAGATCTGACCCCACCCTTCCCATTTTGCTTGGTACTTATAAGACAATGTCAGCCTTCTGATATTCTAATGCCCAGTTCAATTTCTTTTTTCATCAAATGGACAGCAAAGGAAACAGCACTAAAATTTCTCACAGTGATCAACATTTATATCAGCAATTAGAATATCCTCTCACAACCCCCACTGAATATTCAGACCCCTATAGCTTTGGCTTGGGAGCTCAGTCTTCACATAAAATCATTCTGGTTTTGCCTGTTGCATGTGAACCCAGCGACTGGTGGAAAATAAAAACCAACTAGCAAAAGTATGCTACAAGATGCAGATCTTTAGATATTATATACTGAACCTCTGTAATTTTCTATGGCTATGAAACTAAAGAATCATTCTAAGAACATTCCCTCTCTTGTCCCCTACCTCCCCCTCTCCCTCTCTCCCCTTTCCCCTCCTTCTAACCATACCTGTACCCCTACCCCTTCATGTCCCCCTCCCTCCTTTCTACTTCCCCTCCCTCTCCCTTCTCCCTCTCCTTCTCTCTCTCCCTCTCCATTGTCTACTTCTTAATCTTCCCCTCCCCCTCTCCTCCTTCTCTCTTTCTTTCCCTCTTCTCTCATTCCTCCCATTTTCCCTCCTGCTCTTCTTCTCCCATCTCTCTATGTCTCTTACTCCCTACCAGTCTCTTTTATATTTTGAGAAAAAGGATTACTTCATAGTAAAGCTGACCTAAAGCACGAAATGCTGCCAAGATTCACTTTGAACTCATAATTCTTTTTCCAAGTGATATCCTTCTTGCTGGGGATTCAGCTGTGCCCAACCATAACTGGCGTAAATTTTTTTTTTTTTGGCTTTTTTTTTTCAGTTACTTTCTGGGAAACCATCTCTTTTTTAAAGTTTGCCATGTGAACCCTTTTACTTTAAGAGGCAATTGAGATATCTCAATTGGTCTCCATTTTTCCCCTCTCAGACTTGTCTTTTGTGCAGAAAATGTAAATCCTTGATTTAAGGGACCATGTGATTGGTTAGGGCATCTAATCTAGTCACCTGGTCTGAAGGCCCCTTGTTTGAAAATTTCATTTCACCTACAAAATTTCCTCAGTACTAATCTTATTGTCTAACTGACTATGTAAGATAATGTGTATTTCCCAGTGACTGGGAACCTTGAGGGTCACCTTAGAATTCTATTTACTCCACGGTTTTTACTTTGTTTTGTCAGCAGTTGTGAATTTTTGGGGGATTCCTCTGTGTTTATACTGCTTGCAAAACTGCTGTCTTTATACTGCTTGCAAAACTGCTAGTTACACTGAGATACTGGAGTTTGGTTTGGTGTCCTCTCTCAGTTTGCACCAGCGCACATTCAGTCTCTTCCAACACAACAATGCCCCTCACCCAGAGCAATGCCCTCTCCCCAACCAGTTCTCTCTTGTGCTCATGAGAGTCACCTGGATACACAGGAAATCAGGGCAGGAAAACATCTCTCAGGCTTTGCTGCCTTTGACATTTTTATTTTTCTCTGATACTATTGACATAAGTATTGGCGTGTTCTCGTGCTTTCATGTTTATGCTTTTAGGAATATGTTTCGAGCTGGCCAGCGGCTCACATGGACTGGGTACACCTGAGTGGCAGGCTGGAGCTAAAAGAGAGGGGAATTGGGCAGTTGAGAGAAAAATGGAGTTAAGTCAAGGTTCCTGATCAAAGCTCAAATGTTTAATGGGAAATGTCCTTATAAAGGGGGAGGGGGGAGGCCCATTCCCACCAATTCATCCTTGGAGCCTGGAACCAGCTGCAGGTGAACACATGCAGGATAGGGTGTAGTCTCCGGAATAGCTCAGCAGCCTCCCAGCAGGTAGCAGTATCTTGAAGGGGAACAAAGGCAGTGGCTGAACAATAGAGTGATCTAGGGAGGAAAGCTCCACCCTAGGTAATCTCCTTAGTGGGAGCAAGGTCAAGGTCTGGCTCAGCCTGCTTCAGGCTGTGGGGAGGTTACAATTTCCTCCCTGTTATTAATATTAAAAAAACTGGACTGAGGCATAAAATTTATTTATGCTCTGTAGTCCTGCCTGAGAGTTATGGTGGCTGTCTTAGGAAATCTTAGATCTTCCTGAACCATCCAATTCTGTCTTGGAAGCTACATGCAGCTTGTTTGTGTTATATTTCACACAAAACATGGCTCTGTGGTGTGTTATCAACAGCCACGGCCTTTTGGCATGTACCTCTGTCTTAAATTGGTATGGTTCTGAGATATGGGTGCCTGTCATTGACTGTCCAGCCCTCTCATTAGCACACCTTAATTCCAATTCAGACCAAAGCCACAATATGTTCTCTTCTTGATGAAGATTAATAACTGCCATCTGTGCTGTTGGAGGTGAGGCTGCACACCTGCTGCAGTCAAGCTGAAGGGAGTTGACTGACCTGCTTGAAAATCAAAGTCGAGACAGTGAAAAGCAACAATATATAAGCTTCCTTGAGGGAAGTCCAGGTACTCCATTCAATTGCAAATTAGCAATGATCAGGCTTAGACTCAGAGGTCCTGGTGTTGGGGAGGTGCTTTGAGAATCACAGAAAGGCTGTAACTTTCTGGGAGAGGAGGTTGTGCTCCAAATTAACTTTTCAGCTAAAGAGGATTTTTAGCTATAATCAAGGTCAGAGTCATGCTTACTGGAAGATTCAGGATCTGTGTCCAGTTGACAAACTAATCTTTCAGGCAGCCATCATGCTCCATCTTCTTTTTGTGAAAAAACACAGACCGAGCCCCTTCCCCAGATTAGGACCAGGTCTGGACCCTTCCATTCGTTAGTTAATGGGTCCCACCATTTTACCATGGCATAAGAACTAGAAGTAACTGGATGCCAGTGGTGATCTGCTGCAGACTGACCTTTAACATCAGTTTGCAAAACATTTAGAACAAATGAAGCAAAAGCAAGATGTGCCTTTGGGGACCTTGGGGGATATAGCAGTCCTTGTTTCATTTTTAAAAGCCAAGTTTTTAAAAGTGAGATGAGCACGTTGAACTATTCCTTGTCCCATGGGGCTATAAGGAATTCCAGATTTATGTTTGATGCCAAATTCTTTACAAAATGAAGTAAAATTTTTGCTAGAATAGGATGGCCTGTTATCTGTCTTAATAAGTTTAGGCAATCCCATGGAATTAAAGGCTTGTAGGCAACGATCAATTACATTTTTGGAGGCTTCTCCAGTATGCAGAGTAGCAAAAAGAAATCCTGAACAAGTGTCAATACAAACATGTATATATTTCAACTTTCCAAATTCTGCATAATGAGTTACATCCAGTTGCCAAATATGATTAGGTATAAGACCTCGTGGATTAACTCCTAAATGTGGCACTGAAGATAATGTAATACATTTAGGACATTGTTTTACAATCATTCTTGCCTGCTCCTTAGTGATCTTATGTCGGAGCCTTAAGGTATAGCTAGAGAGATGAAATTTTCATGATCACATTTGGCCAAAGCAACAGGTTCTGAAATTAAGGCTTCTCCTATTAGAGCTCTGTCGATGCAATCATTGCTTTCAGCTAGAGGTCCAGGAAAACCAGAATGAGATCCTGTGTGTCCAATATAGAACGGATGTTTTCGGGCAAGAATGATGTTTCACAATTGTGAAAACAGGGATCCTGCTGGCGTATTAAAGTTATTAAACATACCACAGGTCTCCAATAAGGGCACTGATTGTGCAACATATAAACTATCAGTAAAAATAGTAAAAGCATCATTCACAGACTGAAAGACATTCAGTACTGCTGTTAATTCTGCTAATTGAGCTGAGAGGCCAGGAGTCTTTATGATTACCTGTTGATTATTTATAAGAAATCCAGCTTACCCTTTAGAGGAGCCATCAGTAAACACTGGAACAGAATTGTATAAGGGTTGTAAAGAGGTCATATTAGCAAATATCACCTCATGTACATTCAAAACTTTTATCAACCTATCTTGAGGGTAGTGGCTGTCTATAGTTCCTTTAAATCCTATTTGAGCAAGCAACCAATCTGTACTGTGCTGCTTCAGCCAAGTGTCTTGACCTACATTGTAAGGCTGAACAATAATATTTGCTCTTTGCAAAATTAAGTTAGTGCCTGCTTTCTTCCAAGGATAATCATCTGAGCTACTGCTTCATTATATGGCAAGATATTACGTTTAGGAGATATCCTCGAAAGTATCCACATTAGAGGAAACTTTTGCCATAATAATCCTGTAGGCACATGAATTGTATTAAAAGTTAAGAGATGTAAAGGCAAAGAGTAATCTATATAATTGACAAATTGTTCTTCAATAGCTTTTTCCACTTGTTGTAAGGCCAGCAATCCTTCTAAGGTTAAAGATCTAGGGGAGGTAGGATCAGAACTCCCTTTAAAAATATCAAATAAAGGTTTCAACTCCCCTGTAGTAAGCTTTAAATAGGGGCAAAGCCAATTAATATCACCTAAAATTTTTTGAAAATCATTCAAAGTTCTTAAGTTGTCTCTGCGAATAACTATCTTCTGGGGAAAAACAGCTTGATTAGTAAGTCTAAAGCCCAAATAATTATAAGGATCCCTAGTTTGTATCTTTTCAGGAGCTATCTGTAATTCTTTACCAGCTAAAGCTTTTTGTAAATCTCTATAACACAAAAGCAAAATCCTGGGGGTTCTTTTCCCACCATCAAAACATCATCTGTGAAATGAATGATGTGGATAATAAGCCATTGTTGTCTCACAGGCTGAATGGCTTGTGCCACAAACTTTTGGCATAAGGTAGGAATATTAGCCATGCCCTGTGGGAGAACTGTCCATTGATATCTCTTCATAGGTTCCTTAAAATTTATAGAAGGGGGGCTGGCGAGATGGCTCAGCAGGTAAGAGCGCTGACTGCTCTTCCGAAGGTCCTGAGTTCAAATCCCAGCAACCACATGGTGGCTCACAACCACCCATAATGAGATCTGACACCCACTTCTGGTGCGTCTGAAGTCAGCTACAGTGTACTTATGTATAATGATAAATAAATTAATAAATAAATAAATTTATAGAAGGAACACTAAAAGCAAATCTTTCACAATCCTTAAGAAGCAAAGGAATAGTAAAGAAATAATCCTTCAGATATACCACAATTTTATAATATCTTTTAGGAATGGCTACTGGGGATGGAAGCCCAGGTTGTAAAGTTCCCATAGATGCCATGGTCTCATTAACTTTTCTTAAAACTTGCAACAATCTCCATTTACCAGATTTTTTTTTTCTTGATAATGAAAATTGGTGTATTCCAAGGGGACTGAGATTCTACTAAATGTCCTGCATCTACTTGCTCCTGCACTGGCGAAGAGGCATCTTCTATTTTTTTTTTTTTTAAGGTAAAGACCACTGATCCACCCACACCGGAATATCATTAAGCCATTGAATTTTATCGGTGTGGGATGCAGGCAAGATAATGGCCATTACTGAAAATACTCCAAACCTCTTGTGTTAGAGTGGGGTTTAGGATCTTCAAAAGTCTTAATACCTTGTCCCTTCTTTTTTAGCCCATGACCAGGCAAAAGTCCCTGTCTGAGCATCTGCTTAGTCATCCTCTCATTAGGACTGTATATTATAACTCCCAGCTGTGACAAGAGATCTCTTCCCCATAGAGTTACAGGCAAATTCAACATAACATACACCTGAATTTGTTCTGATTTGCCTTTCCCATCTCTCCAGGTTAGAAATGTGGAGCTTTCCTTATTAGGAAATAAAATGTGATGTCAGAAGCCAGACATAAAAACATTTTAATGTTTTCTTTCTTACTGATTATAATTTTGTTTTTGAAAATTTGAGGGTAAACAGAGCTAACCTGACTGGATGGGAGTGAGAATAAGGTCAATTTAATTCCATGTGAGAGTTCTTTGCCCTTCAGAGGAGAGAAGGTAGGAAGAATATGCAAAAGTAACCTAATATTTTAAGTAGTGGGTTGATGCTTCTAGGATGCACCTGCAGGGTTGACCAGTTCAACTGGTTTGCAGCCTCCTAAACCTTCTTCTATCCATGATCCATACCCTTTTAGTTCCCCAAATTGGAGAATGACTTTTGACCTAGAAGTTCCAGTGTTCAGACTGACATGAAAGCAGGGCTGTGTTATGATTGCAACATGAGAGGAATGCCTGGAAATGCTTCTGAGAGACAGGTTAATGTGGAAGCTGGGAGAGCCCTCACCTGAAGTAGGTGTTCTATGGATGAGCTGGTAGGACATGATTAGGAGAGTCAGACAAAAAAATTTCACAGGGGAACAGATGATGGCAAGTCCTTCTCAATTTTTAAAATTTTTCATCTAATCTGAGGATATGGAATAACAGGATGCAGCAAGTGTTTAATCAAAGTGTAGCTTTTTCCATGATTGTACAAGTAACTATATGAATCTACAAGGTTTATGTTTAATATGTGGCGAGCTACATACAAATCTAAGTATTAGATGAATTGGTTGGTAAGTTGGAAAAGAATAGCAATTTCATTTCATTGAAATTTTCTAAATGACCTGTGCTGTGGTTGTTAGCCTTAAGGATGATCAAATGTTGCCTAACATTTTATGTTGTTTTCATAGTGTTGCTTCTACTCTTTGCAAATGGCAATAGAACAAAGGGATTTCTTGGTCTTTTTTATGTGCTCTAATTAGGTTTCCTAATGCTTCTGCTTTTCTGGTGTCCTGTGGTGAACTAGGAACTCACTGCTCTCATAAGGTTTTGCCACTGCTGCATACTTTATCAGACATTTTGTAGTAAGTTCTGTTCCAGAAAGCATTGCAGTTGCATAACCAGTTTCAACAGTGACTTGATCTTAGAACTCCATTGCTAATACCATCATTGGACCTCACACAGTTGACCTACCTTTGTCTTTCTGTTCCATATATGGGACGATGTTCACTATCACAGCACACAGGTTCGCGGGACATTTATCATGGGATACAAGTCTCTGTGCTTTGGATTCTCTTGTATTTTATTGGCTTATTGTCTTTATTCACCCATTCCAGAGAATATTGAAGAACCCTGGAAAGTGAGATTCACGGATACTCTTGTACGAGTGATTTCACATATGGTAATATATTTTAAAAGGGGAATCAGGGCACCATGGTATAAGTATATTTGAAACGTCTTTTTTTTTATTATTTTTTTTTATTTTTAATATTTTTATTACATATTTTCCTCAATTACATTTCCAATGCTATCCCAAAAGTCCCCCATAGTGCCCCCCACTTCCCTACCCACCCATTCCCATTCTTTTGGCCCTGGCATTCCCCTATATTGGGGCATATAAAGTTTGCAAGTCCAATGGGCCTCTCTTTCCATTGATGGCCGACTAGGCCATCTTTCGATACATATGCAGCTAGAGACAAGAGCTCCGGGGTTCTGGTTAGTACATCATGTTGTTCCGACAATAGGGTTGCAGATCCCTTTAGCTCCTTGGGTACTTTCTCTAGCTTCTCCATTGGGAGCCCTGTGATACATCCAATAGCTGACTGTGAACATCCACTCCTGTGTTTGCTAGGCCCCGGCATCGTCTCACAAGAGACAGCTATATTTGGGTCCTTTCAGCAAAATCTTGCTAGTGTATGCAATGGTGTCAGCGTTTAGAAGCTGATTATGGGATGGATCCCTGGATATGGCAGTCTCTAAATGGTCCATCCTTTCATCACAGCTACAAACTTTGTCTCTGTAACTCCTTCCCTGGGTGTTTTGTTCCCAATTCTAAGAAGGGGCACAGTGTCCACACTTTGGTCTTCATTCTTCTTGAGTTTCATGCGTTTAGCAAATTGTATCTTATATCTTGGGTTTCCTAAGTTTTGGGCTAATATCCACTTATCAGTGAATACATATTGTGTGAGTTCTTTTGTGATTGTGTTACTTCACTCAAGATGATGCCCTCCAGGTCCATCCATTTGGCTAGGAATTTCATAAATTCATTCTTTTTAATAGCTGAGTAGTACTCCATTGTGTAAATGTACCATAATTTCTGTATCCATTCCTCTGTTGAGGGACATCTGGGTTCTTTCCAGCTTCTGGCTATTATAAATAGGGCTGCTATGAACATAGTGGAGCATGTGTTTTTTTTACCGGTTGGGACATCTTCTGGATATATGCCCAGGAGAGGTATTGCTGGATCCTCCGGTAGTACTATGTCCAATTTTCTGAGGAACTGCCAGACTGATTTCCAGAGTGGTTGTACAAGCTTGCAATCCCACCAACAATGGAGGAGTGTTCCTCTTTCTCCACATCCTCGCCAGCATCTGCTGTCACCTGAATTTTTGATCTTAGCCATTCTGACTGGTGTGAGGTGGAATCTCGGGTTGTTTTGATTTGCATTTCCCTGATGATTAAGGATGTTGAACATTTTTTCAGGTGCTTCTCTGCCATTCGGTATTCCTCAGGTGAGAATTCTTTGTTCAGTTCTGAGCCCCATTTTTTAATGGGGTTATTTGACTTTCTGGAGTCCACCTTCTTGAGTTCTTTATATATATTGGATATTAGTCCCTTATCTGATTTAGGATAGGTGAAGATCCTTTCCCAATCTGTTGGTGGTTTTTTTGTCTTATTGATGGTGTCTTTAGCCTTGCAGAAGCTTTGTAGTTTCATGAGGTCCCACTTGTCAATTCTCGATCTTACAGCACAAGCCATTACTGTTCTATTCAGGAATTTTTCCCCTGTGCCCATATCTTCAAGGCTTTTTTCCACTGAAACGTCTTTTAATTCAAAGTGACACAAACACACCTGAAACACAGCTTCTTTTACATTAGGATTAAAATGTATATAACACACACAACATACCAGCTGAGTCACTGTTGCTGCCAAGGCACCCCCAGAACTGTCTCCCATATTGCATATGCGAGAAGGATCCACTCTGAATTTTGCAAGAACTTTATCCTGGAGAAAGAACTTGGTCACATAAACACAGTCTTCAAGGGCAGCTGGGAATTGATATTGAGGAGTAAGCCTGTAGCTTTAGAGGTAAATCAAGCAGAAGCAAAACAAATCCCTTGTTAAAGTTATGCAAGGAAATATCTCACTTTCACCAACAGATACACTGATATTTGCCCTACGTTAAATTCTCAGTCTCACAAATTAAATAGAGCTCACTGGTAACTTCTGTCTTAAAAGTGAGGACTAGTTTGTGCTTAAGGGTTTGAGATATTGGTAGAAGGTAAATGAGTGAGAAGGTGTGTTCACAGGTTGATGTCTGCATGTGTCAGTGGTCCCCAGTGCAAACAATTCAGAATCATTGACAGGAGTACCCAGAAACTGAATGCAGAAAATATGAGAAAAAATTATTGACAGATGACTTTAATTATAAATATATGTATGTACATAATCAACAAAAATGTAGAATTTCATATCTTAAACTGAAGATCAGTGTTTAAATCAACATAGTCATTATGAAATATACATATTTTAAGTATACCAAAGATCTTACACAAATTTTTGTTTTTTTTTCATTAGACTAAGTACTACTACATCTTTTCAGTCTTTGTTGTGTGTGTTTTGTCTTTGGAGTGCACTTCAATGGAGTTCACATTTTTATTTTTATCATCTTAATATCTGCTAGAATTAGTGAATACTACACATGCTTATATCAAATAGTGCCCACCATATGATCCTTGTGCATGTTTATATTTTACTGTTTTTTTAATATTTGAAAACTAGCAAAATAACTTAAATATTAATATTCTTCAAGATAAAGAACAAAAAGTATCTGAAAAGTATCTGAAGTCTTAAACAGTATACAATATATCATCCCACTAAAAAGCATTTAGTACATTATTTAAGGCAATAATGTACTAAATTTAGCCAAAATTTATGTATGAAAGGCACATCATTTTTCCTGTTATAATATTTCTTAAAACCTAAGATTTTTTTCTGGTTCCATTAACAAGAAACTATGACCAGATTGGAACTGAAATCTCTGGTGGGTTCTACTGGCTCATAATCTACTCTGAACTATGAAATTTCTTTCAGTAATTTTGCCTGAGTTCTGTAAGTCTGTAAAGTCTATTTCTACATCATGCACTATGGAACTGGCAAAATATATAGCAAAGTCTTCATCCTTCTGATGAGAGTTTCAGTAGTACAGAGGAAACTGTTGTTCATAAAGTAAAAAAGAACTTGCTCATATTTTTGTATGTTAGTGGAAATGTTGATAAAAGTTATGAGATATTAAGATATTATTCTGTTAATGTCTTAAAATATTCAAAAATTTTCTAACATTTTAACTTAAAAACACTAGAACCAAGAACAGCAGTAACCTTATACTGTTTTATAGCCAGGTCAAATAAAACCCAACATACCAAGAATAGAATGAGTACACATTTTAGGTAAGTTACCTGCAGGTAAAGTTAGCTACTTGTGAAACCTGGAATTCATATTTCAAGAGATGTCATAGCTGTGACAATAAAGATGTTTATTCCTCTGGTTTTATAATTGTATGTACAATGGCAAAAATTACAGCAGATACTAATGCCTTTGAGGATATATTGATATAAAATTTCTAGGAAAAATTATATACCGAAATCCCCCAGAATATAGCTATATGATGGCTAGGTGACAAGCTTTGAAAAAGTCAAGCTTATATTGTGAGGACACAGGATGTGTTAAAAAGTATTATTATTCTCTTACTCAATTCCTACAACAACAGCTCCAAGCTTGTTTGATGTGAGTCTGTTCAGGTTGTCATAAGCCTCTAACTCTGAAATGAATGAAATAAATATAAATTGGTGCACTGTTAGTAGAAAAACAATGGCAACCTACCAATACCTATGAATGTGCTAGAAATGTGATTTGTGGTAAATTGATGGAACACTGTAGTCCCCACTTTTGTTCTTATATAGAAAAATACTGTTAGAATTTAGGAAATAAAAAGTAAATTGTCTGCAACTCATTACCACCATATTCCCTAAAACCCTTGATAGAAGAATTAGGAAATATGGAATTAAGTTGAGAAATAACATTGTAGCTAGTGTTATAATTTTCACAAAGGAAGATATAACCATAGTTATTTTTTAAAGGAATTTTTCAATGAAGGGACGTCAACTTACTTAAAGCAAGATGTACTTTTACTGTAATTAAAACAAATGAATATTTTCCTTTGCCAAAGGCTTACATTTTTACATAAGGTCATGCATATTTAATAAACTTAGAAGTAAACTTCATATTAATTTTATGTATAGAAAAGTAATTTAATTTGTATAAAATCAAGTAATAGCCTGTTCTTACTTACATTTGGAGTTCCTTAAAATGTAAACTGTGGATGGAATAAAGTCATAATCAACTTAAAAGAATTAGATAGGAGAGCAAAGGAAAATGCTTCACAGGCAGCAATGTCAGTGTTCCTTTCAGGTAGCAAAATATATTGATTCACCTAAAATGTATAAATTGCCATCCATCATGTTAGACATAAACAGATAAAAAATAACCATGAAGAAACACATTAGAGAAAAATTAAAATATTTTAGTGAAAAAATTAATGTTTATGAGAATTTTCAGAGTTCAGAGAAATATATGTAACTAAGTAGAGTCAGAAAGTGGACAAAATTATAAAATTAGGAAAGAAAGATCTACGCATCAATGTTCAACCAAAGGTTTATCCTTAGGTGGTCAGTATATCTCAAATGTTGATCAATAATTTCTGTAGCTATATTTTCAAGGCATGGAAGGTGAGAAAAAAAGTGACAGAATTGAAGACCAGGATGCAATCTAAATGTTAAGCTACCAAGTATGGGTAGGAACAGGAAGATGCTCAGAATTCTTTGCCCAGAGCATGTTATAAAGTATAAGAGGTAAGAGACTGTAACACAGTGTACAGTGGTCACTGCCGAGGGATATCTGCCTTTCTTCTGTTCTTGGAAGATGTATTCATTTCTCTGTTTACTCTTTGAGAAAGAAATATGATGGTATCCATTAAGGAATTCATATGACACACTAATAACCAGGTATGCACAACAGTCTACATGAATTGATTGAACTTAAGTTCAGCAAGAATATTAGAGGAGGGGAACAGCCCATATCAACAGTAGGGGCATGGGATTAGAGTGGAAACAAATGAAGAATAAAGTATAGGAAAATGTGGAATTAACAACTGAAGAATAAAATACTAGAATGTAGGGAATATTAGTATTGATAAAGTACAAATAATTAACTTATTTCATCATGGTTTTAGCTTTTCTCTTGTTTTAATGTTGCAGGTGCAAAGGAAGGGATAAAGTAAAGGAGGAAAAATGAAGGACACCGTAATTTCTTTTACACAAGCTAACAGTGGAGCAAAGCACAAGGATTCCTCTCAGACTATGCTTCTCTAAGAAAGAGTCAAAAGCCAAGAAAGAGACAAATATGGAAACAAGTCTCAGAACAGCCAGAGGTCAAGGCAGAAAAGAGTGCATACTTAGGAATCAACAAAGGGGGTACAATTGTAGGTAGAAGAAACACAAATTAGGTAACAAATTGGAAGGAAATATAATTCCAAGGAAGTGGAGACTCATTTTGATAACATAAGATAAACATGTCTTATCCCAGGATATAAGTAGAGAGTAATGAAGAAGGGATCAATAATATGACAGTAGGTTTCAGACAGTGTAGACAGGTAAGGAGAGAGGTGGACTGGGAGATACCAAACATGCACCTATATTCCAGAAGAGCAGGTAAGGATGGAAACAGGATGACAGTTTAGACATTGGAGCACAACAGAGGGCTTAAGTGCTTCTGAGAGGTAGAATTTTCCAGCCACACGGAGAGCTTGCATGGGCTGCTCCTCCCTGATTTCTGCTTACAGGCTTCTTGCTTCCTCTTCTTTCTTTTGGACTTTGAAAACATTTCTCACTCTATTTGCTTTTTCAGCAGTAAAGCATGATGATAACACCTATCTAAAAAGGAACTACTCAGCAGAAGTCTCTGAAATACCTTTCTGAAACATGCTCACTCAGTTTGCTGCCCAGCTTTCCACAGTGGTGTTTTAGCTTAACTTGAAATATTCACAGATTATGAAGACAAAATACTAGATATCATTGTTAGCTACAGAGTCATTGAGGACAGGAGTTCCATTACTTGTTTGTTACATCTGTTAAGTACACAGTACAACATTCCAATACTTTTCTGTGTAGTAAATCCATAAGTCATCAAGTTTAAAATTCTCCCTTTCCCCCTGAGTTCTTATGTCTATCTCTGTCTCTCTGCACCCCCCACCCCCATGTGTGTATGTTGGTGTTATAGCAACCACACTCACCTCTGGATAAGAATACAGAAGTTTCTATTTTGTTTTTGTTGTTGTTTTGCTTTCCAATTTTTATTAGATATTTTCTTCATTTACATTCCAAATGCTATCCCGAAAGTCCCCCATACCCTCCCCATGCCCTGCTCCCCTATCCACCCACTCCCACTTCTTGTCCCTGGAATTCTCCTGTACTGGGGTATAAAAAAAGAAAGAAAGAAAACAAAACGGAAAAAAGTACAGAATTTTAAGCCAGGAACTGATTACTCAGCTTTATTTAACTTTTATCATTTCAATAGCAAGCTATGCTTTGTTTTCTAACCTTCACATGTTATTGTTATATCAAAATCTACTACTTGTACAAATGTGGACTGCAGTATCACAATTATATTTCAGGTCTGACAACTAAAGTAACTGGTTCACGTTAGTGTTTCATACAATTTATGTGAAATTTATGTGATTTTAATCTGAATTCCAAGGTCATCATTTACACTTCCAAGTCTAGGCTATCCACATGTTTATTTAAAAGTAACATTTTCCTAATGAAACAATCTTATTTTTCAAAGACTGTTTTAATTACAAAGCTGTAAATGTGTAAGCCACAGCCTATAATTTCTAATGTATGTCTGCTAAGAAGTACATATTACCCAAGTCAACATTATATGGACAAAACTCTGTCAATACACAGAACTTTTTTGAATATATATGTGTGTGTGTGTGTGTGTGTGTGTGTGTGTGTGTGTGTGTGTGTGTGTATGAACAACACATATATCAGAAATATACTTACTGCAACTTCCGAAGGCAAACATGCCACCATGAATGAAAATCACAGCTGGACTCTTTCTTTCCAACTTCCTCTTTGGCAAGTACAGACGAACAGGGATGTTATTGAAGTCTTTGTCAATCACTGTAACGTTTTCATCTGAAACTGCTTGTACAATGTAAAGTGCTGATATAGTTGAAAATATTTTTTCATATTTCATGAGACCTATTTTTTCAAATAATTCAGCCTATAAAAGCACGACAAAAAATTTAACCATTATACATTTTTACTTTAATAGCAACAAACACACATCTGTAATGACAGATATAATGTGATAATTCTTTAGAGGACTGATATTATTTTCAGACTGTATTTTGTAGCATGGATATCTCAGTGTGTTCATCTGCATCAGACCAGCACAAGATTGAGTTCATGAACAAGTCATATGATGGGGGATGAGCAAAATCCCATTCCTCCCTGGAGACATACTGGCAGTTATTGGTTATTGAGGAAGGAGGTATAATTTTTTTTAATATCTGTGAGTCATTTACCCTTGTTCTAGTAAATAATCTCCCTGAAATTCTTATCAAGTTACTAATTAAACTCATTGGATCACACAAAAGATTGAAGATATAAAAGTAGGAGGAAAACATGTTTAGAAAATGGATTCAAGTAGGCTCATGAAGGGGTGAAAGAAGGAACTTCATCAGGTAAATGAATAAAACTGTCAAATGAACAAACAATAAATAAATGCCTACTTGCACATATTATAATTGATACTGACTTGGAAACTTTATCCCTACTTTCCTGTTATTATAAGACCGGAAGTTGCTATGCATACTACCAGAGGAGAATTGCCATCACCAATCTTGCCCAACTGTGAACCTTGTGAACTACAATAGCCACTGGGATGGCAAAATTTGCCTACTATTGCAATAGAGAGTTGAATATTATGGGTTAAAAAAAATCACATTTTTATTGGATTTAAGCCCCACTACACAAGATGAAACTTATATCTAATCCCATTTTTGGGTCAAGAATCTGAATAGACAGGTCATAGGCCATAGTAGGAACCTACTACTGCCACTCATAAATGTGCATAGTCGTAAACAATCTCCTAATGACTTATTGTTATAGCTGTAGATTAATGAATCTCTCAGTCCTTATTACAGAAGCATCTGTTGGTAGTAGATTGTGATTAACACAGAGATGCAATATGGACTCAACTCTAAATGGATTATCTATACTGTCTTCTCTTCTGCCAAAGCTCAGAGATTATTGCAGAAGAGGAGACTGAAAGACTATATAGGCCAGAGATATTGAATGAATTAAAAACAAAAACAAAAACAAAAATACCAACAACCCAGTGTTCTTCAGAAACAATGTTAGCTGATTACATGAAATCAGTGATTTTTCACCATGCACAAGCCCATGAAACTTAAGTCACCCTAAATCCCATCTTGGTTGAGGGAAGTGGACATGATGTCCTACACCTAGCCAAGGAGCTATTGGAAACCTTTAGCTAGTTGGAGAGGAAGAGTCAGTTTTTTCAAAGGAGTTGGCTTCTCATATATCACCCTACCTCCAGTTGATGCCATATCCAAGAGGGCTCAGGTAATACAGATTGAACATGATTAGTAGAGAAGAAAAGAAAAAGAGAGAGAGAGAGAGAGAGAAAGTTAGGAAATTTGGATGGTTAAGTAAAGAGTTTCAAGACTGGTAAAAACATAATTGTATACAATTCTCAAAGAATTAATGCAACAGGGAATACATAAGGTACAAATAAATAAATAACTTAAATTCTAAATGTTTAGAAATAGTAATCTCATTTAATGCCACCAAATTTTTCAATGCATTTTGCATAGGTATGATTTAACTATAGTTTTATCTAAAAAAACTGTCTATAATATGACATTCTATGTATATTCCAATATTTTATTTTTGTTTCATTGGTCATTCAATTTAGTATTATAGAATTCTCTCTCTCCTTGTGTGTATGTGTGTGTGTGTAATCATGTCAACCATGTGTGCTTGTGGAAGTTAGACTGTGGTGTTGGTCTTTATCTTTTAACCTTTTTAAAGTCAAGTTCAATTGCTCCAGCTATATATGCCAATCTTTCTGATCCAGGAGCTTCTAGTGATTCTCCTGTCTTCCCCTCCCCTCCCACTGCAGGAAATCCATGCTACTACATTCAGATGTCTGTGAGTTCTGGAGACCCGAATGAAGATCTTTATGCTTGTGCAGCAAGGATTTTTGCCCATTATGCAATCTCTGTTATCTCTACTTTAGTTTAAAGATTATAAAATGTTTTGCAGTTACTATGTTAATTATAGTTTATGATCCTCATTTCCAGTTACAAAACAGTTTCTTTTTCTTAAAATTCCTCTAAGGAAAGAGAAGCTACCTTGTAATTATACCATTGAAGTCAGGCTGTCTTGAGTATTTTTGATAAGCTATCTAAGACATTACTGATCAATTTTTTCAGGAGCCATATTGGATCAAGCTACCTGGAATCTTCCTGAGATGACCTGCTTTGGATTACTATATCAACTGTGACAGGTTTGCCCTTATTAAGCAAGGCTTTTAGAGATTCATTTTAGGAAAGTTTCCTGCTATTAATATGTGTTTCCTGTTCATATTAAATACATGTAACAATCATTAAGTAATATCACAGCCCTGTGGACCAGATCTCTGCAGATCCACAAAGACATACTGTCTTGTAGTGGTGCTATATAGACTAATATATGAATTCTGAAGTCTTTTTTTTTCCTTTCACATATTTCTTTTTTTTAATTAGGTATTTTTTTATTTTACATTTCAAATGCTATTGCAAAAGTTCCCCATACCCCCCAACTCCCCTACCCACCCACTCCCACTTCTAGGCCCTGATGTTCCCTTGCACTGAGGCATATAAAGTATGCAAGACGAAGGGGCCTCTCTTACCAATTATGGCCAACTAGGCCATCTTCTGATACATATGCAGCTAGAGACACGAACTCTGGAGGTCCTGGTTAGTTCATATTGTTGTTCCACCTAGCACTCTGGGTACTTTCTCTAGCTGCTCCGTTGGACATCCTGTGTTCCATCCAATAGCTGACTGTGAGCATCCACTTCTGTTTGCCAGGCACTGGCATACCCTCACAAGAGACAGCTATATCAGGGTCCTTTAGGCAAAATCTTGCTGGCTTAGGCAATGGTGTTTGTATTTGGAGGCAGATTATGGGATGGATCCCTGGGTGTGGCATTCCCTAGATGGTCCCTCATTTCATCTCAGCTCCAAACTTTGTCTCTGTAACTCCTTCCATATGTGTTTTGTTCCCAATTCTAAGAAGGGGCAAAGTGACCACACTTTGGTCTTCATTCTTCTTGAGTTTCATGTGTTTTGCAACTTGTATCTTGGGTATTCTAAGTTTCTGGGCTAATATCCACTTATCAGTGAGTACATATCATGTGAGTTCTTTTGTGATTGGGTAACCTCACTCAGGATATCCTCCAGGTCCATCCATTTGCCTAGGAGTTTCATAAATTCATTCTTTTTAATAGCTGAGTAGTACTCCATTGTGTAAATGTACCACATTTTCTGTCTCCATTCCTCTGTTGAGGGGCATCTGGGTTCTTTCCAGCTTCTGGCTATTATAAATAAGGCTGCTATGAACATAGTGGAGCATGTGTCCTTATTTCCAGCTGGAACATCTTCTGGATATATGCCCAGGAGAGGTATTGAGGGATCCTCTGGTAGTACCATGTCCAATTTTCTGAGGAACCACCAGACTGATTTCCAGAGTGTTTGTACAAGCTTGCAATCCCACCAACAATGGAGGAGTGTTGCTCTTTCTCCACATCCTTGCCAGGATCTGCTGTCACCTGAATTTTTTATCTTAGGCATTCTGATTGGTGTGAGGTAGAATCTCAGGGTTGTTTTGATTTGCATTTCCCTGATGATTAAGGATGCTGAACATTTTTTAGGTGCTTCTCAACCATTCGGTATTCCTCAGGTCAGAATTCTTTGTTTAGCTCTGTGCCCCATTTTCCAATGGGGTTATTTGAATTCCGGGAGTCCATTTTCTTGAGTTCTTATATATATATTGAATATTAGTTCCCTATCTGATTTAGGATTGGTAAATATCCTTTCCCAATCTGTCGGTGGCCTTTTTGTCTTATTGACAGTGTCTTTTGCCTTGCAGAAGCTTTGCAATTTTATGAGGTTCCATTTGTCAATTCTCGATCTTATAGCACAAGCCATTGATGTTCTATTCAGGAATTTCCCCCCTGTGCCCATATGTTCGAGGCTTTTCCTCACTTTCTCCTCTATATTTCAGTGTCTCTGGTTTTATGTGGAGTTCCTTGATCCACTTAGATTTGACCTTAGTACAAGGAGATAAGAATGGATCAATTCACATTCTTCTACATGATAACTGCCTCTTGTGCCAGCAACATTTGTTGAAAATGCTGTCTTTTTTCCACTGGATGGTTTTAGCTCCCTTGTCAAAGATCAAGTGACCATAGGTGTGTGGGTTCCATTGGTCTACTTGTCTGTCACTATACCAGTACCATGCAGTTTTTATCACAATTGCTCTGTAGTACAGTTTTAGGTAAGGCATGGAGATTCCACCAGAGATTCTTTTATCATTGAGAGGAGTTTTTGCTCTCCTAGGTTTTTTGTTATTCCAGATGAATTTGCAAATTGCCCTTTCTAATTCCTTGAAGAATTGAGTTGGAATTTTGATGGGGATTGCATTGAATCTGTAGATTGCTTTTGGCGAGATAGCCATTTTTACTATATTGATTCAGCCAATCCATGAGCATGGGAGATCTTTCCATCTTCTGAGATCTTCTTTGATTTCTTTCTTCAGAGACTTGAATTTCTTATCATACAGATCTTTCACTTCCTTTGTTAGAGTCACACCGATGTATTTTATATTATTTGTGACTATTGTGAATGATGTTGTTTCCCTAATTTCTTTCTCAGCCTGTTTATCCTTTGTGTAGAGAAAGGCCATTGACTTGTTTGAATTAATTTTATATCCAGCTACTGCAGTGAAGCTGTTTATCAGGTTTAGGAATTCACTGGTGAAAATTTTAGGGTCATATATATATATATATATATATATATATATATATATATATATATATATACTATCATATCATCTGTAAAAAGTGATATTTTTGACTTCTTCCTTTCCAATTTGTATCCACTTGATCTCCCTTTGTTGTCGAATTGCTTTGGCTAGGACTTCAAGTACAATGTTGAATAGGTAGGGAGAAAGAGGGCAGCCTTGTCTAGTCCCTGATTTTAGTGGGAATGCTTCCAGCTTCTCACCATTTACTTTGTTGTTGGCCACTGGTTTGCTGTAGATTGCTTTTATCATGTTTAGGTTTGGGCCTTGAATTCCTGACCTTTCCAAGACTTTTATCATCAATGGGTGTTGGATTTTGTCAAATGCTTTCTCCGCATCTAACTAGGTGATCATGTGGTTTTTGTTTTTGAGTTTGTTTATATAGTGGATTACATTGATGGGTTTCTCTATATTAAACCATCCCTGCATCCCTGGAATGAAACCTACTTGGTCAGGATGAATGATTGTTTTAATGTGTTCTTGGATTTGGTTACTGAGAACTTTATCGAGGATTTTTGCATTGATATTCATATGGGAAATTGGTCTCAAGTTCTCTATCTTTGTTGGATCTTTCTGTGGTTTAGGTATCAGAGTAATTGTGGCTTCATAGAATGTGTTGGGTAGAGTACCTTCTGCTTCTATTTTGTGGAATAGTTTGTGCAGAAGTGGAACTAGATCTTCTTTGAAGTTCTGATAGAACTCCACACTGAACCCATCTGGTCCAGGGCTTTTTTTGGTTGGGAAACTATTAATGACTGCTTCTATTTCTTTAGTGGACATAGGTCTGTTTAGGTCATTAAAATCATCCTGATTTAACTTTGGTCCCTGGTATCTGTCTAGAATTTTGTCCATTTCATCCAGGTTTTCCAGTTTTGTTGAGTATAGCCTTTTGTAGAAGGATCTGATGGTGTTTTTGATTTTTTCAGTTCTGTTGTTATGTCTCCCTTTTTATTTCTGATTTTGTTAATTAGGATGCTCTCCCTGTGCCCTCTAGTGAGTCTGGCTAAGGGTTTATCTATCATGTTGATTTTCTCAAAGAACCAGCTCCTTGTTTGTTGATTCTTTGAATAGTTCTTGTTTCCACTTGGTTGATTTCACCCCTGATTTTGATTATTTCCTGCCATCTACTCCTCTTGGGTGAATTTGCTTCCTTTTGTTCTAGTGCTTTTAGGTGTTTTGTCAAGCTGCTAGTGTGTGCTCTCTCTAGTTTCTTTTTGGAGGCACTCAGAGCTATGAGTTTTCCTCTTACTAATGTTTTCATTGTGTCCCATAAGTTTGGTTATTGGTAGATTCACTTTCATTAAACTCTAAAAAGTCTTTTATTTCTTTCTTTTTTCCTTTCTTGTCCAAAGCATTATTGAGAGTGTTGTTCAGTTTCCACATGAATGTTGGCTTTCTATTATTTATGTTGTTATTGAAGATCTGCCTTAGTCCATGGTGATCCGATAGGATGCAAGGGACAATTTCAATATTTTTGTATCTGTTGAGGTCTGTTTGTTACCAATTATATGGTCAATTTAGGAGAAGGCACTATGAGGTGCTAAGAAGAAGGTATATCCTTTTGTTTTAGGATAAAATGTTCTGTAGATATCTGTTAAATCCATTTCTTTCATAACTTCTGTTAGTTTCACTGTGTCTCTGTTTAGTTTCTGTTTACATGATCTTTCCAGTGATGAAAGTGGTGTGTTGAAGTCTCCCACTATTATTGTTTGAGGTATAAGGTGTGCTTTGACCTTAACTAACATTTCTTTAATGAATGTGGTTGCCCTTGCATTTGGAGCATAGATATTCAGAATTGAGAGTTCCTCTTGGAAGATTTTACCTTGGTGAGTATGAAGTGTCCCTCCTTGTCTTTTTTGATAACTTTGGGTTGGAAGTTGATTTAATTCGATATTAGAATGGCTACTCCAGCTTGTTTCTTCAGAGCGTTTGCTTGGAAAATTGTTTTCCAGTCTTTCACTCTGAGGTAGAGTCTATCTTTTTCCCTGAGATGGGTTTACTGTAAGCAGCAAAATGTTGGATCCTGTTTGTGTAGCCAGTCTGCTATTCTATGCCTTTTTATTAGGGAATTGAGTCCATTGATATTAAGAGATATTAAGGAAAATTAATTCTTGCTTCCTATAATTTTTGTTGTTAGAATTGGCATTTTGTTCTTGTGGCTGTCTTCTTTTAGGTTTGTTGAAGGATTACTTTCTTGCTTTTTCTAGGGTGTGTTTTCTGTCCTTGCATTTTTTTTTCTGTTATTATCCTTTGAAGGGCTGAATTCATGGAAAGATATTGTTTGAATTTTGTTTTGTCATGGGATACTTTGGTTTCTTCATCTATGGTAATTGAGAATTTGGCTGGGTATAGTAGCTTGGGCTGGCCTTTGTGTTCTCTTATTGTCTGTATAACATCTGTCCAGGATCTTCTCGTTTTCATAGTCTCTGGTGAGAAGTCTGGAGTAATTCTAATAGGTCTGCCTTTATATGTTACTTGACCTTTTTCCCTTGCAGCTTTTAATATTTTGTCCTTACTTAGTGCATTTGTTGTTCTGATTATTATGTGTCTGGAGGAATTTATTTTCTGGTCCAGTCTATTTGGAATTCTGTAGGCTTCTTGTATGTTCATGGGCATCTTTTTCTTTAGGTATGGAAAGTATGTGAAATTTAAACTAAACAAGTGTGATTATCCATTTTGCATGATATTACTTCAGATGTGGTTTTCGTGTCTAATGCAAGGGAAGGTATTTTAAGAGGTTGGGGGCAGATTCTAGGCTTTGAATCCCGGGCAGTGTGCTTGCCAGGTATATATGCTACCAGAGGACTATGCAAACTTCACTTTTAAAAGTAAACTGTTTCAAAATGTGGTTTTGATAAAATATCCTGAATTGCTCTGTAGTTTGTGCTGGCCTTGAACTTATGAGCCTCCTGGTCCAACAACTCAAGAACCAGATATTAGGAAATTGTAATGATTCTGGCTCAACCTGCCAATGATAGGAAAAAATGAAACATTATTTATGAACCACTATATTCTTTACAATAATGGATTTTACACTCATGATTTGAGTTTCTATAGATAAAATATAAAATTATCAATTTTTTAATCAATATCATTGATGAGTGCGTTAGTCACTCTTTTCCTCTGAGACTAAATATCTGGCAAGAAGCATTTAACGGAAAGAGGGGATTTTAACAGCTCCTAGTTTGAAACATTCAGTTCATAATGGCAGGAAAGGTATGGCAGTGGAAATTGCTTATGACTATGGCAGTAGGAACATTGTATAGAGTGTAAAGCCATCTTCTGATTCTGTTGTAAGGGTGATACCTTTCCCACAAAGTCCAGGTTGGTGTCACAAGAGACTGTCACATGTAAAAAGATTGTGAGAAGCAGAGATGTGGCCGCAAAGTTGCCTTCCTGTGCTTCAAGGGTCAGATACTTTGGACTAGATTTGACCCTCTGACCCACCTGACTTGCTAAGGTTAAGACATCCATTGTTGTTCCTCATCAGGTGTTCAGTGTCCTAGATAAATGTTAACACTGCCAACTATTCAGCAATTGTCCTCTTTGGTGAAAAAGGACCTTTACCTGGTCACCAAAGTCTCTACAGAAGATTTGGTATGTGATATTCTGAAATTGTTTTAGTGTATTATGATCCAAATTCAGGAGTTTATAATAAATGATGCTGATAGTAATGAGTATTTATGATGACTGTTATTTGAAATAAAAATTATAATGAAGTCGAAAGTAAAGTTTAATACAAAAACTTAGAGGTAAAGAAAGTATTTCCACCATGAAAACTTGCTAGCTTTAGTACAGTGGGTATTAAAAGACAAAGGAATATAGTGGTTCAGATCAGCACAGGACTAATACAATTTGAAGCCCAGACCCCATCCCCAATGGATAATATATTGTGGCATTTATTCCAGACTATTTTCATTTAAAGCATGTGGAATATTCAACTACTACCTAGAGAATTAATGTTCTCCGACTTTTTCTTTGTTAAGTGCAATACTTTTTATTTAATGAGTGTGTGTGTGTGTGTGTGTACATGGGTTTATGTTAGTATACACATTTTAAATGTGTGTACTTACATATGCATGTTCACATGTATGGTTATGCATGTAGACTCCAGAAGTTGACATTAAGTGTCTTCTTCTATATTTCTCTACCTTATTTTTTAAAATGGGTCTTTAACAGGGCCTAAGATATCTGAGCAGCTAGATTTGCTGTACATTGAGATTCAGGATTCCCCTCAAGTCCATCCTACCCACACAATGCTAAGGTAGCAGGTATATGCTGCTATGCCCAGGTTTCTATGTCCTGGCCATCTGTACTCAGCTCACCAAGCTTGTTTCAACTAATAATTTAATGACTGAGCCATCTCCATGTACTCCACATCTGATTGGAATAATTTCTCATCTATTTTCTTTTGTATTTCAATATGGCATTAAAAGGTCATCTACCTTATAACTTTGGTGTTCCTCAGGTACAAGCATGTGTGCTAAGTCACTTGTAAGCCCTGATACACATGAAGATGCTGAAACAAACTATGCTCATTGAAGAATCTTTCTCTACTCCTCTGAAAGGCTTCATTTCATTTAGAAAATTCCTATTCTAAAACCACTGGGAAGTAACAAGAATCTAGAAAGATTTTCTTGAGAAATTTTTTATTTCTTCATTTCTTCCTGACCTGTACAACCTGCTTCTATTGTTCTGTAATTTGAAATAGTGCAGATGGTTAGCCTTGTGATGAGCTAAGGAATTTCCCAGAATTCTTTCATTTTGTGTAAGTCCTTTTCCTTTACAAGGGCTTTATGGCCTTGAGTAAATCCTCGTGCTTTCCCACCCATGCACAAGTTCCAGAAATAATGACTCAGAGACTTAAACATATATGAATAAATCCCTAGACCACACATTTTAGCTTCCTCCCACTAGCTTAATTATCCCACTTCCTCTATTCTAACTACCCCCGTGTGGTTAATTACCTCTCCTCAGGTTCATTTAAACATCTTCCTAAGAGTTTGGGGCAAATCTTGCAGCATCTGACTCAATCCCAGAAATCCTCTTACTCTACCAGTACTTCCACCTCCTTATTTCCTGCCTATGCTCATAGACCAACAGCATTTTATTGACAAGTGATGTTTTTATACGTTGCACAAGCAATTCTCTCTATACTTGAGAGCACTTTGAATAGTTTGGGATTTCCTAAAGAATGGCAGCAGATACAGTCACTGATGCAGAAGTGCTGTAGAAGCTGGTGCTCTTAAGGTTCTCAAGCTCACAGGTGAAGTCTAGGTTCACTGCTACAGAGTGTACATGAAGAAAAGAATTTAGCTGCAGACTCAAGACTCCTCTTATTTCTGATAAGAAACAAGGACTTCACATGCAACATTCTGCATCTTTTTCTGATCTTCTGCTTTTCATAAATTATTCTGTCTCATCTATCACTGTTATCACACCACACTACTTAGATCAATGTTTTCTTTATTATGCCATGGTCCATTAGACTAGACATTATATGTAAGTATTGGCAATTGTATTTCATTATACTTGTAGATTTTTCTCATCATATTACTCAGGTCAAATATTCTTCTAGGGAAACTAGACATAATAACACATGATTATTATTATTATAGAAATTGGGAAACTGAGTCAGGAGGAAACTATGTTCTAGAACAGCCTGAGATTCACAACAAAGATTTATTAAAACAGAAGCTAAATCTCTTAAAAGAACAAACAACAAATACATTGTAGTTATTCTGTCATATTTACTAGGATGCTTCTGATCATCCTGACCATACTCCTGTTTGCTTGTTATATGTGAATAAATGTGTAAGAAACAGAATATGCATTGTTCCTGAACAGATGAAATTAGAATGACATACTCTCATGTCTAAGTTAATGAGTAAATTTTATGAAAAAAAATCACTGATAATGTTTCATATTAATAAATCAATTTTACCTCAGGCTATTAAAGTAAAACTGCCAATCCTTTTGTGTGGAAGTTATTGACTCATTAATATTCATTATATTTCTAGCTACGAAATGATCCAGAATTCAAAAATAAAATCAAGGCACAAGCCTTACTATACCCTGCCCTACAAATGATTGACACCTTTCTGCCATCTCACCGAGAGTATGGACATGGTCCAATCCTGCACAGGGAGATGATGCTACGGGTGGCATCTCTATATGTGACTAAAGACTCATCACTGACTCAGGCCTTACTGAGAAATGTGCACATGCCCGAAGAATCAAGGCACCTATTCAAGTTTGCTAACTGGAGTGACTTTCTTCCTGAGAAGTATAAAAAGAACCATGTTTACACTGAACCAGTGCTTGGAAAATGGAATGCTTCCTACCCAGCATTTATGGACAGCAGAATGTTTCCTTTGTTAGTCAATGACTCCCAGTTGCAGAATTTGCCTCTCACTTACATCCTCTCTTGTGAACATGATCTATTGAGAGATGATAGTTTCATTTACATCACTCAGCTTAGAAATGTTGGAGTTAGGGTTATTCATGAGCACATAGAGGAAGGTGTTCATGGGGCTCTCTCATTCACTATGGGTACATTGGCTTTACATCTAGGATTTAAAATAAGAGATATGTATATTCGTTGGTTAGAGGAAAACCTACCTATAAATTAGAGGTACATGTAGCCATGAAGTGATCTAGTTAGAAAAGTAATCTGATAGCTGTATTTGAGCTACTGTATGATGAATGGGCACAAAATAATCTGAGTTTGGGGTAAACTATATTTCAGTTTGAATAAAGAGGACTGAATATGTTTGAGAAAGTTACTTCATCTTCTAAGTCTTAGAAATATTGCTAAAATGAGGATATTCACTTCATGATTGCAATTAATTTATATTTATCAGGAAAGATATATTCTGAGTCTTCAAAAATGATAGGATAGTGCAAAAATGTGGTGACATACAGGCTTGCAATATGGATGGAATCTTGATGACTGGCTGGGTTGGCACATTCCTGTCCAGTACCCCAGAGGCAACAAGGTACAGAAATCTGAGAGTCAAGGTTCAGATGATCTATATAGCTAATTCTAGTACAACCATGGCTATATAGTGGCATGCTGTCTCAAGAAAAGAAAAATTTTAATAAATATCAAAGAAAAGAAACCACAAATGAGAAGAAAATGTGATAAAGTACAATTGTAGTGACATTTCTATCGACTGAGCATTGTAATGTACTTGTGCTATGGTTTTTCCAGTCATGTGCTATCCATACATTATTTTAGTCAGTTGTAGGTAAATTAAGGTAGTTGTTCTTGTTATTCATCTCATGGAATTTATATATTGCTTTTCAAGAGAACAATCTGTGTATTGGAGGAAACTGTTAACATTTCACTGCACATATTCCTAAAGCCCTTTAATGGAGGGATGGTACCCAGTCAACTACAGGCTGTAGGTATAATTACTTATAGCATTCTTTTGAATTCCTGAGGTGATCCACTGTGTGCGCAGAGACTGCATATCCAGGGAGTTATCTGAGTTGATGATCTCCAGACACGTTTGCTTTCCTGTGATGATGGAACTCAAGTTCCTATCAGCACAAATGAATTCAAAATAGCTGCATTTCCACTGGGAAACCGCGAAATTAAAGCTATTTCTCTGAGGTCCTGGTCATTCTGCTGCTCGTTTATGATTGTTTGACATGTTTAGTGCTTATTCTGTTTTTTTTCTTTTTTAGACATTTATTTTGTTTATTTACATTCCCAGTCTATGGCTCTTAAAAATGAAATCAGTAGTCAGATTTTTTTTCTCTACACAGATATTTTTATTTTGGATATTTTTATTTTAATCAGTGTTCTTGAATACCTTTTTTGTTTTGTTTTGAATGTTTTCTTTTTTTACATTTCAAATGTTTTCCCCTTTCCAGGTCTCCCCTTCCCCTATCTTATCATCCCTCCCCCTGCCTCTATGAGGTTGCTCCCCTACCAAGCCACCTACTACTGTCTTCCAGTCCTAGCATTCACCTACACTGGAGCACCAAACACCCTCAGGGCAAGGACCGTTCCTCCTTCCACTGATGTCCAACAAGGTCATCCTAAGCCACAACTGTGATCAGATGTCTCTACATGTGTACTCTTTAGTTGATGGTACAGTACCCGGAAGCTCCAGGGAATCTGGGCAGCTGATACTATTGCTCCCCCCATGGAGCTGCAAACCCCCTCAGCTCCTTCAGTCCCTTCTCCAACTCCTCCATCGGGGACCTCATTCTCAGCCCAATGGTTGGCTATGAGCATCCACCTCTATATTTGTCAGGCTCTGGCAGAGCTTCTCAGAAGACAGCAATACCAGGCTCCTATCAACATGCATTTCCCAGCATCTACAATAGCATCTGGGTTTGGTGACAGTATGTGGGATGGATCCCCAGGTGTGCAGTCTCTAGATGGCCTTTTCTTCAGGCTCTGCTCCATACTTTGTCTCTATATTTCCTCCTGTGAGTGTTTTGTTCCCCCACTGAAGCATCTGCACTTTCCTGTCTTCCTTCTTGGGCTTCATATGGTCTGTGAATTGTGTCTTAGGTATTCTGAACTTTCAGGCTAATGTCCACTTATCAATGAGTGCATGCCATGTGTGTTTTTTTGGTGACTGGGTTACCTCACTCAGGATGGTATTTTCTAGTTCTGTCCATTTGCATAAAAATTTCATGAAGTCATTATTTTTAATAGCTGAATAGTACACTATTGTATAAATGTACCACATTTTCTTTATCCATTCCTCTGTTGAAGGACATCTGGGTTCTTTCCAGCTTCTGGCTATTATAAATATGACTACTATGAACATAGCAGGGTGTGTGTCCTTATAACATGTTGGAGCATCTTCTGGGAATATGCCTAGGAATGGTGAAGATGGGTCCTCAGGTAGTACAATATTAAATTTTCTGAGGCACAAATAGACTGATTTCCAGAGTGGTTGTACCACCTTACAATTCCACCAGCAATGGAGGAGTATTCCTCTTTCTGTACATCCTCACCAGGATCTGCTGTCACCTGAGGTTTTTTTTTTCTTTTTCCAATTTTTTATTAGGTATTTTCTTCACTTATATTTCAAATGCTATCCCGAAAGTCCCCTAAACCCCCCGCTGCTCCCCTCTCCACCCACTCCCACTTCTTGGCCCTGGTGTTCCCCTGTACTAGAGTATATAAAGTTTTCAAGACCTAGGGACCTCTATTCCCAATGATGGCGGCTAGACCATCTTCTGCTACATATGCAGCTAGAGACACAAGCTCTGGGGGTACTGGTTAGTTCATATTGTTGTTCCATCTATAGAATTGCAGACACCATCAGCTCCTTGGGTACTCTCTCTAGCTTCTCCATTGGGGACACTGTGTTCCATCCACTAGCTGACTGTGAGCATCCATTTCTGTGTTTGCCAGGTACTGGCATAGCCTCACAAAAGTCAACTTTATCAGGATCCTTTCAGCAAAATCTTGCTGGCGTATGCAATAGTATCTGGGTATGGTGGCTGATTATGGGATGGATCCCAGGGTGCAGGAGTCTCTGGATGGTCCATCCTTTCATTTCAGCTCCAACTTTGTCTCTGTAACTCCTTCCATGGGCGTTTTGTTCTCAATTCTAAGAAGGGTCGAAGAAGTGTCTACACTTTGGCCTTTGTTCTTCTTGAGTTTCATGTGATTTGCAAATTGTATCTTGGGTATACTAAGTTTCTGGGCTAATATCCACTTATCAGTGAGTACATACCATGTGCATTCTTTTGTAATTGGGTTCCCTCACTCACTTCAGATCCATTCATTTGCCTAGGAATTTCATGAATTCATTGTTTTTAATTGCTGAGTAGTACACCATTGTGTAAATGTACCACATTTTCTGTATCCATTCCTCTGCTGAGGAACAGCTGGGTTCTTTCCAGCTTCTGCTATTATAAATAAGGCTGCTATGAACATAGTGGAGCATGTGTCCTTATTACAAGTTGGAATGCTTCTGGGTATATGCCCAGGAGAGGCATTGCTGGATCCTCCGGTAGTAATATGTCCAATTTTCTTAAGACTGCCAATTTGATTTCCAGAGTGGTTGTACAAGCTTGCAATCCCACCAACAATAGAGGAGTTTTCCAATTTCTCTACATCCTAGCAAGCATCTTGTGTCACCTGATTTTTTTTTCTTAGCCATTCTGACTGGTGTGAAGTGGAATTTCAGGGTTGTTTTGATTTGCATTTCCCTGATGATTAAGGATGTTGAACATTTTTTCAGGTGCTTCTTATCCATTTGATATTCCTCAGTTGAGAATTCTTTGTTTAGCTCTGTGACCCAATTTTTAATGGAATTATTTGATTTTCCAAAGTCTACCTTCTTGAGTTCTTTATGTATATTGGATAATAGTCCCCTATCTGATTTTGGATTGGTAAAGATCCTTTCCCAATCTGTTGGTGGCCTTTTTGTCTTATTGACAGTGTCTTTTGCTTTACAGAAGCTTTACAATTTTATGAGGTCCCATTTGTCATTTCTCCACCTTACAAAGCAAGCCATTGCTGTTCTATTCAGGATTTTTTTTTCCCTGTGCCCATGTCTTTGAGGCTTTCCCCCCACTTTCTCCTCTATAAGTTTCAGTGTCTCTGGTTTTATGTGGAGTTCCTTGATCCACTTAGACTTGACCTTTATACAAGGAGATAAGAATGGATCAATTCGCATTCTTCTACGTAACTGTCAGTTGTGCCAGCACCATTTGTTGAAAGTGCTGTCTTTTCTCCACTGGATGGTTTTAGCTCCTTTGTCAAATATCAAGTAACCATAGGTGTGTGATGTCATTTCTGGGTCTTCCATTTTATTCGATTGATCTACCTGTCTGTCCCTGTACCAGTGCCATGCAGTTTTAATCACAATTGCTCTGTAGTACAACTTGAGCTTGGGCATTGTTATTCCACCAGAGATTCTTTTATCATTGAGAAGAGTTTTTGCTATCCTAGGTTTTTTTGTTATTCCAGAAGAATTTACAAATTGCCCTTTCTAATTTGTTGAAGAATTGAGTTGGATTTTGATGGGGATTGCACTGAATCTGTAGATTACTTTCAGCAAGATAGCCATTTTTATTATATTGGTCATGCCAATCCACGAGCATGGGAGATCTTTCCATCTTCTAAGATCTTCTTTGATTTCTTTTCAGAGACCTAAAGTTCTTATCATACAGATCTTTCACCTCCTTAGTTAGAGTCACAAAAGGTATTTTATATTATTTATGACTACTGTTAAGGGTGTTATTTCCCTAATTTCTTTCTCAGCCTGTTTATCCTTTGTGTACAGAAAGGCCATTGATTTGTTTGAGTTAATTTTATATCCAGCTACGCCACTGAAGCTGTTTATCAGGTTTAGGAGTTCTCTGGTGGAATTTTTAGGGTCACTTATATATACTATCATATCATCTGCAAATAGTGATATTGTGACTTCTTCCTTTCCAATTCATATCCCCTTGATCTCCTTTTGTTTTCGAATTGCTCTGGCTAGGACTTCAAGTACTATATTGAATAGGTAGGGAGAAAGTGAGTAGCCTTGTCTAGTCCCTGATTTTAGTGGGATTGCTTCGAGCTTCTCTCCATTTGTTCTGATGTTGGCTACTGGTTTGCTATAGATTGCTTTTATTATGTTTAGGAATGGGCCTTGAATTCCTGATCTTTCCATGACTTTTATCATGAATGGGTGTTGGATCTTGTCAAATGCTTTCTCAGCATCTAACGAGATGAACCTGTGATTTTTGTCTGTGAGTTTGTTTATATAGTGGATTACGTTGATGGATTTCCATATATTAAACCATCCCTGCATCCCTGGAATGAAGCCTACTTGCTCATGATGGATAACCATTTTGATGTGTTCTTGGATTCAGTTTGCAAGGATTTTATTGAGTATTTTTGCATCGATATTCATAAGGGAAATTGGTCTGAAGTTCTCTTTCTTTCTTGGATCTTTGTGTGGTTTAGGTATCAGAGTAATTGTGGCTTCATAGAATGAATTGGGTACAGTACCTTCTGTTTCTATTTTGTGGAATAGTTTGAGGATAGTTGGAAGTAGGTCTTCTTTGAAGGTCTGATAGAATTCTGCACTAAAATATCACCTGGTCCTGTGATATTTTTTTATTAGATATTTTTTTTTATACATTTCAAATGCTATCCTGAAAGTTCCCTATACCCTCCCTCTGCCCTGCTCCCCTACCCACCCACTCCTGCTTCTTGGCCCTGGCATTCTCCTGTATTGGGGCATATAAAGTTTGCAATACTAAGGGGCCTCTCTTCCCAGTGATGGCTGATTAGGCCATCTTCTGCTACATAAGCAGTTAAAGTTACAAGCTCTGGTTATTTCATATTGTTGTTCCACCTATATGGTTGCAGACCCCTTCAGCTCCTTGAGAATCTTTTGGTTGGGAGACTATTAATGACTGCTTCTATTCTTTAGGGGAAAAGAGACTGTTAAAATCGTTAATCTGATACTTATTTAACTTTGGTACCTGGTATCTGTCTAGGGAGTTGTCCATTAGGATCTCATTGTATTTTGGATTTCCTCAGGATCTGTTGTTATATCTCCCTTTCATTTCTGATTTTCTTACTTCTCCTGTACCCTCTAGTGAGTCTGGCTAAGGGTTTATTTATCTTGTTGATTTTCTCAAAGAACCAGCTCCTGGTTGATTCTTTGAAAAGTTCTTTTTGTTTCCACTTGGTTGATTTCTGCTCTAAGTTTGATTATGTCCTGCTTTCTATTCCTCTTGGGTGAATTTGCTTCCTTTCATTCTAGAGCTTCTAGGTGTATGCTAGTGTATGCTCTCTATAATTTCTTTTTGGAGGCACTCAGACCTATGTGTTTTCCTCTTAGGACTGCTATCATTGTATCCCATAAGTTTGGGTATGTTGTGGCTTCTATTTCATTAAACTCTAAAAAGTCTTTAATTTCTTTATTTTTTCCTTGATCAAGGTATCATTGAGTAAAGTGTTGTTCAGTTTCCATGTGAATCTTGGCTTTGTATTATTTATGCTGTTATAGTACATGGTGATCTGATAGGGTGCATGGGATAATTTCAATAATTTTATATATGTTAAGGCCTGTTTTGTGACCAATTATATGGTCAGTTTGGGGGAAGGTACCATGATGTACTGAGAAGATGTAACCTTTTGTTTTAGGATAAAATGTTCTGTAGATATCTGTTAAGTCCATTTGTTTCATAACTTCTGTTAGTTTCGCTGTGTCCCTGTTTAGTTTCTGTTTCCAGGATCTGTCCATTGGTGAGAGTGGGGTTTTAAGTCTCCCACTATTATTTGAGAGGTGCAATGTGTGCTTTGAGCTTACTAAAGTTTCTTTAATGAATGTGGCTGCCCTTGCATTTGAAGCATAGATGTTCAGAATTGAGACTTCATCTTGGTAGCTTTTACCTTTGATGAGTATGAAGTGCCCCCTCCTTGTCTTTTTGATACCTTTGAGTTGGAAGTCGATTTTATTCGGTATTAGAATGGCTACTCCAGCTTATTTCTTTGGACCATTTGCTTTGAAAGTTGTTTTCCAGTCTTTTACTCTGATGTAGTGTCTGTCTTTGTCCCTGAGGTGGATTTTCTGTAAGCAGCAAAATGTTGGGTCCTGTTTGTGTAGCCAGTCTATTAGTCTATGTCTTTTTATTGGGGAATTGAGTCCATTGATGTTAAGAGAAATCAAATAAAAGTAATTGTTGCTTCCTGTAACTTTTGTTGTTAAAGTTGGGATTCTATTCTTGTGGTTGTATTCTTTTAGTTTTGTTGAAGAATTACTTTCTTGCTTTTTCTAGGGTATAGTTTCCATCTTTGTGTTGATGTTTTCCCTTTATTGTCCTTTGAAGGGCTGGATTCATGGAAAGATATTGTGTGGATTTGGTTTTGTCATGGAATACCTTGGTTTCTCCATCTATGGTAATTGAGTGTTTGGCTGGGTATAGTAGCCTGGGCTGGCATTTGTGTCCTCTTAGAGTCTGTATAATGTCTGTCCAGGGTCTTCTGGCTTTCATAGTCTCTGGTGAGAAGTCTGGAGTAATTCCAATAGGCCTGCCTTCATATGTTACTTGACCTTTTACCCTTATGGCTTTTAATATTCTGACTTTATTTAGTGCATTTGTTGTTCTGATTATTATGAGTGTGGAGGAATTTCTTTTCTGGTCCAGTCTATTTGGAGTTCTATAGGCTTCTTGTATGTTCATGGACATCTCTTTCTTTAGGTTTGGGAAGTTTTCTTCTATAATTTTGTTGAAGATATTTGCTGGCCATTTAAGTTGAAAATCTTCATTCTCATCTACTCCTACTATCCGTTTGTTCTTCTCATTGTGTCCTGGATTTCGTAGATGTTTTGAGTTCAGATCTTTTTGTGTTTTGGATTTTCTATCATTGTTGTGTCCACTTTCTCTATGGAATCTTTTGCACCTGAGGTTCTCTCTTCCATCTCTTGTATTCTGTTGCTAATGCTTGCATCTATGGTTCCTGATTTCTTTCCTAGGATTTCTAGCTCCAGCATGGTCTCCATTTGGGTTGTTTGTTTGGGTTTTTTTTTTATTGTTTTTACTTCCATTTTTAGAACTTGGATGATTTTGTTCAATTCCATCATTTGTTTCTTTTTTTTTTTCTTTTTAATATTTTTATTACATATTTTCCTCAATTACATTTCCAATGCTATTCCAAAAGTCCCCCATAGCGCCCCCCACTTCCCTACCCACCCATTCCCATTCTTTTGGCCCTGGCATTCCCCTATATTGGGGCATATAAAGTTTGCAAGTCCAATGGGCCTCTCTTTCCATTGATGGCCGACTAGGCCATCTTTCCATACATATGCAGCTAGAGACAAGAGCTCCAGGGTTCTGGTTAGTACATCATGTTGTTCCAACAATAGGGTTGCAGATCCCTTTAGCTCCTTGGGTACTTTCTCTAGCTTCTCCATTGGGAGCCCTGTGATACATCCAATAGCTGACTGTGAACATCCACTCCTGTGTTTGCTAGGCCCCGGCATCGTCTCACAAGAGACAGCTATATTTGGGTCCTTTCAGCAAAATCTTGCTAGTGTATGCAATGGTGTCAGCGTTTAGAAGCTGATTATGGGACGGATCCCTGGATACAGCAGTCTCTAAATGGTCCATCCTTTCATCACAGCTACGAACTTTGTCTCTGTAACTCCTTCCCTGGGTGTTTTGTTCCCAATTCTAAGAAGGTGCACAATGTCCACACTTTGGTCTTCATTCTTCTTGAGTTTCATGCGTTTATCAAATTGTATCTTATATCTTGGGTTTCCTAAGTTTTGGGCTAATATCCACTTATCAATGAATACATATTGTGTGAGTTCTTTTGTGATTGTGTTACTTCACTCAAGATGATGCCCTCCAGGTCCATCCATTTGGCTAGGAATTTCATAAATTCATTCTTTTTAATAGCTGAGTAGTACTCCATTGTGTAAATGTACCATAATTTCTGTATCCATTCCTCTGTTGAGGGACATCTGGGTTCTTTCCAGCTTCTGGCTATTATAAATAGGGCTGCTATGAACATAGTGGAGCATGTGTCCTTTTTACCAGTTGGGACATCTTCTGGATATATGCCCAGGAGAGGTATTGCTGGATCCTCCGGTAGTACTATGTCCAATTTTCTGAGGAACTGCCAGACTGATTTCCAGAGTGGTTGTACAAGCTTGCAATCCCACCAACAATGGAGGAGTGTTCCTCTTTCTCCACATCCTCGCCAGCATCTGCTGTCACCTGAATTTTTGATCTTAGCCATTCTGACTGGTGTGAGGTGGAATCTCGGGTTGTTTTGATTTGCATTTCCCTGATGATTAAGGATGTTGAACATTTTTTCAGGTGCTTCTCTGCCATTCGGTATTCCTCAGGTGAGAATTCTTTGTTCAGTTCTGAGCCCCATTTTTTAATGGGGTTATTTGACTTTCTGGAGTCCACCTTCTTGAGTTCTTTATATATATTGGATATTAGTCCCTTATCTGATTTAGGATAGGTGAAGATCCTTTCCCAATCTGTTGGTGGTTTTTTTGTCTTATTGATGGTGTCTTTAGCCTTGCAGAAGCTTTGTAGTTTCATGAGGTCCCACTTGTCAATTCTCGATCTTACAGCACAAGCCATTACTGTTCGATTCAGGAATTTTTCCCCTGTGCCCATATCTTCAAGGCTTTTCCCCACTTTCTCCTCTATAAGTTTCAGTGTCTTTGGTTTTATGTGAAGTTCCTTGATCCACTTAGACTTGACCTTAGTACAAGGAGATAGGAATGGATCGATTCGCATTCTTCTACATGTTAACAACCAGTTGTGCCAGCACCATTTGTTGAAAATGCTGTCTTTCTTCCACTGGATGTTTTTAGCTCCCTTGTCGAAGATCAAGTGACCATAGGTGTGTGGGTTCGTTTCTGGGTCTTCAATTCTATTCCATTGGTCTATTTGTCTGTCACTATACCAGTACCATGCAGTTTTTATCACAATTGCTCTGTAGTAGAGCTTTAGGTCCGGCATGGTGATTCCACCAGAGGTTCTTTTATCCTTGAGAAGAGTTTTTGCTATCCTAGGTTTTTTGTTATTCCAGATGAATTTGCAGATTGCACTTTCTAATTCGTTGAAGAATTGATTTGGAATTTTGATGGGGATTGCATTGAATCTGTAGATTGCTTTTGGCAAGATAGCCATTTTTACAATGTTGATCCTGCCAATCCATGAGCATGGGAGATCTTTCCATCTTCTGAGATCTTCTATAATTTCTTTCTTCAGAGACTTGAAGTTTTTATTATACAGATCTTTCACTTCCTTAGTTAGAGTCACGCCAAGATATTTTATATTATTTGTGACTATTGAGAAGGGTGTTGTTTCCCTAATTTCTTTCTCAGCCTGTTTATTCTTTTTTGTAGAGAAAGGCCATTGATTTGTTTGAGTTAATTTTATATCCAGCTACTTCACCGAAGCTGTTTATCAGGCTTAGGAGTTCTCTGGTGGAATTTTTAGGGTCACTTATATATACTATCATATCATCTGCAAAAAGTGATATTTTGACTTCATCTTTTCCAATTTGTATCCCTTTGATGTCCTTTTGTTGTCGAATTGCTCTGGCTAGGACTTCAAGTACAATGTTGAATAGGTATGGAGAAAGTGGACAGCCTTGTCTAGTCCCTGATTTTAGAGGGATTGCTTCAAGCTTCTCACCATTTACTTTGATGTTGGCTACTGGTTTGCTGTAGATTGCTTTTATCATGTTTAGGTATGGGCCTTGAATTCCTGATCTTTCCAAGACTTTTATCATGAATGGGTGTTGGATCTTGTCAAATGCTTTTTCCGCATCTAAGGAGATGACCATGTGGTTTTTGTCTTTGAGTTTGTTTATATACTGGATTACGTTGATGGATTTCCGTATATTGAACCATCCCTGCATCCCTGGGATGAAACCTACTTGGTCAGGATGGATGATTGTTTTGATGTGTTCTTGGATTCGGTTAGCAAGAACTTTATTGAGGATTTTTGCATCAATATTCATAAGGGATATTGGTCTGAAGTTTTCTATCTTTGTTGGGTCTTTTTGTGGTTTAGGTATCAGAGTAATTGTGGCTTCATAGAATGAGTTGGGTAGAGTACCTTCTGTTTCTATTTTGTGGAATAGTTTGTGAAGAACTGGGATTAGATCTTCTTTGAAGGTCTGATAGAACTCTGCACTAAACCCATCTGGTCCTGGGCTTTTTTTGGTTGGGAGACTATTAATGACTGCTTCTATTTCTTTGGGGGATATAGGGCTGTTTAGATCATTAACCTGATCTTGATTCAACTTTGGTACCTGGTATCTGTCTAGGAACTTCTCCATTTCATCCAGGTTCTCCAGTTTTGTTGAGTATAGCCTTTGGTAGAAGGATCTGATGGTGTTTTGGATGTCTTCAGGATCTGTTGTTATGTCTCCTTTTTCATTTCTGATTTTGTTAATTAGGATGCTTTCCCTGTGCCCTCTAGTGAGTCTGGCTAAGGGTTTATCTATCTTGTTGATTTTCTCAAAGAACCAGCTCCTTGATTGGTTGATTCTTTGAATAGTTTTTCTTGTTTCCACTTGGTTGATTTCACCCCTGAGTTTGATTATTTCCTGCTGTCTACTCCTCTTGGGTGAATTTGCTTCCTTTTGTTCTAGTGCTTTTAGGTGTGTTGTCAAGCTGCTAATGTGTGCTCTCTCTAGTTTCCTTTTGGAGGCACTCAGAGCTATGAGTTTTCCTCTTAGAAATGCTTTCATTGCGTCCCATAAGTTTGGGTATGTTGTGGCTTCATTTTCATTGAACTCTAAAAAGTCCTTAATTTCTTTCTTTATTCCTTCCTTGACCAAGGTATCATTGAGAAGAGTGTTGTTCAGTTTCCACGTGAAGGTTGGCTTTCTATTATTTATTTTGTTATTGAAGATCAGCCTTAGGCCATGGTGATCTGATAGGATGCGTGGGACAATTTCAATATTTTTATATCTGTTGAGGCCTGCTTTGTGACCAATTATGTGGTCAATTTTGGAGAAGGTACCATGAGGTGCTGAGAAGAAGGTATATCCTTTTGTTTTAGGATAGAATGTTCTGTAGATATCTGCCAGATCCATTTGATTCATAATTTCTCTTAGTTTCACTGTGTCCCTGTTTAGTTTCTGTTTCCATGATCTGTCCATTGGTGAAAGTGGTGTGTTGAAGTCTCCCACTATTATTGTATGAGGTGCAATGTGTGCTTTGAGCTTTACTAAAGTTTCTTTAATGAATGTGGCTGCCTTTGTATTTAGAGCATAGATATTCAGGATTGATAGTTCCTCTTGGAGGATTTTACCTTTGATGAGTATGAAGTGTCCCTCCCTGTCTTTTTTAATGACTTTGGGTTGGAAGTCAATCTTATCAGATATTAGAATGGCTACTCCAGCTTGTTTCTTCATGCCATTTGCTTGGAAAATTGTTTTCCAGCCTTTCATTCTGAGGTAGTGTCTATCCTTTTCTCTGAGATGAGTTTCCTGTAAGCAGCAAAATGTTGGGTCTTGTTTGTGTAGCCAGTTTGTTAGTCTATGTCTTTTTATCAGGGAGTTGAGTCCATTGATATTAAGAGATATTAAGGAAAAGTAATTGTTGTTTCCTGTTATTTTTGTTGTTAAAGTTGGCATTTTGTTCTTGTGGCTGTCTTCTTTTAGGTTTGTTGAGGGATTACCTTCTTGTTGTTTCTAGGGCGTGGTTCCTGTCCTTGTATTGGTTTTTTTCTGTTATTATCCTTTGAAGGGCTGGATTCGTGGAGAGATAATGTGTGAATTTGGTTTTGTCGTGGAATACTTTGGTTTCTCCATCTATGTTAATTGAGAGTTTGGCTGGGTATAGTAGCCTGGGCTGGAATTTGTGTTCTTTTAGTGTCTGTATAACATCAGTCCAGGATCTTCTGGCTTTCATAGTCTCTGGTGAAAAATCTGGTGTAATTCTGATAGGCTTGCCTTTATATGTTACTTGGCCTTTTTCTCTTACTGCTTTTAGTATTCTATCTTTATTTAGAGCATTTGTTGCTCTGATTATTATGTGTCGGGAGGTATTTCTTTTCTGGTCCAGTCTATTTGGAGTTCTGTAGGCTTCTTGTATGTTCATGGGCATCTCTTTCTTTAGATTTGGGAAGTTTTCTTCCAAAATTTTGTTGAAGATGTTTGCTGGCCCTTTGAGTTGAAAATCTTCATTCTCATCCACTCCTATTATCCGTAGGTTTGGTCTTCTCATTGCGTCCTGTATTTCTTGGATGTTTTGAGTTAGGATCTTTTTGCATTTTACATTTTCCTTGATTGTTGTGCTGATGTTCTCTATGGAATCTTCTGCACCTGAGATTCTCTCTTCCATCTCTTGTATTCTGTTGCTGATGCTCGTATCTATGGTTCCAGATTTCTTTCCTAGGGTTTCTATCTCCAGTGTTGCCTCATTTTGGGTTTTCTTTATTGTGTCTACTTCCCTTTTTAGGTCTAGTATGGTTTTGTTCATTTCCATCATCTGTTTGGATGTGTTTTCCTGTTTTTCTGTAAGGACTTCTACCTGTTTGATTATGTTATCGTGTTTTTCTTTAAGGATTTGTAACTCTTTAGCAGTGTTCTCCTGCAATTCTTTAAGGGATTTTTGTGCTTTCTCTTTATTGTCTTCTGCCTGTTTAGCAGTGTTCTCCTGCATTTCTTTAAGTGTGTTATTAAAGTCCTTCTTGAAGTTCTCTATCATCATCAGGAGATATGCTTTTAAATCCGTGTCTAGCTTTTCCGGTGTGTTGGGGTGCCCTGGACTGGGCGAAGTGGGGGTGCTGGGTTCTGATGATGGTGAGTGGTCTTGGTTTCTGTTAGTAAGATTATTACGTTTACCTTTCGCCATCTGGTAATCTCTGGGGTTAGTTGTTATCGTTGTCACTGTTTAAAGATTGGAGCAGAAGCTGTGTTCCACTCACCAGCAGTCTCTAAATCATGCGGCGGGGGTCGTGGGTAGCTGACGGTACCCCGGTGCTGGTCCAGCCGGAAGAGGCCTGTGGTCCTACTCAGGCCGGTTTTCTGCTTCCCTAACTAATGCAGTCTCTGGTCCCGCGTGCAATTGGATTGGAGCAGAAGCTGTGTTCCACTCTCCAGAAGTCTTAAGATCCTGTGGTGGGTGTTGTGGGTAGCTGGTGAGTGTCAGCCGACCCTGCGCCCCAGCTGCCCCGGTGCTTTTCTGACCGGAAGAGGGTTGTGGCCCTATGTAGGCCGGATTTCTCTCTCCCCAACCAGAGCAGTCTCAGGTCCCGCGTGATTGGACTGGAGCAGAAGCTGTGTTCCACTCACCAGCAGTCCCAAAATCCTGCGGCGGGGGTCGTGGGTAGCTGGCGGGTGTCAGGCAACCCTGCGCTCCCGCTACCCCGGTGCTGATCTGGCCGGATGAGGCCTGTGGCCCTACTCAGGCCGGTTTCTGCTTCCCTAACTCATGCAGTCTCAGGTCCCGTGCAATTGGATTGGAGCAGAAGCTGTGTTCCACTCACCAGCAGTCCCAAAATCCTGCGGCGGTGGTCGTGGGTAGCTGGCGGGTGTCAGGCAACCCTGTGTTCCCACTACCCCGGCACTGATCCGGCCGGATGTGGCCTGTGGCCCTACTCAGGCCGGTTTCTGCTTCCCTAACTAATGCAGTCTCAGGTACCGCGCAATTGGATTGGAGCTGAAGCTGTGTTCCACTCACCAGCAGTCCCAAAATCCTGCGGCGGGGGTCGTGGGTAGCTGGCGGGTGTCAGGCAACCCTGAGCTCCTGCTACCCTGGCGCTGATCCAGCCAGATGAGGCAGGTTCAGAGGTTCAGTCCATTATCATCAAGGTGGGAGCATGGCAGTATCCAGGCAGGCATGGCGCAGGAGGAGCTGAGAGTTTTACATCTTCATCCAAAGGCTGCTAGTGAAAGACTCCCATCATTTGTTTCATTGTGTTTTACTGTAATTCTTGAAGAGATTTTTGTGTTTCCTCTTTAAGGACTTCTACTTGTTTAGCAGTGTTCTCCTGTATTTCTTTAAGTGAGTTATTAATGTCCTTCTTAAAATCTTCTACCAACATCATGAAATATGATTTTTAAATCCAAGTCTTGCTTTTCGGGTGTGTTGGGGTATCCAGGACATGCTGTGGGGGGCGTACTGGGTTCTGAAGATGCCCACTATTCTTGGTGTCTGTTAGTGAGATACTTTTTTTTTTATTTTTAATATTTTTATTACATATTTTCCTCAATTACATTTCCAATGCTATCCCAAAAGTCCCCTATAGCGCCCTCCACTTCCCTACCCACCCATTCCCATTCTTTTGGCCCTGGCATTCCCCTATATTGGGGCATATAAAGTTTGCAAGTCCAATGGGCCTCTCTTTCCATTGATGGCCAACTAGGCCATCTTTCGATACATATGCAGCTAGAGACAAGAACTCCGGGGTTCTGGTTAGTACATCATGTTGTTCCAACAATAGGGTTGCAGATCCCTTTAGCTCCTTGGGTACTTTCTCTAGCTTCTCCATTGGGAGCCCTGTGATACATCCAATAGCTGACTGTGAACATCCACTCCTGTGTTTGCTAGGCCCTGGCATCGTCTCACAAGAGACAGCTATATTTGGGTCCTTTCAGCAAAATCTTGCTAGTGTATGCAATGGTGTCAGCGTTTAGAAGCTGATTATGGGATGGATCCCTGGATACTACAGTCTCTAAATGGTCCATCCTTTCATCACAGCTACGAACTTTGTCTCTGTAACTCCTTCCCTGGGTGTTTTGTTCCCAATTCTAAGAAGGGGCACAGTGTCCACACTTTGGTCTTCATTCTTCTTGAGTTTCATGCCTTTAGCAAATTGTATCTTATATCTTGGGTATCCTAAGTTTTGGGCTAATATCCACTTATCAGTGAATACATATTGTGTGAGTTCTTTTGTGATTGTGTTACTTCACTCAAGATGATGCCCTCCAGGTCCATCCATTTGGCTAGGAATTTCATAAATTTATTCTTTTTAATAGCTGAGTAGTACTCCATTGTGTAAATGTACCATAATTTCTGTATCCATTCCTCTGTTGAGGGACATCTGGGTTCTTTCCAGCTTCTGGGTATTATAAATAGGGCTGTTATGAACATAGTGGAGCATGTGTCTTTCTTACCGGTTGGGACATCTTCTGGATATATGCCCAGGAGAGGTATTGCTGGATCCTCCGGTAGTACTATGTCCAATTTTCTGAGGAACCGCCAGACTGATTTTCAGAGTGGTTGTACAAGCTTGCAATCCCACCAACAATAGAGGAGTGTTCCTCTTTCTCCACATCCTCGCCAGCATCTGCTATCACCTGAATTTTTGATCTTAGCCATTCTGACTGGTGTGAGGTGGAATCTCAGGGTTGTTTTGATTTGCATTTCCCTGATGATTAAGGATGTTGAACATTTTTTCAGGTGCTTCTCTGCCATTCGGTATTCCTCAGGTGAGAATTCTTTGTTCAGTTCTGAGCCCCATTTTTTAATGGGGTTATTTGACTTTCTGGAGTCCACCTTCTTGAGTTCTTTATATATATTGGATATTAGTCCCTTATCTGATTTAGGATAGGTGAAGATCCTTTCCCAATCTGTTGGTGGTTTTTTTGTCTTATTGATGGTGTCTTTAGCCTTGCAGAAGCTTTGTAGTTTCATGAGGTCCCACTTGTCAATTCTCGATCTTACAGCACAAGCCATTACTGTTCGATTCAGGAATTTTTCCCCTGTGCCCATATCTTCAAGGCTTTTCCCCACTTTCTCCTCTATAAGTTTCAGTGTCTCTGGTTTTATGTGAAGTTCCTTGATCCACTTAGACTTGACCTTAGTACAAGGAGATAGGAATGGATCGATTCGCATTCTTCTACATGTTAACAACCAGTTGTGCCAGCACCATTTGTTGAAAATGCTGTCTTTCTTCCACTGGATGTTTTTAGCTCCCTTGTCGAAGATCAAGTGACCATAGGTGTGTGGGTTCATTTCTGGGTCTTCAATTCTATTCCATTGGTCTATTTGTCTGTCACTATACCAGTACTATGCAGTTTTTATCACAATTGCTCTGTAGTAGAGCTTTAGGTCCGGCATGGTGATTCCACCAGAGGTTCTTTTATCATTGAGAAGAGTTTTTGCTATCCTAGGTTTTTTGTTATTCCAGATGAATTTGCAGATTGTACTTTCTAATTCGTTGAAGAATTGATTTGGAATTTTGATGGGGATTGCATTGAATCTGTAGATTGCTTTTGGCAAGATAGCCATTTTTACAATGTTGATCCTGCCAATCCATGAGCATGGGAGATCTTTCCATCTTCTGAGATCTTCTATAATTTCTTTCTTCAGAGACTTGAAGCTTTTATTATACAAATCTTTCACTTCCTTAGTTAGAGTCACACCAAGATATTTTATATTATTTGTGACTATTGAGAAGGGTGTTGTTTCCCTAATTTCTTTCTCAGCCTGTTTATTCTTTGTGTAGAGAAAGGCCATTGATTTGTTTGAGTTAATTTTATATCTAGCTACTTCACCGAAGCTGTTTATCAGGCTTAGGAGTTCTCTGGTGGAATTTTTAGGGTCACTTATATATACTATCATATCATCTGCAAAAAGTGATATTTTGACTTCATCTTTTCCAATTTGTATCCCTTTGATGTCCTTTTGTTGTCGAATTGCTCTGGCTAGGACTTCAAGTACAATGTTGAATAGGTATGGAGAAAGTGGACAGCCTTGTCTAGTCCCTGATTTTAGAGGGATTGCTTCAAGCTTCTCACCATTTACTTTGATGTTGGCTACTGGTTTGCTGTAGATTGCTTTTATCATGTTTAGGTCCCTTTTTAGTTTCTCTTTCCATGATCTGTCCATTTGTGAAAGTGGTGTGTTGAAGTCTCCCACTATTATTGTATGAGGTGCAATGTGTGCTTTGAGATTTACTAAAGTTTCTTTAATGAATGTGGCTGCCTTTGTATTTGGAGCATAGATATTCAGGATTGATTGTTCCTCTTGGAGGATTTTACCTTTGATGAGTATGTAGTGTCCCTCCCTGTCTTTTTTAATGACTTTGGGTTGGAAGTCAATCTTATCAGATATTAAAATGGCTACTCCAGCTTGTTTCTTCATACCATTTGCTTGGAAAATTGTTTTCCAGCCTTTCATTCTGAGGTAGTGTCTATCTTTTTCTCTGAGATGAGTTTCCTGTAAGCAGCAAAATGTTGGGTCTAGTTTGTGTAGCCAGTTTGTTAGTCTATGTCTTTTTATCAGGGAGTTGAGTCCATTGATATTAAGAGATATTAAGGAAAAGTAATTGTTGTTTCCTATTATTTTTGTTGTTAAAGTTGGCATTTTGTTCTTGTGGCTGTCTTCTTTTAGGTTTGTTGAGGGATTACCTTCTTGTTGTTTCTAGGGCGTGGTTCCTGTCCTTGTATTGGTTTTTTTCTGTTATTATCCTTTGAAGGGCTGGATTCGTGGAGAGATAATGTGTGAATTTGGTTTTGTCGTGGAATACTTTGGTTTCTCCATCTATGTTAATTGAGAGTTTGGCTGGGTATAGTAGCCTGGGCTGGAATTTGTGTTCTTTTAGTGTCTGTATAACATCAGTCCAGGATCTTCTGGCTTTCATAGTCTCTGGTGAAAAATCTGGTGTAATTCTGATAGGCTTGCCTTTATATGTTACTTGGCCTTTTTCTCTTACTGCTTTTAGTATTCTATCTTTATTTAGAGCATTTGTTGTTCTGATTATAATGTGTCGGGAGGTATTTCTTTTCTGGTCCAGCCTATTTGGAGTTCTGTAGGCTTCTTGTATGTTCATGGGCATCTCTTTCTTTAGATTTGGGAAGTTTTCTTCTATAATTTTGTTGAAGATGTTTGCTGGTCCTTTGAGTTGAAAATCTTCATTCTCATCCACTCCTATTATCCGTAGGTTTGGTCTTCTAATTGTGTCCTGTATTTCTTGGATGTTTTGAGTTAGGATCTTTTTGCATTTTACATTTTCCTTGATTGTTGTGCTGATGTTCTCTATGGAATCTTCTGCACCTGAGATTCTCTCTTCCATCTCTTGTATTCTGTTGCTGATGCTCGTATCTATGGTTCCAGATTTCTTTCCTAGGTTTTCTATCTCCAGCGTTGCCTCATTTTGGGTTTTCTTTATTGTGTCTACTTCCCTTTTTAGGTCTAGTATGGTTTTGTTAATTTCCATCATCTGTTTGGATGTGTTTTCCTGTTTTTCTGTAAGGACTTCTACCTGTTTGATTATGTTATCCTGTTTTTCTTTAAGGATGTGTAACTCTTTAGCAGTGTTCTCCTGCAATTCTTTAAGGGATTTTTGTGCTTCCTCTTTATTGTCTTCTGCCTGTTTAGCAGTGTTCTCCTGCATTTCTTTAAGTGTGTTATTAAAGTCCTTCTTGAAGTCCTCTATCATCATCAGGAGATATGCTTTTAAATCCGGGTCGTGGGTAGCTGGCGGTACCCCGGTGCTGGTCCAGCCGGAATAGGCCTGTGGTCCTACTCAGGCCGGTTTTCTGCTTCCCTAACTAATGCAGTCTCTGGTCCTGCGCTCAATTGGATTGGAGCAGAAGCTGTGTTCCACTCTCCAGAAGTCTTAAGATCCTGTGGCGGGTGTTGTGGGTAGCTGGCAAGTGTCAGCCAACCCTGCGCCCTAGCTGCCCCGGTGCTTTTCTGACCGGAAGAGGCTTGTGGCCCTATGTAGGCCGGATTTCTCTCTCCTCAACCAGAGCAGTCTCAGATCCCGCGTGATTGGAATGGGGCAGAAGCTGTGTTCCACTCACCAGCAGTCCCAAAATCCTGTGGCGGGTGTTGTGGGTAGCTGGAGAGTGTCAGCTGACCCTGCGCCCTAGCTACCCCGGGTGTTAGTGAGATTCTTATGTTTGCCTTTTGACATCTGGTAATCTCTGGGGTTAATAGTCTAGCTGTCTCTGGCCAGAGCTTGTTCCTCCTGTGATTCTTTTTTTTTTTTTTTTAAATTAGGTATTTTCCTCATTTACATTTCCAATGCTATCCCAAAAGTCCCCCATACCCAGCCCCCCACTCTCCTACACACCCACTCATACTTCTTGGCCCTGGCGTTCTCCTGTACTGAGGCATATAACGTTTGCACGACCAATGGGACTCTCTTTCCACTCATGGCTGACTAGGCCATCATTTGATACATATGCAGCTAGAGACACGAGCTCCGGGAGTACTGGTTAGTTCATATTGCTGTTCCACCTACAGGGTTGCAGATCCCTTTAGCTACTTGGGTAATTTCTCTAGCTCCTCCATTGGGGGGCCTGTGATCCATCCAATTGCTGACTGTGAGCATCCACTTCTGTGTTTGCTAGGCCCCAGCATAGTCTCACTAGAGACAACTATATCAGGGTCCTTTCAGCAAAATCTTGCTAGTGTATCAATGGTATCAACATTTGGAGGCTGATTATGGGATGGATCCCTGAATATGGCAGTCTCTAGATGGCCCATCCTTTTGTCTCAGCTCCAAACTTTGTCTCTGTAACTCCTTCCCATGGGTGTTTTGTTCCCAATTCTAAGAAGGTGCAAAGTATCCACAATTTGGTCTTTGTTCTTCTTGAGTTTCATGTGTTTCGCAAATTGTATCTTATAACACGGGTATTCTAAGTTTCTGGGCGAATATCCACTTATCAGTGAGTACATAATCATGTGAGTTCTTTTGTGATTGATTTGGTTACCTCACTCACAATGATGCCCTCCAGGTCCATCCATTTGCCTAGGAATTTCATAAATTCATTCTTTTTAATAGCTGAGTAGTACTCCATTGTGTAAATGTACCACATTTTTTGTATCCATTCCTCTGTTGAGGGGCATCTGGGTTCTTTCCAGCTTCTGGCCATTACAAATAACGCTACTATGAACATAGTGGAGCATGTGTCTTTCTTACCAGTGGGAACATCTTCTGGATATATGCACAGGAGGGGTATTGCGGGATCCTCGTGTAGTACTATGACCAATTTTCTGAGGAACCACCAGACCGATTTCCAGAGTGGTTGTACAAGCTTGCAATACCACCAACAATGGAGACGTGTTCCTCTTTCTAAACATCCTTGCCAGCCTCTGCTGTCACCTGAATTTTTTAACTTAGCCATTCTGACTGGTGTGAGATGGAATCTCAGGGTTGTTTTGATTTGCATTTCCCTGATGATTAAGGATGCTGAACATTTTTTCAGGTGTTTCTCAGCCATTCGGTATTCCTCAGGTGAGAATTCTTTGTTTAGCTCTGAGCCCCTTTTTTTAATGGGGTTATTTGATTTTCTAGAGCCCACCATCTTGAGTTCTTTATATATATTGGATATTAATCCCCTATCAGATTTAGGATAGATAAAGATCCTTTCCCAATCTGTTGGTGGCCTTTCTGCCTTATTGATGGTATCTTTTGCCTTACAGAAGCTTTGCAGTTTTATGAGATCCAATTTGTCAATTCTCGATCTTACAGCACAAGCCATTACTGTTTTATTCAGGAATTTTCCCCCTGTACCCATGTCTTTGAGGCTTTTCCTCACTTTCTCCTCTATAAGATTCAGTGTCTCTGGTTTTATGTGGAGTTCCTTGATCCACTTAGATTTGACCTTAGTACAAGGAGATAGGAATGGAAAAATTCACATTCTTCTATATGATAACCACCAGTTGTGCCAGCACCATTTGTTGAAAATGCTGTCTTTTTTCCACTGGATGGTTTTAGCTACCTTTTCAAAGATTGAGTGACCATAGATAGGTGTGTGGGTTCATTTCTGGGTCTTCAATTCTATTCCATTGGTCTACTTGTCTGTCACTATACCAGTACCATGCAGTTTTTATCACAATTGCTCTGTAGTACAGCTTTAGGTCAGGCATGGTGATTTCACCAGAGGTTCTTTTATCCTTGAGAAGAGTTTTTGCTATGGTAGGTTTTTTGTTATTCCAGATGAATTTGCAGATTGCTCTTTCTAATATGTTGAAGAATTGAGTTGGAATTCTGATGAGGATTGCCTTAAATCTGTAGATTGCTTTTGGCAAGATAGCCATTTTTACTATATTGATCCTGCCAATCAATGAGCATGGGAGGTCTTTCCATCTTCTGAGATCTTCTTTAATTTCTTTCTTTAGAGACTTGAAGTTTTTATTATACAGATCTTTCACTTCCTTAGTTAGAGTCACGCCAAGGTATTTTATATTATTTGTGACTATTGAGAAGGGTGTTGTTTTCCTAATTTCTTTCTCAGCCTGTTTACCCTTTGTGTAGAGAAAGGCCATTGACTTGTTTGAGTTAATTTTATATCCAACTACTTCACTGAAGCTGTTTATCAGGTTTAAGAGTTCTCTCGTGGAATTTTTGGGGTCACTTATATACACTATCATATCATCTGCAAAAAGTGATATTTTGACTTCTTCCTTTCCAATTTGTTTCCCCTTGATCTCCTTTTGTTATCGAATTGCTCTGGCTAGGACTTCAAGTACAATGTTGAATAGGTAGGGAGAAAGTGGGCAGCCTTGTCTAGTCCCTGATTTTAGTAGGATTGTTTCAAGCTTCTCACCATTTACTTTGATGTTGGCTACTGGTTTGCTGTAGATTGCATTTATCATGTTTAGGTATGGGCCTTGAATTCCTGATCTTTCCAAGGGTTTTATCATGAATGGGTGTTGGATTTTGTCAAATGCTTTCGCTGTGTCTAAGGAGATGATCATGTGGTTTTTGTCTTTGTGTTTGCTTATATACTGGATTACGTTGATGGATTTCCATATATTAAACCATCCCTGCATCCCTGAAACAAAACCTACTTGGTCAGGATGGATGACGGTTTTATTGTGTTCTTGGATTCAGTTAGCAAGCATTTTATGGAGTATATTTGCATCGATATTCATAACTGAAATTGGTCTCAAGTTTTCTTTTTTTGTTGGATCTTTCTGTGGTTTAGGTATCAAAGTAATTGTGGCTTCATAGAATGAGTTGTTTAGAGTACCTTCTATTTCTATTTTGTGAAATAGTTTGTGCAATACTGGAATTAGATCTTCTTTGAAGGTCTGATAGAACTCTCCATTAAACCCATCTGGTCCTGGGCTTTTTTTTTTTTTTTTTTTTTTTTTTTTTTTTTGGTTGGGATACTATTAATGACTGCTTCTATTTCTCTAGGGGATAAGGGACTGTTTAGATCATTAACTTTGCTTCTATTTCTCTAGGGGATAAGGGACTGTTTAGATCATTAACTTGATCCTGTTTTCACTTTGGTACCTCTTATCTATTTAGAAATTGGTCCATTTCATTCAGGTTTTCCAGTTTTGTTGAGTATAGCCTTTTGTAGAAGGATCTGGTGGTGTTTTGGATTTCTTCAGGATCTGATGTTATGTCTCCCTTTTCATTTCAAATTTTATTAATTAGGATGCTGTCCTTGTGCTATCTAGTGAGTCTTGCTAAGGTTTTATCTACCATGTTGATTTTCTCAAAGAACCAGCACCTGGTTTGGTTGATTCTTTGAATACTTCTTGTTTCCACTTGGTTGAATTCACCCCTGAGTTTGATTATTTCCTGCTGTCTACACCTCTTGGGTGAATTTGCTTCCTTTTTTTCTAGAGCTTTTAGATGTGTTGTCAAGCTGCTAGTGTGTGCTCTCTCTAGTTTCTTTTTGGAGGCACTCAGAGCTGTGAGTTTCCCTATTAGACATAATTTCATTGTGTCCCATAAGTTCAGGTATGTCGTGGCTTCATTTTCATTAAACTAAAAAGTCTTTAATTTCTTTCTTTATTCCTTCCTTGACAAAGGTATCATTGAGAAGAGTGTTGTTCAGTTCCACATGAATGTTGGCTTTCCATTATTTATGTTGTTATTGAAGATCAGCCTTATTCCATGGTGATCTGATAGGATGCATGGGACAATTTCAATATTTTTGTATCTGTTGAGGCTTGTTTTATAACAAATTATATGGTAAATTTTGGAGAAAGTACCATGAGGTGCTGAGAAGAAGGTATATTCTTTTGTTTTAGGATAAAATGTTGTATAGATATCTGTTAAGTCCATTTGTTTCATAACTTCTGTTAGTTTCACTGTGTCCCTGTTTAGTTTCTGTTTCCATGATCTCTCCCTTGATGAAGGTGGGGTGTTGAAGTCTCACACTATTATTATGTGAGGTGAAATGTGTGCTTTGATCTTTACTAAAGTTTCCTTAATGAATGTGGCTGTCCTTGCATTTGGAACATAGATGTTCAGAATTGAGAGTTCCACTTGGAGGATTTTACCTTTGATGAGTATGAAGTGTCCCTCCTTGTCTTTTTTGATAACTTTGGGTTGAAAGTTGATTTTATTCGATATTAGAATGGCTACTCCAGCTTGTTTCTTCAGACCATTTGCTTGGAAAATTGTTTTCCAGCCTTTCACTCTGAGGTAATGTCTGTCTTTTTCCCTGAGATGGGTTTCCTGTAAGCAGCAAAATGTTGGGTCCTGTTTGTGTAGGCAGTCTGTTAGTCTATGTCTTTTTATTAGGGAATTGAGTCCATTGATATTAAGAGAAATTACGGAAAAGTAATTGTTCCTCCCTATTATTTTTGTTGTTAGAATTGGCATTCTGTTCTTGTGGCTGTTTTCTTTTTGGTTTGTTGAAGGATTGATTACTTTCTTGCTTTTTATAGGGCATGTTTTCTGTCCTTGTATTGGTTTTTTTCTGTTCTTATCCTTTGAAGGGCTGGATTCATGGAAAGATAATGTGTGAATTTGGTTTTGTTGTGTAATACTTTGGTTTCTCCATCTATGGTAATTGAGAGTTTGGCTGGGTATAGTAGCCTGGACTGGCCTTTCTGTTCTCTTAGTGTCTGTATAACACCTGTCCAGGATCTTCTGACTTTCATAGTCTCTGGTGAAACATCTAGTGTAATTCTGATAGGCCTGCCTTTATATGTTACTTGACCTTTTTCTCTTACTGCTTTTAATATTCTATCTTTATTTAGTGCATTTGTTGTTCTGATTATTATGTGTCCGGAGGAGTTTCTTTTCTGGTCTAGTCTATTTGGAGTTCCGTAGGCTTGTTGTATGTTCATGGGCATCTCTTTTTTTTAGGTTGGGGAAGTTTTCTTCTATAATTTTGTTTAAAATATTTGCTGTCCCTTTAAGTTGAAAATCTTCATTCTCCTCTACTCCTATTATCCGTAGGTTTGGTCTTCTCATTGTGTCCTGGATTTCCTGGATGTTTTGAGTTAGGATCTTTTTGCATTTTGCATTTTCTTTGATTGTTGTGCCGATGTTCTCTATGGAATCTTCTGCACCTGAGATTCTCTCTTCCATCTCTTGTATTCCATTGCTGATGCTCACTCTATGGTTCCAGATTTCTTTCCTAGGGTATCTATCTCCTGTGTTGCCTCACTTTAGGTTTTCTTTATCAGGTCTACTTCCCTTTTTAGGTCTAGAATGGTTTTGTTCATTTCCATCACCTGTTTGGATGTGCTTTCCTGTTTTTCTTTAAGGACTTTTACCTGTTTGGTTGTGTTTTCATGTTTTTCTTTAAGGACTTGTAACTCTTTAGCAGTGTTCTCCTGTATTTCTTTAAGTGAGTTATTAAAGTCCTTAATGTCCTCTACCATCATCATGAGATATGGTTTTAAATCTGTGTCTAGTTTTTTGTGTGTGTTGGGGTGCCCAGGACTGGGTGGGGTGGGAGTGCTGCCTTCTGATGATGGTGAGTGGTCTTGGTTTCTGTTAGTAAGATTCTTACATTTGCCTTTCGACATCTGGTAATCTCTGGAGTTAGTTGTTTTTGTTGACTCTTGTAAAAGCTTGTTCCTCTGGTGATTATGTTAGCCTCTATCAGCAGACCTGGGAGACTAGTTCTCTCCTGAGTTTCAGTGGTCAGAGTACTCTCTGCATGCAAGGTTTCCTCTTGCATGGAAGGTGCCCAGATACCTGGCGTATAAATTTGCCTCCTGGCAGAAGTTATGTTCCACTCACCAGAGGTCCTAAGATCCCGTGGAGAGTCCTCTCGGGACCTTGGGGGTGTCCACAGACTCTGTGCCCAAGGTGCCCCGGTGTTGGCGCCAATGGAAGGTACCCCTCCTGTGATTCTATTAGCCTCTGTCAGCACTCCTGGGAGTCACCTGAGTCCCAGTGGTCAGAGCACTCTCTGCAGGCAAGCTCTCCTCTTACAGGGCAGGTGTCCAGAAGTCTGGAGCTCTGATCCACCTCCTGATTCCTGGAGTCAGAGCCCTCCCTGTAAGCCAACTCTCCTCTTGCAAGGTAGGTACCCAGGGATCTGGGTCTCAGCTCTGCCTCCTTGCTGAGTATGAAGGCCTGAAGGGACCCTGAACAAGAAGCTCTGTTACTTCTGTCACCCATGTTCTCTCCCATGATCACGAGATCCTGGGTGTGCTAGGGGTCCTGTGGCTTGGAGAGTCCTCTGTGGCCCTAGACTGGTTCACCAGGAAGATGGTGGTTCTGGCCCCGGCCGGAATGGATCCCACCCTCTCGTTGGGCTGGGTTCCTATGTCCCAATTCCTGCTGGTGCAAGACCCTCCGCAATTGTTTGAAGCTGATGTTGCATTCCACTCACTTCTGATCCTGAGGTAATCCAGAGGTACTGCAGCATGGAGAGTACTCCGGAGCCCTTAGTGACCTCCACTGGGTTCAGGCAGAAGATGGCAGGTCTGGCTTACAGAACCAATCTTATGTAATAAGAAGAAAGATTTATTAAAACAGAAAAAAATATTTTTGTCTCCTCAAAATATATATAATGAAGCCCAACTCTGCATTATAACTGTATTTACAGACAGATAATTAAGGAGACAATTCTTGTCTCCTTGGAACATAGAGCACATTTTGCATGTATTTAGTATCAAAAATGAAAAGAATTAGAAACAGACAGAGAAAGAATCTTGAAAAGAATCCTATGGAATTGAATAGGAAAACAATAGTGTATCAGGTAAGCTGGAGCCTCTGGCTACCAGTACAAAAAAGATGGAGAAGAGGGACGAAGTCATGGCTTCTGAGTTAGAGGTCAAGAAAGTAGGCTGGTTTAGCAGCAGAAATCTGTGAATACAGGAAGAACGGGCTTCATAGAGAAAATTGGAGAGCCCTGTGTGTCAGGAAAAATAAGTTTAGAAATGTTTCCAGACTCCAAAATATGGGTGGGGAGAAAGACCATGGGCAATCTTAGCAGTATGTCTGTTAGCAATTGCATGGTTTGGAAGCTGTGAAAAATAATTCCTAACACATTGTCATTTATTATTGTGTAATTTTGAATATATTAGTAATACCATCAGAGTAAGCAAAACTGTTTCTTTCACATTAAGAAAAAGAATTAAAATATTTTCCTTTGGGGTGATTTTAGTAAGAGAGAGACCAGAATTTATTTCTCTACTTGTGTCTCCTTGAGTTTCTGTTGTCCTCTGACTGTAAACTGACATTTGTATGAGTCTAGACCTGTATTTTCCTCAAGGCTGTCATGTTTGTCTGTATGTCCCTTTGCCTTATGTGTATATATGTGCATATTTTCCTGAAAAAGTTTTTTCTACATTTATTGGGTAGCACACAAAGCATCACATGAATAAGGCATAGGGAATAATTTACAGAAATCATTTTCTAAACAGGATTTTACAAGGGATTAAACTTTGTTGAGTCCAATTGACAAAGTAGCAGACAGTATTCCAAACACCACAATAAACTAAAGCCTGTGTTAAGTTGTTTCTGCGCTGCTTTCAGATTTTGGTGGATATTCTTTTGGGACAGCTGCTTTCCCTATTTTTTCCTGGCTTTTCCTTTTCTAAGAGTAACAGAAAAGAATATTTCGCCATAAAAACAAAAACACTTGACCTTAACTCTAGCTTTAAAGTATTCTTAGAAGATTATGACAAAATTCAGAATGAATTTAAAGAGAAATTCTATCTCTGTTAAAGTATTTAGCAAAACATAATAATGCCATATTAGTGAATTTCATATGCCTTGATGTATAAGCGCCACCAATTTCCACTTATGATAATAAAGAAATTTAGGAACCTCTAGAATTTCGTTACTTGAACACAACACAGACATGAGACTTGGTTAATCAAGGCTCTTGGATTAGAGGTTGAAACAAAAAGATAAATAATACATTTACTATCCTCTAGAAGTGCTTGCCAAGGATTGTTTGTTTTTGAGCATCTTTGTAAATACAGGATATCTTTTTAAAACAGGAGGGGTAACCCTATCCCTTCTCTGTCTAACTATCTTGTGCTCTTCACTTTTCATAAAATAATCTTTAATGTAAGGAAATGAAAATTCTCATGAAAACCACATGAACTTTTTTTATTACACACTTTTGAGATTATACTTTAATTACATTTTCCCCTTTCCTTTCTTCCTTACAAATTCTTCCATATGTCCTTCCATACTCTCCATAATCAAGGCCTTCTTTTCATCAATTGCTAGTATGTGTGTGTGTAGGGGCGGGGTCTGCATGTCTGTGTGTCTGCATATACATAGGACGTGCTGAGTCTATATAATGCTATTTGTATATATGTTTTCAGAGCTGACCACTTGGCACTGGACAGCCAATTGGTCTGTTCTTCCCTAAAGAAGACTACCCCTTCCACTTGTGGCTTGGTTCAGTTGCCTTTAGTTCTCTTTGAAGAGTTGAAGAGTCATGAGATATCCCCAGTAGAATGCACTGGTGTCCCCATTGTTCAATATATGTTTAGAACATTGTGAAAGCAAGACTGGAGCTCTTGTAAGAACCAAAGGATCAAAGACTTGGCTCTGAGATTGTTTCTCCTACTAATATCAAGAGCTGTACTTTTAAAGTCTTACTTTTTTTTCACAAAACAAACCAAGGAAAAGACAACTGAGAGTGCACATTGAATAGACTTTATACATATATTAACTCCAGATTCCATCATTGATATGTTCCTTTTGAGAAAGAAAAATGAAGGTTGGAAAAAAGAAAACAGTAAGAGACAAAAGAAGGCTTATACTAATCCAAGTATTTATAAACATTTTCTTTTCAGAAAAATCCTAACTTCCTTATTTCATAGATATCCCTAACACCAACCAGTCATGACCCAGTATATTTAGCCCATGTTTTCTAATTTTAAAATGATGTCCTTGTGCATATAGGCCTAGAATTACATATTAAAAGTTGAATAAAATAAAATATTCAACATATATCTAAACCTACTGAAGTTTTAAGAACAGGTATAAAACATTTGTATTATCTCATCCTGAATGAGGTAACCCAGACCCAGAAGGACAAACATGCTGTGTGCTCACTGATAAGTAGATATTAGCTTTTAAATAAATGATAATTAGGCTATAACCCACAGTTCCAAAAAGGTTAAGTAACAAGGAGAGCTCTAAGGCAGATGTATGAATCTCCCTAGGAATGGAAAATAAAATAAATTTTATGGGTAGACCAGGGTGGGTGGAATGGGAACAGGAGGAATCATGTCACCAGGAGGGATGGAGAGAGAGAGAGAGAGAGAGAGAGAGAGAGAGAGAGAGAGAGAGAGAGAGAGAGAGAGAGAGAGAGAGAGAGTGTATGGGGTGACACAACTGGAACTGAAGGGCATCGGAGACCCTAATAAGGTTGAAACTCCTAGGATTTTAGGTGAATGACCCTAGCAAGGGATTCTAGTAATGGAGGATTCAGAGCCTAAACTGGTCATCTTCTGTAAATGGGCAACTTCCAGAGGTAGGACAGGGACGCCAACACAGCCACAAAACTTTCTACCTATGATCTATCCTGTTTTCAAGATGTAAAGGGGCAATGATGGTTGTTCAGAGCTTGTGGGAGTGGCCAGCAAATGGGGCACACGCCAGGAAAGCGAGCCCATGACCCACATTGCCAGGATGATCAGAAATCAGAGACTGGATAGCCCAGAGACCTAGGAAAGAAAAAAGTCAATAAACTGATCCCTAATGATATTCTGCTATACATGAAGATGAGTGCTTATCCCAGTCATCATCAGAGAGACTTCCTGTGGCAGCTAGCTAATGTGAGCATATGTAGAGACCCAAAGCTAAGCATTATCCCAGGAGAGAGCTCAAATTGGAGATCTCCATTGGGTTTGTCCCCTTTGGAGCTTGGGGAACCCCAAGAAAGAGCGAAAGGGAAGATATGTAAGAACTAGAGAGGTCAAGGACACATCTCACATTGCCAAGTAAGCAGGGCTCATAGGGGCTCACAGAGACTGGAGAAGAAATCACTGGCCTGCATGGATGCACAGTAGATCCCCTACAAATATGTTATGGGACTATTAATAGTGGTAATAGGGATGTCTCTGACTCTTTTGTCTACTTGTTACCCTTTTACTCCTACTGTGTTGCTTCAGGCTATGCTAATATGAAGGGTTGTACTAATATGAACAACTTATTGTAACATGTTATGCTATGTTCAGTTGATATCCTTGGGAGACCTGCTCTTTTCTGAATGGAAATGGAGGAGGAGTGTATCTGGGGGAGAGGGAAGAGAAGGGATCTGAGAGGACAGGAGGGAGGAGAAATTGTGGTTGGGATTATTGTATGAGAGAGAATACAAAATTTGTATAATCACATATAGAAAGTGATTTGCATATATTACACTTAAAAAACTCCAACGAGCCTATTAAATGTTACGATAATCAAAGGTAAAACAATAGCAAAAGAACACAACAAAGTAAATGAATATAAAATGCATGTAAAACAGAGTTAGAAGATTAAAATATGTGCTAGAAAGATATGTGAATTAAACTTAAAGTGAACAGAGATATAACTTGTTTATAATTAAAGGTAATTCAATCTTTAAGGTCAATACTTAATATCATGACATGAAAATCTACCTGATTCTCTACTTACAACCAGATATTTTAAGAGACTTTAATTTTTTAATTGTGTATACTTACTTGTGTGTCTCTGTGTATGAGTGTTTGCATGTGAGTGCAGGTACCCATAGAGACTAGCAGCGGTGTCTGGGCCTCTGGTGGTTGTGAGATGCCTGATGTGGGTGCTAAGAACGGAATTCAGGTCCTCTGCAAGAGCAGTACACTCTCTTAAGCACTGATCCATCTCTCCAGCTCCAATTTTGTTTTCATTTAATCTCAGTTTTGCGCACAGTGCTCAAAGAAATTCTTGAAACTTCTCCCTGCCTTCAGGAGAATTTCTTTTTAGCTAAATGACCTTGTTTCAGATCTACCAGGTGTTGTTCATAGTAAGGTTTAAAGCTTAATTTTAAGATTCATAAAAGTTCAATCAGGCTGTACAACTTAAAGGCATTACAAGCTGGCTTGCTTACTTCATATAAAATTATTATAGATTTGAACGTTTGTTTTTTTCCTTTGCATCCTGATAATTGTAAAGTGTTTGCTTCTAGTGAGCTTGTTATCACTGGGAAATTTTGCCCCTATGTATGGCTAATAGTCTTACATTATATAAGAAATTTTTATCATCTCGGCTTCAATACAAGAAGCTTTGAATCTTTCAGTATATTGTTTCTTAAATAGAAAGTAATTTATTAACAAATGCCTCTAAAGAAAAATTTACTTCAAATCTTTGCTTTCACATAATGAACTTTAAAGTTCTGGGGAGTAGCTGTTGCTCCATAATAGAGATTCAGAGGCAATGTCTTTCTAATATTTAGGGTCTTAGTTATCCTAGAAAAATTGTAGTACAGAAAATTTAAGAAAGAAATGATGATTTGCTTACTTCAATTATTTTCAAAAGTTTCCAGGAGATGTTAATTGGCTAAGACCGCACCTTAAACTCACCACAGGAGAACTTAAGCCTTTGTTAGGTGCTATCAAGTGAGATTCAAATTAACTGGTGAGAAACAAAAAAGCTTTACAGAAAGTAGGGGAAACTTCTGTGATCAATTGGTATCAATTGTAATCAATGGTAATCAAATATTACCTGCTTTTTCTAGTTATTGTCACTTAATTTGCACACAGCAATTCTTTGACCAAAAAAAAAAATTAATCTTTCTTCATCTACAAGTAAAGTTTTAACATCCTATTGCAACGCTAAAATTTAGATGCCAAAATACTCCTTGCTGAGTGAGTGCCTTATAGTATTCTACAACTAGGCATACTTATATCTAGGTGAAGTGAAAGGATCCACTTACTGGCACATGGTATGATCCTGTTTAGGTACTTAATATGGGGAAGAGGAGGCATGTTTGTGTTTTTTCCACAGAATGCTGCAGGAGCATACTAGCTTCCAGAATGATTCCTGTAACAGGCTGACCTGTAAGTTCTTGAGTTCCCTGACAGTGGTGACAGGAAAGGTGTATTGAGCACACCGAGAAGGAGGAAGCAGGGAAAGCAGACACTTGCAAGCAAAATGAAGAATCTTCCTATCTCCACCACAGACTACAGCAAGGAGAACCGACCTGGTGCCAACTTAAAATAAAAACAACGAAAAAAGCTGACTCATGAGGCAGAGGGACTGCTAGAGTATTGGACAAGATGCTTTTTTCAGAGACACTGTTTTTGGCCATTCAGGCCAACTCCCCTGTAGCTGTAAAACTTTGTGTACCTTACCTGCATGCTATATTGCTAGATAATGTTGACAGAGTTAAAATCAACAATCTTGGCAAGTCTTTTCATATTCATTGTAATTCTTGTCAATTAACTACTTGTGTAGATATTAATTTAGATAAGGAATCTGCTGTTATGATTTTGTTAAAAGACCTGCTTATGACACAGGATCTTAAGACTTCTGGTGAGTGGAGCACAGCTTCTGCTCCAATCCAATTGCGCGGGACCTGAGACTGCATTAGTTAGTGTACTGGCTATTTTTGTGTCAACTTGACACAGCTGGAGTTATCACAGAGAAAGGAGCTTCAGTTGAGGAAATGCCTCCATGAGATCCAACTGTAAGGCATTTTCTCAATTAGTGATCAAGGGGGAAAGGCCCCTTGTGGGTGGGACCATCCCTGGGCTGGTAGTCTTGGGTTCTATAAGAGAGTAGGCTGAGCAAGCCAGGAGAGGCAAGCCAGTAAAGAACATCCCTCCATGGCCTCTGTATCAGCTCCTGCTCCCTGACCTGTCTGAGTTCCAGTCCTGACTTCCTTTGGTGATGAACAGCAGCATGGAAGTGTAAGCCGAATAAACCCTTTCCTCCCCAACTTGCTTCTTGGTCATGGTGTTTGTGCAGGAATAGAAACCCTGACTAAGACAAATTGGTACCAGCAGAGTGGGGTATTCCTGTGACAACCTGACCATGTTTTGGGGAGGACTGTGGAAGGACTTTGGAACTTTGGGCTTGAAGATCCATTCGTTGTTAAGAGCTCTGTCAGATGTTGTGTAGGAGCTTGGAAGATAATGCTGAGAACAGTGCAGAAGATGGAGGCCTGGTTTGTGAAATTTCAGAGGGAAAATTAAAGACTCTCTTCAGGGCCATTGCTGTTTTTATTGTGAAGATTTTGTAGTTCTGGTTAGCTGGGGCTGAAGAATCAGTTGTGATTAACAAGATACCAGAACTACTAAAGCAAAAACTTTGCATTACTGGGACTATTGATGCTGGTTAGCTGGAGCTAAGAAATTAGCGGTGATTAAGAAGAGACCAGCATCGTGAGGTGACATCTTCTGGGAAGTGTTTTCTGAAAGCACAAAGAGGCTGTGTTCCAGAGATAGGCAAGGTTGTACTCCTTCTGCAGTGGGACTTGGTAATGTGTAAGGGTCACCCAGGTGGTACTGGTTTTGAAGGCATGAAGGGGTCACACAGCTGCTCAGGCTCGGCACTGTGAGAGGCCATGGAAGGCCATTGGTGAAGGTGTAGCCCCAGTTGTAATTGAAGGCCCAGGACTGAAGGGGTCATGCAGTGTTTTGGAGATGCCAGTACCACGAGATGACCACCAAGAGCAGCAGCAGCAGTGGAGTACAGGCATCTGGAGCCCAGAGGACGACATGTGTGCTACAAAGGGCATGGCTGGAGAAGTGACCCAAGCCCTTGGAGGAGCCCAGAAGATCGTGAGTTGGATCCCAGACGTTGGACGGTTGGAGATTGATTTTTGCTTTGATTGTGACTGTGCCCTGATATTTTCCCTCTTGAAGGAAGAAACTGTTTTAGTGGAGCCCACAGTTAAGAGACTTTTAATTGTAAAAAGACATTGGATTTTAAAGAGATGGATATTTTAAAGAGATTGAAAATTTAAGAATATGTAAAGACTGTGGGACTTTTAAAGTTATTTAGATCTTGGGGATGAATAAGAATGTAAGGGTTGAGGCTTACTAGTGATGTGTTTGTGTGTCAAGTTGACAAGGGGTCAATTGTACTGGCTATTAATGTGTCAACTTGACACAGCTGGAGTTATCACAGAGAAAGGAGCTTCAGTTGAGGAAATGCCTCCATGAGATCCAACTGTAAGGCATTTTCTCAATTAGTGATCAAGGGGGAAAGGCCCCTTGTGGGTGGGACCATCCCTGGGCTGGTAGTCTTGGGTTCTATAAGAGAGTAGGCTGAGCAAGCCAGGAGAGGCAAGCCAGTAAAGAACATCCCTCCATGGCCTCTGTATCAGCTCCTGCTCCCTGACCTGTCTGAGTTCCAGTCCTGACTTCCTTTGGTGATGAACAGCAGCATGGAAGTGTAAGCCGAATAAACCCTTTCCTCCCCAACTTGCTTCTTGGTCATGGTGTTTGTGCAGGAATAGAAACCCTGACTAAGACAGTTAGGGAAGCAGAAACCGGCCTGAGTAGGACCACAGGCCTCATCCGGCTGGATCAGCGCAGGGGTAGCGGGAGCGCAGGGTTGCCTGACACCCGCCAGCTACCCACGACCCCCGCCGCAGGATTTTGGGACTGCTGGTGAGTGGAACACAGCTTCTGCTCCAATCCAATTGCGCGGGACCTGAGACTGCATTAGTTAGGGAAGCAGAAACCGGCCTGAGTAGGGCCACAGGCCTCATCCGGCCAGATCAGCGCCGGGGTAGCGGGAGCTAAGGGTTGCCTGACACCCTCCAGCTACCCACGACCCCCGCCGCAGGATTTTGGGACCGCTGGTGAGTGGAACACAGCTTCTGCTCCAGTCCAATCACGCGGGACCTGAGACTGCTCTGGTTGGGGAGAGAGAAATCCGGCCTACATAGGGCCACAACCCTCTTCCGGTCAGAAAAGCACCTGGGCAGCTGGGGCGCAGGGTCAGCTGACACTCACAAGCTACCCACAACACCCACCACAGGATCTTAAGACTTCTGGAGAGTGGAACACAGCTTCTGCTCCAATCCAATTGCACGCTGGACCAGAGACTGCATTAGTTAGGGAAGCAGAAAAACGGCCTGAGTAGGACCACAGGCCTCTTCCAGCTGGACCAGCACCGGGGTACCTTCAGCTACCCACGACCCCCGCCGCAGGATTTAGAGACTGCTGGTGAGTGGAACACAGCTTCTGCTCCAATCTTTAAATAGTGACAACGATAACAACTAACCCCAGAGATTACCAGATGGCGAAAGGTAAACGTAATAATCTTACTAACAGGAACCAAGACCACTCACCATCATCAGAACCCAGCACCCCCACTTCGCCCAGTCCAGGGCACCCCAACACACCGGAAAAGCTAGACACGGATTTAAAAGCATATCTCCTGATGATGATAGAGGACTTCAAGAAGGACTTTAATAACACAATTAAAGAAATGCAGGAGAACACTGATAAAAAGGCAGAAGACAATAAAGAGGAAGCACAAAAATCCCTTAAAGAATTGCAGGAGAACACTGCTAAAGAGTTACAAATCCTTAAAGAAAAACATGATAACATAATCAAACAGGTAGAAGTCCTTACAGAAAAACAGGAAAACACATCCAAACAGATGATGGAAATGAACAAAACCATACTAGACCTAAAAAGGGAAGTAGACACAATAAAGAAAACCCAAAATGAGGCAACACTGGAGATAGAAACCCTAGGAAAGAAATCTGGAACCATAGATACGAGCATCAGCAACAGAATACAAGAGATGGAAGAGAGAATCTCAGGTGCAGAAGACTCCATAGAGAACATCGGCACAACAATCAAGGAAAATGTAAAATGCAAAAAGATCCTAACTCAAAACATCCAAGAAATACAGGACATAATGAGAAGACCAAACCTACGGATAATAGGAGTGGATGAGAATGAAGATTTTCAACTCAAAGGACCAGCAAACATCTTCAACAAAATTATAGAAGAAAACTTCCCAAATCTAAAGAAAGAGATGCCCATGAACATACAAGAAGCCTACAGAACTCCAAATAGACTGGACCAGAAAAGAAATACCTCCCGACACATAATAATCAGAGCAACAAATGCTCTAAATAAAGATAGAATACTAAAAGCAGTAAGAGAAAAAGGCCAAGTAACATATAAAGGCAAGCCTATCAGAATTACACCAGACTTTTCACCAGAGACTATGAAAGCCAGAAGATCCTGGACGGATGTTATACAGACACTAAAAGAACACAAATTCCAGCCCAGGCTACTATACCCAGCCAAACTCTCAATTAACATAGATGGAGAAACCAAAGTATTCCACGACAAAACCAAATTCACACATTATCTCTCCACGAATCCAGCCCTTCAAAGGATAATAACAGAAAAAAACCAATACAAGGACAGGAACCACGCCCTAGAAACAACAAGAAGGTAATCCCTCAACAAACCTAAAAGAAGACAGCCACAAGAACAAAATGCCAACTTTAACATCAAAAATAACAGGAAACAACAATTACTTTTCCTTAATATCTCTTAATATCAATGGACTCAACTCCCCGATAAAAAGACATAGACTAACAAACTGGCTACACAAACAAGACCCAACATTTTGCTGCTTACAGGAAACTCATCTCAGAGAAAAGGATAGACACTACCTCAGAATGAAAGGCTGGAAAACAATTTTCCAAGCAAATGGCATGAAGAAACAAGCTGGAGTAGCCATTCTAATATCTGATAAGATTGACTTCCAACCCAAAGTCATTAAAAAAGACAGGGAGGGACACTTCATACTCATCAAAGGTAAAATCCTCCAAGAGGAACAATCAATCCTGAATATCTATGCTCCAAATACAAAGGCAGCCACATTCATTAAAGAAACTTTAGTAAAGCTCAAAGCACACATTGCACCTCATACAATAATAGTGGGAGACTTCAACACACCACTTTCACCAATGGACAGATCATGGAAACAGAAACTAAACAGGGACACAGTGAAACTAACAGAAATTATGAATCAAATGGATCTGGCAGATATCTACAGAACATTCTATCCTAAAACAAAAGGATATACCTTCTTCTCAGCACCTCATGGTACCTTCTCCAAAATTGACCACATAATTGGTCACAAAACAGGCCTCAACAGATATAAAAATATTGAAATTGTCCCATGCATCCTATCAGATCACCATGGACTAAGGCTGATCTTCAATAACAAAATAAATAATAGAAAGCCAACCTTCACGTGGAAACTGAACAACACTCTTCTCAATGATACCTTGGTCAAGGAAGGAATAAAGAAAGAAATTAAGGACTTTTTAGAGTTCAATGAAAATGAAGCCACAACATACCCAAACTTATGGGACGCAATGAAAGCATTTTTAAGAGGAAAACTCATAGCTCTGAGTGCCTCCAAAAGGAAACTAGAGAGAGCACACATTAGCATCTTGACAACACACCTAAAAGCACTAGAACAAAAGGAAGCAAATTCACCCAAGAGGAGTAGACGGCAGGAAATAATCAAACTCAGGGGTGAAATCAACCAAGTGGAAACAAGAAAAACTATTCAAAGAATCAACCAATCAAGGAGCTGGTTCTTTGAGAAAATCAACAAGATAGATAAACCCTTAGCCAGACTCACTAGAGGGCACAGGGAAAGCATCCTAATTAACAAAATCAGAAATGAAAAAGGAGACATAACAACAGATCCTGAAGACATCCAAAACACCATCAGATCCTTCTACCAAAGGCTATACTCAACAAAACTGGAGAACCTGGATGAAATGGACAAGTTCCTAGACAGATACCAGGTACCAAAGCTGAATCAAGATCAGGTTAATGATCTAAACAGCCCTATATCCCCCAAAGAAATAGAAGCAGTCATTAATAGTCTCCCAACTAAAAAAAGCCCAGGACCAGATGGGTTTAGTGCAGAGTCCTATCAGACCTTCAAAGAAGATCTAATCCCAGTTCTTCACAAACTATTCCACAAAATAGAAACAGAAGGTACTCTACCCAACTCATTCTATGAAGCCACAATTACTCTGATACCTAAACCACAAAAAGACCCAACAAAGATAGAAAACTTCAGACCAATATCCCTTATGAATATTGATGCAAAAATCCTCAATAAAGTTCTTGCTAACCGAATCCAAGAACACATCAAAACAATCATCCATCCTGACCAAGTAGGTTTCATCCCAGGGATGCAGGGATGGTTCAATATACGGAAATCCATCAACGTAATCCAGTATATAAACAAACTCAAAGACAAAAACCACATGGTCATCTCGTTAGATGCGGAAAAAGCATTTGACAAGATCCAACACCCATTCATGATAAAAGTCTTGGAAAGATCAGGAATTCAAGGCCCATACCTAAACATGATAAAAGCAATCTACAGCAAACCAGTAGCCAACATCAAAGTAAATGGTCAGAAGCTTGAAGCAATCCCTCTAAAATCAGGGACTAGACAAGGCTGTCCACTTTCTCCATACCTATTCAATATTGTACTTGAAGTCCTAGCCAGAGCAATTCGACAACAAAAGGAGATCAAAGGGATACAAATTGGAAAAGATGAAGTCAAAATATCACTTTTTGCAGATGATATGATAGTATATATAAGTGACCCTAAAAATTCCACCAGAGAACTCCTAAACCTGATAAACAGCTTCGGTGAAGTAGCTGGATATAAAATTAACTCAAACAAATCAATGGCCTTTCTCTACACAAAGAATAAACAGGCTGAGAAAGAAATTAGGGAAACAACACCCTTCTCAATAGTCACAAATAATATAAAATATCTTGGCGTGACTCTAACTAAGGAAGTGAAAGATCTGTATAATAAAAACTTCAAGTCTCTGAAGAAAGAAATTCTAGAAGATCTCAGAAGATGGAAAGATCTCCCATGCTCATGGATTGGCAGGATCAACATTGTAAAAATGGCTATCTTGCCAAAAGCAATCTACAGATTCAATGCAATCCCCATCAAAATTCCAAATCAATTCTTCAACGAATTAGAAAGTGCAATCTGCAAATTCATCTGGAATAACAAAAAACCTAGGATAGCAAAAACTCTCCTCAAGGATAAAAGAACCTCTGGTGGAATCACCATGCCGGACCTAAAGCTCTACTACAGAGCAATTGTGATAAAAACTGCATGGTACTGGTATTGTGACAGACAAATAGACCAATGGAATAGAATTGAAGACCCAGAAATGAATCCACACACCTATGGTCACTTGATCTTCGACAAGGGAGCTAAAAACATCCAGTGGAAGAAAGACAGCATTTTCAACAAATGGTGCTGGCACAACTGGTTGTTAACATGTAGAAGAATGCGAATCGATCCATTCCTATCTCCTTGTACTAAGGTCAAGTCTAAGTGGATCAAGGAACTTCACATAAAACCAGAGACACTGAAACTTATAGAGGAGAAAGTGGGGAAAAGCCTTGAAGATATGGGCACAGGGGAAAAATTCCTGAATCGAACAGTAATGGCTTGTGCTGTAAGATCGAGAATTGACAAGTGGGACCTCATGAAACTACAAAGCTTCTGCAAGGCTAAAGACACCATCAATAAGACAAAAAAACCACCAACAGATTGGGAAAGGATCTTCACCTATCCTAAATCAGATAAGGGACTAATATCCAATATATATAAAGAACTCAAGAAGGTGGACTCCAGAAAGTCAAATAACCCCATTAAAAAATGGGGCTCAGAACTGAACAAAGAATTCTCACCTGAGGAATACCGAATGGCAGAGAAGCACCTGAAAAAATGTTCAACATCCTTAATCATCAGGGAAATGCAAATCAAAACAACCCTGAGATTCCACCTCACACCAGTCAGAATGGCTAAGATCAAAAATTCAGGTGACAGCAGATGCTGGCGAGGATGTGGAGAAAGTGGAACACTCCTCCATTGTTGGTGGGATTGCAAGCTTGTACAACCACTCTGGAAATCAGTCTGGCGGTTCCTCAGAAAATTGGACATAGTACTACCGGAGGATCCAGCAATACCTCTCCTGGGCATATATCCAGAAGATGTCCCAACCGGTAAAAAGGACACATGCTCCACTATGTTCATAGCAGCCCTATTTATAATAGCCAGAAGCTGGAAAGAACCCAGATGTCCCTCAACAGAGGAATGGATACAGAAATTATGGTACATTTACACAATGGAGTACTACTCAGCTATTAAAAAGAATGAATTTATGAAATTCCTAGCCAAATGGATGGACCTGGAGGGCATCATCTTGAGTGAAGTAACACAATCACAAAAGATCTCACACAATATGTATTCATTGATAAGTGGATATTAGCCCAAAACTTAGGATACCCAAGATATAAGATACAATTTGATAAACGCATGAAACTCAAGAAGAATGAAGACCAAAGTGTGGACATTGTGCACCTTCTTAGAATTGGGAACAAAACACCCAGGGAAGGAGTTACAGAGACAAAGTTCGTAGCTGTGATGAAAGGATGGACGATTTAGAGACTGCTGTATCCAGGGATCCGTCCCATAATCAGCTTCTAAACGCTGACACCATTGCATACACTAGTAAGATTTTGCTGAAAGGACCCAAATATAGCTGTCTCTTGTGAGACGATGCCGGGGCCTAGCAAACACAGGAGTGGATGTACACAGTCAGCTATTGGATGTATCACAGGGCTCCCAATGGAGAAGCTAGAGAAAGTACCCAAGGAGCTAAAGGGATCTGCAACCCTATTGTTGGAACAACATGATGTACTAACCAGAACCCTGGAGCTCTTGTCTCTAGCTGCATATGTATCGAAAGATGGCCTAGTCGGCCATCAATGGAAAGAGAGGCCCATTGGACTTGCAAACTTTATATGCCCCAATATAGGGGAATGCCAGGGCCAAAAGAATGGGAATGGGTGGGTAGGGAAGTGGGGGGCGCTATGGGGGACTTTGGGGATAGTATTGGAAATGTAATTGAGGAAAATATGTAATAAAAATATTAAAAAAAAAAAGACCTGCTTATGTTTTGCTGACAATAGAGTTATGAAATGATCCTTGGTTTCAGAATTCGGGAATGCAAACTTTGAAAAGGTAAAATGAGCTTATGAGACCAAGGAGATTTATTGCAGCTCTGATTTTAAGAATTACTGCTTTAATTGCAATTTTAACTTCTTGTGTATTATCTACCACAGTTTTAGTTCAGCAGCTGAATACTACTCATTTTGTTAATGATATGCATAGGAATATTTCCATAGCTTTGTCAGAGCTGCATATTATAGATAAAAAATTGGAGGTAAAAGGCTAATGCTTTAGAAGTAGTTTTAGCAATAGGGCAGGATATAGCAAATATTAATGCTAGAAAGGTAGAAATTTCAGATATTAGCAGTAGCAGAAGTCATTTGGACACTTGGAACATTGATGAATTGGCCAGAGATTTAAAAAATAACCTAAGTGTATTGAATACCTTGGATTGGGTTCAATATATAATCCTGCTTGCTGTTATTATTGGCATTATTTTTTTAGTAATCATTGTGTTTCCATTCATCTTTAGAGTTCTTCTGAGATCTGTAGCTACAACGAAGAGGGACACTCTGGAACTTCCGGCTGAAAAATAATAAAAGAAAGGGGGAGAATGCTATGTCCACTCCAGTGCAGTCTGCTTGGTAGGTCTAAGGGCCTGAAAGCAGTCACGAGGTGAAGAGTTTTATGGAAACAGCCTCCTGGAACCTTGGCATTCCAATAGCCCCTATACTCAAATCCTGTCCCCACGTTAGTCTGGTGTATGGATCCATGTGCTCTCTTTCAGTATTGTTTTATTATAAGTGCCTTTAAGGATTGATTTTTGACATATAGGTAAGCCTCTGCCAGTGTTCCCATAGTTCCTAGAAAATCCTTGAAGCCAACCCTGAGCTTGGAATTCAGTAAGAATGTTTCCTATTCAGTAACATTCAAATTCACTTCTAGTAGAGAAGGTAAAACTAGGCATTACAATTTACTCTAAACCGAACTAGAAAAGCTCAGAGCTAGTCTGCATAGTAATTACTTAGGACAATATTCACACCCAAACACAGGAATACACAATGGCCTAGTAAATAGGTGAATTGTCACATGAAAGAATTAGTGGAAGGGAATTCCCCTGGTACAGGTTTCTTCACTAGGCCCAGAGGAATAGCATAATTAGCTATTTACTAAAGAACCCCTGGTGGTGGGTTTAACAATAGACTAGCATTACATCAGAGCATTCACCTGGCTCCAGTGTTTAGCTGAGCTTTTTAATTAAGTGGTAACATGGCCTGGCTCCCCCCGTCTTTTTTTTGGGGGGGGGGTTCAAGACAGAGTTTCTCTGTATAGCCCTAGCTGTCCTGGAACTCACTTTGTAGACCAGGCTGGCCTCGAACTCAGAAATCAGCCTGCCTCTGCCTCCAGAGTGCTGAGATTAAAGGTGTGTGCCACCACTGCCCGGCCCCTGCCATCTTTTTATGTATGCATTCTTTTTGTATTGTGTCAATGTAACTTGGTAGATGTATTCCCCTGGATTTCTTGTTTTTCTTCTGTATTAAAAGTCTGGTGTTCATTTGGACAAAATACATTCAGATCCAGCACACTCTCTTGTGCCTTAGTCTGTTTGTCAATTCTTGCCGACCCCTTGCTCACCTGCAACCACAAACCCCTTCCCAGCAGATAGGGGACCCAATAGAGGTTAGACTGCAGCAATCTACTACTACTACTATTACTACTACTACTACTACTACTACTACTACGGATAATGATGATGATGATGATGGTAGTACTCGATTGGAAATACAAACAAGGACTTTGTTTCCTCTTCTTCCTCAGTAAGATACTTAAAACCTATGATTAGATTTCAGTTTTGTTTTATACATTTTTCCATTGGCAACTCCTTCAGTTGTTGGATATCCACTGACTTAATGGTAGGAAAATACTTTCTAAAAGCCTTTTTTCCTAGTTGGCACATTCCTAAGTTACATAAGGACAAGGAAACTTGTTTTATTGTATAAATGTTTAAACCTAACACAGGAAGAATATTCCAACAACCACAAAGCTTGATCATAAAAAAAAAAAAATCTATGCAGGAAGCAAAAGAATATATGACTGAAGAGCATGCACTCACTTGAAATTGTACTGATAAATGTGAAACAGCATTTGACCCTAGCAGGGCACCACATCCTAATGTAGGTAAATGGAACCCATCTGATGTTACGTCTGAGGGGCCTAAGCTGAGCTCTCTTAACACTCAGCACTCTTCAATTAAAGCCATGTCAAAGAAAGATTTCCACACTGAGAAGAAACTTCAGAAAGTCAAATAGAATTGGGCCGATGCATGGTGAATGAAATGAAGCATGGAAAGAAAAGGTAAAGTCTGGAAGAACAATAAATTGAAGAAGGGGCTCTAGAGCCACAGGTTAGAAAAGAACCAAAATCATCACCTCCTTCTGAAAGTTAAGAAAATTATAGTGTTGAACTCCCTAATTCAAAATAAATAGAAAACCAAGCAATAACATTGCTATAGGCAAGAAAAGCACACAGAACAGAAATAAACCACATCTTGTTTTAAAATAAACCAGTCACCAAGACCATTGAAAATGGAGAAGAACATTACCAATGGTGTGAAAGAAAACCCAGACTCATTAAACCCTAGAAATTTGTAAATAGCACACTACATATTAGTCTACAAAATATAGCCTCATCATCCAGAGCATGCCATTGGTCTCAGACACTTGGGAGGTTGACGCAGGAAAATCACTTGACATCAGGAATTTAATACTAGCTCGGACAACAAAGAGAGGGACACTTTGTCAAAATTAAAAAGGAAATGCCCACAAACAATTGATCAAGCAAACTATAGCATTTCAAAAACTATAAGTGAGATACAAATGGACAAATGGGAGAATAAAACTGACATAAGATGTAAATGAGATAAGGACATAGGGAAATGTAACATTAAAGTAAAAAAAAAGTATGAGATAAAAGGCACTTGATGGATAAATGCTACAAAAGTCTACATACAGTATCTTTTACTAACATATGGAGAAAAAAAGACCAGCAGCTATAAAAGACAGGGTGAAGGGAGAGTTTCACTAGACAAAGAGGAGTAAGTATCTGCAGTGATGGAGCTATCCAGTGGCTCCCAGGTAGTGAAATTTGCCTGACTGTATACATATCAAGTGTAATGAACATTATAATAAAAACTTATAAGCACATGAATACAAAGAAAATACTAAAAACAAAATGTTAATGCTTTTTAACAGACAGCAATGATCACTTCAGGGAAGGACTAGCCAATAAAGATAGAGTAAAATCCCCCATAGAAAAATAATCAAAGGGAGAGAATAGAATAATTACTCTGCTCTTTAAATCAACATTAAATGAAAATTTTTGAGAGATGTCAAACTAAATAGTGAATGTATTTAGGTGAAAATATTAAACAGATAGACTACATGACATATTCTAGTAAAAGACTCAAAAGACCTCTCCTGCAACATCAAATCATATGCATGGACAAGAAAATTCAATTGTTTTCAGATATTATATGGCATGTATAGAGCAAAGGGAAAGTTCATATTTATCTATAATTCTTCCATTTGCTCAATACTAATTCTGAATAAGGACATGACAAACTACCACCAATGTCTAAGAAGTCAATAAAAAACTGTCAGATCATGAAAGTCTTGGGACAAGCAATAACATAAAAACTGATGCTTGGATTGGGAGTGCCTCTAATCTCATTACTTGGGATTCTAAGACAGGATGATAATGAGTTTAAGGCAGCATTAGGCTATTTAGATAGACTCTGTCTCAAAAGCCAAAATAAATGAATAATAAATTACAGCTGTCTGGTATGAGAACTTAAATTCAGTAATAGTGATCACTACTTTTTAAAAGTTTCATCAAGTGTTAGCCCCTTTGGGAACCACAAGAAGAAGAATAAACTAAAAGGATAATTGTACTGATACTTCATATTATAGAGTGTATGAGACAGACAACTTAATATTTAGTTTAAGGAGACATAGTAACTTACAACTGATTCAAGTCTAGAGTTAGACAACAGAAACTACATTGTTATTTATACACCTATAAATTATCTCAAATTAAACTTCATTGAGGTATAAGTAAGTATTTTTTATACATTTATATCTGAGATAGATAGGTAGATAGATAGATAGATAGATAGATAGATAGATAGATAGATAGATAGATAGATGATAGATAGAATCACATATAGGCATTAGATATGTTTAAGATCTGATGCATATAGATATGTCTAATGCATGAAATCCATATGTAAATTAAGTGATGATGCCATATATGACCATTGTCTGTGGATTCCATCTCAACATGGTCATGAACAACTTGAACATTGTGATTTTGAAGTTCTGAAACATAATTAAGCCCAGCACCTCTTAGATCATCCTGACAGATAAAAACATATGTTGGTGGTAATTTCTGCAACTGGGCATCACTGCCCAGTAAGGGTGATCTATCAACAATGACAGTGAGTAACCTGATCTTCTACATACAGGCTCAGTACACACATATTCATTTCTATACCTGTCAGAAAGAAGAGCACTCCACTTAACACACCTGAGCACATGTCTGAATGAAAATAGGGTAAACACTCAATCATCTAATATTTTTGCAAACCATTTAAAAAGCCTAAAAGTCATAAAAGAAAAGCAACGGTACTAGAAATTACTATTAATAACAAGCAAAGAAACCATACCTCTGAGATTTTGTTTTGTCTAACCATAAATTATTTCTCAAGTTCAAACCTCAAGGTTCTGATGCCTATTGTGTAGTTGTTGTTGTTGTTGTTGTTGCTGCTGCTGCTGTTGTTTAATTTGGCTAATATTCTACCTTGTTCATCTAAGAGGATAGTTTCAGTCCACCAATTTATGGTGTGAACACTAAAATACTCTCTAATTTCAAGACCATTAAGATAAACTTTTTTAAAAAATCAAAAAGTTGGGGAAAAGTAACTATGGTTACCACAAATTGATAGGTAATGAGAATAGTTTTTCATCTGTGTTGTATATCTTTGTCTGAGAGGTCCATACTTTGATTTTAGGCAAGAGATACTCCTTGTCCAGAAAATTGGACATAGTACTACCACTAGATCCAGCAATACCTCTCCTGGGCCTATACCCAGAAGATGTTCCAACTGGTAATAAGGACACATGCTCCACTATGTTCATAGCAGCCTTATTTATAATAGCCAGAAGCTGGAAAGAACCCAGATGTCCCTCAACAGAGGAATGGATATAGAAAATGTGGTACATTTACACAATGGAGTACTACTCAGCTATTAAAAGCAATGAATTTATGAAATTCTCGGGCAAATGGATGGACCAGGAGGATATCATCCTCCTTCACTGTTTTCTGAAGGTCCAAAGCCCAGGCAGCTCCTGAGCTTCACAGTCATTCTGAATTGTTGTTTCTCAGTCTTTAAGAGCGCAAAGTCTGTAAAGAGCAATCTATTCTCCCACTCGGATTTGTCTTTGAACTATTTGTAGAGAGCATAGGGATTCAAAGAAATCTATAAATAATAGATTTGGAAAAAATATTTGCCAGGAGAAAACAGATTAAACTAAGGAAACTTCAAAATCTTTGACATTCAAATTAAAAGGGCTATTAACAGTTTTCTAGAACTTAAGAGCCAAGTTCCAAGAACAGTCAAGAATGGCTTTTCCAAGCTTGTAGGTTGTCAGTAGAGGAATTCCACTACAGCACAAGTAATTCCCCCACAGTTCCTGATCACCACACAGCAAGGAGTCCTTGCTGCTCTTGTTTTGTGAACGTATAATTAAATGAAATTCTTCCACATCTATGAAAGCATTTCTTGACATTTTAGTGAGACTTTTCAGTGAGGTTAGCCAAAAAATCATTTCAAAAGAATTATTCTGTTTTTAATATCCAAATCCCTATCTCTGCCATGACCCTAGTTTAATAGCAATTCACATATCTGATGCAGGCCTCCTTCTATGGTAAGCAGGTTTATTGGCGACCTGTTGGATATACAAAGCTAAGGGCCTGCATCTGGTAATGACCTCCTGATTATCCGAGTCCAGACAGTCATCACACAACAAGAGAGGAGGAAGGTATGGTTATTTATGTGTTTCTGTCTAGCTAGACTTTCCCTCTCATGTAAGGACACCAGGATTCAGTCATAGAGCTCCATTTTAGTGAGACATTCTTTCTGAATCCTTTCCGAAGGCCACGTGTCCGATGTTCATAGTCAAAAATTATTTCCAAATCTAAAGGATTCCCTATGTGTCATTAAATTTTGACATGCGTGTAATGAAACCACACTCCAATAATAGCCCTCCAAAAGTATTTCACAGAAATTATCACAAGCAGGAAGAACAGTTTAAAATATTAAAGGCAGAAGACAAGGCAAGCTTCACCTCATAGCCATTTTGTCTGTTTACTGATATTTCTAAGCTACAAAGACTGTAGGCAATGCAGGATATGGAAAAATGAATGAATGAGGCTTTACACTTTATTTTTGATACATTTTAATTCCATTTCAAACCACATTAAAACATATCTCAATCTGTTTTGCTTCCCAACAGTTTTTCTTCCAAGTCTATTCATTTTCCACTTTTGCAGACTTTGTTTTCCATCTCTGCACCTTTGAAATAGAGGGAAGAGGAGAAAGGCTCAGGAAAACTAATGGGAAAGAACCAAAATCCAGTTTAAATTAGGTCAGTGCGTACTTTCATAGACCAATAAGAAGCTGGATTTGTGTTAACAAAGTCAGTATTATTTCTTAATAAGAAAACTTTATCAAAACTTAGAGTTAATATTTTCCTTCTCTTGGATTTATATAATGAAGCCTCTCTGTCCACTATGAGTGCATGCAAACACAGATAATTAAGGAGATGGGTATTACCCCCTGGTGACTCAGGACCCATTTTGCAAGTTCTTTAACTCATAGATGAAGAGAATAAAGAATTTAATGACAGCCTCAGAAGGAATACTGAAGAGAATCTTTTTGGAGTTTGAGTGGAAATGTAACACTGTGCCAGGTAAGATCACGCCCTCTGGAACTGCCCGAAGGAAGGAAATGGAAAAGGTGAAGAATGGAAAGCAAGCAGGCTCAGCAGTAGGAGCGAGCAGCCAGCTGCATGGTAGAGAATGAGGAGAGGAGGGAGCTTGGGAGAAAGGTTGGGGGAGGGAGAAAGAAACAGAGAGTCCAAAAGTCCACAGTGTTGTGGTAACCAGATTTAGAATTTAAATAGTATATAAAGAGAAAGAAACAGAAAAAGTGAAAAGATAGAAACTAGCCAGTTTAGCAGTAAGTGTCTATAAGCAATTGTATGGTATGGAGGTTCTAGACTATATAAGAATATATGTGTGTGTGTGTGTGTGTGTGTGTGTGTGTGTGTGTGTGTGTGTGTATAATTACAGAACAGATATTTCTGCGATCTTCTCGATTTATCTTTAGGTGTATGGTTTTATCATTTTCTGGCTGTTCTCTGGGGTTATAAATATAATTTTCCCCTTTTTATGGGAGGACTTTGGCTTTGCCTTGGCAAAAGAAGCTCCTGTCATCTTCATCAAAAAAATCAACGTCTGAGCAAGGTATTGGTAATGAGGAGGAGTGATGATTATGCTAAAAGGGGACAATTTTTATTCTTTCACCTTTCTTAAAATTAGTGCATCACTAGAGATACAAGAGGTAAAGCTCAATGCTAATTGCTAGAGAAATTCTTCATTAACAACCTCCAAACTTTCTAATATCTGGCTGCTAATAATGTTAAAAATGCACAACTCATCACAAAATGTCAAAGAGATATTTTATCTGATGTCATATTTCAGTGACCATGAATGTGAAACAGAAATTTTTCAAATAGTTCCTAACTGTTGTGGATGTCCCTGGTGCTCCCTGTATTTTGGTGTTAATTCTGCTTTCTCTGAAGCGGTTGTCTGGAATGAGGAATGAGTCTTGTGAACCTTCCCCCAATTGAATAAAGGGACCAATCAATGGGTGAGTAGGCAGGACTTCCTGGTTGGACAGAGGAAGAGAGGAAGCAGGAGAGAGTTGTGAGCTTTTTGGGCAAGGATAGGAAAGGACATGAAGTAGCTGCTAAAGTCTCCTGGTTTCTATGGTGGATCTGCCAGGATTTGCCAACGGAGGATTTAGATTTAATATGTTTTACAAGATTAGGATTCTAGTTGTTATACCCAGAGATTGAGTTACCATTGTTTCTGAACTAAGTTTGTGTGTTTTCCTTCAAGTAGCTGTTTGACTGGATCCCAGAGAGAAAGGTAGGGGGTGGGGGGTGAGGCAAAGCGTAGATTTGCCTGATGTACACCACAAAAGGCCGTGGGAGTTTTTGAAGCATGAGGCTGATGTGGTATCGACCTGGCAATGGGAACTTAGCAAGCTGGGTGGAGAGATTTTGGAGCTCTGAGTCAAACTGTCTCCATGAGATAAGAGCAGGCCAGCCATTGACACCAGTACATAGCAGGCCAGCCCACCAAGGCAGAGAGTAGCTGGGTGTAGCACGGAAAATTGGTGCCTCGTTTAAATATTTCAGGCAACACCTAACCATATTCAGCTAGACATATTTCATGCTTGTCATAATTGGCAATAATCACAAAATTCTATTAAAACCAAAACCTGCTGGTGAAGCTATTTAACTATGGGAACCTTCACATGTTCCCATGGAGACCATGTCTTGAAACTGTCTCTGAGAAAGGTTATTAAATAATAGCTCCTCAAATTACAAGTATGCATATCACTTAACCCTGAAAGCCTTAAAATATGACCCCATTTGTGTATTTATATTGATAATTGGCATATTTTAGTGACATTCATCTTAGAATTATTCTTAGAAGGAAAAGATAAAAAGTAGCCAAACTGTTTATTTATATAATCTAGCTAAATAATTAGCCAGTACATGTATATAATAGATTAATTCGTTGCAGTTCCTAATTTCCTTATGCCTTTGTTCCAACACTATCAAATAACTTGGCTGTATAATCGATGGATTGAGAGGGCTGACAGGTGAAAAAGCAGGTGAATAAGGCCACAAGTGGACTCAGAAGAAGCCTTTTGCAATAGCCTAGAGAGGATTAAATGTAAAGTTGGTTCAAGAGTTTTATGTAAAAATGAGGAATGGTAAGTGAAATTTTTTAAATGTGGAGATGAAAGCTAATCTCTAGATCTCTAGTCTACCAGAGTCAAGGGTGGCAGAGGGAAACATGATTCTGAGCTTCTGTTAGAATGCTGCTAAGATAAAAGCCAATGCTTTGCTCATATGAAAAAGAGTCATGCATAAAAGAAGCTCAGTCAAGACTTTAAAATTGTTTGATACAGCCAGGCAGACATGAGGGTAGTCACTGATCTCTGTGAGCTCATAGCCACCAATTTGGAAACCACAAAGAAAAAATGTAATTATTCCAATCTTTGTTCAATGGAAACATTGAAGTAGAATTCTTAAATCAAAAACATTCCCATGATTTTTCATTAAAAGTAAGAATAAACTAGAGTTTTTCCACACATTTTTATTTCTTCTATGGGAAAATGAAAGCCAAAGAATGAGCAAAAGTATTAAAAATAGACTGTGCTCAGCTGGTTTGCAGTTTGGATGAGAGGCAAGTCCCAACGGAGTCTTTCTGAAGCCAGTTTCTATTTGTGTCTGTAATATGACATATGTGCCTAGAAGAGAGAGAAAAAACAAAAAACAAAAACCAAAAAAACAAAAAACAAAAAAACCCCAGCAGCATGGAGGGCCTACTGTAGACCCATGCAGGTTTCCTAATTGCTACTTCCATTTCTGTATGCCCCTATGAGGCCTGCTTAGTTGGTTCTGTGCAAAGTGTTCAGTCCTTTACCCCTCTGGTTCCTACAGTCCTCACCCCTTTTCCATAGGGTTCCCTAAGCTCCATCTAATGTTTGGCTGTGAATCTCTGCATCTGCTCCGATCAGTTTCTGGATGAAGTCTCTCTCTTATGGCAATTGGGCTAGACTCTAACCAGTGAGTATAGTAGAATATCATTAATGAATCTTTCACTGACTTTTCCCCCTAACAGTTATGTTTGCTTCTATCCAACCTTTGGTTCCTGGCCATCCAGGCAGTGTCAAGCATGGGCCTCAAGTTGGATCAGTCATTGCTTGGCCACCCTCACACGTTTTGCAACACTGTACCCTAGCACATCTTGCAGGCAGAACAAATTATAGGTTGAAAGTTTTGGGGCTAGATTGGTGTTCAAGTCACCACTGGAAGCCTTGTCTAGTTACAGAAGATGATTGGTTCATGCTCATATCCCCTATTAGTAGGAGTCTTTCCTAGGTCACCCTCATAGATTACATGGAGTTTCCACTGCACTGGGTTTCAACATCACCACCGAAATGCATTACTTTTCCAGTCATCTCTTCCAGTTCTCTCTCCCCATGCCCTACATGATCCTTCTTGTTCTCATCTCTATCCTCCCCATTCCATCTGCAAAATCCATTCTATTTCCCCTTCCTAGCAAGATCCATATGTCCCCTCTGAGCCCTCCTTATTACTTATCCTCCTGGGGTCTGTGGATTGTAGCATGATTATTCTTTACTTAATAGCTACTATTCATGAGTACATGTTTGTCCTTCTGGGTCTGTTTACCTCATTCAGGATGATATTTTTAAGAGTTCAAATCCATTTGGAGTTGAATTTTGTGTAGGGTGAGAAATGAAAACAGCAACTATGGTGGATGGATAACATGTTAAATATTTAGAGAACATACTGCAGTCTTGACTTTTGTCCCCTATGAGGTTTATAGACAAGATGACAAGATCTCTAGTGGCAGAGTTCTCTAATAGACAGCACTGCCTGCTCTGAAGTTCCTGAGAGAGTGCACCTCACAGAGAGCACATCAGTGCAGCAGGAGTGCCTTGGAAGGATACCAGGTTTCTTCCATTTCAGAGTTGCTACCCAGCTTCCGTTTTCTCTCTCCTCCCTATTGTGCTCTATCTAGTCTTGCTTTTATGCTGCCTCATTGTTACGAGTCTCATTTTTCCTGAAGCACTCCAGGGCAGGTCCACCTGCCACATTGCCTCACCTTCAGAACAGTCCCAACCTTCACTGTTTAAACAACAAACTTTTATGTCAATAAGGCCTGATTTTTAGTTGATCATAATTATGACTGAAATATTGAGCTCTGACCTTTTACCCTCTGATCATATCTCTTAACCTGCTTTCCCTGTCTTTCCATTTTAATGTTACATTGGTTTTTACCCAAATTCCCATTTTCTCATGTCACTTACTCAGCCTGAACACTAAAATTACTTTATCCTTTTCAATAACCACTTACATGTTGTTTCTGTAGTGCAGTGGTTTCACACTTGCCTCACATGCAAAAGGTCCCTGGTTCTCAACTGGGCAGAAACAACGAAGCTTACTTTTAGGGCAATGAGAGACTCTAAGGGATTTTCCAGTCCTATACCTTCCTTACAGCGTCTCCCTCCCACCTGGGGTCAGGGCTAGACCAAGTTCCATTCTACACCCACAGGAATATTCTTGAGTTAAAAATCGCAGAATGTACAATAGTCATCTAACCCTCTGGAAAGTCCCAGGTAGAGTTCAAATTCATGCCATGCTTGCTAGCCAATAGATTTTAAAGGTCAATATGCTTAGCCAATAAGTTTGAACTGCAACCTTGCTGATATAACCTGTGTCCCTAAAAAGTATAAAAACTGCTTGTAATAGCCATGCAGGGTCACCTTCTGGTCACTCACTTTGAGGGACTGATTGAGGGTTGACTCCCACACACCAGAAAATAAACCTCTTGCTTTTGCATAAAAACAAAACAAAACAAAAACAACAAAAAAACCCAAAAACTAAAAAACCCTTGCAACTTTCTTATAACCACTGCCAATATTGAACTCAGAATCAACCAAATAATCTTTTATCCTTAGATTCCCAAGCATTAGGAAGTAAGAGTAGGCTGATGATAGTGTTAATAAATCGGATGTTTACAGTTATTGCCAAGTTTTGACAGTTCATAAATGCAGATGCATGTGACATCACATGCTGTAGAAAACTAGCAGCAGCCTTTATTTATATAATGATGTGGTATCTTAGGAGCTAGGTCTGACCTTTGCAAAGGTTAGTTCTGCCAACCACCACAATGTCTAGAAGCATCCTGTACAGCTTCTTCCCCAAGTCTTTATTTCTTGAAAATACTAGGACACCAACTGGGCCCTTTCCCTTGGCATTGCTGCAAGAGTGTCATAGAAGAAATCATCAGTAGAGCATCCAACAGCAGAGGCCAATAGCAGTTACTATCACATGACTTGTAGTCTGGAGAGAGTCTGAGACTGGGTCTGAGAACTTGGAGGTGTCCATGTTCCCACTTGAGCTAAAGAACCTCAACAGAGGATCACGGAGGTCCACCCTGCCTGCTGTCTCTTCCAGTTCCTTGACATTTCACTGGGTGATTTAATTTATGCGAAGATGGAGTATTATCCCTAGTGGCTGCATTTATCCCTGGTTTAAAGTCATATGCAGATTCTAAATCAAAGGAAGTTCAAAAGTCTGAAAGATCTGGAGGAGTGCAGCTTGCAGGTGAAACTACAAATAAAGATAAGAGGAAGACGCTTGAATTGGCACTGGGATGAGCCTGCAGAGACAGAAGAAAAGTAATAGACAAAGGTCATTACAAAGTTCATGCAACTGTTAAGAGGGAAGAAGCTGACAAAATGGAAAGAGAAGTGTAGCCTAAGATGCAAGGTTGAGGTGCAGTCTCCATCAAATGAAAATGCCAGACTCTCATAGTGGCATTTTGGTTATGGTGTGTAGTTTAAGGCAGAGACAGAGGAAGAAGGAAGCAGTGATTAAATAAGCAGTACTCCAGGTCCCGGTGTCAGAGCCCTCCCTGGAGGCCAACTCTCCTCTAGTGGGGAAAGTGCTACTGGAAGATCCAGAAATACCTCTCCTGGGCCAGAAGATGTTCCAACTTTTAATAAGGACACATGCTCCACTATGTTCATAGAAGCCTTATTTATAATAGCCAGAAGCTGGAAAGAACCCAATGTCCCTCAACAGAGGAATGGATACAGAAAATGTGGTACATTTACACAATGGAGTACTACTCAGCAATTAAAAACAATGAATTTATTAAATTCTTAGGCAAATGGATGGATCTGGAGGATATCATCCTGAGTGAGGTAACTCAATTACAAAAGAACTCACATGATATGCACTCACTAATAAGCTGATATTAGCCCAGAAACTTAAACTACCCAAGATACAATTTGCAAAACACATGAAACTCAAGAAGAAGGAAGACCAAAGTGTGGATACTTTGCTCCTTCTTAGAATGGGGAACAAAATACCCATAGAAGGAGTTACAGAGACCAAATTCAGAGCTGAGAAGGAAGGAAGGACCATCCAGAGACTGCCCCACCTGAGGATCCATCCCAAATACAACCACCAAACCCAGACACTATTGCATATGCCATCAAGATTTTGCTGACAGGACCCTGATATAGTTATCCCTGTGAGGCTATGCCAGTGCCTGGCAAATACAGAAGTGGATGCTCACAGTCATCTATTGGATGGGACACAGGGCCCCTAATGAAGAAGCTATAGAAAGTACCCAAGGAGCTAAAGGTGTCTGCAACCCTATGGAAGGATAAACAAGAGGAACTAACCAGTAACCCCCACAGCTGTGTCTCTAGTTGCATATGTAGCAGAGGATGGCCTAGGTAGCCATCAATGGAAGGAGAGGCCCTTGGTCTTGTGAAGATCATATGCCCAAGTACAAGGGAATGCCAGGGCCAGGAAGTGAGAGTTGGTGGATTGGGGAGCAGGGCAGGGGGAGGGTATAGGGGACTTTCAGAATATCGTTTGAAATGTAAATGAAGAAAATAGCTAATAATTTAAAAAAGACTAACTACCCACCATTTTTTTTAATTAAAAAAAAATAGGCAGTACAGCAGGAAATAGTGAGAATGATGCCTGGGCAACCTCGATAAATTAGCTCTGAATCAGAAGAGAACAGTGAATGGAAAAAATCAAGAAAAGAAATGTCTACAGGCATGAAACAATCAGGTCACATATTTTCAGAAACGAAGAAGACTAAAGGCTGGAGAAATGGCTCAGCAGTTACAACTTCTTGCTGCTCCTGCAAAGTACTTAGATTCCATTCCTAGCACCCACACAGTGGTTCAAAACTGCAAGTAACCCCAAGTTTCAAGGAATCTGATCCCCTCTTCTGATTTCTGCAAGTATCAGGAATACACATAGTATGTGTATAAACTGAAGACCTGAGTGCTCCAAGATACGTTGAGGAGAGGGTTTTGATTGTAGCAGCGAGAGAGAGTACTGCCAGAGGCATCTGGAAGAGTCCAGAAAAGGGAGAGTTCCTGTCTTAGTCAGGGTTTCTATTCCTGCACAAACATCATGACCAAGAAGCAAGTTGGGGAGGAAAGGGTTTATTCAGCTTACTCTTCCACACTTCTGTTCATCACCAAAAGAAGTCAGGGCTGGAATTCAAACAGGTCAGGAAGCAGAAGTTGATGCAGAGGCCATGGAGGGATGTTCTTTACTGGTTTGCTTCCCCTGGCTTGCTCAGCCTGGTCTCTTATAGAACCAAGATTACCAGCCCAGAGATGGCACCACCCACAAGGGGCCTTTCCCCCTTGATCACTAATTGAGAAAAGGCTTTACAGTTGGATCTCATGGAGGCATTTCCTCAACTGAAGCTCCTTTCTCTGTGATAACTCCAGCTGTGTCAAGTTGACACAAAACTAGCCAGTACAGTACTGTAGTGTACTGACATGACCAGCAGACTGGACTTAGCCAAGGCTATGGAAGAAAGGAAGACAAAGTGAACAGAAGTAAAGGAGACCAAAAAAGAGAGGGGATCAAGAGGGTAAGACAAAAAGAGTAAGCAGATAGTGACTACAATGACAGAGTTATATGAGAATGAGAAGCTGAGGGAGGGAAGGCTAGCAGTTTAGTGAAGTTTAGGGTAAGGGCAGAATAAGAAGAGCTGAGAGGAGTCACAGCTAGGTGTGGTACTGAGGAAGCCTGGAAACCAGCATTCACTTTGGTATACTAATAGATACCACATTCCATTTGTCCCACACTTATTTTGGACCTGACAATATTTGTAATTCATGTAGACACTAACACGTACATACAAAATAAAAGTAAATAAAGCTTGAGAAAGAGAGAGAGAGAGAGAGAGAGAGAGAGAGAGAGAGAGAGAGAGAATACTTGAGTGTTTTTTGAGGCTATCTCTGAGACTTCACCAAGCAGTCAGGATAGAGCACCTCCCTCACCCTCATGGCCCCCACCCTCAAGGCCCTCACCCTTATGTCCCCCACCCTCAAGGCCCTCACCCTCATGGCCCCCATCCTCAAGGCCCTCACCCTCATGGCCCCCACCCTCAAGGCCCTCACCCTCACAGCCCCCACCCTCATGGCCCCCACCCTCATGGCCCCCACCCTCAAGGCCCTCACCCTCAAGGCCCTCACCCTCACGGCCCCCACCCTCATGGCCCTCACCCTCACGGCCCCCACCCTCATGGCCCCCACCCTCAAGGCCCTCACCCTCATGGCCCCCACCCTCAAGGCCCTCACCCTCATGGCCCAACAGGTTGCCACTTCTGAATTGACAGCTTACTGCTTGGTAACAACGACTTGATAACCAAATAACTGAAGACATCTTGAGTTGGAGAAAGCACACACACAGACACACACTCACACATTCACACACACACACACACACACACACACACAGCCATCAATCTGCAGAATGGCATGCAGCTATAATACCTACTGCTTTGCAGAGAACTTTAGTAAGTTCCAAACAAAAATCTGGACCAAGGCACTCCATCTTTCCTGTTGGGCAGCTGTAGTGACAGTGATTACTATTGATCCAAGTCCCTTTTGTACTCTTCTCTAGCTCGCTCTCACTCTCTCTCTCTCTCTCTCTCTCTCTCTCTCTCTCTCTCTCTCTCTCTCTCTTCCCTCCCCTCCCCTCCTCCTCTTTCTGTCTCTTTTTCTCTTCCTTTCCCTCCCCCTGTCCCCCAGCTCTCCCCCGAATGTGGTGTGTGTGTTTGTGTGTGTGTCTCTGTGTGTGTGTGTCCTTTGCTTGCTGTTCAATAAATGTAATTTGTATGTACACTCACCTACTATTAGAATGTTTTATTCTTAGGTCTCATGAGACTGGAATTGGTGACTATTGCCCTCTGATGACTATTGCTTATCTGGTACCTTTGTACCAATGCCAAGCACAAGTCTGTTAAGTCTGTTTCCCAGACTCCACAGGACTCAAGGAGAACACTTAACTCTCACTTTCCCTCTTCCTCAAAATTCTAAATCCCAAGTGCACACTAGGAAGAGTCATCCCAACATTTGATGTCATGAACCTTTAGAATTGTTTAAAATGAAAAATAGAAGAAAAGAGCCTAGGATATAGTCTGACAATCCCAATCATGATGCACAGTCTATGTGCTCCAAGATTTCCTTAATTCTTGTACTCTTAAGATAATGAAACAATAACTAAGCTTTGAAACTTTTATTTTGTTCATACAATGGGGAGATTTTGTAAATTGCATCACATAGATGCTGTTATTGGACTCAGTGAACTGGGCCTGGGATTTATGAAAGGCAACTGGGCATACTCTCATTTTCCTGTAATTGAATTTGACAAATATTCAGATGCCTTGTGAAAAAAAAAGATATAAATTTGGATCAAGGGGACTAACTGACTCAGAAATTAGGGACCATGATGCTGAAGCACATGTATGAGAGAGTGGTGAGAAGAGAAATTTGTAAGAAGGTCACAGATGGTGTACCAAATTCCCATGTGCTGCAAGGGCCCCTCTTAATATATATATATATATATATATATATATATATATATATATATATATATATATATATATATATAAAAAATAATCCATCCCACAGTTCTCAATGATAAGTTTAATAACTAAAGAAGCATTTCCATTGTTCCTGGATAAAAGTAAGAGCTCAAAATCAGCTAAATCCTTTATTGGCCATAGGCTTTTGAGGTAACATGACTAATCTCAATTCATTATACAATTCTTAGGTACCAAAAGGAGGACAATCTTTTGTGAGACATTTTAGCTACAACTCAGTGTCTAGAGTTAGCCAGTCCCCAAGGTTAATTTCTCATCTGCCACAAGCAAAAACAAAGGACTGAAAACTACAGAGAAACATTTGTTATTAATTACTATTTCTTAAATGTCAAGATGTGGCCAATTCCTCTCCCTGGAAATACTATACATGGAAATATTATCCATCATTCTTTACGTCTGCATGACAGGAAGCCAGGAATGCCAAGAACATATAAGCTCTTCCTCTGCTGGGTAATACTTGGAGAAAAGAAAACTAACTTCATATGGTTTGGTAATCTTCAAGGCACAGCTGCCAAAATGAATCAGGCTTAAGACATAGGGAAATGGTTATGTTGCTGCTCCCTTGTTCAAATAAGCAGAACCCTCTACCCTCAGGAATCTGAGAAGACAGCCAACTCATCTCTTTCAAGGCTGGTCCAAAAGGCTGTTCCCTAATCTCTCTCTCTCTCTCTCTCTCTCTCTCTCTCTCTCTCTCTCTCTCTCTCTCTCTCTCTCTCTCTCTCTCTGTACATAAGTCTGTATGTAACTGTGTGCACATGGGTCAGAGGTCAACTGTGGATGTCATTGTTCGGGAGCTATCCACTCTATATTTTGGGACAGGGTCTCTTATTAGGCTTGGGGTCACCAAGTAGGCTGAGCAAGCAAGGGTAACCTGACAGTGAGCCCTGGGGATCTGCCTGCCTCTATCTCCTTAGCACTGGTGCTAAAAGTTTGCTCCAGCATGGTTGGGTTTTGTACATGAGTTGTGGGATTGAACCCATACTTGGCAGAATCTCCTTATGTTTTATCTCTGAATATCTTCTACGCTTTTAACTCCATTCAATGCCATTACCCGAACAATAACCCTTCATCTTATCTGCATTACCTTTATTAATGGGTAACTTGAACATAATTTTATAACAGTATACAGAAGTTAATAATAAGGTAGTATATGAAATTCTAAAAGAATTAATAAAAATATGTTCTAAAAATCTCAATATCCTTAGCTACTGATGAAATGCAAATTCAAGCTTATTTGAGATGTCTTTCTTACCCCAGTCTGAACTAGGAAGATGAAATAAAGGAAATGACAACAAATGCAGGCCAGGATGTGGGTAAAGGGGAACATTTACTCACTGATAAAGAGAGTGCAAACTGGTACAGCCACTGTGAACATAAGTGCAAAGACTTAGCAAAAAAAAAAAAAGCAAGAAATAGATCTCTATGTGATCCAAGTGTGAGACCCCTAGGCATATTTCCAAATAACTTTATATAATACTACAACAATACTTGTTCATTCATGCTCATTGCTAGTATATTCACAGTAGCCAGAGAATGGAAACACCATAAATGTCCATGGACTGATGTGATACAAATGCACAGTGAAAAAAACATTTTTTTTTGTTTTTGTTTTTGTTTTGTTTTTTTCGAGACAGGGTTTCTCTCTATAGCCCTGTCTGTCCTGGAACTCACTTTGTAGACCAGGCTGGCCTCGACAGTGAAATATTCTTAAGCTATACAAAGATGAAATTTTAAAATTCACAAGTAAATTGTTGTATCTGGAAATAAGCATCAAACCCAGGACAACAAATGTCACATGTCCTTTGTAGTGTATGAATTGTAACTCTGAATCTGTAGGTGGCTGCTTTTAAATTAGTATATTCATAGAGGTCATGAACCTAGCGAAGGCCCATGAGGGTGGCAGTGCTCTCATGGGAAGCAGGAGATAAAGCAGGAGATATGGAGAAGGGGAAATGATGGTTCAAAAAAGTTAGGCAAGGTGGGGAATGGGCAGGCAGGGAGGGCATATGGGATGGGACAGCACCTTTGAAAAGGCTATATAGAAACATGCTACTATAAAAGCTTCCTAAAATACACACACACACACACACACACACGCACACGCACACACACACACAAACTGAGTTTAAATGGCCTTACCCTATAATGCCTATCATAAACACCATACATACACTGTCAAATTAAAAGGCACATGGGTTACCTCAGTTTCAGTTGTTGGTCAGTAGGGGACAAAAGCTACTAGGGACAAAAGTTATCAGCATTCTTATCCAGCTAAGAGCCTGCCAGTTTAAAAAAAAAAAAAAGGCCCACTGCTACAATAGTAGCATGACTACTGTGGGAATAATCAATCACTTTCTCATTTAATATATAGCATAATTCACAAGAGAGAACTTATGCTTGGAATCATTATCTGGGCAAAATTCCTGTGGCTGTCTAGGTCATGTATCCTAGGGGAGAGCTTAATACTATTCTTCTTCTAAATAGACATAGTAATAATCTGTCCATAAGTCACCATCTTTATCCCATAGAATACCATAGATTAGTACATCTCTTGTTCCTCACTAGAGAAGCGTTTGGTTTTTGTTTTGTTTTGTTTTGCTTTGCTTTGCTTTGCTTTGTTTTGTTTTTTTGCAGTAGATGGCAATCAATGCAGAGTCGTATTCCACATGCCAAGAATAAGATATATGAAGAGGAAAGCTTGACTTTAATTGAGGCATGTAACACAGCCTATTCTCCAAGCCCCAGGAATTATTGAGGAGGATAAAGCCGAAAGATTCTAAGAACTGGGTTAGTAGATTTCTGGGATGAAACACTATTTGCCTGACATGGCAAGGCTGTTGCACATACAAGCTCACAGGGGGTAAAACAACATGTATGCACAAGACCTGCACTAGATCAAGCCAGTCACAACCCCAGCATCAATAAAGAGGAATTCATTAAGTCCCACCTCTTAGCTGGGAAAGGGAATGTCAGATATTTTTCAGGGATGCAGACCCTGAGACTCCTCTTATTCCCCTAAGATCTAGCCATTCTCTGGTAGATAGCACCATAACCATGAACATATAGGCAGCTATGAGTGAACTCAATGGATTTAAAAGGGGGCCATATAAAGTTGAAATATAAAGATGTTAAGGGGAGAGGAAAGAATTTAGATGGGAGAAAATAGGGAGTTGGTTTGATCAAAACCCATTATATTCATATATGAAATTCCCCAACAATAGTAAAAGATACAACAGTGATAAATACTGGAGAAAAAATTATACAACTTAGAGTATTTCATATGATATCTCAAATCATGATGAAATGAGTATAACATTTAAAGAAAAATCATTATGATGAGATATAAAATGCCTAAGTCTTTTCCTGTTAGCTTGCAGGATTTTAATGATATAGATTTTACTTCTAAGAAGTGAAACTAAGAAGAATATACTCAATGCATACTTCACGGGTAGAAAGAAAGCATCTCAATTGAGCATGAGTCTTCTCGGTTGTAAATATCCACACTAAAGACCCCATGATAGATGGCTTTCAACTTTTTAGTTGCAAACTAAACTTTTAGTTTCAACTTTTTAGCGCAAATTCACCTCTCTTCAGTAGCTTCAGGAATCTTGTCTTGGAAAGGCATCTGGTGTCTTTAGTTGTGTAGCAAACATGAAATACCTCATTGCTACATTTTGGTGGAAAAGTTTGAATTTAGTATCTCTACTTGGGTCAAAGTCTTCTGGAGGTTTCATGTGTCTTGGTTTTCAAAGCATATCTAGGCAGATCCCCTGTTTGTTGTTCTCCAGTAAAGACAAAATTCAGAGCAAAGGCTGGAGATCTTCCTTGCACATGCAGAGTTGCCCTTAGCAGAGTGGTCCAAGAAATGAAGCTACATTGCTGCAACATCATCACCCAAAGCCCATGGTTTGCACAAAGGGAATCACCATCCTGAAAATTCTCTGTCCCTGCTTATTCATTCTTCCCTCTCCCCAACTGCTGGTACTTATTCATTATTTACTCAGCATCTATAGTTTGGGTATTTTTTTTCTTGGAGTATATTTTAGCAAGTGGTATGTGGCTGTCTTGCTCTGTAGGTTTCCTTCTCTATGTAATGTGAATTAACATTTCCTCTAGGTTGTCCAGGGTTTTATAACATGTTTCTTTTGAATGTTGGATGTTAGTCTATTGTCTGCATTACCACGGTATACATTTACTTACCATTTCCACACTAAAAGTCATCTGAATTAATCATGGGGTTTAACAATGATAAATAAAGTCACTAAAAAAAAAAAAAGAAGAAGTGAATCTAAAGCAATATGTGATATATATATATATATATATATATATATATATTTCCCTTCTTTTTGATTAGATAATATGAATTTAAATAGTAATATGAATGTAAATGAGTGAAAATTCTCTTACTCTTTTTTTAACAAAACATTTTATATGTGTGTGTGTGATTAAAAAAAAAACACATTGAAGTTAGACAAGGCAAACAAACAGACAGAATAGAGCCCCAAAAGAAGGCACAAAAATCAAAGACACACTAGTTTATATACCTATGAGTCCCATAAAAGTGCTAAACTGAAAGCTACTACTTTATATACCCACGAGTCCCATAAAAGTGCTAAATTGAAAGCTATAGCATGTACACAGAGGACCTGATGCATAGCTGAGCAGACCTTGTGCTTGCTGCTTTTGATTCTGTGAGTACATGTGAGCTTTTCTTACTTGATTTAGAGGAACTTGTTCTCCTGGTGTTCTTCATCCCTTCTGGTTCACACATTCCTTCTGCCTTCTCTTCTTTGGAGTTCCCTGAGCTCAAAGAAGGATTTGATAGAGACATCTCATTTAGAGCTATGGCTTCTAAGTTCTCTCTCTCTGTGTGTCTCTGTCTCTGTCTCTGTCTCTGTCTCTGTCTCTGTCTCTCTCTCTGTCTCTCTCTCTCTCTCTCATGTCTGTCTGAGTTTTTATATTTTTACCATCTGCTGCAGGAGGAAGCTTCTCTGATGATGACTAAACAACACACTGACCTATGACTATAATAGAGTATCATTAAGATCTGATTAATTGTTACTTTTTTTAGAACATTAGTATTTGGGTTTACCCCAGGTCTCTGGACCATCAAGTCTCTGGTTCTTAGTTACCCGAGCAATGTTGAGTATAGGTTCCATTGCAAGGAAGGAGTGCTAAGTTAAATCAGACATTGGTTGGTTATTCCCACAAGTTTTGTGCCACCACTCTCCTAGCATACTTTGCAACAGAAAAGATTGTAGATCAAAATTTTCATGGCTAGATTTGTGTTTATGCTTTTCTTTTAGTAGGTGGCACAGTACCTTCCCATACTAAAGACATTAGAATATTGAGTGAAGGTTCTATGGAGACACCAGCTCTACCTTTCCATTTTCAATGAGTTGTGTGTTTTTTAAGCTTCAACATGGAGTCTTACTGTCAGTTTGTGGAGAACAACCAATTGTCTTGACAACAGCCTGAGATGTTTGGGGATTTCCATGGGATTCCTTTGGCCAAAAACTCAATTGGCTATAACTCCCAATTATTAGATGTAGTCCCAGTACTAGAAGCTTCATTTGATTATGGGATGGCCAGTTGGGGCCTGATCTCCCTCGTTATTTGGAGACTTCATTAGGATCACTTCATATATTTTATGGCATTTGCATGGCACTAGGCTTCTATACATCCCTTAAATACCCCTCGATTTTCACTGTCTTTCCTCACATTTCCTCCTTCAAATCCATCTCCCTTTCCCCTTTCACACAGACATTCTTTATGATTATAATAGTCAGAGAATGAACTATAAAATCATCTCATTCACCATGTGGAGGTCACACCCAAGTGACTGGAATGGAAAGGAAACATTAAAAATGTTTATCTATTCATTTCCAAAGATGTACTTGGTACAGTGAGATCTCAGTAAGCATCTGAGGGCTGGGAAAGGGAGCTTTGAGGCTCTGAGAAGTTGGTAAAAGGTCCTGTAAAGGCAGAGCAAATTAGAGACTGAAAGAAGGAGTTAAGAGCCAAATGTTCCTTTGGAGACTAGAAGCCACTAAGATGTAGGAACAAGAAGGAAATGGTACCATGGTCCTCTCTGTTGTTCAAATCACCCAAGTGTCTATAATGTTCTATATATGGTTTGTTCTTCTGTTTGTAGCATAACGTCTTATAACTGAAATTGAGTCAGCAGCTCAACCTAGAGAATAATTCCATAGTTCTTTGTCAGAATTTAACACTTCTCATGTCTATACTAATTCCAAGCAGATTTTAGTAATTTAGTAATTCTTGAAAAAGGAAAGAAAAAGCAGAATTTAGGTTGAAATAAAGGTGGTAAAATAAATATATGATTTAAGCTGCTTTTCTACATGCAACTAAAATTGTAGAAACGTTTATTATTATTGGGCCAGCACATATCCTATCATGAGGTCTATATTTTGGTAAGAAATCTAATGGAATGGTTCTCTAGTTCATAAAATCCCCCTTTTAAAACATTCGTGTAAGATATTCATTACAGAGAATAGAGAAATTCACACAGAAAAAGATATATCTTAAGATTCTTTATTTGCTTAGTTTTCTTTCTTTTTTCCCCTTCACCTGTACTTACAGAAAGAAAATTAGGATTTTCATACTTAATAGGTTAATAAATCAAGACTCTGGCTCTCCACAGGCTCCTAAGTATACACACTCCCAGGGTGGCCTGAGCCAGAAGTAAATGGCACATTCACATGTTATGAATGACCACACGCTTCCTACTTTAACTTGGGAAACTGAAGGTAAATATGTGGTGAGTTTTTATTGAAAACCATGATATTTTCTCAAGTTGTATGTTTACCAAGAAATCTGAAGACTGTTTGTAGCAAATATTTATAGGACTTCCTTCATATTCCAGGATTCTTTGAACGCATGTGAACTTTGGCACATGATAAGCAACATTAGAAAGCATATGTTCTCAGCTGTTTGGACAACTTTATTTATATTATTATAATAATAACCATGCAATATTTTCTTTCTTATTTTTAATCAACCAACTATAAACAATATTATAGAGGGTAGGTGTTACAGCTTGGTAAAACAGCCTGTTCAACATATATACTCAGTCAAGAAAAACCTTGATCTCCATATGGATGTCTAATCTGATTTAAACAAACACATATTTACATACAGCTTAGTTTGAGTTCAGATTCTCTACATATTTTTATATCTGACTAGTCTGTCATTCATGTCATGACAAAGTCAGCTCATTTAGTCAACAGGGTCTACAACATTGATGCTAAGGCTACTTTAGATCACTTCTCAGGGTTGAAGCAATGTCAACTAGAGTTGTTGTAAGTTTCTCAGGTGAGTCTGATACACCTAAGGTGATGAATGAGAAACACTGCTTCACAGGAAAACACTTTGATGATAAAACAGCAAAACAAAAGCTCTTCGAAACCAATTCTAGTACAGCTACACTGCAAGGTGGTGATCCGATGCTCCCATCACCATCTCTGTAAGGAGCCGCCCTCACATTTGCCATTACAAGATGGCGTTGATGGCACTGGCACCCATGTAATCAAACCATCTGTGCATGTGCCGGGGTAGTTTCCCACCCCATGTGCTCTGCCTTCCCTGTGACAACAACTCCGGCCGATGGGCTGCAGCCAATCAGGGAGCGACACGTCCGAGGTGGAGGACAGTCCTCCATAAAAGGGACGGGTTTCCACCATTCGATCATCTCTCTATCTCTCTCTCTCTCTCTCTGGCTCTCTTCTCCACTGGCTCCTGAAGGGGTAAGCAATAAAGCTTGTGCTGCAGAAGATTCCGGTTGCCCTGAGCGTGTTCTTACCAGGGGGAACAAAAGCGCGGGCAATACATCTCTCTCCCACCGGGCCCTTTTTATTGCACAGTATATTCTTCAATTATCTATCACTTTCTTGGTGTGTTTTTCTTCCATTAAAATGATAAATCTAGTTTTGGGGCTGCAGACATCCAGCACCCTCCCAGCCGGAGGACAGTGATCCACCCTGCAGGGAGCGCCATCTTGAATCCAGGGCTCCCCGAACTTAGTCTGCAGAGGTGAGAGTGAGGACCACAGAGGCAGACAGCTTCTGGGACAGGCCGGAGCCACAGAGTCGCTGAGGCAGCACCCTTTTGGGGCTGCAGACATCCAGCACCCTCCCAGCCGGAGGACAGTGATCCGCCCTGCAGGGAGCAGCATCTTGGCTCCGGGGCTCCGCTGAACTTAGTCTGCAGAGGTGAGAGTGAGGACCACAGAGGCAGACAGCTTCTGGAACAGGCGGGAGCCACAGAGCCGCTGAGGCAGCACCCTTTTGGGGCTGCAGACATCCGGCACCCTCCCAGCTGGGAGACTGTATTCTGCCCTGCACAGGAGCCCTCTGCCTCAGGAGCAGGGAGCACATCTTGGATCAAGGACTCCTCTGAACTTAGGAACGTAGTCTGCACAGCTGAGAGTATGCACCACAGAAGCTGACAGCTTCTGTGACCTGCCAAAGCAACACAGCATCTGGGAAAGGTCCTGTTTTCGGCCTTCTTCTTCGGCCAGGAAAAGGTCCAAACGCCAGATATCTGTACACCTTCCCTTTAAGAGGAAAGCTTGTCAGCAGGGAGTGCTCTAACCACTGAAACTCAGAGGAGAGAGCCTGTCTCCCAGGTCTGCTGACAGACGATACTCAGAATAACCAGAAGAACAACCTCTGAACAGAGACAACTATAACAACTCCAGAGATTACCAGATGACGAGAGGTAAACATAAGAATCTTACTAACAGAAACCAAGACCACTCACCATCATCAGGACCCAGCACTCCCACTTCGCCCAGTCCAGGGCACCTCAACACACCTGAAAAGCTAGACCTGGATTTAAAAGCATATCTCATGATGATGGTAGAGGACATCAAGAAGGACTTTAAAGAACTACAGGAGAACATGGCTAAAGAGTTACAAGTCCTTAAAGAAAAACAGGAAAACACAACCAAACTGGTAGAAGTCCTTAAAGAGAAACAGGAAAACACATCCAATCAGATGATGGAAATGAACAAAACCATACTAGACCTAAAAAGGGAAGTAGACACAATAAAGAAAACCCAAAATGAGGCAAAACTGGAGATAGAAACCCTAGGAAAGAAATCTGGGACCATAGATGCGAACATCAGCAACAGAATACAAGAGATGGAAGAGAGAATCTCAGGTGCAGAAGATTGCATAGAGAACATCGGCACAACAATCAAGGAAAATGGAAAATGCAAAAAGATCCTAACTCAAAACATCCAGGAAATATAGGACACAATGAGAAGACCAAACCTACTGATAATAGGAGTGGATGAGAATGAAGATTTTCAACTCAAAGGACCAGTAAACATCTTCAACAAAATTATAGAAGAAAATTTCCCAAATCTAAAGAAAGAGATGCCCATGAACATACAAGAAGCCTACAGAACTCCAAATAGGCTGGACCAGAAAAGAAATACCTCCCGACACATAATAATCAGAACAACAAATGCACTAAATAAAGACAGAATACTAAAAGCAGTAAGAGAAAAAGGCCAAGTAACATATAAAGGCAAGCCTATCAGAATTACACCAGATTTTTCACCAGAGACTATGAAAGCCAGAAGATCCTGGACAGATGTTATACAGACACTAAAAGAATACAAATTCCATCCCAGGCTACTATACCCAGCCAAACTCTTAATTAACATAGATGGAGAAACCAAAGTATTCCACGACAAAACCAAATTTACACATTATCTCTCCATGAATCCAGCCCTTCAAAGGATAATAACAGGAAAAAACCAATACAAGGACGGGAACCACGCCCTAGAAACAACAAGAAGGTAATCCCTCAACAAACCTAAAAGAAGACAGCCACAAGAACAGAATGCCAACTTTAACAACAAAAATAACAGGAAACAACAATTACTTTTCCTTAATATCTCTTAATATCAATGGTCTCAACTCCCCAATAAAAAGGCATAGACTAACAAACTGGCTACACAAACAAGACCCAACATTTTGCTGCTTACAGGAAACTCATCTCAGAGAAAAAGATAGACACTACCTCAGAATGAAAGGCTGGAAAACAATTTTCCAAGCAAATGGTATGAAGAAACAAGCTGGAGTAGCCATTCTAATATCTGATAAGATTGACTTCCAACCCAAAGTCATCAAAAAAGACAGGGAGGGGCACTTCATACTCATCAAAGGTAAAATCCTCCAAGAGGAACTATCAATCCTGAATATCTATGCTCCAAATACAAAGGCAGCCTCATTCATTAAAGAAACTTTAGTAAATCTCAAAGCACACATTGCACCTCATACAATAATAGTGGGAGACTTCAACACACCACTTTCACCAATGGACAGATCATGGAAACAGAAACTAAACAGGGACACAGTGAAACTAACAGAAGTTATGGATCAAATGGATCTGGCAGATATCTACAGAACATTTTACCCTAAAACAAAAGGATATACCTTCTTCTCAGCACCTCATGGTACCTTCTCCAAAATTGACCAAGTAATTGGGCACAAAACAGGACTCAACAGATACAAAAATATTGAAATTGTCCCATGCATCCTATCAGATCACCATGGACTAAGGCTGATCTTCAATAACAAAATAAATAATAGAAAGCCAACCTTCACGTGGAAACTGAACAACACTCTTCTCAATGATACCTTGGTCAAGGAAGGAATAAAGAAAGACATTAAGGACTTTTTAGAGTTCAATGAAAATGAAGCCACAACATATCCAAACTTATGGGACGCAATGAAAGCATTTCTAAGAGGAAAACTCATAGATCTGAGTGCCTCCAAAAAGAAACTAGAAAGAGCACACATTAGCAGCTTGACAACACACCTAAAAGCACTAGAACAAAAGGAAGCAAATTCACCCAAAAGGAGTAGACGGCAGGAAATAATCAAACTCAGGGGCTAAATCAATCAAGTGGAAACAAGAAGAACTATTCAAAGAATCAACCAATCAAGGAGCTGGTTCTTTGAGAAAATCAACAAGATAGATAAATCCTTAGCCAGACTCACTAGAGGGCACAGGGAAAGCATTCTAATTAACAAAATCAGAAATGAAAAAGGAGACATAACAACAGATCCTGAAGACATCCAAAACACCATCAGATCCTTCTACCAAAGGCTATACTCAACAAAACTGGAGAACCTGGATGAAATGGAGAAGTTCCTAGACAGGTACCAGGTACCAAAGTTGAACCAAGATCAGGTTAATGATCTAAACAGCCCTATATCCCCCAAAGAAATAGAAGCAGTCATTAATAGTCTCCCAACCAAAAAAGCCCAGGACCAGCTGGGTTTAGTGCAGAGTTCTATCAGACCTTCAAAGAAGATCTAATCCCAGTTCTTCACAAACTATTCCACAAAACAGAAACAGAAGGTACTCTACCCAACTCATTCTATGAAGCCACAATTACTCTGATACCTAAACCACAAAAAGACCCAACAAAGATAGAAAACTTCAGACCAATATCCCTTATGAATATTGATGCAAAAATACTCAATAAAGTTCTTGCTAACCGAATCCAAGAACACATCAAAACAATCATCCATCCTGACCAAGTAGGTTTCATCCCAGGGATGCAGGGATGGTTCAATATACGGAAATCCATCAACGTAATCCAGTATATAAACAAACTCAAAGACAAAAACCACATGGTCATCTCGTTAGATGCGGAAAAAGCATTTGACAAGATCCAACACCCATTCATGATAAAAGTCTTGAAAAGATCAGGAATTCAAGGCCCATACCTAAACATGATAAAAGCAATCTACAGCAAACCAGTAGCCAACATCAAAGTAAATGGTGAGAAGCTTGAAGCAATCCCTCTAAAATCAGGGACTAGACAAGGCTGTCCACTTTCTCCATACATATTCAACATAGTACTTGAAGTCCTACCAGAGCAATTCGACAACAAAAGGAGATCAAAGGGATACAAATTGGAAAAGATGAAGTCAAAATATCACTTTTTGCAGATGATATGATAGTATATATAAGTGACCCTAAAAATTCCACCAGAGAACTCCTAAGCCTGATAAACAGCTTCGGTGAAGTAGCTGGATATAAAATTAACTCAAACAAATCAATGGCCTTTCTCTACACAAAGAATAAACAGGCTGAGAAAGAAATTAGGGAAACAACACCATTCTCAATAGTCACAAATAATATAAAATATCTTGGCGTGACTCTAACTAAGGAAGTGAAAGATCTGTATAATAAAAACTTCAAGTCTCTGAAGAAAGAAATTATAGAAGATCTCAGAAGATGGAAAGATCTCCCATGCTCATGGATTGGCAGGATCAACATTGTAAAAATGGCTATCTTGCCAAAAGCAATCTACAGATTCAATGCAATCCCCATCAAAATTCCAAATCAATTCTTCAACGAATTAGAAAGTGCAATCTGCAAATTCATCTGGAATAACAAAAACCCTAGGATAGCAAAAACTCTTCTCAAGGATAAAAGAACCTCTGGTGGAATCACCATGCCGGACCTAAAGCTTTACTACAGAGCAATTGTGATAAAAACGGCGTAGTACTCATATAGTGACAGACAAATAGACCAATGGAATAGAATTGAAGACCCAGATATGAACCCACACACCTACGGTCACTTGATCTTCGACAAGGGAGCTAAAACCTTCCAGTGGAAGAAAGACAGCATTTTCAACAAATGGTGCTGGCACAACTGGTTGTTTTCATGTAGAAGAATGCGAATCAATCCATTCCTATCTCCTTGTATTAAGGTCAAGTCTAAGTGGATCAAGGAACTTCACATAAAACCAGAGACACTGAAACTTATAGAGGAGAAAGTGGGGAAAAGCCTTGAAGATATGGGCACAGGGGGAAAATTCTTGAATAGAACAGCAATGGGTTGTGCTGTAAGATCGAGAATTGACAAGTGGGACCTCATGAAACTGCAAAGCTTCTGCAAGGCAAAAGACACCATCAATAAGACAAAAAAACCACCAACAGATTGGGAAAGGATCTTTAACTATCCTAAATCAGATAGGGGACTAATATCCAATATATATAAGGAACTCAAGAAGGTGGACTCCAGAAAGTCAAATAACCCCATTAAAAAATGGGGCTCAGAACTGAACAAAGAATTCTCACCTGAAGAATACCAAATGGCAGAGAAGCACCTGAAAAAATGTTCAACATCCTTAATCATCAGGGAAATGCAAATCAAAACAACCCTGAGATTCTACCTCACACCAGTCAGAATGGCTAAGATCAAAAATTCAGGTGACAGCAGATGCTGGCGAGGATGTGGAGAAAGAGGAACACTCCTCCATTGTTGGTGGTATTGCAAGCTTGTACAACCACTCTGGAAATCAGTCTGGCGGTTCCTCAGAAAATTGGACATAGTACTACTGGAGGATCCAGCAATACCTCTCCTGGGCATATATCCAGAAGATGTCCCAACTGGTAAGAAGGACACATGCTCCACTATGTTCATAGCAGCCCTATTTATAATAGCCAGAAGCTGGAAAGAACCCAGATGTCCCTCAACAGAGGAATGGATACAGAAATTATGGTACATCTACACAATGGAGTACTACTCAGCTATTAAAAAGAATGAATTTATGAAATTCCTAGCCAAATGGATGGACCTGGAGGGCATCATCTTGAGTGAGGTAACACAATCACAAAGGAACTCACACAATATGTATTCACTGATAAGTGGATATTAGCCCAAAACTTAGGATATCCAAGATATAAGATACAATTTGCTAAACGCATGAAACTCAAGAAGAATGAAGACCAAAATGTGGACACTGTGCCCCTTCTTAGAATTGGGAACAAAACACCCATGGAAGGAGTTACAGAGACAAAGCTTGGAGCTGTGATGAAAGGATGGACCATCTAGAGACTGTCATATCCAGGGATCCATCCCATAATCAGCTTCTAAACGCGGACACCATTGCATACACTAGCAAGATTTTGCTGAAAGGACCCAAAGATAGCTGTCTCTTGTGAGACTATGCAGGGGCCTAGCAAACACAGGAGTGGATGTTCACAGTCAGCTATTGGATGTATCACAGGGCTCCCAATCGAGAAGCTAGAGAAAGTACCCAAGGAGCTAAAGGGATCTGCAACCCTATAGTTGGAACAACATTATGAACTAACCAGTACCCCGGAGCTCTTGTCTCTAGCTGCATATGTATCAAAAGATGGCCTATTCGGCCATCACTGGAAAGAGAGGCCCATTGGACTTGCAAACTTTATATGCCCCAATATAGGGGAATGCCAGGGCCAAAAGAATGGGAATGGGTGGGTAGGGAAGTGGGGGGCTCTATGGGGGACTTTTGGGATAGCATTGGAAATGTAATTGAGGAAAATATGTAATAAAAATATTAAAAATTAAATAAAAAAATGATAAATCTATGAAAGGAGTGGAATTTTATAGCATTCACTACAGTGAACTTCCAGCCCCTAACAACTAATAGGTCCAAAAAAGGAGTGAAGATCTTTCAAATCAAGAGACAGACAAGCTGAGCAAAGGATCTGAATGACAGCACAGAGAAGCCATCAAGTAGAGAGCAGAGAGGAAGGAAGAGAGAAAAGTTTGTTTTAATAAAATAGAAAAGACTAATCTTAAGGATGAGTGGGCATAAATCACAGATCACAAACTTGCTCTTAGGCCACTAATTTCTATGAATTATTCTAAATGTTCAGAGGCTAAGGTTGAGTCCCTTTTGTGAGCCCTGAGATGTCTAAATCATCTGTGTCCTGGTAAACACAGCACTTGCTTTGCTGACAACATACTGGAACTGACCATTTTTTCATCATAGGTTAGTGAAACTTACCTCAGACTGGATGATTCTCTCTTCTTTCTCTCTTTCTTTCTTTCTTTCTTTCTTTCTTTCTTTCTTTCTTTCTTTCTTTCTTTCTTTCTTTCTTTCTTTCTTTCTTTCTTTCTTTCTTCCTTCCTTCCTTCCTTCCTTCCTTCCTTCCTTCCTGTCTGTTATTTTTCTTTCATTTGTTCTTTCTTTCAGTTCTTTGAGAATTTCATATAGCTGGTTTTAATCATATGAAATTCTTCTCTCAGCTCTTCTTGGATCTACACCCCTACCCCGCACCCACCCATCTTCATAGTTTTTTGGTTTTGTTTTTATCTTTGAGGACATGTTTGTGCTGCCCAAACATTCTTAGATGTGTGGTCTTGAACTGTTTAGTGCTCTATTTACCAAGTTGTCTTAGAGAAAACAGTCTCTTTCTCTCCCAGCAGCTAACAATTACCAGTATTCCGTAACTAGGGGTGGGATTTCTGTGCCCCTCTGATGGGTTTGGCTTTCCTAGGGCTTGTGTAGGATTTGTTTATGCTATGTATGTATATACAATATGTATAGGTGCCCTACCGTGTGAAGAAGAAACTCTTTCTTTGTGTGATGTCTTGACCATCAAAAACTAGGCTCACAACCAAAACCAAAACCAAAACCAAACCAAGAAAACAAACAAACAAACAAATAAAAAACCCAGAATCTTTGTCTTTTATTCAAACATTTTACACACACACATATATATATATATATATATATATATATATATATATATATATATCTTTAAAGATTTTGCTGATGGACAATCAGCAAAAGATATCAGTTTGGTGAGGGTGCTTTCTGCCAAAGCAGATACCTGGTACCCATAGAACAGAAAGACAGATCCAAGTCCCAAAAGTTACCCCCTGACTTCAGCATGAGTACTGCTCACACATGAACACACACCACACATACACACACATGAGAGTGAGAGAGAGAGAGAGAGAGAGAGAGAGAGAGAGAGAGAGAGAGAGAGAGAGAACTAAATGTTAAAATGTGTGAAGAATGTTATAGAGAGAGTTTGGCATTATCTTGATAACCCTAGAGTAGTCTCACTATATTGATATACTTAAAAGTCTTAGACACAATAATCAGGATAGTCATGGCTTTTCTTCCATCTGTTTCTCTTCAGCCTGAAAAACTTAGGATTTAATTGGCCAGTGATATGGCTAGATCAGTTTGACTCCTTAAATCAGTTTATTTCTTTGACTTTTTTTTTTTTAGCTGTCTCCTTTTGGTCCTGAGTGATTCTAATATATACCTCATGTTATAACACATAAAAGTGTAAGAGAAATTTGAAATGACTCAAAATATCTACCTATTTTTAGGAATAATCATTCAATAATCCTTGACTCTCTTAGATAGAAATTTAGTCTGTCCCAGTTAATTCCCCTTGCTTCCTTTCCACTATGTTTGCCAACACTCAGCTTTGAAAAATTCAAGTTCCCATTTAGCAGACCATCCCTAGAATGGAAACATCCATTTTCTCATCTTCCTACAGCATACTTGTGCTGAATACTAGACCTGAAGAGTCTCCTTAATAATAGTCCTGTCAAGTCCTCCTTCATTTACTAACAAAAGACTTGAGACACCGAAGTAACTGGAGCTCAAAACCTGGCATCCCCACAGCAAGGCAGCAGCTTAGTGCTCTGAGCACTCAGAGCAGAAGGAGACAGGGAAAGCCTCAGAAACAAACTCTTTCTGGTCTTCCTCTAGTCCTCATGCCACAAAGGGGCATCACAGACATCAGAATTTCTTATTCTCAAGGTTATTCATAGACACATTGCAACCCCTGTCCCATAAAGCAAGCCACAAACCTTAAGAAAGGTCACTAATTCTTTCTTTAAAGACTCTTAGTCTGGAGGGCTCCTATTTTATGCCCAGGGGAAAGGTCTACACAAATATGAGAAGAAGTCTTGTGTGTTGCTCTCCTCCATCTAAAACAACTTCTTTATGCCTTCTACATGGCTGCCAATGCTTCCTTAACCATAATGGCTAAAAATAATTTTCATCAAACCTAACGACGAAAACTAGTTTGTTTGTTTGTTTGTGTTTTCTTTCTGAAATGTAGCATCTCCAATTCTGAAAACCTCCATGATGTAACACTCGGAGTCCATGGGGTGCACGTTTTTCTCTTGCTGTTTTCTCTTGCTTTTCTTGTGAGAGCGCCAATGATGCTCATGACCCTTGGTGTGAGTGAGGAACACCAGTGACTGCTGTGTCAATTATAATATAATTCCAGCAGAAGTCTCAGTGCTACAGTGTCAATGTGACAGAAAACTGTCTGGATAGAGGCAAGTGATGCAAAACATGGCTCATCCAGCAAGAAAATCACATGAAGAGTCTCAGATAGAGGTAACTGTATCCCATCTCTCAGCTATATACTTTCTGTTCTTCATCTTGCATCTGAAGACAAATGACAGCCTCCTATATGTCAGTCCTCCATATTAATGTGCTTATAGAACTCCCTGAATCTATTAAATAACTTTGTGTTTATTTTAGAATTTCAAGGGGAGTCTGATTGGCCCCTGTAAATAGCTTTTCGTTCACTTTCAAAAAGGGGGGAGGGGAAACAGTCAGGTTGTAGACATAAGGAAGAGGGGGTACATCACAGTCAAATAGCATTCTGGAGGAGACATATCAGAAGTGGGACATAGCATCTCCTTTTGCGGTCCTAAACAGCTAGCTTACCCTTATTTAATAGCACAATTCAACTTCTCAAATTTTTGTACCCCAAAAGCTCAGCTGTTGGTTTCTCTTTGACCTGAATTATATTATAAGATTGATAGTTTTCACTAACTGGGAGTTCCTGGCTAGCCCCACGTTAAAAGCTCCATTCCAAATTTAATTATTTCTAGGAGATTGTAAACATCTGAACAAACACCTCAGAGTTTAATGTATAGAATATGCAATCATAGAGGAAACAATTCCACATTTAAGCAAGGGTCTGGTTAGATGGAGAAAGGGCTCGCTGTTCATGTGGCAGAACAGGAAGCCAGACTGTCTCCTCTACTGAACTCATTGCTGTTTGATGAAATTGGTTCAAGTACAACAGTGATTATTGAAGTAGTCCTGAACTTACAGCATCCTAATCACCTGGAACCAAAGGAACCAATTACAAGGATTCAGTAAGAACTGAATAATAAACTCTGTCCTAGGGCCCAGAAACCTGAGTTTTAAACAGCCTTTTGAATAATTCTGACACATTCTAAGTCTTGGGACCACTGAGATATTGTAAACAAACAAACAAACAAACGATTTTACAGCATTATTTTACATGCTAACCATTCTGTTTCATTTTCACTTCTAGAATTGGGTACCACCTCACTTAAAAAAAAAAAAAAGTTAGGTTTCCAGTGAGCCAAATGGGGAATATTGATCATACAGAAAGAAAGGAGCTGAAGAAGAGTCTTCAAAACAAAGATCAAGTCAGTATTTTCCTACTTCAAGCAATAGGGTAAAGAAAATAAATTTGTTTAAAAAGTCACTGTCCACTGCAAGCTGACATTCAGGGAGGTTTCAGAGGTCTTCAAACACCAGACTATTGTCTGTGCTCTTGATATGTAACAATACTAGCTCATAAGGTACTTTTGATGAAGATATCACATACTTCAGTTACAGGACCCAGAGAAATTTAGAACTGAGCTGAAAGCTTCCCTTGCTACAGACTGGATTTTATGGTGCTGAAAGGTGTTTATATGAGCTAAGGGAGAGAAGCTATCTACAGTCCTACCTAGCTATGCAGGAGAGGCTCTGGGTCCCCAGATAGCATGTCTAGAAGATGATATCAGCCATGAGAAAGGGAAAAGAGAAAGGGGAACTCTCATAGTGAGAGCCACTCATGATAGTAGTAAGCCAAGAAAACTCAATCTGTTGTTTGGAGTTTTGAAAACTGTGATTACATTGCTGTCTAAACTACTCCAGGATGTGTTTTGAAGGCCACACACGCAGCATGAGGCCACTTGGGCTAATGCGTAGCCAAGGAAATGTTTAGCTTCTGGAGCTCAGGGTACAACCATTGAGCACAGAAAATCAAGTTCTAGTTTGATCCCAAGTTTAGCAAAAGCATGAAAGTAAAATTTATTAAACATGGTTTGAAAAGTTGTATTTTTCTCCTAATTTCAAGTCCACAAAGACTTATCCAATTCCATAAATTCTCCAAGTGTTGTTAGTGATGGTAAATGTGTTAGAACCCACAGCAAAACCTCTTCCTTAGGGAGAAAAACCATAAACATGCCTGCAGATTGCTTCCAGTTCATTTTCCTATTAAAGACTGCTATTTGAATAGTAAGACATTATTACTGAGCCTTCATCCTGATTTGTTAGAATTTGTGCTACTTAAGAGAGAACATATTTGTTTCTGACATCCCAGAAATTACAGAATTATACCAATGAGAACACTGGTCAACTTCTGAAGACTGTCACCCCTGTGCCATAGGAACACGTCCAGGGTCTGGGATAGGCTCTCTGTCAGGGCCTTCCTGAGATGAGAAGATTTGCAGAACTTACTTAGTCCAATATCTTCTTGTTCCTGGTGCTCCATCTCTGGCTCTATGTTGGGTAGGGTGTATTTATTTCAATAACTTTTTGACAGAGCATCTCAGAGTCACACCTCTGAAGTATATTACTTTGGTTTTTAGCCTGTTTTATATGTCATGGAATTTTCCACACAGGCAGAGAGTTCTGTTTCCAGGAAAAAGCCATTAAGCATTATCTCACTTAAAACCTGGTTTTTGGAGAAAAGCCACAGCTTCCCACTTAACAAATATGTCTTTCCAAGGCAGTAGATGAGAATTAACTTTAAATGTAAACTTGCATATTTCTGTATATAGTGTACATGCATCCTTTTTAGTTTAAATTTCATCTTTAAATATATTTCTATATCACTTTTCAGCTGTTCTGCACAAATTAAACTGGGCTAGTTTTTAATCACTATTCTGCCCTCATAGGATTTGCTGTTACATAACATACATTTTACTTGATTTTTTCCTTTACCCTGGACCTGAACCTATGAAGTTTTTTCTGAGAATTATTTTGTTTAAAATTATAAGTCTGTGTGAGGGTATGTGCACATGAGTGCAGATGCCTGCAGAGGCCAAGGGCATTACCCCTGAAATACGAGCAGTTGTGAACCACCCAACATGGTTGCTTACTGAATGCCAGTCCAGTCTCTCCAGCCCAGCCTATGAAGCCTTTACTTTGTATTTTAAAGCAGTAGTTGTTATTCAGTATATAAACGTAGGTCACAAAAATATAAGTTACATGTCTAATAGATGTATGTGTCTTCCCACAGAATGGAGTATGAAAGGACCAAAAGGGTTAGTTGACACAGTTGGTCTTCCTGTGGTTTTGCCATCTCCCTGAGGGCCTTCAATCCTTCCCCTAACTCTTCCTGAACCACCAACCAAAGAGCAGATACAGGCTGGTCCAAGGCCCACCGCACATATGTCACAGAAGGCTGTCTTGTTTGGCTCAGTGGGAGAGGATGTATATAATCCTGCAGAGACTTGATGTATCAGGGTCAGAGGATACCAGGGAGTGGGCTGTCCTCTCAGAGTAGATGGGGAGAGGGGATAGAAGGAGGAACAGGGAGGGGGCAGCATTTGGGATATAAGTAAGTAAATAAATAAATAAATAAATAAATGAAAGAAGATGAAGAGATAAAAACTATTGTTTTTTGAAAAACTCATTAAAAACTTTGAATAATACAACTGTCTTTTTATTTTCAACTGCAGAACAGTATTTATTTCTTTTTAAGATATGGTATTTTAAAAACAGAATATAAGCCCAGTGAAATAAGGAGCCACAGACATGAATATAAAAATCACAGAGAAGGAAATGATGTTAAACATGGAAATAGGTTCAATTTTGTAACAATAAAGTAGACATGCAGTAAGACTCAAAGGAAAGCCTTGTTTTCATTTACCAGTTTTCAAAAGTTTACGCTGGCTTCTGTAGTGCTTTATGAAAAATTAAGAAAATAAAATGTACCTATGCTATAAATTAGTTTAAATTTGAGGCAAACTTATGGCTTTGTAATAGCTATGGGGCTGTTTTCCTATCTTCTTTATCAGCCTCTCAAATGTATAGTTTGCAGATATCTCCTCCAATCTGTAGGCTGCCTTTTCATTTTATGCATTGTTTCCAGTACTGTGCAAAATCATTTATTTTAGTTCAGTCCCATTGTTTTATTATTATTAAGTTGTGTTTACATGTTCAAGTTTCAATTTTGGTCATTGTCATAGTTTCCAAGTGTGAATGAAAACTCTAAAACAGTAGTTCTCACCCTGTGGGTCATGACCCCATTGGAGACAACACTCCTTTCCTGCAGGTCACCTAGGACTGTTGGAAAACACAGAGATTCACAGCTACAGTTCACAAAGCAAAATTAGTTATGAAGAAGCGATGAGAATATTTTTATGGTTGGGGGTCACCACAACATAAGGAACTATAACTTCTGCAGCATCTAGAACTGCCGCGTTGGAAAGGCTGAGAACAACTGCTCTACAGTGTCATTTTATTCTGTTATATAATGCATCTGCAGAAACCCAACTCACCATTCCTTTAGGAACAACATAAAAGGAAATAGTCTGTTTACACAGGCTTCAACCGCAACATGCCAAATAGCTCAGCCTGTTCCACGAGAAGACTCTGAGTCTAAGTTTCTTGCAAGTTTAAATGCCAGTACAAGGCACACAAAAAGTGGTGTGTTTTTTTTTTTTTTTAATAATGTTTCAGTTTGCAACGCAGTGTGGTTTCAACCACAGAGAAAGCACTTAAGCTTAACTACAGGCAAGAGCTGAGACTGGAGAGGAGGCCAGAGGATTGGTGCCCAGGGAGGAGGGGTGTCATGCTTGTGGCCAATCCCTCTCAGTATGACTGGAGTCTGTGACGCTTCCATCTTGTAGCATGAATTCTTATTGAAAGTTTATATTTTTGACTAATATTATAATTTTTCATTAATACTTACACAAGTCTCTCCCCTGCCCTACTCCCACTCTCTCAATTATGTTCTTTAAAACAGACTCATCCCAAGGTTTTTTATTTCTTCTTGAAATTTAATGACTGAGATACTCAACATTTCAGGGTTATTCCTTTATTTTTGCTTTTGTTATTGTGCTAATGGTTCCTCTTCCTTTCATAATATTTGTTTATAATATGCCTCTATTTTTCTATACGTATATATGCTTATTATATATATATATATACACATATATATATACATATACATACACTCTGATGTAGTGTCATGAAAAAGAATTTCTGAAAATCTGAAGTCTTAAAAATATTCATCAAGAAAGAAACTGAAAAAAAATCTACTGCATGTAAAAGTAGTAGCAACTTCTTTTTTAATTTAATTTTTTCCTTATTCACTTTGCATCCTGCTCACTGACTTCCTCAAAGAAAGCCTTCAGAAAAAAAAATTTGTTAAATTCCAATTGTTTATATTTTGTGTTGCTTAGTAAAATGATATTTTATTTTTCTGTTACAGTGACCAATAAATACTAAGTATTCATGCTATAGACCAAGTGTTGCTAAGTATATCTGAGAAATATGTATTATGAAAAACATTTTTGTAACTTTTACTTACAAAAGTAAGTTTTGGAATACATAAATCATAAATTTTAGTTCATGAAAATTATGTCTTCTATGTTTTAGGATACGTAGTCTAGGGCCCAGTAAAGACAGCCGTATCATTTAATATGTACACAGTGGTTTTTGTAAGTCCTTTAAGTTATTAGAAAAGACAGCCTTCCATGTGTACACATAAGGAATATGTCCCCCTAGGAATGCCAATAATGCAAGACCAGTTTCCAAGTCTGAAGCAGGCTAAGAAGGAAATATTTCCCACCAGGACCCTGGGGAAATCTGTTTACTATCCTCTTCCAAAAGTATGGCTCATCAAGCCTTTCATTTCATCTCAAACTCCCTGGGAGCAGAGCATCTACCAGCAACCTGGATCTTGTGCATAACACCCTCCCCTCAACCAGGACTTGGAAACTCACTGAAGCTGAGGATATATGCCACATGCCACATGCCACATGCCACCAGTAGAAAGTCTTTTGACTCTGTCCTGGGGTCTCCTGTATTCAGCTGTTTTGTGAAGTAGTAATGATGTTATTTATCACCACATAATAAGGATTGAAACTGAATCCCAGTCAAAGAGAGAAAGACACACAGAGAGAAAGAGAGACAGAGACAGAGACAGAGACAGGGACAGAGACAGAGACAGAGAGAGAGAGAGAGTTAATCTCAAAGTTTCTAAGTATCACCCTATTTGTTATACCTAAATAAACTAAAACAATGGCTGAAGAGCTGGTTCAGTGGAAAATATCACTGGCTGCTCTTGCAAAGGATCAAGGTTCAGATCTCAGCACTCACATGAGGCAGATCTCAATTGCTTGCAACTCCAGTTCCAAGTGACCAGATATCCTCTTCTGGCCTCCATAGGCACCTGCACACACATGACACATATATACACAGACAACAGACAGACAGACAGACAGGCAGACAGGCAGACAGGCAGACACACATACACACACACACATAAAATAAAATGAAAAAAACTTTAAATAAAGAAATCAGAAAACACAGAAAAGAGTTTTGTCATAACATCAAACCAACCATAGCTCACAGTCTTAATTAAGTACTATGCTTTGACACTGCCTTAGGAAATGTAAACTTCTAGTTTCTCTGTATTTTAAAAGACTTCCAACTCCTTTGTAGGGTACAAGATGTATGAGTGTCTTGTCTGCTTATAGGTATGTGCACTGTTTATGTGTCTGATACCTCAGAGGTCAGAGATGAGTGTTGGATCACCCAAAACTACAGTTATGGATGGTTGTAAGGAGCCATGTCACTGCTGGAAACCAAACCCTGGTCCTCTGCAGGGGCAAGCATGTGCTCTTAAGCCTCTTGCCATCTGTCCAGCCTGTTACTGACATTCTTTAGAAGCAAAGTCTAAGCCAACTCCACCAGGAAGCCCAGGCAGAAAATAGTTCCTCGTTCTCACATGATTTTCTTGTGGAATCATGATGATGTAACTTATTTCGTACTACCATTTCTTGAAGTGTGAATTGAGTGTACAAAAAGGTTTGTATTCCACTATAGGCTGTGTCTTTAAAATGTCCACTAAAGACTATTCCAATAATGCTTTCATTGCATAAAATATTTCAGTGTTTATCCTTAGATAGACAAAGCCTATTCTGCCTAGAAAATTGACTTGTTCATATTATAATTTCTTCTTACATTAAAACCAGACTACTAAGAAAAGGTGAAAAAGTTATATTTCAGAGACTTACAGCATACAACACTTCCTGAAGTTGCAGCCAAGAATAATTACAAATACTTCTTCAATATCCAAAAGAGCAGCAGTGGGTTTTGCAAGGGAAGGCCTATCATAGACTTCATCAGAGTCTCTGCCATTTCTCCCTGGTAAGCAGGGTTGGATTTTCTGATGCTGTATGGCTCTCGTCTATGTGAAAGGGGTATGTGTGCGTGTGCCTGCGTGTGTGTGTGTGTGTATGTGTGTATGTGTGTGTGTGTATGTGTGTGTGTATGTGTGTGTGTATGTGTGTTTGTGTATGTGTGTATGTGCGCATGTGTGTCTGTGTGTGTCTGTGTGTCTGTGTATGTGTGTGTGTTTGTGTGTCTGTGTGTATGTCTGTGTGGTGTGTGCCTGTGTGGTGTGTGTCTGTGTGGTGTGTGTCTGTGTGGTGTGTGTTTGTGTGTGTGTTTGTGTGTGTGTTTGTGTGTGTTTGTGTGTGTGTTTTATGTGTGTATACGTGCTCGTGTGTGTCTGTGTGTGTGGTGTGTGTCTGTCTGTGTGTGTCTGTGTGTTTGTGTGTATGTTTGTGTGTATTTGTGTGTGTTTGTGTGTCTGTCTGTCTGTGTGTGTGTCTGTGTAGTGTGTGTGTGTCTGTGTGGTGTGTGTGTAGCTGTTGTCATTGTCAAGTACATCTTCAGATGAAAATCTAGTTAAGAGCACATGAGCGTAAATAATCCTAACCACTGCCTTGTTCAGACGGCTGTGGGAAGATAATATGCCTCTACTTCAGCCAGGTTCAATTTGTGGACACCAACCCTTGCCAACTCTTAAATAATCTCCAATTCTACAGAAGCCAAAAAAGCAACAATCTGATGAAATCTGTAGTAACAGCTTGCTGTGTTTTCAATAAAATTTTACCAAAATCTAGCAAACCTTCCTTTGCTTCTGAATTTCCAAAGAAGGTGCCAATTTTAGACTTTTTAAAATGTATTTAAGCAACTACAGAGAGCTGAATAATGATTTCATGACAATCACTGTATTTTAAATTCTCCAGATTATTAATACAAGTATTGTGACAAAAAATAGAAATGATCTTGCAAAGAGTCCTAGAAAACTAACCTTTATGCCTCTATCCTCTCACACTGCTTTGGCAACAACTTCTGCCTCATTCTTCACAGCTGTTATATTTCCTTGTTTTCTCAGCTTCTCATAGCATTGTAGCATGGACACTTTCCAAGACCAGAGATTCTGCCTTCCCTGATATAAATCCTTACTACAGCAGGGCATGCGTGTCCACAGTATTAGCCGTTGTATGGGTCATTTACTTACTTTATAGTGTCTTGCTTAATATAAGTTAGATTAACCATGTCTAAAAGTGAGCTGTAACCTTATACCAGGAGCATGTGACAGGATGCCCTTGAATGTCAGTGTAGATTTCATGATGCTCATTAAATCCTCTGAATGGTAGAGAGCTCCCCAAAGCAGAGGAATTTTGCTGTGGGGAAAGGAAAAAGAAAACATGTGCTCATCCATCAAGCATCTGGAATTGAGATATATAAAGAGCCATTCAGGCCGATAGAGAACCGAGAGCCATCTTTGGATTTAAAATTCCTAAAGCATGGTTTAGTGTACAGATTCAGCTTCTTCAGTTTTCTCTTACACCTATGTCTGAAACAGATGATAGCTGATACGTTATGAACTCCCAAATCCTGACGTTTTAGAACCTCAGAATCAGCTTACATCAAGCCTCTGACCACACTGGATGTAACAATGTCTTCTAAACTATTCCTTATATCTTCAAAGGGTGAAATTTGAGAACCAAAGAAAAAATTTTAAGAGTTTTAACAAATGTAAACAAAAACAATTTCTCATAAATGTTAGTATTAGTTTTAAAACATGCTTATAGACCAGCACAAACAATGAAAACTGAAAAAAAATCAAATCAATGCCCAGAGAAAAGGGAAATTACCCACTTAACCACTGCAGGATGGAAAGCTGTCAGCTCTTTAAAAACAAGCAAACAAACAAAACAAAATCCAAACATTTCATTAGTTCAATCTACACCAAAGATTATACATTCTTTAAAAAACCACAATAACCTCTCATCTAAATTTACATATTAACTGGTAATGCGGAACGACTCATGGAAGCCAGAAACGTGATGTTCTAAGATGAATTCCCAATTTCCATCTTAGGAGAAAAATTTGACCTTTACCTCTGATTCAGACCCGGATGTGGGCCTGGAGATCTGTGAGTGCAGGACCAAGCCAAGCCCTTCTGCTTCAGTGTCTAGGATGCAGAGAGGCCAGGCTGCAGGGTCACTGAGTTAGAGTAGGATTCCCGTAGTCCTGACGGTTGCCTATTCCAACATACACTTAGAACAAATACCCTCAACTAGTTTTCTTAGGTTATCAAATGTACACTGAAGCCATACTAGGCTCATGTACTTGTGCTACTATTTCCCTTTGCCAATGGTTTACTGGTGTACTTTTTGCTTGCTTATTTCCTTTTCCTGATGATGCCAACCTAAGGGACATTTGGACTGGTAACGAGTCTCTCAAGTAAGCTTTAAAGTGTAGCCATCTTTCATTTTTTTTGGGGGGGGTTCGTAAAACCTATTTATTTTTTGTGCTTTATGTCTTTATTTTTAAAAAATTTTAATATTTTTTATTACGTATTTTCCTCAATTACATTTCCAATGCTATCCCAAAAGTCCCCCATAGCACCCCCCACTTCCCTACCCACCCATTCCCATTCGTTTGGCCCTGGCATTCCCCTGTATTGGGGCATATAAAGTTTGCAAGTCCAATGGGCCTCTCTTTCCAGTGATGGCCGAGTAGGCCATCTTTCCATACATATGCAGCTAGAGACAAGAGCTCCAGGGTACTGGTTAGGTCATCATATTGTTCCCGCTATACGGTTGCATATCCCTTTAACTCCTTGGGTACTTTCTCTAGCTTCTCTATTGGGAGCCCTGTGATCCATCCAATAGCTGACTGTGAGCATCCACTTCTGTGTTTGCTAGGCTCCGGCATAGTCTCACAAGAGACAGCTATATCTGGATCCTTTCAGCAAAATCTTGCTAGTGTATGTAATGGTGTCAGCGTTTGGAAGCTGATTATGGGATGGATCCCTGGATATGGGAGTCTCTAGATGGTCCATCCTTTCATCACAACTCCAAATTTTGTCTATGTAACTCCTTCCATGGCTGTTTTGTTCCCAATTCTAAGAAGGAGCATAGTGTCCACACTTTGGTCTTCATTCTTCTTGAGTTTCATGCATTTAACAAATTGTATCTTATATCTTGGGTATCCTAAGTTTTGGGCTAATATCCACTTATCAGTGAATCCATATTGTGTGAGTTCCTTTGTGATTGTGTTACCTCACTCAAGATGATGCCCTCCAGGTCCATCCATTTGGCTAGGAATTTCATAAATTCATTCTTTTTAATAGCTGAGTAGTACTCCATTGTGTAAATGTACCATAATTTCTGTATCCATTCCTCTGTTGAGGGGCATCTGGGTTCTTTCCAGCTTCTGGCTATTAAAAATAAGGCTGCTATGAACATAGTGGAGCATGTGTCCTTCTTACCAGTTGGGACATCTTCTGGATATATGCCCAGGAGAGGTATTGCTGGATCCTCCAGTAGTACTATGTCCAATTTTCTGAGGAACCGCCAGACTGATTTCCAGAGTGGTTGTACAAGCTTGCAATCCCACCAACAATGGAGGAGTGTTCCTCTTTCTCCACATCCTTGCCAGCATCTGCTGTCACCTGAATTTTTGATCTTAGCCATTCTGACTGGTGTGAGGTGGAATCTCAGGGTTGTTTTGAGTTGCATTTCCCTGATGATTAAGGATGTTGAACATTTTTTCAGGAGATTCTCAGCCATTCGGTATTCCTCAGGTGAGAATTCTTTTTTCAGTTCTAAGCCCCATTTTTTAATGGGGTTATTTGATTTTCTGGAGTCCACCTTCTTGAGTTCTTTATATATATTGGATATTAGTCCCTTATCTGATTTAGGATAGGTAAAGATCCTTTCCCAATCTGTTGGTGGTTTTTTTGTCTTATTGATGGTGTCTTTGCCTTGGAGAAGCTTTGCAGTTTCATGAGGTCCCACTTGTCAATTCTTGATTTTACAGCACAATCCATTGCTGTTCTATTCAAGAATTTTTCCCCTGTGCCCATATCTTCAAGGCTTTTCCCCACTTTCTCCTCTATAAGTTTCAGTGTCTCTGGTTTTAGGTGAAGTTCCTTGATCCACTTAGACTTGACCTTAGTACAAGGAGATAGGAATGGATCAATTCGCATTCTTCTACATGATAACAACCAGTTGTGCCAGCACCATTTGTTAAAAATGCTGTCTTTCTTCCACTGGATGGTTTTAGCTCCCTTGTCGAAGATCAAGTGACTGTAGGTGTGTGGGTTCATTTCTGGGTCTTCAATTCTATTCCATTGGTCTACTTGTCTGTCACTATACCAGTACCACGCAGTTTTTATCACAATTGCTCTGTAGAAAAGCTTTAGGTCCGGCATGGTGATTCCACCAGAGGTTCTTTTATTCTTGAGAAGAGTTTTTGCTATCCTAGGTTTTTTGTTATTCCAGATGAATTTGCAGATTGCACTTTCTAATTCGTTGAAGAATTGAGTTGGAATTTTGATGGGGATTGCATTGAATCTGTAGATTGCTTTTGGCAAGATACATTTTTACAATGTTGATCCTGCCAATCCATGAGCATGGGAGATCTTTCCATCTTCTGAGATCTTCTATAATTTCTTTCTTCAGAAACTTGAAGTTTTTATTATACAGATCTTTCACTTCCTTAGTTAGAGTCACGCCAAGATATTTTATATTATTTCTGACTATTGAGAAGGGTGTTGTTTCCCTAATTTCTTTCTCAGCCTTTTTATTCTTTGTGTAGAGAAAGGCCATTGATTTGTTTGAGTTAATTTTATATCCATCTATTTCACCGAACTGTTTCTCAGGTTTAGGAGTTCTCTGGTGGAATTTTTAGGGTCACTTATATATACTATCATATCATCTGCAAAAAGTGATATTTTGACTTCATCTTTTCCAATTCGTATCCCTTTGATCTCCTTTTGTTGTCGAATTGCTCTGGCTAGGACTTCAAGTACAATGTTGAATAGGTATGGAGAAAGTGGACAGCCTTGTCTAGTCCCTGATATTAGAGGGATTGCTTCCAGCTTCTCACCATTTACTTTGATGTTGGCTACTGGTTTGCTGTAGATTGTTTTTATCATGTTTACGTATGGGCCTTGAATTTCTGATCTTTTCAAGACTTTTATCATGAATGCGTGTTGGATCTTGTCAAATGCTTTTTCCGCATCTAAGGAGATGATCATGTGGTTTTTGTCTTTGAGTTTGTTTATATACTGGATTACGTTGATGGATTTCTGTATATTGAACCATCCCTGCATCCATGGGATGAAACCTACTTGGTCAGTATGGATGATTGTTTTGATGTGTCCTTGGATTCGGTTAGCAAGAACTTTATTGAGGATTTTTGCATCAATATTCATAAGGGATATTGGTCTGAAGTTTTCTATCTTTGTTGGGTCTTTTTGTGGTTTAGGTATCAGAGTAATTGTGGCTTCATAAAATGAGTTGGGTAGAGTACCTTCTGTTTCTATTTTGTGGAATAGTTTGTGAAGAACTGGGATTAGATCTTCTTTGAAGGTCTGATAGAAATCTGCACTAAAGCCATCTGGTCCTGGGCTTTTTTTTGGTTGGGAAATTATTAATGACTGCTTCTATTTCTTTGGGGGGTTATAGGGCTGTTTAGATCATTAACCTGATCTTGATTCAACTTTGGTACCTGGTATCTGTCTAGAAACTTCTCCATTTCATCCAGGTTCTCCAGTTTTGATGAGTATAGCCTTTTGTAGAAGGATCTGATGGTGTTTTGGATGTCTTCAGGATCTGTTGTTATGTCTCCTTTTCATTTCTGATTTTGTTAATTAGAATGCTTTCCCTGTGCCCTCTAGTGAGTCTGGCTAAGGGTTTATCTATCTTGTTGATTTTCTCAAAGAACCAGCTCCTTGATTGGTTGATTCTTTGAACAGTTCTTCTTGTTTCCACTTGGTTGATTTCGCCCCTGAGTTTGATTATTTCCTGCCATCTACTCCTCTTGGGTGAATTTGCTTCCTTTTGTTCTAGTGCTTTTAGGTGTGTTGTCAAGCTGCTAATGTGTGCTCTCTCTAGTTTCTTTTTGGAGGCACTCAGAGCTATGAGTTTTCCTCTTAGAAATGCTTTCATTGCGTCCCATAAGTTTCGGTATGTTGTGGCTTCATTTTCATTGAACTCTAAAAAGTTTTTAATTTCTTTCTTTATTCCTTCCTTGACCAAGGTATCATTGAGAAGAGTGTTGTTCAGTTTCCACGTGAATGTTGGCTTTCTATTATTTATTTTGTTATTGAAGATCAGCCTTAGTTCATGGTGATCTGATAGAATGCATGGGAAATTTTCAATATTTTTGTATCTGTTGAGGCCTGTTTTGTGACCAATTATGTGGTCAATTTTGGAGAAGGTACCATGAGGTGCTGAGAAGAAGGTATATCCTTTTGTTTTAAGATAGAATGTTCTGTAGATATCTGCCAGATCCATTTGATTCATAACTTCTGTTAGTTTCACTGTGTCCCTGTTTATTTTCTGTTTCCATGATCTGTCCATTGGTGAAAGTGGTGTGTTGAAGTCTCCCACTATTATTGTATGAGGTGCAATGTGTGCTTTGAGATTTACTAAAGTTTCTTTAATGAATGTGGCTGCCTTTGTATTTGGAGCATAGATATTAAGAATTGATAGTTCCTCTTGGAGGATTTTACCTTTGATGAGTATGAAGTGCACCTCCCCGTCTTTTTTGATGACTTTGGGTTGGAAGTCAATCTTATCAGATATTAGAATGACTACTCCAGCTTGTTTCTTCATACCATTTGCTTGGAAAATTGTTTTCCAACCTTTCATTCTGAGGTAGTGTCTATCTTTTTCTCTGAGATGAGTTTCCTGTAAGCAGCAAAATGTTGGGTCTTGTTTGTGTAGCCAGTTTTTTAGTCTATGTCTTTTTATTGGGGAGTTGAGTCCATTGATATTAAGAGATATTAAGGAAAAGTAATTGTTGCTTCCTGTTATTTTTGTTGTTAAAGTTGGCATTCTGTTCTTGTGGCTGTCTTCTTTTAGGTTTGTTGAGGGATTACCTTCTTGTTTTTTCTAGGGTGTGGTTCCTGTCCTTGTATTGGTTTTTTTCTGTTATTATCCTTTGAAGGGCTGGATTCGTGGAGAGATAATGTGTGAATTTGGTTTTGTTGTGGAATACTTTGGTTTCTCCATCTATGTTAATTGAGAGTTTGGCTGGGTATAGTAGCCTGGACTGGAATTTGTGTTCTTTTAGTGTCTGTATAACATCTGTCCAGGGTCTTCTGACTTTCATAGTCTCTGGTGAAAAATCTGGTGTCATTCTGATAGGCTTGCCTTTATATGTTACTTGGCCTTTTTCTCTTACTGCTTTTAGTATTCTATCTTTATTTAGTGCATTTGTTGTTCTGATTATTATGTGTCGGGAGGTATTTCTTTTCTGGTCCTGTCTATTTGGAGTTCTGTAGGCTTCTTGTATATTCATGGGCATCTCTTTCTTTCGATTTGGGAAGTTTTCTTCTATAATTTTGTTGAAGATGTTTGCTTGTCCTTTGAGTTGAAAATCTTCATTCTCATCCACTCCTATTATCCGTAGGTTTGGTCTTCTCATTGTGTCCTGGATTTCCTGGATGTTTTGAGTTAGGATCTTTTTTCATTTTCCATTTTCTTCGATTGTTGTGCCGATGTTCTCTATGGAATCTTCTGCACCTGAGATTCTCTCTTCCATCTCTTGTATTCTGTTCCTGATGCTCGCATCTATAGTTCCAGATTTCTTTCCTAGGGTTTCTATCTCCATTGTTGCCTCATTTTGGGTTTTCTTTATTGTGTCTACTTCCCTTTTTAGGTCTAGTATGGTTTTGTTCATTTCCATCATCTGTTTGGATGTGTTATCCTGTTTTTCTTTAAGGACTTGTAACTCTTTAGCAATGTTCTCCTGTAATTCTTTAAGTGAGTTATTAAAGTCCTTCTTGATGTCTTCTACCATCATCATGAGATATGCTTTTAAATCCAGGTCTAGCTTTTCAGGTGTGTTGGGGTGCCCTGGACTGGGCGAAGTGGGAGTGCTGGGTTCTGATGATGGTGAGTGGTCTTGGTTTCTGTCAGTAAGATTATTACGTTTACCTTTTGCCATCTGGTAATCTCTGGAGTCGTTATAGTTGTCTCTGTTTATAGATTGTTCTTCTGGTGATTCTGATTACCGTCTATCAGCAGACCTGGGAGACAGGCTCTCTCCTCTGAGTTTCAGTGGTTAGAGCACTCTCTGCTGATAGGCTCCCTCTTACAGGGAAGGTGCACAGATAACTGGTGTTTGGACCTCCTCCCGGCCAAAGAAGAAGGCCCAAAACAGGACCTTTGCCAGATGCTGTGTTGCTTTGGCAGGTCACAGAAGCTGTCAGCTTCTGTCGTGCACACTCTCACCTGTGCAGACTAAGTTCCTAAGTTCAGTGGAGTCCTGGATCCAAGATGGCGCTCTCTGCTCCTCACACAGAGGGCTCCCGTGCAGGGCGGGCCACTGTCCTCCGGCTGGGAGGGTGCCAGATGTTTGCAGCCCCAAAAGGGTGCTGCCTCAGCAGTTCTGTGGCTCCCGCCTGTCCCAGAACGTAGCCATCTTTCATTTGCCTAACAAATATAATCAAGTTAAGAAATTCAATTGTGTTATCAACAATCCAGACATTTTGTACCTGTCTGCAAAGATTCTTGGCTCGATGTCAGGATGAGTTACTAATCTTAAGTGCAAGCATAATTTCAAGAGAAAAGTGCAATGAATTTTTCTCAGATTAATGACAGCAGACTGCACCTGGGGGCTTCATTGGCCCTAGTTATATGGTTTTTTGGTTATTTTTTTTCTGAAGTAGTTAAATGGTCTGTATTATATTCATTTTCTAAGGAAAACAGTATTTTCTTAGAATTTATTAATACGATTGTACTGTTTATTCTTTATTCATGTAGACCTTTTCTATTATTTGTGAACGTAATATACAAAGAAGAAAAAAAAGAAGAAAAAAGTAATAACTTGTTCAAATGAAGCTATAGAAAAATAGCTATTATTTTGTATTATAGTACCCATGCTATTAATATAAAAGTTAATTCTGTCAAAGAAACTTCATAAGATTTCTGGATTTCAGAAGTGGTTATACCATTTAAAAACAATTGCTAATCTCTGAAATGCTTGTTACCCTGAATGGTTGTCTTGGGTAGTAACTTGCCCTGGGACAACTATTTTAATGAACATCTGCATTTACTAAATTGTATACAATTTTATGAATTTAACAAGATACAAGGGAGAAACTGATTGACATTTCCATCTTCTCACAAACTCGGGGAAGTGAAAATTAACCCAAAACAAGAGTCTGTGGATGACTTACTAAAACAAAACAAACAAACAAACAAAAACTGTAAGTAAAATTACTTTCCTACAAAATTGGAGAAAATATTAGTAGAAGGCTTAAAATAAGTAAGTACTAACAATAATTGGTATAGCATGGATGGCTCCTCCAAAACATGTGTTGACTTTAGTTGTCATTGTAGAGCAATGCAATGGTTGGTCTTCCCAAGCTGTTTCTCTCATTAAGGGACCATTGTTTCTTTCATTAGGCCTGGTCAACTATCAAGGTTTCCAGTGAAAAGAATGGGCTCAGCCCAACTTCACTTTCTGGTGCATACCTTCTCTTTGTCATCTAATGACACAGCAACAAATCCCTTACCAAACAAAGCCTTCACTTGAGTTTCCCAACCAACCTGATTTTTTTTAGATGTTCGGTTCAAGAAGCTAGAAAAAGGTTCAATACAAGAAAGAATAAGAAAAAAAAAATTAACTATAAGAGTAAATTAAAAAATGGGAGGGGAGGCCCTTTGTCCTATGAAGGCTTGATGCACCAGTGTTGGGGAATGCCAGGGCAGTGAGGTGAGAGTGGGGGGAGGGGGGAGCATCCTCATAGAAGCAGGAGGAGGGGGGATAGGATAGGGGTTTGGAGGAGGAGAAACTGGGAAAGAGGATAACATTTGAAATGTAAATAAATAAAATATCCAATAAAAATAAAAAATAAATAATAAAAATGACTAAAGAAATTTAAAACCAATGATAAAAATTGTGATATCAAATTAATCATTATTAACCAGTAATGCATGAAACTTGCCATGGTTTTCATTTTCTTATCTCTTTATTTTTGGGATTATAATATAATTACATCATTTTACTGTTCTCCTTTTCTCCCTCCAAATCTTCTCATAAACTCCTCTTTGCTTCATTTCAATTTCGTGGTCTATTTTCTATTAATTGTTATTACATTCATTTATGCACATGCATATGTATACATATATGTATGTTGAATGTTCCTAAATATAACCTGCTCAGTCTGTATAGTGTTACTTGTATTTATGTTTTCAGGGAAAATTTTTAGTATCGGATAGCCAGTTAGTTTCAAAACTTAACAAGTTTTTAAGAAATGTAGACTCCTAGAAGTCAATAGAGGCTGGTGGGATGAAGAGAATACACAAGAACTGCTGGCTTATTGGGAAACAACTGAGTCAAAGGTGAATGCTGCTCCAGCAGCACCACATTACGTCACCTTGGGTTGTATCAAATGGGTCCTTACGAAGTACCACAAACATCTTGTGGCAGATTACTGTAACCCACAGTTATATGCAAAATCTGAGTGAAATGTTTCGTTTAACCTAGAACTTTACCAATCAATTTACTCACACAGACAAGAGTTAGAAACACATTCAAGAAAATATGAACTGCTTGAGTTTCTATTTATCAAGTTATTTCTTCTTCAAACCCAACAAAACTGTACAACATAATATTTGAAAGACTCCTCTCACATACGCACATATGGCCTCTCCTCTCCTCTCCTCTCCTCTCCTCTCCTCTCCTCTCCTCTCCTCTCCTCTCCTCTCCTCTCCTCTCCTCTCCTCTCCTTCCAACTCTTTTAAAGCAAAACTAATTTTACAAAACTAAGCAAAACAAAAGAACTGGCATTTAATCAGCATGGGAAAAGCAGACAAGGGATGCTGTATCAACGATACAAAATAGAAATGATACAATGATAGAAAATGATATCTGTTCATAAACAGAGTAGAATTCTGTTATGAATCCAATTGGGCAATTTAGCTAATGTTTCTCCGAGGCATATGAGATTAAAAAAAAAAAAGAAGAAGAAGAAGAAGAAGCATTGCTATAACAATAAGCCATCCTTTGGAACAAAGCCACAATAAAAACCAACCCTAAATGTTGGTATAAAATTTTTTCTTTAAAAAAATTTCTTAAATATAGGGTTTTTTAATGTTAAAATCTCTGGAATAATTTTGTTGGTTGGTTTGTTGCATGGGCATATGGATCTGTGAACTAAATGCTAAACAATGATCTTCAGTCACGCCAAACCTTATTAAACTTTCCAGATATCCAAATAGCAAATCAGTCTCAATAAACATTCATCTTGTATACATAAAATGCATTGCTATAAATGTCTAGTCATTTATCTTCAAAACTAAGAAAAAGTACATTTTATATTTAATTCTTTTTATCATTTTTAACACTTTCATTTCATCATATCAGTGCATGATTTTTCTGTCTAACATATTCCTTCTGCCTAAATAACTTACTTTACACAATGTGTAAATAATATATAATGTAGGATGCTACAGGGAGGATTAGGCAGATATAAACATAGAGACCAACAACACCTAAAGAATTTGAAAAATAAGTGCATCTTAATTTGCATAAATATAGAAACTTGTCATTAGGAAAATAGAATTTGAAACTGTTTTAAACCTGGTTACTGATGGACTAAAGAAAAAACTCTTCATTGCCTGTTATGTTTCTTCCATTGTACTTTTCTGGTTAAGGGATTTTTGTTTTTGTTTTTGTTTTTGTTTTCCTTTCATTTCCATGTATTTTGTTGGCATTTCTTTTCTCAGAAAGTTGCTATAGTACTTAAAAGAGATATTCTCAATGAAGGCAATGAGCAGAATTTAAAACATTCCTAAATACATCCCAAAGACAATTATATCTGATGAAAATTGTATGTTTTTGTTTGTATGTATACATATGCTAAGATTTAAAAAAAAAAGAAAAGCATACCACAGCAACTGTTGGCATAGACAAGGAGAAAGAGGAACACTTACTGAGTTTTGATCATGAAGTAGATACAACCATCATGGAAATGAGTCAGGGTGGGGAGCGGTGGGGGGCAAATCAACCAAAGACTTTCAAAGAGGCCCTGATAAAAGGAGAAAGGGAATTTGAGTTCTGTGTCCTTGCCTAGGAGTGGTTTTCAGTCTTTAGGCAACTGTGCCTGAGGTATGCTGTGTTCTCCTTACCAACCCTGTTGACTTTGCTCTCCCCCTTGCAAATAAAATACTTTGTTTTGTCTTCTTTAGTATTTATCTCTGTCTCTCTCACTTCACACCTCACTATTGAGGACCCTTATTCCTGAGGGTCACATCAAGTGTAGAGTTTCAAAACAATAGGAATAGACCTACCCAATGATATGGCAATAACACCCACAGGCAATATAAAGTTTATACTTTATATCTCACCAAAGAGACATGTGTTCATTCTTCCTCAGTGCTGCTCTATTCACAACACCAAGAACAACTAATGTCTATCAACTGATGACTGAACAATGACAACATCGTACAAATACACAATGGAATATTATTCATCCATAAAGAGAATGAAATTATGATATTTGCAGGTAAGTAGATGGGTCTGAAAATAATCATAGAGTGAGATGACACAGATCCAAAAAGAAAAATGCCACATGTTGATAATGTGGATGCTAGTTTTGAATTTTCAGATATGTTTGTTTAAACTGGAGTACCCACAGAAGGTAAGGAACTAATATGGAGGCATAGCTCAGATGTCAGGGGAAGGAGAATAGAAAGCAGGTATATGAAGAGAGATTGTAATAATAGAAAAGAAATTGTTAAAGCAGTGTAGAGGCTGATGAGAGAGGGAGAGATAGAAATAATTAACACTAAAGAACTTTGAAAATGCCATGTAGAAATGTATTACTGCAGTTGCTTCCTAAAACACATGCATATGTATATATAAAAGGAATTAAAATGGAGTTAGTCTGTAATCAATGGATGATGCCACCCCTGACACCGTAGGCTATCAAGAAAAAGCCAAGTGCTCATGTATGGGCTACCTACTTTCAAATTTCTGTTATGTGAGGCTTCTAAACCCCTAAAACATTGCACGCTATTGTTATTGTTCTTTTTTACTTTCCAGAACTTTATGGTAAAACTCTATTGCTGAAGACATCATATAGGAAGCAGCATAGGATATGGGTAAATCAAGCCAGCACTGACCTGGAAGGTTCATCTCTAATGGACAGATTTCATAAAGCTGAAATGTTCTAGGCAAGGAGAAAGGAAAAGAGAGAGAGAGAGAGAGAGAGAGAGAGAGAGAGAGAGAGAGAGAGAGAGAGAGAGAGAGAGAGAGAGAAGAAGAAGAAGAAGAAGAAGAAGAAGAAGAAGAAGAAGAAGAAGAAGAAGAAGAAGAAGAAGAAGAAGAAGAAGAAGGAAGAGGAGGAGGAGGAAGGAAGGAAGAAAGGAAAAGAAAGAAAGGGCACAGGGAGGGAGGGAGGAAGGGAGGGAGGGAGGGAGGGAGGGAGGGAGGGAGGGAGGGAGGGAGGGAGGGAGGGAGGAAGAAAGGAAAAGAAAGAAAGGACACAGGGAGGGAGAGAGGGAGGGAGGCAGGGTGGGAGGGAGGGAGAGAGGGAGGGAGGGAGGGAAAAGAAAAAGTACAATCTTACACAGCTGTGAACCTTGATAATAGTAACATCTGGAATGAGAAAGTATGCCCACTGGTACAGATATTAGGAGAGTAACCAATCACTTTATGACTGGATTAAAGACTCGTGTCACAAAGTGGAACTTAGGCCTGGTGACATTAACTATGCCAATAACCTGTGGCTAGCTAAGTCATTGGCCCTAGGGGCCAACTTAATGCTGACACTGGATAATAAAAAAGATTGCACAGTTGTCTCACCAGCATTCACAATTAGACTTCTGAAAGATTGTCCAGAAGTATGACAGGTATCTATGTAGTTGTACCCCCTGGACAGAAAGCACTCTCAAAAGAAAGATAGGTTCTTACCAGGAGATAAGGGCATGACTAACCAGGGATATGTCCAGCACTGGTGACCTGACATCATAAAGGGAATGCCCAAAAGTAAGAGAGGCCTCTAGGAACTAAGGAAGGCATGCCAAAAACTAGAAACTGAAACCAGGAATCAGGTAAGACAGCCTGCTCTCTACCCTCACCCAGCTCTATCCTCTTCATACTTAATCCTCTGTGATGCCCAAGATGAGTCTAGCATGTCAACTCCCTGCTGCTCACCCCTGTCCTTCACCTCTGCTTTTCTCTCTCTTGTTCTCTCTCCCTATTCTTTCCCTTTTAATTTCCTTCTCAGAAGAAAAAAATTATGGCCTAGGCAAGTCTGCAAGGTCCATGACCCAGGCTTCTGATGATGTTACTTATTTCTAGGTCTTTATCTCCCTTTTCGGTCACCTCCATCTAAAAACGCCTTTTGCTGTGTCCTTTGCCCTTTGTGTTCCCCCTCTATGTCTTGGCTATAAAACCAATATTAATAACCACTCTTACTTTCTTTCCATTCCATTTTTCTTTCCATTCATAAGTAAAGCACACTAGATAATATATTAATGACCACATAAAATCACTGCCTTTTAGTTTCTACCATTTTATTTTTATCTTGAGCTTACCCTATGATAATAATTTTTGTTTCTGACAGTATTCTAGTCTCAGGGAGTACTTGGGATCAAGTCTGATACCATGGGTATCAGCCTGGTAGAAGAAAACAGGTCCTCAGTTACACTATAACCTAGTCCTTGTTGACCATTCTACTGAAAGAATAAATGTGGCTTATTGTTTTCAATCATCTAATGACTTAATCCAAAATATGCAAATCTTAACACACACACTAAAAACAAGAAATGAAAAGCTGAAGCAATATGACTTTTGACCAAAATGAGTAATCCAACAGTGAGGGCTAAGGAGTACATCAGATGAAATATTGGATAAAGAATGCAAAATAATAATTATAAATTCATTGAAACAAATCAAAGGGCGCGGTAATAAATTACTAAGTGAATTTCAAGTGAAGACAAACAGATTAATTAAAAATATGTAGGTTGATATATGAAAATATAACTCAATAATGAGAAATTCTGAAGAGAAAACTTAAGTAGTAGAAACTCTAGCACATAGAATATATCAGGAGAAGCACAACACATCAGGTAAAAGGAGCTCTCCCTATATCGTATTATAGGTAAAAGTACTAAATAAATAGACCAAAGAAACGGTCTACAGTGAACGTTAGAAGGGAAAAATACCAAGTTATATTGAATGCAGGCCCAATGGATTACCAGTTGACTGACCCACAGAAACTTAAGAGCAAAAGCAGCAAGGAAGGATGTATTCCAAGTTAAAAGACTGGCTGTCAAGCCGGACTTGGTAAGAGAAAAAGAAAAACTTTACATGATCAAAGAAGGCTAAAGAAAGTCATGACTACTAAGCCAGCATTAGAGAAGGTTCAGGGCAAACTCTCCCAGTCTGAACAGAAATATAAATACATCCATGAGGATAAGTGCTTGAGGCTTGAGAATTCACATAGCCATTGTAAAATCACCATCAAATTCCACTTGCTTACAGAGCTAGAGACTCAGAGTTTCTAGAAAGAAAATCTGGTGTAAAATAAAAATGTACTAAATCAAGATTGCCCAGCTTATGCTCTGATTCCACCACATGTGAGATGTATGATCTTGTACACGTTCTTCTTTCTCCTTGTGCCTCCAATTCCTATTTATTTTGTTCATATAAAAGTCAGAGATAGATGTCTATAAGAAATAAGATGCTTAGCAGGCATTTCAAGGATGTTTGTCCATGACCATGATATTTTAGGCTAAAGGCTTTTAAAAGCCATTTTCTTAGAAAACTTTCACTGTATACTAAAGAAATCTCCACTCAGAACTAGAGAGAAGGACCACTGGTCCAGAGAACTCACTATTCTTCCAGGGGACATAAGGTTGGTTTCCACCACATGCATGGTGGCCCTGTAGGTATATGATATAAATGAGCTCAAGCAGGCAAACAGAAACAAGCATAAACAAACAAAAAAATAATTCAAAAGAAGGAAGTCTCCACATAATGTCTCATTTTAATGCTTAATTCATTAAGCAGTCCAATCTTCCTCTGCCTATAAAGAGGTACATATAATCACATCCAACTGTCAAAAGCCAAACGTGTAGATATAGCAAGAGAACTCTAAATAGCAGCAGAAAAATGTTGAAAACTTTGACCAAGTGGCAAACACCAGCTTCCTCAGATCAGTTATGTCTCAGGCCAAGCCTGAATTTCCATGGCTAGAAACAAGGCGAAAACTCGTTATAGTCTGTACTACTCAAAATGATGCCAAAAACATAGATTTTATGGTCAATTTCCCAATTTATAAATGTTGTCAACTAAAGTAAAACTTAAGAAAAAGGGATAGAAACACAGGCAAGCAGTTCAATATTGGATGATGGCCTAGCATGTGCCAAGCCCTGGGTTCAGTACTCAGCAATACACACACGTGGACACACACATACACACAAGCTCATGCAAAACTAAAAAAGAGAAAAGCAAAACTCACAAGTGGGTTTTGTTTGTTTGTTTGTTTGTTTGGGTTTTTTGTTTTTGTTTTGTTTTGTTTTGGTTTTGGTTTGGTTTTGGTTTGGTTTTGGCTAAGACATACACATGAACCAAATTTGAGCTACACCTACCAATTTTCTAGCTTTGGGGAAAAACATGAAACATAACAAATGTGTGTGTCCACTTATGGAGAAAAGTATGAAAACAATTTGTGTCGTTCCCTCACACACTACATATGTACATAATTGTCCAAAAACAGACTTGCTAGTCATTTCTTAAAATCAAAATGAGGGAAAACCCTGTGCCCTTAAGAAAAGATAAAACAATTTCCAAGGGTTATTTCTACCCGTGATGTAGGAGTGCCCACAGTGGGAAAGAGAAGCTAAAGTGTTCAACCCTGAGAAACTCAGACATAAGGAATGGGGACATCCAGCCAGTCAGCTTCCCCAGTTGGTTTCATCTGGATCTCATTAGGGTCTAATTTGATATTATATGTGATACTTGTTGTTTTTCTTGGAAGCTTCATGAGACACTGCTCTCTCCACGGATGTAAAACAAACTGTATAGTCAATTTCTGCTGGATCTTTTGAGCACACAAGTATATGATTTTTTGATATCTATCTGTCATCTAACTGCTTATTAATTTATCATCTATATGTGCCATCTATTATCTACCTATCTATCTACTATTTATTCTTTTCCTTGGCTTCCCATGTTTAATAAACTCATTCAGAACTGAAAGCATGACTATTGTAATTGATTCTTTGCATCTTGCAGAAAATTATAATCTAGCAAGCACTATCTATGTATTTTTTAAAATAAATTATAGTTGTTCCAACTAAAAATTTAATCAATACTTGCTGTATACAATTAATTTAAAAATAACATATAACACATGTAGATAGATGAGAGATAGATATTTAAACAGATAAACAGATGATAGATAGATAGATGATAGATAGATAGATAGATAGATAGATAGATAGATAGATAGATAGATAGATAAACAGATGTTAAATTGATAGATGATAGATAGATAGATAGATAGATAGATAGATAGATAGATAGATAGATAGATAGATAGATAGATAGGAAAAATGCCCTGTTTTAAAACCTCACCCCAAAGGAACTGAATTCATCCTAATGTTTTAAGCAAGTGCTAAGTTCTGGGTGACTTTTACTGTTTTGTGTCATGAGTCCTCAGCTCTGGGTACAGTCTAGCCAAGAAAACCAAGTTGTAGTCCATGAGAAGGATGAGATAGGAAAGTTTCTGAGATATCTTCCAGGTCTGGGAGTTTTGATCTTACCTGGTAATGAAGTGTGAAAAAAACTACACTGTGTCCTTGGAAATCTTAGCTCTTTACACAATACAGAATTTCCTAACACCCAATCCCAGATTCAAATTAATGGCACCCAGTCATGTCACATTATGATTCTTGTATTTTTGTAGGTGATGCCTAAAAGTTAGACAGGAAACACGAGACCATGAGATCTAGTGGAGCCAGCCTTACAGCCATTACCAGGAAGGAGTGAAGAAGGACATACAACTGAGTCCTGAGTGGAGAAAAGCAAGTTTTCAAAACAAAAAGCTTTAGGCTCTATGATGGGCTTTGACACTAAAAGTTGTTTTTGATCCTAGGCAAACTCTTCCACTCCAGGCAGAAACACTCTCAAACCCTAAAAATGATTGGATAACAAAAAAAAAAAAGTTTTAATATTCTCTCCATGTTCCTCTTCCCATTCTCTCCTCCCCCTCTCCACCCCGACATGCACCCTGTGGTTCTGGGTGACAGGACATGGAACATGCTAGGTAAGCACACTACCACTGTCATTTACCAGCCACAGATCCTCGACAAGTCTCCATCCCTTCTATACTAGAGAAGAGGGACAAGACAGACCTCAAAGGTTTGGACTGGGCTAAAAGGAAGGTCAAAAGCCGCACATGTGGCTTACATGTTCAATGATTTATTTAATCTCAATTAGAAAAATCACCACTTGCTTAGACATAAGAATGATAAATAAGGTTATATAACAATACAAGGATTACCTTCCTCTCTTCCCCATACCCTCACACTTCTTTTTTTTAATGTTAATTTTTATTGAATATTTTCTTCATTTACATTTCAAATGCTATCCCCTTTCCTAGTTTCCTCTCTGAAAGTCCCCTATACCCATCCCATGCTCTGATCCCCAATCCTCTCACTCCCACTTCCTGGCCCTGGCATTCCCCTGTACTGAGGCATATATCTTCCCAAGACCAAAGGGCTCTCCTCCCATTGAGGGCTGACTAGGCCATCCTCTGCTACATATGCAACTAGAGACACAAGCTCTGTGGGATACTGGTTAGTTCATATTGTTGTTCCTCCTATAGGGTTGCTGACCCCTTTAGCTCCTTGGTATGTTTTCTACCTCCTTCATTGGGGGCCCTGAGTTCCATCCAATACATGACTGTGAGCATCCCCTTCTGTATGTGACAGGCACTGGCAGAGCTTCACAGAGTTAGCTATATCAGGATCCTGTTAGCAAAATCTTGCTGGCATATGCAATAGTGTCTGGGTTTGGTGGTTGTTTATGGAATGGATTCCCCCGGGGGGGGGGGACAGTCTCTGGATGGTCCTTCCTCCCATCTTAGCTCTGAACTTTGTAACTCCTTCTATGAGTATTTTGTTCCCCATTCTATGAAGGAACAAAGTATCCACACTATGGTCTTCCATCTTCTTGAGTTTCATGTGTTTTGCAAATTGTATCTTGGGTATTCTAAGTTTCTGAGCTAATAGCCATTTATCAGGGAGTGCAAATCATGTGTGTTCATTGGGATTGGATTACCTCACCTAGGTTAATATCATCCAGATCCATCCATTTGCCTACGAATTTCATAAATTCATTGTTTTTAATAGTGAGTACTAATCCATTGTGTAAGTGTACCACATTTTCTGTATACATTCCTCTGTTGAGGGACATCTGGATTGTTTCCAGCTTCTGGCTACTATAAATAAGGCTGCTATGAACATAAGGGAGCATGTATCCTATTACAACTTGGAACGTATTCTGGGTATATGCCCAGGAGAGGTATTGCTGGAACCTTCGGTAGTACTAGGTCCAATTTTTTGAGGAACAACCAGACTGATTTCCAGAGTGGTTGTACCAGCTTGCAATCCCACCAGCAATGAAGGAGTGTTCCTGTTTCTCCACATCCTTGCCAGCATCTGATGTTACCTGAATTTTTTATCTTAGCCATTCTAACTGGTGGGAGGTAGAATCTCAGGGTTGTTTTGAGTTGCATTTCCTGATGATTAAGGATGTTGAACATTTTTTCACTCGCTTCTCAGCCATTCAGTATTTCTCAGTTGAGAACTCTTTGTTTAGCTCTGTACCCCAATTTTAATACGGTTATTTGATTTTCTGGAGTCCAGCTTCCTGAGTTCTTTGTATATATTGGATACTAGTCCCCTATCAGACTTAGGATTGGTAAAGATACCTTCCCAATCTGTTGGTGGCCTTTTGTGTTTTCTTGACAGTGTCCCATGCCTTAAGAAGCTTTACAATTTTAAGAATACTCATTTGTTGATTCTCAGTCTTACAGCAGCACATGCCACTGCAGTTCTGTACAGGAATTTTTTCCCTGTGACCATATCTTAGAGGCTTTTCCTCACTTTCTCCTCTGTAAGTTTCAATGTCTCTGGTTTTATGTGGAGTTCCTTGATCCACTTAGATTTGACCTTAGTACAAGGAGATAGGAATGGATCAATTCACATTCTTCTACATGATAACCACCAGTTGAGCCAGCACCATTTGTTGAAAATGCTGTCTTTTCCACTGGATGGTTTTAGCTCCTTTGTCAAAGATCAAGTGACCAGAGGTGTGTGGGTTCATTTCTGGGTCTTCACTTTTATTCCATTGACCTACCTGTCTGTCATTGTACCAGTACCATGCAGTTTTAATCACAATTGCTCTATAGTACAGCTTGAGGTCAAACATGTTAATTCCATCAGAGGTTCTTTTATTGTTGAGATAAGTTTTTGCTATCCTAGGTGTTTTGTTAATCCAGATGAATTTGCAAATTGCCCTTTCTAACTCTGTGAAGAATTGAGTTGGAATTTTTATGTGGATTGCATTAAATCCGTAGATTGCTTTCAACAAGATAGCCATTTGACTATATTAAACTTGTCAATCCGTGAGAACTGGAGCTCTTTCCATCTTCTGAGATCTTCTTCGATTTCTTTCTTCAGAGACTTGAAGTTCTTATCATACAGATCTTTCACTTCCTTACTTAGAGTCACACCAAGGTATTTCATATTATTTGTGACTATTGTGAAGGGTGTTGTTTCCTTGATTTCTTTGTCAGCCTTTTTATCGTTTGTGTAGAGAAAGGCCACTGATTTGTTTGAGTTAATTTTATATCCAGCTACTGTACTGAAGCTGTTTTTCAGGTTTAGGAGTTTTCTGGTGGAATTTTTAGGGTCACTTATATGGACTATCATATCATCTGCAAATAGTGATATTTTGACTTCTTCCTTTCCAATTTGTATCCCCTTGATATCCTTTTGTTGTCAAATTGCTCTGGCTGAGACTTCAAGTACTATATTGAAGATGTAGGGAGAAAGTAAGCAGCCTTGTCTAGTCCCTGATTTTAGTGGGATTGCTTCAAGTTTCTCTCAATTTAGTTTGATGTTGGCTACTGGTCTGCTGTATATGGCTTATATTATGTCTAGACATATGCCTTGAATTCCTGATTTTTCTGATGACTTTTATCATGAATGGGTGTTGGATTTTGTCAAATGCTTTCTCAGCATATAATGAGATGATCATGTGGTATTTGTCTTTGAGTTTGTTTCTGTAGTGGATTATGTTGATGGATTTCCTTTTGTTAACCCATCCCTGCATCCCTGGGATGAAGCCTACTTGATCATGATGGATGATTTTTAATGAGTTCTGGGATTCAGTTTGTGAGGATTTTTTTCTTTTTTTTTTCTTTTTTTTTAAATTTTTAATATTTTTATTACATATTTTCCTCAATTACATTTCCAATGCTATCCCAAAAGTCCCCCATAGCGCCCCCCACTTCCCTACCCACCCATTCCCATTCTTTTGGACCTGGCATTCCCCTATATTGGGGCATATAAAGTTTGCAAGTCCAATGGGCCTCTCTTTCCATTGATGGCCGACTAGGCCATCTTTCGATACATATGCAGCTAGAGACAAGAGCTCCAGGGTTCTGGTTAGTACATCATGTTGTTCCAACAATAGGGTTGCAGATCCCTTTAGCTCCTTGGGTACTTTCTCTAGCTTCTCCATTGGGAGCCCTGTGATACATCCAATAGCTGACTGTGAACAACCACTCCTGTGTTTGCTAGGCCCCGGCATCGTCTCACAAGAGACAGCTATATTTGGGTCCTTTCAGCAAAATCTTGCTAGTGTATGCAATGGTGTCAGCGTTTAGAAGCTGATTATGGGATGGATCCCTGGATATGGCAGTCTCTAAATGGTCCATCCTTCCATCACAGCTATGAACTTTGTCTCTGTAACTCCTTCCCTGGGTGTTTTGTTCCCAATTCTAAGAAGGGGCACAGTGTCCACACTTTGGTCTTCATTCTTCTTCAGTTTCATGCGTTTAGCAAATTGTATCTTATATCTTGGGTATCCTAAGTTTTGGGCTAATATCCACTTATCAGTGAATACATATTGTGTGAGTTCTTTTGTGATTGTGTTACTTCACTCAAGATGATGCCCTCCAGGTCCATCCATTTGGCTAGGAATTTCATAAATTCATTCTTTTTAATAGCTGAGTAGTACTCCATTGTGTAAATGTACCATAATTTCTGTATCCATTCCTCTGTTGAGGGACATCTGGGTTCTTTCCAGCTTCTGGCTATTATAAATAGGGCTGCTATGAACATAGTGGAGCATGTGTCTTTTTTACTGGTTGGGACATCTTCTGGATATATGCCCAGGAGAGGTATTGCTGGATCCTCCGGTAGTACTATGTCCAATTTTCTGAGGAACTACCAGACTGATTTCCAGAGTGGTTGTACAAGCTTGCAATCCCACCAACAATGGAGGAGTGTTCCTCTTTCTCCACATCGAGGATTTTATTGAGTATTTTTGCATCGATATTCATAAAGGAAATTGGTCTGAAGTTCTCTTTCTTTGTTGGTCTTTATGTGGTTTATGTATCAAAGTAATTGTGGCTTCATAGAATGAATTGCGTAGAGTACCTTCTGTTTCCTCTTTGTGGCATAGTTTGAGGAGAATTGGAATTGGGTCTTCTTTGAAGGTCTGATAGAACTCTGCACTAAACCCAGCTGGCCCTGGGCTTTATTTGCTTGGGAGATGATTAATGACTGTTTCTATTTCTTTAGGGGAAATGGGACTGTTTAGATCAGTAATCTGATCTTGATTTAACTTAGGTACCTGGTATTTGTCTAGGAAGTTGTCCATTTCATTCAGGTTTCCCAGTTTTGTTGAGTATAGCCTTTTGTAGTAGGATCTGATGAAGTTTTGAATTTCCTCTGGTTCTGTTGTTATGTCTCCTTTTTCATTTATGATTTTGTTAATTAGGATACTGTCCCTGTGCCCTCTAGTTAATCAGGCTAAGGGTTTCTCTAGCTTGTTGATTTTCTCAAAGAACTAGCTTCTGGTTTGGTTGATTCTTTGAACAGTTCTTTTTGTTTCCACTTGGTTGATTTCAGCCCTAAGTTTGATTATTTCCTGCTGTCTACTCCTCTTGGGTGAATTTGCTTCCTTTCTGTCTAGAGCTTTTAAGTGTACTGTCAGGCTGCTAGTGTATGCTCTCTCTAGTTTCTTTTTGGAGGCACTCAGGGCTATGAGTTTTCATCTTAGGACTGCTGTCATTGTGTCCCATAAGTTTTGATATGTTGTGGCTTCATTTTCATTAAACTCTAAATAAAACGTCTTTAATCTCTTTATTTCTTTCTTGACCAAGTTATCATTGAGTAGAGTGTTGTTCCGCTTCCATGTGAATATTGGCTTTCTATTATTTATGTTGTTATTGAAGATCAGCCTTAGTCTATGGTGATCTGATAGGATGCATGGGATAATTTTAATATTTTTGTATCTGTTGAGGCCTGTTTTGTGACAGATTAAATGGACAATTTTGGAGATGGTACCATGAGGTGCTGAGAAGAAGGTATTTCCTTTTGTTTTAGGATAAAATTTTCTGTAGATATCTGTTAAATCCATTTGTTTCATAATTTCTGTTTGTGTCCATGTGTCTCTGTTTAGTTTGTTTCAAGGATCTGTCCATTAAAGAGAGTGGGGTGTTGAATTCTCCCACTATAATTGTGTGTGGTACAATGTGTGCTTTGAGCTTTACTAAAGTTTGTTTAATGAATGTGGATGCCCTTGCATTTGGAGCATAGATATTCAGAATTGAGATTTCCTCTTGGAAGATTTTACCTTTGATGAGTATGAAGTGCCACTCCTTGTCTTTTTTGATAACTTTGGGTTGTACGTCGATTTTATTTGATATTAGAATGGCTACTCTAGCTTCTTTCTTAGGACTGTTTGCTTGGAAAAGTGTTTTCTAGCCTTTTACTCTGAGGTAGTGTCTGTCCTTTTCCCTGAGGTGAGTTTCCTATATGCAGCAAAATGTCGGTTGCTGTTTATGTAGCCAGTCTCTTATTTCATACAAGGGCAAAAAGTAACCACATTCTTCACCAAAATACCACAAAACCAGTCTTTATGCCACATTCTGAAAGTCTTCTCCTTTGAAATCTCTTGGGCCAGGTCAACACAGTTCAAATTACTCCCAGCAACAAAGTCTTCCATATTCCTACTAGGATGACCCATTAAGCCCCATTTAAAGCATTCCACTGCTTTCCAAATCCAAAGTCCCAAAATCCACATTCTTTCAAATAAAAGCATGGTCAGGCCTATCACAGCGATACCCCACTCCTGGTACCAGCTTCTGTATTAGTTAGGGTTTTACTGCTGTGAACAGACACTATGACCAAGGCAAGTCTTATAAAAAAACAACATTTAATTGGGGCTGGCTTACAGGTTCAGAGGTTCAGTCCATTATCATCAAGGTGGGAGCATGGCAGTATCCAGGCAGGCATGGCGCAGGAGGAGCTGAGAGTTCTATGTCTTCATCGAAAGGCTGCTAGTGGAAGACTGACTTCCAGGCAACTAGGGTGAGGATTTTATACCCACACCCACAGTGACACACCCATTCCAACCAGGTCACACCTATTCCAACAAGGCCACACCTTCAGATGGTGCCACTCCCTGGTCCAGGGATATACAAACCATCACAGCAACCTATGTTCTTCTAATTCTCTCTCAATCTGTGATTAAGACTTAACAGAGAGAAGCAATTTTCATCAAGTCTGGTTTGTCATGATTACCAGAACTCTTTTTTTTTTTACTAATGCAACAAGCAGATTGATATTAATTAAGATGTTATAGCTTCACAAACAACAGCAGAGAAACCTTGAAGCTAAACTTTCCTGATGTTCTTGCAAGAGCTTAGTGTCTGAATGGCTGGGAAGAAGCTCATATGGTGAAATCTAGGAGACCAATGGGCTAATCATAGTGGAGATGAACAAAAATCTCAAGCTGCAGAAAAACATTAATGAAAATATGTTTGGAGATGAGGATCAGATTGCCAACTAAATTCACAAGACATGCTTAACTTCCGTTTCACAAAGTTTAGGAACAGAGCTACCTAAACAGAATTCTCAACTGAGGAAATTCAAATGGCTGAGAAGCACCTAAAGAAATGTTCAGCATCCTTAGTCTTCAGGGAAATGCAAATCAAAGCAACCCTGAGATTCTACCTCGAAGCAGTCAGAATGGCTAAGATCAAAAACTCAGGTGACAGCAGATGCTGAGGAGGATGCAGAGAAAGAGAAACATTCCTCCATTGCTGGTAGAATTGCAAGCTTGTACAACCACTCTGGAAATCTGTCTGGTGGTACCTCAGAAAAACATGGTACTACCTGAGGACCCATCTGCACCATTCCTGGGCATATTCCCAGAAGATACTCCAACATGTAATAAGGACACATACTCCACTATGTTCATAGTAGTCGTATTTATAATAGCCAGAAGCTGGAAAGAAACCAGATGTCCTTCAACAGAGGAATGATAATGTGCTAAATTTAGCTAAAAGTAATGTATGAAAGCCACATCATTTTTCCTGTTATAATATTTGTTAAAACCTAAGATTTTTTTTCTGGTTCCATTAACAAGTAGTTCTGAGCAGACTAGAACTGAAATATCTAATGGGTTCTACTGGTCCCTAATATTCTCTCAACTATGAAATTCCTTTCAGTAATTTTGCCTGAGTTCTGTAACTCTGTAAAGTCTATTTCTACATCACGCACTATGGAACTGGAAAATTTTATAGCAGTCTTCATCCTTCTGATGAGAGTTTCAGTAGTACAGAGGAAACTGTTGTTCATAAAGTAAAAAGGAACTTGAGCATATTTTTGTATGTTAGTGGAAATGTTGGTAAAAGTTATGAGATAATAAGATACTGTTTTGATAATGTCTTAAAATATTCAGAAATTTCCTAACATTTTTACCTAAAAACACTAGAACCAAGAACAACAGCAACCTTACACTGTTTTACAGCCAGGTCAAATGAAACCCAACATCCCAAGCATATAATGAATGCATTTTTTTAGGAAAGTTACCTGCAGATGAAGTTAGCTACTTGTGAAACCTGGAATTCATACTTGTAGAGATGTCATAGCTGTGACAATAAAGAGATGTTTATTCCTCTGGTTTTATAATTGTATCTACAAAGGCCAAAATCACAGCAGATACTAATACCTTTGAGGATATATTGATATAACACTTCTAGGAAAAATTACATAGCAAAACCCCATAGGATATAGCTATTTGATAGCTAGGTGACAAGCTTTGAAAAAGTCAAGCTTAAATTGTGAGGGCCCAGAATGTGGTAAGAAGTATTATTATTCTCTTACTCAATTCCTACAACAACAGCACCGAGCTTGTTCAACGGGAATCTGTTCAGGTTGTCATGAGCTGCTACCTCTGAAATAAATGAAATAATATAAATTGGTACACTGTAAATAGAAAAACAATGACAACCCACCAATACCTATGAATGTGCTAGAAATGTGATTTGTGGGAAATTGATGGAACACTGTAGTCCCCACTTTTGTTCTCATGTAGAGAAATACTGTTAGAATTTAGGAAATAAAAAGTAAATTGTCTGCAACTCATTACCACCATATTCCCTAAAACCCTTGATAGAAGAATTGGGGAATATGGAATTAAGTTGAGAAATAACATTGTAGCTAGTGTTATAATTTTCACTAAGAAAGATAATTACTATAGTTATTTTTTTTTTCTGCTCCACTCGATGGAAGGGAACTTTATCTGGTCCTGGCTTCACAGGCCAGGTATGACCCCAGCTTTATTTAACCTACCATTTTTTTTTTTTAAGGAATTTTTCAATGGAGGGACATCAGCTTACTTATAGCAAGATATACTTTTACTGTAATTAAAATGAATGAATTTTTTCCTTTGCCAAAGGCTTACATTTTTATATAAGGTCATGCATATTTAATAAACATAGAAGTAAACTTCATATTAACTTTCTGTATAGAAAAGTAATTTAAATTGTATAAAATCAAGTAATAGCCTGGTCTTACTTACATTTGGAGTTCCTTAAAATGTAAACTGTGGATGGAATAAAGTCATAATCAACTTAAAAGAATTAGATAGGAGAGCAAAGGAAAATGCTTCACAGGCAGCAATGTCAGTGTTCCTTTCAGGTAGCAAAATATATTCATTGACATAAATGTATAAATTGCCAACCATCATGTTATTCATAAAAACCTAAAATACAACAACCATGAAGAAACACATTGGAGAAAAATTAATGTTTGTGAGAATTTTCAAAGTTCAGAGAAACATATGTAACCAAGTAGAGGCAGAAAGTGGACAAAATTATAAAATTAGGAATGAAAGATCTACACTTCAATGTTCAACCAAAGGTTTATTCGTAGGTGGTCAATATGTCAAAAATGTTGATCAATAATTTCTGTAGCTGTATTTTCAAGGCAAGTAAGGTGAGAAAGAAGGTGCCAGAAATGAAGATCAGGATGCAATCTAAATGTTAAGCTACCAAGTATGGGCAGGGACAGGAAGATTCTCAGAATTCTGTGCCCAGAGGATGTCATAAAGTGTAAGAGGTAAGAGACTGTAACGCAGTGTACAGTGGTCACTGCCGAGGGATATCTGCCTTTCTTCTGTTCTTGGGAGATGTATTCATTTCTCTGTTTACACTTTGAGAAAGAAATATGATGGTATCTGTTAAGGAATTCATGTGACACACTAATAACCAGGTATGCACAACAGTCTACATGAATTGACTGAACTTAAGTCCAGCAAGAATGTTAGAGAAGGGGAATAGCCCATATCAACAGTATGGACATGGGGCCTAGAGTGGAAACAAATGAAGAATAAAGTATAGGAAAATGTGGAACTAACAACTGAAGAATACTAGAATGTGAGGAATATTAATATTGGTAAAGTACAAACAATTAACTTATTTCATGATGGTTTTATTAGCTTTTCTCTTGTTTTAGTGTTGCAGTTGCGAAGGAAGGGACAAAGTAAAGGAGGAAATATGAAGGACACAGAAATTTCTTTTATACAAGCTAGCAGTGGAGCAAAGAGCAAGCTTTTCTCTCAGACTATGCTTCTCTAAGAAAGAGTCAAAAGCCAAGAAAGAGACAAACATGGAAACAAGTCTTAGAAAATAAAGAATGATAAGATACTTAGAAAGAACAGCCCTACAGAGGTCAAGGCAGAAAAGACAGTGCATCCTTAGGAAACAACAAAGGGGGTACAATTCTAGGTAGAAGAAACACAAATTAGGTGATGAATTGGAAGGAAATATAACTCCTAGGAAAGTGGAGACTCATTTTGATAACATAAGATAAACCTGTCTTATCCCAGGATGTAAGAAGAGAGTAATGAAGAAGGGATCAGTAAGATGACAGTAGGTTTCAGACAGTGTAGACAGGTAAGGAGAGAGGTGGACTGGGAGATACCAGAGATGCACCTATATTCCAGAAGAGCAGGTAAGGATGGAAACAGGATGACAATTTAGACATTGGAGCACAACAGAGGGCTTAAGTGCTTCTGAGAGGTAGAATTTTCCAGCCACACGGAGAGCTTGCATGGGCTGCTCATCCCTGATTTCTGCTTACAGGCTTCTTGCTTCCTCTTCTTTCTGTAGGACTTTGAAAACATTTCTGACTCTATTTTCTTTTTCAGCACTAAAACATGATGATAACACCTATCTGAAAAGGAACTACTCAGCAGAAGTCTCTGAAATACCTTTCAGAAACATGCTCGCTCAGTTTGTTGCTCAGCTTTCCATAGTGTTTTTACTTAACTTGAAATATTCACAGATTATGAAGAGAAAATACTAGATATTATGATTAAGCTACTGATTCATTGAGGACATGAGTGTTATTACTTGTTCATTAAATCTGTTAAGTACACAATACAACATCCGAATGCTTTTCTGTGTAGTAAGTCATCATAAGTCATCAAGTCTAAAATTCTCCCTCTTCCCCTTCATTTCTTATGTCTCTCTCTTTCTCTGTCTCTCTTTCTCTGTCTCTGTCCTTCTATGTGTGTGTGTGTGTGTGTGTGTGTGTGTGTGTGTGTATTGTAGCAACTACACTCAACTCTGGATAAGAATACAGAAGTTTAAGCCAGGGACTAATTACTCAGGTTTATTTTACTTTTATCATTTTAATACCAAACTATGCTTTGATTTCTAACCCTCAAATGTTATTGTTATATCACAATCTACTACTTGAACAAACGACTGCAGTATCACAATTATATTTCAGATCTGACAACTAAAGTAACTGGTTCATGTTAGTGTTTCATACAATTCATTTGAAATATATGTTATTTTAGTCTGAATTCTAAGCTTATCATTTACACTTCCAAGTCTAGGCTATCCACCTGTTTATTTAAAAGTAACATTTTCCTAATGAAACAATCTTATTTCTACAAGATTGTTTTAATTACAAAGCTGTAAACAAAGAAATAGGTGTGAGCCATGACCCATACTTTCTCATGTATGTCTGCTAAGAAGTACATATTACCCAAGTCAGCATTGTGTTGAAAAAATTCTGTCAATATAAAGCACTTTTTTGAATATAAATATATGAACAACACACATATCAGAAATACACTTACTGCAACTTCTGAAGACAAAGGCACCACCATGAATGAAAATCACTGCTGGTCTCTTTCTTTCAGGCTTCCTCTTTGGCAAGTATAGACGAACAGGGATGTTATTGAAATATGTGTCAATCACTGTAACATTTTCATCTGAAACTGCTTGTATAATGTAAAATGTTGCCATAGTTGGAAATATTTTTTTCACATTTCATGAGACCTATGTTTTCAAATAATACAACCTATAAAAGCACAACAAAAATTTTTAACCATTATACCTTTTTATTTTAACAACAACAATACACATATGTAATGATAGAAATAATGGGATAATTCTCTATAGGACTGATATTATTTTCAGACTGTATTTTGTAGCATGGATATCTCAGTGTGTTCATCTGCATCAGACCAGCACAAGATTGAGTTCATGAACAAGTCATATGATGAGGGATGAGCAAAATCCCATTCTTCCCTGAAGACATACTGGCAGTTATTGGTTATTGAGGAAGGAGGTATAATTTTAATATCTGTGAGTCATTTACCCTTGCTCTAGTAAATAATCTCCCTGAAATTCTCATCAAGAAACTTTAGTTAAGCTCTTTGGATCACACAAAAGATTGAAGATATAAAAGTAGGAGGAAAACATGTGTAGAAAATGGATTCTAGTAGACTCATGAAGGGGTAAAAGAAGGAATTTCATCAGGTAAATGAATACAACTGTCAAGTGAACAAACAATAAATAAATAAATAAATGCCTATTATAATTGATACTTTTTTAATATTTTTATTAGGTATTTTCCTCATTTACATTTCCAGTGCTATCCCAAAAGTCCCCCATATCCCCCCCCCCACTCCCCTACCCACCCACTCCCACTTTTTGGCCCTGGTGTTCCCCTGTACTGGGGCATATAAAGTTTGCAAGTCCAATGGGCCTCTCTTTCCAGTGATGGCCGACTAGGCCATCTTTTGATACATATGCAGCTAGAGTCAAGAGCTCCGGGGTACTGGTTAGTTTATAATGTTGTTGCACCTACAGGGTTGCAGATCCCTTTAGCTCCTTGGGTATTTTCTCTAGCTCCTCCATTGGGAGCCCTGTGATCCATCCAATAGCTGACTGTGAGCATCCATTTCTGTGTTTGCTAGGCCCCGGCATAGTCTCACAAGAGACAGCTATATCTGGGTCCTTTCAGCAAAATCTTGCTAGTGTATGCAATGGTGTCAGCATTTGGAAGCTGACTGTGGGATGAATCCCCCTGGAAACTTTATCCCTACTTTCCTGTTGTTATAAGACTGGAAGTTGCTGTGCATACTACTAGAGGAGAATTGTCATCACCAATCTTGCCCAAGCGTGAACCTTGTGAATGAAAATATCCACCGTGCTGGCAAGACTTGCCTACTATTGCAATAGAGATTTGAACATTATGGGTTAAACAATCACCTTTTTATTGAATTTAAGACCAGTACACAAGACAAAACTTATACCTAATCCCATTGTTGGGTCAAGAATCTGGATAGACATGTCATAGGCCATAGGGGAAACTTACTACTGCCACTCTGATAAATGTGCATAGTAGTAAAAATCTCCTAATGACTTATTGTTATAGCCGTAGATTAATGAATCTCTCAGTCCTTATTACAGAAGCATCTGTTGGTAGTAGATTGTGATTAACACAGAGATGCCATATGGACTCAACTCTAAATGGATTATCTATACTGTCTTCTCTCCTGCCAAAGCTCAGAGATTATTGCAGAAGAGGAGACTGAAAGACTATATAGGCCAGAGATTTGAATGAATTAAAAAACAAAACAAACAAAACAAAACAAAACAAAACAAAACACCAACAACCTAGTGTTCTTCAGAAACAATGTTAGCTGATTACATGAAATCAGTGATTTTTCACCATGCACAAGCCCATGAAACTCAAGTCGCACTAAATCCCATCTTGGTTGAGGGAAGTGGACATGATGTCCTACCCCTAGCCAAGGAGCTATTGGAAACCTTTAGCTAGTTGGAGAGGAAGAGTCAGTTTTTTCAAAGGAGTTGGCTTCTCATATATCACCCGACCTCCAGTTGATGCCATATCCAAGAGTGCTCAAGTAATACAGATTGGACATGATTAGTAGAGGAAAGAAAGAGAAGGCTATTTGTATGGCTAAATTAGGAGTTTCAAGACAGGTAAAAATATAATTGTACACAATTCTCAAAGAATTAATGCAACAGGAAATGCATAAAGTACAAATAAATAAATAAATAAGAATGAAATGTTTGGAAAAAATAGTAGGATCATTTAATGCCACAAGATTTTTCAATGTATTTTGCATAGGTATGATTTAACTATAGTTTTATCAAAAACATGACTGTAATGAGACATTTTATGTATATTCCAATATTTTATTTTTGTTTCATTGGTCACTCAATTTAGTATTATAAAATTCTCTCTGTCCTCTGTGTGTGTGTGTGTGTGTGTGTGTGTGTGTGTGTGTGTGTGTATACAATCATGTCAACCATGTGTGCTTGTGGAAGTTAGACTGTGGTGTTGGTCTTTATCTTTTAACCTTTTTAAAGACAAGTTCAATTGCTCCAGCTATATATGCCAATCTTTCTGATCCAGGAGCTTCTAGTGATTCTCCTGTCTTCCCCTCCCCTCCCACTGCAGGAAATCCATGCTACTACATTCAGATGTCTGTGAGTTCTGGAGACCCGAATGAAGATCTTTATGCTTGTGCAGCAAGGATTTTTGCCCATTATGCAATCTCTGTTTTCTCTACTTTAGTTTAAATATTTTTAAATGCTATGCAGTTGATATACTAGTAATAGTTTATGATCCTCATTTTCAGTTACAAAACAGCTTCTTTCCCTTAAAATCCCTTGAAGGAAAAAGAAACTACTTTGTATTTATACCATTGAAGTTGGACTCTCTTGAGTATTTTTGATAAGCTATCTAAGACATTACTGATCAATTTTGTCAGGAGCCATAATGGGACAAGCTACCTGGGATCTTCCTGAGGTGACCTGCTTTGGATTACTATATAATCTGTGACAGGTTTGCCCTTATTTAGCAAGGCTGTAAGGGATTCATTTTAGAAAATATTCCTGCTATTAATATGCATTTCCTGTTATTATTAAACACATATAACAACCATTAAGTAATATCACACTCCTTTGTAGCAGATCTCTGCAGGTCCATGAAGATGTACTGTCTTGTAGTGATGCTATATAGACAAATAGATGACTTAAGTCTTAATGATGATCCTATAATAATTCCTAAAATTAAATATGTGATTATTAAGCTCTTTTATACTGGGACTGCTATTAGGTCCTTTTCTGATTGTCAAAATTGCAATGAGAGCTCTGCCAGTCTCCCAAGTGTCACCAGCTAATTACTTTTAGATAGTAACCAGATTTTTTTCCTACTCACAGGACATTCTAAGAGGTTGTAAATCAATTAACCAAAAGTCATTAAAAGGGAACTAATGATTTATTATAGGTGCTAGGACAGAAGATAAAATATTGACCAGGTTTATCTATACAAAACTGTACTAATAACTTAGTTATGGTTTTCAACCTTCAATGAACCTATGGAGCTGTGACAGGTGATGGATGTTTAACCAGATAATTACTCCCATGTAAACATTCTCTGTTGTAAACTTCTCTTTCAATTTATGATTTGAATTTTTTGTGTGAACTTGAGATGAATTTGTAACATGTGATGATGTATTCTGAAAGATGTATAAATGCTGAGGACAAAGAGAAGAGAGTAGAATTTTTTCCTTTTCCTCTGCCTAGGAGAATTTTTTCTTTTAGAAGAATTTTTTCCTTACTAGACATTTTTCCCTTTCCCCACTTAGGGTCTTTCCACTATTCCCCTTAACTTTCATAGGAAACTTTTTAAAACTTAGTAATAAACTCTATAATCACTTCCTTCAGGTGTCCCCGTTTTTCCCTGTGACTTTCAACCAGCAGGTTAATAGTTAGAGCTGTGCAGTTCCTGCTGAGATAGACCAAAGGCCACATTGCTTAATTCTCTGCTGTTAGGATACAGATGCTAATCACCTAAGCCAGCAGTCTTTTACACTCAGAAAGAGCAAAAAGGTTTTTAGGACTTTTTGGAAGTTATCACCAGCATTTTAGTACAGATTAGAGAACTAGAGATTCCTGACACCCTGAAATGTTAAAGCCATCACCAGAGTCCTACTCTGTGTCCAGTCATGACCCTCTCTGGATCAGTGAGGGTCCCGGCATAATTTTGGATAAATAATTGTATATTTTTATGTGACTAGAATATTCCAGAGCTTATACTGTGCCAGTCTTATGATTCTAAAGTCATAAAGGTATGTCCATCTACACTGGTGGTATACTGACTCCAGAAACTCCTATGGTTGACCAATGTTACAAATAGAAACTGGAAGAACAATATGTAATCTCATTTATGTAAGTTAGTGGTACATATCCTCTTTGTATAAGCAGCTGATATATTATAGATCTAAAAAGAAACCAAAAGTTAATAAAATGCTAAATTCTAGAGGAATATAGTAAGTAAATACACAGCAAAATGGTAGTTGTTTAAAGAATTATGTTTGAGGAGTGAAAAAAATTATGTTGATAGTGTTAGAACATCTGTTTTGTCACATTCAAGAGTTTGTTCAATAGTATAAAGCTCTCAACTCAAAAACAAATATGTACATATAAAAATATGCTTATGTATAAAAACATCTATTAAGAAAAGCACAGGGCCAGAGAGTTTTAGCACAAAATTCTACCAGATTTCAAAAAGGAGCTAACACCAACACTCCTCAAATTATTTCACAAAATAGAAAAAGAGGATCATTGCCAAATTTATTCTATGAGGCCACAGTCATATCCAAACCACATAAAAATTCAACAAAGGAAAGAAGTACATACCAATTTCCCTATGAACATAGATAGGAAATACTCAAATACTGAATCCAATATCATATTAAAAATATCATCTACCATGATCAAATAGGCTTCATCCCAGAGATGAAGGGTTAGTTCAACATCAGAATATCACTATGTAAATGCCTGGGCTGGCATTTGTGTTCTCTTAGGGTCTGTATTACATCTGTCCAGTATCTTCTGGCTTTCATAATCTCTGGTGAGAAATCTGGTATAATTCTAATAGGTCTGCCTTTTTATGTTAATTGACCTTTTTCCCTTACTGCTTTTAATATTCTGTCTTAGTTGAGTGTATTTGTTGTTCTGGTTGTTATGTGTCAGGAGGAATTTCTTTTCTGGTCCAGTCTATTTGGAATTCTGTAGGCTTCTTGTATGTTCATGGGCATCTCTTTCTCTTTCTTTCTTTTTTTTTTCCATTTATTTATTTATTTATTTATGTTAGGTATTTTCTTCATTTACATTTCCAGTGCTATCCCAAAAGTCCCCTATACCTCCCCCCACTCCCCTACCCATCCACTCCCACTTCTTGGCCCTGGCATTCCCCTGTACTGAGGCATATAAAGTTTGCATGACCAATCAGCCTCTCTTTCCAGTGATGGCCAACTAGGCCATCTTCTGATACATATGCAGCTAAAGACATGAGCTCCGGGGGTACTGGTTAGTTCATATTGTTGTTCCACCTATAGAGTTGCAGACCTCTTTAGCTCCTTGAGTACTTTTTCTAGCTCCTCCATTGGGGGCCCTGTGATCCATCCAATAGCTGACTGTGAGCATCCACTTCTGTGTTTGCTAGGCCCCGGCATTGTCTCACAAGAGACAGCTATATCAGGATCCTTTCAGCAAAATCTTGCTAATGTATGCAATGGTGTTAGCTTTTGGAGGCTGATTATGGGATGAATTCCTGGATATGGCAGTCTCTAGATAGATGGTCCATCATTTCGTCTCAGCTCCAAACTTTGTCTCTGTAACTCCTTCCATGGGTATTTTGTTCCCATTTCTAAGAAGGGGCAAAGTGTCCACACTTTGGTCATCGTTCTTCTTGGGTTTCATGTGTTTCGCAAATTGTATCTTATATCTTGGGTATTCTAAGTTTCTGGGTTAATCTCTTTCTTTAGGGAACTTTTCTTCTATAATTTTGTTGAAGACATTTACTGCCCCTTTAAGTTGAAAATCTTCATTTTCATCTATGCCTATTATCCTTAGTTTTGGTCTTCTCATTTTGTCCTGGATTTTCTGGATGTTTTGAGTTAGGATCTTCTTGCATTTTGAATTTTCTTTGACTATTGTGTCAACGTTTTCTATGATATATTCTGCACCTGAGAGTCGCTCTTTTATCTCTTGTTTTCTGTTGGTGATGCTTCCACCTTTGACTCCTGATCTCTTTCCTAGATTTTCCATCTACAGGGTTGTCTCCCTTTGTGATTTCTTCATTCTTTCTACTTCCATTTATAGATCCTGGATGATTTTGTTAAATTCCTTCATCTATTTGGCTATGTTTTCCTGTAATTCTTTATGGGATTTTTCTGTTTCTTCTTTAAGGACTTCTACTTGTTTAGCTGTGTTCTCCTGTATTTCTCTAAGGGAGTTATTAATGCCCTTCTTAAAATCCTCTACCAGCATCATGAGATATGATTTTAAATCTGAATCTTGCTTTTCCAGTGTGTTGGGGTATCCAGAACTTGTTGTGGTAGGAATACTTACTGTGTTCTGATGATGCCAAGTAGTTTTGGTTTCTGTTTCACCATCTAGCAATCTGGTGTTAGATGGTCTAGCTGTCTGTAGCTAGAGCTTATTCCTCCTGTGAGTCTGTAAGCCTGTGTCAGCACTCCTGGGAGACCAGCTATCTCCTGGCAAGACCAGTGCACAGATGGCTGCGGAAATTCCTCACCTTCTGGCTGCATATGTAGGCCCATAGGACCCTGTCCCAGAGGCTCTGTTCCTTCTGCACCCTGTGCTCTCCTGAATGGACCTGCCTTAGAGAGACACTGGAGAGAAAATTGTCAGTTTTAAGGACACAAAGTATAGCCATACCCAGATATATGTAGTGAGTTAAACCACTCCTTTACCAAATGGACACTTGTTCGTGAAAATCTCACTAGCCTCTTCCTACTCTAAATATGACTGATTTACCACCTTACACAAATCTCTTTGGGCAGATGAGCCCAATAGAAGCTGTAAAGTACTCCTTTTTTTTTTTCAATTATGCTGTTCACATATTCTCTATAAAAGAAATTATTTAAAAAAATATTTAACTCATATCAACATAGCACATACACACAGACACACACACACACCCTCAACAAACCATCTTTAACCTGTGAGCTTCAGACAATTGGATTCATCTGCTTTATTTTATCAAGAAGCAATCTTTAATTTTGTTTCTTAACACAATCCTTTAGGCGACATAAGGTGGTTCCTAACTGCCTATGAGACTGTTCACTGTTCTTATTCTTGTCTATCACTGTCCTTTTATCAACACTGCACTGATGACTCGTCCAGCAGGTCCAGTTATTTGAGGGTCTCGAGGGGACCTTCTCCTAAGAACCAAATGGGGGGTAGACAGGGACGCGGGTCTTGTGCGAATAATGACACGGAAACGTTCTGAATTGCATCAGGACCCCAATGTATTGAGAAAGGCCCAAGGCTTAAATGCACAAGCAAAAGGGGAAGTGCCTTTCAGCAGGAGGAACAGGGGCAGAGGAAATGCACCTCAGCAGGAGGGATGGGGCACTGGAAAAAGAGGAAGTATTTCTCAGCAGCAGGGATGGGGCAGCCAGAAATTTTTCTTTTGGCAACTACACTGGGAAGCAGGAACTTGGCAGTATCAGGGTACATCTTGAGGTCAGGACATCCTGCACTGACTTAGGGCTGGAACAGTCTGTGGTTGTTCTCAGAGTGGTGCATCGGTGGCCCGCTTTTGACCCCCTTTTCTTGGGGGGAGAGGCCCAATTCAGAGATCAGGACAATTGTTTTTGCTTAATAGCTCCCAACACACTGATGCCTCTAGATAGATACTGAGTACCCAACACATTCCCCTCCCAAGTGCTAGCAGATTCTGCAAAAGAATGAATAATCTAAGGAAAGTTCAGTGTGCAATAGCTTGGCTTGATTCATAAAGCAAACAAGGACTTAATCATTTTCTTCCGTGAATAATCACAACAAATAGTTTTGTTAATTGTAAACAGGACTCTTGCACAAGTGGACTAGGATTGGGAGGCACTGGAATTTTAAATGGTGTTTGGCCAAGAAGCTAACATGACTGGGAAAGCAGCCATGTGTATCACTCTCAGTCTGATCAGTTTGCTCACACGTTTGCAGCTTAAGCTGACTGTATGCCACCCAGACTAAAACTTAACAGTGATCACATCACTGAAGAAACATATGCGTAGCTTAGTCTTTTTGCTTAAGAGACTGTAAACATAGATGTCAACAGCCAGGCAACACATAGTTAGTTATTAATGTGGAACATCAATTATTCCAGACCTTATCAGCTTGTGTTTGTAAGAGACCAAATTATACCAACTTACATTTCACTGCCCTTGTTTCCCCTTTGCATATGACAAGTCCAAAGGAAGGGAGATGACTTCCCTCATTCTCCTGACGTCACACAGCAGCATGTCATTGTTCTAGAAAATGGTCTGCCTTAAGATAGCACCAATGATTTTATGTATTCTGGAGAAATTCTGCTCTGTCATTGATGACTGTTCCCTTTGGTTTCATTCCTTTTTTGGATTATTCTATTAGCCTGACTGGAATGTTCCTTCTGTTTTGTGACCATCCTTAGTCCAAATAACTCAAAAGTTGAATGGCCTACAGTTGCCTGGCTCATTTTCCTCAGTGAATGGGAACTAAACTAAATTTTGGTTGTGGTGGGGGTGGTGGCTATATTATATTGATAGAAACCTTGGGGATACTTTCATGTTTCCTATCATGTAACTAACTGAATAAGATCGACTTCAGCATAATATTCCCAAAACTCATGAAGTGGGAAATATATGAGTGTATCTAAAGTTTGAATGAAAACTAAAATCTATCCATGAACATCTCCCATGTTCCTTTTAACAGCCCCATTATGCACAAAAATGGCATTGCATCTATCAGGGGTCTGATGGAGGACCTTGCAGGTAGTAAACCTGACTCCTACCACTGGATGTCAGCATTATCATTGGCAAGTTCTAGGTTGCTATTTCTAACCTATATAGGCCAATTGAGTGGCAGAAGTATGTATTGATGTGTCATATCATGTGACAACAATCCTTACAAACACATAGTATAAATAATAACAAGAATAAATTTTTGGTGGCATCTTAGAAGTCACAGGCCCCATTGTGCAGCCTGGGTGATTCCTACAATATAAAAGCTGTACCCTAAGCAAGATCTTGTGACCAAAGCTTCTCACTCCACTACCTATTCTCTGCCTTTCGTACCACATCTGAACCTGTTGCCGTTGAGTGTAAGGACCGAAGAGAATGTAGAACACAGAATTGATTTTTAGATAAAGAAGCAGCTGCATTCTAGTTGTGGCTATAAAACATAGACAGTATATTGGAGAAGAATTAATTTTGGAGAAATGATTAAAGGTGTAAATAAATGAAACTATTTTTTAAAGTTAGGGGAGTGGCACAATTTCTTCACAGAGACACTGAACAATCCACTCTTTCTTCATGACTTAGACGTGAAATAAATCTAGGCTTTACAGAATTCTTTCCAGGGATCGGTATCTGTGCACAGAGTTCTTAATGCCAGATAAACCACTTCAGCTTCTGGACTAGGGAGACTGGAACACTCCAAGAACTGCAACTGTCTTACTTACTATTGCTTCAACAAAACACCATGACCTAAAAGCAAATTGGGGAGAAAAGGTTTATTTGGCTTACACTTCCACAGTGTTGTTTAACACTGAAGAAAACTGTGGCAGGAACTCAAGCTAAGCTAGACCTGAGGTAGGAGCTGATGCAGAGGCCATAGAGGATTGCTGCTTAGTTGTTTCCCATGGCTTGGTCAGCCAGCTTTCTTATAGAGCACAGGACTACCTGCCCAGAGATGACACTACCCACCATAGGATCAGCCTTCCCCAAAGGATTACTAATTGAGGAAATGCCTTAGAGCTGGATATCAGTGGTGGTGGTGGTGGGGGGGTGCATTTCCTCAGCTGAGACTCCTTCCTCTCTGATGACTCTAACTTGTATCAAGTTGACACAGAGTCAGTCAGTATATACACACTATCACTTAATAAATGAACTTTTGAGGTTGTAACCATGTTAAAGATTAAAGTTATTGCCTCCTGATTAAATTTGTAATAAAATGTCCTCTCTCCTGTATTCTGTGTTTGCGTGCTCCCTCTCTCTCTCTCTCATCTGTCTCTCTTTCTTCCCTCTCTCTCTCAACCTCTTTCCCTCCCCTCTGTCTCTCTTTCTTCCCTCTCTCTCTCCTTTCTCTGTCTCTCTGTCTATATGTCCCTTTCCTTGCTCCCTTGGTCTCTCTCAATCTCTCTCCCTCCCCCCTCCCCTGCTATTAAGCCTCAAGAAGACCCTCACCAGACATAGCCACTTGCTCCTCAGTACCCCAATAGCAAACCTGTAGCAAATAAGTGTATGTATAAGTATTTTGTAACAGTACTAAACACTTTAATCTGTATAAATGTATATATTTTTTTTTCAATTTTGTTGCTTTGAAGGCATATTTATTCCTCAAAAGTTAGACTAGACAGGAGCTGGAGTTAAGGATATTAGAATCTTCTGTTGAGTTCATAGATATGGATGAATTGAAACATTAAGGGAGCCCTTAGAAAGTACAAAGTAACATTTTCTTTCAGATTCAATCCACATACAATGATTATGTCCAGTCATCATTCTCCGTGTAGTCTTGGCTGTCCTAGGACTCACTCTGTAGACCAGGCTGGCCTTGAACTCAAAAATTTGCCTGCCTCTGCCTCCCAAGAGCTGGGATTAAAGGCGTGCGCCACCACCACCTGGCCACTTTTTCTATTTAATTATGTTTGAATATAGGTTCTACATTTTGCAACTAATTACATTAAATTTCAAGAATTATCCTTAAATTAATATTTTAATTGTAATCATATAATTTCTCAATTTGTGAGGAAAGCAATTTATTAATGATAAACAAAAATCATATCAACAAACATGCCTTAAAGTTTTACCTAAGCAGCAAAATTTGAAGAAATCTACAGGTAACCCTTGTAAGCATTTTCAGTATCTTATGTCTACTGGAGTCCTTTATACTGTGTGCACATGCATGCATGCACACATGCGCATCCCCCTATTGTGAAACATCTAATATCTTGGTATACATTTATTGAGCTTGACTTCTGGTTGTTTTGTCAATTTAAATGATTTGTTTTTTAAAAAACTAAGCTAAATACAGAGACATAGAGCTCATTGAAAGTTCATAAGTATGCATCAACATTAATTACCTTTTATGCTTAAGAAAACCAAGAAGATTTCATTCAGAGCACAACAAAAGTGTCCTGCAAATCAGACCACTCTTTTCCTCTGCTTGCCAATTTGACCTGAGTTCAACAAGCAGCGCCAGATCAACTGGATGAACACGTTGCAAATTGAGCAATCCTGAGGCAGGGTTTCCAGAGGACAGGCTGAATCATGTCATGCTGTTAACTAGAGAGTCTCAGACAAATCCATTTCAAACAGTGAGAGCAGATGGGGAGCAAAGGACAGAGCCAAGTGTCAGCACTAGGCAGGCCATGTCACCTTCTGATTTAAGAGGCACGCATAAAATCATAGCACAGCTTTCGGCCAAATGTCAGGATCAAGGAGCTGGGATAGCACAGGACAAAGAATGTCTGCAGAAATGAAGACTGTTGAGCATAACACGGTAAGAATACTGCCACACAATGTCTTTGACTTCAGCTGGAAAGGCTTGATGGCTAGAAATTACTCCACAGATGGATAGCGTTTTCTGAAGTCTCATTTGCTCACACGTTTAGCCTTTGATGCTGGCTATCAACTGGAAGCTTGGCTGGGGCTGCTGAGAGAACCCCTCATGGCCTCTCTGTTTGCCCTGTTTTTTTTTTTTTTTTTTTTTTTTTTTTGGTTTTTCGAGACAGGGTTTCTCTGTATAGCCCTGGCTGTCCTGGAGCTCTCAACATGTTTTAAGCAGTCATCGTGTTATGCAGTTGCTCAGGGATCCACAAACAAGGGTCCTTGGGAGTGAGGCAGAAGCAGGGTTGCTCTTCATAGGCGAGTATCAGCATTGTGGTCACGCCAAGGTCCTTTGCTTGCTGATTCTAAGCAAATTGTTCAGAAACCAGGGATGAGCACACATGTTTCAGTGGGAGGGCGAAGTTACATTGTTAAAAAACATAGGCAGGGGGAGAAGGGTTTTTTCAGTCATTTTTAGAAAATAAGACAAATCATACTACAAAGATAAAACGTTAAAGTGATTCCAGATCAGTCACCTAGCAAACTGTAGGGTATATGGCAGTGGTTGAAACCATCCAAATATATAAACTAATATACTCCCCTGGAGACTCCGTAACCCTACCCCTAGCCCCCAACCCCCTTTTCAGGTCTCCAGCTAGTCTCAAAGATGTTCCCTACGGATTTCCATTCTCTATCCCAGCCTTCTCCTGCCCCAAAGTGGCCACTTCCTATAGCTAGGCAGGAATTCCAGCAAAGGAAGGGAACATTGATGCACCCACAAAGCTTTCAACCCAAAATTTGTCCTGCCTATCTGATGTGCAAGGATAAAGATGAAGTAGAAACTGAGAGAATCACCGGCCCAACTTGAGCTCTATCCCATGGAAGAGAGCCAACCTCTGACACTACTAATGATATTTTGCTATTCTTGCAGACAGGAATCTAGCATAACTGTCTTCTAAGAGGCTTCATCCAGCAACTGATGAAAACAGATGCAGAGACCCACAGCCAAACATCAGGCAGAGTTTAGGGAGGCTTGTGTAAGAATTGAGCCATCCAAATAGGTCAAAGGCACCATAAGAAGAGCTAAAGAGTCAACTAATTTTGGCACATTGTGGCTCACAAAAACTGAACCATCATCCAAAGAGCATATAGGGGCTGGACCTAGGCCCACTACACATTTGAAGATGTGCTGCTCAGTCTTCATGTGGGCTCCCTAACAAGTAGAGAGGATGCTGTCTAGATCTTTGTGGACTGCCATTGAATCTCTTTCCCTAACTGGACTGCCTAGTCCAGTCTCAGTAGGAGAGAATGAGTTCAGTCATGCTGTGACCTGATGTCCCAAGGCAGACTGGTACCCAAGCAGGGAGGTGAGAGGGTGGGTGGTGGTTTTCCTTCTCTGAGGAGAAGGGAAAGTGGTAATGAGGGTTGGGGTTTATGAGGATGGGACTGGGAGGAGAGGAAGGAGGGGGCAGCAAACAGTGTGTAAAGCAAATAAAAAAAAGAAATAAAACTAATATATTCAACTTAGACGGTATATTTTCAAATAATGTGTGTGGTATAGTAGCTCAAGCACAACTCTTTAGGCCCTTGAGCTGTCCAATACACAAATTCTCAAAAAGTTACAGAGGAATGTATATAAAATTAAGGCTTTAACCAACAAACTAGAATCTGTGGACCAAAGAAACCTGAGGGCTCAGCACAACCTAAGGCAGTCATTGCCAGAGGAAGAGTGAGAGTTCAGGATGTCAGTTAGGCTCCAGCTGTGATAAGTTCTAGATTATTGCCCCTGAGAACCTGGTTCATAAGCATGGGGTTGATAAACTATACGATGCCTCAATGGAGAGGAGATCTGGACAATTAGCAACAGTTTACATTAGAAAGGCCATGTTCCTGGAATTTCACCGAAAATGATTAAAAGCAAGATCAACATGATGTGATATTTTCATGTTTATCTCAAAAGAGCTAGAAGATAGGATTTTTAATGTTAAAGAGATAGATATACGTGAACTGATTTTAACACTATGCAACTTGTACATGTATAAAGACATTATTCAGTACCCATTAATATGTACAGCTTCTGAATTTTTATGTTATCAGACCATAAAATGTTAGAGCTCACGTTTCATTACTAATTTTACAAGGAACAAGAATTGTGAAATGATCAGCTGTGATATAAATCGCCCACAAATATCATTTGCAGATTAATGAATATATTTAATGAAACAAAATTTCTGCAATGTGCATTATTGATTAAATTGATTATGTGTATGATAAGGCAAATGAGAGAGCTCTGTTTTTATTTTTTTTATGACTAGGAGCTGACATAATTGTAATATCCTGAAACTGGGAACAACCCAGATGCTCCTCAACTGAAGAATGGATGCAAAAAATGTGGTTCATTTTTACAATGGAATACTATTCAGCTATTAAAAAGGAGGACATTATGAAATTTGCAGGCAAATGAATGGAGCTAGAATATATCATCTTGAGTGAGGTAATGCAGACCCAAAACTACATGCATGGTATGTACTCACTGATAAGTGGATATTATCCAAAAAGTACAGAATACCTATGCTACAACTCACAGACTACAAGAAGTTAAACAAGAAAGAAGACCCAAGTGAGGATGCTTCAAACCCACTTAGAAGGAGGAACAAAATAATCATGGGAGAAAGAGGAAGGGAAACTGGGTGGGAAAGGGAAGAAGAAAAGGGGGACAGGATAAGGTATGGAGGGAGACAGGTGAGAAGTCCAGAGCGTCAGGAAAAGTAATGAAAATATGCCTCTGGGCAAGGCCTCTTGGGAAGGCAGAACACAGCGAGTTTGACTGTGCTTATTCCCACACTGTGGGTGCTGGGCTGTACGAAACACAAATACACCACTCCAGGGATGGGAACGCTCAGCAGTCTGAGATGTGGGAAGGCTGGAGCTGATTCAGGGGACATGGGGTTCTCAGACTCTTGGACACCAGGGGTTGCTGGGGGTTAAGGAAGAGCAGAGAACAGAGTTGGGGGCCCATGGGCTAGAGACAGCATCTAGTCCGGCTTGGGGGGTGGGGGAGATGAGGGGAAGATCTGGCTTGTCCCAGTGGGGAGATTGTCCTTAGCTTGGCTGGGAGTGCAGACAGGCCTTCTACAGGAGATTAACCATGGTGGATCATGATGAAAAGGGACAGTCCATGGTTCTTAACAGTTTATTGTCATGGTGAAAAATGGATGTGTAAAGCCATACCCCGTTTCTCAGGGTGGGTCTGAGATTAAATATCTTTTGCAAGGAAGAATGTCTGGGAAGCGAAGCTTATTGGCTAAGTCCTCTGGGCCCCTAGGTACCTCATTAGCATAGAGAACTCTGTTTTGAGCCTAAGTGACCATAATACATGTTTTTGTTTTGTTTTGTTTTGTTTTGTTTTGTTTTGTTTTGTTTTGTTTTGTTTTGTTTTGTTTTGTTTTATATGAGAAGCAAGGCGAGTGTTCAAAATCAGGAATCTGGCAGGGAACTGGGAGTCACCTAAGCCTCAGGTGTGTGCCCACCAAGTCTCCAGGTCTCTACCTGCTCTAATGAAACAAACTTCCTGGCATGGTTTTAAGTCCCACATGGAGCTACTGGGGACCGGGGGGGTGGGGGGTGGGGGGTGGGGGGGGGGCGAATAGGGAGAACCTCTAGAAAGTCCCAGAGACCTGGGATGTGAGAGGGTGACAGGACTCAATAGGGGTGACCTTAGCTGAAATTCCCAACAGTGGGGATATGAAAACTGAAGGAACCACCTCAAGTAGTTAAACAGGACCCCCAGTGGAAGGATGAAGACATTAACACACCTTCAAATTGTTTTTTACCTAGAATTGTTCTTGCAAGAAATTCAGGGACAGAAATGGAGCAGAGACTGAAGGAAAGGCCAACCAGTGACTGGCCCAATGTGGGATCCATTTCACTGGATTTGGCAAGCACCAAACCATGACACTATTCTGGATACTATGGTGTGCTTGCAGACAGGAGCCTAGCATGGCTGTTCTCTGAGAGGCTCCACCAGCAGCTTACTGAGATGCAGAGACTTACAGCCAACCACAGGTCTGAGGTCAGGGACTCCTATGGAAGAGTTAGGGGAAGGATTGAAGAAGCTGAAGGAAATTGCAACCCCATAGGAAGACTCAGAATTAACTAACCTGGACTCCTAGGAGCTCCCAGAGACTAATCACCAACCAAAGATCATAGAGGGGCTGGTCTGAGGTCCTCAGCATATATGTAGCAGAAGACTCCCTTGTCTGGCCTCAGTGGGAGAGGATGTTCCTAATCCTATAGAGACTTGATGCCTCAGGGAAGGTGGGATGCCCAGGATGTGTGTGTGTTGGGGAGAGGGGGCTAGTAACCTCTCAGAGGTGAAGGGTTTGACTGTGTGGCCAACAAAGTAAAAAACAGCTCCCAGCTAGCTTTGCACAGAAATCACCACCAACCCTTTCCAGTGCCTTCTCTTCTCCAACACCTTGCTTTTGGCAATTCAGCTAAATTCTCTGAGGGTAGAGCACAGGGCTAAGATTCCACCACACAAGGGACAACATGAGCACTCCCCAAACTTAACTTAAAGATCATAGAGGGGATGGTGGGTTGGGGGTGGGTTGAAGAACTCTAAAAGTAGAGACCAGGATGGGAAACAACAATTGGGATGTAAATAAATAAGATCATTATTTTTTTTAAATGTCTAAGTCTGAGAAATACTGAAGAATCGGCCATCATTGAAAAGAGAGGCCCATTGGTCTTGCAAACTTTTTATGCCTCAGTACAGGGGACCGCCAGGGCCAAGAAGTGGGAGTGGGTGGGTAGGGGAGTGGGGAGGGATATGGAGGATTTTTGGGATAGCATTGGAAATGTCAATGAAGAAAATACCTATTTTTTTTTTAAAGAAACAAAGTAAAAAAAAAAAAGAAAGAAAGAAAGAAATACAGAGAAGAGAGACAGACAGGAAAGATATAACCACATTGCTCCTGTGGAATGAGGAAAGAAGGCACGGCCAATTTCTGCTTTAATCAAAAGGCATTTAGAAGCAACTTGTTTGCAAACATAACATTGCTAAAAATACACAAAAGCAGTAAAAAGTAAACCTAGACATCCACCGAGCAGCTGACTATGTCTGGATACGCTTCCAGGGTCTTCAGTTGGTGTTGATGCTGCTGGGGTTAAGTTTGGGGAGTGCTCATGTTGTCCCTTGTGTGGTGGAATCTTAGCCCTGTGCTCTACCCTCAGAGAATTTAGCTGAATTGCCAAAAGCAAGGTGTTGGAGAAGAGAAGGCACTGGAAAGGGTTGGTGGTGATTTCTGTGCAAAGCTAGCTGGGAGCTGTTTTTTACTTTGTTGGCCACACAGTCAAACCCTTTTTTGTTTTGTCTTCTTTTGTAGCCCTTTCTGGAACATAAAATCCAGGGTTAGCTCTTGCCACATTCAAACAACAGTATTGACTTGTAAGCCCTGCAGTGAAAATGTTTGTCTCACTTTCAGCAAGCTTTTGTTTTCTCTTACTCTTGACTGTTTTCATTTAATATAACTTCACCTCTGAAGTTTCTTTTGTTTCCAGACCAGAAGCAATATGTTAACAAGAGCTTTTAAAAGACAAAAGTCAATGACCAAAATGAGGAAGATAAGATAATAATAGATAAGAAGTATCAACCAATAACAGGAAAATACAAATAAGTAGAAAGATAAGGCTAGCAAAGCAAGGTGGGGAAGCCAGAAACATGCCCCTGACTGGGTTAAAGTGTGAGTTTAACCAATGTCCATATCTAACTCCAGAAAATCTTAAGATTTGAGAGCCACAGGACCAAGTTTAAGAACAGTATTTTCCTGTTATTGGTTGATACTTCTTATCTATTTTTATCTTATCTTCATTTTGGTCATTGACTTTTGTCTTTTAAAAGCTCTTGTTAACATATTGCTTCTTGTCTGGAAACAAGACAAGATAGTAAGCAAAGCAAAAGCAGTCAAATTAAACTAAAGGAACAGAGAAGAGTGATAAATCCTCAGGAGGTTGAAAGAAATTGCAATAGCAAAGGCACAAGAGAAGAGATGGAGATAAAGCCTTTGGAGTGTGTTGAGAACAGTGGCCATGGTACACACAGTATGCACAGTCTTTTAAGGAATAGTTCCTGCAGTAGAATCCTCATAAACGGCCATCCTTAGATGTACTTACAAACAGGGGCCTATCATGACTGCCCAACAAGCAGCTGAAAGAGTCAGATGCAGATATTATACCCAACCAAAGGACAAAAGCTGTTGACCCCTGTGGTTGAATTAGGGAAAAGCTAGATGAAGCTGAAGAAGAGGGTAACCCTATAGGAAGACCAACAGTCTCAACTAACCTGGTCCCCAGGATCTCTCAAACACTGAGCCACCAACCAAGCAACATATAGCAGCTGATATGAGGCCCCCAACACATATTCAGCAGAAAACTCTTGGGTCTGGGTTCAGTCAGAGAAAATGCACCTGTATTAGTTAGGGTTGTACTGCTGTGAACAGATACCATGACCAAGGCAAGTCTTACAAAAAGCAACATTTAATTGGGGGTGGCTTACAGATTCAAAGGTTCAGTCCATTACCATCAAGGTGGGAGCATGGCAGCATCCAGGCAGGCATGGTTCAGGAGGAGCTGAGAGTTCTATGTCTTCATCCAAAGGTGTTTGGTTGGTTTGCTTTTCCGTTGTTATGGTTGTTTGCTTGTTCAGCCTAAAACGCTTGTCAGTACAGCCTATACACTATAACTTTAGCCTGGTTTCCACTATGGGGAACTGGCATGCCTCTGATGTCTTCTGCTGTAGGTTGAATAATGTCTTCCAGTAGCTCTCAAAAATAAGCTAACATGTGGATTTGGTGGGGGTCAGTTTCGGACAACTGAGAGATGCCTTGGAGAGGATCTATGTCACTAAGTACACAATGGATCTGCAGCTTTCTTTCCACCAAATCAGGGATCACATCTCAGGTTCCGGGCTTAGGAGGTGGCTGTTTCTGCAGTCTGCCACAGCCTGGGAGGAGTCTTAGACACTGATCTCAGGAGTACACGTTAGAAAACACTACATACAATTTGTAGTAACTACAAAAGAAAAACAAATGCCCCATCCTGTGTCCCAGGAATACCTTCTAGATAGTCCCCAAAGCATTACATAATATTCCATTTTCTCTTCAATACACATAGACCATGTGTCATTTTTCAAAATCATTGCATATACACATATACCCACAATAGAAACCACAGTGTCCATATCATGACTAAAATACCTCCAAATTGTAAGCTAGCCAGAGTCCATCAAAGTTTAATAACTAAACTGGAGGTAGTCACACAATGCAGCATACCCCACTAGAGAGAAGGAAAGGTCTGTGGCTGCACATGGCATTTTGATATGTCATAGAGTAATCCTAAGCAAAGGATCTCAGACCCCAAAGAGTGTCCTATATAACTTTACTAACAGCAGAGAGGAAGACATCAAAAGAATTGACAGTGCTCTGGTTTCTGTTTTAGGGTATATTCAACTTGAGAAAAATCACTAAGATATACATTGAGAAAAAAAATATACACACTCTCTGTGCTTGTTTTTTATATTTTACTAAAACAAAACAAACCAAAAACCTGATGAGTGGCATATATAGCCTATAGAAGCCAGAGGTGTTGAATTCCCCTTGAGCTGGAGTTACAGAAAGTTGAGAGCCACCTTATGTTCCCAAAACTGATGTTTGGTTCTCTGAAAAGAAGGACAGTAGATGTCTGAACTGCTGAGTCATCTCCCCTCCTCGTTTTCTTTTAATTTATTTATTTAGTTATTTATTTACTTTACCCCCTCCTCTTCTCTCAGTCCCTACCTCTCACATCCCCCCGCCCCCTGCCCATGCCCCTGCCACTCTTCCTCCCTTTCTCCTCTGAAACAGGGGAGGCCTCCCATAGATATCATCCAACCCTGGCTTGGCAAGTTGCAGTAGAATGGGGAAGTCTTTCCTTATTGAAGCTAGACAAGGCAGCCCAGTTAGGGGAAAGGGATCCAATGGCAGGCAGAAGTGTCTGACAATCCCTGGCCCTCTGTTAGGAGTCCCACATGCGACCAAGCTGCACAACTGTTACATACGTATAACTGTGAAAACCAAGCTCTGGTGTGATCTTTCTACCAAATGGAGCTTGCAAAAAGTGTGTATGAGCACTGTTTACACAATACCCTTGGCTATAAGCAAGGAGTTGTTGTTGTTGTTGTTGTTGTTGTTTAGAATGTATTTCCCCCAAACTGAGCACTGGGGTACAGACTTGTAATTCCAGCACTCACCCAGGACATCTAGGCAGGTCATCTTTGGGTACATATCAAGTTTGACGCCATCCTTGGCTATGTGAGATACTTTCTAGAGGGGAAAAAAGGAAGCTGGGTGGAAAGGTTGGTGGGAAAGAGGAAAGGAGAGAGTCAAAGGAGGGGCAAGGGATAGAAGGAAGGGAAGGGGAGGGGAGAAGGGGAGGGAAAGAAGACAGGGAGAAGAGGGATGGGATGTCAGGGTTCTTTAAAGATAAGTAAGGTTCATGTTCTACCCTTAAGCTATAAACTCCCAAGTGGGTGATTTTAGGTATTTCGCAGAAAATAAGGATCAGGCAAGTCTTACCAACACCTCCCCTCCCCTTCTTTCAAAAGGGTCACAGGGACATCCCCAGTATGATTTTTCAGATTACTGCAACCAGCCAGCCTTCCTGGCTAGAGGACAGCAGTGACTGCTCCACAGTCTCTTGAAGTTCAGCTGAACAGGGCACAAGGAGGAGTAAGTGGGTGATTCTGGGCCCTGTGTTAGTAGGCCCACCCTTACCTACATTCCAGGCCCCTTGCAACAGCAGGGAAACTGCGATCACAATCTGTCTAGGTATTTTTCTCAACTCTTTTAAAAACAAGGACAAAAACGAAGTTTAGTGTGTGTGTGTGTGTGTGTAACTTCCATGTCAAAACAAGCTACAGAACTGCAGTATTGTGGTGGCTTTTCATGTGATCAGTGAACAGTCCCCATATACTATAACTCCTTCTGAGATTACTTCCCCCTGGAATCTTGCTCCCTGTGAAACAGCTATAATGACTTTCAGGCTCCCATATTTGATTCACATTCCTTGTGATATGTAAATTCAGTTCACTAAACATTTTTTATTAATCTCTTGGCTCTGTTCCTGGTGGGCCTGAGCAAATGGACAGAATGATGTTCTAAAAGCTATGTTTGTATTCTGGAAATTTTAAAAGTAAGTTTCCTTATGGAAACTCATGTTCAGACTGTAAGGTCAGCAGTGCTAATGGGAAAAACATCATTGGTGCTGTTTGTTTAAATTGGAACTAGACACTCCTCTCACACTTCGGTATGCCAAAGCATCATCCAAAGGTCTGAATTCTCCTTCTAGTGTAGCTATGATCTTCTGATTCTGCCACTAAGGCCTGACTGTGGAGTGAAGTGCTCAACTGTAGCCATTATAACCTCATTACTTAAACGAGTGAGAATTAAAAATAGAGTAAAAGGATAAATAAGAAAACAGACACAAAAATCATCTGAGCTCCTTTCATTCTTTCTAGTGCCTGATCCAAGCATACTAACCAAGCCATAATGAGTGACCAATGGCAGAATTGCCAAGGTTTGTGCACTTCTAGTTCAGCAATTGAACCACACCATGTGAAAAACTCTAAGACTTAAATGGTTTTATTGGTTGTGCTTTAGAACAAAGCTGCACCTGCATCAGATGATGAAGTGGGTGCTTCTAAGGATCTCTCATTGGATGTGATCCTTGGCAACATTTAAGGAACCCGTAGGTTTCTTTTTCTGCCAAGTCATGGACCCAAGAAAAGTTAGGCACCATCAGGACAATCTGAAAGGAAAGGAAGCAAGAGTACCCCAAGGCCAGAGTAATAGGGGATTTTTAGATCTTTTGGCAACATGAAGTTATATCCTAGGAAAAACGTATGACATTGATTACAGAGCCACTGAGAATAGTCATTGAGAAACCATGGAAAGGAGGAGAAGGGCCAGAGTGCTGACGAGTGGAAAATGTTGCTCCAGTTTCCAGGACAGAAAGATTGATTTACTGAATTACAGATCAGAGTGTTTCACCAAAAAAAGGAGGAGGAGGAGGAGGAGGAGGAGGAAGGGGGGAGGAGGGGGAGGAGGAGAAGGAGGAGGGAGAGGGGAAGGAGGAGGGGGAGGGGAATGGGGAGGAGAAGAAAGAAAAGAAAAGGAAAGAAAAGAAAAGAAAAGAGAAATCAAATTGTTTTGTTTGGCTTTGTTTTTGTATACTATTCCTACATTGATACACAGGGAAGGTGTGGTAACATCACCCTTCCTTGGTTAACTAGCAGGTTTCATGATACTCCTCTACTTGATAGGGGGGCAGTAAGCAGAGTATTAGTACATTAGGTGTTGTTTTAGTTCTGTTTTTTTGTTGCTGAGATAAAACAATGACAAAAGAAACTTGGAAATAAATGGATTTATTTAATATTATACTTTGCATTTTGTCACACAGAGAATGAAGGCAAGAACTAATGTGGAGAACACAGAAAAAGGCTGCTTATAGACTTGCCTTACCTGGCTTGCTCAAGTAACTCACTTAACCAACCTTCCTTCCTTCCTTCCTTCCTTCCTTCTTCCTTCCTTCCTTCCTTTCTTCCTGTCTGTCCTCCTTCCTTTTTCCTGCCTTCCTTCCTTTCTTGCTTGATTTTCTTCTTGTCTTTATTTCGTATTAGTGCTTTGATTATTTTATGTAATGTGTTTCGATTATATTCGGATATTCACTGATATATAGGTGAATATATGTGTCACCCATATATCCTTGGATGTGTGTTCTTCCACTGAAGTGATTGATGGACCATCTACTGCAAAAGGAAGATTCTCTGATAAGGGACCAGATATTCATTGATCTATGAGTATAATGATAAGATATTAGAGTTCAGTTTAATACTAAGTATGTTCGGGCAAATAATAGTAGGTTCTCCCCTAAGGTCTATGACTTTCTAGCCATAAGTTCTTGACCCCATAATGGTGCCAAGTATGCAGTCCTTCTTGTAGAGTGGACCTTACATTTGATAAAAACAATGGTAGAGTTATATCCATAACACCACTTTGCATCAGTGGGTATGTTGTGTTGGACAAGGATTTACTGAAGCTCACAGAGTTCACACCTGGATAAGACTGATAACTGCTTTTCTCCTCCAGTAGCATGTGTAGGACCTTCCACCATAGGGAAATACAGCCAAGAAGGAGGAAGCCTCTAGGTCATTTCTAATTTGATCTCTCCATGTTCTATGACTCAAGTATGTAGTATCTTCAGTAACAGGGTTTTTCCACCAACTTCTGGAGGGTAACCAATGTCACTGGCAGTAGTGTGTAATCTTTGCAGTCTATGATGCCTTTCTGGCCAACAACTTTAAAGAGAAGAGATGTTCTTGGATACCAGCCTATTATTTACTATTCTGTGATGCTTCTAGTGATCAATATCCTTAGCCATCAGTGAATTTTAAATTGAAACTACTTTGAGTTTTAATCTCATCCCATCAAAATGGCTAATATAAAAAAATGAGGACAAATGATGAGGTGTATGGTTGTAGAAAAATAGAATTCTTTTTTTTTTTTAAAGATTTATTTATTGATTATATGTAAGTACACTGTAGCTGTCTTCAGACACTCCAGAAGTGGGAGTCAGATCTCTTTACAGATGGTTGTGAGCCACCATGTGGTTGCTGGGATTTGAACTCTGGACCTTTGGAAGAGCAGTCGGGTGCTCTTACCCACTGAGCCATCTCACCAGCCCGAAAAATAGAATTCTTATTTACTGCTGGAAGAAACGAACATGGATGCAGCCATGATTTAAATCAGTGTTGAGGTTCCTCAAATAGTTGGAAATAAATATACACACGATGCAACTATAGTACTCTTTGGCATATTCCCAAAAGACTCAGTGTCATACCATAGGTTTAGATATCTGCTCATTTCTTTGATCTTTGACAATGTCCACATATACATACAGTATCCAGGCTGCTCCCACTCTTTTACCTGTTATTGTTAGCTAAGTTTATGCACAGGACACCTCTGTTTGGCCATCCAGCATCAGAGTCCTATTTGCTTTCTTTTAAAGGTCTTCACGACTATATAAACTTTAGGCAGACAGCCTGTGTCAGACCCTGAGTAAAATAAACTTAAATTTAAAACAATCTAAAAGGTATCAATAGAGAAATTAATAAGCAGCATAAAAATGAAGGAAAGTAGAATTTCTAAGAATCTATTGTTGTTTCAAGTTCAATGGTAATGACACCTGGTTCTTATTAAGAACCTTCTGTATGCCAAGTGACCTCTACCTACTTCATGACATTTTTAGTCAACATAGAAGTGGAAGAAAAGCATGATTTTTTTTTTATCACCAGGACTTTACAACTCAAAAACTTGATATAATGTTCTCAGATCCTATCTGCATTACTTGATGCAGATAAAATCAAATCCTAGACATTAAAACAGTGTCTTTTCTCCTCCTCTCTTTTTACCTCTCTTCTGATTACATACCTCCCATTCTTTTCCCATTGTATGCATAAATCATTTTCTAGAGCAATTAATAGGAAGACATACACACATGTACCACATAAGGTAATATTAAATCAAATACTTAATATAGGTAATACCTAAATCAAAATGTTTTACTGGAACATTTAAAGATTTTTCATTTAGCACCATAGAGAAGCTGTGAAATACTCCCCAGAAATATATTTGGCCCAAAATAACTTTTGAGGCTTTATTTCTAATTGGGATTAGATTCCTCACAGTCATAATTTGATGATAGAATTGCCTAAGAATAGAATCAGCATGAAGCATTCATAAACCACGAGTACCTCCAACTCCCTGCGCCATCATAATGGTTCATTCAACTAAGTAACCTCCAAACGTTTCTATTTTCCTAAGTCCACCAGCCTCTTTTCTGAGATGCATATCCAACAGAATATGGGTAGGAAAGTTTCCAAAAGAAAGGATTGGCTATTCTAAAGTCAGTAGTGGACTGGGAGAGGGAAACATTCCTTTATAATATACAAAGAAGGATATCCAAAAAGGATAAGGAAGGATACTTCATACTCATCAAAGGAAAAAATCTCAAAAAGAAGAACTCTCAATTCTGAACATCTATGCTCCAAATGCAAGGGCACCCACATTCATAAAAGAATCTTTACCAAGGTTCAAATCACACATTGCACCTCACAAAATAATAGTGAGAAAAAAATAATAATGGGAGACTTCAACACTTAACTTTCATCAATGGCCAGATTATGGAAACACAAACTAAACAGAGACAGTGAAACTGACAGAAGTTATGGACCAAATGGTTTTAACAGATAGCTATAGGACATTTTATCCTAAAACAAAAGAAAATTCTAAGCACCTCATGGTACCTTCTCCAAGATTAACCATATAATCAGTCACAAAACAGGCCTCAACAGGTAAAAGAAGATTGAAATAATCCCATGCATCTTTTCAGGTTACAACAGACTAAGGCACATCTTCCATCACAATGGAAAACAAAAGAAAGTCCACATTCACATGGAAGCTGAACAATGCCCTACTCAATGATAACTTGGTCAAGGAAGAAATGAGAAAGAAATTAAAGACTTTTTATAATTTAATGAAAATGAAGGCAAAACATATCCAAAATTATAGGACACAATGAAAGCAGTGCTAAGAGGGAAAACTCATAGCTCTGAGTGCCTCCAAAATGGAACTGGAGAGAGCTTACACTAGCAGCTTACAGTACAACTGAAAGCTCTAGAACAAAAGAAGCAAACACACCCAAGCGGAGTAGACAGCAAGAAATAATCAAACTCAGAGCTGAAATCAACCAAGTAGAAACAAAAAGAACTATACAAAGAATCAAAAATCAAAAAACAAAAACAAAACAAACAAACAAACAAACAAACAAACAAAAACAGGAGCTGGTTCTTTGAGAAAATCAACAAGATAGATAAACCCTTAGCCAGACTATCAAAAGGGCACAAAGACAGTATCCTAATAAACAAAATCAGGCATCAAAAGAGAGATATAACAATAGAAACTGAGGACATTTTAAAAAATCATCAAATCCTACTACAAAAGCCTGTATTCAACAAAACTGTAAAATCTGGATGAAATGGACAATTTTCTAAACAGTTACCAGGTGCCAAAGTTAAATCAGGATCAGATAAGCCATCTAAACAGTCCCATTATCCCTAAAGAAATAGAAGCAGACATTGAAAGTCTTCCAACCAAAAACAAAAACAAACAAACAAAAAAATCCCAGAACCAGATGGGTTTAGTGAAGAATTCTGTCAGACCTTCAAAGAAGACCTAATACCAATACTCTTCAAACTATTCTACAAAATAGATACAGAAGGAGCACTACACAATTCATTCTATGAAGTCAAAGTTACACTGACACCAAAGCCACACAAAGACCCAACAAGGAAAGAGATCATCAGACCAATTTCCCTTATCGGTATCAATGCAAAAAAATACTCAATAAAATTCTTCCAAACTGAATCCAAGATCACATCAAAATGTGTCATCCATCATGACAAAGTAGGCTTCATCCCAGGGATGCAAAGATGGTTCAATACAGGGGAATCCATCAATGTAATCCACTACATAAACAAACTCAAAAGAAAAGCAACATGATCATTCCATTAGATGCTGAAAAAGCATTTGGCAAAATTTAACATTCCTTCATGTTGAAAGTCTTGGAAAGATCAGGAATTCAAGTCCCATGCCTAAACATAGTAAAAGCAATACATAGCAAACAAATAGCCAACATTAAACTAAATGGAGAGAAACTTGAAGCAATCCCACTAAACTCAGGGACTAGACAAGGCTGCCCACTATCTCCCTATTTATTCAATATAGTATTCGAAGTTCTACTTAGAGCAAATAAACAACAAAAGGAAGTCAAAATTATACAAATTGGAAAGGGAGAAGTAAAAAATATCACTATTTGCAGATGACATGATAGTATACTTAAGTGACCTCAAAAATTCCACCAGAGAACTCCTACAACTGATAAACAACTTCAGCAATGTGGCATATATAAAATTAACTCAAACAAATCAATAGCCTTCCTATATTCAAAGGATACACTGGCTGAGAAAGAAATTAGGGAAATGACAACCTTCCCAATAGTCACAAACAATATAAAATACCTTAGTGTGACTCTCACCAAACAAGTGAAATAGCCATACAACAAGAACTTCAAGTCTCTGAAGAAAGAAATAAAAGAAGACCTCAGAAGATGGAAAGGTCTCCCATGCTCATGGATTGGCAGGATTAATATAGTAAAAATGGCCATATTGCTAAAAGCAATTTACAAATTCAATGCCATCCCCATTAAAATTCCAATTCCATTCTTCATAGAGCTAAAAAGAGCTAATCTCAAATTCATCTGGAATAACAAAAAACCCAGGATAGCGAAAACTATTCTCAACAGTAAAAGAATTTCTGAGGAATCACCGTCCCCCAACCTCAAGCTGTACTACAGAGCAACTGTGATAAAAACTGCATGGTACTGGTACAGTAACAGACAGGTAGATTGATGGAATAGAATTGAAGACCCAGAAATGAACCCACACACCTCTGGTTACTTGATCTTTGACAAAGGAGCTAAAACCATCCAGTGGAAAAAAGACAGCATTTTCAACAAATAATGCTGGTTCAACTGGCAGTCAGCATGTAGAAGAATGCAAATTGATCTAATCTTATCTCCCTATACAAAGGTCAAGTCCAAATGGATCAAGGACCTCCACATAAAACCAGATACACTGAATCTAATAGAAGAGAAAGTGGGAAAGAGCCTCCAGCATGTGGGCACAGGGGAATATTTCCTGAACAGAATACCAATGGCGTGTGCTCTAAGAGCGACAAATGGGACCTCATAAAATTGCAAAGCTTCTGTAAGGCAAAGGACACTGTCAATAGGACGAAAGGGCAACCAACAGATTTGGAAAAGATCTTTACCTATCCAATATCTGATAGAGGGCTCATATGCAATATATACAAAGAACTCAAGAGGTTAGACTCCAGAGAGCCAAATAACCATATTAAAAATAGGGAACAAAGCTAAACAGAGAATTCACAACTGAGGAATATCGAATGACTGAGAAGCACCTAAAGAAATGTTCAACATCCTTGGTCATCAGGGAAATGCAAATCAAAACAACCCTGAGATTCCACCTCACACCAGTCAGAATGGCTAAGATCAAAAACTCAGGTGACAGCAGATGCTGGCAAGGATGTGGAGAAAGAGGAATACTCCTTCATTGCTAGTGAAATTGGAAACTGGTACACCCACTCTGGAAATCAGTCTGGTGGTTTCTTAGAGAATTGGACATAGTACTAGCTGAGGACCCAACTATACCACTCCTGGGCATATACCCAGAATATGCTCTAACATGTAATAAGGACACAAGCTCCACTATGTTCCTAGAAATCTTATTTATAACAGCCCGAAGCTGGAAACAACCCAGATGTCCCTCAACAGATGAATGAATACAGACAATGTGGTACATTTACACAATGGAGAACTACTCAGCTATTAAAAACAATGACTTCATGAAATTCTCAGGTAAATGGATGGAAGATGAAAATATCATGAATGAGGTAACTCCATCACAAAAGAACACATATGGTATGCACTCTGATAAGTGAATATTAACCCAAAAGTTTGGAATATGCAAGATTCAATTCACAGAAGAAGGAAGAGCAAAGTGTGGATGCTTCAGTGATTCTTCGAAGGAGAACAAAATACTCATGGGAGGAAATATGGAGGCAACGTGTGGAACAGAGATTTAAGGAAAGGCCATCCAGAGACTGCCCCACCTAGGGATCCATCCCATATAGAGTCACCAAACCTGGAAGCTATTATGGATTCTGGGAAGTGATGGCTGATAGGAGCCTGACATGGCTGTCTCCTGAGAGGTTCTGCCAGAGCCTGACAAATACAGAGGCAGATGCTTGCAGTCATTGGACTGAGCATGGGACCTTGATGGAAGAGTTGCAGAAGGGACTTAAGGAGCTGAGGGAGGTCACAGCCCCATAGAGGGAGCAACAGTGTCGACTGACCAGACCTCCAAAAGCTCCCAGAGACTGGACTACCAACCAAAGAGTACACATGGAAGTATCCATAGCTCCAGCTGCATATGTGGCAGAAGATTGCCTTGTTGGACATCAGTGGAAGAAAAGGCCCTTGGGCCTGAGGGTGTCTGATGCCCTGATGTAGGGGAATGCCAGGGTTGGAAGATGGGAATGGGTGGGTGGATGTGCGATCACCCTCATAGAGGCAGGGGGAGGGGGAATGGGATAAGGGTTTTCTAAAGGGAAGACCTGGAAAGAGGAAAACATTTGAAATTTAAATAAAGAAAATATCCAATAAAAATAAAGAAAAAAGTCTGATTTGGAGATACTGTGGACCTATTTACTAAGACTTCACAGTTTAAAGAAAGATAAATCAATAATAATGATAATGTGATTATCAAAAATATTTACATTCAGCTAAATATTCTTGTTTTGTTTGTAATTATTTCTTTTATTTTTGAAATTAATAAATTACATAATTTCTTCCTTCTCTTCCTGTCCTCTAAACACTTCCATATGCTACTCTTGTTCCTGTTTCGAATTCAGGGCCTATTTTTCACCAATTGTCGTTACATGCATACGTGTATGCATATATATTCCTAAATACATTCTGCTTATATATAACAGTCTACATAATGTTACTTGTATTTATGTTTTCAGGAGTGACTGTTTAATTTTGAATAACCAGTTGGTGTGTTCTTCCCTGGGGAAGACTGTTTCTCCTACTCTTAGCATTCCTTAGCTGCCTGTGGTTCTTTGTTTAGGGCTAAGGCCTTATGAGCTTTCTCCTGTCCACCTTGTCCTTGGAGTTGGTTTTGTCCAGCTAAGGTTTAGGCAGTCATGTTGGTGAGCTTCCGCTATAGCCAGGAGATGCAATCTTACAACGAAGCCCTGACCCTCTGGTTCTTAAAATCATTCTGTCCCCTCTCTAACTTCCCCTGAGCTTTAGGTGATGGAAGGTTCTGCAGGTGTGTATCCACTGGGACGGGGTTCCACAATTCCTCACTTTAATTAGTAGTGGGTTTTTTTGTAGTGGTCTGCTGCAAAGTGATGTTTCTTTGATAGGGGATGTGGAGGTTTAAATGAAAATGGTCCCCTGAGGCTCACAGAGTGTAGCACTATTAGGAAGTATGACCTAGTTAGAGTAGGTGTGTCTTTGTTGAAGGAACTTTGTCACTAGGGATAGGCTTGAAGTTTTAGAAGCTCAGGCCAGGTGTAGTTTTCTCTACTACCCGCTAATTCAGATATATAACTTTCAACTACTTCTCCAGCAACATGTCTGCTTGTATGTTCAATCCTTCTAGTCTTGATAAAAATGGACTAAACCTCTGAATGATAAGCCAGCCCCAATTATATGGGTTTTGTTGTTGTTGTTTTTCTATGTAAGAGTTGCCATGGTCATCATGTCTCTTTACAGCAATAGAAACCCTAAGACAGAAGTTGGTACCAGGGACTGAGGTATTGCTGTCTAAGGCTGGGCCATGTTTTTGTTTGGAGGAATATGGAACACTTAGGGAATTTGGACTACAAACGTGATTGGATATTTAAAACAGGGTTTAATGAGCTATCCTAGTAGAAGCATGGAAGACAGTGGTGTTGAAAATTGTATGGACTGCAGGTGTCTAGCTCAAAAGGTCTTAGGGCATAAAGATTTTAGTATGTGACCTAGAGACTTTTTTTTTATGATATTTTGGCTGGGCAGTGGTGGCACACACCTTTGATCCCAGCACTTGGGAGGCAGAGGCAGGCAGATTTCTGAGTTCAAGGCCAGCCTGCTCTAGAGAGTGAGCTCCAGGACACCCAGGGCTACACAAAGAAACCCTGTCTCAAAAAAAAAAAAAAAATGATATTTTGACAAAGAATGTGGCTGCGTTTTGCCCTTCTCTGAAAAGTCTGTCAGAGACTAAAGTTTTAAATTCATTGTGTTTGCAGAGATTTCAAAGTAGACTAGTCATGTGGTTATCCATGACCAATTGAATGCAGATCTCTAATGAAAAGAAGAAAGATAAGCAAGGAAAAATAGAAAATGTACAGTTTGTGGAGGAAAGGGTAAACAGATTATAGAAAAACCTGGTGATAGGTGAAATAAAGGGAGGGCTGACCTCAGAGTAAGGTGTCCCCCAACTAAACTTCATATTTGTGAAAAGAAATTAAAGAAAAGCGTCAAGTGGGGATTCAGGGGCTAATGCATACACCTTTAATCATGGCTCTTGAGAAGCAGAGGCCAGCCTGATTTACAGAGCAAGTTACAGGAAAATCACAATTAGGTAGTGAAGGAAAACCATCAACAAACAGAAACCTGATCAAAATGGGACATGCCCCAGCTACAGCAAACAGCAGAATCTGACAACTTCAGCCACATGGTTCTGGCCTTGGAGTCAAGAATACAAGAAATGGGTTGTGGAATCTCCTTCTATAACTAAGGAAAGCCACTAAAGTCAAACATATGTGAAGGGTGTTCATGCAAGGAGGCCTAGAGAGGCCATTATGTGAAACTGTGAAGGTGGAGATGGGGAGGGGGAGGGGAGGGGAGGGGAGGGGAGGAGGGGAGGGAGAGGGAGGTGTTGCAGTCAACAAAGCTGAAAGAAGTTGGAGATAGAAAAAGCACTTTGAGTTTAGACACGGAGATACAACATTTGGAGTGTGCTCAGCTGGTTTTTGGTCTTAGTATGGTCCTGTATTTCATCACTATGGTTCGTTTCCTCCCTTTTGGAATAGTAATGTATAATCTGTGCCACTGTGCGTTGGAAGAATGAAATTTTCTTTTTCATTTTGATACTACAGGGGATTACAATTAAGAGATTGCATGAGTCTCAGAGATTTTGGACTATGAACTATTAAGTAGTGCTGATGCTGTGTTTTTGAAGTTGGACTAAATGTGTTTTTCATTATGATATGACTACAAGCCTATGGGAGCCATGGGGTAGAATATTCAGTTTGAATGAAAATGGCCTCCATAAGCTTGTAGGGAGTTGCACTTTAGGAAGAGTGTCTTAAAGTACTAAAGAGTACTTTAGTAGGCACACTTTGTTGCAGGAAATATTTTACTAGGGGTAGTCTTGAGGTTTCAAAAAAGCTCAAGCTAATCTCTCTCTCTCTCTCTCTCTCTCTCTCTCTCTCTCTCTCTCTCTCTCTCTCTCTCTCTCTCTCTCCCTGCTTCCTGTGGATCCAGATGTAGAACTCTCATCACCTCTCTAGTACCATGTCTGCCTAAGTGCCACAATGTTTCCTACCCAGACAATAATGGACTAAACCTCTGACTATAAGTCAGCTCCAATTAAATATTTTCTTATATAAGAATTTCTGTGGTCATGGTGTCTTTGCCCAGCAATGGAAACCCTAACTAAGAAAGAGGGTAAGAAGTACACTTATCTGTGGGTATAAGGACTGAGGTGATTTGAATAAAATGCACCCCAGGCTCTTATATGTAAATGCTTAGTCACCAAGGAGTGGAGCTCTTTCAAAGGATTAGAAGGATTAGAAGATGTAGCTTTATTGGAGGAGATGTGTTAATGGAGGTGGGCTTTGAAGTTTCAAAAGCCCATTTTAGTTATCCCCCCACAAACAGATCAAGATGTAGAACTTTCAGCTACTTCTCCAGTGCCATGTGCCCTTGCACACTGCCATGTTCCCTCCAACGATTGTAATGGATTAACCTTTGAAGCTAAAAAATTGAAACCACCAAAAGATGCACTTTATATAACAAAAGAAGACAACTGAGAGAATGAAAGAGTAACCCAGGCAAGAGATGTAAGGAGCATCAGTGTCTTTCCACTTAATTCCACCTCTCAGGACTACACATCTGAAGACGATCTGGTGACATGGAGACAGCCCTGCAATACCTACTTGGAGTTGAGGAAGTTACTGAAAAAGTATTTAAATACTTTATAAATAATATTAACAAAACTATTATACTTTCAGTCCTGCTTTTACCTGTTTCTTACTGTCATGTCAAATTGCCCCTCCACGTGGATATTATATCTAAGACTCCCTTCTGAAATCACACTCCCACCTTACCACAAGAAAAATCATTTATACTATCAGCGTCCTGCTTGAGGGAAGGAACTCTGCATGACCACTGAAGTTCTGCAACTTACTAAATCCACCACAGATGAGCCAGCCTACAATGCATTTTACTAGCTAGCACTTTTCAAGCCTCGTTTCACAAGTATGTTCTACCTCAGTGAGTTTCTCGAGTAAAGTAGGACAATTTAAGCTCTGCACACTTGCAGGGCCAGTTGTTTCTTGGAATAGTTTTTTTTTTTCTTCTTCTTCTTCTTCTTCTTCTTCTTCTTCTTCTTCTTCTTCTTCTTCTTCTTCTTCTTCTTCTTCTTCTTCTTCCTGAAGATATCTACTCCAGATCTACTCCAGGGAGAATCATTTCCTAACCTACTATGTCCAAATCCCCAAAGAAACCCTATTAGTTTCTGTGCAAAGAGAAAAATACAAAGTAATCTGGAAGCTTTATTTCCTTCTTTTTTATTGGTTATTTTATTTATTTACATTTCAAATGTTAATCCCTTCCCAGTTTACCCTCCCCAATCCCTCTATCCCATCCCCCATCCCCCATGCCTCTATGAGGGTGCTCCCTCACCCACCTACCCACTCCTGCCTCAGCTCCCTTGTATTCCCCTATCCTGGGTCATCAAGCCTCCACAGGACCAAGGGGATCCCCTACTTTATCTGATGCCAGATAAAGCAAACCTCTGCTACATTTCTAGCCAGAACCACGGGTACTCCCCCCCGCACCCCCCCCCACCCTGTACTCTTTGGTTGGTGGTTTAGTCCTTGGGAGCTTGGGGAGGGGGTGGGGTTCCTTGATTGATATTGTTGTTCTTCAATATGGAGATGCTAAACTCTACAGTTCCTGCAGTCCTTGCCCTAACTTTTCCATTGGGGTCCCCATGCTCCAATGGTTAGCTGTGAACAACATCTGTATTGGTCAGGCTCTAGCAGAGACTCTCAGGGGATAGCTATACCAGGCTCCTGTCAGTAAGCACTTCTTGGCATCAGCAATAGTGTCTGAGTTTGGTGTCAGCAGATGGAATGGATCCCTAGGTGGGGCAGTCTCTGGATGGTGGTTCCTCAGAAAATTGGACATAGTACTATCTGAAGACCCTGCTATTTCCTTCTTTTTGAGACAGGGTCTCACCATGAAGCTTTGGTTGGCCTGTAACTAACTATGTAGAACAAACTTACCCTAAACTCACAGAGACCTGAGTGCCTCTGATTCCTCCAAAGTGCTGGGATTAAAGGCATAAATATTTCCTTTGAGTCATAAGATATAATGTGACCACTTCAGCACTTGTGATAAACTTGTTTAAAATGCCTATAAATTTTGTTGCTCTTTCTGCAAATATTTTAGTTTGTATTTTATTGCTTTAAATATAGTAATTATACTGTATATCTTTTCCCTAATATTTATAACAGTTGGAGCCTTTGAGAATCTCCTATTCTAGATTATACCTCTCCTGATATAGTTTGATTGTACATTTCTTGACCCAGTGGGCCAAGGTCTCTTTGCATAATGTGTATTATACTTCCAAGTGTAGTCTTAGGACTACATGGGGGCCTAAGATAAAAATATCTTCCTTTAGGAGATTGGAGAGATGTCTTTGCATTTGTTAATCTTGCAGAGGACTCTGTCTGGGTCAGTTTCTACCACCCACATGATGGATCACAACCATTTCAAACTCCAGTTTTAGGTGATACAGTGTTCTCTTTTGACCACCATAGCACCAGGCATATAGATGGTACACATACATATACACAGTCAAAACAACCATACACATAAAACAAAGTGCCATGGACTGGACTCAGTCGGTCTCTCAACTCACGGGGGAATCAGGGTTTCAGTAATCAGGTGGGCAAAAGTCTGTGAAAAGTGACAAACAAGCCACTGACACAGTGAGCATTAGACTTATATTACAGAAGAAAACAAGTTAGGAGACACATCAGCCAAGGTACAGTGAAGTTATCTGACATAAAACAGAGAAATGCATACATAAAGCTCAGCAATAACCAGGCAGTGTTTACAACTGAGATAAGATCAGCCCTCTATAAAATCAGCTATTCCTAGGAGCCAGGTGAAAGGGCTGCTATGCCCAGGTACTAGTCTACTGTTAAACCCAGCACCAGGTGTCCCTTAGTAAATACCTAATTATGCTATTCCTCTGAGCCTAGTGAAAAACATGCACCAGGAAAGTTTCGTTCTGCTAACTTTTTCATGAATGATATAAAACTCCAATTCTTCCTTAAACCACAACCCACCTTCTTTTTACTATTATGTAATGTAGGCTGCCATTCATGTCTGTAATGAGAATTTTAAGTTTACTATTTTGAACTAGCCTTGAGATTTCTAGCTCCTATCCTGCAAACTGTGGGATGCCTGATTACTAACTATCAACATTGGAAGCATTTTGTCTGAATTTCTTACGAAATTCCAAGCCCAGGGACGGCTCAAGGATTGCCTAGGACAATGGTGAAGGCCAGGAAGCAATGTTTAATTTAACTTAGGTATTTGTCAAGTCATTCCTTGGAGCTACCTATAATAAAACAAAAGTGAAAGGAAGCACACAGAATCATTCACCAACTACAACAAGGACGAATCTGAAATACATCTGTTTATGGGGATCCAGAAACTTTCCAGGAGACAAGTTTCCATGAAACTTTATGCCTCAGGACTGCAGCCAAGCTTTTGGGCATGTCACGCAGTTTTCACTGGAGTGGGTATGGCAATAAAAAAATGTTTTTAAAATGTTTAAATGTCTTCCTCTAGTGAGGGTTTATTATTGGTTATTATTTATTATTGTATCCCGCCAGCCTGGGACCTCTTAGTGTGAACCTAGATTAGAAGTTCTAGACTTGAGATTCGTTCCCTGGAATCTGCTCTCACACTGAGAAGGCCAGTGAAGAGTTCTTCTGATGTACTCTATTAGTGATGTACAGTCTCAACTTATTTTAGAGAAAATCTGCTACTAGGTTCCTTAAATTTTGTCCCTTTCAATAATATCACTGTGAAAATGTTCATTTCAACGGTGCTGAATTCATAAAACCCTTCTTCCGGGGTTTGTCAATACTCAGGGTTCCTGTTTTCTTTTCAGGTTTGAAAGCCAATATACTGCTACCCCCTCCTGATTTTTAAAGACGATTTCCCAAAACCCTAATTTAAGCTTTTCAGTTCTTGGACAACTTGTCCAAATAATGCAGTTTGTAATTCCCAGAAACTGGAAAACCTAAGTCAAGTCTTAAAATACTCTGAAGAAACAGAAAAGGCGACAGTGTTGCAGAGTAACTTCATTGTGTTACTGTGGAAATGGAGAATTGACAGTGTTACAGAGTAACTTCATTGTGTTACTGTGGAAATGGAGAACTGAGGCACCATACTGTCACTAAATACTGTCACTTACAGAGACTCCAGTGAAAACAGGAAGGTGTGAGGAAATGAAGAGACATTTTGTCTGTCTATTTGTGATTTAATAGAACTGAGACTCTAAGAATATGAAACCCAAATATTGGGCCCAAAGTGACTGAATCATAACCATCCCTCCATATACATTTCTGTCCATTTTTTTCAGGACATGTGAATTCATGGACTTCTCAAATTCTTGGAGAATTAAGGATTGTAGCTGTACATAGTTACATCACCAGTGACACTTTTGCTCTTGAATATGTTTTGGCTGTTGCTGTGAGAAACCTGAGGGCCAAGCCACCACTTCTGCATACACAGTGAGAAACAATAAAACATTGCTGTTTAACTTTGCAGATAAAACACAAAGCTTACCAAATCTCTGGCTTCCTAGAGGTGTGACCATGGAAAAATCAAGCGTAAATAAGCTCCTACACAAGGGTGAGTCATCATTTCAGTCATGTGTCAGGATGCATAGGGCAAAGATGGCCCATCCAGTAATTGCTGTCTACCACAGAAGTGTAAAACCTGTGATAGGTGATCTATTCAAGCTGAGACTCCTAGATTTAAATCAGAGAATAAAGAAAGAAAAGTATGTTAGAAAATGAATGTTGAACTCTTAACACTTCATTATGTAATGTTGCTGGCAAACACCAAAAGGCTTTATCTTGGCTGCTTTTTCTAAGCACAATGCTAAAATTGTGTAAACAATAAATGCAGCAGGTCAAAAATATTTCTAACCTTGTTTTTCTCAGATTATTTACTCAAATTTCAATAATCCTAAGTGAACTTGATTAATTATTTCTAAAATAAAGAACTATTGAATATTATTTTGAACTTGTGCAAGAACTCCATCATACTCTCTGCTAGGAAACACACATCTGGAAATGCAGTGATCACTCGAAGAATTGGCATCAGTCACCCACGGAGCACTCTAAGAGCTTTGTTTATTTCTCCTGTGTTCTCTTCTGGGCTTTGACTTGGCTCTGCTGCCTTCACTTGTGCTATGCAGACTAGGATTTATATTCTAGTTTGTTCATGAACTGGAACAAGCTAGTAGCTTCTCTTGCAGCTGTGATTTCTTTTCTATTATTTGAGAATTTTATACATTCATGATGAAGTCAATTCCACTACCTTTTCTCCAATCCTTTCTCTATACTTCTGACCATATTTCCCTCTTTATGTCATGTGTTCTTTTATTAAGCCCACTGACCCCACTTAGTGCTGCTTATATGTGAATGATACAGGGCCATCTACTGCATCCTTGATAGCTAATGGGCTACATCCCTGAAGAAAACTGACTCTTAACTCATAAATACTCATAATTCTTCAGCTAGGTGTGGGACTCTGTGACTACTTCCCCTCTTCATGCTGGGACTTCTGTCTGGTGATATTTGAACTTATACTGGTCTCATGCATGAAGTCATCAGCACTGTGTGTTCCTACCTTGAGAATGAGAGCTACCTTGTTGAGTCCAGAAAATACTACATCACCCATGACCTCTGGCTCTTACAGTCTTTATATTTCCTCTTACAGGAAGTTACTATAGTTGTATATCCTACTTGGTACTGAGCAGTCCATAGTCTCTTTTTCTCTGCAGGTGACAAGTTGTAGGTCTCTAAGGTAATCATTGTCTACTGAAGAAAGATGCTTCCCTGATGAGGGTTGAGATATGTACTAATCTATATGTCCATTAAGCAGAATAACTGCAATACGTTATCCCTTAGGGTATATAGACTACATGGCTATGAGTTCTTTGCACTGCTAATAGTGCAAGGCATGAGTTCTATCTTGTGGAGTGGGTCTTAAACCCAATGAAAAACAAAACATGATGATTATGCCCATAACATTCATGCCACTATTTCATTAGTGGGTATGCTTTGTCGTTATTTCATTAGTGGATATGTTTTGCCAGAGCAGAATTACTAAGACTCACAGAGTTCACAGGCAGCTAAGACTGATGGCTACTTTTCTCCTTCAGTAGCATGCATAGCATCTGCCAACACTGTAAAAGCTCACCAGTAGGGAGGAAGCTTCCAGATGAGAACTAGCTGGATTTCTCTATGTTTTAGCAATAGGGTTTTAGCATCAAGTTCTTAATGGTAAACAGTGGCAAGGGTGTACAATGTTTGTGGGCCTGTGGGACCACAGTGATCAACAGCTTCAAAAGAGATAACCCAGTCCTGGCACTGCCTCTCTCAGGCTTCATAGGCTATCAATTAAAAGGTTTGGTGCTGTGGTCCTCTTTCGAACTCCTGTCACAAGTCTAGTTTTAAAACATATGTCAAAGTTGCAATGCCATGCAGCTATATAGTAGAATATACCTGAAAATCTGTGATGGGCAGTTCATACTGGGGAGAAGCAATTATTTACAGCACATCTTTATTATTATGTTTATTATTGTTTTTCTGAACAGTGATTCCACATGTAAAGTTCATGATATTTAGCCTGTGATTTTGTGAGCATTAGAATTATTTAAGAAAACAAGCTGAAAGGGCTAATCCACTCAATTATAGAACCACACATTCATTTAAATAAGAAAGCAGATATAGCTAGGCTTTCTGGGTTCTAGTATAAATTTCCTCTTAAAGTTATGCTATTCAAATGAAAACTACACACACACACTTCTATACCTCTTAAATATTAAAAATTGCATGTGTTAGATATATACACTGCCTGGGACACATCCACAAAAAGAAAAATTCACTACCTAAAGAAACGATGAACTTATTGAAAGCTGGTATTAATTTAAACCTTCAACACTGAGAAGTTAACTAGGAATCAGGATTATTTTTCTAATTTAATATAGCTACCTTTATTTCTAGAAATGCAATCCCAACTATCATGGGTCTATTAATAAATAGTTGTATCTGTTTCAACAGACAAATAAATGGATGAGTAATTGATACTATTTATACTATATTCAATTCATTTCCAAAATCACAGTCTAATTCTCCTACCACATTTTATTTACATTATCAATTTCTTTCGTGCAAAGTGAAAACAAAAATCAACTTTGCTCTAAATCAAATCCAAGGATGCTAAGGGTCTCACCTAAAAATTATGAGGTGTGATTATATTCACCATTTTATAAAATATGTCAGTAAATGCATGCACCCATTTCTTAGATAGAGACTTCTTTGCCTATACAGTTAGTGTCTTACTTTTTGGTTTTCCTTGTTCAGATACATTTTAAAATAAAGTTTCCGTCCTCAAAAGCTTCATTGTTGAATCAGATGGATCGCTTGAAATTCCTGCATGAGCAAAACTACTTGGGTGAAAAAGGCAGGCATAGAACATCTGTCAGCATGCAAGAGAATCCAGAAACAGCATCCCATCTCTATGGCAATGGACTGAAGATCACTGACCAAATAGAAATACCAGTTAGATATCAATCATAAACAGCAGTTTACAGAATTCCACAGATGTTAAAGTCACACGCCTTGATCTTGAGGAACTTAGCCATCTGCACTCTGAGCAGAATTCTGCTGTAACTCCCAATTGCTGTCCATTGAAACTTAGGTGGGTGGAAGTGAAATCAGCCCCTTGCATCCTTGGGAAAATTTGGTTTACAATACCACATGTTTTCTATTGCATAAGATGATGCAGCCATTTCCCTTCAAGTACCAAACTGGCATTCATTTAATTATTCTAAATTAGGCTTTTAGTCAAAATCCTGTTAATATTACCCTTTAGCAAAAGATCTACAGCAACCATGGGTAAGCATTTTTGAGTCCAGGAAAATGAAGGAATTGTTCTGGATATATTCTTTTGCCATACTTTCTTAACAAGATTAGTAATTAAATTGAAATCTACAGCCAAGGGAATACTTCTTATGCTTTCTCCCATTGAACAAATGTCTAAATAATTATCTGCAGATGTGTATTAAAATGTGAGGAGAGCTAAATTGCCCTCAGTGCTACCTTGTATGAAAATGTATCCTGAGGTTCTCTTTGCGTACTAGGAAATCTTAGAAGGAACGTTAAGGAACTTGAGCTACAAATAGCTCCAAATAAAATCCTCCCAGAAAAAAAAAATCCCAAACCAACAGGTTCACTTTAGTACTCCATTCCTGAACCAGCTTTAGCCTTTTAGAGTGTAACGGAGCTGTTAGAATAGAAACAACCAGTATGTTATGGTATAAGCCAACATTCTGAAAATGCATAAAAGCAAGACTTGGAATGAGTGCAAGCTACTCTGGGGAAATGTTCTGCCCATTTTTCTTGCCATGGTCTCTTCAATTCAGGATCAGAAATGGATGTGTACTTTTAGTTCATTTGCTACCAAAAGTTAAAATGTCTGATTATATATGATCAAAATATATTATATTAAAAATTAAGTGTATTAAAAAATAAAACAAGAACTGTGTGACATTCAATGACACTAACTTATTCAAATTATACACAGAATCCATGAAGATAAATGTGTCATTTCATTTAGTGGTGAAGACATTTAACATTTTTTATTAGTTTTTTTTGAGAATTTCATTAGAAAGCCACATATTCAAAGCATTTAATTAATTCCTTCTAACTATCTACTATGGCATCATGTGAACACTGCTATGTACATCAGACTGAACCTTAATGACAGGTCAGTATTACCCAGATAAGCAATAATCCACAAAATTTCAAACCACTTAACTTTATTATTAGAATTAGAAGATGAAATTTTGGTAGTCCTACTTAGCCCAATTAATCCAGTGTAAATGTGCCAGGAAGTAAAACAAAAGGTTTGACCATATATACTTATGTCTAAGAATGGTTCACCAGCTTTAAGAAAATATATCATTCTATTATTTGGTGGTTAAGACTGAATTATGGACAATATATGTTTTAGGCTTGTGGTCCACTTCTAACCTTTGGCTAGATGTCTTTCAACCCTTTTAATTCCTTGAGGTCATTCCAATAATAAGAGCAAAGGAGGAATTCTCAGAAGCTGGTGTCAAGATCCTCATTTGAAGTGATTGTTATCAGCTCTGGGGGAGGTCTAATGGGGAAAGAATGAAAATTGGATTTGCATATTATTTGTGAGTTTCAGTAATTTCTTCCTTTAACGTTTCCATAGAGAGTGTAGGAAGGACAGCACAACCAAATGCCACCATTTCTAAGTTTGACATGTGTTATGGAGTAAGGTATTGGGGGTGTTTATATTAGATTATATTCACAGCTATAACAAATTTGGTTCTAATGCCTCCTGTTTACTTTTTACATAACTATATTTTCCATTTCAATTGCAATTTCTAAATTCCACAAGAATCAACTAGGGGATGACATAGATTATGCTTGTGGTATCCAGAGGAAAAGTGTTGCCTTTAAAAATTGTTAGGGGAGGGGAATCGTAGAGGAGTTGTGGGAGGGGAACGAATACAATCAAAACATATTGTACTGAAAGTACTTAAAGATAAAATATAATATGATCGAAATCTATTATATTAAAAATACTTAAAAGAAACATAATGAGACCATTAATGGAAGTTTTTAAATATATTGGGAAATATGAATGTCCTTTCTATTTTACAAAACAAATCTTCATAGATTTGTATATTCCACATAATGGTAAGGCAGAATCAAGAGCATGTTCATTTTTAGTTATGCTCACTGACTCGATTCTCAACTGATTATTTCTGTCTCTCAAGAACCCCAGTATTGAGTTACAAAAAGTACCAAGACCTTCCCAGAAGGCTGCTAAAAACATATGGAATATGTTATCCTGAAATGTGGTTTTAATTTTATGGCACTGGCTTAAAGAAAACACAATTATTTGACAATCCTGCACTGGCTCTTCTTTGCCCGCGCATCATGGCAATGTGCTATTCAGATGAAGTTTAGTTTGTTACCATCCATGAGCAAGAGACGGGTAAAGGAAGATATGTGCAGGCAGTATCATCAGCAAAATATGACTTCTAGTAACTTCAGTGTTGGGTCTTGTGATATAATCAGATACACTTAGAGTCAATTCCAATTATTAAATAAAGAAAAATAAATAGAATCATTATAACCTTGAATCATTTACATTTATATTTCTTGATCATAAAACTATCCCAGATTTTCCATAAACAATAAAGCAATCACTACCAGATGATGCAAGGAAGAAAAAAGCTTTCAAAAATTTTGCTTTGGGTGTTAAAATAGCTTTGTATTATTTTATGTAATTAGCATTTTAATAAAAGTTTGAAAACTTTTTAATTCAAGGTATCTTGAGCTTCGTGCAGACATATCATCCCTTTCTTTGTAACTCAACAGAAAAATCTGGCTAATGTTGGAAGATGTTAAAGAATCATTATGTCTTCTTCCTTTTTTCTTTAATCCTAAAATGCCATATTTTATTAAATAAAGTCAAACTAGCAGTTGTATGAACTAAAAAAATATTTTGAGCTTTTCCAGAAGACACAGTGGAGAAGTTGAGTTTTGTACGTAGGAATTCAAACCTACTTCATGGAAATGGTATACTAACTTTTTCATTTTCATGCTTGTTTATAAACAGTCATAACTTGGGCCAGAAACACAATGCAATTTCTTCTTCTCTTCTTTATAACTCTCTCCCGGGTTTCACAGTATATTTGACTGACAACAAATTATCCCCACAATTTAAGTGGCTTGAAGAGGCAACATATATGAACACTCAGCCCCAGCTTCAGTATTTTGTGTGCTATTAGGATTTACAATATCAGATTATGGGACATGTGTGATAGAATGGTACTGTAATAGAGGAAGTCACTGTACATGTCCTATCCAATGTGACATTTATTTTTAAACAAAAGGGCTAACATTCTAGTTCTTTTTTTAAAATCTAGTATAATACAATGTTAACTAGAGCTGTCATGCTGCATATTGAATCTCTAGGAGAGCTTTACTTTATATCTAGAACTGTATACCCTTTCATTCTCATCTCCTCTCTCTACTCCCATGGTTTTATTCTTTGTATTTGTTCTTTTATATATAGGAAGGATTCTATATATAATCAAGATTGTACCCTCTTTGATTATAATTTTGGCTTGTTTCATTAGAATAATATCCTTCACATTTTTCCATGTTGTAGCAAATGGCTGTATATAATGTTTCATATAATTAGCAATATTTCATTTTACATACATCTTCTTTATCTGTCCATCTGTCAACGAACCAGTCATTTTCATATACCAGCTAATGTAAATCATAGAAGTGCAAATACTTTATATACGAAGTGCTGATTTAGTTTCCACCAGTATGTGTCCTGAAGAAGGCCTGTTGACCTACATGTTGTACTACTTTGAATTGGTTTTAGAAGCCTCCATTCTGTTTTTCTTTTTACATCTTTGTTACGTTTCCATTAATGGTGAGATACCATAATAAAGGCAACTTATAAAAGAAAGCATTTAATTAGGCTAACAATATCACAGGATCAGAATCCATTACAGATAAGCAAAGGCACGGTGGCAGGTAGGTGGGACCGCAGCTGAGGGCTGACATCTCACAAGACGAGGCAGAGGGTACATAAGAAAGGGCACTAGTCTTTTAAAACTTAAAGCCAAGCCTATTAACGTACTTCAATGCCATACATCATAGTTGTGTAGCAGTTTCTTTTGAGGTTAAAGCCTTCCATTGTGAAGAGATAAAATGTTACAACAGAAGATATAAGAGAAAAGTAAAACAACAGCTTATTTTAGAACACTATGTTTGCAAGAAAGTGAAACAAGATGTTCCAGGGGTAGGTGAAACACTCCATTCTGCCATTCTGTGGGGAAGCTCCCTAATGCAGGAAGTAAATAATTCAAAATAGCTTCAGGAAGTCCCTGAAATTGATGAGATTCATTTGGATCCTCTCTATGTATATAAGCAGTAAAGACAGAAAACCAGATAGCTGCCCATAGGCTTTCTCTTCCTTTTTTTTTTTTTCTCAGTTGAGAATTATTTATTTAGCTTGGTACCCCATTTTTTAATATATTTTATTACGTATTTTCCTCAATTACATTTCCAATGCTATCCCAAAAGTCCCCCATACCCTCCCCCCTCTCCCTCATTTCCCTACCCATTCCCATTTTTTTTTTTTTTGGCCCTGGCGTTCCCCTGTACTGGGGCATATAAAGTTTGTGTGTCCAATGGGCCTCTCTTTCCAGTGATGGCCGACTAGGCCATCTTTTGATACATATGCAGCTAGAGTCAAGAGCTCCGGGGTACTGGTTAGTTCATAATGTTGTTCCACCTATAGGGTTGCAGTTCCCTTTAGCTCCTTGGGTACTTTCTCTAGCTCCTCCATTGGGAGCCCTGTGATCCATCCACTAGCTGACTGTGAGCATCCACTTCTGTGTTTGCTAGGCCCCGGCATAGTCTCACAAGAGACAGCTATATCAGGGTCCTTTCAGCAAAATCTTGCTAGTGTATGCAATGGTGTCAGCGTTTGGAAGCTGATTATGGGATGGATCCCTGAGTATGGCAGTCTCTAGATGGCCCATCCTTTCGTCACAGCTCCAATCTTTGTTTCTGTAACTCCTTCCATGGATGTTTTGTTCCCAATTCTAAGAAGGGGTACAGTGACCCCACTTTGGTCTTCATTCTTCTTGAGTTTCATGTGTTTAGCAGATTGTATTATATATCTTGGGTATCCTAAGTTTTGGACTAATATCCACTTATCAGTGAGTACATATTGTGTGAGTTCCTTTGTGATTGTGTTACCTCACTCAGGATGATGCCCTCCAGGTCCATCCATAGGCTTTCTCTTCTTTCTGTCCCCCCACATCCAATCCCCCAGTCTTGATCCCATCTCTATAGCAGAACATTCATGCCTCTCTTCCTTGCCCGGTCTCATTTCCTATGGATCCCACAGATCTTCCTCTTCTATACATGTTGCTTTGTCCCAGATGTTAACCCCAACAGACACTTCCTCCCAACCTAAGGACAGCTTCTCTCAGGGTAGCAAACAAGCTGAAGGAAGAACCACAACTCTCCTGCTACTCCAGAGATCCAACAACCCAGCCCCCTGTTTCATCTCCAGCTCTGTAGTAGGAAATCTACTGTGGTTTTCCTTCCCTCTCTCCTCGACCACAATAGATCAAAAAGATCTTCTCTTCTGACCTTCTTTCCCTAACACATTCTAAACACAGCAGGTGTTCATTGGAAACATACCAGCTAAGCAGAACAGGGAAAAGCCTTCAGCTCCAGCAGGCATCCCCTGCTAACCCACAAGCCACATTAGCCAGAAAAACAGGTAGAGTGCAGCAGACCTCACTTCTCTCTGTTCTCCAAGATGCAGTGCTCCAGTTTCACTGCCAGCTCTGGACCAGAGCACTCTTGTCATCCTACCCTGCCCCCATCCCTGCACACATTTCCAGAGGATCCCACGGACCTTCTTCTTCTAACCTCCCTCCCCCAACTTGTTGCTTCATCCCAGACTTCAACACCAGCAGGCACACTCTGCTAATGCAAGGACTGCTCCTGTCAGGACAACAACAAGGAGGCTGAAGGCAGACCCACACGTTTCCAACTGCTCCAGAGAGTCAATCCCCCTAGACTCATCTATAGCAGGAAACCTGCTGTGATCTCCATTTCCTCCCTGACCACATCTCCAAGTTATCACAAGGAGTTTTTCCTCAAACCTTTCCTCTCAAGCAAACCCCTTCAGCTCCTTGGGTACTTTCTCTAGCCCCTTCATTGGGAACCCTGTGCTCCATCCAATGGATGGCTGTGAGCATCCACTTCTGTATAGAATCTTGGTCAGTGCAGTCTATTGTATCCTCAAGAACACTGGGTCTGAAAATTTTAACCCAAAGAACTGTTTTTTGTTATGATTGCTGCGATCTCTTTCAATTCCAATAAAGAGTAAGCATCTCATTCATTTGTCCCCTCCACCCTGCCTTTGCTGCCTTTTTCAAAGAATCAATAAAACCAAAGTGATATAGATTCGTGGCATTCCTCTAACTGCTACATCCACTCCAGTAGTGTCTCACTTGGCAGGTGTAAAAGCCTGGAAGCAGTCATGAGGCAGTTTCATGGAAACTTAGCCTCCTGGATCCTTGGCATTCCCATAGCTAGAATGCCCCAGATTTGTCCCTGAGATGTTGTGGAGGGTCTTGCATGCTTTCTTACAGTATTTTACTGGATAAGAGTTAGAAATTATACCTAGAATCTTCATTACAGTCAGGTATTGCAAACTACATTGCATATTAGAAGAAAGTTGGTAAATTCTGACAAATGGAGATTCCCTACAGATACTTAAAAGAACAGTCAAGTCACAGTCATATGCAAGAATTTACCAAGGCCTAGGAAAAAGGGGGGGTATTGCTTTATTCATGATAAGGTCTGCTAGAGCAGAACCCCCTGGTGCTAGCTCTCACAAGGCTCAAAGGTGTAGCATAAATTGTGACTAGAGTGTGAAATCCTTACCTGTCATTAGCTGACTCTAGGCAGGGCTGTTTTATCTTTACTGTAAACATTACCTGGTTCCTGTAAGTCCTTTGAAGGCATTCCTCTGTTTTGTGACAGATATTTCTATGTACCTCGCCTGCTGTGACACCCTACTCCTTTGTTTTCTGTATTATATAAGACTGGCTTTGTGAAAAATTACATCCAGAAACAGCACTCCCTTGTGTCTGTGTCCTTTTGTCATTTCTCGCCAACTCCATGCCCACCTGCCAGAACCCCTAGTCTTTTCCGCAGATTGAGGGAGGTCAACTGAGCCTGGGCCATGGCATCTAACCACTGTCAGCTGATTGTTGGTGACTACCTCAAGGTACAAGCTCCATTACTAATGAAACAAAATTAGATAAGTGTGGGTCCAGGAAGCAGGTGCACTCTGAATGAACACTAATGAAATGACTGAAATAAGTTAACCCATCTCTTCCTCGTTTGCTAATATAGCAAATAAGCCAAGTTTCTGAGCAGCTGCTAGTGTGTCTCCATCAGAGGGAAGAACTCATCTGATCCTAGCTTTCCTGTATGTGTGTCCATTGTTTCTTCAATTCCTGTTGCCCCATTAGGAAATCCTAAGCCATGAAGGCCATGAATCTGGGAAAGACTTTCCTAAGAAATGCCACGTGAACCTTGCATTTCAATGTTTTGCCTGTAAACAAGATATATGGTGCACATTTTATAATCATAATAAGCTTTGAAATAATATATAACTCCATTCTCATTCTGCTTCCATGCTGAGCATCCTATTTCCCCAGGGACAACAAGAGCATTTGAAAAGTGGTGATTTATGACCTGCTTTGTTCTGTTACTATAAAAGCTTCATGAAAGGGCAGCCATGTTGAAACATGGGATTTGGGGTGACCTGTATCTGTGTTCCTGGGTCGTGCTCACTCATATTTGTCTCCAGAATAAATGAGTTTATCGACTTCGAGGAAAAAGTTGTGTGTTTGTATAGCATGCCCGTGGAGTCCCACCATTCTACTTCCTATAATCTGTATATGGTAGAAAAAGTTAATTTATGTGATTCTTCCAACTCCAAATATTTCAAATCTTTTAGCCCCTCAGCCCGGGATTTCTTTGACTAAGTCTACTTGATTTGGAAGATCTCAGTGGTTAGGATTTGCAGTCATGATGTTCATACATCAGGCTAAGTTGAAAAATAAGACAAATGAAATGTCAAATGTCATGTGTCTGGGAATGTGAGTGTTAGGGGGTTTTAAAGAAACAAATACCTACTCTAAATAGTTAATAAATCCCGTGGTTCTATTCTAGTTTTGGATAATGTTCCTTAGTATACATCAATTTAATTTGAAATGAATAGCTTCTTATCTTGACCAATCTCAGTGACTTCATCCATCCCAAGTCATGTTTTCATATTCATAAGGATAGGTCTCATTCAACCACATGTTTATCATTTGGGATCTGCATTTTTCTGATGCAAAATGACTTATTCTTCCAGAGCACTGGAATTGGGTTGAATCATCTTACAACGGCCAAAACTAAATGCTTCTGTGCTAAACAGAGAGTTACAAGACCTTTTTATGTGGATGCAGCATTTTAGTCATCCTTATGACAGAATGTCAGAGTGGAGCTCCCACTGGGGGAGGGGCTGGTCCTTGGCAGGATTCTCTTGGACATCACACAAAGAAATTCCAAATTATGAAATGCTCATGATCCATCCAGAATGTGACTTTTGACTCTTGAACATGAGCTTTTAAAGTACGTTTGGCTGTTCAGACCTTGACTTTGAGGTGAAGAAAAGCTCGCCAACTCCTTTTTATATGTAACACAATATATCAAGATCTAATGTGAGACAGTATGTCAGTCCCAAGATCTGTCAATATGACTGAAGACACATGGCGATGTTATCACTAAGGCAGGAGAAGGCAAGTTACAGTGAAGCCCAGTTCACTATAAAGCTTTATGAGGAATTAGATAAGAAGGGTTTCTAATTTTTAAAATTTTTTTTATTATTTTCTTCATTTACATTTCAAATGCTATCCCAAAAGTCCCCTATACTCTCCCCTCACCCTACTCCCCTACCCACCCACTCCCATTTCTTGGCCCTGATTACTTGTGATAGTGGTCATATGATCCACTAAGCTTTACATGCTCACTATCTGATCTATTGCAAGAATGGCTGCTGAGCTGATGCAGACAGATACAGACACCTACAGCCAAACACTGGAAGGAGCTTGGGGACTCTTATGGAAGAAAAGGAGGAAGGATTATGGGCCCCGGATGGGGAAAGGAACTCCACAGGAAGACCAACATACCTGGTCAACTAACCTGGACCCTTGGGGCTCTCAGAGTCTGAACCACCAACCAAAGAACATTCATGGACTCCCCAGGCCATGAATGTACCCAGGCCTCCCCACTCATATGTAACAGATATGTGGCTTGGCCTTCATCTGGGTCCTGAACAACCAGACGGGCGGTGGGGGTGGGGGTTATCCCAAAAGCTGTTGCCTGTATGTGGGATATGTTCTTACTGAGCTGCCTAGTCTGGCCTCAGTGGGAGAGGAAACATCTAGCTTTAGCCTTGCAAAGACTTGAAGTTCTGAGGTGGTGGTGGAGGGTATACTCAGGGAGGCCCACGCCTGCTAGGAAGAGAAGAGGAGGGGGAAGACTTGGGGGAGGGGGTGACTGGGAGGGGGCAGTGAGCAGGTTGGTAAAATGAATAAGAAAAAAAAAATAAAATTAATAAAAAAAAAAGAATGGCTGCTGAGCCCTACTCTAAAACCATTGCATCCGCACCCGCCCCCCAATCATTCAGTGACTACGAATTAAAATCATTGATACTAACAACAGATGTAGGAAACTATTGTAACTTCTTTGAGACCACGTGTGGTCTTTGGAACCTTTTTTACTGAAGCTTTCACACGGAGCCTTGTTCTTTCATTTCCCTGTACATGCATGTAGCGTAATGATGTTCAGTGAATTAAAATAGCAATGAAGAATAAAGACAACTGTATTTTAAGGATTCATCATATATATTTAAAAATTTAAGGTGGTCACCCGGAAGAAATTTCTTCAGTTTTTCTATATATGTTTATTATATTGTATGTTAATTAATTATATGCAATACTTCATAAAATCTACAACATAGTATGTAACTGATAACAAAATAAAACATTCACGAAATTGTGAAGGTTACTTTTTCTTACCCTCAGAAACACTCGGTTTGAATAATTCTTATTTTGGTATCAGTGAAGAATATGAAAAAGTGTAATAACCTACTAAGGCAAACATAGAGGTTGAAATTAAAAAGAGTAGACAGGAGAAGTAATAAGGCAAATAATGAATATTTGCTTTAAATAGTTCTGAAGGTATCATCTAATTAGGGTGTGATTCTCCAGTCTTGACTCTATCCAAAATATTCAAAATGACTCTATCCACAGTCATTAAAACAACGTGTTGAGACTAATAATCATTTCCTACTTGAAAATTCAGATTTCTCCTACTTTGCTTTTTATTGCTGTGATAAGCACCATGACCAAAGCAGCTTATGGAGGGGAGGGTTTCTGTTGTCATACAAGTTACAGCTCTTCATGGAGGAAAGCCAAGTTAGGAACTCAGAATAGTAGCTTCAAGAAGAAAGCATGGAGGAACACTGCCTCCTGGCTTGATTTTTTTGGCCTGCACTCAGCCAGCTTTCTTATACAACTCCAGATCATCTACAGAGCGGCAACACCCACAGAGGGATGAGTCCTCCCACATGACGCAAAATCAAGAAAAACTCTACAGATGTGCTCAGAAGTCATTTGGATCTAGGTAATTCTTCAGTGGAGATTCCCAGGTAATCTGCATTTTGTCAAGTTGGTAGGTGAAGCTAACTATGACAATATCCCATAGTACCGCCATGGTGTGGAATCACCCCATGATGGTGACCTAATCATATACTATATACTTTCCACATCATGATTATGGTTTATGATTTCTTCACTCCTCTTCCTCAGTGGCTGACCTCAGAAACCAACTGATTTCTGTTCTTCTAAATTCAACTCTCTGAGTGGTTAGTGAGGCAACTAGAGAAGTAGAGTTCTCTCTCTATGTGCTGGTACCTCTAGCTTATTCTTAGAAAATGTTCAGGAGGGCTTCGGCTGCTCAGTGAGTAAAGTGCTTGCCAATGTTTGGGATTCAGTCTTCAATACTCCAAAATCTTGGTGTGGTGCTACACAATTATAATCTTAATATTTGAGAGGCAAAGGCTCATTGTCATCCTTAGCTACATAGTGAGGATTAAATCCAGAATAGGGCACATGAAACTGAGTCCCAAGGGGTGGAGGGAAGGTAGGGGAGGGGAGGGGAGGGGAAGAGAGGGGAGGGGAGGGGAGGGGAGGGGAGGGGAGGGGAGGGGAGGGGAGGGGAGGGGAGGGGAGGGGAGGGAGAAGAAGGGAAAGGAAGGGAGGAAGGGGAGGGAAGGGAGGGGAGGAGAAGGGAAGGGAAGGGAAGGGGAAGAGAGGGAAGGGAGAAGGGAGGGAAGGGGAAAGGAGAGAGGTGAGGGAGGGAAGGGAGGGGAGGGAAGGGAAGAAAAAAACAAGAGAGGAGAAAGCCTCATGATATGCTAACTAAATTACACAATCATCTTCACATGTACAACATTTCCCTTGGAACAGCTTCTAATACATTATCTGGGAGAAACTGGATGACACAAGATCAGAAGCAGGACAGAGCCAGGGCCATTGGGATGTTTTTTGTAGGCATAAGTCATTTTATACAGGTTGGGCAGGGTCCTAGCAAGCACTACATCTGTGCTTGACTCTGGGACATTTCTGCTCCTTGCTATCATCACATGGGACATGCAGCAAGTTACTGCAAGCTTTTACGTTGTGGATCTTATCTTCAAAGGTACAAAAAATAATGATAAGAGTTCCTGAACAACTACTATGCCTATTTAAAGTTAATTGTTTTTATTGTTTGCTCTAGAGACTTAGATTGTGCTTCCTCTGTCTTCAGATTGAATTGTTTACCTTTCATCTTCTGCGTGTCATACACTTCTGAACTGTGGTTAGGGGCTGCTGGCCCTCTGTACTTCCCATATTCATCAGAGCTCAGCCTCCACCTGTGTTTCTCATTGATAACTTTTAAACTGTCGAAGCAGAAAGAGAAAATGCACAGGCTATCATAGTATTGATGATATGCAAAGAGAACAACACAAATTATCCCACTTCCCAGATAATAGTTATAATACCAAAACCACAGCTTTGATTTTAAGTAACAGGCAACCTTAATGTGGACAGACATGCAGTCATTTCTAAGTGGACTAAAGAATCATCACAAAACAATGTCTAATATCTAAAATTCTTTTAAGGAAAAGAACATAAATATAAATCACAACAAGAGGGCCGGGATGGCAAAGTGTAAGGTTAGCAGACATCCTGTCCACTAGGGACTATTTGCAGCAATCCACAAAATTGCAGCCCTATGATGGAAATTTCTATTCCCTTCTGCATTTAACTCTGTTTTTACCTTGTAGATAATGTGAAAAATTCTATTCCAGCACCAGAGTTTACCAACCACCATTGGGAAGTCAACAATGAAATACTTTAATGATAAACAATGCCCACTTTTCTCTCTAACGATAACTTCTGAGGCATTTGCTAACACATTTACACAAGTTTTTCATGCTCTGCCCATTCCTTCCACTCAGCATATTTCTATGGAATATGTTATTTAAGAAGGCGCGTGCTTATAGGCTAAGTAACATACATGTTAAGGAGATATTCTAAGTGACTTTGCCACTAGAGCCCAAGGCAGCCTCAGCATAAAGTTACCTTTTTTACACATAAGATTTGACATTTACATGTGGATTGCAATATAAAGTGGATGTATTTGTCATTGTGGGAAGCTTAAACACATTTAATTTCCATTAAAGAGATGTATTGTTCTGCCTGTCATCACCTACTGCTCTGGGAATGTCATGCATATATCCTTTACATTATTAGGTTCAGAAAGATATGGCGAGTATATTTTTAAAGAAATTTTCCCTGAAAGATTCCACCTCACACCAGTCAGAATGGCTAAGATCAAAAATTCAGGTGACAGCAGATGCTGGCGAGGATGTGGAGAAAGAGGAACACTCCTCCATTGTTGGTGGGATTGCAAGCTGGTACAACCACTCTGGAAATCAGTCTGGCGGTTCCTCAGAAAATTGGACATAGTACTACCGGAGGATTCTGCAATACCTCTCCTGGGCATATATCCAGAAGATGTCCCAACCGGTAAGAAGGACACATGCTCCACTATGTTCATAGCAGCCTTATTTATAATAGCCAGAAGCTGGAAAGAACCCAGATTCCCCTCAACAGAGGAATGGATACAGAAAATGTCGTATATTTACACAGTGGAGTACTACTCAGCTATTAAAAAGAATGAATTTATAAAATTCCTAGGCAAATGGATGGACCTGGAGGGCATCATCCTGAGTGGGTAACCCAATCACAAAGGAACACACACAATATGTACTCACTGATAAGTGGATATTAGCTAAGAAACTTAGGATACCCAAGATATAAGATACAATTTGCTAAACACATGAAACTCAAGAAGAACAAAGACCAAAGTGTGGACACTTTGCCCCTTCTTAGAATTGGGAACAAAACACCCATGGAAGGAGTTACAGAGACAAAGTTTGGAGCTGTGACAAAAGGATGGACCATCTACAAACTGCCATATCCGGCGATCAATCCCATAATCAGCTTCCAAACGCTGACACCATTGCATGCACTAGCAAGATTTTGCTGAAAGGACCCAGATATAGCTGTCTCTTGTGAGACTATGCTGGGGCCTAGCAAACACAGAAGTGGATGCTCACAGTCAGATAGTGGATGGATCACAGGGGCCCCCAATGGAGGAGCTAGAGAAAGTACCCAAGGAGCTAAAGGGATCTGCAACCCTATAGGTGGAACAACATTATGAACTAATCAGTACCCTGGAGCTCTTGACTCTAGCTGCATATGTATCAAAAGATGGCCTAGTCAGCCATCACTGGAAAGAGCGGTCCATTGGGCTTGCAAACTTTATATGCCCCAGTACAGGGGAATGCCAGGGCCAAAAAGTGGGAGTGGGTGGGTATGGGAGTGGGGGAGAGGGTATGGGGGACTTTTGGGATAGCATTGGAAATGTAAATGAGGAAAATGCGTAATAAAAAATATTTAAAAAAAGAAATTTTCAAAAAACTTAAATATCTGTTATGTTTAAAAATCTTCCTAAAATATTGTGTAAGAGATTTTACCCAACAATGCAACGGCACATACAGACACACATACAGACACACACAGACACACATAACACATATACAAGCATGCACAGACACAAAAACTCACACACAAAAGCACACACTCTACACACACACACAATCACCAAAAAGCCCACTCCAATAAGGGTGATAATTCAGGAAAGCTGCATCTCTGGAGCTCTCTGAGCAATTTGAAGGCAGCTTAAGAGATTTGAGAAATTTCTCTGGGGCTTGGATGGCTATAATATCCCCTGAATGACGGAAACATCCTCCTTTAACAGTTGTTTATTATTTTAATAAAGCTGGAGAGGCACCTTTGATATTCGTTGGAATTTCTCACAAGTGACTTGTCTTTTAGTTAATTCCAGATCTAGTCAGTTTGACAACCAAAATTAAATGTTATAATGTACTTAAGAGTCACGGTGAATTCAGCAAACCTCTACTACTGAGGGCATATACTGTCATGACTGTCAAGAGCTTTTGTTTCTTCTTCTTTTTTTTTAACTGCTTAGGCCGGGAATAAAATACTTTGATGTAGGGACTAAACTACAATATGGTATAATTGGCCCATCAAATACTATAAAGGATTATAAATAATATCAGTGGCAAACAGATGACAAGCAATACAAATTCTATGGAGTGATTTTTTTCTTTCCTTTTATGGGAAATTTTCCTTATTTATATTTCTAATGTTACCCCTTTTCCCAGTTTCCCCTCCAAAATCCCCCTATCCCATGTCTTCCCCCGCCCCCATTCTATGAGGATGTTCCCCCATCCACCCACTCCTGGCTCTCCTCCCTGGCATTCCTCTACACTCGGGCATTGAGCCTTCACAGGACCAAGGGCCTCTCCTCCTATTGATGCCAGACAAGGCCATCCTCTGCTACATATGCAGCTGAGGCCATGGGTAACTCCACAATTTGCAAGTTCATTTGGAATAACAAAAAACCCAGGATAGCAAAAGTATTCTCAAAAATAAGAGAACTGGGGGAATCACCATCCCTTACATCAAGCTGTATTACAGAGCAATAGTGATAAAAGCTATATGGTATTGGTACAGAGACAGGCAGATAGATAAATGGAATAAAATTGAAGACCCAGAAATAAACTTACACACCTATGGTCACTTGATCTTTGACAAAGGAGTTAAAATCATCCAGTGGAAAAAAAGACAGCATTCTCACCAAATGGTGCTAGTTCAACTGGTGATCAGCATGTAGAAGAATGCACATTGATCCATTATCTCCTTGTCCAAAGCTTAAGTCCAAGGGGATCAAGGACCTCCACATAAAACTGGATACACTGAATTAAATAGAAGAGAAAGTGGGGAAGAGCCTTGAGCACATGGTCACAGGGGAAATTTTCCTCAATAGAACACCAATGGCGTATGCTCTCAGATCAAGAATTGACAAATAGGACCTCATAAAATTGCAAAGCTTCTGTAAAGCAAAGGACATTGTCAAAAAGACAAAAAGGCAACCAACAGAGTGGAAAAAGATCTTTACCAATGCTACATATGATAGAGGGCTAATATCAAATATATACAAAGAACTCAAGAGGTTAGACTCCAGAGAACGAAATAACCCTATTAAAATGGGATACAGAACTAAACCAAGAATTCTCAACTGAGGAGTACCAAATGGCTGAGAAGCACCTGAAGAAATGTTCAACATCCTTGGTCATCAGGGAATTGCAAATCAAAACAACCCTGAGATTCTACCTCACACCAATCAGAATGGCTAAGATAAAAAATTCAGGTGACAGCAGATGCTGGCAAGGATGTGGAGAAAGAGGAACACTCCTCCAATGTTGGTGGAATGGCAAGCTAGTACAACCACTCTGGAAATCAGTCTGGTGGTTCCTCAGAAAATTGGGCATAGTACTACCTGAGGACCCAGCTATACCACTCCTAGGCATATAGTTAGAAGATGTTCCGACATGTAATAAGGACACATGCTCCACTATGTTCATAGTAGTCATATTTATAATAGCCAGAATCTAGAAACAACCCAGATATCCCTCAGCAGAGGAATGGGTACAGAAAATGTGATACATTTACACAATGGAGAACTACTCAACTATTAAAAACAATGACTTCATAAAATTCTTAGGCAAATGGCTAGATCTGGAGGATCCTGAGTGAGGTAACCCAATCACAAAAGGACACTCATGGTATGCACTCACTGATAAGTGGATATAAGTCTATGGAGTGATTTAAAAGGGAAGAAGACACATAGCTTTTGTATGTATAATATCAAGCTGGGAATTTGCCAGTGCTGTTTGGCTTATGACTGAATCTTGATTCAGTGGACTACTGGAAGAAAATAATAAGTGAACTGTAGGAAGAAGTAGTTAATCAAGGTGACAAAGTATCCTGACACATTGGTAAAAGACCACAGTCCAGGAAACGGAGGCTTAAGGATTCATATTAACTCTAGTTCCCCATGTGCAGCCCTGAGACTTTGGCAGATCAGATACTTTCTTAACCTCACCAGCTTCCTACACAGAGCAGTTACTATCCTTGCACTTCACACATGGAGTGTGACCATTAAGCTGCACTGAAACATGAGACTGACTTGTTAATAATCTTAAGATACAAATTGTGTTGTTAAATATGTGACCAAAGAGCATGGTCAAGCTATTAACCTTTGATGTTCTATGGACTCTTAATTTTATGATAGAAATATCAACAAGCTTGTGGGGGCTGGAAGATACAAGGCTTAAGAGCATGGCCTTTCAGTTTTGAAAGTAATTCAGTATGTGTTCTGGCATCCCTTTTCCTAAGCAATTTAACCCCCCAAGTAGGCATAATTTTAATGCTTACTTCATCAGAATATGTCTAATTGACTCTTCTAAAAAGACTTTGGTATGCATAGGATCTAAATGTAAATGTGATTTACTGACATAATAAATAGGAGAAACTGAGCTAGAATAGATATAAAATATGTGCTGGCTTTCTAATAGGTCTTATAGGTTATATAAGAGGTGGGAAAGGAATATTTGAAACATCTAGAAGTAAAATGATCCTGCGTAGCGATCCTGGGAAAATACGTACTCTAACACACTGCAATCATCTCTCTGTGGTTTGCTGGAGCTGAGGTCTGGAAGGCTCGACCTTGGTTAGAAATAACCTAGCGAACACAGAGCTATGACGTTAGTCTGGAAGGAGCGTTGGAAGAATGACAAGCTGTAGCTGCCCAGAACTTACTAGATGCCATATTTCCAAGGCAAGTGTCCACATGCGGACATCTTAAGAATATGGTTGTCTCTGCAGTGCTAAGGACCTTGTTCGTGCCACACAGGTCTCCAGGGTTAATGCTAACTCTGACTCCTTGACTCTTTAATTCTACTTTGATCATTACTGACTAGAAATCACTTGGTGATTAGCACCTGGATATGGAATATTACTAACTTGTCCCCAAGCCAGGCCACCTCAGCTTTGGCAGCTCCATTCATTCTGTGGAGCCCAGTCACGTGGGTTTGAACCAACTGTACTGTTTTTACTTACAAGATGCATTACCTGAGATGAGTCATTTTTCTTCACACCTGTATAAAGTGAGAGCAGCATGAATGTGTTCCTTGTATGCTCATGGATGCTATTATAATGTGGAAATAAACTGACTTTTTTTTTAAAGCTTATGATACTTGTCACAGAGTAAATCTTCCATAAATATCATCTGCATTTATAAATTATTTTCATAATCCATCAATTAAAAACCTTTAGAAATTTTGTTAACACAAAGATCCCTAGGCCCCTGCCCTAGGATGGTCCGTATGGTGGGCCTGAGAGATGGAGCTTAAGAACTTACTTGTTCTAGGAGCACATCTTCAGAACATCTGCCTCAAAACATTTATCCCAAATGCTCATCAAAGGCTCACTCACATGTGCTTCAACCACAGGGATTAAACAGTCATTTTAGTCACATTTCTCAAATGGTGGAAGCCTGCTAGAGGAACAGGATGTATCAGGATAACATCCAACCTTACAAAAGGATGCCATAACCCTCACCACAACATACAACAACAACAAACCCATAAAAAATATCACGGCAAATGAACTAAGCCATATGCAGAAAAAGTATTGTATGTTCTCATTGTGGGGTGTTTTTCCTTAATAGTCAAATATGCAGAATATAGACAAAGATGGTTTATGCAACTGGGGATGGCAAAGGATACTTGTAGATTAGAGGACACAAAGCAACAACTACAGAGTGAAGTAATCCAGAGACTTAATGTATAATATGAGGACTGTATTTAATAATTCTATTTAAGATACACAGCAAACGAGTGTATCTTACTAACACATTTACACAGAGAGAATAAAGTGATAGATACGTTTGTTTTATCTTCATGTAGCTGATAATTTCATATTGTACACCTCAAACATCGATAACCAATAAAGAGGAAGAGGATATGTGCCTCTCCCGGGATGGAAGAGTACATGGGAAAGTCAGACACCTCACTTCACTGCTATCTCAACTGCAAACAGAAGGGGAGTCACAAACCCGGGACAAACCAGTGATTGAAGCGTCTTTGAATGTTATTGCTGTTGTTGTTACCACCATCATTAGCATATATTCCTTGTGAAGACTTACAGGGTCTATGACATGTTTTTTTATTCAAGTATATCACATGCTGTCAGCATATTTGGTACCACTACCAGCCCCCCTCTGCCCCGCCCCCAACACACACACATACACACACACACACACACACACACACACACACACACACACACACCTTTAGCTTCTCCTGGGCATCATCTGCTCACTCACCCACCCAAGCTTAATCCTCTTCCTTCCCCGCAATAGTACCTCTCCTATTTTTATGTCTAGGTTCCCCCTCCCTTTGTTAGGAGATGGGAGAGGTCACGAAAGGAAAGAACTTGTAGCCCCTGAGCCAGCCCGGGCCACAGAGCCTGCCACCAGACAGGAAAAGCCCAGGGCTTCCCAACACGGGAGGAGCAAACGCGCAGGCAAGCCTGGGTTGGCGCTGGTGGTCCCGGGTCTATGGCCCGCCCATTCCCAGAAGCCGAGGCTATAGCTGCGTCACCTGCCCCGCCCTCCTCCCGAGTGAAGACCCCTAGAGGCTAAGCAGACCCCAAAGGCGGTGCAATTCCATTGGCCCAAGGCAGAGGTGAGCGGCTGCTAATCCCCTCGGGAAGTGAAGGGACCCAGAGAGTCTGGTAGATGTGGGAGCTGGGGTTCAGGGCGAGACAGAGGGTGGGATGGGCAGAAGGGTCCAGGAAAAGGAAAGTACTGGAGGGGAGTTGGGACAAAAGCAGCGACCAAGGGAACGTCACTTCAGTGACTGAAGCCAGGCAAAAGGAGCGGGAAGGATTATATGTAGCCTGGGACGCTTTCATAAACACTGATGACGTGTTTGTGCAAAGCAAGCAATTTGAGGAGAAACGCCTGGGACTTCGGAAAGAAGGAGTGATTGATTAGTACTTGTAAGTTTAGGTGAGTTTAAGGAGAACTAACTAACCTATACTATTGAGGGAGAAGGAAGAGCATTCCAGCAGCAGCAGCAGCAGCAATCGGATAAAGGAAAGCTTTGGTTAGTTTGGAAGTGTATGATACCATTAAAATAACAGAAGCGCCTCCAGTTCTCTGAAGCGTCAGTCCCCCAGCTAGTGAAGACTAAGCCTACTAAGCCTTTTGCTCCCTTTGGAAGCAAAGAACTTTCCTTCAATCGGGTGAAGGCTCTCCTCAGAAGATTTCCTGTCTCTGCCTATGTTCCAAGAGGATTCAAAAGCAAGACAGAAGAGCTCAGGTATTGCCAACTCTTTTGTTAAATACAGTTTGAGGCGTAAGTGTACGGGAATTCATGTGGTATTCATTTACGGCTCTATTCTCTTATAACTAACTCTTAAGGTGCATATATCTCTTCTGTTTCCCAGCTACCTTGTACCATCTTTGTTTATCTAATAATAGCAAGCTCATCTGCTTTTTAATCATCACGCAGAGAGTATTCAAAAATATTCTGTGATGTAGCAGTGACAGTGTAGGCATAGAAGTAATCATTAGTAAATCTTAATTTGGGTTAAACTCATTCATAACAGTTCCAGGTTGGGAGGGATCACTGAGCCTTCGCCACGTGCGGGTTAAAGATATTTTCTAACAAGAGAAGCAGAATTCTTCCTTGGCCATGCTCCCCATCACTGTGTCAGTAAGGAGAGGGGTGTTTCCAAGCGGAGAAAGAGCAGACAGTGTTATGCCTGCAAAGTCAGAGTGGCTGCTATCGTGCTAGGCTGAGACTCAGCCCTCCCAGCTGGTCAGTTTACTGTCCTCCTGGTCATTAGTTAGCTCTGAAAAGGCCCATGTGTCCTTATTGGCAAGGACTTGCAGACATGCTAGAAAGAAATTTGACCTTTTTTTCTAGTGGGTTATGACAGCTGTAAAAGTGTTTTGGAAGGTTAAGTCAAATAAATAAAACACATATTAAATAATACAATGTTACAAAAATTGATCATATAAAGAAGTACATTCATAAATGCAATGTGAAAAAAATATATATAACTTTTATCTATTTACTGATGCAGAGTTTTCTAAATTGCACGTGTACTATTTTTATATTTATAAAAATATTTTTAAAAATGTATATAAAAGTGTAAAAGGCTCTTGGTCAAACAAGAGACTTAAATTTATGAACTTTAATTGTCCCGATAACATTATTATGGTCTCTAATGACAGGGATCCTGCTTTTCATTGGGAAATGAGAAGCTATGAAGATATGTTTACAATAATAAGCCCATTTAGTGATAAAGTCCAATGGGAGGCTAGCACACACTGGTTTATAAAGAGAACAGTTTCCTGAGTCTATGCCAGTTTACACTCTAGGGAATAAGATTTCCTCTTTTTCCAGATTTCACTAGCATTTGTTGTCATCATTTATCTTCTTGATGATGAGCATTAGAAGTGGAATAAGATAGAATCTCAAAGGAATGTCAATTTGGATGCCCTGAACAATCTTTCAGGTCTTTCTTTCAGTTCACTAGTCTATCCATTTATTGGATAATTGGGGGAGGGTGTTAATTTTTTTTTTTTGCAGTTCTTATGGAATTCCAGAAAGCAAACAAACAAACAAACATAAAAACCTCTGAAACTAGAACTACCAATCCATTACTGGGTATGTTACAAAGAGAAGTCTGCACAGCATTTATTGCTACATTGTTCATTATTCACGACAGCCAAGAATGTGGAACCGAATTACGTAGCCGTCAAAATATGAACGGATAAAGAAAATGTGGAAATGTGTACAACAGAGTCCCATGTGGCCATAAAAGAGTGAAATCATGACATATGCAGGAAATGGATGCAACTTGAAATCAATTGGGCTAATCAAAACAAGACAGACTCAAAAGGGAAACACCGTGTAGCTTCTCTGACAAACAGAAGCTGGATTTACAGTTGTACGTGTGCATGTGTGTTTAGAATTTTATTTAGTTACACACTTTTCTAATCTGTGAGTGTGTATTTAGGCATGCATGTAAAGCAAAAACAAGCTAGCTGGGGTGGGTAGGAGAGACTGCAATAAGGAGGGGAGCTAATAAGAACAAAGCATAGTAACATAGGTGCCAGGATGAAATGCATTAATTTTTATGCTAACTAAACCACAGACAGGAGGCACACATTCAAACCAGCACATCCTGGGTGAAATCCCAGCACAGAGAAGGGGAAGTAGACACAAAGTTCTGCCACTAACCAAGAAGCCATTTGCAGTTGCTGCCTGCTGGGAGGGGGATACCAGTTTTCTCCAGTCTGACACTGTGTATAACAACCAGTTGACAATACAAAGTTGGCACGATGGATGGTTTTTGTGCTATTTTTCTTTTTTTTTTCTTACTGTTTTGTTGTGGTGGTGGTTGTGGTGGTGGTGGCGGTGGTTGTGGTTTTCATTTGTTTCTTTTGAGAGAGAGAAGGAACATGAAGTTGGGTGGGTGGGAAGCTGGAAAGGATCTGGAAGAAGTTGGGGAAGGAGAAAAATTGTATGGAGCATATTTAAACGTTTAAAAAAAAAGGTTCATTTTGCCACAAAAAGGTGTGGATTAAATTAACCAGTTACGACTCTTAAAGAAAATATCCCCAATTATCCCGAGTTGCTATGTATGCTGTGCCTAGGACTTTGCTTGAACTGGCCCTATAACTCTGGTGTGGTGTCTTTTCAGGATGCAGAAGAGAGGCAGGGAAGTCAGCTGCTTGCTGATCTCCCTCACTGCCATCTGCCTGGTGGTCACCCCTGGAAGCAGGGCCTGTCCTCGCCGATGTGCCTGCTATGTGCCCACAGAGGTGCACTGTACATTTCGGTACCTGACCTCCATCCCAGACGGCATCCCAGCCAATGTGGAACGAGTCAATTTAGGGTGTGTGGACCTTGCCTGATCCCCTTCTCAGAAAGGGACCACTGATCTTCCTGGTACTTTGTCCCCCCCAAAACACCTGTGATTACTTTTAATAGTTTTCTTCTAAAATGGGTTTATACGAACCTTATATTGCAGAGACAATGAGCATTTTATCCCAATAGTCTTTTACTAGAACTTGAAGCCCCTCTTCGTTGTTTGGGAGGCTCGTAATTGTGGGGCAGCTTTATTCTGAATGAATTTTAAATGAAAAAGATCCAGTTTCTGTTAACAATCATTATGATACCAAGGAAGAGGAATTGTCATTGAATATTTTTTTTAAAATGGCATTTCTTTTGCAATTTATAAATACCCATCACAAAATGGCTTACTTAAAATACTTGCCTTACTAAATCTGACAAATTATGGTGATATTTTGAAGGTTTATGAAAAATTGTTTATGTGTATAAATGCACAAGTAATGGGATATGCCATCACCTATGTGACATTAGTGAGCACCTACAGTATGCCAAGCACTAGTGTTCACATTTGGAGGAAGTAATGGGGATGGGGGAGCAACAAGGATTATAACCGTATACCCAGTGCCTTGGAAGCAATTGCAAGCAGTAAAGACTGACACTGTGTCCTCCCTATGAGGGAGGGGCCTTGGGCTGAGCACTTTGCAACGAGCATTTGCTCATTGTGCTGGCAAGTTTTATGATAACTTGACCCAAGCTAGAGTCACTGGAGAGGAAGGAACTTCAACTGAGAAAATGCCTGAAGATTAGATTATAGGCAGGCCTGTGGGGCATTTTCTTAATTAGTGATTCATGGGGTAGGGCCCAGTCCTTTGTGCGTGGTACCATTTCTCAGGCTCTATAAAGAAAAAATCAGGCTGAGCAAGTCTCAAGGAGCAAGTCAGTGAGCAGCAGCCCTCATGATCTCTGTTTCAGCTCCTGCCTCCAGGTTCCTGCCCTATTTGAGTTCCTGTCCTAGCTCCCTACAGTGATGAACAATGATGTGGAAGTATAAGCCACATAAATCCTTTCTTCCCCAACTTGCTGTTGGTCATGATGTTTCATCACAGCGATAATAGTCCTCATTAAGATGCTGGTGTTTATAACACCTTTGGATTAAATTCTGTTATCTATAGCTGAGGAAAATGGAGCATAGAAAGTCTCCAGACTACACCACAGTGTAATTTGGGCCTGAGCTTAGAATCACACCCACATGCACTCCACTGCCTGGGCTTCTTAACTGGAACACAGTTGTAAAGAAATTTTCTGTTTGTTTCCGTTTTGACATGTGGACTTTAATTGAAGATTAATCTGAAGCCAAAAATGATTTTTTTTCCAGGTATAACAGCCTCACTAGATTGACAGAAAATGACTTTTCTGGCCTGAGCAGACTGGAGTTACTCATGCTGCACAGTAATGGCATTCACAGAGTCAGTGACAAGACCTTCTCAGGCTTGCAGTCCTTGCAGGTGAGAGGGGTAGAGGGTGATGGAGGCTGAGAAGAGAGGTGCAACTGTGGGGTATACCCAAAAGCTGCTGATTCCCGTGGGAGACATTCTATAAACTAGAGGCAGATATCAAGGAAGGATTTCAATTGTAATGCAATTTTATGGGAAATTTTGAATATTTAAAAAAATGCTGGGGAAAATGTTTACACAATTGCTAGGACCTAATTTAGGATCCCCAGTAGCCACATAAAAAGCACAGCATGGTGGCAGACACCTGCAATTCCTGTCCCTGGAAGCACCTGTGTCAGAATCCCAGAGACTCATTGGCCAGGCACTCTATTCAATCAATGAACTCCATATTCAGTGACAAAACTTGACTCAGAAACTAATGTGGAAAACATCAGGAAGACAGCCAACATCTGGTATCTACTTATGCATCAATAAGGGATCACAGAGAGAAGGGAAGAAAAAGGAAGGAAGGAAGGAAGGAAGGAAAGAAGGAAGGAAGGAAGGAAGGAAGGAAGGAAGGAAGGAAGGAAGGAAGGAAGGAAGGAAGGGAGGGAGGGAGGGAGGGAGGGAGGGAGGGAGGGAGGGAGGGAGGAAGAGAGGGAGAGAGGGAGGAAGGGAGGGAGAAGGAAAGGGAAAGGAAAAAAGAGATGGGGAGGGAGGGAAGTAAAGGAAAGGGGAGAAAGAAGAGAAGGAAGGAAAATAAATAAATTTTCAGGAATTACTAAACCTTTAAATTTTATCCATAAAAGGTCATTTCTACCTGTTTGTCTGGAAGTAGAGTGGGATTCCTTAATATAAGGACAGTCTTTAACATAATGGCATTTTATAAACCATTACAAATTTTGAGTTTTCTCTACTTTTTATCCTCTACCATCTTCAAACTGAAACTACAATTATTCCCACAAATGAAGAAAATGCTGTAAGAGTTTTCACACACCGAAGTGGGAAACTTAAGGACTAGACAAGTCTAGCAATGAGAATGAGGAGAACAAAAGAGACTGCACAGGGAGCCCTTTCTCTGCTTATAATCTTGACACTTGAGAAGCTAATTGACACTGCATGGTAACTACTCAACTCTTTAAGCAAACAATGCTGTTGTTCGTGAAAAGCACAATAAAGTACATATGTCCCATAATATTCATCATAATTTGCATGCAGCACATAATAGCAATCAAAGCAATAACACCCACTGTTCACAGAGACTTTAAACATGAAACTGGAGCTATGTCTAGTGTTTTGACATAGAGTACATAGTATGCTGTGTCTGTATGTAACAATGTTGATTTAGGTCATCAGACAGCATTTGGGACATGTATCTTCAGGAGGAATCATTCATGTATCTTGCCTGAAATTCTCCACCTACGTTTATTCTCTTAGCCAGGTTTTTCTCTGATGGAGAAATATTGGGTTTGAGGTTTTACTCCCAGGTAACATTTAGGGAAAAGCTGTCTATGTTCTCAGTTTGGCTTTTATTTATGAGGGATGTTGGTATTCCAGAAAATTCTCTTTTGAAGAGATTACAATTTAGGTCAAAACAGAAAAATATGTAAAAAGTTATTGTTTTTATTAGTATTTCATGTTCTTTTCTTTTTAAAAAATGGTATGCTTAGAACTAATTAAGAGGGATTAGAAAATAATCAGAGAGGGATTTGATGAATGCTAAAGCATCATGAAAAATTCAAAATTTTTTGGCTTCTAATTCAGAATCAATTAAATTCATATTACTGAAAAAGACAGCACACCAGATATGTGCCAGCTGAGGAGTGGATAAACTGTGTAATGTGAGTGCTATGTAGAAACAGAAAGGAGTGAAGGGTTGATGTGTGCTGCAACATCTTGAAAACATTCGGCTACATGATGGAAGCCAGGCACAAAAAGCCACATATTGCATGGTTATGTTTATATGAAATGTTTAAAATACATGGATTCTTAGCAAACAGAGTAAGATGTTACTTAGGGTCAGGAAAAGATTTAAAAAAAACTATTGATGCGGATTGATCTTAATTTGGGGAAAAGACAATTTCCTAAGACGAAATAGTTGAGGTAGATAAAGTTATATCCCTGTGGATATTGTAATAAACCAGCATGCTGTGCTCTAAGAAGGGCCTAATGAAGGGGCAGGAGGAAATGAGATGGTAGAAAGGAAAGTCACATACCATGGCTTCTCTCATGGGTGGAATCTAGATATGTTAATATATTGACATAAAGGAAGGAATTGTTTAGGGAAGGATCAAAACCAACAGGAGTGAGAGGGAGACAATAGGAACCAATGAGAGGCAAAGTTCATGGTCAATGTGTGTGGAGACACCATAATGAAACTCTTTTTTTGTTTGCTAACTAAAGCCACTAAAATCTAAAAACAAAACATTTTGCACAAGAATTATTATTCAATAAAGATGTTAAAATGGGGGAAGTTGAAGTTCATTGATAGTCTCATAAATCTTAAATGTATTTAAACTGCTTTTTAAGTTTTTATTATTAATTACTCTTGCTGTCATTATTATTATTATTATTATTATTACCATCATCATCATCACTAATGCTTTTCACCATACACAAATGTAGGCAGAAGACTGTAATCCACTTAATGAGGCAATCTTGGAGAGGGAAAGGAAGCAGATGCGGGGCAGAGGCACACAGGAGGACAGTGAGAGGGAAATGAACAAGAAAAAAATGTGGACACATGCACAGAAATTCCATAGTCCACTACATTACTTTGTATTCTAATATTAAGAAAATAATAAAACCATTTCTGTGCACTTATCACCCAGGCTCAACAGTTATCATGGCCACAGATCCTGTCTCACTGCATCCTGTCCACCTGAGTCCACTTAGCGTTCTGAATCCAATCCAGGGCATGATGCTTACGCCTACACAGAACTAAAGATTAAAGAGAGTTTAAAAGTAACCATGACATCTCTATGTTCCTTTAGCGATAATTCCTTAATATTTATGACTGCTTGCCTATGTTCTAATTTCTCCAATATTGTCACATTTAGTTGGCAACTACTTTGTTTGAATTGAGTTGGAATTAAGGTCCCATGAGATTAATCTCAACATCTTTCTATATTTATAAACTTTTCTCTCTTTGTGAAAGTTCCTTTGAGAAAACAAATATGCCCATATCTTTCTTTACAGGTCTTAAAAATGAGCTATAACAAAGTCCAAATAATTGAGAAGGATACTTTGTATGGACTCAGGAGCTTGACCCGGTTGCACCTGGATCACAACAACATTGAGTTTATCAACCCTGAGGCATTTTACGGACTCACCTTGCTCCGTTTGGTACATCTTGAAGGAAACCGGCTGACAAAGCTCCATCCAGACACATTTGTCTCTTTGAGCTATCTCCAGATATTTAAAACCTCCTTCATTAAGTACCTGTACTTGTCTGATAACTTCCTGACCTCCCTCCCAAAAGAAATGGTCTCCTCTATGCCAAACCTAGAAAGCCTTTACTTGCATGGAAACCCATGGACCTGTGACTGCCATTTAAAGTGGTTGTCCGAGTGGATGCAGGGAAACCCAGGTATCTATCTTGTTTGTTTCTTAGTAGTAATTAAAAAGAGGACTCAGCTGGGAAAGTGTTATCTGTAATGGGAAGTCCTAGATAATGTAGATGCAGAAAAGGAAGTCCCCAAAATGACCAGTGACAATGAACTCTGTATCCATCCACAGCTGTGTTTATGCTGCAGTGGGATAACGGGAAGCTGGGAGGCTGAGAAACTTTACTCCATGGCATTGTGTGTGAAAACTTTGCTCATCTGTGGCATAGAGAATCAAACCCATGGTTCTTGGCCTAACTATCAGGTCCTCTAGTATGGCCCAGGCCTGTTCTCATTCTCAAATTCCTCAGCCCCTGTCCTTCTCAAGCAGGCAATTTGTGTTCCAGATGCTGACACACTACACCTGTTGCAGCTTGGAACCCTGCTGTTGCCTCTGCCTATATCTCTTCCCTTCTTTTTTCTGCTTTATGTACTCTGGGATTGCAGCTCTGCTCAGCATTACCTCCACAAGGGAGTCACACTGCTTATCTGAGCATCCACATTAGAATCATGACCTCGTCACTCATAGGGTGCCTGTGCTTCCTTTCTTGAATGAACAGTATACCAAACTTACAGACTTATTAATTTATAGATTAAAATGCCTGCTGCCTTCTGCTATGTCTAATTTGTCTATCCCTAACCTCTGCAATAGATCTGGGACACAGTATGTACTTAATACTTTTAGTTAAATTGTTATTATGTAGCAATTAAGATGGTAAAAAGAAATAAGTTCACCATCTCTCTATTAGTTATCCATGGTTCTAATATGTCTCAAACATGTGTGTAAAAAGATTTTTAAAATGTATGTGTGTGTATCATGTGCCAATATACAATGTGCATATCTGCCATCTAGTTACACACACACACACACACACACACACACACACACACACACACACACACACACCACGTCAAATACAGACAAACCCATTAGGACTAAAATCTTCCAGTCATGTCTAAATGACAGGTTCTCTTGTGTTTGAATTGGCTTACTGATAATTTCACAAGAGCTATCAATCAGTCAAATCACCCTTATACTTAAATTTTTTTCCTATTCCCTAAGCATTTTGAAAGCCTCTCACAGGCACAATGTGGCTGTTTCTCTGATGCTTGCTGCAGTCCAATATTATTTACCCATAGCTTCTTGCATCTTTCATTCTTAGGTTCTTAGGTGTTGCTTTTGATATTTTCTCAGCATGCATTATTCACAGATATAAAACTAAAATCTTACTGCTCAACTCTTATGTATATCTATGTATGTAACACCTTTGCAATGCCAAATCGTAGTGTAGCATCCATAAAACCATCTCCAGTAGCAAAGTTAATAAATATGAGTGACAGAATTGAAGTCCTGCCGGCTGTCTGCCTTCCTGATACTTTCCTGCACCCTTCTCTCCCTGCCCACTCCTTTCTTTCTATCTTTACTGAGCTGCATCTTTCTTGGGCACCCCCTGGCCAGGAATCTGACATACAGATCAACCAACAGAGCTTACTGTCCTGTGGGAAGGCAAGCATTTAAACAAGACATTCCAATGGTGAGTGTTGAAGGTTAAGAGAAGAAAGCAGGGCACTGGGAGAGGTAAAGGAGGTGGCTGCTTGGATGTCAGGGCCAAGGCCTTGAGACGTGTGTGTAATGGGCAATGGGATTAAGCATGGTAGACAGACAGCTCACGCCGTTGGCTTGGCATAGAATGACAGGACTGGGAGATGGAAACCACTGGTATGCGACCTGGAAACTGATATAAAGCAGATGAAGTGACGCAGTGGGATTTGCATCTGCGCAAGCGTGAGGCCCGAAAGCTCTGGTCCAGGTACAAGCAATCATCAACACCCCAAGATAGGAGCATAATTCTGTGATGAGGTTTAACTAGGCCAGAAGCTGGCTGCGTTCACAGCTTCATGAGGTCAGATCCAGGGCAATGACAAGCAGGTAAGGTACACAGTATGTCAGCAGGTGACAGGTAATGTTGGAAAAAGCTCCTTGTGGTTGTTCAAAGCTTTTCATTCTTTCTACCTACCTCATCTGCACAATTTTTATTTTTATAAAATTTGGTAAATAATGACTGTGGGATTGCATGGCACATGGAAGTATAATAGTGTTCCCTCATCCATGAAGGATACTTTCCAGGACTTACAGTGGATGCAGAAAACCAGAAGTAGTACCAAACAATACGGTGTTTATCTCTGTACACCATGGCCCTAACTTTTGAAGTTTAAAATACGTTAGCAAAATTAACACAAGTTTCTTTTTCATTCTTCCTAATTTCACAGTTACATTCTCACCATCAATCCTATAACTCCAGCAGGTTGTTTGTAATATGTTTTTTTTTTTTCCTTTCCTAAATTGAGAAGTTTCTTTAGAAAGGAACCATGCCCGTAGCTTCTCTCTGGCATACACGATTGTCTGCATTTCCACTCTTGTATCTAAGGGCATGATTAATAAAACAGGGATTATTTGAACATAGACACTATGATACCATATGTCTAGAGATGCCTGAGGTTGCTATTTATATGATTTTAAGTGTGGAACATATTGCATGTGCCTACATGGGCAAGAATGATTGTGTCCTGTGCCGGGGGTTGGACCAACTGAGACAACATGAGATTTCATCAGGGTCCTCAGCACTACATGCGATTTAAAACTTAGGTTTATTTGAGGAGCTTTCCAGTTCATATTTTCAGCCCATGGTTAACTTCAGATGAGAGGACAGATACACACCTAAAGGGTTTAGAGTGACTTGCTTGGACCTTTACAAGGAAACCACACATGTGTGAAACTGTTCTCATGAATTACATTTAAGACATCTAATGTTTCTCTTAAGTGCTATGTTCAGCAAGTGGTTTAGGAATTACTATGTGTATGGGACAGAACAGAAGTCTCAGACTATGTGACTATAGTTTTTGGTTCAGAGATAATTCTATACCTCTTATCTAGCATTGAATGACCAGCTTTTAAAAATAGGTTCATCAGAGCACTATTTAAAATGCCCAAGTATATGTCATCTCAGTGCCCAAACAGGATGCCTTTGTGACGAGTAGTATATGATTTGCAAACTCTGATATTACTGGACACAGTCTCTCCCCTTCCCAACTAAGCTAGAGCATAAGCTGTTTTGAGGGGGGTAATGGAAAAATGCTTGCATTTTTTACTTCTATCCCAGGTCTTAGAGATTTCTAAGCAGCGTTATCTTTTTAAGTATGGTAAGGGAAGGTCTACAACTGTCCTAAAACCTTGGCATGAGGAACTGTAGTGTTATTAAGTGCTGAATGTAAGCTTATGATTTTGATTCTCTGGATAAGGAAATGTTTCATTCAATCAATTTTTATCAAGTACTAAATATATATCCAGGGCTTTCTAGGCATAATAAATGCTGCTATGGATAAGGCAAATAAACCCCCCATACCTGTGCATATTATAGTGTAGCATGATGTGTGGGCAGTATATTTTTAGAAATCATTTCAGAAGCATAAAGCATAGTAACTCAGCCATTAAATATTAAATTTTCAAAATTGCTGTTTTAAGTCCTAGTGAAAACACTTCTTTAAAGTGTTACTGTGCTAATTTATAAAGAGACCACAACTTTTGAAAATAATTAAGTTATTTTTTTCCTAGATATAATAAAATGCAAGAAGGACAGAAGCCCCTCCAGTCCTCAGCAGTGTCCCCTTTGCATGAACCCCAGGATCTCTAAAGGCAGAACTATTGCTATGGTACCATCTGGCTCGTTCCTATGTACAAAGCCAATCATTGATCCATCACTGAAGTCAAAAAGCCTGGGTATTCAGGAGGACAATGGATCTGCCTCTGTTTCACCTCAAGATTTCATAGAACCTTTTGGCTCCTTGTCTTTGAACATGACAGACCTGTCTGGAAATAAGGCCAATGTGATCTGTAGTATCCAAAAGCCTTCTAGGACATTACCAATTGCATTCACTGAAGAAAATGACTACATCATGCTAAATATGTCATTTTCAACAAATCTTGTGTGCAGTGTCAATTATGATCACATCCAGCCAGTGTGGCAACTCCTAGCTTTGTACAGTGACTCTCCTCTGATATTAGAAAGGAAGTCCCAGCATACTGAGACTCCACTGCTGTCTCCCAAATATAAACAGGTGGCTCTTAGGCCTGAGGACACTTTTACCAACATAGAGGCTGATTTCAGAGCAGATCCTTTTTGGGTCCAACAAGAAAAAATTTCCCTGCAGCTCAACAGAACTGCCACCACACTTAGCACATTACAGATCCAATTTTCCACTGATGCTCAAATCACTTTACCAAAGGCAGAGATGAGACCGGTGAAACTCAAATGGACCATGATTCAGATGATGAACAATACCAGACTGGAACATACTGTTTTGGTTGGTGGCACTATTGCCCTGGACTGTCCAGGCAAAGGTGACCCTTCACCTCACTTGGAATGGGTTTTAGCTGATGGGAGTAAAGTGAGAGCCCCTTATGTTAGTGAGGATGGGCGATTCCTAATAGACAAAAAGGGGAAGTTGGAACTCCAGATGGCTGATACCTTTGATGCAGGTCTTTACCATTGCATAAGCACCAATGATGCTGATGCAGACATTCTCACATACAGGATAACTGTGGTAGAGCCCTATGTAGAAAACAAGCATGAAAATGGAGTTCTGCACACAGTAATTATGGGTGAGACACTTGATCTTCCGTGCCGTTCCACTGGTATTCCAGATGCTTCTATTAGCTGGATTCTTCCCGGGAACACTGTGTTCTCTCAGTCATCAAGAGACAGGCAGATTCTTAACAATGGGACCTTAAGAATATTACAGGCTACGCCAAAAGATCAAGGCCATTACCGCTGTGTAGCAGCCAACCCATCAGGGGCTGATTTTTCCATTTTTCAAGTTTCAGTCCAAATGAAAGGTCAAAGGACAATTGAGCATGACAGCGACATAGATGGATCTGGACTTGAAGAACCCAAGCCCAGTGTTCTCCTTAAGCAGCCACCATCTTTGAAACTCCCTGCATCATCTTTGACAGGGACAGAGGCTGGAAAACAAGTCTCTGGTATACATAAGAAAAACAAACATAGAGACTTAACACATCGACGGCGTGGGGATTCCACTCTCCGGAGATTCAGGGAACACAGGAGGCAGTTCCCTCTCTCTGCTCGGAGAATTGACCCCCAACACTGGGCAGCACTTTTAGAAAAAGCAAAGAAGAATTCTGTTCTAAGGAAGCAAGAAAATACCACAGTAAAGCCAATGCCACTGGCTATTCCACTTGTGGAACTCGCTGGGGAGGAAAAAGATGCCTCCGGCCTGACTCCTCCAGATGAAGAACTCACAGTTCTGAAAACTAAGGCCTTTGGTGTCCCAGAAAGGTCACCAACTGCTGACTCTAGACCAGTAAATCATGGCTTTGTGACAAGTTCAGCTTCTGGCACAGAAGTCTCCTCAACCGTGAATCCGCAAACACTACAACCCAAGCACCTTCCTGATTTCAAATTATTTAATGTTATTGACAGTACAGCTGTGTCAAAGAGTATGACCTGGCCTGTAACAAGCAAAATAGAAGATACAACACACCAAAACCCAATCATTATCTTTCCATCAGTAGCTGAAATTCAAGATTCTGCTCAGGTTGAGAGAACATCTTCCCAAAGTGCACACCCCGCAACAGGGGGAGCCATGGCTACCTATGGCTATACCAGCATGCTTAGTAGCGTCACCAACAAAGCCAATACAGTCTTGCAGTCAGTAAATCCAACAGAAAGTTATGGACCTCAGATACCTATAACAGAAGTAAGTAGAGTTAGCAGTAATAACTCCTTTGCTCACACTACTAAAGATCCAGGCTTCTCCAAGCACCCTTCAGATTCCCACACCACTGCCCCTTCTTTATTTCAAACTCCTAGAAACAACAGTACAGGTAACTTGGGAAGAGAGAGGACAATTTGGAGCAGAGGGCAAGCTATAAGTCCATATAGAACTCCAGTTCTCCGTCGGCATAGACACAGGATTGTGAGGCCAGCACTCAAGGGACCTGCTAACAGAAATGTAAGTCAAGTTTCAGTCACAGAGCCCCCTGGGATGTGCCGAACCTGTTCTTCCACAGAAATGCTCACCATAACTACAGCAGCACTGTCAGTTACAGGCTCATTCCACAGTACCCTCCCCAAAGCTAACAATGTTGGGATTATTTCAGAAGAGTCTACCACTGTGGTCAAGAAGCCATCATTACTATTTAAGAACAAACAAGATGTAGATATAGAGACAATCACAACCACTATAAACTATTTCAGAAGTGAAAGTACCCTCATGACTCCCACTGAAGCAAGCATGATTTCTGCTCCAACATCTGTATCCCTGGGAAAAACTCCTATAGACAATAGTGGTCACCTGAGCATGCCTAGGACCATCCAAGCTGGAACAGATTCAGTGTTGACACCACCCCTTTCCAGTCCGCTTAGCCAACCCTCAATACCAACAAAAGCAACACGCACAAAATTCTCAAGAAGGAAAATTCCCTGGCACCCAATCTTGGCAAATAACCATAGCAAAGAGGGGATGTTAAAGAATCTGCATCAGTTTGGTTTACAAAAGAACACAGCCACTAAGCCTCCTGAAAAAGCTCCTCTTTTACCCACAGATCATGGTTCCTCTTCACCTTCTACAACACTCTTGGCAAGTCTGTCGCCAGCTCAGTCTGCAACAATGGCTGCCACTCGGCACAATGGCACTGAAGTACAAGGTGCCAGAAGTCTCTCTGTCAACTCCTTCCCAGTGCTTCCTAGCACCACAAGAAAGAGATCTAGTACATTAAGCTTCCTGTCAACTCCTCCTGTTATTTCATCTGCCATTATCTCTGAAACCCAAGAAGCACGATCCAAAAAAGCAAAAGACCAAACAAAGGGGTCTCTGAAGAACAAGAAAGGCCCAACCATCACCCCCAGGCAGATTTCTGGCTATAGCACATACTCAGTTCCAACAACAGCTGATACTCCCTTGGCTTTCAGTCATTCCCCGGGACAAGTCACTGCTAGGACTGTAAGTACAGCTGCTCCTCACTCAGCAGCTTCTCTCCTGGGCATAACTGAACTGTCCCAGAAATGCACTCATACTTCGGGAAATATAACAGCTTCGGAAACAACTCTGTTGAGCAAATCACAGGAGAGCACCGCAATGAAAAGAGCCTCTGCCACACCACCACTCCTCAGCAGTGGGGCACCCCGAATGCCTACTTCTTCCCCTCTTCCCTTCACTAAGGTTGTGGTTACAGACAGTGAGGTCCCAGCAGTTTTCAAGATGATGTCAAATAGAATGGTCACCATATATGAATCTTCAAAGCACGATACAGATCTGCAGCAACCCTTAGCAGAGGCTAGCCCCAATTCTGAGATCTTAACTGGAACCACTGACTTTCCCCTCTCTAGTCTGTTGACCTCCACTCCTATGCCAGCACCAAGAGTGGATAAACCACAGGATTCTAAATGGAAGCCTTCTCCCTGGCCAGAAAACAAATTTCAGCTCAGGTCACACTTAGAAACCATTGAAAAGGGCAAAAGGCCAGAAATAAGCCTGTCACCCCGCCTCAGCTTTCCAGAGGCCAGCACTCATGCCTTGCATTGGAGTGCACAGAGGCATGCAGAAAAGAGTGTCTTTGATAAGAAACCTGCTCAAAACCCAACTTCCAAACACCTACCCTACGACTCTCTGCCTAAGACTATATTGAAGAAGCCAAGAATAATTGGAGGAAAGGCTGCAAGCTTTACTGTTCCAACTAATTCAGATGTCCTTCTTCCTTGTGAGGCTGTTGGAGACCCAAAGCCCACCATCCACTGGACTAGAGTCTCATCAGGTACTTGGAACCATTAGCTATAACCTTAGTTACAAAACAGGGACACAATCAGACCTTCCAGGATAGTAATCAAAGAACCAACACTAGTTTTAAATTTCTTCAAAATATAAAAGCTAGATTTGACTTTTTAAGTGTGTGTGTGTGTGTGTGTGTGTGTGTGTGTGTGTGTACCAGATTTCCTGGAGCTGGAACTACTTCTCTAGCCCCTACCAGAAGGTTTTAAACTTTATATTTATTTTATGTGTATGCATGTTTGGCCAGCATATGTGTATATGCACACATGTGCCTGAAGTAAACACAGGTCAGAACAGGTTATCATACATCCTGGAATTTGAATTACAGATAATTGTGAGCCAGCATGTGTGCACTGGGAACTGAATCTAGGTTCTCTGCAACAGCAACTAGTGTTCTCACCTGCTGAGCCATCTCTCTTCCCCTACTAGAAACGTTTCTTTTTTATAATGTGTTAAGAATGGTTTGAGAGGTAGCTAGATGGCTCTGTGTGTAAAGGGCACATATTGCCAAGCTTGAGGATGTCAGCTTAGTCTCTGGAACAGACATGGCAGAGAGAACCAACTCCCTCAGATTGTTTTCTTATCACTACCCACTGGCAATGGCATGCATGTGCCCATACATATACACACAAATCATTAAAACGAGATTGTTTTCTTATCACTACCCACTGGCAATGGTATGCATGTGCCCATACATATGCACACAAATCATTAAAACGTATTGATAAGGGAAATTTAAAAGAGTAATTATTAAGGCTAGATAGGATAGCACATGCCTATACTGCCAGCAACGGAGATGAATTCAATGCCAGCCTAGGCTATAAAATTAGATCCTGTCTTAAAACATTTTAAAACAACATTTAGGACCAATTATTTCTCTGATATTAAATTGTCTGCACTAAAACCATATACATATAGATAACATTGTATAGACTGAGAAGATCATGTTTATATACTTATATATATTTATAATTTATATGTATATATATCAAAAATTAAAGAAAAAGAGGCCATAAATTTGAAAGAGAGCAAGAGGAGATAAATGAAGAAATTGGAGGGAGGAGAAAGGGTGAAATGACCTATTCAAAAATAAAAACATTAAAATAAATGAATAAAAATGTTAAAGCCAAAATACTTTGAAAATTGATCATATATGTATATATAAAATTTTACATAAATGTCATGTTGAACTATCTGGATTTTAAATTTAAATTTATGTGCATAAAAAATTGAAAGACAGCTTTAACCACCTGAAGACTATGCTTTTTAATTTAATTGTACTTTTTGTCAGTTCAACAATGATCACGAATTCTATGATTTCTTTTTTTCATTTTATCAGGACGTGAAATATCCCGAGGGATACAGAAAACCCGGTTTCATGTGCTTCCCAATGGCACCTTGTCCATCCAGAGGGTCAGCATTCAGGACCGTGGACAGTACCTGTGCGCTGCCTCTAATCCACTAGGTATAGACCACCTTCATGTCACTTTGTCTGTGGTCTCCTATCCTGCTAGGATTCTGGAGAGTCATGTCAAGGAGATCACAGCTCATTCTGGAAGTACTGTGAAACTTAAGTGTAGAGTAGAAGGTATGCCAAGACCTACAATTTCCTGGATACTCGCTAACCAAACAGTGGTCTCGGAAACACCCGAGGGAAGCCGAAAGTTCTGGGTAACACCCGATGGAACGTTGATCATCCATAATCTGAGTCTTTATGATCGTGGTTTTTACAAGTGTGTAGCCAACAACCCATCTGGCCAGGATTCACTGTTGGTTAAGATACAAGTCATCACAGCTCCCCCTGTTATTATAGAGCAAAAGAGACAAGCCATCGTTGGGGTTTTAGGTGAAAGTTTGAAACTGCCCTGCACTGCAAAGGGAACTCCCCAGCCCAGTGTTCATTGGGTCCTCTATGATGGGACTGAACTGAAACCACTGCAGTTGACTCATTCCAGGTTTTTCTTGTATCCAAATGGGACCCTGTATATAAGAAACATCGTTTCTTCTGTCAGGGGCACTTATGAATGCATTGCTACCAGCTCCTCGGGCTCAGAGAGAAGGGTAGTGATCCTTAGAGTAGAAGAGCAAGAGACAATCCCCAGGATAGAAACTGCCTCGCAGAAATGGACAGAGGTGAATTTGGGTGAGAAATTACTACTGAACTGCTCAGCTACTGGGGATCCAAAACCTACAATAATCTGGAAGTTACCATCCAAGGTTGTCATTGACCAGTGGCACAGGTAAGCCTTTCTGTTAAAATTATCTCCTTTGTCTACTTGATGTTACCTATACAAACCTTTTTTACTGTGCTCTTTCTAAAAATTGCTATTCATTGTACACTCTTCACTATATAGTAAATCCTGTTTCTGAAAAGCAAAAATTATAGCTTGTGGACTATAAATTGTGTTCTTCATGACATTGTGCAATGCTTTTATAGAATGCTAGAAAGAGATGAAGCTGAGTGCTTTTCCGTTTACACTTATTTATTAAAATATACATGCAATAGAAATTAAACATAGTATATATGAATCTACATGGAGACTTGGAAATTGAAGGTTTTTTTTCCCTAGTGTTACAGTAAGTTGGTACACAATATAATGAATTTGCAATTTTTAATTTAAATGTCAATATTAATTTTCAGGTTTTTCAGGAATCAAAATTACCTTAAATGTTAGACTGTAGTTCACTAAGATGTAAAGTTTTAAAGTGCTAAGCTAAAGAGTGTGAACTTAGAACCCACATGCTTACATATACTTTCTCCTCTGTATGCGTTTCCCATCTTGACATTCGGTATCTTCAATATTTCACTTATCAACTTTGTACTTATTTTCACAACACCAGCTCGCTCTAGCTCTCTTTCTCTCATGCACGTGCGCACGCACACACACACACACACACACACACACACACACACACACACACACACACACACACACTGTCAGAATTGCTGCAGTTGCTCTGACTCTTAGCAGATCTATATGAATTATAGGATTGCTTTATTTACCTCTTGGAAGGAAGTGATTGGAATTTTGATGGGGTTTTCATTGAAACAACAGGTTAATAATTCTTTTGGCTTTGAGTAAGAACAGTGAAAACAGAGTTTTGTTCCAACCTAAGAAGACACACTTTTAGCCCTTTAGTCCAGTGTGATAGTTATGGTAGATTTTTTTCATATATAGGGTTTAATATTTTGAGATATGTTCCTTCAGTATAGATTTGTTGATTCATTATAAAAGCACACTAAGACTTAACCAAGTGCTTCTCTTGCTTCTGTCAAGATAGTCACATGGCTTTGTCTTTGATTGTGTTGTATTAAGTTTATTGATTTGAAATGTTAAGCCATCCCAGCATTCCTGGGGTTAACCTTAATTGATCATGTTCTATGAACATATTGAAATGCTGAACTAAGTTTACCTGTATTTTATTGAGAAAATTTGCATTTGTGTTCATCATGGGTATGGGTTTATTTTTTTGTTGTTGTTGTTTTTTTTTGTTTTGTTGCTGTGTTTTGGCTTAGAATGATGGAAATGGGTTGCCAGAGTTCCTGGCATCCTATTCATACTTTAAGAAGAAATGGAAGTAACTCTTTACATATTCATATAAACCATCAGTACAGCTGTAAGATACTAAGATTTCTTTTAGACAGAAGACTTTTCATTACTGCTATGATGTGTAATTACAGTTTCCATTTCTTGATCAGTTATACAAGGCCACACGCTTCCAGAAGCTTGCACAGGACTTCTAAAATTCATGTGATTTTGCCATATACTTTTTTTATTAGGTATTTATTTCATTTACATTTCCAGTGATATCCCAAAAGTCCCTCACCCGCTCACCCACCCACCCACTCCCACTCCTTGGCCCTGGCATTCCCCCGTACTGAGGCATATAAAGTTTGCACGACCAATGGGCCTCTCTTTCCACTGATGGCCTACTAGGCCATCCTCTGGTATATATGCAGCTAGAGTCAAGAGCTCTGGGGGTACTGGTTAGTTCATAATGTTGTTCCACCTATAAGGTTGCAGATCCCTTTAGCTCCTTGGTTACTTTCTCTAGCTCCTCCATTGGGGGCCCTGTAATCCATCCAATAGCTGACTGTGAGCATCTACTTCTGTGTTTGTTAGGCCCCGGCATAGTCTCACAAGAGACAGCTATATCAGGGTCCTTTCAGCAAAATCTTGCTAGTGTATGCAATGGGGTCAGCGTTTAGAAGCTGATTATGGGGTGGATCCCCAGATATGGCAGTCTCTAGATGGTCCATTCTTTCGTGTCAGCTCCAAACTTTGTCTCTGTAACTCCTTCCATGGGTGTTTTGTTCCCAATTCTAAGAAGGGGCAAAGTGTCCACACTTTGGTCTTCGTTCTTCTTGAGTTTCATGTGTTTAGCAAATTGTATCTTATATCTTTTTCATAGTAGTTTTAAAATAATCTTTTGTGTTTCTGTAGCATCAAGGTTCTCTAGAGAAACAGAACTAGTAGCATAAATATATACTAATCAGGAATGCAATTGGCTTATACAACAAGAGATCTGGGGAGTCCAACAATTGCTGTGTTCACATTGGAAATGCTCAGAGCCAGTAGCTACACTGTCCCTGAAGCTGAGTGTCAGTAACCCCAGTCTGGCACTAAAGGCCTGGTCTTCAGTTCAATTTGACCGACCAAGGAGTCTGACTTCTGATGTCAGCAAAGGCAGCTGCAACAGAGTAGGTCAGTTTACTAACAAGAAACAGGGGAAGTAGGTCACAGGGCTTCAATACTCTTGCTTTGGACCTTCTTATGTCACTGCTGCTGGAAGACACTGTCCACATCTAGGTTGTGTCTTTTCAATTCAATTAATCAATAAAACCTCTCCAGTCATGCTCAGATCCTAACCTAATCTAGACAACCTAGATGATCCCTCTTAGGTTTGTCTAGAGACTTGGGTCTTAAGTGATTCTAGATCCTGCCAAGTTACAATATTATTAACTATTGTTAGTAGTACAATAATGTTTCCATTTTGATTTAGGTGACTGTCAATTTTTTTTTATTAATCTATGCAAAGATTTAGAGATGGTATTTATTCCCCTTTTTTAAACCCACAGATTTCATTGCCCTTTTGGGTTTTTTTTACTTTTCATTTTTTTATTATATTACTTTTCCTTTAATTTTTTTGTTTGTTTCCCTAAGTCCTTGAGGATCCTGTGTTTGAAAAATTTTTACTAAGATTGCATATCATGCTATAAATTTTTCTTAATACTGGTTTTTCTATCATACAGATTTTGATAGTTTGTTGCAATTTTAATGTTCTTACAATTCTCTTTTAAGTTTCAATTGCCTTCTGTCCATTTAGTAGCACGTTATTTAATTTCCACTTAACTATATGGCTTTTCATTCTTAATGAATTTCATTTGTCTGAAAAGAAATACAATAAAATTTAAATTTTTAAAAATTTGACACTTGACATGTGAACTCACCTAGAGAAAATTCCATGTGCTGATGATAAGACTGTGTGTTACAGTGGCTGAATGAAGTATCCTCAAAAAGTGCATTAGATCAGTTTTCTCTATAGTGTGGTCCAACTCAGATTTGTCTTAGTTTTTCTGTATATATGTGTATGTGTGTATGTATATACATATGTGTATATGTTTTTCTATGTATATGTGTATATTAAAAATTAAATTAAAATTAAATATTGACATATCTACTATCATTGCATTGAACTTAATTCCTTAGATATAATATTATATCTAATAATATTATATATTATATATCCAGGTGGTACCATATCAAGTGTATATATTTATATCTGTTATATCATCTTTGTCCTAGCTTATTCTTGGTGCTGTGACAAACACTATGATCAAAGACAATTCAGGGGAAGAGAGGGCTTATTTCAGCTTACAGGTTATAGTCCAACATTGAGAGAACTCACAGCTGGAACTCAAGGCAGACTCAAAGCAGGAACTTGAAGAAGGAGCATGAAGACATGCTGCTTGCTTGCTTACTGAATCATATTCTGCTAGATTTCTTACACAGGTCAGACCAAAATGTTTAGGTATGGTGTCAATTAGGGAGGGCTGGTATCCCTTTGTCAATCAACACAATCCTGCACAGACATACTCACAGGCCAGTGTAGTATGCAAAAACCCATCAATTGAGACTCTCAGTTAATTTTAGGCCTTGCCAAGTTGACAGCTGAAGGAAAGACAGTCTTGTCAAACTGATGTTTTGTCTCTTTTTGAAGTTTTTTCACTTCAAAGCTACTTGGAAGTTCCCAGCCCTCTCCTAAGCAGATAAGCCTTTTCTTATGTCACTATTCTTCAAGTGTTGATTAATGGAGGATGTTACATATTGTAACGATGGTGGATCAGATTTGAGGCTTGTCACCTTAGCTTTTTTTTTAAGGTTGCCTCTTTACCAGTATTATTAATATTAACCAAGAACTTGAATCAGAAGCAGGGATTGTTTTGATAAAGAGTCTGTGTTCTTAGAAGCCCCTAAGGTAATTGTGATGCACACTAAAATTTGAGTCTGGGTCTCAAACTTAATGGCCCACGTAAGCAACTTGAGAACTTTTCTAAGCACCGAGGTCAATGTCCCTGACCAGCTCTATCTGAAACACTGTTACGAGAAACCAAGCAATGTGCGTAAGTCTGGTCCCATACAATGCTAACACAGTTTAAGGGAGGGACTGTCAAGAACCAACATTTAGGGCTTTAGTCCTTAGTGTCTGCTACACATAACCATCATGCCAGAACCCCAATGCCTAGACCTACCCCACATCACTTCTCAAACATTCTTGCCTTGAAGCATGAGCTCCAAGTATTCTGTTTACCTCATGTTGTCAAAAGAAAGGGGAAAAACACAGGTGTGCTTGAGTATGTTCTTAACACTAAAGCGAGGGTCTGCCACCTGGTGGTCAACTGTGTCAATTACGCAGCAGGTGATTCAGCTTCTAATTCATCCTAGAATGCTGTCCTCTGCAGCAGGCAAAGGACAGATTGCTTCTAGTTAAATAACTAAAAAGTTGCTTCATTAACACATTTAAAAATTAGCATCAGGCATTAACTCAGCACATACCCACGAGTTGTTTTTCATTAAGAGGAAATGCTATTTTTGTGGATCCATTTGATATATAAAATGTCTTAAAAACTGGCTACTTCCAGCATCCTTCTCACCAACAAGCTGTTTCTAAAAGTTGTATAAAAAAAGATCTGATTGAAGGCCATTTCGAAAATAACACTGTCTTCAGCAAATTATGCTTTGTTACAAAGCTTTTTTAAGCAAATGGCTTAGATAACAATAAGTGACTTAGATCTTCATTTTAACAGCTTTAAAAAATAATCCATAAAGATAATGCCATGTAAGAGAGAGAGAGAGAGAGAAGGAAAGAGGAGGAGAGGGAGAGGAAAAGGGAAAGGGAGAGGGAGAGAAGAAGAGGAAGAAGGAAAGGTGACAAGGTGATGAGCTTGATCGTGATAATTATTTTCATTTTATCTATGTGTCACAATTTCATACTAAATTATTTACATGTATGTACAACTGTGACATTCAGCTCTTAGTAAGGCTGGATAAATCATCCTATAAATAAGGCTGCTTCTACATAGTATGGTATTCTGTAAATGTGTCTACATTGGTGACAATATTTAGTCTTTTTATGTGTTAGTGCAAGGTATGCTCGTTCATTTTGGTGTGTGCACGTGTGGTGGCCAGAAGTAAATAAGCATTGGGGTCTTACACAATTGCTTCCACCGTACTCTCAGGAGGGCCTCTCACTGAGCCTAGAGCTCATCCTTCAGGTACACTGGCTGTCGAGCAAGCTCCAGGGAGCCAGCTGTGTCCATTCTGGGGTTATGGATGTGAACCACCTTGCCTAACTCTTTGTGGGCGCTGGAGATCCAAATTCAGGTCTGAAAATTGTGCACTAGGCAGCTTCCCAACTGAGTCATCCCCTAAGCCCCAATTCTCCCTGCTGCATTCTCACGTTTGTCTCTTCTCTCCTTAGAATGGGCAGCCGGATCCATGTCTACCCAAATGGCTCCTTGGTTATTGGATCGGTGACAGAAAAGGATGGTGGTGACTACTTATGTGTGGCAAGAAACAAAATGGGAGATGACCTGGTCCTGATGCATGTCCGCCTAAGACTGACACCTGCCAAAATTGAACACAAGCAGCATTTTAAGAAGCAAGTAGTCCACGGGAAAGATTTCCAAGTTGACTGCAAGGCTTCTGGCTCCCCTGTGCCTGAGGTATCCTGGAGTTTGCCTGACGGAACAGTGGTGAACAATGCAGCACAAGCTGATGACAGTGGCTACAGGACCAAGAGGTACACCCTCTTCCACAATGGAACCTTGTATTTCAACAAAGTTGGGATGGCAGAGGAAGGAGACTATATTTGCTCTGCTCAGAACACCTTAGGGAAAGATGAAATGAAAGTCCACCTAACAGTTCTAACAGCCATCCCACGGATAAGGCAAAGTGACAGGAGCAATGTAAGGATCAAGGCTGGAGACACAGCTGTCCTGGACTGTGAGGTCACTGGGGAACCCAAGCCAAATGTATTTTGGTTGCTGCCTTCCAACAATGTCATTTCATTCTCCAATGACAGGTTCATATTTCACGCCAATGGAACTTTGTCCATCAATAAAGTGAAACCGCTTGACTCTGGGAAGTATGTGTGTGTAGCTCAAAATCCTAGTGGGGATGACACTAAGACATACAAACTGGATATTGTCTCTAGGCCTCCATTAATCAATGGTTTGTATGCAAACAAAACTGTTATTAAAGCCACAGCCATTCAGCACTCCAAAAAACACTTGGACTGCAGAGCAGATGGGGTCCCACCACCCCAGATCACATGGATTATGCCAGACAATATTTTCCTCACGGCTCCATACTATGGAGGCAGAATCACGGTGCATCAAAATGGAACCTTGGAAATTCGGAACATCAGGCTTTCTGATTCTGCGGATTTCACCTGTGTGGTTCGGAGCGAAGGAGGAGAGAGTGTGTTGGTGGTGCAGTTAAAAGTGCTGGAAATGCTGAGAAGACCAACATTCAGAAACCCATTCAATGAAAAAGTAGTTGCCCAGGTTGGCAAGTCCGTAGCAATGAACTGCTCTGTGGATGGCAACCCAACACCTGAAATTATCTGGATCTTACCTGATGGCACACAATTTGCTAATGGGCCACAAAATTCCCCATATCTGATGGCAAGCAATGGTTCTCTCATTGTTTACAAAGCAACTCGGAACAAGTCAGGAAAGTATCGCTGTACAGCAAGAAATAAGGTTGGCTACATCGAGAAACTCATCCTGTTAGAAATTGGGCAGAAGCCAGTCATTCTGACATACGAACCGGGGATGATAAAGAGTGCCGGTGGGGAATCGCTATCCCTGCATTGTGTGTCTGATGGAATCCCTAAGCCGAATGTCAAATGGACTACACCAGGGGGCCTTGTGATAGACAGACCTCAAGTCAGTGGAAAATACATATTGCATGAAAATGGCACATTGGTCATCAAAGAAACAACAGTTCACGACAGAGGAAATTATGTCTGTAAGGCTCAAAACAGCATTGGCCAGGCAGTTATTACTGTTCCCGTGACGATTGTGGCCTACCCTCCCCGAATTATAAACTACCTTCCCAGGAGCATGCTCAGGAGGACAGGAGAAGCAATGCAGCTCCACTGTGTGGCCTTGGGAGTCCCCAAGCCACAAATCACCTGGGAGACACCGGGATACTCCCTGCTCTCAACGGCAACAGAAAGAAGGCCCCACAGAAGTGAGATGCTTCCCCTACAAGGCACGCTGGTCATTCAGAATCTCCGAGCCTCCGATTCTGGAGTCTATAAATGCAGAGCACAGAACGTGCTTGGTACTGATTATGCAACTACTTACATTCAGGTCCTCTGACAGGAAGGGAGAAACCAAAAATGGAACAAAAGCCAACATCTGCAGAGTTTATTTTTTGGAAGAAGTTTAATCAAAGGCAGCCATAGGCATGTAAATGAATCTGAATACATTTACAGTGTTAAATTTACAATGGACATGCAATGAGACTTGTAAAGAAATGCATTGTGAACTGATACCGAGTTTCTATGGATTTCAAAGCAAACTCTTAACTTAAGGCACTTTGATTTTGCCAACAAATAATAAAAAACATTAAGAGAAAATGATCCACTACAAATTAACAAATGGCGAATGCACCTGGATTTTCAGTAAAAAGACCTTTCTTCCGCTAACGGTTGCCAGCTGCCTTGTGTCTGTTTTCCACCAATGTTACAAACATCGCACACAGAATGAATGGAGACAACGTGAAAGGTTAGGTTTGCAGCCTGTGTTAATCTCAGTGCACAAATATCTTGCCACTGGTTTACAAACGTTTGGATAAAACCCACAGGAAACAAGCACAGAACTGTTCCGATTATGACTAGTAGATTACCATTGGTTCACACTGAAAGTTCCCATTGTCTCAATACCCGCGTTAAAAATGAAACCAAACAAGACAAAACAAATGCAAGCGAGCTTTTCTACATGTAAAGGGCAGCCTACTGCTCACACACTGGGAAGTGCAAAGCGTGTTTCACGTTTGTCCACACCTCTCTCGTCCTGAAATGCTCTAGAGGTACAGTGAAACTTCCTTATAACTTTAAAACCTTGCCCAGGCACCCATGGTTCAGAGCCATTCTTAAGACAGACTTTCTAAGGCAGAATCCCTCCAAGAGTCTAGACAACTGCTTCTATATAATGAAGTTTCACTGTATTTAAATGGTGGGCTTTATTTTCATATTTCACCGTACTAATATTACATGTTTAATTTAACCCAAATATATGTGGGAGTATCATATGATTCACCTCTTTTATTCTAAAGGCTGGTATTTTCTAGAATAATTTCTCTGGCTTCTGCCCAAATTTCATCTATTTATAAATTTATTTCATCTATTTATAAAGGGGCCTTGAAAATTAAAAAAGCAAAAGTCATTCAGTTAGCCCAGATCACTAAGACCAAGAGCTTTGTTAGCACATGCCATTCATCTGTAACTTGATGCCTACTCTCCGTAATGCCTACTTTCTTTTGGCCCCTACCTCAGACACGAGCTGACTACAGTTAACATTGGTACTCTATGGCTGCCAGAGGTCAAATGATACCCACTGTAGAGTAGTCTCCCTCTACTTTTAGATGAAAAAGGGTACATAAAACAAGAAATGCCACCCTCTAAGGATTCAGCTTACAATATAACACAGATGTTAAGGGGTTCTTATAGCCAGAAATGGTAAGTATACCCAATTCCATTAGATTTCAAGGTCTGGTCTTTAATTTCCTATCTGCAACCCACCCAGCAAATGACAAGGTTCTGCAATAGAGCTTTTCCTTAGGACAATTTTAATGCCAACCACATGCATTTGCTATGAAAGAAAAAAAAAAACCCTCTCAGAATGCAGAATTAAGTGGCAGTAAATATAATAACTAAATTTAAAATTCCAGTTGCTTTCCTTGTAACGCGCAGGGCAAACAGCTCTAGGTTTTTCCTCATCCCCCACAGCATCTCAGAACTAGAGGGCTTTAGCATGATTTACCTTCCTCATCTTAACAAATAAAACAAACAACGACAAAGGAATAACCATAGCCTTCATGTGCAAAATGATTAATAAATTAACTTCTGCAAAGTTTAAAGTGCAAACAAATGCTATGCAGTTCTAACACTCGTTCTGCTGTTCACAATATTGAGCTACAAAAAAAGACAAGGTTCAAACTGAAGCTGGAGTTTTAACCATCAACAATCATTGAATTAAGACCAGAGAGGACAGGATATGGCCCACTCACTAGGCACAACATTCACACTTCGGTGGTTTTGCGAATGCAATCATATGGCCTATTACCTGGGGGGGAGGGGGGGAGGATAGCTTCGTGAATTTTAAGAATGACTCTGGAGAGGAAAGCAAAGCGGACATATGGGACCACTGAAATGTACTGCACTGTCTGAGAGCAGAGAGAATGTGAACTCAGTGGGAAGAATGGGCTTTAATGTTTGGCAAAGTCTTTTCCAGCCCAGAGTAAACACAAAACAAGCAGGCTGGAGGGGTATATTTCACAGTGTACAAAGCAGTTCACACGATGTCGCCATGGCAAAGTAAGCAAACATGGATCTGAGGTCATTTGAATGAGTCAAACTCTGCAATGGGTAACTCACCTAGGAAGATATAAATTATTTATAATAACGATCTTCGAAAGAAATCATCTGAAGTTGTACTAGCTACATTTTAAAAAAGTAGTTCTACAGGGTCTGCTCTTCATAGACAATCTATTCACAGTATGCTTCACTACATTACATGTGAAATCATATGGCAAAAAGAAAGTGAACCCAACAAAGAACAGGGAAAGATCCCTACATGTCTTAAAATGCCCTGCAATTTTCACATTCAAAATTGTATGCATCTAATTCTAAAAAAATATTATACGGAATACTCTTAAGTTACACAAAATGATAATAATTTACTGTATTTTTTTTCATTCTAATAGGAGCAAATTACCACATACTTGAACAAAGTTAAAATAGTTACTATTTCTTTATAATAAATTTTGATGTATAATTTACTTTACTTGTGCTTTTTGCACCGGTTTATAAATACAGTAGAAGCAATACACAACCAAGACTGACACCAACATTAATAATTAAATTCAAAATTGTAAATACTTACCATACAAAATTAACAGCAAGTATACCTTTGATGACTACCAGAACCCTCTGGACTGTGGGGCCAGATTCTCTGGAAACCATGTCAAGTCTGAGCACTGTGGAATCTAAGGCCAGCTGTGAGATTTTATTTTATTTTTCTCAAGTTGGCATGAGGTTCGGAAGAACCTAAACTGAACAGTTATTATTATTATTTTTTTTAACCAAAACTGGCAGTAAGTAAAATGGGCCGATTCCACCGTGGTTCTTCTGGCCTCCCGTGGTTATAGGTTGTACCTTCATGAAGAATCTGGATAAAGATTTTGCCACTGGGAACAAATTTGTGTGCAGCTGCTTTTGAGAGACTCCCACAGACCTCGGGGTGACTCTTGCAGAAGCCCTGAAGAAGCGGAAGTACTAAGCAACAATCCATTTCAGCACCTTTGGACCACAACAAAAGCGAAGCCAAGTCCTTCATAAATGCGAACAAAGTTTATAAAGTGCTTATGAAAATGATCAACATTTCAAATTAAAGTGATGCAAAAAAAAAAATGTTCACCCCACCGCCACGGTCGAGTGAAGGGCTAATGTGTCCACTCCCGAGAGACCCACCACAGCTTTCAAATCAGTAGTTTGGTCCACCACAGGTTTAAAAAAAAAATCGTTAATGAATACATAAATATTTAAACCTACCATAATTCATTCTTTATGTAAATATGAGATAAAAAAGCACCAGTTTCAAAAGGTCTGCTACCACACTATCTGGAGTAGGCCTGCATGATCCACATTTTAAAACCTATTTTAAATCTGATGAAACCAAACCACAACTCCTTTACCTATTTAAATACCTCTGCATGAAATGTAGCATAAAATATAGGAAAACATAAATAACAAAAGACCAAAGGAGACGTCGTATGATGACTACTAAATTTGATTTTCTGTTTTTCAGTGCAAACATAAATTCCATGTCTTCTCTTTCCGATTCAAAAGTGTGAAGGGTGTGCACAGGGAGTCACTCCTTGCTGTGGCTGGTTACCTAAGGGGAAAGCAAACATGACAGTTACAGATGTGAACTGGTGCTGCAGATAACACCTTCTCTCTAGTGGGCCTCTCAGTCACAGCCCCAGGTATGGGAGGACAGAGCAACAGGCTAGACCCTGGGGCCAATAACCATGTAATGTGACCAGATGTATTCTGTCGAGGGGCCAAGTCTACAGGAGAGACTCACGGCTGCCCACACCATGCCTTGGGATTGGATAGATTGACTCACAGTGTCCAAGAGTTGTATTCCAGCTCTTGACACTCTGGGGACAGCAGAGCAAGCTGACATGCTCTTCAGATAAGTCTGCAATACAGGACTCCTCAGTGCTGATTTATAAACACTATAAGGCAAAGCCTTCAGGTTATATTCTCTGCAAGAATTTTAACTCAAAAATATCGTCGCATTTCATTGTTTTAATCACAGATTATTTAATAGAGTATACCTACTTAAAAAAAAACAGCTAGGAAAAAAATTGATCTTCACGTAACCAAAATTAACTGAGGCTATATGAAAACATACGCACATATTTCAGGTTTGGAAATTAAAGAAAAAATCTCATGTCTGTATTCATTGAACATGGTGATGTGTTACATAAAGACACAGACAAGTGTACATTATATGTTAAAGACCAAAAACAAAAACAAAATAAAATAAAGAAAAATTAAGATATGACTGGCAGAGACACCAAGGAGTGTGGAGGGAGGTGGGGGGCAATTCTCTCTGTCAAGATACCCACATGCAAAGCAGGCATGCAAAAAGCTACCCCTCAGCCACAAATGGATGCCACATCACTGTTTCAACATGCAGCAGACTCCACTCTGTAACTCAGAAACACTGAAAGCCACGGGAAAACATGTCTCCTACACTTTCATAGGTGGGAAAATGTGACCTAGCCAATAGTGGCCACACTGGCAAAGAAATCAGGTCTTGTGACTCCAGACCACTATGTTTCACCACACAAGGGACTCACTCCATCTCTACAACGACTCTATCCTGAGAGACTGGTATAGGGGTGATCTAAGTCAAGGTCATGGGATGAGCTTCTCCTTAAACATTTCTAGCTCTATAAAAACAAGACCCGGGCATGGAGTTGAGGTTAAGCAGTAGAACACATGTCTGGGACACAGAAGCCTTGGGTTCTATCCTCAGCACCATAAAATAAAACCAAGAAGAGGGGGTTGGGTGTGCTTTGGGAAAGTCTCATAAAACAACAGGAAAATACTGAATTTAAGGGGAAAAAATGTGGCTTTTCCAGGTGAAGAAAAAGGTAAGCCCAAAACTAATCAAACTAAGACAAAGTGAAATACCTCAGACCAAGCCAAACATGAAAAAAATGTATGTATGTATGTATGTATGTATGCATGCATGTATGCATATATTATGCATATATGTATGTGTGCACATATATGTGCATGCATGTATATATGTGTGTGTGTATGCATGCATGCATGAATAAATAAATGAATGTATGCATCTGTGTATGTATGTATGTATGTATGTATGCATGTATGTAACAAAAGTAGTCAAATAAAAGAGGAGGAGTGGACAGTGGAGGTCTAGGAGGGGTTTAATGGAGGGTAGCTGAGAGAGGAGACAGAAGAAAGCGAGGAAGGAAAGTGATGGAGCTCTATTTCAATGAAAAAGTCTTTAAAAATGTTTCAGAGGACACAGTGTGATTTCTGAAGAGCCCATTATGCCGGGCTTGTCGCTGCTGACTCCCAGGGCTCCCCTGGCTCAGTGTGAGACAGGTACTTACTAGAAAGCTGCTTTTGGAGCTGTCGCACCAGGGCGGCTGTCTGTTGCTGTTGCTGGGTCTGCTGCAAGCCTTGCCTGGGGAACTGTAATTGCAACAAGGGGAAGGATGAGTCAGCCACTCGTGCTCCACAAGGCACAGGCTGTACCTCGGGGCTGGCTAACGACGTTCACATGCTCAGTTTGAATATGTCTGGTTTTGCCTACGGTACAGTTGGCCAAATAGTGCTTCCCGCAGGTACTTGCTTGGCATTTATCTTTAGAGTTTCCATGAAGAAGTTCCCACTACAGAGGTAGCCTACTCATGCAAAGACCTCTTTGACAAGATGAAAGCTCTCTGCTGTGGAGATCTGTCCAATGCCAACAGACCCCATGGGCAGGGCAGAGCAGAGCCTGTGAGGTAGAGCATGGGTTTGTGGAACATCTGACCTCCACCTGACAGCCATGGCAGGGTGAGCTGGGCCATACACAAGAACACTCACATTTTAAGGAGTTTTCTCCTAGCCCTGACTGAGGGGACCTGGAAGTACCACACAAGAAACTGCGGCTGATGTTTGAGGAGCATGGGGAGACTGACTGATCAGTGTCTGCTAGAAGCAAAGCTGTTTTTGATTAGAATCACCAATCATACTGGGAGACTTCCTAACTGCAGGTGTCAGACTGCCTCTTTTTCTTTCCTTTCTCTACTCCTCAGCTGTCTTCCTGTGGCCTAGAAACAACTGGGATGCTCGAATACGAGCATCTCTTAGTCGTACACGAAGAACTGGTTTCCTGTTAATGTCAGTCTGTGCCATCTGCCTGTATGGAACACAATAACCAGGCTGCCACAGCACCCTAGAGAGCACCTCCAGAGATAGAAAGGTGGGAGCTGACCCAGGCCAGGAAGGAGCATGGTAAGGGAGTTTTCTTTATTTTTGCCAGCTTCTTCCACAGCGGCTCTCTGTCAGCCTAGTGCATCCAAGGCAGCCGTGCCTGGGCTCTTCCCTCAGGTAACCCGGCTCTCTCCAACTCTCCTCTTCTCACCACACTAGGCTGAGAGGTCTGTGCTGTGCCTGTAACACATCTGCATTGCTTGTCCTTAATCTGCTTCACATCCCTAACAAGTTTTTAATAAGACCATTTTCAATGTGAATGCAACATGATTCCCTTTTCCTTGGAGGTCCTCAGTATGACTGACAGCTGCCCAGGACTGTTAAGTCGTATAGAAAATTCAAATACAGAATGCATAGCTAAATGTGAATTTCAGACAAGTAACAAGGAATTTTTTATTTTACTAATATTTAATATTTCATGTGACAAATACTGAATTTAGTCCAAGTAACCCAACAGAAAATTTGACGTAACACTTTTGCTAACTGCTTGCCTGAAATTCAGATTTAACAGAAAATTCTAACTTAGACAGCATTGCCAAGATGACTCTTCCATGTGTAATGTCACACAAAGATGATAAGCCATTGCCAGCACCAACCCTCTCCACATACAGGTCTGGGAAAACAGAACAACGATCATTCCTCTGTGTGGAAAATTTAGGAAGGCACGTGTTTTCTTTTTAATTCAACGGTTTCAATGCTTAGAATCCTATTTAACAAGTCTTGCTATGTGCCATGAACTATTGTGGGCATTATAGGTATACACTATGGTGCTTGATTCTGATGAACAATGATGCTAACAAAGCTTTTGGTACAGGTGCTTTCATGTTTAGTGTGTGTAAATATGGAGTTTAGTATGTTAGCTCTCATCATGTCATGTAGGGCTGAACCCTTCTCCACACACACTGCATTTCTGCAAACATGTATCCACACAGCCCCCTTACAGAGAATGCATATATATATAGAGAGAGCTGGATGTCCCTTCTCCTCAGCTTTGGATGTTTAATCTTGAATGTTCAGAGGTATTTGAATTTAGACTATGAATAATAAAGACCTATGATCCTTTACTACCAATTTTCTCATGATACAGGTGGGAGCTGTGTCATTTGGCTTCTGAATCCTAAGGGCATTCTTAACACTATTGATCTCAATTTCTCATAAGAGAGCACGAATTCCCAGAGAAAGACCAGTATAAAACTTTTGTCTGTGGCTGCTGGTCAAAAGTCACAGAAGTTATTAACTAATGCTGCTATCATGTATCTTTTTTGAAAGGCAAAATGGAATACAACATAATCTTCCCCCAAGAACGAGTGTATTTTAAGTCACCCAATTAAGACAGCATAAGATGAAAAGAATAGACTTAGTTACACAGTATGGATATTATTTTCTTAAATGTTGGAAGGAGCTTCATTCTACATCTATCAAACAGAGTTAATAGTCATTTAAACACACGAACCTTTAAAGGATTGTACGTCAAGAACTACACTTATGACCAAGCTTGCCACACCACACAAATTTCCCCAGAAAGGGCAGAGGCTACCACTAGTTGCCCTTTCTTCCCAGACGGCAAATGACACAGGCATGCACACTAAGTTGTCACCACACTTAACTGATGGCCATGGGTTTCTCTTAATCTTTCACACTCACTTTACAGAAAAGCTTCCGTAGGACACCTTGAAGAGGTGACAGTTTCTGTCCTAAGGCAGTTTTGACCTTAAAAACACCTTTATACAGTGATTAACTTGGCTATGGGTATTCATTGTCACTGCCTACCATGTCCCAACTGATGCTACCAACTAAAGGAGACAAAGTCACTCAAAAGGCAACAGATGTAGCACTGCCTTTCATGGTAGCTTACGCTGAAGCTTTCCAACATGGGCTCCATGTTTCTGGATCTTTGGATCTCTGTTTGGGCTTCAACTCTATCACTCAAAATAGAAATGCTATAGTCCTAAACCCCAGGATTGTGACATTACTTGGAAGCAGAGCTTTTCTAGAGGTAGCCATGATTATTACCATGGAATCTAACACAACATGAATGGTACTCTCATAAGAAGGGAAACGTGGGTACATTAGTGCAAACAGTGAGAACGTCACGCACGAGAGGGTGACATACAGCTCAGATACCAAAGGCAGCCAGTGCACAGTGAGGGACTGGAACAGAGGCATGGCGTGGGCTCTCCCATCAGCAAGCAGAAGGAACCACCATTGTTGAATCCCCATCTTTCACTTCCACTTTCCAGAACAGAGAGAAAAAAACACAAACCCATTTTTAAGCCACCTAAGTTCATGTACCTAACTAACAAATCAGTACAACTTCTGAAGCTCTTCAACTAAAAAGGTCTACCCACCATATGCTACTTTTCACGTACAACACGGCCATTCAGCCATTTCCAATGATTCTCAGTCCTCCAGTAGCGAAAAGCATACTCAGTACTTCCATGGCACGCTCCCTAATGCCTCACAGGCTGCTGGCCTCTACTGAATATAACAAATAAGTACTGATCTAAAATCCACTGTACCCGTCGGCAGGCAGGGAGTGGCAGGTCAGGAAGGTGGTGTGGTAACTTACTCCTCCCTTAATGCAACATCAACCACAACCCCAGAGCTCACCTCTCCTCAGCAGCCAACTCACCACCCTCTTCTCCAAAGATGGGAACTGAAGGGGAGAGCAGGCCTGAAACATGAGTTGGATCTGCTAAGGATGTCTATTATGAATAGAAGCCAAGGTGTTTAAAAAATAGTGAATCTCAGCGAACATAATCAAAAAAGAAATGTAAATTTTTTTCCTTAAAGTTGCTGAGGTATTGTGCCCTTGATATTGACATACATAATTAGCTGAAAATATTTTTGTATCTGTTTTCTATTATGAGACAATGAAAAAGAGGTATAGAATACATACCAAAATATCTTTAACAGTACTATCTTTAAAACTGGTAACAGTCCAAAATTTTAACAGTAGAGGAATGGTTCAGCAACTGAAAAATAAAACTACATCAAAATAATAATTTAAAAGTATTTATATACCCAGATGTAGTGGCACACACCTTTAATCCCAGTACTGGGAATGCAGAGGCAGGCACATCTCTGTGAGTTAAGTGCCCACCTGAGCTAGATAGTAAAATCCAGGGCAGTCATGTCCCACCCTGTCTCTAAGTGGAAACTGAAGAGATGGAAAGTGAAGAGTGGAAAGTGAAGAGATGTTAAAAGCTTAGGTCACAACCAATAGATAGATGCATAGTATACTGGCTGGTTTTGTGTGTCAACTTGACACAGCTGAAGTTATCACAGAAAAAGGAGCTTCAGTTGAGGAAATGCCTCCATGAGATCCAACTGTAAGGCATTTTCTCAATTAGTGATCAAGGGGGAAAGGCCCCTTGTGGGTGGTGCCATCTCTGGGCTGGTAGTCATGGTTCTATAAGAGAGCAGGCTGAGCAAGCCAGGGGAAGCAAGCCAGTAAAGAACATCCCTCCACGGCCTCTGCATCAGCTCCTGCTTCCTGAACTGTTTGAGTTCCAGTCCTGCCTTCCTTGGTGATAAACAGCAGTATGGAATTTTAAGCTGAATAAACCCTTTCCCCCCCAACTTGCTTCTTGGTCATGATGTTTGTGCAGGAATAGAAACCCTGACTAAGACAAATTGGTACCTGACCATGTTTTGGGGAGGACTGTGGAAGGACTTTGAAACTTTGGGCTTGAAGATCCATTCGTTGTTAAGAGCTCTGTCAGATGTTGTGTAGGAGCTTGGAAGATAATGTTGAGAAAAGTGTAGAAGATGGAGGCCTGGCTTGTGAAATTTCAGAGGGAAAATTAAAGACTCTTTTCAGGGCCACTGCTGTTTTGATTGTGAAGATTCTGTAGCTCTGGTTAGCTGGGGCTGAAGAATCAGCTGTGATTAACAAGATAGCAGAACTACTAAAGCAAAAACTTTGCATTACTGGGACTATTAATGCTGGTTCGCTGGAGCTAGGAAATTAGCGGTGATTAAGAAGAGACCAGCATCGTTGAGGTGACATCTTCTGGGAAGTGTTTTCTGAAAGCACAAAGAGGCTGTGTTCCAGAGATAGCCAAGGTTGTACTCCTGCTGCAGTGGGACTTGGTAATGTGTAAGGGTCACCCAGGTGGTAATGGTTTTGAAGGCATGAAGGGGTCATGCAGAGCAGCTGAGGCTTAGCACTATGAGAGGCCATGGAAGGCCATTGGTGAAGGTGCAGCCTCAGTTGCAATTGATGGCCCAGGAGTGAAGGGGTCATGCAGTGTTTTGGAGATGCCAGTACCATGAGATGACCACCAAGAGCAGCAGCAGCAGTGGAGTACAGGCATCTGGAGCCTAGAGGACGACATGTGTGCCACAAAGGGCATGGCTGGAGAAGTGACCCAAGCCCTTGGAGGAGCCCAGAAGATCATGAGTTGGATCCCAGACATTGGATGGTTGGAGATTGATTTTTGCTTTTGATTGTGACTGTGCCCTGATATTTTCCCTCTTGAAGGAAGAAACTATTTTAGTGGAGCCCACAGTTAAGAGACTTTTAATTGTAAAAAGACTTTGGATTTTAAAAGAGATGGATATTTTAAAGAGATTGAAATTTTAAGAATATGTAAAGACTGTGGGACGTTTAAAGTTATTTAGACCTTGGGGATGAATAAGAATGTAAGGGTTGAGGTTTACTAGTGATGTGTTTGTGTGTCAAGTTGACAAGGGGTCAATTGTACTGGCTGGTTTTGTGTGTCAACTTGACACAGCTGGAGTTATCACAGAGAAAGGAGCTTCAGTTGAGGAAATGCCTCCATGGGATCCAAATGTAAGGCATTTTCTCAATTAGTGATCAAGGGGGACAGGCCTCTCGTGGGTGGGACCATCTCTGGGCTGGTAGTCTTGGTTCTATAAGAGAGCAGGCTGAGCAAGCCAAGGGAAGCAAGCCAGTAAAGAACATCTCTCCATGGCCTCTGCATCAGCTCCTGCTTCCTGACCTGTTTGAGGTCCAGTCCTGCCTTCCTTGGTGATAAATAGCAGTATGGAATTGTAAGCTGAATAAACCCTTTCCTCCCCAACTTGCTTCTTGGTCATGATGTTTGTGCAGGAATAGAAACCCTGACTTAGACAGTCAGAGAGAGAGGGAGAGAGAGGGAGAAAGAGGGAGAGAGAGGGAAAGGGAGGGAGGGAGGGAGAGAGAGGGAGAAAGAGGGAGAGAGAGGGAAAGGGAGGGAGGGAGGGAGGGAGAGAGAGAGAGAGAGAGAGAGAGAGAGAGAGAGAGAGAGAGAATATAGATTTATAGATAGATAGCATACAGATGTACTAAAGTAAACCTAAAAAGAATTATAATGATGAAACATCTTGATAGTATTGACCACTCCTATAATTTCTAATTCTGAAACTGACCACTTAGATGTAAATGTTGTAAATCTCCTAGCCCATTCTGAGGCTCACAGACACATATCATCTGGTCCCTAAGCTATAACTCCTGCTTGGATTATTTATGAAAGATTGTTCTCTATTGAAACAATGCTGTGTTTCTCAGTGAGAATTGGAATCCTTCTGCCAAGCAGAATAAAATAAAATAAAAGGCTCATTACAGATTATTAAAATTCCTATTAATAAATAACAAAGGCATTTATTTCCATCAAATTACTTTCTCATGAGCATAATGAGAAAAAAAAAAGTTATCTTCCAAGCTCTAAATTACTTCCTCAGTCCTTGGGATGGTAGTATGGTAAGCCAGTGGGTGAAACACAGTCTAATAATCAACAGTATTGCCTTAGAAATCAGTATTAAATTGCATGTTCTTTCTACACAAAACTCACTTAAGTATTCACAGAACTATAATCTGAGTATAAAAATGTCAAGCTCCCTTTGATGAGCTTTGCTCTAATGCTTGTGGGTCAATGACTGTATAACTCTGTCACTGTTTTAAATTACAATGAAAAAATTCCCCAGACCTATAAATACAGCTTAGTAACAGAATTCAGTTTCTTTGTTTATCCTACCCCAAATAACATACACATCTAAGGCATTTGGTACTGCCATTCATAAGGAATTATGCAGCACACACTATGAACAAAGCTAACATTGTATCTTCATTGTTATTTCTCAGATACGGTGATTGGAATGCATGGTTCCTGGTTGTAGTGTTTATGATGAATTCAGAGGTGTGTCACTGGGGGATGGGGGACGTTGCACTCTGAGATTTCAAAAGCTCAGTCTCTGCCTCTGGTCTGTTAGATGTAACCACTCAGCCACCGTGCTACTACCACCGCCTGCCTGCCTGCTGCCATCCTCTCCACCATGATGGTCATGGACTCACCCTCAGAGTCACCTGTAAAATGCGTTGTTTTATAAGTTGCCCAATTCATGGTGACTCTTCACGGCAAGAGAAAAGTAACCAAGACATCCTATATCACTGTTACATATGAAATGAAATACGATTTAGTAGCAGGTGGAGGAAAATCCCTGACCCAACCTCTAAACCAAGCTTACGGCAGAAGGCAGAGGTTCACATTGAGTGTCATCCTCTGTCACTTCTCACCTGGCAGTTTTGAATGGGCCGTCTCTCGGTGACCCTAGAGCTCCCCAATGGTTAGTCTGATGGGCCCACCTGCCCAGTGCTGAAGTTACAGGCAATGACATGTTTCAGGATTTACGCATCTGTTACATATCTGTGTGAGTGAATCTTTAAATTTTTCCTTATAAGAAAAAGTACAGATTAAATATGAATGACTATAGGTAATTGAAATATAGGGATTTTATTATTTGTGAGGAACAGAGCATGCAATATTTCATTTAATTACATACCTGAATCAAAAGTTTAAAAAGCTTAAAATATGCTGTAATTATCATATATTCAATTATCATATATTCAATTAAAATATGCTGTAATTATCATATATCATATATATATTCAATAATAACTACATTTAAAGTTTGTATTTTTGCTAAAAGGGTATTACTGTACAATCATTTCCTCATTAGCAATTACTACATACAGGTTACCATTCTTGACTTATTGGGTTTCTTACATTTAACAAGGACTCATGTACATCATAAATCTCTAGAAAGGTGTAACTATGTGATAGTTACTTCCGTTAGGATCACACTCAACACTGTTGGTAACAATAGTACTATAGCATAGGAATCTTGGTGTTACATAAAGGAGTTAGGATTTTTCCCATCAGCATCAAATGTTCCAAACACTCAACAAGACCTCTTTACATAGATTTTGGCTCTCTGTCAAAACCTTTAGAATAGCTGGTTGCGTACAGAAAGAAAACACAGAGAGTAGTGCTAAGTTTTGTTTGTCTGCCTTAATAACCTACTCAATGGAGAGAAATGTTTTCATTGTGTTACAGTTTGGGGGATCAAACCCAGAGATACCCGTATGGGCAAGGCAAGTGTCCCTCCCATGGAGCTACACCTTCAGACTGGGGAAAGATTTTGATGATTTTTAAATTTTTAATTTGTATTAGATATTTTCTTTCTTTACATTTCAAGTGTTACCCTTTTCCTGGTTTCCCCTCCCTGATTTTTAAAAGAGATTTATTTATTTTTATGTATCTGTATTTATGTATTTATTTTTAGTACTCCATTTGGATATATACCTACATGCCAGAAAAGGGCATCGGATCCCATTACAGATGGTTGTGAGCCACCGTGTGGTTGCTGGGAATTGACCTCAGGAACCTCTGGAAGAGCAGCCAGTGCAGCGGTTAACAATAAGCTATCTTTCCAGCCCCGATTTTGATGATTTTTTTAATTCAGCAAATTTCATCTAACTATTGCTATGTAACAGCAGATACTCAGTAAAGTTGGGAGAAGACTTCAAGCTACTCTTAGCAATGCCAGATTTTTAAGTCAAAGGGTCAAGCGGTAGACTTCACTTTTAAGTTATGCTTTCCTGAGCTGGAGAGGTGGCTCAAGACTAAGAGCAAACACTACTCTTCCACATGACCTGAGTTCAGCTCCTAGCACCCAAGTTACTTCAGGCAGCTCACAACTACATATAATACCAGTACCGGGGCCTTCATTGATCTCAGGATACACTACGCTCACAATCACAAACCAACACTCAGACATACAAATATATAAATAATTAAAACTGAAATGAAATCTTAAAGAAAAAGCACACCTTCCTTTGTATTTGAAACAGGACTTAAAGACAGACAAGCAACAATGGGGAAGTTCTTCCTGTGAGTCGAATACCAGGCAATCAAAAACAAGATGACAGCATTTGAGAGTAAGCATTTTTCTTTTTCTACAGTAGTAGCAGAAAGAGACAGCCAATGACAACACTGGTGCGTGAGAGTCTAACGAGCAACAGGACAGATTGGATGAGACCATGTCCTTACATTATTACTTTAAAAGGAGAAGTTAGTGACTTTAAGATGGAAAGCCATCAGACACCGCTTCCCCAGGAATTATGAATGCTCTTGTGATGTAGGTACATGAAGCAGCTCTTCAACACAGAAACTGCTGGGTGTCATGCGTAAGCAGCAAATCAGCTCAGTAGCATTTAAAAAGTGAATAAATAAGTCATCATTACTAAGATGAAGTCAGGGCACTTTGGAATTGTTGCAAATTCTGTGTGGGTAAAGGAGACATGGAAGCTAAATAGTAATAAACCGGAGGCAGGGAAATACATGGCAGAAAGGATACTGAACTACCACTGCCATAGTCAAAAAAAAAAAAAAAATCCAAAGCCATGTATACATCAGAGTATGATATCAGTGTTCAATGTCCTGACTTCAGCCATCATAACCAGTGGTTTTGTCTGTGGGTCTGTGTGTTTGCCATGCTGAGATCCCACCCAGGGTTACTCATGCTAGCAAGCACCTCACTAACTGAGCCCGCAGCCATCTTGCTCTAGGGAAAACCAGATGGAAATATTTAACATTAAACTGGTGCATGGTGACAGTTGCCTGGGATGTGGGGATCAGGAAAAAGCTGGAACCGAGGGAAGAGGGGAATCACAAAACAAATGTGGCCGCGTGGGACTTAGTGAGCACAGATGAAGGAGTCAGGGAAATTCTTTGTACCACTCTTGAAGCTTTTCTGTGGGTTTGAACCTATGTAAGAGAGAGAGGGAGGGAGGGAAGGAGAGAGGAAGGGAGGGAGGGAGGGAGGGAGGGAGGGAGGGAGGGAGGGAGGGAGGGAGGGGAGGTACAACTTCCTTCCTGGTGGAACACTATGCAGGTAAGCAGTAGTCCAGCCAAAAGTCTCTTTTATAGTATTTCTTTAAAAAAGTTGCCCTAGCCAACTTTATGCTCCTGACAAAGAAGCAAGTTTCATTCTGCCTCTACTTAAGGAAAAAAGACAAGTTTACATAGATTGCCATAAATATTTTTAAACAAAAGGAATCAAAAACTGGAAAAGCTAAACACTTGGTACAAAAGAATGGGGAAAAAGATGGGACTCAGCTGGCCAGAGCAGTATATGTTACAAGTCCCCGGGACCTCCCTACCCAGGGACCCTCTACTGGGCTGGTACCAAAGGAGAGACCTGCTTGGGTCCAGCCTTTAACCATGGAACTCCACTGACTCTCCCCAGTGTCCTGCCATGGCTCCATGCTCCTTTCCTTTCCGATCCTGGGCTGACAACCTGTGGCACTATTGCTTTCCCATGACAGTGAGGACAGCAACCTACAAGCCTCGGGTAAAGCTTGGGTAGACACCAACATCGCTGAGGTTTTCAAATCATCCACGTTATGCACATGCTCCCAAATTCAACTGGAGAAGCTAAGGAAGTGGACTGTAGAGTATGAACAATGGGGAAATTCTTGCAGAAAATGCTAACTGGATAGAGAGACTTGGTTTAATTACTAACATGTCACTTTACAAAGTACTTTCAGACTCTCTGAGAATGTTATAAAATATATAAGATCATCTTCACATATACATGAAATCATTCTTTACTCTTTATAGAAAATGTCTTAATATCTTCCTGGTAAGGTTCTCATCCATTGAGCGCTTTACTATTTTTTTTTTTCTTCTTCAGAAAGAAAAATGTTAAGATTTGAGTGAAGCAAAAGTTTATTTGTATATTGAAATTTATTAGCCTATATTAATTATTCATTTAAATGAAAAAATATGCCAACTCCTATAAGAACAAAACCCTGACAGACTTCTAGGAAAGGTTGTTAAGTATATCCAGACAATTTCCTTCTTAAAATGTCATGGCTATGGAGAGTGTGCCTGCTAAATCTAAAGGAGAAACCCGCATCCTGGTTCCAAATACCAGGCCTTACCAAAGGCTGCTGGGGCTGCATTGCTTGGAGACCAAGGGCCTGACTCTGGGTCTGTGAGGGCTGCTGGGGCTGGGGGGCCTGCTGGGGCTGCTGCATCTAGAAAGAAAGAAAAAGATTATGGTAGCCCCTTAAAATGGTGGAGCTGAGACATGTCTGAACAGCCCTCACTAATATACATTTTATCTCTTCCATTTAAGCAAAATGATTGGGATATACTCCCCAAAAATATGTCATTAGGTGATTCTTGCATTGTCTGAACATTCGTGTACGTACAAAAATATATGTGGTGTAGTCAACCACACACCTAGGCTGCAGGATATACATTGGGCAGCTTTTTACTTCTAGGGCCATGGTGAACAAAATGAAATTAAGAGTGAATTAAGGACATGGTAAATGATGCAACTTAGAGACACAGAAAACACAAGATGCATGAGCCTGCTGCTGATAAAACACAACATACTGTTTTATTCTTTCCCTCTAGTGCAAATAATTCAAGCTAGGGCCTCAAGCATCCCAGGCAAGTGCTCTACTGCTGAGGTGCATCTCCAGCCATGAAGGATATCTCAACAGACAAGAGTATACTCTATAACAACAATATAGAGTGTACAGAATAAGCAGGCATATCAGGGGATGGTTCTTTCCAGGTATTGAGCATTTCACTATTGTGATGCTCTTATATAAGAGGCAGTGGGATACGTCTCTTTACAGCAGCAACATCCAAACACATTTACATTGTGCTATGATGATGCTATCATGATAATGAAGCCCATGGTGTCACAAGGTAAAAGCATTTTTAAGCTGCACTAAACTCTGAAGGGATTGCTGTGACCTCAGCCTGCCACTGACAGAAATGTTACTACACGAGGCATGACTCTAACCCTGCATCCTACATCTTTACCTTGCCAAACCTTGTTCTTCCTTCAAGTGTTTTAATGACACCAACTTGCTCTTCCAGGAAGCCTTTTCGGACAACCCTGAACTAAAAGTCTCTTCCTTTGGCAGCCAGTGCTTACTGTCCAGGAACATCTTGCACACTTATTGTTTTGGCTTCTTTCACATGCTCTGCCAGTCCACCCACAAGTGACCTATCTCACAGTTCCAACTAACACAAGCACCAATCAGTAACTACCTTCCTTATGTTATTTGGAAGACCCCTGAGGTCTCCATTTTTACCTTTATTATAGGATATAAACTAGCCCATAGAAAGTGTGCAATAAATTACCAGCATAAAACACAGAAGCCTGTCTACACTAAATTGGCTCAAATCCATAGCTCTTGGAAAACACTTCTAAGTCACAGAAGAAACAGAATGCATATGCATATATATATATATATATGCATATGCATATATATATATATATATATATATATTTCTGTGTAGGTACATAAATGTATGTATATATATCCTGTCAGGGGCCTTTAGTTACTGGAGACCTGACTAGATTTTCATCATATGTATTTTCCCAACTTTGTCTATATACTATTCCCCAAATTACTTTAAAGTGAAAACAATAACTATGTACTTTGAGATCTGCAATACTTGCAGATCTGGAGTCCCAGCACTGGTGCAGATGTGGGTCAACACGAACAGTGTTGGCTGAACCAGATGCACTGCAATACGAAACTGCCATTCACTTGGTTCTCTGCACAATCTCTCAAGAGAGGTGAACTCAACTTCTCAACTGCTGACATTTTCCTTTATACCAACAGCCAATCATGAAAAGAAGAATAAATGTACTTTAGACCAACAGACGAATCACACTTCCTTTCTTTGTTGTTGATAAGAAACAGTATCAGGGCTCAGGCTAACAGGGGGAAAGGAACAGGCTACCTAGTGGTAAGTAAGCAACAAGTAAGTTCCTTGGTGATTTAGAAGTAACAAATCTTAAAACAGAGCCATTCAAATAGCTGCCCTGAAAAAATATTTGCAAACTTGTAGGACAGTGGCTAAAGAACACAACACTCTCTGTTTTAGTTTAGTAGTTATGTTACTAAAAAATATTAGAAATAACATCAAATTAGTGCTTTGCTTGAACTGTCTTGAACTGAATAGTTGGTTTATCCGATGCACAGTTAGAAAGCAGCTCTATCATCTTTTCCATTTTATTGATGACAAGTTCAAGAGTAGATTTTTTTTTTCTTTACCACCTTGGCAATGGCCTCTATACAATGAGTAGGACGTCAGTAGGCTATAGTCACCCAAATCAGTTACCATGTATTATCAATAATGTATCATGACTTTTAAAATACTTTATCCAAAATGAGGATGTACTAATGGTCACCTTAGAAACTGAAGCTCTGTTCTACAGAGGGCTGGTCTTCACTTCTTGCTTCCTTGGATCCTCTCAACTATAATTTTGTAGATCACACTAGATCCAGACGTCATCACTTGGGCATATTTATGGTTTAGATTCTTAGGGGAACTATTTTTTTTTCCTTCTCTCCATCCAGTGTAAAAGTTGAGACACATCTCCCTTAAGGTCCTTTCTGCATCCCTGCTTTCTTGCCTGTCACCTCATAGAGCATAAATAGTTCTCTTGTACCTACCCTGCTCGACTAGATTCCACATTTCCCTGTGTTTCTGTGTAGATAGATAAAGTTGCACCTCATTTTTGGCTGGCAATGAGAGTTAACAGTCTTACCAAGAAGTATCTAATGCAAAAACACCACTTGTGAATAGTGAAGAAAAATAGCACAGATTTAACGCGGTTGCCTGCCTGCCTGCCTGCCTGCCTGTCTGCCTCTGCTTCTTCCTTCATTCCAGTGCTGGGGATTAGCCCAGGGCCATGTGCATTCTGGGAAGGTGCTTTACCAATGACCTATATCCCCCATCCACAATAATACTGGAATAAAGAAATCAGAAACACGAATGTGCTAAAGGGAGAAACCCTTGAGACTTCTGTTTACCTAGAAGTCTCATGTATTTATATCAAATGAACACACGATAGCTTTCTGGATTCCAACACAGAGCCCTCCAAATTGTGTAATCTCTGCTTCTCCATCTCCACAGTTTAAGTAGAGAAGAAGTGTGGTAGAAATCACAATGCTATGAGAATCAAAGAGATGACTGCAAGCTGCTTTTGTTCCTAATTTGTTCCTTATGAATATTAAATTTTGTATGCAAATTGTAGGCTCTTAGGCAACTAGCAACCAGGTAAGCTGAGGCTCACATTTAAACTAAGGCATCCATGTGCCCCCTTGAAGCTTTGGGAAAGGGAATGGATCTGCCTGCGCAATGCAGTCTCCTGCCCATGGCCTGGCAGATACAGAGAAAAGAAAACTCTCTCTAGATGGAGAACTACAGTGTGCTCGCCAAGCCGCTTAGTGTGAAATACATAGGGCGCTTTGGAAGTTAACACTTCACTGTAAATGTATCTGCACTACCGGAAGGGATGGCATCGCCCTCACCTCCCTACCCCATACCTGGAGGAGTCTCTGCTGCTGTCGAACTTGCTGCTGTCTGGGCCTCATTGGGTCCTGAGGCAGGGGCACCGAGGGGAGGTTGGGATGTGCGGGAGTCAGCACAGCGTCAATTCCCCCGCCCACCAGAGGGCTCTGCTGTAGAGCCTGGTGGTTCAGTCTGGCAAAGAACAATGCAACTTGTGTTCAGGAACCAGGCGTACCACGAAAGTCAGCCAGCGCCTCCAGCATTTACACACATCCACCAAGAAACAATCCGTGTTCAATAATCACGTGTACAATTAAAACGGGAAAAGGCCAGAGGGTCAGATGACAAATGTGACCGAACGAGAAAAAAAAAGATGGTAAACATACTACTTTGAGCCAAGTAGCAATCATATAGAAATTACTTTTCAAAAAAAAAAAAATCAAATTTTCTGTTAGCAGTAAGTGAAAATAATTTAATATTTACTTCAGGAAGACTGGGAGTAGAACGGCTGAACAGTCTTATTTCATTACTTCTCGAGTATCACTGTGAGTTAGCAGTTTTATTTTCTAACTTTAAAAATGAAGCAGTGGACATAGAGAAATAACTAAGGTCATCCAGAAAAAAAAAAAAAAAAAAGACACAGGTGGGATTTGAACCCAAATTTTTTTTTTAGCACTTAAGCTCAAGTTACTGAGCTCTGCTCTGCTACTTCTTATTATAAAACATGGTGAGCAAAATGAATGTTTTACAAATTAACTTCTTTCCTACAAATACCACCTCCCTCCCTAGCTTTCAGAGTTACTATCCTGAGCAGACAGGTAGCTAGTCATTGATGGTAACGCATGGGAGCTAAGCTGCTATCCACTGTACAATGCACAACTTTACAAACCTAATTCTTCTGGACTATAATCTAACGGGATTGTATATTTTGATAAGCAACAATGATTCCTATCTGTGCCATCCAATGAAATGGCCTCTAGCCACTAGGACTAGTTAGACAGTTATCATGGTTTAGAAATAAACAAAACTGCAAGGCTCCTTGGTCAAAGCTACAGAATTTCACAAGATAGCTGAGCATCCCGCCAGGTCTTCCCGTCACTGCACATGTCACATGAACCTCAAATCTAGCCATGCTGGCCAGAGCTGGCTAATGTGCACTTAAAAGGTGACTAAAGTGTCTGTTAGAAATAAATGTTAAATCAGATTTAATTCATTTAAATTTAGCCATGTGTGGATAGCAACTACGACAATGAGCAGTACTGACACACCCTAGGAGGAAGGGGTGTGATTAAAACAAGAACCAGAAGAGCCGTGAGTCATCTCTGAGGTGGGAAAAATAAAAACTAAGTTGTAACAAAACTTTGCGAAGCACCATGTACAATTAGCACTACAACAGAAACTGGTTTGATCAACAAATCCTAGTAAGGCGCTGCTAACCATGATCGATAGTTTTCTCAGATACTTTTAATAAAAAAAAAAATCCTTTTGGGGGAAAAAAAAGCAGAAAAGAAAACACATGGGTACCATCTGAAAAACTTTACATAGCACACATGGAAGAAGTGAGTCAAAACCACAGCATTCTTCAATGAAAGAATTTGGAACCTCTACTGCACGCTGGTTAAAAAAAAAAAAAAAAAAACGAGATGTCAGGACTCAAGTAGAGGAGCTCAAAAACCATTACGGTATCAAACGCTTGGAAGGAGCGAGCATAACCATCCCAAGGCCGAGAGGGTTTACTATCGCAATTACTTCAACAGGTATCACCTCTGAGAGCCAGCTACGGGCTGCAGGTACGGGGAGGCCTGCTGCTGCACGTAGCCACTTGGCTGCTGCTGAAGCTGCCGGAGTCTTTCCATCAGCGCTGGGCTGGAATGTGCAGCCGGATAGGCCCTGGAGTTGTAGCTGGGGGAAAGGACCACGCCACCAGGCTGCTGCTGAGCTGCCTGTTGCAAAGGCATCTGTGTTCCATACATTGTGTAGCCCTGGGGCATGGTCTGCAGGAAGGCACAAAGGAAAATGTCAGTGCTCCAGTTAGCACCCATATTCCCATCACTAAGAAACACGGGGCAAAAATAAGCCCAGGAGGTCCAACCTGAAACTCACTGCTCTCACAAGGCTGGGATGACTCAACATATGAAGATAGCTACTCTTGCAGGTGAGAAGTCTAACCAGACACTTAGAGAATAGACTGGCTGGATAATGAATCCACAGAAGTCTCTAGTTCAAAATAATTGGATATTCATTTGCTTTCTAAGTTGCGCTGTCTATTTTATGGGCTAGGAAGGGCACCATTCTGCATAGAAATAATCAGTGAAGTATCCGCACATTCCATGCCTAGATTCAACAAAATCGAAACAATATCAGAATCATCTCCAAAGTGGGACAAGCAAGGGAGGGGCCGTGCCCAGTGAACATCAACTGACGGGGTATACTTTCCTATTAGTACAGGAACCTATTTCTCTAAACCTTGATACCTTATGTAAAAGACAAACATGGAGTCTTCTGGATCACAAGATAACAATTCTCTGAACAACATGCTGCCTGTTCTCTGGATCCCCAAAACACCACATATTAAAGCAGCGTAGGAACTCTGACTCTGGAGACAAGAGTGATACACACTAAATGGCAGACGCGGCCTACAGGAACCCAGACTCGGGACTTACGTAAGACAAACAGGGCACTCCTTTCAGCCATATACATGGAATGAATAGCCAGCCCCAACACAAATCTTATCAAAGTATTGGGGTCTTTTTATATAAAAGAAAGAAGTAAGGGTGTAAGGATGCAGAAATAATAAAACTACTAAACAGTTTGGACAAAGGGGGATAAAGGGCTATTTATTTTATTTTATTTTATTTCAAACAGGGTATCTCTGTGTAGCCTCGGCTATCCTGGAACTCATTCTGTAGACCAGGATGGTCTTGAACTCATAGAGATCCACCTGCCTCTGCCTCCCAAGTGCTGGCATTAATGGTATGCAGCACCAGCGCCTGACAAAGATCTACATTTTTTAAAGATAAGCACACCCTTTGTCGAGCATTTACTGTGTATGTGACAGTATGTTAATTCCATAGGTTGCCTTGAATCCCACATCTTTCCTCTTGATCTTACAGAAAAGGAAGCTAGACCTCAGAGTACCATGCATGTCACACAGCTACAGAGTCATCAACACCTGTACTGCAACCTGACTCAAAGGCCCATTGTCCTGTTCTTCTACCATGATCCCTCATGGAAGTTATCTTTGAATATAAAAATTTCTATAACAAATTATACCATTAAACACTGTATCATAAATAACTAAGATTACTAAACATTTTAATAAATGACTGATTGATTGATTGATTGATTTTGAGATGCAGTCTCAACTATATAACCTCAGCTGGCCTTAATGCTCCTGCCTCTGCCTCTTGCGTGGATGTTACAGGTGCTCGCCACCACCTCAGATCAAGTGCTTCAATACATTATCAGCGGCAGAAGAGAAGCCTGAATTAATTTCCATTTCTAATCTAAGAATTTCCTGATCAATCCTGGGACTGACTCAACAACTACTGTTCTGAAACCATGGGAGCAGAAATAACTAAGTTCTCTATCTAGTTGAGAAGCAGTTTCCTTGATCTCCTACTCCAAAGAAATAGCATTAAACATCAAGGAATCCTTTGCTTCAAAGCAGTGTGGGTACCTGTGCTTGTTGCAGCCCTGGATACTGAGGGAGCTGAGGGGAGGGCCGTGCTTGTGCAGTAAAGAGAGCAGCCTGGTCCCCTGGCTGGCCCTGGAAAACAAAATCAGGACAGACTCTGTAACTGAAAGTGTTTGAGTTGAGCTTCTGAATACAGAACTTACAGATTTCAGACTGGTTGGTGAGCACAGCTTCATGTCATCACCAGTAACACACATAACTTTATGCCTAACCCCTCTCAGCAAAGAGTTTCTTAAATGACTCTCTAGGAGGGCACACATGCTTCTCTGGGTACTGAGGAGTCCCTTAATTGTGGCTCTCCAGTCACAGGCACTACGCAGCATCTGTGCATAAGGACAAAAAGACACATGGCATATTCTCACCACATGCAAAATTTCCATGGCTTCTTAATGAAGCTTTATCACAGTGATCTGAAAACCGTGCATACTGTTTTCTGAGGAAATTTTAATACCTTCTAAGACTCTATAATGAGGTGTATTCAATAAAATTTCTAATAGCAAATATAATTCTAACCAACTACATGTAGAGTAGAACCAGTTAATATCTTTTTACTAGCCTCAATTTAATATACTTTGGCCTTCAGAACATAAATCAAATTGAAAGCAATATATAAACTTCATGTACTACTTACTGAGGTTATTTTATGAAAGCCTGGAGTGATAATCACAGAGGGGGAAAGCCGAGGATCTCAGCATTCCTGCATTTCCCCAAGACTTCGTTAACAGGGCGAAATAACTTCAATGTGTAATTATTTTACTTCAGTCTCACAATTAAAAAGGGCTAGATCATAGTTGCATGAAATCGTTTTAGAGTGCCTTGGAAAAGCTAAATATATTTCTAACAAAGAAAAGGGATAAATGTTTAGTTTCTGTAGGAGAATGCCAACACCAATCACAGTAAGAATGAAACATCTGTCAAGCCTGGGCTGCTACAAAGCCATGACCTAAACTCCAGCACTATGAGTCCAAAGTCAGAGTGTCTCCATCAAGAATAGATGCTTCCAACAATGGAGGAGTGTTTCCCCTTCTCCACATCCTCTCTAGCATATGCTGTCACCTGAAGTTTTGATCTTAGCCATTCTGACTGCTGTGAGGTGGAATCTCAGGGTTGTTTTGATTTGCATTTCCCTGATGACTAAGAATGTTGAACATTTCTTTAGGTGCTTCTTGGCCATTCTGTATTCCTCAGATGAGAATTCTTTGTTTAGCTCTGTACCCCATTTTTAAATATAGTTATTTGATTCTTTAGAGTCTAACTTCTTGAGTTCTTTTTATATATTGGATATTAGCCCTCTATCAGATGTAGGACTGGTAAAGATCTTTTCCCAATCTGTTGGTTGCCGTTTTGTCCTATTGACCATGTCCTTTGCCTTACAGAAGCTTTGCAATTTTATGAGGTCCCATTTGTCTATTATTGATCTTAGAGCATAAGCCCCTGCTGTTCTGTTCAGGAACTTTTCCCCTGTGCCCATGTGTTCGAGGCTCATCTTCACTTTCTCTTTTATTAGACTCAGTGTATCTGAGTTTTATGTGGAGGTCCTTGATCCACTTGGACTTGAGCTTTGTACAAGGAGATAAGAATGGATCGATTTGCATTCTTCTACACGCTGACCTTCAGCTGAACCAGCACTATTGTTGATGGGATTGCAATCTGGTACAACCACTCTGGAAATCAGTCTGGCAGTTCCTCAGAAAATTTGACCTAGTACTACTCCTGGGCATATACCCAAAAGAGTCTCCAATATATAACAAGGATACATTCTCCGCTATGTTCATAGCAGCCTGATTTATAATAGCTAGAAACTGGAAAGAACCCAGATGTCCTTTAACAGGGGAATGAATACAGAAAATGTGGTACATTTACAAAATGGAATACTACTCAGCTATTAAAAACAATGAATTAATGAAATTCTTAGGCAAATGTACAGAACTAGAAAATATCATCCTGAGTGAGATAACCCAGTCACAAAAGAACACACATGGTATGCACTCACTGATAAGTGGATATTAACCCAAAAGCTCAGAATACCCAAGATACAATTCACAGACCATATGAAGATGAAAAAGAAAGACCAAAGTGTGCGTGCTTTAGTCCTTCTTAGAAAGAGGAACAAAATACTTACAGAAGCAAATACAATGATAAAGTGTGGTGCAGAGACTGAAGGAAAGGCTATTGAAGACTACCCTACCTGGGGATCCATCCCATATACAGTTACCAAACCCAGATACTATTGTGGATGCCAACAAGTGCTTGCTAACAGGAGTCTCATATAGCTGTCTCCTGAGAGGCTCTGCCAGTGCCTGACAAATATAAAGGTGGATGCTTGCAGCCAACCATTGGACTGAGCACAGGGTCCCCAATGGAGGAGCTAGAGAAAGGACCCAAGGAGCTGAAGGGGTTTGCAACCCCATAGGAAGAACAACAATATGAATCAACCAGTACTCCCAGAGCTCCCAGGGACTAAACCACCAACTAAAGAGTACACATGGAGGGACCCACGGCTCCAAACGCACATGTAGCAGAGAATTGCCTTGTTGGACATCAACGGGAAGAGAAGCCATTGGTCTTGTGAAGGCTCGATGCCCCAGTGTAGGAGAATTCCAGAACTGGGAAACAGGAGTGTGTAGGTTGGTGAGCAGGGAGAGGGGGATAGAATAGGGGGTTTTGGAGGGGAAACCAGGAAAGGGGATAACATTTGAAATGTAAATAAAGAAAATATCTAATTAAAAGAAAAACAACCTTGGGGCTGGAGAGATTGCTCAGTGGTTAAGAGCACTAACTACTCTTCCAAAGGTCCGGAGTTCAAATCCCAGCACACAACCATCCGTAATGAGATCTGACACCTTCTTCTGGAGTGTCTAAAGATAGCTACAGTGTTCTTACATATAATAAAATAAATAAATCTTTAAAAAAATAAAAAAATAGAAAAAATCTTTACAAGTGCTTTGTGTATATGTTATGGTTTCCAGGTTTTTTGTTTTAAGGGGGTTGCTGGGTATACAGAGGTGTGCATTTCTTGTGCTTTTTCTTTGGCTTTTGTCTGTTTGTTATTTTGTCCTGTTCTGGTTTGTTTGTTTCCTAAAAAGAAATAGAAAGGGTGTAGATTCAGGCAGGAGGGGAGCAGAAGAGTCATGGGGGAGCAGGGGAAGGGAAACCATAATCAGAATACATCCTATGAAAAAATCTATTTCCAGTGAAAGAAAAATGAAGGAAAAAAGTTGAAATAATTCAAGCGCCAAAATGTCATCTTACACATATTTTGCCATAATAAAAAGCATTTTCTGACACTACTACCACTGTTACTACTAATAGCTGTAACATAAACCAGTATTGTAATGAACTTCATAGCAAAAATAGTTACACTTAGGACTCATTTGGAAGTTTCTAAGAATCTATGGCTGTAATAATATGCAAAAGTTATGGTCATCATAGCAGGCTCATCTGTATTGACCACAGAAAATAGATCCAAAGAAGGACCACTACAAAGTCCTAGTGACAAATGACACACATGTACTGTTTTAGAAAGCCTTCCCTTGCAATTGACTAACATCAGTTGATGCCAGTACTAACTGCTAAAACTGCCTGATTCATTCCAAAGCAAACAAACCACAAATATGCACCCTGTCTACAACATAGTCTATCAACATGCCTGGACGTTGTGGACACAAGCATTTGAATATAGTCATCAAATTCGTAAAATAGGAGAGTAATAAAAAACAAGCGGAGAGAAAATATAAAAATTTCTATTTGTTTAAGTGAATATAAAAAGCAAAGAATCTCTTTTGATGGTAAACAAAATATTTTGTTTGTAGTAATATCTTTCCCCCCCACCCCAAATTGAGCTGAATGATTGGAAAATGATCCATGCCAATTATTTTCTTTCATACAACATTAGCAACATGACAATCATAGTGTTTACTTCAAGCATTTAATGAATAAAATCTTTACATGTTTGATTCCTCATAAGCACAAAACTTCCAGAAAAATTAAGAGCTCAGAAACACTGCCAAAGTCTGCTTTACCAAAACAACTTATTAGAGAAACTTCTGACGCAGCAAGCTTGTAATACCCAAATATTTTTGAAGTTAGAATATGCAAATAAAGGTATTGCAGCAGTATAAAATATTACCACCCAAAAGCCATGAAACAAGTTGACTTACGCACACCTGTATTGATTCTCCCTAACATGAATGGACTTCTAGTGTAGGCTGGCTACCCGATACAAAAACCTAATAATAATTCAATGCAGAACATCCATTCTTGGATACTCCAGGTAAAGCAAAAGAGATGAGGTCTTATAACATGTACTCTCAAAACCTATGCTCAGAAACCAAACCAAAATAATAAAATATATGCTCCATCCTGGAAAGAAAACAGAGGTGGCTGCATTTTGTTAGGAATCTGGAGACAGGTACTGAGTGGAAGTGATAACAGGGTTATTGTAAACCACCGGTCCACTCTCTAGCATCAGCCGACAAATCAAGCCACACATCCCTCTATGAACAATGTGAATCACCACAGGGAGAAGCAAGAACTCAAGAATAGAAAGATTCAAAGCGAGGATTTTGGGATGGAGTTACACCTACTGTCTATGTGCCTGTGAGGGCTTAGGATTTCTATACCATATACTACTCAGTAAAGATGATGAGGTCATCTAAGGGTAAAGTCTCAGAAAGAAATCTCACTAAACTGGGCGTGGTCAGTGCACTCAAACACAAACTGAGTAGTAATGGAATGAGGACTACAGTTATTAACCATTATAGGCATAAAGCCCGCTTTTTATTTTGCCATCTAAAAGGTAACGGTGTAAAAGAATGAAGAAAAGGAACGGACAGAAGGCATTGCCACTACGCTGCCAAAGTCTTCCGGAAAGGAAGAAACAGTGACAGAAGTCCCTCAGAACAGGAACAGCAAGGAAACGGCGGAAAGTATAGATGAGATTCTAAATCCTGTTATACATGTAGTCAAGCTCCACATGAAAAGAATCACATTAAAAAAAAAAAAAGTTCTTTAGGAAGTCAAAACTCGGGCCCTACAAATTTTTCATTAATTTATGCCAAATGATTGGGGCACCGATAAACAATATGGGGATATTTTGTCATAAAATGATATACCCTGAGAGTTAAATGGGGCTTATCAGATCGAGACATTTGCTGTGACTGAATGATCTGGGAGCTCCACTCACTGCAAACAACTGGGGCCAGCCTGGAGCCAGTGGCAGAGCTCAGATCATCTGGGTTACATTAAACAGAGAAGATAGGAAATAAACCAGTCAGCAGGCCATAGCTTACTGGATGTAATCAATTAGTTCCAAGCCCAGGAAGTACGGCATGAGGCTGATCATGTATTCAGCCAGCCACCATAAACAACAAATATGAATTTACAGTACCATCACTGTTTACAGACTGACAGAATAGAATTGAGAAATAGGCAACTAACTCTCAGGTGAATTTCCTTCCTTAATCATTTTAGACCTGTGTTCCAGGAGATAGTGATGACAAAGACAGGCAAGCTTCTACAAGCATCCCATGTTCTAGAGGCAGACACAAGAAAGAACACTAGAGCTTTGCTTTACTAGAGATAGTGATGTATGAGAGGAATTTCCCAGCAAAAATGAGCAATTTTAGGTACCAGTGCACACATCACTATATTTGCTTGGTTCCAACAGCCACCTTCATAACAGTATTTTATTTCTTTGCACAATATCCATATCTTTTTGCCCTTTCCCATTAACAAATATGCTATGTTCATTTTCCTCTAGGCGAGATCTTGACACAGATCCAATTGTTTTATGTCAATGTTACCATTCAGTAGAAACACAATATATTAATAATTAAAACCAAATTCCATGTACATGCCTTCTACCAAAGGACATCATGGAAGGATTTACATATTCCGTACTGAGTCAGTTGTTTCCTCTTCCTGAGTTCATGACTGTACAGTCATGTTCGTAAGTGACACTTAGTGAAAACATTAAAAGTAAAGAGTTCTTTAGGAAGACTCTTTTGACTAACTTTAACAAAAGACTACCATTTAAATTATGCTCAGTTCGTGATTTCTGGACAGTTATCCAACAGAAAACATGAATGACAAACCAATTTAAAAATGCCTAAATTTTATATCAGAAAAAAATGTAAGGCAGTTCAGAAATCAGCAACAAAAATAATAAATTACAGAGCAGTAAAACACATGTGTGCCATTATGTATATACTCCATCGATCTGTAGATTAATTCAGGATAATAATCACTTTGATGGCGTCATGCTAATCAGTAAGAGCACCAAATGTTCAGGGTAGTGATTGCCCCTTAATGAAAGGGAAGGAGATGACAAGAAATACAAGATCACCAGTCATGTCTAAAGAGCTTGGTCTTCAACAAAATAAGCAGAAGAAAAAGTCATGATGGTGGAACAAAGTTATTTAATAAATAAACTTGAGGAAAGAGCAGGGTCCTTTTTTTTTCTCTTTTGTCTGTATTCTTTAAATATACAACTGAAGAGAGCATGGGAGAGAGAGAGAAAGCAAAGACAAGAGATTCCAAAATGATAAAAAACCTATGCCTAAGTTGTGAGATCAATCACCGAGTCATGGGTTGGTGTACAATTGGAATGGCCACAGCTATCCACAACCTGTGTATGTGTGAAATCAGATTGACTTTTGTCAAGCATTTACCAGTTCTGGAAGGCTCTGATTCTGCCTTCCTTCCTTTCTTCAACTACCTACCTCCATGGTTTTAACTAAATTTGCTTACCAATTCTTATAATGCTTACAATGGTCAGGCATCTCTATTTTCTGTCAACATCTCTTTGTGATTATAAGAGTGAGTGATCCATTATTAGTTGTCAGTGTACAAGCAATATCAGAGGCCAATCACTTTCTCAATAAAGTCAGAAACGGGAAGGAATGGAAAGAGGTTCCTTAGCCAAACCATCTTTGTTCACGTCAACAGGGGCTATTGCTGTAAGGGACCCTCAGTTATAACGATAAGCATCTCATCAAGTAGTTAAGATACCAAGACAGCATCTTCAGACATTCGCAAAGAAATAAAAGGTTGTCTGTGTGACAGAACAAATCCCTCAAGGGTGGATGGCAGACCAAAACAGAGAACATATCTTAGGGGATAAGAGTTCTGTTTACAGATAAAACAGTTTGCTTAGTGTTCAAATCTAGCTAAGAGGTAAAGCTGTTTGTCTTGTGTTGAGTCCCTGGCTAGCTGAGGCCTCTACTTGTAATCAAGTGTAAGTTTCTGATCTGACACAGACTGTCTCTTATCTCCATTCACTGATGTCTATTTTTGCCTTTGTGGCTACTTGCAAGCCCCCATTTACTTTGTTTCTCCCTTTTCATTGCATCCTTGTAACAGTGAATAACCACCAACCCTCTGCCACCTGTGAACACCTTATCCCTCTTATAAGAAGAACTTCAAGAGGCCAGTGGAGGGCTGAAAACCCTGACTGAGGGGGAGACAACTGGATGGCCAATCAGAAGTGCAGCCAAATACATCTTGCTTTAATTTATATAATCGTGGACTTGGTCCTTCTTTTCTCTTGAATCTTGGGATTAGTGCCTGTAACAGAAAATCACATGGCTGACTGAAGTTCCTAACTGACATACAGGGGGACTAGAAAGTTATTCTATTTTAGCCTTGTATCAGGTTAAGAGCAGGATTCTGTGTAAACCATTCTCTTTGTTGGATGGAAAGAGGCTGCAGACACTCTGTAAGGACTGAGATACTTATAGACCTCAACACTTCTTTCTCTTCTGTGCATTTAGGCTTCAAAATGGCCACACAGAGGTCATTCCAGAAGCACCCAGATAGCTTCTGGATTGTGTGGGTGGCAGTCACACAGCTGAGGGTAACTCTATTGGGAAGCTGTAGATGCCTGAGAATGGCTCCTTAGATCACGTATGCATTTATTTAATACTTCCTAGGCTTCCCGTGTGTCCTCAGTAGGTAAAGTGGTGGTAAAAGGGACTCTAAGGCCCAATGCCTAACCCTGTAAGATAAGCCAACAAGCATGGCAGCAGAAACAGCCACAGTGGAGCCTGGAAGTGTCTGGTAAAATTCCAAGACCAGCTATAAAAGGATCTCAATATATCTACACCTAGGAAAAATAGATTCCTTGCCAGAGAGGATTATAAAGGAGTCCCATATTATATCTTCATATTGTTATCTTCAAGAAGTGAAAAAAGTTTGCTGGGGGACACAAATCCAAAAATATTACTAGCTCTTGTGTGACTCCGTGTATGGGCATTTAACCTGAGAAAGCATTCCTTCCAAGTTAGAATCAACATCTCTATTATTTTGTCATGAAATGATTAGTGCTTAGAAAAGTCTACTGTGTCCAGCATGATACACTCTACCAAGTTACCCATATGACTTATATTTCACACAATTCTACCACTGCTCTAGATTTCAAGTAATTACCAAAAGGAGATTCTTTTTCCCACCACAGCATATTTGTCTACATTCCAGTTATATTAATAACAAATATTACTATGGGCGGTTCAAATACAAATGGCCCCTATAGGCTCCTATATTTGAATAACTCATCATTAGGGAGTGCTGGTACCTGAGAGAGATTAGGAAGGATTGTTGGAGTATGTCTAGCTTTGTTGGAATAAGTGTGTCACTGGGGGTAAAGTTTAGGGGTTTCAGAAGCCCAAGCCACACCCAGTGGCTCTCTTCCTACTGCTTGAAGGTCCAGATATAGAACTCTTGGCTTCTTCTCCAGTACCATGTGTGCCTGAATGCCTCAGTTTAACACTTTCTCTGCTATGGTCATGGTGTACCTTCATGGCAAGAGAACAGTGACTAAGACAACGACTTATAAAGAGAGACGGGGGGAGCTCACTGTGTGTATCATGCCATGCGTGTCTTGTTTGTTTATTCTGAAGGGTCCCCGCCCATATGGCTGCATAACTATGCCTTCTTCTTTCTTCTGAGAGGGCTTGGAGATTTAGCTCAATGGTAAAGCACTTGCCTACGCTGTTACACCAAGGCCTAGGCTTGATCTGCAGTAGAGTTCATATCCTCCTCCACTAGCCAGCACATGCAGAAGAGTGACATAAAAGAGCTTATTATCTGCTAGGCAAGCTCTGGGAACTTCAAAACTGTTTTTAATTGGGGGAGAATTATGAGGAGCAAGCTGATGCTATGAAACTGATTTATTATCTGATGAAGACATGTAGGACTATGAAGGATAAAACAATGGAGATGAAGAAGAAACCAAAACCAAACCAAAGTGCTGGCCTAGAAGAATTAGTACGAAAACACAGATGGTCCATCAGCTCCAGTGCATTTAATCTGCACAACTCTGCAGGAAACAAAAGTCACAGAGGTCTATTTGAGTGCTGAGAGGAAGGCCTTTGATGACTCTGTCTCACTAAACTCCTTAGTTGCCATGGTTACCCATATGCCCCTGACCTTTCCTCCAGAGCTCAGAACCACTTTCAGTGGCAACTCAAAGCTAAGTTCAGCAGTGACAGTTTGAAAGTAAGCTACAAGTAAGACAAGTTTGGGGTTGTGATAAAAGAGCAAGCAAATCTGAAACAAGATGGGCTGGAGAGATGGCTCAGTGGTTAAGAGCACTGGTTGCTCTTCCAGAAGACTGGGGTTCAATTCCCAGCCCCCACATGGCAGCTCACAACTGTCTGTAGCTCCTGTTCAGGAGGATCTGACACCCTCACACAGACATACATGCAGTCAAAACACCAGTGCACATAAAATAAAAATAAATAATTAAAATAAAAAAAAATTGAAGCAAGAGCAAGTGTGTGTATGCTAACTCTCCAAGAAAGAACAGCTAAAAACCTCAAAGAGGGTTTTAACAGCTCCAAACATGTTGCTTATTTAAGCCAAATTGGTATGTTTTTTAAAAGCATTTTATTCAACTTCTCATAAGTTATGTGTACTGAGCGACTTTGCTCATCTTACCTGATATGCATGGAGTTTATGCAGCTGATAGAGTCAGGGAAAAATAAGCCCATGATAACTTCTGCTTAACATCCTCACACAGGTCAGTTTCCAGAGCAGTTTTAAAAAGACAACTTTTAAGACTGCATAAGGGATCTCTTCACCTCATCTTCCTGTCGCCAGGTAGCAATGGAGACACTCAGTCACACAGGCACCAGGATGCAAAGGCAGGACTGGGGTAAGTCAAGAGCCCTAGAATCCCGGTTATTGTAAAGTTTTCCTGTTTTGCTTAGAGCAGGACACCCGCAGCCTGGCTGGCACATTTAAGGTCACAAAGGTACGCACTCATTACGTGGTTGAGTGGGATCTAAAGATTTAAAGTGTGCATGGGTGGTTCAGCATAGTAAAGACTTTGCTGGCTTCTATTATCACAACAGTGAGACTGTAAAATACAGAAAAAGTTCAGAAACTGGAAAAATCAGCTGAAATCCTACTACAGTCTTGTCCTCAACTGTACTTGTACAGAGCTACAGGTTTCATGTGTCTATGTCAAGGTAGGCATGGGTCATCGTGGCCACTGTGTTTACCATACAAACACTGTCTAGGGAGAGCAGTGAATTACAGGACATAAAAATCAGAAAATCAATCAAAAAAATTAAACCCAAAAGCAGGGCACGTGGTGAGGCATTCTCTTATTCCCAGTACTCAGAAGGCAGAGGCAGGCAGATCTCTGAATCTGAAGCCAGCCTGGCTTGCACAGTAAGATCCAAGTCAGCCAAAGCTCTATACTGAGACCCTGTCTCAAAACACCAACAAAACAAAACAAAACAAAACAAACAAACCTAAGCAAACAAGCACAAACTACACTCAATATTCGTGCACTAGGCACATCTCTCACAGGTAAAGTGTTTACCCATCACGTACGAGGTTCTGGGTACCATCTCCAGCATTTGACACACATACACGAATTCCATATATGGACCACTGTTTATAATTTGCTTGTTGCCTGATACAGACCTTATTGAATGAATGCTTAAAACAATGAAGGGGAAAAAACATCATGACATTAGAGGCACAAAATCAAAAAAAAATACATGTGAGGATATGCATATAAGGAGTGATAAAATAAATACAAAACACTGTAGTAATTATAATATAGAATGGAGGTTGGGAGAGTCACATCAAAGGAAGAGGTCAACGTCTGAATGATTCAGAGTCCTTAGCACTTTGGGCTTCTTCCCAAGATCAATAATGAACTACAAAAGAGGAAGAATATTTGTAAACCTGTATAAAGGACATACACCTCTGACCCCACATGTACAGAGATATGCACATAGCAAGATTATGCACCACACCTAGCTAGAGGAGGGGACCACGTGAGGAGGATGCCAAGACTGGTTCTGAACAAACCTGTTGGAAAGGTCGAGTCTGGGCCTGCCTGAGAAGCCGCTGCTGCTGCTGCTGCTGTTGCTGCTGTTGCTGCTGCAGAAGCTTCATCTGTAGCAGCTGTTGCTGAGACGTGACTGCATGAAGGGAGGGTGGCTGCAGCATGGCGCCTGAGCGTCTCTGCAGCATGTTGGACAAAGCTTGCTTGGTATTGGTCGGGACAAAGGAGCCCGCAGGGTCCAATCGGGAGCCACCTAGAAAAGCAACCAAAAGGAAGTCTTTCAAATGCAACAGGTATTCTTTCATGACAACACAGGAATTTCACACACACACACACACACACACACACACACACACACACACATATATATACATACATATATGCATACACTTGTGATAGGTATATCACAGGTACCTTCTTGGTTACACGCACACAACACACACACACAACACATACACACACACACACACAGAGCTTAATGTTTGGTTTCAGACCCTGGGACAAGGGACTGAGGAGCATATTTTACATGCCAAAGCAGACCTGGCCTCCAGGTTCTCCCAGCATCCTGGAGTCCCTACCTGGCATATACCCCACCACCAGCACTGAATTTTCCAGCCCAAGGGCTGGGTTTCCCTTCCCCCAGAGGCTCTTCCCTGTGTAATCTAGACAGTTTGGTCTCACCTTCTCTCTCCTTTTCTCTCTGCATGCATGCTCTTTCTTTCTCTCTCTTCCTCCTTTCCTCTCTTTCCCTTCCCATGGAGAATTCCCTGGCCTCCTTCCTTGGGGCCTGTGAATACCCCTGTCCAGGAGCTACCCAGTAAACCTACATTTAATATAATCTAATCTGGCTTGAACTGGCTCATTTCCCCAGTGGAGAAATAACTTATCACTTACATTATGTCAGTTAGGCTGACAATGCTCCCCACAAAAACCACAGACTCTAACAAATACCCTAATTCCAGGTATGAAAACCTCCATTCAAGAGATTTGTTGGAAAAGGCATTCCAAATGACTTCAAACCAAATAAGCCACTGCAATTGGCCCTAGTTATCTCTCAAGGGATGAAGATTTAGAACATAGCACTCAGAGGACTCAACCTGAATGTTATCTTCCTGTGGTCCAACCTCCATAGCACCAGAAAGTTCTACTAACCACAATATTGACCACCATGGCAATATAACTGCAAAGGTACAAGAGTGGAGTTAATATGTTGGTGGTTGTAAAGCTTTAGGTCCGGCATGGTGATTCCACCAGAGGTTCTTTTATCCTTGAGAAGAGTTTTTGCTATCATGGGTTTTTTGTTATTCCAGATGAATTTGCAGATTGCACTTTCTAATTCGTTGAAGAATTGATTTGGAATTTTGATGTGGATTGCATTGAATCTGTAGATTGCTTTTGGCAAGATAGCCATTTTTACAATGTTGATCCTGCCAATCCATGAGCATGGGAGATCTTTCCATCTTCTGAGATCTTCTAGAATTTCTTTCTTCAGAGACTTGAAGTTTTTATTATACAGATCTTTCACTTCCTTAGTTAGAGTCACGTCAAGATATTTTATATTATTTGTGACTACTGAGAAGGGTGTTCTTTCCCTAATTTCTTTCTCAGCCTGTTTATTCTTTGTGTAGGGAAAGGCCATTGATTTGTTTGAGTTAATTTTATATCCAGCTACTTCACCGAAGCTGTTTATCAGGTTTAGGAGTTCTCTGGTGGAATTTTTAGGGTCACTTATATATACTATCATATCATCTGCAAAAAGTGATATTTTGACTTCATCTTTTCCAATTTGTATCCCTTTGATCTCCTTTTGTTGTCGAATTGCTCTGGCTAGGACTTCAAGTACAATGTTGAATAGGTATGGAGAAAGTGGACAGCCTTGTCTAGTCCCTGATTTTAGAGGGATTGCTTCAAGCTTCTCACCATTTACTTTGATGTTGGCTACTGGTTTGCTGTAGATTGCTTTTATCATGTTTAGGTATGGGCCTTGAATTCCTGATCTTTCCAAGACTTTTATCATGAATGGGTGTTGGATCTTGTCAAATGCTTTTTCCACATCTAACGAGATGACCATGTGGTTTTTGTCTTTGAGTTTGTTTATATACTGGATTACGTTGATGGATTTCCGTATATTGAACCATCCCTGCATCCCTGGGATGAAACCTACTTGGTCAGGATGGATGATTGTTTTGATGTGTTCTTGGATTCGGTTAGCAAGAACTTTATTGAGGATTTTTGCATCAATATTCATAAGGGATATTGGTCTGAAGTTTTCTATCTTTGTTGGGTCTTTTTGTGGTTTAGGTATCAGAGTAATTGTGGCTTCATAGAATGAGTTGGGTAGAGTACCTTCTGTTTCTATTTTGTGGAATAGTTTGTGAAGAACTGGGATTAGATCTTCTTTGAAGGTCTGATAGAACTCTGCACTAAACCCATCTGGTCCTGGGCTTTTTTTGGTTGGGAGACTATTAATGACTGTTTCTATTTCTTTGGGGGATATAGGGCTGTTTAGATGATTAACCTGATCTTGATTCAACTTTGGTACCTGGTATCTGTCTAGGAACTTCTCCATTTCATCCAGGTTCTTCAGTTTTGTTGAGTATAGCCTTTGGTAGAAGGATCTGATGGTGTTTTGGATGTCTTCAGGATCTGTTGTTATGTCTCCTTTTTCATTTCTGATTTTGTTAATTAGGATGCTTTCCCTGTGCCCTCTAGTGAGTCTGGCTAAGAGTTTATCTATCTTGTTGATTTTCTCAAAGAACCAGCTCCTTGATTGGTTGATTCTTTGAATAGTTCTTCTTGTTTCCACTTGGTTGATTTCCCCCCTGAGTTTGATTATTTCCTGCCATCTACTCCTCTTGGGTGAATTTGCTTCCTTTTGTTCTAGTGCTTTTAGGTTTGTTGTCAAACTGCTAATGTGTGCTCTCTCTAGTTTCTTTTTGGAGGCACTCAGAGCTATGAGTTTTCCTCTTAGAAATGCTTTCATTGCGTCCCGTAAGTTTGGGTATGTTGTGGCTTCATTTTCATTGAACTCTAAAAAGTCCTTAATTTCTTTCTTTATTCCTTCCTTGACCGAGGTATCATTGAGAAGAGTGTTGTTCAGTTTCCACGTGAATGTTGGTTTTCTATTATTTATTTTGTTATTGAAGATCAGCCTTAGTTCATGGTGATCTGATAGGGTGCATGGGACAATTTCAATATTTTTGTATCTGTTGAGGCCTGTTTTGTGACCAATTATGTGGTCAATTTTGGAGAAGGTACCATGAGGTGCTGAGAAGAAGCTATATCCTTTTGTTTTAGGATAGAATGTTCTGTAGATATCTGCCAGATCCATTTGATTCATAACTTCAAGTCTCTGAGGAAAGAAATTCTAGAAGATCTCAGAAGATGGAAAGATCTCCCATGCTCATGGATTGGCAGGATCAACATTGTAAAAATGGCTATCTTGCCAAAAGCAATCTACAGATTCAATGCAATCCCCATCAAAATTCCAACTCAATTCTTCAACGAATTAGAAAGTGCAATCTGCAAATTCATCTGGAATAACAAAAAACCCAGGATAGCAAAAACTCTTCTCAAGGATAAAAGAACCTCTGGTGGAATCACCATGCCTGACCTAAAGCTTTACTACAGAGCAATCATGATAAAAACTGCGTGGTACTGGTATAGTGACAGACAAATAGACCAATGGAATAGAATTGAAGACCCAGAAATGAACCCACACACCTATGGTCACTTGATCTTCGACAAGGGAGCTAAAAACATCCAGTGGAAGAAAGACAGCATTTTCAACAAATGGTGCTGGCACAACTGGTTGTTAACATGTAGAAGAATGCGAATCGATCCATTCCTATCTCCTTGTACTAAGGTCAAGTCTAAGTGGATCAAGGAACTTCACATAAAACCAGAGACACTGAAACTTATAGAGGAGAAAGTGGGGAAAAGCCTTGAAAATATGGGCACAGGGGAAAAATTCTTGAATAGAACAGCAATGGCTGAGAAGCACCTGAAAAAATGTTCAACATCCTTAATCATCAGGGAAATGCAACTCAAAACAACCCTGAGATTACACCTCATACCAGTCAGAATGGCTAAGATCAAAAATTCAGGTAACAGCAGATGCTGGCGAGGATGTGGAGAAAGAGGAACACTCCTCCATTTTTGGTGGGATTGCAAGCTGGTTCAACCACTCTGGAAATTATTCTGGCGGTCCCTCAGAAAATTGGACATAATACTACCAGAGGATCCTGCAATACCTCTCCTGGGCATATATCCAGAAGATGTTCCAACTGGTAAGAAGGACACATGCTCCACTATGTTCATAGCAGCCTTATTTATAATAGCCAGAAGCTGGAAAGAACCCAGATGTCACTCAACAGAGGAATGGATACAGAAAAATGTGGTACATTTACACAATGGAGTACCACTCAGCTATTAAAAAGAATGAATTTATGAAATTCCTAGGCAAATGGATGGACCTGGAGGGCATCATCCTGAGTGAGGTAACTCAATCACCAAAGAACTCACATTATATGTACTCACTGATAAGTGGATATTAGCCCAGAAACTTAGAATACCCAAGATACAAGATACAATTTGCAAAACACATGAAACTCAAGAAGAACGAAGACCAAAGTGTGGACATTTTCCCCTTCTTAGAAATGGGAACAAAACACCCATGGAAGGAGTTACAGAGACAAAGTTTGGAGCTGAGACGAAAGGATGGACCATTTAGAGACTGCCATACCCGGGGATCCATCCCATAATCAGCCTCCAAATGCTGACACCATTGCATACACTAGCAAGATTTTGCTGAAAGGATCCTGATATAGCTGTCTCTTGTGAGGCTATGCCGGGGCCTAGCAAACACAGAAGTGGATGCTCACAGTTAGCTATTGGATGGAACACAGGACCCCCAATGGAGGCACTAGAGAAAGTACCCAAGGAGCTAAAGGGGTCTGCAACCCTATAGGTGGAACAACAATACGAACTAACCAGTACCCCCGGAGCTCGTGTCTCTAGCTGCATATGTATAAGAAGATGGCCTAGTTGGCCATCATTGGGAAGAGAGGCCCCCTGGTCTTGCAGACTTTATACCCCAGTAAGGGGGAACGCCAGGGCCAAGAAGTGGGAGTGGGTGGGTAGGGGAGTGGGAGTGATTGAATAAAGTTTATGTAAATTGTAAGGGTCCAGGGAAGTAATTTGAGATAGGTAAATACAAGCTGTGTGGGTCTAGGAAGTGATTTCAGATACATGGGTGAAAGATGTGAATGTCTAAGGAAATGATCTGAGGTATGTAAAATCTAAGTTGTGAAGGTCTAAGGGCATGTTTTAAGATATATAAATGCAGGCTCAGGAGGTCTGAGGAAGCGATTTAAGGCATGTGAAACACAAGTCTTAAAGATGTTATCTGATGTTAAGACTTCAAAAGTTCCGAGTTTAACATAACTAATCAGAGGAATTCTGATAAACTATTAATCTAGCCTTGGTACAGCACTGGCTACTGTTATCATAGTCATGGGCTCAAAATTTAAGGTTCCTTTATTTGTTCTTTAAATAGAAACTAAAAACTCTCTCCTACTGTGCTGAAAACTTTTGTCATTATCCATCTATCTATCTATCTATCTATCTATCTATCTATCTATCTATCTATGAAATGAGTGTTCATGCTTGTACTGGCTAGTTTTGTGTCAACTTGACACAGGCTGGAGTTATCACAGAGAAAGGAGCTTCAGTTGAGGAAGTGCCTCCATGAGATCCAACTGTAAGACGTTTTCTCAATTAGTGATCAAGGGGGAAAGGCCCCTTGTGGGTGGGACCATCTCTGGGCTGGTAGTCTTAGTTCTATAAGAGAGCAGGCTGAGCAAGCCAGGGAAAGCAAGCCAGTAAAGAATATCCCTCCATGGCCTCTGCATCAGCTCCTGCTTCCTGACCTGCTTGAGTTCTAGTCCTGACTTCCTTTGGTGATGAACAGCAGTATGGAAGTGTAAGCTGAATAAACCCTTTCCTCCCCAACTTGTTTCTTGGTCATGATATTTGTGCAGGAATAGAAACCCTGACTAAGACAATGCTTTTAACCCAAAACCATCCCTCTAGGTACACAAGCTCTTGCTATGGCTCAAAAGCATGAGTCTACTGCAGCTGTTTATAGATACTTGTTAGCTGCTGCTTTTTCTATAAAGAGGATTTCAGTACAGATCACAGTGATAATACTAACATATTTTAAACTTCATCTCTTTTTGCAACTTTTCAATTTTATGTGAGCTTCAGGGATTCCTGACTGGGATCCACCTGTAACAGGTCAAATGGACTCTAGATAAGAACTCCTGTTAGTCAACAGCTTAAGATTTTTGCCTGCTACCTATCCCTGAGGGTGGGCTCTTTCCTTCCCCAGGAGGGTCTTCAGACTTCTTTTGACCACGACCCTGACTATAGGTCCAGGACCATAGGTCTGGAAGTTTCAAATGTATAAGCAACATAAAGATTTTCCCCCTACGTTTCTTAACGTTATCTCCTATCCATAGTCTGTATCTGTCTAAGAAGATTTCCACTTCACAGACACTACCCAGGAACCAACTGAGGCCTGTAAACTGCTCCAAAATGGGCAGTATGGCAGAATTGGTAAGCCCCAGACTAGCTGATAGCTGATATACACCAGTCTAACCATTACAATTGCTCTCTGTCTCTTCAGGCTGTGTCAGTGAATAAGATGATCCTGGCAAATGCCCCCCACCATTACGTGAATCTTTTTCCTCCTCAGCCTTTTGTCCAGTATTCCATGTTAGACTTCAAACCCAGGACCCTTAACCTTAACCCTAACCCTCTTAATATACTGGCAAATCTCAGGGACCTAGTACTTGTTTAGGGACCTAGTACTTGTTTAAGTCTTTGCTGCCAGGTGCCCAAGATATGTGCTTGTGGATAAAAGGACTCACTGGCTGTCATTTTATACAGCCTCGAAAGTCCTGAACTCAGGTGATCTTCCTGCCTCAGCTTCCTGAACACCTACAGGCATGCATCACCAATGTTTATTTTTAAGACTGGGTCACTGTTCTAACTTGTAAGGACATCATTGTGAAGACAAGAGCAAAAGTACCCATCTTCATAGAGTTTACAGTCTGGAGTGTGAAGACAAGTGACAAAGGAAGCCATTCAAGCTACCGATGCTATACAACAGAAAGAAGGGGAGAGAAACACAGACCAGGAGGAGGGTAAATACTACAACTTTGAACAGACCAGCAGGCTAGGTTGGACATCAATGTGAAAGTAGTATCAGCACAAACCCTTTGGAGACAGGTGATGAACTCTGTAGATGGGAGAACCTGTATGCTTAGAAAGCATCAAGTAAAGGACCTAGGAGATGCTAAGCTCATGTCCTGAACCTGCCTACTGTGTGAGCCATGGCATAAAGGCTATAAACATATTTTCCATTAAATGTAAAAGCACATGTATGTACATATAGGTAAAAGTTATGAACATAGTTATATGTAGTTATATGTGCACATATCTGTAGGTGCATAAAATTAAACTTCTTTTCTTCCTATAAAAACATTTTCCCATTAAACTAATTTCTAATTAGCAAATATTTCTATCTAGGAAAATATTCATTTGCATTACAAGATATACTTGGGGCTTAAACCAAACACTACTATAATCAGGAATAATTACTATGGATGTGGTAGTTTGTGTGTTAGTATGTGACTCTACTTGCCAAACCAAACTTCTGAGCTGCTCCATGATTCCATTTTACAGTTTACAATGTAAGAGAGGGAAGCTACAATACTGTCTGATCTTTTAAAACACACATGGGAATTACAGCCAATAAAAACATGAGACTTATCAACTTTATGTCTAGTAGCTCAGACTTTAGGCAGCTCAATCTCCTTCTGACAAATTCTACAATCCATGCCTGTAATCAGCTACTTATGAACATTCCTTAAGAAGACAAGTTCTTGCTATGTTGCCAATGCTCACTGATTTTTTTCCTGTCCTATCCTCCTCTACTGTGGTAGCTGGGACAACAGAAGCACGCTACTGGGTCTAGCTGCAGCCTCATCTTATCTCGGAGAAGAAAAACAAATTGTTAGGGTTGTGAGTTATGAAAATGTGAACCGAGTACCAGAAACCCTCATCCTGTAGAGGATAAAGGTTATAAGCAAGGAGAACCTCACGTCGCTGCTCAGAATGGTCTCACGGGGTTACCTGTCTCATACCCACCTGGATTCAGAGACGGATTCTGGAGGAAAAAGCTAGGCTGCTGAGGCTGGCTCACCAGGTTGTAACCCCACAGTGCAGGTTGCGGATGATGCGTCATTTGGGAGGACATGGGGGAGTAATTGGGAGGCACTCGGTATAAGTTGGTCTGTTGATACTCCTTCAACAGAAATGTTAAGAAACAAATTAACTTGAATATGCCACACATGGTTAATCAATATAAATTCTTCTTATTCAGTTACATGAGATGATCCTGTCCCAGAATTCAAGGCTATTTTTGTATGAAAGGGGAGAGAATATAAATGGTGACCCATTTCCTTAAAAATGCTCATCAAATTAATTTTTTTCTTTGATTTAAAAAGTACTTAGCTCAATAATATTCACTTAACACATATGAAGCCCTAACTTCAATCTATGTTACCATCTTTCCACCAAAATCACCAAAAAAAGAAAGAAAAAAGTATGTTCCTTACAGCAGACATTGATGATGATGATGATGATAATGATGATGATGATGATAATAATATCCAAGTGAATTATCTAATACTAACACTGAACAATGCCTATAACTAAAAGAAGACAACGGCTGCAGAGTGTCCTGCTGGCCTCATCTTGGAAGGCCTTATCATGGGTTAGGATAAGAACTGAGAAAGAAAACCCCATAGTGCTATCATATCAAGGCCTCAATAGTATCTTACCCACAATTTTCAAAGCAGCACTTAAAATAGCCATTCCCCAAGGGCCTTCTCCTCCTCATAGCACAGACAGAACCCAAAGATCATACCAGAAAGTCTCAACTCCCTCATCATCCATCCTTTCTCTAGCTTGGCCCTAGAGGATGAAGGACAATGAAAATCCCAGTATCCTTCGATTTTACAAAAAAAATGTAATCTGACGGGGAAGAGGTAACTTCGGGAGGAGGATTGTAAATATATTTAGGTAAGGCTTTTGTATGTGAAAAGCCACCCTCAGCCATGTGGCTTGGAGAGCCAGGGAGTCCCAGGTTTGAGAGAAGGCACTAGTACTAAAGTGGCATCTGAAAGTGACAGCAGCCATCTCTAAAAGTATTAATCACCAAGCTGTCCTCCAAGAATAAGCACAATTCAGTGTTGGCACAGGTAAATGTAATGACAACTGCTCATGAACTCTGTGTGCCTCCTCTCTGCCAATCAAGAACATCCTTACATTCTACAGAAAATGTTCTGAAACTTTCTCTAAAGTAAACCCAAATAATTTCAAACAAGAAAGCTATCTTAAATAATGCATCTCATATACTATAGAATAATTTCTGAATTATCTAATAGATATCAAGTATTTAAAAAGTAAGAGGAAAATGTGAGATGATTTTACGCTAGGTTTATTTTATCTTTTTATAAAATCTGAAAATAGGTTAAAGAATAACGAGGGGTATTAGATACAATGGCAAAGAAGGAAATCTTAGGCTCACTCTTTTGGGTAAATCAGATACAAATTCATTCAGAGAAAAGTAGAAAGAACTCTAAAATGTTAATTCACTGCAAACACCAATCATTCAAAATAAAATATTTAGGCATACTTATTAATAAAGGTGTTTTTAAAAGTAGAATCACATTCTTCTTTAAAAGTTTCAAATCCTGGGAAAGTATGAAGCTTATTAACTCAATAATATGACTCATTACTGAAGTTTGAAGTTAAAAGCACAGAGTGAACCAGGTGGGGCAGAAGCTGGCAGATCTCTGAGTTGAGGCCAGGCTGGTTTACAAAGCAGTTCCAGGGCAACTGGGGTTATGTAGAAACAAATCCCACATCTCCTCCCCACCCCCACCCCCATCCCCAAAGAAAGTGGTCGGTGGGAAATGAAAAGCTTTCTATCTGTCACCTATGAGAATTCATTCATTAGTACAGACACTTGTTAGGAAACTCTACGTAAGAAAGCTGCTAGCGTTCTTTGTAATGTTTCTAGGTGTAGAGTTCGGCCATGGGTTAAATCCCACACTAGGTGCCCATGATGACCCCGTCTTTTCCTTACACGCCCCACTCACATCGATGCGTGAGCTCGATTTTGTCTTACGCTTCCTTCCCTTTGTCTTCTTCTCTTCATCGGCTGTAGCTTTTCCTTGATCTGACAGCTCAGCTGATTTCCTTTCTGGTTCCTGAGAAACTGGAGACGTGAGTTCTTCCTCTTCCTCCTCAGGAGGCAGGGGCAGTGGCTCGAGGTAGTAGCTTCGGGGCTTGGGCATGGTGTGCGTGTGGTACAAAAGGAAGTGGTGCTGCTCCTCATATTTGATCACCTTCCGGTCCACACGGACAGTGCCGAACCAGGCCCAGGACAGAGGAGCTGGGTTCTTCTGACCCTCAAACAGGTCCCAGGGGGACACTTTCTGCTTCGTAGAGACCTGGAGACCCTGTGGGAAAAGAATGTTCTGTGACAACACAACCTGGCCTGTCCCCAACTCACAGGGCAAGCTTGTAAGCGTGCGGTTGGAAGGTTGGAATGAGCTAAGGGAACTCAGCAGACACGAATGTTCATCTAAGCAGTGTGAACTGGGGTTCAGGACTTTGCAAGTTCAGTTCTCCAGTGCTCTGTACCACCTGACACTCCTTGAGGCATCTAAAAGTAGTCTACAGTATTTTAGTATAAAATGACATTCTCATTCAAGTATGTTGTAGAAAATATAATTTCTCAAGTATCCTGTAAAGTTGCTGTTAGAACCATCTCAGGAATCTATTATTTTTAGTATTATACAAGATTTAAAAGTCAATATATAGTCTGCCTCTGATCGGACTCATATTCTCTTCAATCCAACCTATATGAGCTCAACTTAGTATGTATTTCATGTACATGTATGTGGCTTTCTCTGAATAAAATTTTTTGGGAGAAACTTAATTACAGAAACAGGTACAACACATATGAAGTCTTTCAATTCCAAGGTATCTTTACTGGATCCAGGTAAGGAATTCAATTTTGTTTCTGAAAAATAGAATGCTTTTATTTGTAATACTAATGGGTAACATTTCTGGGTAGCTTTGCAAGTATACCTATTTAAAGACATTTCTCCTCAAAAGGTCAGGGTACCCCGCCCCCCATGTGAGTATATCTGTTTTTGTCTGTCTTCCTCTTTAAGTGTGACTTCTTCTAACACTACCAGTAATGTCACCACCCACTGCTGTCTGCCATGTGATGAAATCGTTCTCCTGAGTAGAACTCACATCTAAATGGCTCCTGGATGCCTTCTGAAAGAAGCCCAAGTCACCCTTACTGTGACTTCTGGTTTTCCCCTCCCATGGACACACTGTTATGGCATTTGGGTTAACTCTGAATTCTGATGGCATGGCTTTCCCTCTTACCTGTCACCTTTCTTGCCTTTCCTTAAACTTTCCCCATCGGTCCTATACTTTTCTGTATAACTTAGTCTGTCAGGATGGTCTGTGTCCACTGCTGTAGGACCCCTGTTCTAACTACCTCTGCCTGTGTGACTTAAACCATTCCCTGTTGGTGCCACCACGACCTGCACGTCCCGTTGCATGTGAAAATGCATCTACTTCTCCCTAAGGGCAGGGATTCCCTCCACCATCTCCATTGCTGCAGTGCCAATGGCTACTCAGGCTGGCCTTTCTGTTATTTTAAAGAACCTTCCAAAGCGTCGTATAGAAAGCAAATGCCCATCTAATACTGCTTCTTAGAGACTATGTAGTGTTGTAACACAAGTTTTACTAAATACTGCTTACTCAGCAAATGAAAATTCTTATCAACACACATTTTCTTATATAAACATAGCTTGTTTCCTATCGTGATGTAAAATAATAATTTTATTTTACTTTTATTTCTTATACTAAGCTGTTACTTAAGTTTTTGGTAAATTCTAGAAATACCCTGAAGTCCAGATAAGCATTTTAATTGGAGATCTTTGAAGATAATGGCTTATTTTTTTTGCAATGCCAATAGCTATTGTGCTTTGATGACAAAAATTATACCACTGAAAATTAAGAAAAGTCACTTGGCTTCTATAACTAGATATATTTATATATGAGGGAAAAACATTTACTCTTGCCTGTTTTTTATCAATAGAGTCAAATCCAGCAATTTTGTTTCCCTTTGTATCGATCAAAGAACCCATGGGTTCACACGTGATGACATCGCAGGTCTGCTTTGGCAAAGGCAGCAACTGTCGAACTTTGTCAATGCTTTCTGACCTCTTGTCTCCTAGTTCTTTCTAGAAGAAAGAGAGGAAAAAAAATGTCAAAGCAAGAGAGAAGTGAGGCAAACATTCTGACTTTACAATGAAGCAAAAGCTAACAAGAAGGAAGTTCCCCAGTGACACATTTCCTATTTTAGGGCTAGTATGTCTTTAGTCCTTAGCACAGTCTATGGAACAGCTGCAAATTGGACTGGTGAAATGTTTCATTTCTTCTATTCAAGTAGAAAATCAGGGTGCACACAAAGGCAGTCTTGTTCTCCATGACAAATCAGAGTGCTGAAATGACAAAACGCCAGTGTCATTTGCTGTCACACAGCAGGAGCTGCCGCACGGACACTTTCCCGTATCCAGGGTCACACCGCAAGGTAACCATCAGCTTTTTTTACTGTAACGTCTTCAGATTATATATTTGCAATGTCTATTTGCCGTTCATGTCCAGGACTGTTAGTGGATTTACAAATTCAATGCAGAGCTCATTTTTTTTTCCCACTTCCATGTGTAAATCCAAGCATGGGTTCAAAGGAAATCTGACACTAGAGTTTTGGTTAGATATCTGATAATGCATTTTTAAAATCCTTAAAAATTAAAACACATTTTATTTGAGTACACCTTTTCAGAGAAAAACTGTTCAAATACAATGCTTGTAATTTTGAAGGACTGACAGAGTAGGCACAATAACAAATAACCACAATCTGTTGAATCAGCTACACATGTAGATTAATGAGGAGGAAATTAGACAATAATCCATAAACAACGTGATTTCAGAGTAGAGGCTGATCACAAGCTTACTTTCAGTTTCTTTACTAAATTCATGTATGCACGTTTGTTCTCTTCTGATCCCCCGGGGGAAGCATTTGATAGGTCAGAAGCCAAGGTCCCATTGATTAAAACACCCAGCATGTCAAGAACCGTTGTGAATAATTCACTGAGAAGAAAGAAAACCCCATTTTATTCTTAGAAACAAAACCCGGACACATAGAATTACCTAAGCATTTCTACTGACAGTGCTAAGTTTTTAATGACAGCTAAATCAGTAAGCGGCAGAATTTCCTGTCAGTATGCAAAAGCTTGTACCATGCATGCATGCAGGGGGAAAAAAAAGGTATAAAATGATAAAAAACAAAATAAAACAAAACAAAAACCCAACATACTTGTTAGTGTGCATGTCAACAGTTCCCGAAGTAATTATCTGGAGGAGTAGGAGGGCCCAGTCGGTGGTCCCCTGCGTGCTCCGCTGTACCGTGTCAAACATTCCTCCTACCTAGCATACAAAATACAATAAAGATTTTGTATTGCTACCCCTAGTACCATATGTGCCCAAATGTTGATTTGTTAAACCAGAAGTGATGTTAAGAACTGGTTCTTGCTAGCCACACTATGGATTATCCTATAACCGTCGCCTCTAGCTATGTGGTTATCACGGTTTATGGTTCTTTCCACAGAGGCTAGGCATTCAAAACTTAACAGAAAGTGTAACACTTGAATGTGGGCAGTCACAAAATTAGCTTTCTTTTCTCATCAGTCTCTCATGGTATTTAGTTTTAGACATAACTGCAGTTAAACCTGAATAGCATCAAAACTCTGTCTCATCACCTTCAATTGTGTGATATTCGATTATTATTGCGTCTGAGCCTGCCACTATAATATCCCTGGAGATGCCCTTTAACGCAGAAGGAATGAGGAGGAGGAGAAGGTAGTGTCACAGGTCTACCAGCTCCTGTGAGAGGTCAGAGTGCTGAAGGTGAGGTGAACAAGTGCCCAGGGAGGTCAGAATTGCCAAAAGCCAGAAAAGCAATGGCCCAGGGCAGGGTCAGGATATATCAAGAGGAAATTTAAGGGAACACAAAACATGCTGAAACTTTCAGATTTCTGTAAAATATTCTTGTGAGGTTTGTCCTTTTTTTTTCTGATCAATTTAACAGAATGTCTTTGAGAAAAATTGAGAGTTGACAGATTTCTATGGTTGTAAAATAAAACACAGGGAAAGCCAACACTCCTATTAAAGGTTTGACGGACCTCCCCTTAGCACTGCACAGGAGGAGGAGGGGAGATCTGCCAGACGGAGCCTCTACTCCCTGGTAGAAAACACAAAAAGGTGCTTAAAACTCTACTGTCTAGAATTCAACCCAGACAGGAAGGATGGCAGCTAAGGAAACAGAAGGTTTAAGAGAAAAGGAAGTAGGTACAGAGTGAGAAAGAGGAAGGCTTCCCTTTGTCATGCAGACTCTGTCCACAGATGTTGAAAGCTGGTATTACTTTCACACAGAGAGAGGTGTGACAGAAATGGGTCTGCCACAGTCCTTACCAGATTCAGGCGGAGCTGTAAGGCCTCATGCATCATCTGACGGGCTTTCGTATCATCTTGGTATCTTTCTTCCCTCCAGTTACTCAAAATCTAAGATTGGGAACAAACAAAGAATAACAACAGAAATCCCTTTGTTCTTTGCTATGATGACTTTTACAGGTTTAAAATGAAGCTCTACAGTAACAGCTAACACTTCTTAGCTTAAACATTAACAGTTATTATTATTTTTTTTACTCTTCCTCTTCTTCCAGACAGACAAAATCCCAGTTATTTTATAATTTCCTGGGTAGCTGGGAGAAGAGAGTCTTACCTACACACACACACACACACACACACACACACACACAGAGAGAGAGGGAAAAAAGCCAAACAGATATGCCTATGGCAAGAACAAAGGGAGGCAAGGTAAACTGAGACTCGCAGAAAGGGCAGAGCTGGTCTGCTTAACATCTGACAGGGATCCTTCCAGGCAACAAAAGAAGGAAGCACCCAGCCACCTAAACCAGAACACTGGCACAGCCCACAGAGGCTTGAAGGAAAGGATAAACCCACTGGAAGAGACAGCAAATGCCCAATCAGGAGTGGCTCTATCAGTTCAGCCCTGGCATTTGTAGTCTAGGTATGAAGAGAACCCTGAGTGCTTTGTATTTAAATGGCTCCCTCTGGAAGCTAGACAGAGAAAAGACCTGTCCAAAGTGTGGGTGTGATGACAAAGGAAACCGAGTAAGCCTGGTGCCCTTGTGCATGTCATCAGCTCTCGTTTAATGCCACCAGGCAGGGTTCACCTGACTTTGTGTCAGGATAATCCAACTCACAAAACCAATCTGACATCTTTCCTTGATTCCTTGCTTCTAGGTAGGCCCAACAGAGATCGGTAAGCTAGCTGCTAAGCAGTGTGCAACAACTTACTTTTATAGTCTTTACATATCTCTCAATGCCTAATTAGTATAAGCTTTGCTGGCCTTCTGGTGACCATGATGCTAGGCAGAATGGGACATGGACTGTGTTTCTTAGCATCTCAGTGACAGAACATTAATCTAATGTCACATTAGGACACTATCATGAAATCACAAAAGGGAAATAATGAATACCATCAGAAAGATACTGGCCGAGTTTAGTACTCCACACTTTACCTGATTGACTTGATTCTGCAGAGATGTTAGGAGGCCTTCCCGTTGCTCATCTTGCCCCTTAAGGCAGGTAAGGACCAACGAGAGGAAAGGTTGCTGACTCAAAAGAGACATGCTGCAAAGGAAGTATTAACAGAGCTAGTTAGAAAGAATGGCTTGCCCCTGCTGCAACAGCTGCTCTTTCCAGTAGACTCACTCACTGCTCTTGTTTATTTACGACTACATAAAGGACAGGGTGGGAAAGCACCAGAAAACACTTGGGAAGGTGACACCTTCCTGTACTGGCAAGATTAAAAACCACTGGTAAAGCTTATAAATGACAATTCTCTATTGCTCTGGAAGGGAATCCCAAAGCAACAGAAATGTACAGGGTATGTGATGAACTTGCTTTCTGTTACTAGGGGGAAATTTTTAAATATACAGGACAAAGAATATAAATGTATGCAGAGAAAAACAAAACAAAGAACAAACAAAAAATACCGGAGAAATTGCTCAGAGAAAACTCTTCCTTAGGAAGTGGTTCTCTGTGAACCTTGACTATTTCGGAGGCCTGTGGTTCTTGGCTGTATATTTCTCAAAGGCCAACAGCAGAGTCTGGTAAAGTTAGGGGGGAGCACAACAAGGTCTGAGGCCTCCAAAAAGCAAGATGCTTGCTAGAAACACTGTGTGCCAGGCCCCGACACTGCCCAAGGCCTCCGCTGGAAAGGGGGCAAAATTCTATTTACAATGTTCATGTTAACAAGGTATCTCCCATTAGAGAACATTGGGCAAACTGATTGATATAGTGAAAAGAACATTTTCCTAAAGAACAGGTCTATGCCAAAATGTCTGAATCAGGAGCCGTGTAGGTAGCCAATAAATACTACCAGTTGTGGTAGTATTATTAGCTCTACCTTTAAGTTTATAGAATGAAGAAATTATGACTGTTCTCTTTAAAACTTCTTGGACTTCAAATGTATAGTATGAATATTCATCCTCAATACGATGATCTGTTCTTCAAAAACAATGATGTGAAACCATTTCTTGGGCATGAAATAATGAAATAGTTTTGGCAGTTGTTATGGCTAGTTTTTAATCAAGAATCTACAACAAGGTGCCTAAATTTAGAAAATCAGTAATTATTTCAAGGTCTAGCAGGTCAGAATTAACAACAAGCCCGTGTACTTCAATAGCTTTGCAGTTATTTGGACACACAGGCAGGGATGGGACCTGGTGCCCTATACAGATCCTTGCTAAACAGAGAATTGGCCGTTCTACAAGCCCCACCCTGTGGAGGTGGCTGCGATGTGACTGTGATGGAGGCTTCTAGGCTTCCTCCTGGTCCTTCGGATGCCAGCCTTGACGAGAGGCACCTGCCAGCGTACCTTTTCTGCTTCTGCCTATCTCTTTCCTTCTTTGAAGAGGAACCCAGGTGCTGCCCCTTCTCCAGCTCTTCCCCAGCGGCTTTCAACACTCTTCCCTGCACAGATGTTGGCAGCCTGGCGATGAGGGGGGCCACCAGCCACACACCCCTGCGTTCAGAGGAACTAAAATCAGAAACAGGCGTTACACCCGAGCACGCAGCTGCCTCTGCTCTCACAGACGATGCAGACGCCACAGTCAAACACAGGTGCATAAGGCACAGACTAGAGTTCTCATTTCATGTCTGCACCTTCTCCTTTTGCCAAAGACCAGGCATCTGCTGACGCTTTATACCCACATCTGCTGAGGAGTAAAAGGTGCTCTTCTGGAAAGGCATTTTTGCATTGTAAACTGTTTTCAGTGACTCGTGGATCCTGCCTTTCTGACCATGAAACACCATATGTTCTCTCTATGAACACTATACGTTTCAGTCATGGGGATGATATGCAATGGAATTGTGTTCAAGCTAAGGAATAAGCGATCTTTAAATTCTAAAACCCCCTATTTACCTTTTACCAAAATGATAACATGCAAACCAATCTGTCTTTCATGATGAAATGCAAATTACTGTATTTGTACAAAACTATCATTAAAGACACATACATAGTGTGTTATACTTAATGAATGACCCAAAGACAGAGATACTACACATCAAACTTAAGTCCATCTGTGTCACTGAGGTATCTGGACCTACAACAAAAAATGTAACGTGCCAAGACATCACTCACCCCACTTTTCCCTCCTACCTGGCTGAGTAACAGGAACTGTCACTTGTAAGTTATTATTTCCCTTACATTTCCTGAAGCTTAATAAAAAATGAATTATGCTAATCAAGACTATTGTGACATATGAAATATCAACGGTAGTCCAACAAAACTATAAATACCTTAAGAATGTCTTTATTCCATTCTGTCTTGTGCTACTTGGATCAACGCTTCCAATAGTGTTTGGGTTGAAGAGGCTCATGCCGGAATTGGAGGCATTATTATTTAGGTCTGCAGACTGCTGGAACACTTCTATCGTTGCCTTTGCGATATTGTCCAGCAAATTATTCATTTCGGCCACAGAACCAGAGCTCTAGTGTCAGGAAAAAGAAAGCTAACTTGTCTACACACTTCTTGATTCTCAAGCACCAATGACATTCTGCTTTTCTATTCAGTTCACACGTGTGCTGTCAATATATACTCACAGGGTCCTTCAAGCACTGTTTGATCATGAGCTGGAGCTCCAGCCAGGACTGTCTCAACGTCCACTGCTCAAGATTCTGGAGAAAATTCAAAGAATTGTCACATTGAGAATACTGAATGTATGCTAACACAGCCTTACAGTAATTAATACTCATACCCAGCGAGGAAACTCACAAGCCTTAAAGACTTCCAATCCGATGCCTGATAAAAATGAACATGCACAACAAAGTAGATTCAAGCATCAAAATATGTTCACCAACAAGCCAGGAAGTAGAAGTCAGACAAGTATGGCTTCTCTCAGAATCCATTTACCAATTAGCCAACCTCACTCCAAAATGATGTATCTCTTAAATAACACATTTAAAATTGAGCTATCATGAATACTATGTATCAAGTAAATATACCAACTGACTTAAAATACCAGTATATGCCCTTTGCTACTGACTGTATCTACTGAGTAGCCAGCAGTGGCAATGTCACTGTAAAGAAAATTACAGAAGGAAACAAAAGTCAGAATTAAAAGCAAGGTCAAAAACAATAACAGTAACAAAGTAGTTCTTTGAAGAATCACATTGTGATGGATGGCCTGACCAGCATCCCTGGAATGGACCGCTTACCTGAAGAATGCGCTTAATGTGCTGTCTTTGCAGGTTGTCCCCCTCTGTACACTCCTTAATGCCATGAGGATAACAGATAAGCTGCAACAATTTCTGTGCTTGCATGTTTGAAAGCACGGGGTCCAGTATCAGCTCTTTGTCTGTACACAGTCGTTCTGGTTCTTTTAAGCAGTGTTCTCCCACCCATTCCTAAAAACAAGCCGGCAGTTAGACTGGCACACAATGATTCTACCTGGCTGTTGATTTTATTCTCTTTTTTCAGGGTAAAATGATAAAAGGTTAGTAAAGACAATCTAATGAAATGGAATTAATGAAAAAATGGGTGGAGAAAAGCTGGCATGTAAATATATGCTGGTTCTTTTGTTACTGTTCTATTTTTCTTCGAGACAAGGTCTTGGGTATTGCAGGATGACCTCTAAGTCACTATGTAGTCAAAAATAGCCCAGATTCCTTCTGCTCTGTCCAGTCCTGGGATAACAGGCCTAAACTTAATGCCATGTCTTCCTGCCTACCAGAGCTTTATCAAATAAGCCACATTGTCAGCTAATGGGAAAGTTTCAAAACAAAATTATAACACCTGACGTCTTTTTAAGAAACCCAAGGAGGGGAGGGCTTGAGTTAAACCAGAAACCACTCAAATCTGTGGGACAGAGTTAAAGTTGGGGATTTTTAAAAAATAAGGACTTACTCTAAGGTACTATTTTGTAACCAGGTTTTTGTTTATTTGTTTGCTTTGACTTAATATTTAGGGACAACAATTTTATGCTTCACATAATTTTCACAATTCTTATGTGATATATTCTGCTAAACAGGTAAAGTGTATAAACATTTAGGAGGTTACTTCTTTTGACACTAACCTCTTTCTTTACCATTTTTTCTTGTATTAAATGGCGTTAAGAAACTGTCAGTATCAGAGCTCAATCTGAACCCAAAGCTGTTTCAGATGAAGTCTCCCTTTACACTGGGTCAGCTGCTCAGCTCTGGGTATTTACTGAAGTTACAAAATCCCATGTTCTATATTAACTGCATTAAATCAACCTCAGACCAAGGCACCCAGATACAGTGCGTTGCTTTTCTAGGTATCACATTATTATTTACTGGCAAACTGATTAATGGTTTTCTGTTTTTGTGTTGTTTGTTTTTTGTTTTTGTTTTTGTTTATTGGATACTGGCACTGTAGGGCAGGCCAGAGGCTTCCCATAGGGCCTGCAGCAGAGCCTCTTGGGACACTAAACCTGGCCAGCTCCATCTGGTTCCAGGCATCTAGAGAACCATACACAGTCCAGTGGCACCACTGTGTGCTGACAGTTAGGGACTGATCCACAATGGCCATCAATAGCTGTAAAGCCAGTTAAACTTACCGCAGTCAAAACAAATCTAAGTAATCGTGCATTTAATACACGCTACAAAAATATGTAATATACAGCATTTTTAAAATAAAAGATTTTTGAAAGTATGGAAAGATAATCAGAAGATACTGAAGCTAGTCATCTGAGCAGAGCCAGATAGGAAGAAGGCAACAGGTGAGGACAGGTTATTGTGTGTATTTTTATGAGAGCTTTTGAATGTATGCTATGATACAAACATTAGATGAAACCCAAAACAGACAAAACAAACAAACAAAAAACAAAAACAACTACAAACAAAATAAAACAAAGCAAATAAAAGTGATTCTAAATTTAAAGAAAGACTATGTTCACCATAAGTGAGACAACTGTAAAAAATATTTTCCTTTATTTTTCCCTTCCCCTGTTTCTCCAAATAATGTTTGAATGCATTATTATAAACCCTTCAGATAAATGAACCCGCAGTGCTCTCAGAGCCCCTTTTCTTAATGGTGTATGTATAATAACTCTGAGACCATGCTAGCTGCTGTATGGGGGACAAGGCAAGAAAGTAATTACTAATGTGAAGCAAGAGAATATAAAATACAGCTTTAAAGTATTAGATTAGAACTAGAAGTATCAATATGAATTTATAATCACACACATGCACTCATGTGTACACATATGCTCACACATGCACATGTATACAAAGGCTCACACATGCGCACGCACCGCTCTGTCTGCTGGGAGAGTTCAAAAACAGTGATACTCGATAGCAGTGGGGATTTATAACCCTGACCTTGCTTTCCCTTTTTAGTGTGTGCATGCGTGCCTGTATGCATGTGTGTATACACACTGAACATGATGGATAATGCCCATGTGTGAATGTGTGTAGAGGACAGACATTGATGTCAGGTATCTTCTTATATCCTTGCCCACCTTATATAACAAGAAAGCATCCTTTAGATGAACTCAGAGCTTACCTATTTAGCCTGGTTACCCTAGGATCCTGTATCTCCATTTTCTGAGTTCTGGAATTACAGGAGGGCTGCCACAGCCTGCCAGTGCATACATGAATTATAGGGATCTCAATTCTAGGCTTTATGCTAGCACAGCAAGCATGTTACCATTGATCTATCCCTCAGCCCTCAGGCTCTGCTTTCTGAGTACCAGTCTCTTCACAGGCAGAAATGGCACTCCTCAGAATGGCTGATTATAACTATGAGGCAAGGAATATGGGGGACGGGTAAAGTAAGGCAATAGTTCTCTAAAAGGATAGAAATATTCCAATTACAACAAAAGGTAGGATGACGGATTGCTAATATGCCAGCTTGAACGAGCTGGACATTAAAGAAGCTATAGGCAATGTATTTTATATCCACATAGATAACTAAATAAATTAATACAAATGAACAATAACATAAGAAGAGTCTTTGTAGAACATAAATTGGTCATGTGGAGGAACAAGAGGAACTCAGAAGAAAAACACAACATTTTGCAGCCATCAGAGTAAAGACAAGAATTACAATGGAGTCTTATGAGGAATGGGGTGTGTAACAAGGATCAGAATATTTGCATCATCTCAGAGCATCTTTCTAAAGATTACTAGTTAACTGAGAGCAAAGCATACTAACACTCTAGTGGATCCTGAATGTTTAGATGCCTTCATCACAGCTAGCATCACCTACTGGTGAAGAGCGCAAATGAGTGCAATCAGTAGTGGTCACCTAAATAATATAGTTTCAGCTCTAAACTCTCCCCGACTCCAATGACCTGAAGTTAATCTCTAGACCCTTATGCAACCCTAACAACACTAGAATAAATCAGAAAATCCCCTAGAGATGGGGAAAAGATTATTGCACCAAAGTTTAAATTATGATTTTTATTAACTAAACTTTGGTTGTAACAAGAAATGAGAATGTAAGTATTCAGAAGTAAAGCAGAGAACCAAAGAGAGATGGGACAGATACAACCATCTACTTGTCACCTGTTGAGAAAAATACAAAATGTCTAGAATTAGTGAATCTGTATAAAGGATACACTAAAAGTCTCCATTATCACAGCTCTTTAACAAATTTGAAATTATTGAAAAAAAAAAGGGGGGACCACTTAAATACAATAATAAAAAAATAGTGGATAGTTGCCTCCCCAAAATCAGGTACATATTCAAAGTAGAAGCCATTTGAAATTGGACGAGTACCTGCTGGCAGATCGTCCTCAGTACGTATCTAGCATATTCTCTGAGATTGGCAGTTTCTATGGAAATACTTTTCCCATAGGATTTTGAGTTCTGCGAGGTGGCCCAGGCATCTTCAGCGTTCCCATCACGTCGTAAACCCCTCATACCGAAGTCTTCATTCTTCAACGTGTTGACATTGTTACTACCAATTTTGGCATCGCCTAAATAGCAGAATCACAGAATCAAAGTCACAGACATTCAAAATATTGCCCCAAATATGTAGTAAGCAAATTAGGCTAGGTTTCAGGGACTCGAAAGGTGTGAATACTGTCACTTCTACATAGCCAGTTGTCCAATGACAGTACGGGTAGATCAAGAAATACATAAAAGGAAACAAAACCATTGGATATGGAGAAAAGTCAAAGGCAAGGTTCACTCCTTCTTTTGGTTTACATAATTTAATGCTCTTTTGCTAGCTTTGAAAGAGCCATTATGGCTGGCACTTAATAACCCAAACACATTGCATTCACCAAAACTTCAGGCATGCATGGACTCAAGTTTATCTGCGTTATAGACAAGAAAATCTACAGCATCCAGCATAGACCTTACCTGACCAATCTCTAATACACTGAGTAAGATGAAGCTAAGGAAGGTATTTGTCTCCCCAAAACACTCAGCAGGGTATACTTGGATGAAATAAAACTCTCAACAACAGCAACAAAAAAAGTGTGTGATAATTTGGTAGTGAAATTGCCAGACAGCAGCAGAGACTTCAGACTTTTGCCTCCTTACCTATAGAAATCAAAACAAGCTTTGACAAGATGATTTCCTGAAACCAGAGGCTGACTTCGGGGGAGGCCTCATGGAGTAAAAGCAAGCCCAGATCAATGCAAAACCACAAGCAAACAAAACCAGCCAAAACAAACAAACAAACAAACAAACAACAACAACAAAACAACTTAAAACTCAAGGCCAATCCCCAAAAGGTTTTGACTCTGTTGAAAACAAAACAAAACAAAACAAAACAAAACAAAACTCTTTTCTGGGGAGGAAGAGTAATCAAAATGTCCTAATAAAAGTCTACTTTCAAAAATCTTAGAAGCAGAGGGGCTAAGGCTGTCACTCAGTGGCAGAGTACTTGTCTACCATGGGTGAGGCCTTAGGCTCTATCCTCAGCACCAGCAGAACCACCACACATTAACTAAGCAGAAACACAATAGGGATAAAAATAAGCAAGACATCTCAACTTACCAATGTGTTTTCATACACTCATCACATACCTTAACATATAAAACCTAGTAGCTGTACCCATGAGAGTTTAATTTAATTCAACAGCACTTTTCAAAATTAGCAGACACGTGTATTCTCTACACTTAGATGATGTAGATATCTATCTCTATTTCAAGTTAAAGTACTATGCAAATTAGGAGCAAAGTTCACGATAATAGTCCTATTTTCCTGTCTTAAGATATATTTGGTAGCTAAGAGTTGGGAGAAAATTGGATAAAAGCACTAGAGTGGATAAGGCAAGAGGCAAAAATAAGCTCATTTCTTAGACCCCTTGTAGACCTCCATTTACTTTGGATATGGGGGACTGAAGTCTGTGTAACTATGCTAGAACCTCTGCAATTGTGCAGAAAAAAAAAAAAACAATCAGAATATTCTATGTGAATCTGTCTAAGGCTTCACTGGCATATAACTGTGCTGATTATAATTTTTCAGGCCAAGAACCTCCCACATTATTTGAATATGTGAAAAGTCTGGTAACTTCACTGGGATTAGTCCAGCTCTGCAAACAAAGGGTTCACTGTCGAGATGAGACTCATCTTGTGGGTGCCACTGAAACATGTGGTGGGCATTCATACTTCCAACATAAGTTTATTGAAAATATATTTCTTACTTTCTCTGATGAGACTTAAAAATATCTAAAGAGAAATCTAATTCCTGTCTTCATGACCCCAATGATTACTAATCAGTAAAGTGGACCAGCTCTCCTTACCCTGGCTGAAATCAGCAGTTAGTATTGGCTGTGTAATATTTTAAGGCCCTAAGCTCATTCTTCCCCCTTCCTAGATCTCTCTCCTATTTTCCTAACTAGTCATTTCCATGATCCTTCTAAAAAAAAAAAATCCAAAACCAAGAAAAGAAAATCTAAACAACATAATCAATAAAACAAAACAAACAAACAAACAAACAAAAGCAGAATACACTTTCTGTTGGCTAACCATTCTGGGGCATGGGGCTTGCTCTGGAGTGTGGCTGATATAAATAACATTGTATTGGAGAAAACTGAAAAGATTTGTATATTCATTTTCATGTATATTCTTTTAAATTTATTTTTAAAAGGCTGCTTTATAAACACTGCTATTATTCTTTGCCATGCACAAATACCATTTGTCAAGCAAGGCAAGGCTATATTTTTATTTGTGTTATCCAAGGCTCACCTAAATGGAAACCTATCTATCCTGTAATTCTGTTTAAATCATGAACTACTTTATAACATGATGTGGCAACTATTTGTTTGGTTATGGCCAAAATGAGGTACCCAAAGTTAAAAGTAGGCAATATTGGAGTTCTCCTAATCATTCAAATGCTTTATGATTTATATAAAAATATCCTGAGGTGTCACCCTGCCGATGAACAGAAGGCAGCACTATTACTCTTGTTAAATGTGTATAAGTAAGAATGTATAGGGAATCTTGGGCATCGTGAATCAGAGGAAAAGCCTGTGCCCCTCCTACTGAACATCAGCAATACAAGCATCACTGCAGCTCCATTTGCTTAATAAAAACAACATGGCAGAGAATACAAACTTGTTCAGAGTCACAGCAGACGGAGAAACACGAAATTAAAATCCAGGTTTTCTTTGTTTTTGCACCTGGAATATAATCTGGCTGAAATGTAAAGCTTTTATTAAAAATATGAAGTACAATTTCTGTCAGTAAATAAAGGCAAACAATCCTGTGGAACTGAGGACCTGATTTACATCAAAATGAAGAAGCACACAATTATAACCAACATGCAGTACTTATATTACAGTCCCCCCAGGGTCACCGTAGTTAAGAGACAGAATCCTTGAAGTTCCCATTACTTGGGCTTAGGGAAAGCCAACCAATTTTTTTTTTCCAGGACAAACAAGCAAACAAAAGATATGTTTCCATTAACATTGCTTAAAATTTACAGTGCAATTGCATATGCCAGCAAGATTTTGCTGAAGGGACCCTGTTATAGCTGTCTCCTGTGAGGCTATGCCAGTTCCTGGCAAATACAGAAGTGGATGCTCACAGTCATCTATAAGATGGAACACAGGGCCCCCAATGGAGAAGCTAGAGAAAGCACCCAAGGAGCTGAAGGGGTCTGCAACCCTATAGGTGGAACAACAATATGAACTAACCAGTACCCCCAGAGCTCATATCTCTAGCTGCATATGTAGCAGAAGATGGCCTAGTCAGCCATCAGTGGAAAGAAAGGCCCCTTGGTCTTGCAAACTTTATATGCCCCAGTACAGGGGAAAGCCAGGGCTGAGAAGCAGGAGCAGGTGGGTAGGGGTACAGGACAGGGGAGCTTTTGGGATAGCATTTGAAATGTATATAATGAAAATATCTTTAAAAAAAAATCTCATAGCTTAAAAAAAAATTACAGTGCACATAAATTATTTTTGCCTCCACTTCCGGTGATTAGCCAAGAAGCTAAAGGCCAGGAGAGTCTTACCAAGCATCATAATTGCCTTTAAGACAGCAAAAACTGCTCCCACTTCTATGCTGTTGTGAGCTGCAGCTAAGAGGTGTCTATCACAAGATGATCTTATTCCGGGGAAAGGTTTGCCTACAAAAACAACAACAAACCTTCAGTGGCCTCTTCATTGCCATTAACCATCTTCTGCAATCATTCACAGTCAGTAAGACTTTTCATTGGTTGTTTGTGGGCACTTAATTGACATGTTTGCATTACCTGATGCCCCACAGAAACACTGCCAGTATTCTTACTTAACCTTTCCTCTTTAATTATTATTAAAACAACGTTCCTATTCCTCAAAGAGATGCGGTCCAAAGATTAGCAGGATTCCCACACAGATGCATCCATCTCTATATGGAAATGATTTAGCACCAGACTTCACTAATACCCTCCATCGCCTCAGGAAAGATAAATAAATGAGTTGTCATCCGCTTAAGCTGAGATGGCATGGCTCAGAATCAACACAGGGTATACAAGAGACTGAGACTTCCCACCAGCACACTATTTCCTAACAGCCCAGGCATTTTTATTGTTTATTAATTCCTCATTTTTATTTCCCAATATATCCGCATATTACATCATGGAAGGTGCTGACAGCCCTTCAATGGCATGATCTCACTCCTCCGTCATGTGCAGCTCAAGCCCATGAAAATCAGGGAGGAAATGACAAACTCGACAGCTCACTTGGTCACAGTAGAACCAAAAGTGCCCAATAAACCCCAAAGCAGAGCTTTCTCTTGAGGTTAGCTCACCTGTTGCCTGAGGGAAAAAGCAGGCCTGGGGGGCTCTGAAGAGGTGAAGCAGGAGGCGGCATGTCATCCTTGCCCCGGGCTCTGCATCCGCATCTCCACAAGCTGCAAAGAGGAGGAGGTTTTAAAACAAGCTTCCTCACATACTCCACAACAAGCTTTTCGGGTTTGCTACTACTAACATTTCTGTAATATATTAAATAACCCTTCTGTTTAGTAAGGCCATTAGTTATATCATTCTGAAGAACCTTCATGCTGCCTTACACCCCGTATAAAGCAATGGCAGTTTCCTGTCCCAGAGTTCAGTGTCACTCTGCATAAAACAGCTACTACAGCTCTACCATCTCTTGCAGGTACAATGCCATCCCACAATGCACACATCCTTAAAAATGGCCCTTTCCCTGTTCTTAAGAGGTAACAGGTGACTACCAACCAGGAAACAATAGCAGACACAGCTCAGGACCAGCTTACCTGCTGCTAGGAGAGAGGGAAGTGCGACGTGTTGCACGACATCTTCCAGGGAGAAACACTGTCGTGCTATCAGGATAGCAATGAAAGTAGCTAATGAATCATGGAATGAAAGGTCACTCACCTTTAAGAAAAACATTGACAGGTTTTAATACCCAGCATCCTTTAATGCAATATCAAAGACCTAAGAGAATACCAGCAATACCAATAAGATCTCAAGTCTCCATATGAACCATCAGAGGGAAAAAGACTTGGGATTATCTTCTTAGGCCTATTGCTACTATGATAAGACAAAGCACGTTTACTCATATTCTAGTGTTCTAGGTAGATGTTGGCCTTTAACCTGTCAGTTGCATGTGCATGCAACTGAGAGAAGACAACACAAGAGCAAAATTGAGATGCTAATAAAAGGTGTATCATAATTGATGCTTGCCAATGGAATACATACGCCATTTATGGGAAAGGCAGGAAGGAGAAGGTGAAGCCTCTAGCAGGAAAACAGGACCCACTAACACCTGAACCTTCTTTCCTGTCACAACTAATGCATTTTTTTTTTAATGAGAGAGGATTCATTTAAAAGAACTCTGAAAGTTTTCAATTGGCTGCTATATTTAAAAATGAAAAATGAGAGAAAGGAAGAGGAGAAAAATTAGTTCAGCTACAGGGAAATCTCTACATTCCAGATCTCACAAAATACTAGAAGAAAATACTAAGAGGACACAATTACCACAATAGCAATCTTCCTAGTGACTGGTACTAGGTGCAGCAAGTCCCAAATATGTATTTCAGAAAAAAATAACTTAGGTCTTTGTTGGTGTGGAAAAGCAGCCTATTATTAATGTATTTTGCACAAATAATATCTTAATCCACGAAATGTGGATAAGGAGGCAGGCCTGTCCATTCAGCACTGAAGCAGCAGAAAGAGGAAATAAGCCTTCAGTATTACAATTGTCAAGTTTCTTTAATAACATATAGAGCTCTGACAAAGATCACCCCAAGCAATGATAAAGGCATAAATGGATAGAGAATCTACAGAGATGTTTAAGGAACGAATATCTCTCTCTCTCTCTCTCTCTCTCTCTCTCTCTCTCTCTCTCTCTCTATCTATCTATCTATCTCTATCATGGGTGCAACATGGAAGACAAGGAAGTCATGGAACATGATTTGGGCAATCATTCCATCACTCTACATGCCTAGCCTGAGAATACTGAATATCCTGAGTCTGCACGTGGATTTTCTTATGCAAAAACAACAAAATCAATACACTTAGACTTAAGTATATGCTGGTTCTCCTCATGCATGAAATGTTTTATATACTGTGGTGAGGGATCCACGCTGCAAAAAAACGAAGCAGCTGAGACAGTTCACATTTAAAACCTTAGCTGCTGGAAATCAGGAAACAGGGAACACACTGGAATTCCTTCTGTTGCATCTATCTATTTTGTTTTATTTTAATTTATTGAATTTGTGGTATTGAACATGACTTTTGGAACTAGAGAGACACGTTGCTGTGTTAGAGTTGAGTTTATTAAGCAGTAAAAGATTAGTAATAGTAAAGTAGGAATTGATAAGTTAAGAAGACTCACATCCACTGTGCAAAGGACGTCGTTAAACCCCCACACGTGATTTGAAGAACAACAAAGAGCCTTCAGAACCCCCAGCCACTCCGAACTCAGAACTGTACAGCAGGCAGTTAGCTCAGAGGAGAAATTGGCTATGTCATTTATCCTGGGGGGAAAAAAAAGGAGAAGAAGATAGCAGAAAGTGAACCGGTACAAACAAGAAATTATTACACCTAACCCTCAAGAAACTGGAGGCCCCAGGGAGTTTCGAGGTCTGCTGGGGTGGGGGTGGGGGTGTGGAGGAGGTATGGGCTGTGAAACAGTCGGAGGGTGGACCAGGAGGGGAATAAAATCTGAAGTTTTTTTTTAAAAAAAGATTTAATTAAAAGAAGGAATATATGAAAAAAACAAAATGATTACACATGGTTTGTTCACTGAATACATACTTCATTATCATTAAGCATCACTTTAGATTTAAGGATATAATACCCTCTTGTATTTATACAAGGTATAATTATACACAGCAACATATAATTATAAGAAGTGAATTAGCATATTTTTGATTCTCTGAATAAATCCTGTCTACAATTTTACATTTTATAGGAATCGAAAGTTAAGGACACAAGCCTGGGGATATTCTGTGAGCAAGATCCTGGAATCAGTCGGTAATAACACCAGGATAAATAGTTAAAGACATTACGTGACATAACTAGGCCAAGTTCATATCAAAAGATAGTGCTGTCTTTAAAATTAGATATGCTTTTCAAAATGGGTCACCCATAAAAAATGTCTACAGCCAAACCAAGAACCCCAAAGCCATGATATCTCAGGTTAAGTGTTTAGTTAGAATAGAGCGGGGTAGAATCAGAAATTACTAAAGGAACTCCAAAGCAGCTTGCACTAGATAGCTGCTGCCCTCAGGGTAAAGCAGCTCACCGGCCGGCATCCTGGTGTCCCATGCACACATTCATGAGGGTGTTGCACACAAAGCTGTACCGGTTGGCAGCATTGTCATTGAGGATCTTGCCCAGCATTGAATAGTTGATGCTTCTTGCGGAGGGATTCTCAATAAAATCCATCATAAAGTCTGGATCCCAGCGTAAGTTGGAATTTGCAGGCATCACATTAGTGTATATGGTCTGCTTTACTTTTGAACAGGCACTACTAAGGTTAGAAAACGACAGTTAAAAAAGGGGAAAAAAAAGAACAAAGCAACCAAGAAAAAAATCACTTCACTTATAGACATGCTAAGTGGCAACTACTCTAAGACTTTCCTAGACCATCTCTATCCTACCATTACTAATATCAAAATCTTTGTAAACCAGCATTGGTACAATATCTGAGATAGAGTAATTGCTTAATGAAGAGATTTTTAATTTATAGATGGAAACAAAAACCAATGTATTTACTGAGCCTTCTAACAACTGTTTCTTTCTTAAGAGTAGTTGTAAAATGTTATAACCTAAAAATAAAAATGGGTCCAATTACACACAAGGAAAAATTCAGTGTTTTAACTCCGAACGTAAGCCTTAAACCCTATTCCTTTGGGTGTAGTATGCCCAGTAATAGCCACTGTGCCAAAGCTACTGTGAGCTCTAAGCTACAGCTGGGACAAGAGGAGGTAAAACTCTGTGTAGCTCATGCTCTCCTAGGGGAATACAGATGATACATCCTATAGTGTGAAGAAACTTACAACATGCCAAATGGAGAGGGCTGTAAGTTCCCACCTAGCTGGGCATGTGCCCTGAACAAGGAAGCAAACACATTTTAAGAACTGAGTGTTTTCAGTGGGCAACATCTGAACAGATATGGAATACTGGAAATAAGAGAAATTAGAATGTATTCTCCAATGTTTCTCTGCAGACAAGACGAGCAGTGGTGTAATCCCAAGCTTTTGATTCCATATGAGCTCGGCTCTTTGTGTGCTCTTGGTTTGTACAGTAAATCCACAAGCAGAAACCCATTTCCTGCTCAAGAGCTTTACTATGTAGTACAATCTTTTGGACCAAAATCCTGGCAGATGAAGGTTCTGTCATTAGAGTGACACATAAATCTCCCCGATTAAACTGCAGAAGCGTTTCTTCTTTTCCTTAAGTTTTGAGATCTACTCCACTCTGCTGTCAAATTCAGACTTCTCTGGAGAACCTCTCTGGCGGGCATCCTAGCTTCTCTAACTTCTGAGTCTCTGCACCTTTCCTTTCTAGACTCTTTCTCTTCTTTATCCCACTTCCCAAGAGGAGCCTCTCTGTTTTGATAAGATGCTGGCTGCCACTGAGAATGTGTTCTCATTCTTCCCACTCTCTGCTGCCCACGCGTGGGGAACTGAGCCAAAAATTCAGGCATGCTCCTTCTGTAACTGTGTGTCTCAGGAAAACCTGATAGAGTAATGAAAGCAACGCATGCCTTGAGGTCAGAAAAACTTGTTTTAAATCTGAGCTTCATCAGTATGTCAAAAATAATCGGGAACAATCATTTGTGGCTAAGGAAACTCACTCTTCTTCCCAGGATAATGACAATTCAAAACTTTAATGGAAAAACTATCACAGTTTTGTGGCACACAGAAGCTCAAGCAGCAGGAGATGTGGTTAGTGTGACCTGTCCCTCAAATTTCCTCCCTACACAAAGTTACAGGGTGTTAGTTAAAACTGTTACAATGTTTAATTATTATTGTACTAACCAAAACCTCGCTGAACATGTAGCTTCTCTGTCAATGTTTTTCCTAACCTCCAAACAGGCCTCTGACTGTACACTATGCCCAGAGAGCTGCACTCCTTTTCCGTTTCCTGTTGAGGACTGTGCATTCATTATCTGTGATGCCTCTCCTCCTGGTGTTAAGAGCACTTTAGTCCACTGGTAATCACTTAAAAATAAATCCTGTGCACTTAACGAACTCACTTAGACCACCTGGTACTACATTGTAAGAATAATAGGGGCTGCCCACCATTGAAACCAGGGCTGTTGCAAAAAAAGCCTATCTTTGAGAAGTGTAAACTGAAAACTCAAAATGAAGCAATAGAAGAAAATGAAGTATTTTTATTGTTACTTCATTCAAATATTTCACAAAGGGCTATTTTAAATCAAATGGTAACATTTTGTCAGTTTTATTTATTAACGCCACTCATATTTTACCAACAGCAGTGCAACAGTGTTAACAGTAGTGTAGATAGATTGCTTTTGTGTAAAATATAATATTATTGGGATAAAAGAGAAAAATATAAGCTCTCAGGAGATCTGCATCCCAGAGAGGAGCCAAACTACTATATATATATATATATATATATATATATATATATAGAGAGAGAGAGAGAGAGAGAGAGAGAGAGAGAGGACCAGCCAATACATAGGTTTGCAGAATGACTGAGAATGGGTTGTCACTGAACACAAGGCTGTCAGCAAGCAAGGCCACAGACACTGTGTAACAAGGCACAAGGACTACACGGAGGAAGAGAGCCAGAGCAGCAGTAAGTAGTCAGTGCTCTGGGTGTGAGGACCAGAAGGGGTTTCTGGAGACTGAAGAGAATACACTAAAGGAAAGGAACACAGGAGAGATGGAAGCCAAAACACCTCAATGTCCATCAGAGCTGTGAGTTTGATGCTGCCTAGATGACAACCATGGGTGCCTCACAGTCATCCCTGGTTGAAAGAGTCACCTCAGCAGATGTGCTGAGAATATGCTATAGTGAGTCTGAGTAAAGGCAATGAAACCAATGAGAAGGACTCTGCAAGTTGGTCCAAGCAAGAGATGCCTATGATGGCCGTGACTGGGGTATTGAAGAGAGGTCAAATGTGATCTATACATGGAAGTCAGAGCTCATGGTATTTCTAAGCAAACTGAACACAGAGCAAGGAGGAGCAAAGAAAACCATTACTGACATGTCTTGTGGATTTCAATACCCTCTGCCACATTATTTCCTCCTGTAACTTCCCAATAGGCACTTAATATCTGGCACGTGATGCTATGCAACACATGAAAGGAACTGGGGACAATTCCCCAACAGACACTTATATCTGGCACACACGATGCTAAGCAACAGATGAAAGGAACTGGAGACTCTATTTAAACAGACAAGAAAGTAGAGACACAAATGAAGCAAGCTTGCAAAAATCTCTGAAAGAATATTCAAAGTGAGGTGAAAGCAAAGGCAAAATGCAGAATGTTTGTACTCAAGAAACTGTAACCATGGTTACACAAACAGCTATGTGCACTGACACGAGGCTCTAACTTCTGCAAAAATTACTTTGGTATAAGCTCTGAGTCAGAGTTCTGAGAAGATAAAAGTACAAAGCTTCTAACACTAAAAACTATTGGACTCGTTTTTAAAATGTTCCCCAAGAAACACAATTAATGGACAGGAGTAAAATTCTTGGCAGCAGAATGGCTGTCATCTCAAGGCTTGCTAACAAGCCGGTCAGTTGTCCATAATCAACGCACGTACTCTCACATCATGCCGCGAACATGGGGATTTATCACAGTGTAACTCAGTTGAGTAAAAACAGGCCATGCAAATAACTGCTTTTAATTCGTGTTGGCTAAACGGTATTTAGAGAAGTGCTAGCCTTCCATCTAAAGCTCATTCATGCACAGGCAAATGATTTGCTAAAGACTAAACCGATTTTAAAAAGAGAAGAAATAAAATTTAAAATACCAGGTTGGGAGGTGGTATAAAATTACAGGTATAGAGCCTTAAAGAATCACTAGGAAGGGGGAAGATTTGCAACTTTGTGACCCAGAAAGAGTGTGGAAGTCAATGTAGCAGGAAAAGCCTGCTAAAAAGGCAAGGACATGACAAAGAGGACATGACACAAAAGCATTATGAGACTTTCAAATTTTCAATTATATTTTAAATCAAAATATAAGCATATGCTAGATTTTTATCATGACTTCAATATGGCTCATCTAGAACTTCTAAAAGAATGTGAAATCTTAAGTAAGAGACCCTTTCACAGGTGTTGTACAGCTTGTCACCTAAAATCACTGTTATGTACATACGGAAAAAAAAATTTTGTACTTATTATCATTAAGTATTTTAGTATCTGTCTAAATGAGTCTCGGGTAGATCAAACACTTCAGATTGGCTTACATCAGTACATAGGATATAAACCACAATCAGACCATTAACAAACGGAGGTGTGATCATGATGGAAGTATAATCATGTCTGTAGGGCTTTTTGTTTTTTCGTTTTTTGTTTTTTTACTTTTTCCTGCTCACCTAAAAAGGTCTCCAAATTTACTTCTGAGGTGGCTGCAGGATACATAGAGGTCATAGAGGTAGGCCAAGATACATCTCTCTGGGGAAGAACATTCCGAGGGGTTGACAACGTGCTTCACCACACCACACAACCTGAGGACAGAGACACAGGAATAAAAAAGTCATGTCTTGATAGTATGTGAATAGTAAGTAATGAATTCTTTAATGTCTACCCAGCACTTAGAAGTATGTATCAAACATAAAAAAGAACTTGATTGCTCATAAAAATGTGAAGTTATTAAATATCAATTCTTGTTACACTGAAGACTAGAAAAGCTTTAAAAAAAAAACCCTCAGAAACACCACTTAAAAGAAGCATATGTAATGAAATGAATTCTCCACACTGCAATTGACACTCAAAACTCCATCACTTAGGCTGCTTTGACTAGAAAGAAAGAAAAGGCTAGGCAGAGAAGTTTAAGTCAATGCAAAGTTTCACAACTTCCATCAGGTGACACGGACTGCCGAGTTCACTAGTTTGGAAAGAAGTGACTCTTCAGTGCAGGAAATCTGCCGAATTTGAGGAAGCCATGGTTTGGAGTCCCATTCCTCTTGTCTGTACTACAGACAAATTTATCTTGGCTTAGCTTACATAAGAAGATGAAAATTCATTCTCTGTAGAGGCATCCTTTATAATAATGCCAGCCTTTCAAGAGTACCAACACCACAGCCACTTTCTTCCCTTCCAAACCATGGGTTCTTCTGTCCATACAAGATGGCCATCAGTATGGCATAGAAGACAACACCTGTGGCCCATCCATACACATGTCTGACTCCACCACCACCCTGTATCCGACACAGGACTCCACATAACATGTCACCCATAGTGTCACCAATGGCTGAGACTCTGAAAAGAGTTTAATAATAATCCTCCATCTTACCACCATCACTGCACAAAGAAGGCTATTAGGTGAAGTGGCCTGAACAGAGAAAGGAAAGGGGAGACTGGGTGCTTAGTGGACCACTCTCCATTATTCAGAAGATAAGGAAAATCAAGAGGTGGTAGTCTGCAATGTTCAGGCCCACTAAGGACAGGCGTTCTCCAGCATCAGAGATGGATGCCAGGAAAATAAGGAACTGCTTTGAAGTATCCCAGGTAGTCTGAAGGGATGTCACCTGATGGGGCACTTGGTGATTATAAAGGAGGACGACATGCTGTTTGTCTGGGTTACCTCACTCGGGATGATTTGTTGTTGTTATTATTCCATCCATTTGCCTGCAAATTTTATGATGTCATTTTTTTTCTAACAGCTAACTAATACTTTAATATATAAATGTACCATATTTTCTTTATCTAGTTTTTGGTTAAGGGACATCTAGGTTATTTCCAGTTTCTGGCTATTATGAAGAAAGCCACAATAAACATAGTTGAGCAAGTGTCCATGTGGTAGGAGGCAGCATCTTTTGGGCATATGTCCAGAAGTGGGTCTTGAGGTAGATTCTGAGAAACCACCACAGTGACTTCAATAGTGGCTGTACAAGTTGGTGCTCCCACCAGCAATGGAGGAGTGTTCCCCTTGCTCCACATCCTCACCAGCATGAGCTGTCACTTGTGTTTTTTTGTTTTGTTTGTTTGTTTGTTTTACCATAGCGATTCTGACAGTATAAGATAGAATCTCTGGGTCATTTTGATTTGTATTTCCCTGATGACTAAGGATGTTGAACTTTTTTTTTCTCAGTCATTTGATATTCCTCTGTTAAAAGTTCTGTTTAGAACTGTACACCATTTTTAAATTGGATAATTTAGTTTGCTGATGTTTAGTTTCTTGAGTTCTTTTATATATTTTAGATATAAGCTCTCTGTTAGATAGAGTTGGTGAAAATCTTTTCCTGTTCTGTAGACTGCTGCTTTGTCCTATTGAGGTGTGTACTCACTTATAAGTGGATATTAGCTGTAAAGTAAAAGACAATCACGCTACAATCCACAAACCCAGAGAGGCTGAGTAACAAGAAAAGACATAGGGACCTCCCTGTGCAGAGGAAACAGAAGATTTTGCAAGGGACTGAGGGTAGATGGGCATGGGAACAGGAGGGATCAGGTGTGGGGGGATGGAGTATTAGGAGAGAGTACTGGGAAAGATAACTATAATGAGGGGGGGCATTTGAGGGGCAAGGTGGAAATATAGTGCAATGAAAACTCCCTGGAATCTACAAGGGAGACCCTAGTGAAGACTCCTAGTAATAGGGGATTTGGAGCCTGAACTGGCTATCTTCTGCAACCAGGCAAGGCGTCCAGAGGCAGAACTGGGACACCAATCCAGCCACAAATCATCCACCTACAATTTGTCTTGCCTACAAGATGTCCTGGGGTAAAGGTGACACAGAACTTTTGGGAATGGCCAACCAGTGACTGGTCCAGCTTGAGAGCCACTCTATGAGAAGCCCACACCTGAACTGCCTGGGTGGCCAGGAACCAGAGGCTAGATAGCCCAGAGACCTAGGACAGAACCAAACACAACTGGAAAAAAGTAGGGAATAAAATGATTCCTAAGGATAATTCTGCTATAGATTGGAGCCTAGCATAACTGTCATCAGAGAGGATTCATCCAGCAACTAATGGGGGCAGATACAGAGACCCATAGCCAAAGATTAGGAAGAACATGGGGAATCACGCAGAAGAAGGGGAGGAAGGACAGGAGAAGCTAGAGGGGTCAAGCACACCGCAAGAACATGGCCTACATTATCAACTAAGCAGTGCTCATGGGGGCTGACAGAGACTGAACCAACAATTAAGGAACCTGTATGAGTCTGATCTAGGTCCCCTGCATATACTTTATGGTGTGTAACTAGGTGTTCTTATAGGATTCCTTATAGCAGGAGTGCATTTTATCTCTGACTCTTTTGCCTGCTTTTGGGACCCATTTTCTCCCACTGAGTTACCTTGATCATTTGATATCCCTGGGAGGCCTGCTCTTTTCTGAAGGAAAATGGAAAAGGAGTGGATTCGGAGGGAAGGGCCTAATGAAGGGGATAATTGGGAAGAGCAGAGGGAGGGGAAAAAAAAAACTAAAAAAAAATTTTTAAAGGGAATGTTAAAACAAAAAAGGAGGGGGGGAACAACAGGTACAAACAATGGAACCACCATTTAAGAGGGAAGCAACACCTGAACCTGCTGGGTATGCAGAAGCAAACAAATCCTATTATAGCCAGGAAAGTAAAGAATTATCCTGTGACTAAAGTAAACAAATGCAAATGGATAGTTGCATCCATCTTACAGTAGTTTTCACTTTTTAAGACTAAAGCCTTGTACTGTGGTCTGATACTCTCAGTCACATTAAGGGGGGAATTGTGATTTTGAAAAAAAAAGACATACTGTGTGTCAATAGTTAAGACAGCTATCTATGTGACACTACCTGAGTCACTTGGGAATGACCTGGCCGGGGGGGGGGGGGGTGGTGTAACGTGCTTTATTTCTGCTTCACAAGGGAGGGTCCAGTTTCCTGTAGCCTGTGCCATCTCTAGGCAGGCAAACCTGGGATGTATAGGAAAGCTAGCTGAGCAAGGCAAAGGGAGCATGCCAGGAAGTTCCTGCATCCAGAGTTTTTCCTCGAGCTCTGGTCCTGGTGTGCTTCAATGATACAACTACAGGCTATAAACTGAAAAACAAAACAAAACAAAACAACAAAAAACAAAAACAAAAACAAAAACAAAAACAAAAAAACAACCTTTGATAAAGTTGAATTTGATCACAGCGTTTACCGTAGCAACAACGAGCAAACTAGGGCATTATAAATAAGGTGAAAATATAACAAAGCCAAATATAATCTTATGAGTATTTAAGTAGATATTTTAAATGTTAAAATATTAAAACAATTTCAAACTAACAATCGAAGAACAACCAAACAAAAATACATTTTCCAACTAAGTATGTATGAGTTCATGATCAGTGAATGAGTTGTTAAATGAATTATTATTTTAAAATTGAATGACTTTAAAAGAATAGTGCTGAGAAAACAGTAAGGAGTCAACTTCAATTTGCAACATGTACTAGCTGTGTAATGAATATGGGGCACATCACTTCCAAACTCTTCACCTGTTGAACGATAGAAAAGAGCGAGGCCTCACATAAATACACACCTCCTCTCACTGTAAAGCTTTTGAGGTTTGTAATATTCTACTTCTTAAACAAGATGTTCAAGTAAATCAAAGAAAAGCCTCTGCAAAATTGATGCCACTAGAGAAATACTGTTTATAAAGTAAATGCATGTGTAAGGTTACAGACGGGTTGGGGGAAAACCAAGAAGACAAATGAAGAGACAGAGGAATAAAGAATAGGTTGTCTTTTTTTCACATAGTGAGCAGGCAACACTATGTTTGCACAGAGCTCCCTGCATTTCTCTGGCCTTTTAAGCACAGTCTCTTGCAGACAGTTCCTTAGCCAGACTTTATGAACGACAGCAGAAGCCTTTGTCTGTTAGACACTCAGACGAACGACTTTCATGAATCAGAAAAAAGATGGCCAAGTTTCTACAGTGCAAATAATCCTTGCAGTGTTGCAAGGACTAGGTAGTGTCTGATTGTTTTTTCAAAAGTACACTGAAAATAGATGACCAGATCCCAGTATTCACTGCTCGCAGTAAGTTGTTGGGTGGCATAAATGAGAAGAGAGCTGTGCATGACCAGGAGGTGAAGAGGAAGCAAGTAAGTAAGTAGAAAAATAAATCAAACACACTTCCTCCATTTATACCTCTTTCTCTACAAAATAGTTTTGGTGAAACCATTTTTGGTATGTTTTCATTGAAACTTTAATAAGACATCTAAAACTTCAAAATGAATGGTATCAAAACTTCAGACCAACAGTCTAAACAAAAATACTTTTTTAGAACTCAGTATAATTTTTCTCCCAAATGCACTGTATGTCACTATGAATTCTACCTTTTAGGATAAGAAAAACAAACAAACAAAAAACAAAAACAATACTACTTATATACCCACCCTTCAAACACCTGGGCTGTCTGATCAGGATTTAGGATCAGGCAACTATGGTACCGCCTGAGCACGGCCACAATGCAGACACACAGTCCTGTGGTGTAACTTCCTGCCAGGCTAGAAGACTTCAAGAGCAGCTCTGCTTCCACCACACTCAGTTCATTCAGCAACTGCAGCAGAAGTGGGGTTTGTGGGGGTGGGGGTGAAGGGAGGGTTGGAGGGGAGGGAAGAAGACAAAGAGGGAAACCGTTCAGTGAACCACTAGTGCACATATCTATACGCTACGGAATCAGAAAGCACACAAGCTTTTGCTGGCATTTACTTTTAAGCCTTTACTAAATTAAACGAATGTTTTTCTGTCTAGAAACCAGCATGCACCCAACCAGGATGTAGCCGGTGCCGAAACAGTCACCAAAACTTCCTGATAGCCCAGAGCCTGGAACTAAGCGTTTAAAAAACAACCCCATTCTTTATTTAATTTGTTTTCCTTTTTTTCTTTTTCTTTTTGGTTGTTGTGCTTCTTTTTTTTTCCTTTGAATGCAACACAACTAATAACTATAATATCTACTTTCTTATTTATAAAGCTTGGAGTAACTGTAAAATAGAAAAAAAATCAAGCCTAATGTCTATTTATTAACACAAGGAATAAATGATCTAAAATGTGTGTAACTACAGTGGGACAAATGAAATTATAGAGTATTTTAATAATCATTTGTGCTTTTCACTGCTTAACTCTACTATAGAGGATATATCATTTCATTATTCCCAAAGCAAAATAATAAGGTAACAAGAACCGACAACAACAAAAAAATCTTTCAAGTATTTATAGTTTTAAATAAGACGTGTATTACTAACACCAACTATAGCTTAACAGGAAAACTATTAATTCATAGTGTCTCAAACACTTTAAAATGTACTAGGTGCTTAAAAGAGTTTTGTTTGTTTTGTTTTGTTTTTGTTTTTTCGAGACAGGGTTTCCCTGTGTAGCCCTGGCTGTCCTGGAACTCACTCTGTAGATCAGGCTGGCCTCAAACTCAGAAATCTGCCCGCCTCGGCCTCCCAAGTGCTGGGATTAAAGGCATGTGCCACCACTGCCCAGCTTAAAATAGTTTTAATGTAACAGAACTGGCACATGTTCAAAGGCATGAAGTTCCAAGAGGCTGAAGAGAGTTGGGACAGAGAAGTGATTAGGGAAAGTTAATCAATGGGGACTAAGTTCTTATAGGAGCAAGATAATTTCACGGGCTGTAATATGGCAGGGTGGCTATAGGTAACAGGATGCACTGTACCTAGCAAACGTAGGGAAAAGGACCCTTGACAGTTTCTACCATCAAGAAATGATGTTTGAGGAATAGGTATGTTTAATTTGCTATAAGAATATATATAACATATACATGTTTTATGGCATCATATGGTATCTCATAAAACTACATTTTTGCATATTTATGCAAGTTTAAAAAATAAGAGGCTTGAGAGATGACTCAGTAGTTAAGTACCAGTAGCTACTCTTTCAGAGGACCCATGTTCAGTACCCAACACCCCCAGGATGTCTCGTAAGCATCCGTAACGCCCTTCCAAGGGAGCCAATGCCCTCTTTTGAGCTCTGCAGGCACCAGGCACACACATAGTGCACATCTGTAGGCAAATAAATCTAAAAATATTTCATATAAATGTAAGCCAGGTCACAAGCTTGTAGCCTTTGGTATTTGGGGGCTGAGTAAGGTGGTCACTTCAGATGGAAAGTTCAGACAAGCTCAACAGTAAGGGATAGCCTGGTTTTTAAATCAACAAATAAAGAGTATGAAGAAGCAAGATAAACTCTAGTGTCTGGTTGGTTTGCTTTCCTAAATGTGAGAAAGGCATAGTACAGTCTCTCTGACACCTGTATGGCAAAGTCGATCAGCCCATTGATGTTCAGCGCTGGCTCCATGAGATCAAAGATGAGCTGAATATGGTGAGCCAACGGGAGGTGATAGGATGTTCCAGACGCAAAGCTTGTGATTTGTTCCAGCACATTGTTAGAGATCTGCTCAGACAAAAGCAAGGAAAGTCACACAACCAACAGTCCGGGTGAGGCTTCACTTCGGTATATCATTTTGATTGTTTTTGTTTTTTTTCCAGCAATAAATATGAATTCATGTGATTCTACTTAGAAATTAGTATTTCGCAGAAGTCAAAATATATACAAATCAGCATTCTTACAAACATCATTTGAAAATTTCAATATAATCTATATACTGGTGACCCCAAAGGGAAATCACTCAAAAGTGTGAATCATCAGAAACTGAGATGTTAACTGAATAACAATGGATTTCTTCTAAATTTCCCAGTATTTTAATTAAACCATCAAAAAGTTTCTCCTTCACCAATAGTGATGCCGGGTCAGCATGTCATATAATAAGTATATTAGGAATTACCTTTATGTATTAATAATTACTATAAAGCAAAAATACTTACATAATAAAAACAGATGTTGAAGGAAACACCTAACACTCACAAATGAAGCTTGATCTGCTTCCAAGTCTATAAGGGTCATTTCTAAAAGTTAAGGCTGGAAGTACCCTGCTTGAGCTTTTAAGGGAGGAATATTCAAAGCGCGTGACAAACAGCCCTGAATGGATACCTGAGATGTTACTTGATGCTGATCGAAGTATGAAAGGAGCTGGAGTTTCGTGAACACATTTTCTGGGGTTGGAAAAACTTCCTGCTTGGTCTTCCTGGCTTTCTGTCCTTCGTCCCCAACTAAAGAAACATGAGATGTATTACTTTCCATTTAAATTAATCTCTTCATATTTCTAAAGGTTTTTTTTTATGTGTGTGTGTGTGTGTGTGTGTGTGTGTGCATGTTCACTTGTTTGTACACGTGTGTGGAGGCCAGAGGAAAATCTGGTGTCATCCTTCAGGCGATCACACCATTGGAGTTTACCCTCTCTGATGGTACTCTACAAGAGAGTCTCTTACTGGCCAAAACTCACCAAATGAGCTTGCCTGGCTGTTTAAGGAACACAAGGGGTCTGCCTATATCCACACCTCCACAGCAATGGGATTAAAACCCTGCTCCATCATGCCCAGCTATTTTTATGTGGAACTTGGAACGTTACTGAGTTACCTCCCCATCCCATCCATCTTTTTATGGGTATTTTTTACTGAAGTATGGCACAAAAATAGATAAAAGCAATATATACTCTATGCATTTTCACAAACAGAATGAGATCCAAATCGTGAAATAATGCCTCAAAAGCCCACGTACCTGACTCTAATCTCCTCTCCCTCCCCAAGGGGCCAAAGGTTTGGACAGCTTCCATCGTGGGTGGGTGGAAACTTTCACTCAACACTATGTTTTAAGATAGCCTCATTATTTAGGTAATTTTAATATGTACTAATTGTTAGTAATTCTCACATACTTTATTCCAATGTGTGAAAATATGCCACTACTTATTCTTGCAAATAATGACTTGATTCTGGCTATTATAAAGTGTCTTTGCAAGCATTCATCATTAAGGAACTTAACGATACAGTAATGAATCACCACGGTTGGGTGGGGAACACCAAGGCCCACTGTGACTAAACAGGACACATTATAGGCTTTTTAAAAATATATGGATTATTTATTTATTTTGTGTTCATATGCACTCATCAGGGAACATTTGGGGAAACCAAGAAAAATTTAAGGGTGTTCTCTCCTCCAGAGATCAAATTCAGATGATGAGGCTTGGTAGCAAGGTCCTTTGCCTTCTGAGCCATTTCACTGATTTTTAGACTCACCTCTGTACTTTTATAAATCAGTAAATATATGTATATTTATTTATAATTTGGCTTATTTGAGGAAAACTGGCTTTCTTAACAACTAAGAGCAAAATTAAAGTCTCTGGAAACAGGATTGCATCTATGTATATACAAAGACAAATTTTTAAATGAAACGTAATGGTTGGGTTACAGTACTTCTACAGCACTGTGCGCCATCTGGTTAGAGGGCGCACTGCAACTCAGTTTCATGTGGGAATTGTTAGCTCAGAAAACAAAAAGTTTCTTATTTCTCTAATGAAGGCCTAAGAAGTTGGCAAGACTCCAAGCTCCTCCACATCAAAAGTGGACTTCCCTTTGAACAGTAAGTGAGATACAAAATCCAAGCGAGTTGTCTCGTTTCCGCTTTGTACAGTGGATGGTGATACCAGAATGAACAGAGTAGTAAAAAGAGCTGGTACTGGGCAGGGGAGACAGCACGGTTAGCAAATGGCTTGCCCTGCGAGCATGAGGCTCTCAGTGCGGAATCCAGAACCCATGTTTAAAAAAAAAAAAAAAAATGCTGGGCGTGGTGACACCGGCCTGCGATCACAGCCCCTGGGAGGCAGAGATGGGACAACTCATGCAACCTCGCCGAGTCACAAGCCAATTAAAGACCCTGGAGGACACTAGAAGAATGACACTGGAGTTTGTTTTCTGACCCTCTATGCTCACATACATTAAGGAAGTGCTGATAAAACACATGACAAAAACTTCCTTCTGTCATTAGACCTCCTTCTCTTCCAGCATCTATTCTCATAAGCACAAGTTAAATGTGGGATGAGGCCTTCTCTCTCACTGCTCTTATATGTATCATAAGTATAGTTGAGATACCCAAGTTTTGATTTAGTTTTCAATTCCCTAGAATCATTGCTCCAAAACTGAAAGGGTCCAACCTACTACTGTCTTGTGTTCATTAATCAATAATTTATTCTCCCTTGGATTGAAATAAATACAGAAGACTTGGGGAAGTAGGCCTAGCTCAGAACCCCCAAGTGCATTTTCCTTTGCTCATTTGTGTAAACAGGTTCCATTACTGAACATGTAAGGTCATAAAAGCTCAACTGTTATAACTGAGTCTTATAACCTAGAAAGGGAAACACTGATAACGAGTGATGCTTCGAAATGAAAGATTTCAGTGTCGTTTGCACAAGTAACAATACACTGGGAATATAAAGAGGTTTTGTTTTGTATTGTTTAATTTTTTTTGCCCGTTTCCTTGTTTTCCTGGCATGCACCACTGCTCTTTCAATACTTAATTTTTACATAAAAAAATTAAGCCTTTAAATTCTGGAAGTGTTGGCCTTTTTAGACAATGTTATAGTAAAGTTGACATGAAATTTGGCTGTTTCACTGGAAGTAGTGTTTAAGCTTTAAGTTAGGGAGCAGAGGCTGCTCAGTCAGCAGACTGTCTGTCTGCTTAGCATGCACACAGGCCTGAGGTCAACCCCGAGCAGCACATAAACAGGCATGGTGGTGTGAGCCAATAATCCTAGCACATGGGAGACAAAAGCAGGGGGAAGAGACTTTCAGGTTAATCCCTCAAATTCCAGCCTGCCTGGAAAACAGAAGACTCCATCTCAAAAAGAGACAAAAAATAACAACAGACTTCCGGTTACAAATCCCCTAGGGGAAGACTGGCTGGTTCTGCAAGGGTCCTAAAGTGTTCTTCAAAAGTCTAATTTTTGTTTTCCCAACAATAAAACACATGCTAGTCCAAGGGATAGTTTCCTTTTTTCCTCTCCAGTCTTCACATTGCTAAGTAAAGTAGGTGTGTGTGTGTGTGTGTGTGTGTGTGTGTGTGTGTACAAGTTTCCTGTAGCCTCAAATACAGTTGGCTAACTTCTTGTATACAAAGTCTTAAATAATAACTTAAAATGAAGACTGTTTACCAAGTGGCTGAGCACTGTAGCTGAGATTAAATCGAGGAAGATGCCAGTTTGAAGTGGTGTTTATGTGACTAATACTTTGAAACTCCGCACAGTGAATATCTCTTTTGTAGTCCATACGGAAGGATATCTACTTAAGGGGTTGGCACAAAGACAAAACAAGACTAGCCTGGCATTAAAGCAAAACTGTGAAGGAAGGAAGGAAGGAAGGAAGCTTGACAGCAAGACTGCTTCTTTCCCCTTCCCACTTCCTTTGGTCTTTCTCCACCATAAACTTCAGAAATCTGCAAAGGCCCTCTACACTAATTTAGATGAATTAAGTGTGACTGTGCCTCTTATAGACATCAGCAACTCCCACCACATTCCAACTCCCCCAAAAGCTACTTCAAATGCCCTTGGCTAGGGACTGGTGAGCCTTCCATATTCAGGCTTCTATCGCAACTCATTTCCTGTTTTCTCTGAGGGAGAAAAAAACAGCACAAGGAGAGTTTTCTTAGACAGTGCAGTTTCTTTTTCAAGCTCAATGCGAAGAAGCCAACAGAAGATAGTTTCATTTCCCTTTCTCAGCTCTTGGTTGCTTCTTGTGGCACCGGCATATTGAAGGTCCTAAACAGGCAAGGGAAGGGAGCCAGGGGTGGAGACAGATCACATGAGGGCAACTTCCCCACAGTGTTCTCCAAAGCCCATCCAGCAGGCAGCCTGCGCTCAGGCAGGCTTAGCCATGCTGATGGCAGACAAAAATTACAATTGTTTTTACCTGTAGGAAAAAAAT